>NC_091810.1:49807500-51057500 GCF_041296235.1 Equus asinus | reverse complement strand
CGGGCCGCAGTCCGGTGCGTGGCGCCCGCCCCCTCTCTCCTGGACGCCCGGCGCCCGCGCAGCTCTCCACCCCTTCACCTCTCACCTCCTACCTTTCCCCTCCCACCCCCACCGCCGTCCGCACGTGCTCCCAGCGGCGCGCGCATGCGTAGTCGAGCCCCGCCCGGGCTCGCGTTTGCCCCCTGTCGGAAGCCAGTCACACAACCCTAGGGGAGGAAAAGGCGGCGGTGCAGGGCAGAGCCGGGCGGCCGAGGCGGGGCGTGAAGACGCGATAGGGCCCTAAGGACCGCACCAGGGCTTTTGACCACGGGTTCCGGATAATTATCAAGAACATGCACAAGATTCTCATGTTCCTTGTTTTATAACAACGAAAAATTTAAAGCAGCCCAGAGACAACAAATGCAGATGGGTCGAATAACTTACGTGCATAAAATGAGTTTCCCTACAGGCTTTTAAAAGGATTAGTTTTACGAATACTTACTGAAGTTGAAAGTTCTTGAAAGATGGTTCAAAATGAGTTGTAGAGTATGAACTCATTTTTGTTAAAAACAATCCCAGGAGAGGGGTCCGGGGTGACGCTGAGGTGTGGTCAGTGGATATCTCTGGGTGGAAGAGCATGGTGTTGGGTGTTTTCCATTTGCTGATTGACATTTAGCCATTTTCTACATAGAATGTGTATTTGTTGTAACAGCAAGAGCAACATCCACAGAGCGGTTACTCGTGTCGGGTGCTGAGCTGAGCACTTTGCACACTTCTCATCCCGCCTTCCCGAAAACCCCGAGGTCGGTCTTGTTATTGGGTCCCACATAAGGGGAAGGGGAGGCTTCCCCCGCGCTGGGGCGCTGGCCCATCCCGGGATGCTGCCCTTTGCGACTGCCGACCTTGATCACACCACCCCACGCCTTCGGGTACCCGGGTCTCGAGAGTCGGAGATCAGCCCCGCCCCACCCTGCTGCCCTAGGCCTGCGCAGCCGCTCAGCTCACCGGCACCAAGCCGGGCTACCTGCATAGGGCAAACCCTGCTCCTGCCCTCAAGCGCTGCGGCGCTGGGTTTGCTTTAAAGTGCAGTATAGCCACAATGCAAGGCAAAAGTTAGAGGTGGCCCTTCAGGCAGCTCCAGCCGCCTTGTCCTTCCTGGGCCTCCTTTAGAATGTAACCCCCTCCCTCAACCTTGTTCCCACTGGACTCTAGACCACCTCTCCAAGGCCGCCAATGTCTTGCCTCCCTTCCTGCCTACCACACTATTGTCACAGTGAAATTAAATAATAATGAGGACAACTGGCCTTGGCCCAAGTGACCTTTAAGATTATGCCCTGGGGGTCGGCCTGGTGGCCCAGCACTTAAGTGTGCACATTCTGCTTTGTGGACGGGGGGGGGGGGGGGGGGGGGGGGGGGGGGTGGGGGGGGGGGCAGGTTCAGACCCCTGGTGGGGACATGGCACTGCTTGGCAAGCCATGCTGTGGCAGGCGTCCCACACATAAAGTAGAGGAAGATGGGCATGGATGTTAGCTCAGCGCCAGTCTTCCTTAGCAAAAAGAGGAGGATTGGCAGCAGATGTTAGCTCAGGGCTAATCTTCCTCAAAAAAAAGATCATGCCATGTATTCAAGGTCGGCTTTTGGCTTTAGATGAGAATTCTTACTCTCTTTTTTGTTATTTTTAGAGAAAGGCAACAACAGAGCAGTATGGGGAAGTCTTACATCCCTTACCCATCCTCATCGATCTCTTGAAATGCCATCATCCAGCCCCTGAGAAATCTTGGGCAAAAATGATCTCACTTCTCTGTCACGAGTTCCTCCCTGTCTCTCCATTGCCTCATTCCTTTGAGCAAATATAAAGTCTATGCAGTTTTTTAGTTTTCTGAGTGAACCTACCATGAGCCTGCACGACAGAGTCCCAATCCCTTCTTTTACTGCCAAGTTCCTACAAAGAATGTGGTTCCAAACTTGCCTCCCAGCAGAATCATCTGGGGAATATTTAAAGTTAAACCGAGTCTTCCTGAGCCCTACCCTAGACCCACTGGACCAGAGCCTTCTCTTCAGAGAGGACCAGGAGCCTGGCTTTTCACAACCTCCACAGTGGGGACTTAATAGCCAGACTGTCTTTTGGGGACTGCTGTCACTCCCCTCACTCACCACCCCTCCCCTACCCGACCACACCACCAAACCTGTGTCTGCAGCGGACTGACCCTTTGCAAGGTCTAGACGCTTTCCTCCAAACACAAAAGCCCCCAAAACTGACAAGCACTTAGCTAAGAACTTCTGTGCTTGCAGCACAGCCGAGAATCCTCCACTGCCTGAGAACCAAGCGAGACCCTGTGGGGGAGCAGAGGCTCCAGGGCCCCTGGGAAAACTGCTACAGAACACCCCCCAATCAGTGGCCATGATTTTAGGGCTTCCCTTCCAACATTATGAAAAGAGGGAAAAGTTGAAAGAACCATGCAGTTAACAACTATATATCCTAGATTCTACAACTGTTAACGTTTCACTTAGTATCTCATATCTAGCTTTTAAAAAAATCTATCCCTTTATCCACCTGCCAATCATCTTACTTATTATGCATTTCCAGGTAAGTTGCAGGTACCTGATTTTAGTTTTTAAACATAATTCAGGTAGAACAGCTCCACATAGCTCTAGCTAAAGCTCAACCTTACTACAGATTGCTCCCCATGGGAATGATAAATTCAAAATTTTTAAAAACTAAATGGAGCTTAGAAATCTTTAAGAAGTGTTAATTCCAAGTACTTGAACTTGCAGTCTGGGCCAATCCTCATGACAATCTTGAAAAATAGGGGCTGGGCCTATTTCACAAATGAAAAAAGCTTCTTCAAGAGGAGAGATTTGCCCACGGTCACTCTGATAACTAACCGGGTGGCACAGTCTGGGCCCAGGACTCTGGGTTCCTGCTCAAGGCCCAGCTGCTTCGGCTTGTCATGGACACAGATAAGGATGTTTCATAATAATACAGTCTGTCTTTGAAATCGCTTGCACTAATAATGATGATCAGTATGAATTAAGCAATAGTGACAGCAGCTGGCAACATGATAAAGTGGGAAGGACTGCTTCAAGGCCAGACTCCTTGGATTTGAATCCTGATTTTGATTCAGCTGCTCTGTGGCCAGGAAAATTAACTTAACCTCAGGGAACCTCGACTTAGGAGTCAGGTTCGAAGACACAACCAAGAACATCGACCTCTGTAGTATTCAAAAAAATTAAATCAGTGTGAACACACGTAAAATGTCTACATTCCAATAAACAGTAGCCATTCTAATAGCCATGATACAATCACTAAAAACATTTAAAATCTCCAACTTGTATTGATAGTCATTTATTGCCTTTACTACCTATCAAGTTCCTACCATGTGTCAGAGACCAGGGATATAAGACGTTAATTCCCTGAACTAGAGAGGTTGTCTTAGTGCATCTTTTTTTTTTTTTTTTTAAAGATTTTATTGTTTTCCTTTTTCTCCCCAAAGCCCCCCGGTACATAGTTGTATATTCTTAGTTGTGGGTCCTTCTAGTTGTGGCATGTGGGATGCTGCCTCAGCGTGGTTCAATGAGCAGTGCCATGTCCGCGCCCAGGATTCAAACCAAAGAAACACTGGGCCGCCTGCAGCGGAGCGCCAAACTTACTTAACCCCATTAGTGCATATCTTTAAACAAAACCTTACAGGCAATATGATAAGGGTTATGACAGAGGTCATAATAGCAACCATTAATAATGAAAACTATTGATTGTTAATCCTCATGCTGGCCTTTAGAGGCAGGTAAGATAAACCCCATTTTAAGGATGCAAAAACTGAAGCATCCAGAGCTTTAACAACTTGCCTGAGGTCACACAGGGGCAGCATCAAATGTCAATCTGCCCAACCCCAAAGCCCCTGAACTTCTGCCACTAAGCTTTCAAACGCTATGGGTGGAAGGGAGTTGGTTGGCAGGAAACCAAAGAGCAAGAATCACCAGAAGGATGCTGTGTGAGTGCCTCGTAAGATAAGAGTTTGCCAGATGATGAGAACAGCAGCAGTAGCTAATGCTTAAACCATGTACCAGGTCTACTTTGCCCATCATCACTTATTTGACCATGACAATCCTTTAAACCCCATAAAACAGGCACTAGTATCTCCTCATTTCGAAGATGATAAAACTGAAGCCTGGAGAGGTTAAATAACTTGAGTAAGGTAATTATAGTCGATTATTTCCTTGTTCTCTCTCTATAAGCGGATCATACACACAGCCCTGCCCATTGTCAAGTGAGTGTGGTGCCTCCCGGCAGGGTGAGCGCCCTTCACCTCTGCCCTGTCAGCCTTGGCCACGTGTCTTGCTTTGGCCAATGGAGTGTGAGTGAACGTGACCTACACAGGTCTGGCAGAAGCTTTAAGAGCCAATGCTTGGGCGAATGAGCCTCTTGTTCTTTCCCTTAGCCGGGAGAACAGCAGTGCCACACTGGGACTGCTCCTTCAAACTGGGTCCCAGAATGAGAAGCCAGAGAGCAGAACAACAGCAATGACCCATAGCCCCCGACATGTAATGTCAGTGAAGAATGTTTGTTGTTCGAAATCTCTGGGATTTGGGGGCTATTTGTTACTACAGTAGAGCTGTAAGTGGCAGAGTCAGGATCCTAAGCTCAGTAGGTATAATTTACTTTTGTGAGGAAGAATTGTTCTGAGCTAGCATCTGCTGCCAATCTTCCTTTTTTTTTGCTTGAGGAAGATCAGCCCTGAGCTAACATCTGTACCAATCTTCCTCTATTTTGTATGTGGGGTGTCACCACAGCATGGCTTGACGAGTGCTGTAGGTCCACACCCGGGATCCGAACCCACCAACCCGGGCTACCGAAGAGAAGCACACTGGACTTAACCACTATGCCACAGGGCCAGCCCCCAGTAGTAAGAATACCATAACATTCACCCATTTGGGGCCAGCCCCAGTGGTCTGGTGAAGTTCAGCACGCTCTGCTTCGGTGGCCCGGGTTCAGTCCCTGGGCACAGATCTACCCCACTCGTCTATCAGTGGCCATGCTGTACCTGTGGCTCATGTACAAGATAGAGGAAGACTGGCAACAGATTTAGCTCAAGGCAAATCTTCCCACCAAAAAAAAAAAAAAAAATTTCACCTGTTTTAAGTATACAATGATTTTTAGTATATGTATAGTGCAACAATCACCACAATCCAACTTTAGAACATTTTCATCATAGCAAAAAGAAACTTAGTGAAGTCACTTCCCATTCTCACCCCAGTTCCATGGAGTTGTGTAATATGTGGTCTTTTTGTGTCTGGCATAGTATTTTTGAGGTTCTTGCATGTTGCAGCATGTATCACTATTTCATTTCTTTTTATTGCCAAATAACATTCTGCTGTATGGCTATACCAAATTTTGCTTATCCATTCATCAGTTAATGGATATTTGGATTGTTTCCACTTTTTGGCTACTTTGAATACTACTGCTATGAACATCCACATTTGAGTGTTTATGTGGACATATGTTTTCATTTCTCTTGAGGAGATACTGAGAAGCAGAATTGTTGAGTCATATGGTAATTCCATGCTTAATCTTTTGAGGAATTACCAGACTGTTTTCCAAAATGGCTGCACCATTTTACATTCCCACCAGCAGTGTATGAGGGTTCCAATTTCTGCATATCCTTGCTAACATTTATAACTGTCGGTCTTTTTGATATAGCCATTTTAGTGATTATGTACTGGTACCTCAAGATGGTTTTAATTTGTATTTCCCTAATGGCTAATGACATTGAGCATCTTTTTACATGCGTGTTTGCCATTCTTATGTCTGCTTTGGTGAGATATCTAGTTAAATATTTTGCCTATTTTTTAACTGGGTTGTCTTATTAAATTAAGAGTTCTTTATATATTCTGGATACAAGTCTCTTATTGTATATATGACTTACAAATACTTTTTTGGAAAAACAAATAGAATGCTTAACTATTTCAGAAATAATACTAAAACTGACAAAACAAAGTAACCATAAATAAACACCAATAACAAAGTTTTTCTATCACTTCCAAAAAGTTACCTAACCTTGACCAATGCAACGCCTAACTTGGAATAAAAAGCACTAAGACTTTCAAAGCATATAAAAGGCAGGAATTTCCTCAACAGGGCTTATGAGGCATACGTGGGTCTAATGCTCAGAACTGACCAGGGTAACACAGATAAACAAAAAAGTAGAGGCCATCTTCGCTGACAAATATAGATGGCTAAATATCACAATAATAAATAAATCTCAATAAATATTAATTTTTAAATCTTAGCAAGCCTAACATAAACAGGTCATAGAAAATACAACAAATACCAAGACAAGACTGTAAGAGAAATTCAAGGTTCATACAACAAAGAGAGGTGTTACCATGCTCACCACATCCACAGGAAAACAGTGCCATTACCTCAATGAGGCTGAGGAAGTCTACAGAATTCAATAATGATTACTGGGTAAACTCTTAACAAGGGGACAGGAGATTGAGGAGGAAGATTTCTTTCTCCTTTCCCTCTCCAAGCTTTTTTTTCCACCTGATTTGATAATTAATATATACATTTTAAAATTAAGGATTACTATATAAAATGCTTCTCATATCCTTAAAAACGGAAATTAGACAATACCTTCACAGCACTCTTATTTAACAAATTTTAAATGCTGCTGAACGTTACTCAAGGGAAAAATAAGCGAATTTGGTATTATTATTTGAAGACGTTAACAATATCTAAAAAAAAGAAAATCTAAAAAATTCAAGAATCTCAATCAGGAAATTACTACAAGTAATAGTCTAGAAAAACTGTAGGAAGTAATAAATTTTAAAAAGTCAACTGCATTCCTATGTCAAAGACACCATAGAAAAATCAACAATATCAGATTAAGTCCTTTTCCAATAACAAAAAGTATTAAATAGGAGAGTATTAATTTCTTCATTAGTTTTTTAAATAAAATTATATAACTACAATTTAAAAAAATGAGAGAAAAACTCCCTGAAGAATACTTTATAGAGCTTGATAAAGTGCTGGTTAAATTCATCTGGATAAATATGTGGGCACAATATCCTTTTAATAAAGACTCAGTAGCAGACATACACTAAACTTTCAATACCTATTAAAGACAAATTTCAGAGGCTCAATTTTAAGAACTTTACATATAAACAAATCAGAACAACATGAAGAGAAAGGAGCATTACTTTTCAGTAAATACTGTTGGGCTATTTAGTTATCAGCATGGAGACAAATTACAATATAAGAGATTCCAAATGAGTCAAAATCTTAAGCATATATTAAAAATTATTTTAAACTAGGAAAAAAAAAAGAATAGCACCTCATTCTAATGAAGAAGAAAAATACATTTCTGAATCCTGAAGGACTAAGACGCCATCAGAGAAAAAATAGGAACATTCCAAGGTCCATAAATTCTTCCCCAACTCTCTGCTCCCTCAATTTAAAAAGAAGAAAGTGAGGGGGAAATAAACTGCTCTTTCCTGTGACCCTCAGCCTATGAGCCTCCCATGACTTGAACTGTTTCGATGGCCCTTGTCACCTTCCCCTCGGCATCACCTTACTGAGGTTCCCGTTTTCTTTCCCCCATTACACTGCAGCAGGTGCCTTTAGGATTGTCTTTATCTTAACGATCCCTTATAAAACACAGGTGTTCTACCAAGAGTTCTTGAACTAATACATATCTGAATAGAAAACAAATTCTTTTTATGTTTCTGAAAATACTTTTTTTAAACCAGAATGTAGAAAAATAAACATGAACAAAGACAATGATAAAATCTTACTTTCCAAAATATTATAAACAATTCATAAAATAAGGTTGACACAAGATTTTAATTGATAAGTGATTAACAGTGAGGAACAGATTCTGTACACATGGGAAAAAACAGGAAATTATATCCTTTATTATCCATTATTAAAGAAATGTCCATTTCCACACAACTATTAAATTAGTAAAAAATAAGTGAAACTCAACATTGGTGGAGGACAACCTGGATCACTGCTAGCTGGCTCCATCATTCTGAAGAACAACCTGATAACATGAAGGCCAGTCCAGGCTTCAATTCAGGAATTCCGCTTCGTGGAGGAGACTCTAAAACGTCATCGTCCCTCACTCTTCATAGGCCCCCTCCCTGCTCCGTTTCTAGCACTCATCACAGCCTAACTCATGTTACATATATTACTTCTCAATTTTGTTGCAGGCAGGACCTTTTTGTCACTATCACACCATCAGTGCCTACAGCAGCCTGCCATACAGAAGGTGGTATTTCTTGAAGGAAGGAAGGACTGTCCTCAGGAAACAAGTTCTTGCCCCCATACCTATATAGAGATATAGTATGTAAAATTCATAACAGCATAATTTATAATTACAAAATCCAGAACCTCCACACTGAGAGAATAGCTAAGCAAATTAGAATATAGTGACACCATAAAATGCTGACTAGCCATTAAACATTAAAAATTTAGTGAAAACATTTACAAATTAAGTGAAGAAACATAATAGCAACATTCATATCATGTAAAAAATGTTTCGTGGCACCTTGTCCATTCAGAACTGTAGTTCATATGAAGCTTGTAAAAATACTGAAGCACTAATAAAAGAATCATTACATTCTTTAATAACTACTTTCTCTTAAGTTACTTATACTTAAAATTTTCAAATATTCTATCAGGTCTGCAATATTCAGTATGCTGCGACAGTCGGTATGATTTGAGCAGAAGGGTGATGAATTGTTCCCTTTTACAAAGACTAAAAAATGTAAAAAAAAAAAAGTTAAAATTAAATTAATGGATATGAAACTTCCTTAGTCCCTGCAAAGCAGTGTTATTTTTTAATTTTTAAAATCAAATTCATTGTGGTATAATTTGCATACAATAAAAAACACCCATTTTAAGAATACCCCAGGTGTCCACCCTGAGATGACCTTGACTGAGGGGCTGAGTGCGGCAAGTTGCATCTACAGGATGCTAAGGCAACAGCTCACCTCCCGCAGTCTTCACAGGTGAAGGAGGCCCCATCCTCCCTGGCTGCAAGAACATTGCTTACCCCTCTCACCAAGGCCGTACACAGCTGGGCCCAACGTAAGGCCTCATGTGACCACGACCAGGGTGCTAGGCCCTTGATGGCTAGGTCTCATCAACATATACAGGAGGAACCTGTGAACTGGGCTGGGAACCTGCCTCTGGTTTCCTTGAGGGTCAGTCAGCAAACGTGGACTTTAGAGTCAGGAGTCCATTACCTACTCTACAACCTTGAGCACGCTTTCAAACCTCTTTAAGCCTGGACTTAAGGACTCACTGGACTTAAGGGAAAAATACCTTTGCAGGGTGAAGGTGAAAATAAATGACACACTCCATGGGAAGCCACGATGTAGGAACTCACTTGATACCAGCCATGACTACCCTGGTTGTCACCCGGGATGCCTGCCATCCAGGACTGTCTGCCGGCTGGCACATTCATACCCACTGAGGCTCCGGAAGGCACATAACGGGAAACAGGTAGTTGGGACTAAAGCAAATCTACATGGAAGGCTCCAAAGGACCTCTTTCACCTGGGTTCCACATGCAGCGTCTCTCAGCAGAGGAAGGGCGGCAGACTCCTCGCATGTTTTCTGAGCAGGGCCCAGGGGAACAAAGGCATACGGGCCCAGCACCACTCGGCCATCGCTGGGTCACACGGAGCTACCAGTCCAGCCTGAGATACTACTACAAAGGTGCAAAGGTCCACTCCTATTCGGTCGCTTTATCTTTCACATCTGCAAATAGTTAAAGTATCTGCACCTGCCTCTACTGAGGTCACAGAACAGCAGGAGACATTCCTTTGGCGAAAAAGGACACACTCTTGTCCTGTATCTTGTACTGGTAGGTGAGGCTGCGATCCCGCTGCGCTGTGAGCTGTGATGGTCTCCTCCACAGGATCCTCAGCTACAATGACAGGGAGAAGAATGAAAGAGGAGCACCTACCCCAAGTACCTGCTCCACTGTGAACCCCACCTGCCTCCTCCACAGCCTTCAACTGAGGCTCCTATGAGATCAGTTTCACGTGCCATGCCATAACGGGCCTGACTTCTGAAACAAAGCTGATTACCAGCTAACTAAAAATAAAGGCTTCCCCTTCATTACAATAGTAGTATTCACTCATTACAGAAAATGTGAAAGAGAAAGAAAAGGAAGAAAAAAAGTCATCCAGAGAAAAACCATTAAAGTATTTTTATGTATTTCCCTCTGGTCTTTTTTCTACGCATGGGTCTGTAATGGTGGCTAGACTGATTTTCAAAATCAACACATTAGTATTTATACTCAATTCACAGGCTCAGGAAGGTCAGACATTTATTTGGACGATGTCTCCACTAACTAGAAGACTCGGGGGACTGGCTCCAGAGCCAGGCCACAAGCTGCCTGGCAGAACCTTCTCCTCACACTGTGCCACAAGCACCACCAACACAGCATTTCTGGGTTTGCTTATTTGCTTTATTTTCCATGCCTGTCTCTGAATGACTCTAAGCCAAAACTCCTACCCAACCTTAATGGGTCAAGAGTAGTCAACATAAACTTAATCGGGAAGTTGTGGCAGAGGCTTTGGGGTGATTCGAAAAGAGAAGTTTCAGAAAGCACAGAGGCACGGCAGCCCCTTGGGAGGAGTTGAACCTGACCTCCCTCCCAGGGGCAGGCTTCTTGGCTTTGGCCCCGTACTCCAAACCTTCTGGTCAGAGGCAGAATTGGGGAGGCAGGAACCCAGGCCACGGGTACAGCTTCCCCAAGTCTCTATTTCAGAAGGAACAGTGTCGATCTGAACATATAAAGCCTGGGCTAGTCCTGGAGAGAAATTTTACTGTTTGATAGCAGGGTCCCTGCATTCCACTCCAGCCAGCTGTCTCATCTTTAGGAGCGCCACTCAGGTCACAGATGGGAGACTGTGGAAAACCTGCATTGGTGTGTGGGGCTAAGCACCCTCCGGAGCAGACTCTGACTTGCATTCACACAACTTCCATCTGAAGGTATGCCCCAACCAGACAAGCCCTCAGGCCCAACAGGACCCCAACGTGCAGTCTAGAGTCAGGCACAGAGGCAAGCAGCCTGCTGTCCAGTAACACCCCCAAGTCCCAGCCCCTGCACACCTGCCCATGCACATCCCTGCAGAAGCCAGTGGCGAGGCCCTCGGCCCGCAGGATCAGGTGGCTCTGGTGACTAAGGCCATTCAGCAGGACGTCATTCTCCTCGTCCTCGGCATCTCCACTGTCGTGCACAAGGGTCACTATATTTCCCTGCAACAGAGATATAAGATGGAAACCTGACTGGAAGGGACAGTAGGATCAGGGACCACTGGGCTCTCAGGGCCTCTACTCCCCTGCACACCCTCTCACAGATCAGCCTCCCTGCTGCTGCTGAAACCATCTCCTTTGTGGGAAGGACCCCTGCCTGGGCTCCAGGACCCTAATTCCAATCATCTGCTGGACAGTTTCACCAGCACGTCCAACCTGTACTTCCAGCTCAAATCATCTAACACTAAGCTCGGCCTGAGGTCCCCCCGAAAGTTAGTGAAAAGTGCCATCATTCTGCCAGGCACCAATCCATCCAGTCAACAGTTCCTGAGAGCTTACCCTGTCCCAGACCTCGCAGTGGGGATAAAAGACGAGAGTCGTGGGCCCTGGAGACAGACAGATCCTGACAATACAGGATACAACGCCAGGAGGAGGGAAGCATGGGGTACTGGGGCAGCACAAAGAAGAGGCATCCTGTCTAGTGAGAGGAGAGGGCGAGGAGGTGGGCACATCTGAGCTGAGTTAGACGGCAAGGAGGAGCTGGAAAAGCAGAAGCAGAGGGGAAGGTCAATCCCATCAAAAGGAGACGCCTTGAATAACAAGTCCTTTCAAAGGAATACTGTTCAGATGTTAAAATGAATGAAGCAGATTCGTGTGTTCTGTTTTGGGGCAATGGACACCAAAGCATACTGTGTGTTATTAAATGAAAAAAGTACCAAACAGTGTGGATGGTAGGTAACCAGTAATGGGAAGAAAAATGCAGGGAGATAAATATACATACCAACATGATGTATAGATGTTGCAAAGATGCATAGACTCTCTAGAAGGATGCCCACTGGGGGGAGGGCGACAATTACTTCGTACCAAAGTATCCTTTATACTACTCAGTTCTTCTTTCTTTCTTTTTTAAACCATTCCCAAGTTTTACCTTCTCAGCTAATAGAAGTATTTTTACAAAAAGAGGGTGGTAGTGGTTCACAGAGCAAGCTGAGCTGCAGAAGGTGGCTTTGATTACTTCACTGTCACCCCAAACCGCACTGAACTGTATCCTCCAAGCCCCTTCCATTTCCTCCTCCTTCCATTCTCTCCACATCACCCTCGTTCCTGGCCCTGTGACTGCAGCCAGGACAGCATCAGAAGTTCCCCTAGAAGAAGTTTCCAGGCAGGACCTTGCACAGAGGAGGTGCTCAGCATGCAGTGCTGGGTACATGCACCCCTGGCTCACTCAGTTAGCTCCGTCTCCCACTGCTCTGCACACTCAGCCTGACCACACGGTGCCAAGGTCCACAGTTCCTACCAGCTGCACCATCACACACTGAAGAGTGGCCACTGTGGGCCAGACACTGTGCTGGCGTGTTACAAGCTTCATCTCACTTAACTCCTGCAGTTGGGTTCCTGTGAGGTAAGCACCACAGCCATTCCTATTTTACAGTTTGGCCTACTTTATTGTTAAAGTCTTTACTATGGCAAAATCTCTTTTTGCCTCATAATTTGACAATAAAGGTTACATCCTACACTTGTATTGCACCTCATAATTTTTAAAGCAGTTTACACCCACTATCTCAGCTGATCTTCAAAACACACTCAGAGCAATAATGACTTGCCCCAGTACTATCGACTGCCCACAGAACTATCGCAGTCCCACACGTGACCACCCGCAATAAAGACAGTGCTGGCCATCCCTTTAGTTTTGAGGGCTCTAAGTGTTAACAATGGCAAGTTGTGGAGAGCAGGGAGAGTAAACCAAAAGATTCCAGGCCTGCCAGAGTAACGCCAAAACCCAAGCAATTAAACAAAAAAGATCACTGCAGCAAGTGAGATCTGGGCCTGTCTGGGTCCCTAGAGGTTACAGGCGGGAGCATGGAGAGCAGGCCCATCAGTACCTTTAGCTCACAGCACACAGTGGCTCTGCAGTAGTGGATGAAGTCCAGCACGGCCACTGCCCCCACACCCAGGCTCAGCAGCACACTCAGGTCGTCCACCAGCAGCACCGGGCACCTCCATGCAGCCTCCGCATTGTCCCCAGGCTTCAGGGCCTCCCGCACAAACTCAAACAGTGGCTGCAGGTTCCCAGTGTTGGCCTCCCTGGGACACAGGGCAAAAGTCACCAGAGAGTTCACTCTAGAAAAGCTTATCTGGGACTGAGTAGCTCCACAGGCAAGTTAGGGGGAGGCAAAGAACTGGATCACAGTTGGCAGCAAGGGGTTCACAATCTGGTTGGAAAGAAAAGGCACGCACGCACACAAAAGCTGTACTTCAATTCAAATATTCTCTGAGGCCTACCAGGGACAAAGCACTGTGCTAGAAACTGGGGGACACAAAAATAAATAGTACCTGGGGCCCTGAAGAGACATCATACAGCCTCTCAATCCAAGAGCTGAAGGCATCTGGAAGATTAATTTGAACTGGGCAGGCAGGAGCAGTCTTTCCAGGAGGTCAGAATTGGATATAAAAAGCTAAACAGCAATTCAAGTGTCCTGGTGGTGAGGAGCAGTGGTCTAAGGGCTGTTTGTGCAGATAACAGATTCAACCTATTTCTGACACAAGCTGGCCTAACTACCCCTATCTTCCCAGTGACTACCCTTGACAGTCATTTCCCAGCAACAGTAGGGGCTCAAAAAGCACCGGAGCACAGGGCCCAGGCTCCTGCCCACTGCCCCACGCTCCAGGACTGAGCCCCACTAACAGCAAGGAAAACTCCCCGCAACCTGGGCTCAGGTGTAACCAGGCCCATCATTCAGATGAAGACACCCAGGTTCAGAGACGCAAAGGGCTGTGTGCGAGGTCACATGCACAGGCCCAGGGCACATGGCTTTCTGACTCCACACTGCCTCCCAGCCACTGAATAAGGCTGAGTCTGAGAGAGGGCACAACAGGGAGAGCTCCTGTATGGACTCGTTTGGGGTCGAGGAGGAGCAGCAAGCAGGTGGGAAGTCTGCACAGAGCTATGTTTGTGGCTGATGCTCATAAAGGACGAGAAGCAGGAAAACTAATCTCAGAATACTAAACCAGTGGTTGACAAACTTTTTCTTAAAGGGCCTCCTGCAACACCAGAGAAGTATCTGACTCCTGAAGCCAGCTCTGTGCTCCCACACCTGAGGAGAAGGAAATCACACAGCAACCCTCGTCTGGGCCCACCAACCAGGCATACACTTCTGGGCTGGGCTGCAGGCTGACTGACCTGAGAAACTGCAGAGGGTGTGGCTCCTCCTGAGACCGGAAGAAGACATCCACTGAAGACTTGAGACCCTCGAGGAACACGAGCTGCCCACGTTCCCGTGCTGTGGTCAGGCTGACACCCTAAGCAGGACCAAGAGGAGTGAGTTACTGCACCTTGCCAGGGAACCCATCAGAGAGGCTAGACTCCAGCTCACAAGAGGGCACAGGACACATTCCAAACCCTGCAGAAGTGTACCTGTCCACCCAACGTACAGGGCCCATGTCTTCTTTCCCCTGGGTGTTCCCAACCCCACAAGCCCTATTCCATTTTTCAGATGTGCGTTTACATTTAATTGTCACATTCCTTAAAAGCTTACATTCTTTTTCTTATATATTTTCATGATTACCCAATACCTGTTTTAAATTTGTAATAGTAATATAAAGTTTCCCTTTTAAATTCAGGTATTTATAAAATTAAGCACATTTAAAAACAGTAAGTAAATAATAACAATAAAATGGTGGGAGAATGACCAAGATCTGGAAAACGCTGCTGCAGGAAAAAGGGCCAGACTTTTGGCTCTGAATTTCAAAAACCCTCTTGTTTACCCATCAGTTGCACAGGACCTCAGGGTTGTTCTGAGGTTTTAAATAACATAACTCATAGACTGTAACTGTCAGCTGCCTGGAATACATTAAGAACTCACTTTAAATAAGTTCTTCTTGACCCTTTTCCTTTAACTGAAGAAGTAGTCCCATCAGGGTTGGGGCAACGTGAACTCTCAATGCGCTAGCTCAGGGTTCAGCAAACTTTTTCTGCAAAGAGCCACAAAGACTTTGCAGGCCATACAGTCTGTTGCAACTACTCAACTCTGCTATCACAGAGTGAAAGCAGCCATAGACAATTCAGAAACACATGAGTGTAGCTGTGTTCCAATAAAACTTTATCTACAAAAACCAGGGGGTGCAGGTTGTAGTTTGTTGACTCCTGCTCTAGACCAGAACTTCTTAAATACTGCTCATCCTGAACCACCCAATTAAGAATCCCTGAGACACCTGATTAAACCGCAGATCCCTAAACCCCACTCCAGACCTCCAGAATCAGCAGCTTTGGGGGCAGGGCCCAGAATCTGCATTTCAACCAACACCCAGGATGGTGACACAATCTAAATATGCAACCCATTGCTCTATCTGTGCAGACACACAGGTGACATGGAACTCTAGACTCCTCATGCCCCTAAACCAGGTCTCAGTTGCTCATCCACATACCAGTGTTCCCTACTAGGCAACACCATTAGCAAGAACAGCTACCCCTGACAGAGAGAACGACTTCAGATCATCACCTTTGCTCTTGCTCGTTACCATTCTATTGATGTAAGTACAATAATACACCAAGAATACAGAAGCTCGTGCTCTAGTACTTTGTAAACCCAGTACTGTGCATGCCATTCCTGCCGTGGTGGTGAGGATTCTAAGGTAAGAGAAAAAGTAGCCAATCTGGGTATGAGTACACAGCTTTCTTATCCAAAAACACAAATGCAGGGGCCATAGAGACATGCTTCACAGACCTGGAATGCAACATGTGTTTCTGACACGACCACTCTCCCTGAGCTCATGCCCTGACCTCTAACATAGGAACTTCTTCCTTCTCTGTAAAGGATGGGCAAGAGTCTACCCTTTTCTCACCCTCTCATTTGTTTCTCCCCATCAGAGAAGAGTCAGTGACTCGGCCCAACAGTAAGACTGGCATTTCAAATATGACTGTTGACGCATGGCTGCATGGCCTGGTTCTCTTCATCTCTGAGACTGGCATATCAAAAAAATAAAAAAATCCAGTAAGTCCACCTGGTCACAGGTCACAGATAATGGCCCAGACTAAGCCAGAAGGTTCACCAGCTCCTCGGCCATCTTACTTTTGCCTGCTTGTGCCTGATGAGATGAGGAGCAGGCCAAGATGAGGTGAGAGGTAGGTGACAAAAGCACCTCTCCCCAAACTGGGGTCCTAAGCCCTAGACAGACAGTGGAGACACCCAACTTGGCAGCAGACCAACTGTGATCTCTAACCCAGGAGGATCAAGATAAGAGTCCACACTAAAAAGGAGAAAACCTTAACTGGTCTAGAATCAGTAGAGGTAGGTTTGATTAATTAACAACAGATCTGGTTCTATAAACTCTAAATTAATAAAACACGCAGAGATGCTGCCTTAGCCCTTCAGATAAGGGCCTCAGGATCCTACGATTTCCTTAGTCCCTTCTTTGCGAAAACAACCCAAATGAGAAGCACAGCCTTAGACCATGCTCACAAATGCATGGCACGCATGCACACACACACTCTCTCTCTCACTCAGGGACCTCACCACTGAGTTCTTAAATATTTACCAGCTTCTGTCCCACGATATTGTAGTGACTGAAGGACTGGATGAGTGCCACAAAGCAGACTTTACAATTAGCTGGAAAACAACATAAATTGATTTTTAATAAAGCCCTGTTTACAAACCAGTCTTGTACACTTCCTACCTCTGGAAACAAAAGCACTGTGACAGGCCTAGAGGCCCAGAGGCCTTGCAACTTGACATAACCAATTTGATTTTAAGACGCATTTTTTTCTTATTTATTAGTTATACCTATTTCATTGATTCAGAGATGTACTTCTGTTAGATGTATTACTAGGTACTTTATTTTGTTCTATTGTAAATAAATTGTGGTTTTTAAAAAATTATATTTCTGTTTGTCGTTGGCATACAGGAATACCATGATTTTTTTAAACTGGTCTTATATCCAAGAGGATATAATGGCAGCACAAAGAAGCTCTAGCTACCTTACTAAACATAATTGAGTCTAATAATTTATCTGTAGATTCTCTTGCTCTTTCAATGCTGACAATAATTTCATCTGGAAAATAAAATAACTTCCAAAGCTGTACATTTTACAACAAAGAGTGCCAAGGTCTACCTGGATCCTGGCCTAGCTCAGAAGGTGCCCAAGAAGAATCAATTGATAAATGAGTCTTTTTTTCATTTGGCTGTTTTCTTCTTCTAATCTATTTTCATGTGTAAATTGCAGTGGCTGTACTTTTTTCTTCCCTGTGTTCTTTAGGAAGCATCTACTGCCAGGGCAAAGTATCAATGGGTCAAGTGCCCAGAGACGTCAAGATACAAAAGGATGGAGGAGCAAATAAATCAGGAGGCCACTAAAAGACCTCAGTGAGGCAGTGCCTGTGCAGAGCATAGAGAAGGGGAAGGTAGGATGTGGATACAGTGAGCACATGCCACTCATTGGCAGGGGTCGGGAGGGAATGAAATGCTCCAGTAATCTGTTACCTAATAAACAGCCCTTTGGCTACCCAAACATCAAAGCCCTGGCTGGTTAATACTATTCCCATTGCTTCCTGAAACAGGGGTTTGTTTTTGTTTTGGTTTTTGCCTTGGGTTTCTTTTTCTTCAGGATCAATGAGATTCATACCTTTGAGGTAGAAGGAGAGAAAGTGGTGCACAAGGAAACTGCCATCTGTCTTGGCATCACACAGTAGAGTCAATTTCCCCTAAAAGAGGAACACAAAAAGATGAACTAGATTCCCTGGAAAGAGGTCAGATGAATACAGAAATCTAGTTGATTGTGTCCACTCCTAAATTTCTACAACTGGAGAGTGTATTTTTTAATTATATATATGCTAAGTTTACAAAAAAAAGAAAGAAGTCAAAATTGTGGAAAATTTGATCACAATTAAAGTGATCAGTATTAAGCCACTCATGATGGCAAGCATATCTCAGCCTCCACTTTCCCAAAGCAAAACAGAATAAACCCCCTTCTCTTCCTCTCTCCTCACCTTAGTAAGTCAGGGACCAGTCTTGGGGAGAATTAGATCCTGAATAAAGGAAGTTTTTACCATCAGACTCCAACAAAAATCACAGACTGCCAGGATTGGACGAGACCTTCTAAAAGGTCAACTGATACAACTTCCTCTCTATTTCTGATTTGGATGTCGATTCTGTCCTACAGGGTGGAGGAGAAGGCAGAAGCAGTTGTTGACAGAGACCTCCAGTAACAAAGTTCTCCTCTCAATAGCCCTTTACACTGCTTCAGCCAGAGCTCTGATCATGGAAAGCCCTGAAAGATCTCTAAAAATGGTCTCTGCAGTGCCGGGCTGTCCTGCTCCAGCCATCTCTAGTTCCTTGTCAGTGTCAGGGAAGGTCATGATCAAGTGGTATCAGACACGCCACCTCAGTGCTGTTGTGACTTTTTTTCACTTATAAAATGTGAAAGATCACACTAACAGACCTTAAGGGTTATCCCCCAGCGCTGCCATTTTCTGATGCCCACTTCGAACTTCCATTCCCTCCCTCTGGCCCTGGGCTGAGGATTTTAAAGGTGCCAATAGCAACTGGAAAGGTAACCAGCGCCATCTGGAGGCATGGACAGACAAGAACTGCTGGGCCACTAAAATCTGCAAGGATCTACTGAAAGCTACAATTTGCCTGGCACTATGGGGTCATAAAAAGGCTTTACACATATGGTACCTTGGCTGCCTGGAGGAATTTACCACTTCATTAGGAAATCAAAGGTTATGAAGTAAACCAAATATATTCCTAGGAGAGGTAACCCCTGAGCTAAAATTCGAAAATTTTCGAGGTGCCCTAGAGTGCAGGAGAAAGCGGCGAGGCCAAAGGCGGAGGCGGTAGAACCCAGTGTTGGCCGAGAGCAGCTTCAAAGAGCACTAGTAGAGACTATGAGGAGGACGAGGAGCAGCAGCGCTCACTGCGAACCCGCCAAATGCTCCCGGACCACAGAGAGAATCAGGGCAGTTAAGAAGCCGGTCCGACGTGAAACATGGAGAATCCTCTCTGGCAACCTCCTCTGGACGCCGGGACGCCCAGCCCAGCGAGGACGCACAGGGCTCTCCGATACACATCTGTGAATGTAAGCCAATCCAAACGTCGAACATGCTTCCTGGGCACTTTCAAGAGCACACACGGCCTTTGAGAAGACTCGAGAAGGTCCAGAAGCCCACCTTCCGCAGGCGCCAGCATAGACCCCAAGCCCCGGGGCGGCACTCCCCGAACTACAACTCCCAGGCGCCCCCGTGACCATAGAGGTCGCGTCTTTCCCACCGGTCTGCACGCGCTTCCCCCGGAGACGCAGTCTTCCGCCACGCTCCCAGGACCCGCCCCCTTCCCGACCGCACAACTTCTTACCTGCTCTGCCCTGTCGGGGGTGGTGTTGAGAAGGTGATTAAGTTCTGGGAACATTCCGAGCTCCCGGGACGAGCGCCCGGGACGTGAAGTTAGGCTGCCAGGGAGACGATAGACGCCCGAGAGAAACAGCTACCACGCACCAGCGCGCGGAAAGAACGCGCATGCCCAACGCTTCTTCTAGGCTCTTGCCCGTAGCCAATCAGGCGGGGCCTTGACCTGGGCCGCTCCCGGCGCACGCGCGTGGACGCGCCTCTGGCGGGGGTTCTGGGAAGCGCTGGGCTATGTGGGTACTTCTCTGGGGGTTTGAGGCTGCCGAGCCTTGGTAGTGGTCTTCGACCCACAGCGACTGGGTGTCCTTCACCCTCCATTGGCCTCGCTCTCTTTCTAGTCCCGGGCTTCTAGGCCTTACAGTCCGTCCCTTCACACGTGCTTGTCGAACTACACCCGTGTCCCACCTTACTGGAAGCTCGGGCTACATCGATGAACGAAACAGACGGAGGTGCCCGTCTTTGCGCAAAGCAGAAAAGCATGCAATCCAAACATAATAAACGCGGAATTATATACTATTGAAAAGCTCTGTGGAGAAAAGCAAAAGCAGGATAAGGGAGTAACAATGGGGAAGGGACAGGTTTCCAAAGTGAAGAGGTGTCACGGTAGGCTCACTAAGAAAATGTAATTGGAACACGCCCTGTATGACCCTCCTCAGGCCCTTTACAGTACCTGTTCCCGCTTCCTGGAAGGTTCTTTTCGCAGATACTCAGCCGAATAAAAAACACCCCACTTCCTTCAGGTCTTTGCTCAGGTGTCACTTTATCAGCAAGGCCTTCCTGAGCAGCCTATTTAAGTCGCAAACTGCCCCTGCCCCAACTCGTCTTACCCTTTTCTCCTGCTTTTATTTTTCCCATAGCATTTATATCTGGTATACCATATATAGGTGTAGCCTAGTCAGCCTCAGATCACCAGGGACAAATCTGTAATTCGACAGAGACAGGTTTACTGGCTCATTGCAATGAGGGAAATAGCACATTAGTGGAATTCTGGTGCCTGTCACCAAACAAAGGAAAGAGTTGTTTTAGGATTTGGGGAAGGGTGGAGTTCAGGTGAAATATAAATGAAGCAGTGTTTTGATAGGCTCAAAGCAGAGCACAGCTGTGTGTAAAGGGATCGGTATCTGGCCTGGACTGCAAAGTGGACCAGGGGTCTGTAGAAACTGCAAGCTTAAGTTAGGTGTGGAATGTAGTCACTTATCTGAAGCTCTGGACCTGAACTGGAAATCGAGGCTGCTTCTCCGTGTCAAAATGACTTAGATCCTCCAAGAACGGAATGTTTTATGCTTACTGATATGTGAGAAAGAGAAAAGCAGGCCCTGGCATCCAGGAGCTGGCCTGATGCTCACGGCTAGGTCTTGGTGTTCTCCTGTTGAGCATAAACAATTTCACAAAACGTCAACATTAGACTGATTGTGATGGATCAAGACAGGTTTATACCACTCCATAATCACGTTGAACACAAAACATGAACATTGTTCAAGCCACAAACTACCAAAAATGCCCTCTCCCAGCTAATGAGTGCTCCTTCGTTACCAATCACAGCTTTACCCTCACTCTACTCTGCCCTCTCTAGAGGTAAGATTTATTAAGATACCCAATCATAGAATTAACCCCACTTTCTGACAGCATCCAATCCCAAGCAAAGCTGTGCCTCCTTAAACCCTCCTCTAAATCACCTAACAAGCCCAAATCCAATCGTTGTGTTCTAGCACTCTATTAATGATAAACCCCGTGGTTTCCCATGGTGGGCATTCTCTTTCACAGCAATGAGTAATAAACTCAACTTTTTCAACAACAGGTATGTTTCTGGTGGTTGTTGGCTGGAGGGAACTGACATGATTTCAAACAGCAAAGTTGATATTAGAGAACAAAGTTTCTTAGTAAGAAAGCAGTAGTCCCTCAAAGAAACCAGTTACTACGAGACAACAGCTGCAGCATATCCTTGACAGAAATACTGTTTCCTGCTAAAGCTGGCTTTATCTGTGGTGATGATGAATAGCAGGACAGGTTTTTACAGTCTAAGCTAATTTTTCCTTTCTCAGTTTCCTTATTTATTTGAATCTTCACACAGGAAGGCAGGAGGGTTGAGATTTTTGTCTGTCTTATTTGCTCTTCTCAGTTCCAGGCACCTAGCAGTTGCTCATTTTGAAGGAATGAATATATTTTTCTGCAACTGAGTTGTCTTTTCACTTTCTTGATGGTGTCCTTTGAAACAAAAAACATTTTAGTTTTGATGAAGTCCAGTTTATATGCTTTTTTCTTTGTTTGCTTGTGCTTTTGGTGTCACATCTAAGAATCCATTGCCAAATCCAAGGTCATGAAGGGTTACCCTTGTGTTGTCTCTTAAGAGTTCTTGCTCTGAGAGTTTTAGCTCTTACAGTTAGGTCATTGATCCATTTTGTGTTAATTTTTGTATATGGTATAAGATAAGGATCCCTGCCAGCTGGGATTTTGATAGTGATAGTGTTGAATCTGTAGATGAATTTTAAGAGTATTGGCATCTTAACAATGTTAAGTTTTCTGATCCATGAACTTTGGATATTTTTACCTTTATTTAGGTCTTCTTTAACTTCCTTCAACAATGTTTCACAGCTTTCAGAGTATGTTTTGCACTTTCGTTAAATTTCTTCCTCTGTATTTTATTCTTTTTTATGATGTTGTGAATAGATTTTTTAAACTTCATTTTTCGGATTGCTCCTTGCAAGTGTATAAAAATACAATTGATTATATGTATTCATCTTGTATTCTGCAACCTTGCTGAACTTGTATATTCTAATAGTTTTTTTTTTTTAAAGATTTTATTTTTTTCCTCTTTCTCCCCAAAGCCCCCTGGTACATAGTTGTATATTCTTCGTTGTGGGTCCTTCTAGTTGTGGCATGTGGGACGCTGCCTCAGCGTGGTTTGATGAGCAGTGCCATGTCCGTGCCCAGGATTCGAACTAACGAAACACTGGGCCGCCTGCAGCGGAGCGCGTGAACTCAACCACTCGGCCACGGGGCCAGCCCATATTCTAATAGTTTTTTAGTGGATTCCTTAGGGTTTTCTATATATAAGATCTTGTCATCTGCAAATAGAGATAGTTTTACCTCTTCCTTTCCAATCTGGGTGCCTCTTATTTTATTTTCTTGCCTAATTGCCCTAGCTAGAACCTCCAGTAAAATGTTGAATAGGAGTGATGAGGGCAGATACCCTTGCTTTGTTCCTGCTCTTAGTGGAAAAGTGTCCAGTCTTTCACCAGTGAGTAGGATGTTAATTGTGGGTTTTTCATAGATGCTCTTTCTCAGGTTGAGGAAGTTCCCTTTATTCCGAGTTTGTTTAGACCTCTTATTCTTTTTGATGCTTCTTCCCCCAGCCCTGGGTGGTTTCCTCACATGCTGTATACTTGACGGTGACTCTGCTGACCTCCGGGTTCTCTCTCTGTGCAACTCTCTCCTCTCTGATACTCTGTCCTTTATCTATGAACTCTGGTAGTCTTGGTGTCCCCCAGACTCTTAGCTCCATCTTTTCAACTCAGGTAGTATTCCAGCTTAGTTCCTCCTCCCTATCTGGAAGCTCCAGGCAGTGAGCTTGGATAATCATAGAGCTCCCCTTGTTATTTTCCCATGGATCACTGTCCTTTGTTGCCTGATGTCCAATGTCTTTAAAGTTGTTTTTTCATATGTGTACATATTTTTGTCTTTTTTTTTTTTTGGTTGTTTTAAGCAAGAAGGTAAATCTAGTCTTTGTTACTTCATCTTGGATGGAAATGGAAGTCTGTGAATTATCTTTTGATTGAACCAAAATTTAGCAAACTTTTGCTTTATGGCTTGAGCTTGTTTAGTCTTATTTAATGAAGTTTTCCTTACCCCAAAGGTCATAAGGATATTCTAGATTTTCTCCAAAAGTTGTAAAGCTTTTCTTTTCACATTTAAGTGTTTAATCCATTTGTAATTAATTTTTGTGTTTGGTGTGAAGTAAGGGATACAGATCAATTTTGGAAGTAGCATGTTCCATTTAATCTTGCTATAATTTGATCAGTATTGTATTGAATCTGTAAATACAGCTTGAGGAGAATAGATATCTTCTTAATATAAAATATTGATTCTTCCTATGTTTATCCATTTTCCTATCAATAGTGATGGGTTAGCTCTAGTTTTTTCCTATTACAAAGAATACTCCTGTGAACATACTCAACCATGTATCTTGATACACATATGCAAGAATTTCTTTAGGGTATGTATCTGGAGCGGAATTGTTGGGTCTCAGGAAAAGGTGAATTTACCATGAAGCTAATAAATCTAATTTTTTATTCATAATGTTGTATTCCTTTTATTAAAGAGAATTCCTCTCCCCCATGGTATAAGCCTCAGTTCCCCAAATACCTGGATTTACCCCTAGTTATAGTTTATGTACATGTTGAACAGACCAATGCTAATATGGAAAATTCAAACAGAAGGATTTGATGCAGGAAATTGGGTCAAAGGGTGTTGGAAGGACTGGAGGAACAAAAGGGAGGCAATTTTTTTAGTCTTTTTTTAAATTGAGTTCATAACAGTTTACATCATTGTGAATTTCAGTTGTACATTATTTCTTGTCCATCACCTTAAAAGTGCTCCCCTTCACACCCTGTGCCCACCCCCTAATCCCCTCCCCTTGGTAACCACTGAACTGTTCTCTTTGTCCTTGTGTTTGTTTATCTTCCATAGATGAGTGAAATCATATGGTGTTTGTCTTTCTCGTCTGGCTTATTTCACTTAACATAATACCCTCCAGGTCTATCCATGTTGTTGCAAATGGGATGATTTTGTCTTTTTTTATGGCTGAATAGTATTCCATTGTATATATACACCATATCTTCTTTATCCAATCATCGGTTCATGGGCACTTGGATTGCTTCCCTGTCTTGGCTATTGGGAATAGTGCTGCAATGAGTAAAGGGGTGCATATGTTACTTTGGATTGTTGATTTCAAGTTGTTTGGATAAATACCCAGTAGTGGGATAGCTGGGTCATATAGCATTTCTGTTTTTAATTTTTTGAGGAATCACCATACTATTTTCCGTAGTGACTGTACCAGTTTGCATTCCCACTAGCAGTGTATGAGGGTTCCAAAAGGGAAGAGATTTTTACATAGCAACTAGGATGCTGGTACTGCCCCTGGGCTGAAGTGCCCTGATCTGCATTGATGGGGTCTGGAAGCCAGCAAACTACACCTTCCAGACTGCTTTGCTAACTGGCTTCCAGTTATATTCTGCCAGGGAGACACTGGTAATAGACAGGAAGGCAGGAAGAAGCCATTTTTTCCTGCTTCTGGTGACTCTTCCGGCAGCGAGAGCCTCAGTGGTGGGTGACTGTTGGCTGCAGCAGTGGTAAGGAGTTTCAGCAGCAGCAGGAGTGCAGGTTCCTGGGTTCCAACAGCAGCAAAGGCAGCAGCAATGCTTCCAGTGGCTCCACGGCTCCCATTGCTCCCTCTTTGTCCAGTCTCCTCACACACTCTCTCCACCAGATCCCAGCTCCATTTTGATCTACAGGCCTTCGACATGTCCATTTTCTTTCCATTAGCTGAGCCTTCCCAGCTCCATTCCCTTCCTTCCCCAGCAGGAACCCATGACTGTGTCCTGGGACTCAGAGCTCTGTGGCAAACACCCTCAGTATCTTTACCTTGTTCTCCTCCTGAGAACAGTACCTGCTCTTCAGCTCCCAGCCAGATGCATCCTTCAGCCCCTCTTCTTCTGGATGCTGGTGACCATTACAGCTGGAAAATATCACATGGCCCTACCCCAACCCGACTCCAAACATTGTTGCATGTACACTATAGTTTCTCTTTGTCTTCCTATCTCTAAGTTGACGAATTGTTTCCTCCAAGTGCTGCCTGACACCTCCACCATCTGTGACAAGAAAGCTTTCAGCCCAGAGTTGAAAGTGAACCCACAGAACCCATGGACTCCTGGCGAAAGAACTGTTGAAAAGCTGGAAGCAGGTTTGGGTAATTTCCTACAGATCCACCAGAGGGCAGCAGACACAGGCTAAAGCTGCTGGGTTAACAAGCCCTGAGTGTTCATTGAACAGTTGTATTAGCCAGCATATGGTCAAGGTCCTGCACACTGACAGTCCTTAGCTCCCCTCTCTTGGATCCCAGCGGTGGACTCCTCATGGGCTCTCCTGCTCTGGAGTCTGCCTCCCTCAGGAATGTCCCCTGCCCCCCTCAGGAATGTCCCTCCTGCCCTGACTCCTCCATGGCTCCCCTCTGGCTCAGGGTAAAAGCCAGAGTCTTCACACGTGGCCTTGTAGATCTGACCCAATTCTGCTCTTAACTCCTCTCCTGCTGCTCACTCACTCCAGCCCTACCAGCCTCTTTGCTGCTTCTCAAGACCTCAGACACAACCACACTTAGGGTCTTGCGCTTCTGTTCGCTCTGTGTGTAAGACTCTTCCTCCACATGTCTGCAGGGCTCACTTTCCTGAACCCTTTCAAGTCGCTGCTCTGTGAGGCCTTCCCTGAACACGACCCACGTGGTAGACATAAAGTTGCACCACCCATATCCCCTTTCCAGAAGGATCTGCAGGAAGAGCGATCACCAGACAACCTCCAGCTCTCAATTCTGCCAGGGTCCACCTCGGCTGCACAGAGCCTCCCCTGAGGTTACACTTCCCAGGGCAGCCCTCCTCTGGTGACTGAGTGAAGCAGGGCTATGGGGTCTGGTCGGTTCCGCCCTGGGTGGAACACTCTGACAGACCATACTTGCTCCAGAACTCCCCACTGAGGCTTTGTTGGACTTGCTTTACCATTCAAGTTCTCCCTCCGCCCAATCCTGCGTCCTCCCCCATCCTGTGATGGGCATTGCCCTCAAACTCAGCCTCAGCATATGCTTCAAGAGAATTTAATCTGCAGCACCTCAGCACTACCCATTCCCGCCACCCTGCTTTATTTTTCTCCGTAGAACTTATCACCCCCTAACTCACAATTGTTTGCCTATCCAGTGCCTCTCCTCACTAGAATGTAAGCTGAGTGAGGGCAGGTATTTTGTCTCTTTTCTTCATTAATGTATCCCCAGCACCTAGAAGAGTGCCTATGATACAGTAGGTGCTAAATAAATGTGATGAATGAATGAATGAGTGAATGAGGGAATGTGGTTAGTTTGGTATAGTTGGAGAAAGATGTGCTTTTGAGAAGGTTGCAAAAGATGGAGGAGCCTGGCTTAGCCTCGCTTCCCCAAAAGTCTGAGCTGACATGAGGTCACTTACTGGGAAGGGAACCCTGGAGCAGAGGGTGAGCCAGAAGTGGGAGAAGCCTGGGTGGGAGTGTATTGTCAAGGTGCGAGAGTCTGCTGGGGTCTGGGAAAAGCATGCGGAGTGCCCCCCAGAACTGCGCACCTGCAGGACAGGTGACTGGAACATTTTTCTGTCAGCTTCCTCCTCGCTGGTTGAGGGTCAGCCTGGTAGTGTGCAGTGACGGCACCCCTAGCGTCTGCTGAGCCTGTCCCTCTTGACTTGGAGGAGCCTCAGGGCACAGGAGACTCTGCTTGGGCTGAGAGGCTGGGCGCACAGAGGGAGTCAAAGCTGACATCAGAGGACAGTCTGTGAAGTGCTGTGACCTCTGAGAGAGGAAGGCGGGTGTCTTGGGTACCATGCTGATGAGGAAATGGGAGTGATGCAGTCAGTGTGTGGTTTAGACAGGGCATGAAGCCATAGCATTCAAAGGGGGCTGCATTCGAAGGGGTGGGGCAGGAGGCCAGGAGGGGCTGATCCAGGACTGGCAGTGAGGACAAGGAGAGGAGAAATCTTACAAATCTTACAGGCTGGAGAAGCGACAAGACTCTGAGGCAGAAGGTGAAGGGCTAAAAGTAGGATGGAGGCATCACTGGCAACATGGGAGGAAGGGGAGGGATCAGGATGGGTTTACACCAGATGTGTTTGAGGCCCCAGGGGACATGGAGGTGGATATGTCTGGCAGCCCCACACGTGGGAATCTGTTAGTGGCCTGGGTCAGAAACTGGGTGGTGGTGGAGGGGTCATTGCTGTTCTGCTGAAAGTGAGTAATGGCTTCCCTGGGCCTCTCTGGGCCTCCTCCTGGGTCTTCTTTAAACTCCCAGAGAGTCTCTAAGTCTCCCTTTAGCCCCAGGAGGCTGGCTGAGCTCTAATATGACTCCCCAGATATGCCATACCCAAGCAAGGCAGGGCCTCCCCTGCTCACTTGGGCTTCACCTTGTGACTTCCAGGAGTGAATGGATGCACCAAACCCCCACCAAGACCCTCAGCACCAGCTCTGCCCTTCCCAGTTTTGGAGAGGAAGGAGAACAGAGGCTTTTTTCAGGCTGCTCACTGCCAAGCACAGATAAAGTGGGTGTTTGGTCTGGGCTGCCCCTTTGGGGCATTATGAGGCCAAGAGGAAGAGAAGTCACTAATTTAAAATCTCAATTGCCACCTGGCTCCCCGAGAATGGGTGGCCTGGTGTGGACAGGCAAAGCAGGGTTGGAATGAGACCTTGAAACAGAGAGCAGAGAATGTGCCCCACAGAAGCAGGGCTGTGAGAATCCTGGGCCATGGGCACAGGCCCCAGGAGGCAGGTGCTGCCTGCAGCTTCCAAAGCACTGTAAAGAATAACGATGTCTAATATGTGCTTTTAAAGCCCTTCTGCAATGTGACCCTGCCACCACTCCAAGCCCTTGATACAACTGGCTCTTCCTGCAGAGGCTCCTATGAGGGCGTTTGGGAATTTGGAGGCAGAGGCTGCGGTTCCCGCCTGGGGGCAGGTGCAGGGAGCTGCAGGGCTTTGGATATCGGGACAAGAGGGAGCCTTGGCGGCAGCCCTCAGGGATCTGTAGAGACCCTCAGGAGAGAGTTGGATTTCCCCCAAGAGGTGGGAAGACAAGTGTGTGACTGAGAAAGCCCTAGGCCTTTTCTCTCCAGTTCCTGTGCCTTTTCTTCCAGACCATCTTCATACATCCACTGACTTTTTTCCTTCTCAAAGTCCAGTTGCTCTCAGATGAAATACATGCAGGTGACCCCTGGCCACACTGGATAGTCAGCCTCAGCCCCGGCATCCTGTCTACCTCTGCTTTGATTGTCTTACCCAGGGAGCTCTGTGCCAAGATGGGCAAGAAGATCACAAAAACGGGTGTAAACTAGGGCGGGGCGGGGGGTTGTCTTACAGTTTCTGTTCTGTGTGGCCTCAAAGTCTTTTCACAGGAAAGAACTATAGAGCTGCAGAAAATATATTACTTCAGTGCCCATGACAGTCACCTGGTGATTTGATATCTTATAATATCCAAACCAAAATCCTAATACTTTTAATAATCCGCTGTAGTTACACTTCTGGCATGACAATGCCAAGAGCTCTGCATTCTCACTCCCCAGTCAGACTAGTGACAATTATTTTTAAAAACCCAGCCATTTAAAGTCTCTGGAAATTGTCCTAAGGGTGTACAACAAATGAAGAAACATTTGTTTAAAAAATCCACTAAAACTGGGGCTGGCCCCGTGGCCAAGTGGTTAAGTTCGCGCGCTCCGCTGCAGGCGGCCCAGTGTTTCGTTGGTTTGAATCCTGGGCGCGGACATGGCACTGCTCATCAAACCACGCTGAGGCAGCGTCCCACATGCCACAACTAGAAGGACCCACAACGAAGAATATACAACTATGTACCAGGGGGCTTTGGGGAGAAAAAGGAAAAAAATAAAATCTTTAAAAAAAAAAATCCACTAAAACTTGGTAAGAAAAGTGAAAGCTATGGTATTTGAACGGGTCCCATTCCCTCCCTCTCCCTTCCTAGTTCAGCGAGATACAGATAAAAACTCCTCTGGATTGGTTCAGCCAAGAACACAGGGCCCCCTTCCCCCTCAGCTGCCTGTCAGAGAACCTTCTTCCCTAGAGGGGCAGGGTGTCAGCATTTCTCATCCTGCTCCCATTTATCTGTTGCTGAGGCTAAGTTCTGGGTGAGTGTGGCTGAGTCAGGTGGTGGCTCTCTTGGTCCACCCAGGTCCCACTCATGAGAAGGAGGTTCTATCTTGGGTGTGGTGCCACTGAGATTATTAGGACCCTGATTGTCCTCACCCTGGCTCATAAGACAAAGATGAGCCAAGAAAAGTTGCAACTACTTCCCCCCTCCACAGAGCAACCAGCTCCCGGAGCAGAGGGTCACTCAGAGAGAGATGTGCCATGTCCCTGCCATTATCCAGAAACAGGGCTCAGAGATTTTGCCTGGGGTGAGGAGAAGGCAGGGAGCCCCACATTTCTTCCCAAAGGAATTGACCTCATTTGCGACAGAGTATGAAGAAGTTCAAGCCTAAGGGTGCTCTCAAAACAATGGAGGTTCTGGTGAAAAGCAATTAAGAGGAGATTCATTAGAGATATAAGCTAAACTGTAGGTTGGCTAGTTTACCAGGGAGACCAGGGAAAGATACAGCTAAGAAGAGTTATCCTGGGATCAGGACAAATGTCAAACACTGACCTTAAGAGACATTTCTTCAAAGGAGCCCAGATTTAATTGGATCAGTGTGTGGAGTAATTTATGTCTCAGGGGATTTTTGACAACAGTAGAGCAATTAGCTGGAAATTAATAAAGCTTAATAGCTGGGTATGATCAGGGAAAGAGACAGTCAAAGAGAATTCTCCCAAAACTAATAACATCCCAGGATGACTGTGGGTATACCCAAGGCTTGGGTATACACTTAGGAGTGCCATTGCTGAATAATACAATAATTCTATGTTTAAATGTTTGAGAAACTGCCAAACTGTTTTCGATAGCAGCTGTACCATGTTACTGCCCCACCAACAATGTCTGAAGGTTTTGATTTCTCCATATCCTCGCCAACACTTGTTTTCCTTTTTTTTTTTTTCAAACAGCCAAACTACTGGGCGGGAAATGGTATCTCATTGTGATTTTTATTTGCATTTATCTAATGACTAATGATCTTGAGCATCTTTTCATGTGTTTATTGGTCGTTTATATACCTTCCTTGGAAAAATGTCTATTCAAATCCTTGCCCTTTTTTGTTTCTAAATAGACTTTATTTTTTAGAGTAGTTTTCTGTTGACAACAAATTGAGTGGAAAGTACAGAGAGTTCCCATACACTCCCTTACCTCACACATGCATAGCTACCCCTATTATCAACATCCTTCACCTGAGTGGTACATTTGTTACAGTTGATGAACCTACATTGACACATCATTGTCACCCAAAGTTTGTAGTTTACATTAGGGTTCACTCTTGGTTTTGAACGTTCTATGGTTTTTGACAAACCTATAATGATATGTATCCACCATGATAGTGTCATACAGAATATTTTCACTGCTCCCAAAATCCTCCGTGCTCTGCCTATACACTCCCCAAGCCCCTGGCAATCACTGATCTTTTTACTGTCTCTGTAGTTTTATCTTTTCCAGAATGTCATATAGTTGGAATCATACAGTATGTAGCCTTTTCAGATTGGCTTCTCTCACTTAGTAATATGCATTTAAATTTCCTCCATGTCTTTTAATGGCTTGATAATTCTTTTTTTTTAACGTTGAATAATATTCCATTGTCTGGATATACCACAGTTAATTTATCCATTCATCTACTGAAAGATGCCTTGGTTGCTTCCAAATTTTGGCAATTATGAATAAAGCTGCTATAAACATCTGCACGCAGGTTTTTGTGTGGACATATGTTTTCCACTCCTTTGGGTAAATACCAAGTAGCATGACTGCTGGATTGTATGGTAAAAGTATGGCTAGCTTTGTCAGAAACTGCCAAACTGTCTTCCAAAGTGGCTGTACCATTTTACATCCCCACCAGCAAAGGATGAAAGCTAACGGAATTATTTTTAATTTCATCTTCAGATATCTTACTGCTAATGTATAGAAATACAACTGATTTTTGCACATTGATCTTGTATCTTGCAACCTTACTAAACTCATTTATTAGCTCTAATAATTGTATGTGTGTATGTGTGTTCCTTAGGATTTTCTATATTCAAGTATATGTCATCTATAAATGTAATTTTATTCTTCCTTTCCAGTCTGGATGCTTTTTATTTTATGTTCTTGCCTAATTGCCCTGGCTAGAACTTCTAGTAAAATGCAACACTGAGATTTATATTTCCAGCCCACACCTCTCTCCAGCTGCCTCACTGATATCTCTACTTAAATACCTAATAAGCGTCTCCAACCAACTCATGATCAGGTCCCCAAATCTGCTTCTTCCACACTCTTCCCTAGTTCTGTCCTTTCAGTGGTAAAGTCAAGTCATCCTTCACTTTTTACTTTCTTTCATCCCCACATGGATCCATTAGCAAAATCTATTGTTTCAACCTTCAAAATATTTCCAAAATCTGACCAGCTCTACAATCACCAGTCCACCCTGAGCCTCTAGCATCACATGCTTGGATCAGTGCAGCAGGCCTCTAACCAGTCTTCCTGCTCCTCCTCTTGCCCCAGCCTCAGCCAAGTGATCATTTTACAACTAAGTCAGACCACATCACTCTTCTTCTAAGAAGCCTCCTATGGGTCCCATCAAATTCTGAGAAAAGCTGAGCCCTAGTGACCTAAATGTCCAGGTTACATTCTAACCTCATCTCTTCCACCAGTCTCCCAGTGCTCACTTCTCTATGCCCTATTGACTTTCTTGCCAGTTCTTGAACACACTAGGTAGTTACCTACCTCCAACTCTTTCTGGTTCCCTTTACCTGGAATGCTTTTCCCTCAGGTGTATGATACGCATTTGGTTGTCCCTGTCACCTCCATGTCTTCACACAAATGCTATTTTCTGAGGCAGATTGCATCTATCACACACAAGCATCTATGCCATTCCACATGTTCTTCTTACAACAGGATGTTGACATTCCATTGAGAGGTGGGGTGGTGTCTATGGTTCTTTCCCATGAACCTAGGCAGAGTTCTGTAATTGCCTTGACCAAGAGAATGGCAGAAGTAACTCTATGTGATTTCCAAAGCAGGGTCAAAAAGGGCAATTCGTTTCCACCTGGCTCTCTCCCAGACATACACCTTTGGAGCCCTGACTGCTATATAAGAACAATGGCTGCCTTGAAGCCGCTCTGCTGGAGAGATCAAGTGCAAAGTCCACAGAGAGATAGAGAGATGCCTGAGGAGACCCAAGTGGGCCAGTCTCTAGCTGTTTGGATTTTACCCAGGCCAAGCACCAGACGTGTGAATGAAGGAGTCTTCATGATAATCCCAGCCCCATTCACTCTCTGAGGGCAACCTCTTGAGACACCGAGTCAGACTACCTAGCTAAGATGTTCCCAAATTCCTGACCCACAGAAGCCATGAGTGGTAACAAATGCTTCTTATATTTAAGGCACTTGTTTCAGGTTCTTTTTGTTTTTTTCTTCTTCTTCTTCTTTTTTTTTTTTTTTTCTGGAAGATTAGCCCTGAGCTAACATCTGCCAACCCTCCTCTTTTTGCTGAGGAAGACTGGCCCTGAGCTAACATCCTTGCCCATCTTCCTCTACTTTATATGTGGGACACCTATCACAGCATGGCTTGCCAAGCGGTGCCATGTCCGCACCTGGGATCCGAACCTATGAACCCCAGGCTGCCAAAGCAGAACGTGCGCACTTAACCACTGTGCCACCTGGCTGGTCCCACAGGTTACTTCTTATACAGCTATAAAAGCTGGAAAACATTTCCAGTAAGGCCTTCTCTGACTACCCTACTTAAAATTTCAAACCACTTCCTCACGTTACCACTCCCTGTCTCCCTTCTCTGCTTCATTTTCCTCCCAGCACTTACCACTACCTGGCATACTATGTGTTTTAATTATTTAATGTCTCCCCCACTAGGAAGTCAGTGCCCCAAGGGCAGGGATTTTTGCCTGTCAGGTTCATTGCTGCGCCCCTAGTGCCTAGACCAGGGCTTTGCACATAGTAACTGCTCAATATTTGCTGAGTGGAATGAATGACTATTCCTAGTAAAACTATCAACAACACACATGGGAAGAGTAAACACTGAAGTCTGGATGGTGGTTATCTCTGGGGAGGGAAGAAGAAGAGGCACGTACCAGGGGCTTTACCTACATGTGTATTTTCTTCTTAAAAGAAAAAAGAACTGAAGCAAATATGGCAAGTTGTTTATACTTGATTTTAAAAAAATACGCTTGCCACATTATTCTGTATACTTTTCGTGATAAAATTTTTTGATAAAAATAAGACTTGTACACGAATGTTCATAATAGCTTCCTTTGTAATAGCCAAAAATTGGGAACACATCAAATGCCCGTCAGCTGGTGACTAGATAAACTGTGGAATATTCTCAGCAATAAAAAGGAGCAAAATACTGACATAGTCAACACCTGAAACCACTATGCTGAGAGAAAGAAGTCTTATCCAAAAGAGTGCATAATGTATGATTCCATGTATAAGAAATTCTAGAGCGAGAAAACCCAATCAATGGTGGAAAGAAATCAGCCTCCGTGCCTCCCTGGAGGACAAGGCCCGCCTCCCAGGCTGGGCCAGGCAGCCCCCTGGGCCTCATGTTCCTCCTTCCAGTCCCAGCTCAGGCCCTTCCTCACTGAGTGACAAGTCATGGCCTCTCTCAGGGTCTCAGTATCCCCCTGTGTAAATTCCCACAGAGACTGGAGTAGGTAGCTGTATGCTTCCATCCATTCTGACATGCCAGGATTCTGGGATTCCCTCATGAGCCACTGCCGCCTCAGGAAATCTGTGCCAGCCTGTAGGTGGCTCGGGCCTCTGTGGCAGGGTGAGGATGTTCCCCCCAGGCCCTGGAGCTCCAGCCTCCGGCAGACCTGGACGGGGCTGGATTCTAGTCACTCACAAATGGGGCTGGGGCTCCTGTGCTCCCCTGAAGGCTTGGAGGGCGAGGGATCTGGCGGTCCCTCCTCACCTTTTGTTCCTGTCTCTGGGGCTTTGCAAGCCAATGAAAACACAGCCCTGAGAATAAAAGCCCCTTGTCCAGAGTTCTGAGCCCTAATCCTCTTACGTGTCACCAGCGGAAAGCCGGAGCCGGTGGCAGGAGGGCTGCTCTGATTTCCCTGCCAGCCGTCCCTTGTCCCACACTCTGGTGCCAGCCCAGTCCCATCACAAAGGGCTGGTGCCCCAGCCAACTAACTGCACAGCTGAATGTAATCGCCACTCAGCCCTCTGATGACCAGGTGATCAGACTGTGAGCTCTGGACAGGGCTGGACAGCCCAGGAAGGTCTGAGCACCCATCTGCCCCTGAGACCTACAGGTCAATTCAGAGCCCCAGTGTCGCCTGGCCCAGGGGTCTGCCTCCCTCCCTTGGGAGCCCCAACCACTCCTCCGGTGATAAGGGGGCGGTGACTAGATAGTCCTGGGGTCTCTCTGGGCTCACCCATCCCTTCAAGAAGCATAGATGGAGCCTTAGCTCTCAGCTAAGGCTGACAGGGCCTGAAGAGGTAGGTGATATGACTCCCACTCAGGTGTCCCTGTTTGAGGGGTAGAGGGCAGACACCTCCACACCAGGCAAGAAGCACCACAGCACCAATGTGGCCATGGGAGGGTGTGGCCAACATGCCTGACCCCCAGGGAGGCTAGGCAGACTTTGAAGAGTGAAGAGGAGATGGGCTCGTCCCTGGGATTGGGCTGGGAAAAGAGGAGGACACAGGCCCTTTCAGGAGGAAGGAGCCATAGCCCCGAGGATGGCTTTCAGAGGATCTGGGGAGAGCAGCTGGCAATGGCTGCACAAGACACTGTAAAATGTAAACGGCGCCAGAGGCCTGGGCATCTGAAATGAGGCGCTTATCCCCCAGGGAGTCAGGACTTCAGGAAGCCAGGGGACAAACTGGGGATCAGTTTTACTTGAATATTTAGTTAGGGAAGAAGTTAAGAACTTAACATGTAAGCACTATAACAGTCAATCCTTTAAAATGAAAGCAAACACAGCCATGAAGTCCAATGCAAAATTCACGTAAATTTTAAAGATGAAACGAAGAGACTTCAAAGGAAATGTTGTTTGTGGAGATACGTCCGACTCTGCTGGCAGACCCACGGCCATGGGCAGGGTGGCACATGATTAGGGCTACATGTGGACAGGCCATCTTGCCAACCAAGTCCATCAGACCAGGTCTCCAACCCACCAAGGGTGCAGCATAGAGCTGGGGAGACAGGTGCATACACAGGAAGGTATTTTAATGTGTCACAATGAGGGTAGAATCAGAATGCTGTGTGTGTGTCCTCAGAATCTGGGACAAGGCAGGGAGGTTGCGGGTGTCCTGGGAACCCTGGTAGAGAGGAAGGCCCATCGAGGTACTGCAGGCCTATGGACAGGAGGAGCTGGGAGCCAGGTCCGAGGCAGCGAGGAGACTGTGCAGCACACCAGAAGAGTTGAGATGTGCATGATGATGTTTTGGGATGGAAGCCAGAGTGGAAATGAGGGTAGATGAGGCAACATGTGCTGACATGCAAACATGAAGGTTGGAGACCCCAGCCTGCTGTGGGGTGTTCCTTTGCTGCAGACTGTGGTGGGGCAGCCTGGTATAGGAGTGCAGGTGGGGCCTCTCCTGACTGGCAGTGGCAGGTTCAGCCTTGCCTGGTCCCTGAGCTGAACCTGACCAAGCAGACTACACGTTGGAAGCAGGGCCACTCTGGTGCTGGGAGTCAGGCACGGGCCGAACAACATGGGTGCCCCACAGCCTCCACAGGAAAAATCCTAGGCAATGGGCCCCCAGCAAACTGTGGGACTACCTCCCCTCCTACTCTTCTGAGCCCACTCTAATCACACTTCTGTCCCCACCGCTCCCCTGGACCTGCTCCTGTCAAGGTCACCGGTGACCTCCACATTGTTAATCCAAGGTCAGATCTCACTGCTCATTCTCTTACTCAAGCATCTGCAGCCCTTCACACAGCTGATCACTCTGTGACACAAGTTCTTTTGGCTCGTTCACCTGGTTGTCCTCTTATGTCCCTGTCTACTTCTCAGTTCCCTTTGCAGTTTCCTCCTCTTTCCCCAGACCTACTCACCATGGTGGATCCCAGGCACAGGCTTGGAGCCCACAGTGGCTTAGATTTCTGCTTTTAAAACAATTACCACAGTGTTGAGGGTTCTCTGCTTGGTATCAGCAAAAGAACAGCCCTGTCCTTTCTCCTAAACCTCACAGCTCTGAACCCCTGCTGGGAACCCTCCCTGCCCTGCTCAACTCCCATCCTACACTCCAAACACACCTGCCACATGGTGCGCCAGGGTCTTAATACGGTAACCAAAAGTGTAGCTTAGAGCCGAAAGGTTAAAATAGCTCTCCAAATCTTTCTCACTGTACTTGACACTTGTCGTTTACTATCACAGCACTTAACACCCCTGTGGATCCCTTCATTAATTCATTTATCACTCATTCAATCCACACGGACTCACTTCTCCTGGGCCCCACAGCAAACACAATGAGGATGACGACGGCTTCACTGAGAAAGCAGAAAATAAACACTGCACCCAAAGGATAGGTTTTTGAAAATAGAAATTTCAAAGTCTCTTTCCCTAAAGGGTTAATAAACGTATAAAGAGTCTGCCTGGGTGAAGATATTTGAGCAAATAGATAAGAAGGTTAAGAGATGAGAAATATCAGTCTGAAAAAAAAAAGCCCTGTAGAAACATCCTATTAAATATTGCATGTCCCTCCCTCTGTAGACTTTGTAAAAAAAAGTAAAATACAAAGAAAGAAAATCAGATAGGGATGTGTGACATTATTGTAATTGTGTACTTGAGAATAATGGGGCCAAGTTAATGCTTTTTCTTAAGAAAATAATGTTTTTGCAGACCTAATAAACATCAGAAGCAGTAGAAAATAAAAACAAAGTATTGGTTTGAAGTGTGACATCTTGAACGAGTGACTCTGAAACAGTCCCCTCCCAGCTGTGCACCCTCAATTAACTTCACTGAGCCTCAGGTTCTTCCTTTTGAAAAACAAAGGAATGCCTACACACATCCGAGAGTTGTCCTGAGAACTAAATGAAATATTGCTGTTGTGTGCCTTGCATAATACCTGGCTTGATGGCACCTACTATGACGTTTATTAATCATAGTTCACTAAAGCTTGAAGAATCGAGGGTACTGTGAAGGAACATTCTTGTCATCCAAGGGTTAAGCAGAAAGCTTTCAAGTTGCCTTATCAAGCCAGAGTCACCCGCACACTCCTGTCTGCAAACACACTGAACAACTCCTGATGTGATGCAGGCCCAATGACAGCCTCAGCCGACCCCACGTGGCAGTCTGGAGCTAAAATGGGCATCAGGGTTGTCTGGCATTGGGCTGAGATGGCCAGGTTTTTTTACCCTCCCTTGGATCAGTCATTGGATGTGAGCCCCCCTGGGAACCCGGTGACGTTGGACGAGGTAGCTCTGTGCAGCTGGGGCAGAGCCCAAAGGGGCTGACTGCTGTAGGCTGCTTGCTGACCGCACTCCTTCCTTGGGAGATCTGGGTGGTGCCTCTCAGACACACCAAATGGGTGGACACAGGGCTGGAGGTAGGCTGGAAGGACCCTCAGGACTTGGCCATGTGGAGGGGAGGGTGGAGATGACAGGGGCAGGGTAAGACTGACAGGGAAACTCGGCCTGTGGTTGGACCCTGAGCCAACTGAAGCTGAGCAGTGATGGGGAGGTGGGGCAAAGGGAGTCCTGTCACAGTTTGAAGCTCTGTGCCAGGCAACTTGTCACCTACCACCCTGCTAATGGACTCAGAGAGTCAACTAGCAACCCAGGAAGCAGCCGCACAAGCCGGAGCTACACAGTTTACAAAGCACTGTTCGTACTCCCTGCTCCCCATCTTCCCCTCCATCATTAGCTGGCTTTCAGCACCACTAGTCCTGTTCTCTGCACTAGAGTGGAATTGACACCAGGCGAAAGGCCCAGGTTCCGGGGCTAGATGACTCACAAAGGGCTTGGTTGGGGTGTGAATGGCACGCTCAGCAAATGTACAGTCGGCAGAGACGTGAACAGTTAGCTCCTGTACGATTCTGGAGGGCAGAACTTGGGCTTGAAACAATTGTAAGAGGTTAGAAATATGAAACTCAGTTTTCACAAAGCCTGAGTCCAGCACATGGGCCCCCAAACCCAACTGAATAAATAGAACTGCTACATTCCTCTAGAAAATGACATTAGGGACTGTATGGGTATCAGTTTAGGATGACTCGATAGAGGGATACGTGATGCTGGTTGTGAAAACAGGCCAACTCAGTGAGGCCCTCAGACCCAGGCAAGAGCGGTCCTGACTGTCCTCAGGGGGCAGGGGGCCTCAGGGCCAAGGGACGTGTCTACTCAGAACCCGTACTCTCCCCTTCTAAACCACGCTTGCTACCTGGGACCCCAGAATCTCTTGCCCTAATGGCCCCAAGCCTGCTTCCCCGGCCCCCTTCCCTAGGGATGGGGTCTGAGAGGCCAAGGAGTGTGAACACAGCTGGAACATGTGGACTCAGGTGTCTCTATGAGCATTCCTGAGGTATCTAAGTTGAAGGTGGAACCAGGGGTAAGAGGGAAGGGGACCAGGCTGGGGGCAGCAGGGCTGCTCTCCCAGCCCCACCACGTTCTGGGGCGGAACTCTGAGTCCAAGAATTCTAACTACAAGCTTAGTCTTCCAAGTCATTAGGAAGGTATGAAGATCAAAGTAGAGGTTTGCTTATTGAATGGTTAGCTTGAGTCATAACTTGCAAACTTTCAGACGTGGGTCTGCATCTGTGCTTCGGCCCCAGCCCTTTGAGTGCTGGAGTGGCCAGGTGGCCCCTCTGGGTTCACACCTAGAGTACAGAGAGACCCTCTGGACCTACCCAAGACGTCCTGAGACAAGCATGTGGGACACTGAGGGGCCAGGAGAGCTGTCATGTGAGGGATGGCTGAAGGGACTAAGACATTCAGCCAGGAGAAGAGAAGGTTCAGGAACAGGCTTCTGGTTGTCTTTTGCCCTGAAAAGACCATCAAAACCAAAAAGAGACTTATTGAGTCATTCTAAGTGCTCAGAGAGTAGAGGTAGGACCAGGGGTGACTCAGGGAGGCAGGAAGTCTCAATAGAAAAATAATCCGTTTAAAGAGAAGGTGGCAGAAGAAAAAAAAGAGACTGGCTCATGGTAGGAGGGAGTAAGAGCCTTCTTGCTGAAGGACGTCCTGCTGTGCGAGCCCCATGGTCTTTGGGGATTTTCTAAAGGTGATTTAAATCACAGAGAGGGATCCGGGACCAACCAATAATTTAGCTCTTCTCTGACCTCAGAGTCTCTCTAAGTCTGACCCTCAAAGGGCATGTTGCAAGCTTCTCATAGACAAGGCCTCCTCTGGCCCTGCCATCATGTACCCGAAAACTCTTTCCATTTTCCAGGAAGGGTAAATTGAGGCACAGAGCAGGGAAGTTGTAGTAATATCTGGAAACCCAGCTTTGCCTGCTTGGCTTCAGGGCGGACCTGCCATCTACTTCTGTTGCCGATGCTCTCATCTGACTTTTTGTGGATTTGGCAGGGTCTCTGGGGGCTGGTGGCAGTTCTCACATGGACACATCTTCATGAATGCCAGAGCCAGAGTCCTGTGCCTGGTGCTTGGCAGGGCCCAGGCGGCCATAGGAGCCGAAGGTCTTTTTTCCTGTGGGAACTCATTCCAGTTGCCAGCAGAGTGAGGAACAGAGCTGTGTCACTTGGCTTTCTGGTGGTTACTCCTGGCAACCTTGCTTGGCCTTGTTATGGCCTTGGGCAGGGACCCAGTCCACGCCAGGGTTTCTATTTCTGCATCTGTAGAACAAGGGTGAACTTCTGCCCTGGCTGGCCACAGAGTCAGCTGGACCAGGAAGCATGCTGTCCTCCTTGAGAAGGCGAAGCAGCAGCCAGAGTAAAGACAAGTGAGAAGCGGGGCCTGCCACCTCCCAAGAGAGGCCCAATTAGGGCAGTGAGCAGTTCCCACCAGAGGCTCTGGCCAACCCTCAAAGCCGGCCGCGTGAGCAGGCAGCAGCAGGCTGTGTGATTAACGATGGCTGCTCGGGCCCCCAGTGGGCCTGGCCTCAGGAACTTCAAATGGGCACATGTAGTGCCAAGGGGGAAGCGGGCCAGCTCCTTTTCTTCTTCAGGAAGGGACAAGAAGGGGCCAGCTCGAGAGCACCCAGCAACAAGAAGGCAAAGCCAAAAAAAGGACCACGCTTTGAGGCCTCCTGGGACATCTGCACAGGCCTCCCCTGGAGCCCCAAAGATGGGGCATCATTGGGGATCCAGAGATGGCTTCACTTCACAGGCCTCAGTTAATACACCCTGAGGAAGTTTCAGCCCTCTTCAAGGCCCAGGGCCATGGATGCAAACAAGAAACTGCCCTTCCCAAGGAACTGGAGTCTACCATTCAATCACTCATTCATTCATCCATTCAACAAAGACTGCTGCCTACCTCCTATGCCCTGGAGCCACAGTTGTGAACAAGACAGGATCTCTGCTCTCAACGACCTGTATTCTATGGAAGTCAGACAGAAAACAAGTAACCTAATAATGAAACATCAGACAGGCAACAGACTGGTTATGAGCACTGACTCTGGAGTTAGAAGGCCTGGGTTCGATTCCCAGCTCTAATTCTACCTGCTGACCAAGAGGAAGCCATTTGACCTCTGTGCCTCAGCTTCCTTCTCTGGAAAGTGGGGATAAAAGTATCTATTACACAGGGTAGTTACAAGGATTAAATGAATTAATATTTGTAAAGTACTTCAAACTGTGTCTGGCATATAGTAAATACCACATAAATATTTCTTAAATAAAAAATAAAAACAGTGTCTAAAAATTCATATGGGGCAACAAAAGACCCAGAATTGCTAAAGCAATCCTGAGAAAAAAGAACAAAACTGGAGGCATCACAATCCCTGACTTCAAAACATACTACAAAGCCACAATAATCAAAACAGCATGGTACTGGTACAAAAACAGGTGCACAGATCAATGGAACAGAATTGAAAGCCCAGAAATAAAACCACACATCTATGGACAGCTTATCTTCGACAAAGGAGCTGAGGGCCTACAATGGAGAAAAGAAAGTCTTTTCAACAAATGGTGCTGGGAAAACTGGAAAGCCACATGTAAAAGAATGAAAATTGATCATTCTTTCTCACCACCCACCAAAATAAACTCAAAACGGATCAAAGACCTAAAGGTGAGACCTGGAACCATAAGGTTTCTAGAAGAAAATGTAGGCAGTACCCTCTTTGACATCAGTATTAAAAGGATCTTTTCAGATACCATGTCTTCCCAGAGAAGGGAAACAATAGAAAGAATAAACAAATAGGACTTCATCAGATTAAAGAGCTTCTTCAAGGCAAATGAAAACAGGATTGAAACAAAAGAACAACCCATTAACTGGGAAAAAATATTTGCAACTCATACCTCTGACAAAGGCTTAATATCCATAATATATAAAGAAGTCACACAACTCAACAACAAAAAATCAAACAACCCGATCAAAAAATGGGCAGAAGACATGAACAGACATTTCTCCAAAGAAGATACACGGATGGCCAATAGGCACATTAAAAGATGTTCATCATCACTGATCATCAGGGAAATTCAAATCAAAACTACACTAAGATATCACCTTACACCCATTAGAATGACAAAAATATCTAAAACTAATAGCAACAAATGTTGGAGAGGTTGTAGGGAAAAAGGAACCCTCATACACTGCTGGTGGGAATGCAAACTGGTGCAGCCACTATGGAAAACAGTATGGAGATTCCTCAAAAAATTAAAAATAGAAATACCATATGACCCAGCCATCCCACTACTGGGTATCTATCCAAAGAACTTGAAGTCCGCAATTCCAAAAGTCCCATGCACCCCTATGTTCATTGCAGCATTATTTACAATAGCCAAGACGTGGAAGCAACCTAAGTGCCCATCAACAGAGGACTGGATAAAGAAGATGTGGTATATATGTACAATGGAATACTACTCAGCCGTAAAACAGAACAAAATCATCCCATTTGCAACAACATGGATGGACCTTGAGGGAATTATGGTAAGTGAAATAAGCCAGATAGAGAAGGACAATCTCTGTATGACTTCACTCACATGAAGAATTTAAAAATGTAGACAAAGAGAACAGAATAGTGGCTACCAGGGGAACGGTTGAGTGGAGGGTGGGCACAAAGGGTGAAGGGGTGCACCTACAACACGACTGACAAACAATAATGTACAACTGAAATTTCACAAGATTGTAACTTACCATTATCTCAATAAAAATTTAAAAAAATAAAAATAAAAACAGTGTCTAGTAGTGATAAATATTGTAAGGACCCTAATGGGGAAAGTATGTGGTGGGGGGAGGGCACATTGGAGAAGGTGAAAGTTAGAGTGCTTTTGGCTTAAAATAGTAAGAAACCTAGAGGTGCCGGCCTGGTGGCACGGCAGTTAAGTGCACACGTTCTGCTTCGACGGCCCGGGGTTCGCTGGTTTGGATCCCGGGTGCAGACATGGCACCGCTTGGCAAGCCATGCTGTGGTGGGCGTCCCACATATAAAGTAGAGGAAGATGGGCACGGATGTTAGCTCAGGGCCAGTCTTCCTCAGCAAAAAAGAGGAGGATTGACAGCAGTTAGCTCAGGGCTAATCTTCCTCAAAAAAAAAAAAAAAGAAAGAAAGAAACCTGGAAACTGGGCAGCTCTAGAACTTGCCAGTTCCAGCGCTCAGTGGCATCTTTGAAGAACCAGGCACTTTCCATCTCTCTGTTCTGTTATCCTTAGACTTGTTCTCAGGTTAGTGCCTCTCATAGTCTCAAGATGACTGCTGCAGTGCCAGGCATTACATCCACACACGATATATTCACTGAAGAGATCCTCTCTTCCTGGTGATAGGAAAATTTCCTCAGAATTCCTCCAACAAACTTCCCCTCACACCTCATTTACCAGAGCAGCATCACATGCTTAAAACCAATCGCTGGCAAAGTGATGGGGACCACTTTGATTGGCTCACCAATCAGGACCCACTCTGAAGTACAGGTCTCTCAGAGGAGGCTTAATAATGAATCAAAAGCATGGCTGTTAGAAATGGGGTACCACATGGTAGCGAGGTAGGAAGTCAACGAATTGTGCAGCAGAGTATAAGGCAAGGCCTCATTAAAGGGTAACCATCTGAGCAGGAACCTGAATGATGAGAAGGAGCCAATGAAAAACCATCTGAGGGAAAGGCAGTCTAGGCAAAGGGAATAGCAAGTGCAAAGACTCTGAGCTGAAAATGAGCTTGCTATTCAAGGAACAGAAGGAAGACTAGAGTGGCTACAGACTGGCTTGAACAAGGGGGAGACAGGGTAAAATGATAATAATGATGTCTTTTGAAATTTCAAATATATAGAGAGAATTTTAAAATATTAACTGTAGCATATATATCAGGAGAGGAATAAGTGAGTTAGTGTTCTGAGGTTCTTGCAACGTCTGGGAGAAGGGTAATAATATCAACATCAGACTGAAAAGAAAGTAATTTGTGCTGTAATTTTGAGAGCTGTGCCGTCCAACATGGCAGCCTCCAGCCACGTACGGATGTTTACATTTAAATTACAAAAAATTAACATAAAATTTAAAATTCAGTTCCTCAGTGGTATCAGCCACATTTCAAATGCCCAAGAGCCACTTGTAGCTAGTGGCTACTATGTTGCACACCATAAATAGAGAACATTTCCATTGATCACAGAAGGGAAAATTGGTCAGAATTGTTTTACAGAAACCACTAAATGAATAGAAAAAGAGTTAATAACTTTCAAACTGATAGTGGCAAAACATGTAATGATAAAAATAATCATTTCTTGGGACTGGCCCAGGGGTGTAGCGGTTAAGTTCCGGTGCTCTGCTTTGGTGGCCCAGGGTTCACCGGTTCGGATTCTTGAGTGCAGACCTAGGCATCGCTTATCAAGCCATGCTGTGGCAGGTGTCTCATGTATAAAGTAGAGGAAGATGGGCACGGATGTTAGCTCAGGGCAATCTTCCTCAGCAAAAAGAGGAGGATTGGCAGCAGATGTTTTCTCAGGGCCAGTCTTCCTCAAAAAAAACACAAACATTTCTTATTTTGTAAACTGAGCAACAGTAATGAAGAAAAGTTTGAAGCTCCAATTTAACACATGAATTTTCAAAGGAGATTGTTTAAAAAGATTTTGTTAAGTATTGGATAGAAGTGTAGAGTGTTTTGATCAAAAAATTAAACATTGACATTGAGAAAATCTAAAATATGACAAGAAAGAAGAAAAAGAGGAATACAGAATAAAGATAAAGTGCATAGCAAGGTGGGAGATTTAAATCCAAGTTTATCAGTAATTGTAATGTAAATGGACTAAATGTTTCAGTTGAAAAAGCAAAAATATTTTCAGATTGGCAAAACCACCTTTATGGTGTTTAGAAGACAAATGTCTAAAACAAAAGGGTACAGGAAGTTTGAAAGCAAAACAATTAAAGAATATGCACTTTGCAAGCACTAACCAGAGGAAAGCTGATGTAACTATAGCACTATCAGACAAAATGGCCAAAGTCAGTACAATAGGTACAGATGGTCACCTCATAATGCTGCAAAGATTCGATTCACCAGGAAAATATAACAATTCTAAATTTGTATGCATTCTATAATGTGGCCTTGTATTTTATAAAACAAATATTGATATAGCTACAAGGAGAAATAGACAAATGTATGATCATGATGGGAGATTTTTAACCACCTCTCTCATAATCAATTAGAAAAATCAGACAAAAAATTCATTAAAATCAAGAAGATATAAATAACATGATCAGCGAACTTGATCAAATTGAGATACATAGAACACTGAACTCCAAAATGCCGATATTATTCTCAAGCGTACAGAGAATGTCGACAAAATATGACCATATATGACAAATAAATCAAATATCAGTAAATTTTAAAAGATTGAAATTATATAGAGTATGTTCCTTAATTACAAGACACTTTAGCTAGAACTCAACACAATTACAAAATTAGACAATTCCCATAGGTTTGGAAATATATGTAGGACATATACTAGGAAGGAGATAAACTTCTAATAAGCAAAAGGTCAATGGAAGAAACTGAATAACAAAAATACTGCATATCAAATCTAGTGGAACCACAATGAGATACCACATCACACTCACAGGAATGGCTATAATCAAAAAGAAATAACAAGTATTGTTTAGCATGCGAAGAAATTAGAACCCTCTTAAACTGCTGGTGGGAATGTAAAATAGTGCTGCCACTTTGGAAAACAGTCAGCCCGTTCCTCAAAAAGTTAAGCATGGAGTTACCATATGACTCAACAATCTAGTCCTCGGTGTCTACTCAAGAGAAATGAAAACATATGTCCACATAAAACTTGGACACAAATGTTATAACAGCCAAAAAGGGGGAAAAAACACAAATGTCTGTCAACTGATTAATGGATAAACAAAATGTAGTATATCCTTACAATGGAATACTATGTGGTCATAAAAAGAATGAAGTACTATGGTACAATATGTGTGAACTTTGAAAACATTATGCTAAGTGAAAGGAGTCAGTCACAAAAAGACCATATATTGTATGATTCCATTTATATGAAATATCCAGAATAGGCAAATCCATAGAGACAGAGAGTGAATGAATAGTTGCTAGGGGCTGGGGGGAAGGGAAAAGGAGAAGAGGTATGGGTTTTCTTTTAGGGTAACAGACATATTCTAAAATTAATTGTAGTGATGACTTCATAACTCTGTGAATATACTAAAAATCATTGCTTTGTACATGTTAAATGGGTGAGTTGTATGTCTATGAATTATATTTCAATGAAGCTGTTATTAAAAAAACTACAGAGGAAAGGAGAGAAAATGGAATCATATAAAATACTCAATTAAAACCACAAAAGGCAGAAAAAGAGTGGAAAACAAAAATAGGAACAAAGAACAAAGGCAACAAATAGAAAACAGTAACAAGGTGGTTGATATTATTATATCCATAATCACTTTGAATATCAATGGTCTAAATGCACCAATTGAAATATGAGATTATGTGGGGCCAGCCTCATGGCTGAGTGGTTAAGTTCACACGCTCTGCTTCGGCGGCCCAGGGTTTTGCCAATTCGGATCCTGGGCACAGACCTAGCACTGCTCATCAAGCCATGCTGAGGCGGTGTCCCACATAGCACAACTAGAAGAACCTGCAACTAAAATATACAACTACGTACTGGGAGCCTTTGGGGAGAAGAAGAAGAAGAAGGAAAAAAACGAAAGATGAGATTGTCAGAGAGGATCAAAAAACAAGACCCAACTATATGCTGTCAATAATGAATCCACTTTAAATGTAAAGACACATACAGATTAAAAGTAAATGGAAGGAGAAAAATACACTGTGCTAACACTAATCAAAATAAAGCAAGAGTAGCTATATTAATTTCAGACTGAGCAGACTTCAAAGCAAAGAGTTATTATGGATAAAGAAGGACATTACATAATGATAAAGGGGTCATTTATCGGGGCTGGCCCTGTGGCCGAGTGGTTAAGTTCTCGCGCTCTGCTGCAGGTGGCCCCGTGTTTCGTTGGTTCGAATCCTGGGTGCGGACATGGCACTGCTCATCAAACCACACTGAGGTGGCATCCCACATGCCACAACTAGAAGGACCCACAACAAAGAATATACAACTATGTACTGGGGGGCTTTGGGGAGAAAAAGGAAAAAAATAAAATCTTAAAAAAGAAAAAGGGGTCAATTCCCCAAGAATACATAAAAATTATTAATGTGTATTCATCTAACAACATAGTGTCAAACTACGTGAGGCAAAAACGGAGAACTGCAAAGAGAAATAGATGAATCCAGTTGGAGACTTCAACACCTGCCTCTCAGGAATGGCGAGATCCAGCAGGCCCAATGTAGAGATATAGTTGAACTCAACAACACCATCAACCAACTGATTGGATATAACTGACTTCTATCGACTACTTCATCTAACAACAGCAGAATACATGCTCACATGAAACATTCACCAGTAGACCCGTTCTGGGTCATAAAACATACCTTAACAAATTTAAAAGAAGAGAACTCATACAATGTCTGCTCTCAGACTACAATGGAATTAAACTAGAAATCAATAACTGAAAGAAAACTGGAAAATCCTCCAATATACGGAAATTAAACAACTTGCTTCTAAATAATACATGGGTCAAAGAAGAAATCTCAGCAGAAATTTAAAAATATTTTGAGCTACATGAAAATGAAAACATCACTTATCAAAATTTATGGGATGCAATGAAAGCAATGCTTTGAGGGAAATTTATACCATTGAATGCATGTATTAGAAGAGAAGAAGAACCTGAAGTCAATCATCTAACTTTCCACCTTAGGAATTAGAAAAAGAAGAGCAAATTAAAATTCCAAAGTAAGCAGAAGAAAAGAAGTAAAAATTAGAGCAGAAATCAATGAAATTGAAAACAGGAAAACAATAGAAAAAATCAATTAAATCAAAAGCTGGTGTTTTAAAAAGATCAATAAAATAAACAAGCCTCTAGCCAGGCTAACTAAGAAAAAAAGAAGACATAAATTATTAACATCAGAAATGAAAGAGGAGACATTGCTACAGATCCCATGGAAATTAAAATGAATTTTTGAATTTCTTTTACTATGAACAACTCTATGCCCAGAAGTTTGGTAATCCAGATGAAATGTATCAATTCCTTGAAAGACACAATCTGCCAAAACTCACACAAGAAGAAACAGATGACATAAATTGGCCTATATCTATTAAAGAAATTGAGTCAATAATTAATAACCTTCCCAAACAGAAAGCACCAGACCTAGATGGGCTCACTGGTGAATACTACCAAACATTTAAGTAAGAAATGATACCAATTCTCTGCAATCTCTTTCAGAGCATAGAGGCAGAGGAAATACTTCCTAACTTATTCTATGAGGCCAGTGTTACCCCAAAACCAAAATTAGACGTAGACATTACAAGAAAAGAAAACTACAGATCAATATATCTCATGAACATAGATGTAAAATTCCTCAACAAAATATTAGCAAATCAAATCCAATAATGTATAAAAAGAATTATATACCCTGACCAAGTGGGATTTATCCCAGGCATGTAATGCTGGTTCAACATTCAAAAATCAATTACCGTAATCCATCATATCAACAGGCTAAAGAGGAAAAACCACATGGCATATCAATAGATGCAGAAAAACATTTGACAAAATCCAATACCCATTCATGATAAAAACTCTCAGTAAACTACAAATAGAGAAGAACTTTCTCAACTTGATAAAGATTACCTACCAAAAAAAGTCTACAGCTAACATCTTACTTAATGCTGGGAAATTTGAAGCTTTCCCACTAAGAGCAGGAATAAAGCAAGTATGTCCCCTCTCATCATCCGTTTTCAATATCATACTGAAAGTCCTTACTAATGCAATAAGGCAAGAAAAGGAAATAAAAGGTATACAGTTTGGGAAGGAAGACATAAAACTGTCTTTGTTTACAGATGACATGATCATCTAAGTAGAAAATCTGAAAGAATCAACTAAAAATCTCCTGAAACTAACAAATGATTATAAAAAGGCTGCAGGATACAAGGTTAATATTGACAAAAGTCAATTGCTTTTCTATACACAAACAATGAACAAGTGGAATTTGAAATTAAAAACACAATACTATTTACATTAGCACCCAACTAAACGAAGTACTCAGGTATAAATCTAATAAAATATATAGAAGATCTATATGAGGAAAACTATAAAACTCTGATGAATGAAATCAAAGAAGAACTAAATAAATGGAGAGATAGTCCATGTTCATGGATAGGAAGATTCAATACTGTCAAATGTCAGTTCTCCCCAATTTGATCTACAGACTCAACACAATCCCAGCAAGTTATTTTATGAATATTGACAAACTGATTCTAAAGTTCATATGGAGAGGCAAAAGACCCAGAATAGCCAACATTATGCTGTCAGAGAACTATGAAGTTGGAGGACTGGGCTGACACTACCCAACTTCAAGACTGACTATAAAGGTACAGTAACCAAAACAGTGTAGTATAGGCAAAAGAACAGATAAACAAATCAATGGAACAGAACAGAGTCCCAGAAATAGACCCACATATAATCAACTGATCTTTGACCAAGGAGCAAAGGCAATACAAGAGAGCAAAGATAATCTCTTCAACCAATGGCACTGGAACAATTGACACCCACACACAAGTAAATGAATTTAGACACAGATCTTACATGCTTCACAAAAATTAACTCAAAATGGATCATAGACCTAAATGTGAAACTACAAAACTCCTAGAAGATAACATAAGTGAAAACCTAGATGATATTGGGTATGGCGATGCCCTTTAGATACAACATCAAAGACATGATCTATGAAATAAATAATTGATAAGCTGGATTTCACTGAAATGAAAAAGTTCTGCTCTGCAGTAGGCAATATCAAGAGAATTAGAAGACAAGCCACAGACTGAGAGATTATTTGCGAAAGACACATCTGATAAAGGATTGTTATCCAAAATATACAAAGAACTCTTAAAACTCAACAATTAAAAAAAAAAGCACCTCATTTTAAAAAGGGGCCAAAAACCTTAACAGACACCTCACCAAAGATGTACAGATGGCAAATAAGCATACGAAAAGATGCTACGTATCATGTGTCATCAGGGTAATGCAAATTAAAACAGCAATGAGATACCACTACACACCTATTAGAATGGCCAACATTCAGAGCACTGACAACACCAAATGCTGACAAGGATGTGGAGCAACAGGAATTCTCACACCTTGCTGGTGGGAACACAAAATAGTAGAGCCACTTTGAAAAGAGTTTGGTGGTTTCTGAAAAAACTAAACATACTCTTACCCTACGATCCAGCAATCGCACTCCTTGAGGTTTACCCAAAGGAGTTGAAAACTTAGATCCACACAAAAACCTGTACAAGGATGTTTATAGTAGTTTCATTCATGATTGCCAAAACTTGGAAGCAACCAAGATGTCCTTCAGTAGGTGAATGGATAAATAAGTTGTGGTACATCTAGTCCATGGTATATTATTCAATGCTAAAAAGAAATGAGCTATTAATCCATGAAAAGACATGAAGGAAACTTAAATGCATATTACGAAGTGAGAGAAACCAATCTGAAAAGGCTACATGCTGTATAATTCCACTGTATGACGTTCTGGAAAAGAAAAAACTGTGGAAACAACAGAAAGATCAGTGGTTTTCAGGGCGATGGGGAGGATGAACAGGCAGAGCACAGAGAATTTTTAGGGCAGTGAAACTACTCTGTATATTACAATAGCGGATACATATTATTATACATTTGTCCAAATCCGTGGAATGTACAACAACAAGAGTGAACCTTAAGGTAAACTATAGAGTTTGGGTGATTATGATGCATCAGTGTAGGTTACCGATGTGTCTTTGTAAAACACATACCATCCTGATGAGTGCTGTTGATAATGGGGCAGACTATGCGTGTGTGTGGGCAGGGCGTAAATTGGAAATCTCTATGGCTTCCTCTAAATTTTGTTGTAAACCTAAAAGTGGTCTAAAAAAATAGTCTTAAAAAAAAACTACCGAATTGGGGCTGGCCCCGTGGCCGAGTGGTTAAGTTCGCGCGCTCCGCTGCAGGCGGCCCAGTGTTTCGTTGGTTCGAATCCTGGGCGCGGACATGGCACTGCTCATCAAACCACGCTGAGGCAGTGTCCCACATGCCACAACTAGAAGGACCCACAACGAAGAAGATACAACTATGTACCGGGGGGCTTTGGGGAGAAAAAGGAAAAAATAAAATCTTTAAAAAAATTTAAAAAAATAAAAAATAAATAAAAAAAACTACCGAATAAAGCAAAACCTAGAGTAAAATCTATAGTCTTACTATGGGTATGTTAGAAGAAGAAAGACTGAAAACTAATGAGCCAAGTATCCATAAAGAGGTTAGAAAAAGAACAGCAAAGTAAACCCAAAGAAAATTAAAGAATGGAAATAATAAAAATAAAAGCAGGAAATAATGAAATAGAAAACAGAGATGGTTACCAAAGAGCCAAGCAATTGGGTGTTTGAAAAGACTAATACAACTGATAAGCCTCTTGTATGACTAATTAAGAAAAGAGAGAAGGCACAAATAACCAATATCTGGAATATAAATGGGGACACGACTGTAGATTCTGCAGACATTAACATTACAAGAAGATATTGAAAACAATATTACGCCAAAGTTTGACATTTTAGATGAAATGGACAAATTTTTAGGAAAATACAATCTATCAAAAGTGACACAAAAGTAGAAAACCTTAACCATCCTGTAACTGTTAAGGAAGTTAAATCCATAACTAAGAAAACATTCCACAAAGAAAACTCCAGGCCCAGATGGCCTCACCGGTATGTTCTCACATACCAGTGAGGAAAAAGAAGTGGTGCCAATATTAAACACTCTTCTGGAGAATATAAAAAGAGGACATAATACCCAATACATTTTATAAGGCTGACATAACCTTGATACCAAACACCTACCCAAGACAGTACAAAAAAGGAAAGTGACAGGCCAACTCAGGAATGTAGAGGAAAAATTGCTAAAAATATATGTTAGCAAATTTAGCCTAGCAATAAATTGAAAGGTTAATGTATCCAACCAAGTTATATTTATTCCAAAGTTGCAAGATTGGTTTAACATTTGAAAAATCAGTGCAATTTTATGTATTAAGAGGATAAAAGAGAAAGATTACATGATTATCTCAATAGATGCAGAAAAGCTTTTGATAAAATTTAACATCCATTCAAAGTAAAAACTCTTGGCAAACTATGAGTAGAAGGAAACTTCTTACTTTGATAAATGGTATCTGCAAAAAGCCTACAGCAAATACTACTTCAATAATGAAAGGTTGAAGGTTTTCTTTTCGAGACTGGCAGTGACACAAGGATGTCTGCTCTCACCATATCTATTCATAATATATGGAAAGGTCCTGGCTAATGCAATAAACCAAGAAAGAGAATTAAATCTATAGGGATTGTACAGAAAGAAACAAAGCTATCATTATTTGCAGATTATATGATTGTACACAGACAATCCAAAAGAATTTACATATGAATTGTTATAATTATGTGTTTATCAAGTTTGCTGAATATCAAATCAATGTTAAAAATAATTGCTTCTGTATAAAATACAATAGAAACCAGAAAATTAAAAACTCTGAAAAGATATCACTTAAAATACTATTTACAAAATCAAGTACCTGCAAAGACATCTAACAAATATGTTTCAAACAGAAAATTATAGAACGATATTTACAGAAATTCTAGAAGACCCAAATAAATGGAGAGATAGACCATGTCCATTGACTGGATAACTCAATATTGTAAAGATCAATTCTTTCCAGATTAACCTGTAGATTCTAACCAGTTCCAATCAAAATCTCAAGGATTTTTATTCATGTTTTGTTTGTTTTGGTACTAAAACACATGTAGAAATGCAAGGGACGCAAAATTGCCAAGATACTTTTGAGGAACAAAATGGGAAGACTTGGTTTACTGGACATCAAGCTTTACTATGAAGCAAGAAATACAATGTGATAGTGGCGCAGAGGTAAACAAATAGACCAAAGAAACAAAGTGAAGATGTGAGACAGACCCATTCTTGTATACACACTTGAATAATGCAGAAATGACACTTCAGAGCAGTGGGAAAATGAGACATGGTAGCCTTTTCAATAAATGATGCTGGGCTAACTGGATACCCATTTGGGAAAAAAAATGAAATTGGATCCCCACCTAATGTCATTTACAAAAATCGGTGCCAGGTGGATTACAGACAGCAGTGTGCTGATGAATGTTTAACAACCAGTTCCCCAAGGGGAACAATCCCTGACTTTCAGTGTTTACTGAGTTCCATGGTGTAAATACTCTTACCATGGCTGATTCCAAGTAAGGTCATTGAATACAGAATAGGGAAAATTGTGCAGTAGCATTACATTAGATGGCATTTCCAACAAACGGACTCAATTGACATAAATAACTTCAAGAGCATAGATAATAGCAAAATAAGTAGGAAGTGATGAATTTTGAGTATTTATTATCTTTGTTTTTAATACAATTTAATTGTAAGTTTGTACAGGTTAATTTTTAATAATTCCCGTGTTTAACAATTGGCTCACAAAATACATGAAAATTTAACAACTTTCTCATGAGACGGTGTGAGCCAGCTCCCACACACCGCTGATTACAGACCTGAATGTGAAAGGCAAAACAAAGTTTTAAAAAATATATGAAATTATTCTTCAATTTTTAAAAGTTTATTATGAAAAGAAGATTAAATATTTTCATGATCTCAAGATACGTAACAATTTCTTTTGTTCTTTCCTTTTTTGGTTAGGTTTATTGAGGTATGGGCAGAAAAGAGTTAATACAGCAGGCCCAAGAATGCTCTCCTTGGAAAGGCTGGCATCTGGGAACTAAGATTTTGGAAGAGTTCTCACTATTCCCTGTTTACAGTGGCTCGCTGTGCCTAAACTGTTTCTGCAAACAACGTGGTTTATGTTGAACATCTGCTTTCCTTCTGGGAGACTGGAATTTTGGTACGTGCTAAGCAGTGGGTGCCTACATAACCAGTCCCCAGTAAAAACTCTGAGCACTGAGTCTGTTATAAGCTTCCTGATAGACAACATTTCAAATGTGTTGTCACAATTCATTGCTGGAGAAATTAAGTGGGTCCTGTGTTGACTCCACTGGGAGAGAACTCTTAGAAGCTTGCTCCTGGTTTTCTCTGGACTTCTTCCCATGTGCCTTTTCTCTTTGCTGATTTTGATTTGTATCTTTTCACTGCAATAAATCTTAGCTGTGAGCATAACTATCTGCTGAGTCCTATGAATCCTGTTAGTGAATCATTAAACCTGGAAATGATCTTGGGGACTCCTGACACAAAGTATGAAATTCACCTTTTTCAAGTGTACTGTTTGATGAGTTTTGACAAATGTGTACAGTTGTGTAGCCACCATCACAAGGTGGTTATAGAACATTTCCATCACTACAAATTTCCTTATGCCTCTTTGCACTCAATTCTCTTCCTCCATCCTCAGCCTCTGACAACCACTGATCTATTTTTTGTGCCTATATTACATTCTGCCTTTTCCAGAATGTAATATAAATGGAATCATAGAGTATGCAGCTTTTTGATTCTGGCTTCTTTCGCTCAGCATAATGATTTTGAGATTCATCCATGTTGATGTGCATATACGTAGTTCATTCCATTTTGTGCTCAATAGTATTCCATTGTATGGCTGTATCACAGTTTATTTATCCATTCGGAATTGACATACACTTTGTTTTCTTTTTTGGGGGGTTATGGACAAAGTTGTTATATACATACATGTACAGTTCTTCGTATGTACGTGCTTTATTTCTGAGTAAATATCTGGGAGTGCAATTACTGGGCTGCAGGTATGTTTACCTTTATAAGAAACTACCAAAGTGTTTTCCAGAATGGCTATACCAATTTGCTTTTCCAGAAGCAATGTTTGAGAGTTCCAGTGGGCCACATCCTTACCAGCACTTGGTATTGTCAGTCTTCTAAATTTTAGCAATTCTACTAGGTATGTAATGGTATCCTATTGTAGTTTTTCTAATTTGCTTTTCCCTAAAGACTAAAAGATATTGAGTATCTTTTCACGTGCTTATTTGCTACTGAAATATCTTTTATGTTGACATGTCTGTTCAAATCTTTCGCCAATTTAAAATATTGGGCTGTCTTCTTACACTGAATTGTAAGAGTTCCTTACATATTCTGAATACAAACCCTTTATCAAACAGGTGTTTTGCAAATATTTTCTCCCCTCTCTGGCTCATCTTTTCATTTTCTTAACAGTGTTTTTCAAAGAGCAGAAATTTTCAATTTTTACCAAGATTAGAAATGTTATCAAAATTTTATCAAGTTTAACTACAAATTCAATTACTTTAATAAATACAGGGCTATTAATGGTTATCTATTTCTTCCTGATTGAGACTTAGTACTATTTGTCTTTGAAGGAATTTGTCCCTTTCGTTGAGATTAACAAAATTATTGGCATCAAATGTTCATAAAATTCCTTCAGTATTATTTTACTGTCTGTAGGATTTGTAATGCCACATGCCCCATTTTTCATTCTTGCATTCTTGATCATTATGTAATTTGTGTCTTCTCTCCTTGTTTTTCTGGATCAGTCTGGCTAGTGGTTATAAATTTTATTAATCTTTCCAAAGGATCAGTTTTGGTTTCTCAGTTTATGCTCTCTATTGTTTTCTGGTTTTCAATGTCATTGATCTCAATACTGATCTTTGTTTTTTCCTTTATTCTGCTTGCTTTGGGCGTACTTTTTTCTAGTTTATTAAGATAGAAGCTTATATCATGGATTTGAAACCTTCTTTTCTAATAAGAGCATTTAATGCTATAAATTTCCCTCTAAGCACTATTTTAGCTGTGTTCCCAAATTTTGATCTGTTGTGTTTTCGTTCTCATTCAGTTCAAAATATTTTCTTATTTCTCTTGTGATCTAGTCTTTGAATCATGGGTCAAAATGTGCTATTTAATTTCCAAATGTTCGGAGGTGGGGTTTCCAGATATCTTTGCTATTGATTTCTAGTTTAATTCTATTGTAGTCAGAGAACATGCTTTGTATGATTTCAAAACATTAAAAATTTTTTTTTTAAGATTTTATTTTTCCTTTTTCTCCTCAAAGCCCCCTGGTACATAGTTGTATATTTTGTGGGTCCTTCTAGTTGTGGCATGTGGGATGCTGCCTCAGCATGGCTTGATGAGCGATGCCATGTCTGCGTGTGCCCAGGATCCAAACCAGCGAAATGCTGGGCTGCTGAAGCAGAGTGTGCGAACTTAACCACTTGGCCCTAAAATTTTGAAGATTTATTTTATGGCCCAGAGTATCATCTACCTTTTTTTTTGTTTTTAGTTTCTTTTTTTTTTTATTGAGTTATTGATAGGTTACAATCTTGTGAAATTTCAGTTGTACATTAATGTTTGTCAGTCATGTTGTAGGTGCACCACTTCACCCTTTGTGCCCACCCCCACCCCACCTTTCCCCTGGTATCCACTAAACTGTTCTTAGTCCATAATTTTAAATTCCTCATATGAGTGGAGTCATACACAGATTATCCTTCTCTCGCTGGCTTATTTCACCTAACATAATTCCCTCAAGGTCCATCCATGTTATTGCAAATGGAATGATTTTGTTCTGTTTTGCAGCTGAGTAGTATTCCATTGTATATATGTACCACATCTTCTTTATCCATTCGTCTGTTGCTGGACACTTAGGTTGCTTCCACGTCTTGGCTATTGTAAACAGTGCTGCAATAAACATTGGGGTGCATAGGACTTTTGGGATTGCTGACTTCAAGCTCTTTGGATAAATACCCAGTAGTGGGATGGCTGGATTGTATGGTAGTTCTATTTTTAATTTTCTGAGGAATCTCCATACTGTTTTGCATAGTGGCTGCACCAGTTTGCATTCCCACCAGCAGTGTATGAGGGTTCCTTTTTCTCCACAACCTCTCCAACATTTGTTGCTATTAGTTTTAGATATTTTTGTCATTCTAACGGGTGTAAGGTGATGTCTTAGTGTAGTTTTGATTTGCATTTCCCTGATGATCAGCGATGATGAGCATCTTTTCATGTGCCTATTGGCCATCAGTATATCTTCTTTGGCGAAATGTCTGTTCATGTCTCCAGCCCATTTTTTGATTGGGTTGTTTGATGTTTTGTTGCTGAGTTGTGAGAGTTATTTATATATTATGGATATTAAGCCTTTGTCAGATATATGACTTGCAAATATTTTTTCCCAGTTAATGGGTTGTTTTTTTGTTTCAATCCTGTTTTCATTTGCCTTGAAGAAGCTCTTTAATCTGATGAAGTCCCATTTGTTTATTCTTTCTGTTGTTTCCCTTCTCTGAGAAGGCATGGTGTCTGAAAAGATCCTTTTAATACTGATGTCAAAGAGTGTACTGCCTCAGAGTATCATCTATCTTGATGAATGTTCTATATGCACTTGAAAATAGTGTGATTCTTCTGTTGTAGGGAGGAGTGTTCTAGAAAGGTTAGAAAGGTCAATTAGATCAAGTTGGTTGATGGTGTAGTTCGTGTCTTCTATAACTTCAATGATTTTTGGTTTCCATATACCAAAGGAGGAGTGTTGAAAACTCCAACTATAACCGTCATTTAGTTATTTTGTCCTTTCATTTCAATCATTTTTTTTTTTTTTGAGGAAGATTAGCCCTGAGCTAACATCTGCTGCCAATCCTCCTCTTTTTGCTGAGGAAGACTGGCCCTGAGCTAACATCTGTGCCCATCTTCCTTTACTTTATACGTGGGATGCCTATCACAGCATGGCTTGCCATGCAGTGCCATGTCTGCACCCGGGATCCAAACTGGCAAACCCCAGACAGCCAAAGTGGAACATGCACACTTAACTGCTGTGCCACCAGGCCGGCCCTCAATCATTTTTTCCTTTATATTTTGAAGTTTCATTAGAATTGTCAGGTCTTCTTGATGAACTGATCTCTTTATCATTATGTAATGTCCATCTTTATCCCTGTAATATTCCTTGTTCTGAAGTCTATTTTATATGTTATTAGTATAGTCAAAGGAATTCTTCACCTATGATTTTGTGGTGATCTTTCTATGGTTTATTTCTAGCATTTACATGACTCCTTTTTTGTAGTTTGCATCTTTCTGCTGAAATTCCCAATCTGTTTATGCATATTGTTCATCTTTTCCATTAGATCCTTTAACATACTAATTAGTCTCTTTCTGATAGTTCCATTATCTGGGTCATCTCTGCATCTGGTTGTTTTGAACACTTTATTACTTGCCAGTGGTTTATTTTTCTTTTCCTTTCTTTTTTGTTTGTCTCATGAGTTTTGAATGAATGCCAAATATTGTGTATAAAAGAATAGGAGAGGGGCCAACCCAGTGGTGCAGTGGTTAAGTGCGCACATTTTGCTTTGGCGGCCCGGGGTTTGCTGGCTTGGATCCCAGGTGTGGACATGGCACCGCTTGGCAAGCCATGCTGTGGTAGGCGTCCCACATATAAAGGAGAGGAAGATGGGTGTGGATGTTAGCTCAGAGCCAGTCTTCCTCAGCAAAAAGAGGAGGATTGGTGGCAGATGTTAGCTCAGGGCTAATCTTCCTCAAAAAAAAAAAAAGAGAAATAGGAGAGACTTAGGTAAATGGGCATGTCTCTTTTTTTGTTAGGTTCCCAGTATAGAGATTGAGTCAAGCAAGTCAGTAGTAGAGCTGGATTTGAGGTTTGTTGTTGCTGTAATTCCTCCAATGGCCAGCTACTGCTACCTTTTGATTAATGTGAGGTCTGAGATGCCAGAGCAATTTTGCATTCTGCTTTCAGCAGGTCCTGAATTCCTGGACCTCAGAGGAGGATCTCTTCATGCTTTTTCCACTCTCCCAGCAGTTAACTGCCGTTGCTTCTTAATCAGGGTGAAGCCTGTGGTGGGGCAGCTTTTTTGTTTTCCTGGTCCAGCTTTATTCTTAGGCAGACTTTGTGCACCTGAGTCTCAGGGTAGAGCTTTCTTCCCTTCCTTGCTCTTCCCTTCCTTGCCAACCAAACTCTGATTTGTATCCGAGGGGAGTCTTGGGTGGGAGCAAGTTTTTAGAGCCTCCCTCAGTGGTAGCAGACAATTGTATCAGTGCAGTGTCTGGGCCCACCCCTCCCTCAGGGGTAAGTGGGTTTGGCTTTAACCCTCCCTCACACCTTTGCTTGGAACTAATGGCAGAAGGATTCCTGCCCCTCCCCCAAGAATTATGGAAGCAAAGCTTGTAATGGGGAGCGAAGCTTCCTGCCTCTCCTGCAGAGACAGGTGGCTTTGCTTTTACCTCTTTCCCAGAGGGAGTTCATTTTCCCTGTTCATGGGAACAGGAGGGTTTCCATCCACTTAAAGCTTTTGCTTTGATTGATAGAAGAGTCTGGGAAGTGGGTGGTGTTTTGTTTCCATGCACCACTAACTGGGGTGCTCTCAGGTCTCATGCCTATCACCCCTCAGTTTTTGTGAGCACCTAATTGAGGCTTGTAGAAAAGAGCTTGTGAATGGCTGTAGACAACAATTGTGTCTGGAACTCCCAGGGACTCTGAACTGTCAGGCTAGTTCACACTCTGCCTTTATGAATTTATTAACATTTTAGCTGTCTTTCCTGATTTTATGGTGTTGCCTCTTCTTCCTGGGCTCTACCATGGACAAAGTTTATGTGTTCTGTCTCTCTTCGAAGGAGCTTATCATCCTTTGGAATTCAATTTATCTGGCTGCCTTGTGACCTCAGCTCTCTCATGGGCTCAAAAAGTTGTGATTATGTGTGTTATCTGACTTTTTTTTGCTACTGGGTGCAAGTGATGTTCTCATGTGACTTTTAGCATCTGAGGTGGAAGCAACTCTTCAGGAATGATTTTGTTATCAGAAAGGAAGATTGATAAATTTGACCACATAAAAATTCACCTTCGGGGGTGACCCAGTGGCATAGCAGTTAAGTGCGCACGTTCTGCTTCAGTGGCCTGGGGTTTGCTGGTTCGGATCCCAGGTGTGGACATGGCACCACTTGGCAAGCCATGCTGTGGTAGGCGTCCCACATATAAAATAGAGGAAGATGGGCATGGATGTTAGCTCAGGGCCAGTCTTCCTCAGCAAAAAGAGGAGGATTGGTGGCAGATGTTAGCTCAGGGCTAATCTTCCTCAAAAAAAAAAAATTTCACCCTAATATTAACTTAATTAACATTAAGAGTATGAAATTGCAAGCCACAAAATGAGGAAAGATATTTGCAACACATATGACCAAGAAATGGGATATATAAAGAATGCCTGTGAATCAATAAGAAAAAGATAATCTATTAGAAAAATGGGCTAAAGAGTTAAGTAGGTGCTTCACAAAAGCAGAAATCTACATGACTAATAAACATATGAAAGGTGTGCAATCTCATTAATAATTAGGGAGTGCAAATTAAAATCACAATTACGTACCACTATATGCCTACAAAAACAGCTAAAATGGAAAATGTGTGAGAATATCAAGTGATGGCAAGGATGTGGAACAAAAGCAACTCTCATCCACTGTTGTTGCAAGTTATTTTGATACAACCACTTTTCACATCATCTTGTAAAGGTAAAAATAGACTAAATTCCATCCTAACAATTCTGCTCCCGGGTATAAGCCTCAGAATTGCAGGCACATGTGCAGCAGGAAGCTAACCCTTCTGACTGACACATCCTTCCTCTGGCTTTGATAGATGTGTGGCCAGAGTACTGCTTAGTCTGGCTGGCCATCTGCTTCCTTAGGGTAACTTTGCCTGTCTTTGCTCCCATGTACTTAGTGTAATGTCATTGTTATGCACCCAAGAGAAAATACTACTTCTTCAAGTTCGCTTTAGTGGAGTCCCTCACTCTTCCCTCAAGCCTCTCATCTGCCTGGGATGAGCTCCTGGGCTGAGAGAAGAGCCTCTGCTATAGTTCTCAGCAATCGCAGTGCTCACACCTCATTGCTCGCTTGACCAATAAAGCTGCCCTTATCCCTCTGCTGGCACTCACCCTTTCCCCCAGGCCTGCAGGGTGGGTTTGTACAGGCACTCCCACTTCTCGGAATACTTTCCCAGACCTCACCTTGTGTGCATTTCATGACACTGGGAAGTAAGTTCCACCAGGCAAGGCTTTTGGACCATTTTCTTCATTGCTATATACCTGACGTGCAGATAGTTCTATGAAAAGGAAAGGATTTTACAGATGAAGAAACTTGGGTTCAGAGAGGTCACTGGACTCCTAATTGGAGAGGTCTTTGAGCTCTGGGTCTGCTGCTTTTCAGAGCACATGCTAACCTTTTCATTTCTGTAAATTATATGAGAAAGGACACAAACTGTAAATACAGTGTCTATGACATGATCTCACACAGAGGAAAGGAGACTGAAATAGAAGTCCAAGGTCTGGGTTCTAATATTGTCACTGATGCTTTCCAGCCCTAAGACCCGTCTCTAGGCTCTGGTGAGGATGTGATGAGACCACAGATAAGAGAGTGTGTTTCAAATAGTAAGGCATCATTGTGTGTTAAACTGTGTCCCCCCAAAAAGATATACTGAAGTCCTAACTCGTAGTACCTGCGAGTATGACCTAATTTGGAAATAGGGTCTTTGGAGTAGTACTCAAGGTAAGATGAGGTCTTATTGGATTAGGATGGGCTTTAAATCCAATGACTAGTGATCTTATAATAAGGCCTTGTGAAGACACAGAGACACAGACACAGACAGAGGGAAGATGGTCGTGTGAAGACAGAGGCAGAAACTGGAGCGATGCAACTACAAGCCAAAGAATACCAAGGATTACTGGCAACCACCGGAAGTTAGGAAGAAGCAAGGAAGGATTCTTCCCTGCAGCCATCAGAGGGAGCATGCCCCTGCTGATACCTTGATTTCAGCCTTCTAGCCTCCAGAACTATGAGAGAGTAAATTCCTCTTGTTTTAAGCCATTCAGTTTGTGGTAATTTGTTATGGGAGCCCCAGGAAACTAATACAGGTACGGCATATGTGTAAAGGATATGCCTTGCATAGACAGATGGTTCAACATTGTATGTATACTTCTCCTAAGTGAAAAGACTCATCAGTGACGAAAGGTTCCCCAGACAAATGATCTTTCTTCCATGATGCCTAAGTTTCCCACATTTTCAGTATGTCTTTTAGAGAGAATGACAGAAGACAGGCTGGAAACAGCAGAGAAAAGGGATCAGGTCACACTCATCTGAAAGCACCAGGGTGCTGAAGAGGGATGTCTGGAACACTAGGCAATCACTGTGGAGGTGGGTGAGGGAGCTGATAGCACAGCTCGAGTTCCCCAGAGAGGATGCTGGCCGGCCCTTGGAGCACATCACAGAGAATCACAAACAGTGGCAGGAAAGAGGGCTGGCACAGATGGACACCAATATATCCTATTCCATCACATCAGCCCCCTCTTAGGGTCAAAGACTGTTGGTAGCATCTGGTAACTCTGTTCACTAGGCCTGCACTGTCTCCTGTTCGCCTTCCCTTCTGGGTTTTCCTATCCTTCCTGCATGTGCTGGGAAGATGGGGTAGAGCCAAGGACTTTGATCTGCATTTCATAATTCTCTTGTGGCAAAAACAAAACACAATACTAACAAATCCTTATGTCTGGATGGGATTTAGGACTTACAAAAGTGCTTTCACATACAATCCCTCTTGAATGAGCCTCCTTGAAAAGGAGCCAGAAGTGCCTATCCATGAAAGACGGGTCTGTCCCCTAATTCAGAAAGTATAGGAAGTCTAAGCAGAACTATGCCAAACCCCACAAAGAGGATAAAGGTCAGGTAAGGAAACTGTAACTCACACAGGCCATAAACCAACATCTCACTATGCAGCCCTATCCAAAAGCAAAGAGCAGACTGAGCTCATAGCACCAGTTGAATGCCATCTGGGCAAGAGTCCCAAGACAAAAATAGATGACTTCTGTTGTCAGTAAATGGCAGACTAGGTAAATTAGACCAATCCTTCCACTAAGGACAACCAAAAAGCTGTACAAATATCTGAAAAGCATCAAAGAGCTAACAAGATACTAAAGAATTACTAGGCTGACACCCCAGAGAAGACAGGAATCAAGACAGGTGAGGCCAGCATTCAGGGCCACCTCTTCCCTGGAGGCACTTGCCCATTTACAAGAGGTGACTGAGAGAATGAGTTGTGTTTCTGAAAGTCTTGCAGGGCTCAGGGATGGGGGTTGGAATACAGAGCCCACCAAAAGTAGAAACTGATAAACCCCTTCCTGTTGCAGGCTGTGACCTCAGAGGATTGTGCCCTAGGGGTAAAGATTAACCAAAAGCCAACTAGCCCTTGCATAGTCTGATAGATCTGCAGCCTGGCTTCAGTGGCTGGGAAAATCTCCAACCTCCAATCTGGATTAATGTGGTCCCAGAATTCTAGTGCCCCTAGGCACCTGACGGAAGCAAACCTTAACCCTCCTTAAAGAAAGAAATCATCCCAGGCCTCAAAATATGGCAATAAACAGTTTATCAAATACAATGTCCAGTACAAAATAAATAATGAGGCACATGAGATGACAAATCAGGGAGAACCAGCAGAAATTAGGCAACAAAAATACACTCATAGGGATCCCAGTTTTTGGAATTATCACAGATGGAACATAGGCAAAGTTATAGAAAACTCCCCCAATAGCAATTCTGCCTATTTGAACTCTTTACTCTCTCTAATCCATCCTTATTCATTGCCTAGATTGCTCCAGTCCTCATTCTGTCTACCTTCACCATTGTCTCCAGAGGTATCTTTTAGAAAAATATCTGACTCCGCCTCAGCCCTGTGTTTAGTAGCATTCAAGGCCCTTACAATCTGTCCTAAATTGCCCTTTCCAGCCTCATCACTTAGGACCCCTCCCTCTCACAATCACTAGTCATACAGCACAACTTTCCTACAAGTGTTCTCCCTCTGCCTGAATGTCCACTTTTTTGCATCATCCTGAAAAACGCATCTTTCAAAGCCCAGTTTAATCCTCCTTTCCCTGAAGACTTCTGAATTCTTAACTCCAACACTCAAAGCTTTGTACATACCTCTATTATAATATTGACATTCTGTATTATAATTATTTGTTTAATTCTCAAGTACAATGTTAACTTCTTGAGGTTACGGTCTATCTTATTCATCTATAGGTCCTGGCATCTAGCATAGTGCCTGGCTGAGTAAGTGCTGAATAAATATTTATCAAAGAAGGAAAGAATACTCTTTTATTTTATTTTTTGGTGAGGAAGATTGGCCCTGAGCTAACATTTGTTGCCAACCTTCCTCTTTTTGCTTGAGGAAGACTGTCGCTAAGCTAACATCTATGCCAATCTTCCTCTATTTCATATGTGGGACGCCTGCCACAGTGGTGGCTTGATGAGCAGTGTGTAGATCTGTGCCTGGGATCTGAATCTGTGAACCCCGGGCTGCCAAAGCAGAGTGCACGAACTCAACCACTACGCCACCAAGCTGGCCCTGGACAGAAAATTCTTTTTTTTGAGGAGGATTAGCCCTGAGCTAACTGCTGCCAATCCTCCTCTTTTTGCTGAGAAAGACCAGCCCTGAGCTAACATCTGTGCCCATCTTTCTCTACTTTATATGTGGGATGCCTGCCACAGCATGGCGTGCCAAGCAGTGCCATGTCCACACCCAGGATCCGAACTGGCAAACCCCGGGTTGCCGAAGCGGAACGTGCACACTTAACTGCTGTGCCACCAGGCTGGCCCAGAAAATTCTTAAACACAGGTGCTACACACTGTTATGGACTGAATGGTGTCCCCCACAACAGTCATATGTTGAAGGTCTAAACCCTAATGTGACTGTATTGGGAGATAAGGACTAGTGACCTTAAGAAGAGGAAGAGACATCAGAGATCTCTCTCTCCACATCCTCACAGAGAAAAGGCCACGTGAGGACACAGTGAGAAGGTGGCTGTTTGCAAGTCAGAAAGAGAGGCCTCGTCAGAAACCAACTCTGTTGACACCTTGATCTTGGAATTTCAGCCTCCAGAACTGTTGGAAAATAAATTTCTATTGTTTAAGCCCCCCAGTCTGTGGTATTTTGTTACGGCAACCCAAGTTGACTAGTACATAGACCATTTCTGGGATTTCAAACATGTATAAATACAAATCGTCAATGAAGGTAAGAATTCAACTCAAACTGACAAGAATGGGTAGGGAGTAGACATGATGACTTTAGGAAACTGGCTTTTTAAAAAGTTTTATTTCAAGAACTTTGTTTTACTGGTATTTCAAAAAAAGGTGTGTCAAAGTACAAAAAAAAAGTCAGTTGAATAACAGCATAGGTTTAGAAATCACAGCAGCAGAAGCAATGTACAGACAGCACAGACAAAACAATCCAACGTATGTAATTCTGTTCAGGTTCTTTGCTTATTTTGTGTTTTTTTCCCTCCTGTACAAAATACATCAAAGCATGCCATGAGATCAGAAAAAGAAAAGAGTTTAACAAATGGTTACAAGAAATAGACTCTGTACAAGAGGAGACAATGTTCTTCCCCCACCCCCACCCCCCACTTCCTCTCTTCTTGCTCTGCTTTAGGTTAAGTTATTCTGAAGACAGTTCACCTCCAAGTCAGCCTGGTCACCTTTGCCACCCTCAAGTTTGGGCGACATGGAGTTCTGGATGTTAAATGGCTCCTCTTCTTTCAGGCAGGACTTGAGAGCTTCCTGGATTTTGTGGGGAGCACTAGGATCATCCTGGAAAAGGAAAAACGGTGAAGGAGGGGCAAGAAGGAGACAATGGGTAGAGGGATCAAACAATCTCAGGCTTTTCTATCTGGCTGAAAGAAGCATAACTGAAGAAGGAAAAAAGCTCCAAGACTTGAATGAACCAAAGCGACTCATTAGCAGCTACTTTTTAGGAAAGTCATCCTCAAAAACACTGGCCAGATATAGATGAAAACTTGACAGGTAATTGGATTACAAATACCCTTAATGTAGGCCATCCAAGGTTTTCTCTTTGACAGAGACTGGGGAAAACAGTCCCTTTTAATACTTGGCCTGGTCCCTTTAAAGTCTCACCTGTTGATGAGCTCTGCTTGGCCTGCCCGGCCCCTCTTCCCATGGCCCTCCATCCTGTTGTTTTCTGCTCTCACGAAAAGGAACATGTCTTGTCAGTGCACATAGGGGGCTGCGAATAGGCCTATGGTCAGGCGCCAAGCTGCTCCTGGCAAAGCTAGGGCCCCTCTCCCCATGGCAAATATACATCCTTTGACTAGAGGCCAGAGATGTGTGAGCCTCTCACCATCAGAAGAAGTTTACCTAGCAAAAGATGCTAATTTACAAGCTGTTTCCTCAACCCAAGCCCAGATCAGTCTGGCTGTCTGAGTGGCTTGCCATACTTGGCATCAGATGATATTTGTGCTGCTGGTTCATGACCCATTTCTGATGTGTACCCATGCCCTTCTGCCTATCCATATCCTGCGGCCCTATGACAAGCTCCTGAACCTGAACCGAATTTGCCTGTGAAAGGTTTTCAGGAAACCCATACCAGCACACAGCCCTCCAATTCTGCCTTCTGGGCATTCAGAGAACTCTTACAGCAATTCCTGCCTTCCCACTACTCTTTTCCTTTAGGACCACCTGAGGGGATTAGACCCAATGCAGTTCAGTGGGCCTCAATTATTTTCAGGTGCCCTAAATAGCTACTGTAAGGGCTTGGAACTCAACTGAACAAGGGGTTGTGTAACCACCTAGGCAGGTTCATGGGTGACAAGAAGGGTAGAGAATGTCCCTATCTGACCAGCTAGCTCAGACCTTTCTTCCGTTTTTGACCACTTCAAAATTCAAGGTAATCATCATGCATAAGCACCAGGGCATTCTCCATAAAACTGTGGAGAGCTCTTATCCATGATGCCTGCTACTGAGTTTGACCCATAACAGCACTAAGTCAGGGCAGTGATTGGTTGGAAAGAAAATAGGTAAAGGCTCCAGGCTTATACAGGACACTGGGCATGTTCAAAAGCTCTGTGCATATAGAAACCACTGTCACCTGCCCCTGGCTCCCAGCCTTACTTAGCACTTTTCCAGAAGACCAGCTTGAATAGAGCAATTTAATAGAGTTTCAAAGACCACAGGAGTGATTTACAAACAACAGGGGAGCACATGTTCCCCATTTCCAATGAGACAAGAACAAGAGGAAATGAACTTCATGATGTGAAGAAAAGTGATTTAGTTAGTCCTTACAGACCAGGCATCAAAGCTGTGGTGCCAAGAAGATGAGGGCCCAAACTAAACTGGACCTCCATCTGGCCTAAGTCCTGGGAACTACTGTGCACTCCCTACTCCCAGCACTCCACCCCAGCCATATGGGCATCCTTCAGCCGAGGGGTAGTGGGTTCAGGCCTGGACTCCTCCTTGTCCAGACACAAACCTCTATCAGAAGGAGGTGGGCAGTCAGTGCTTTACCAAACACATGAAAGAAGCAGAGTCTGGGAAGTAAGAAAGATTTAAATAGGGAGGAAAAAAAGCACTAAGGGACACCATGGAGAAGTCCTAATAATAGAGTGAAGTCCTGGAAAGTCTGTCAAATCTTAGGAGGACCAAGTTATATCCACAACATCCCGTTGATAGCACAGCTGTGAGCACTAACAGGGCAGCGCTCAGCGTCTGTGCAGTTTGCCCATGGATTTCAGGTGACTTTATTCATGCTGTGCACCTGGAAAGTGGCCAGCTTCTGACACACTTGCCATTCCTCCCAGAAAACTTGCAAACCTCCACAGCAGGGGCTCAGGAGCTGCAGGCTTTTTCCTTTCCTCCTGATGTTCCCTTCTGAGGCTGGCTGCTCAGCTACACAAAAGACTCACACACACACTCAGCCACTGGCTCACCAGCTGCAGGGCCCCACATCAGTCCAGGCGGGCCCGGGGGGGGGGAACAGCACAGATGATGCTAGCAGCAGAGAGGAAAGGGAAGTGCCCTTGACACAGACACCAGCAACTGACCTTTCCCCCACCACAGACCCAAAGCAGAAATTTTTGTTTGAAACCTTTTCAGATTGTGGCTCACAGAGATTACTGGTACCGGGTAGGAAAATGACCCACTCAATCTACTTTACTTCTGTAAAAGAAATAATCACCCTATTAAGATAAATAGAACTCTCCAAAATTTTAGGAAACATCAATACGAACAAGGGAGTCTGAGGGGTGAAGGAGAGGGCTGGGAGAGATTAAATGAGCAGGCCTGACTTGGTTGCCCCCCATTTCACCTCCCTGCTCACCTGGAGGTTTTCTCACCCTCACCCTGCTGCCAGGATCACTTGTAAGCAATCAGTGTGGTGACTGATGCAATGAATAGGGCTTTACTTCACAATAAAGTGGCAACTATCATAACAGTTAATGCCCACAAGATCTTGAATATGACCAATTCTGACCTTTGGGCTAGGTGGAGAGAATGAGAAATGAAGGTAGAAAGTCTGCCAGTACCCTGCCTACTGGACAGGAGACTCCTCCCCTCACACACTCAGAACTTTGGCAGAGAGGACAAGATGTCCCCTGGGGCACAAGCTGAGGAAAGGATGCCAGGTGGAAATGACCCTCAAGATCCAAGGGAAGCCAGAGATGACCAGAGCCTCATCTTGCCGCTTCTCTGAGGGATGCTTTGAGTGCTGCCCAGACAACTCTATGGCCCTTCTCGGGCAGAGTCCACCATGGCTGACTACCCCCTGCTCTGGTCTTGTTTTTAAGGCTTGCTAATATTCTGAACTCAAGGTCAGTGGTAACTTTCATGTACAAATGCCTTGCTTTCCACAAAGCTGGGTCAGTCAAGAAGAACTGGAAACCTTTATACTGACTCATGCAACCAAGGCCTCCAAGAGGAGCAATTTCCTTCCTCTCCCTCTTTGTGAAGAAAAAAGGTGTTCATACTTGGGGTACCATAAATGCATGGGTCAGAAACTTTCCTAAGGAACCTTACATTCCACCACACAGACAGGAATTAACTGCAGACAATGAATTTAGGAAACACCGTACTGGTCAGACCTGCTGCCCCACATGTACAAGATGGAAGATCAGATAGTGGAACCAAGAGACTCTGTGGCAGGCCATCATTCTCATTCATTAGCATCCCATAAATGATGACTAAATGCATATTACTGCAAGGGGCTGGGTAAGTAAGGTAGGGATTGAGTGTCCCAAGATGAGCAAGACTGTCCTGACCTCAATGGGCCTATATCCTTGTGGGTTGATTAACATGGTCATCAATCTTTAAGTTTATAGCACAGCTTGCTTCCTTGGTTATTATATCCATCTTGAACTTATTAATATCTTGTATACCAAGTAAAATAATATCTGTTCTTTCTCTATTCTTTATATCAAAGACTTAAAAATTATCCTAGATTTACCTCTTTCATTTCTCATTTAAATTGACCCTTTACTCTTCCGCCAAGCCAAGTTTTTCTTTTCTGGGGTTTGGTGAACAAGGTCTCAATCACTATTATTCTCTTCCCCCTTCTGGGGCCCCCCTTTCCCCATCTATAAAAGAAGACAGAGGTCTAGATCTGTGCTACCCAAGGTGGTAGCAGGAGCCATATTTCGAGAGCTCTACAGCCGCAGGCAGCTGGTGGCTGCCGTAGTGGACGGTGCAGATGTAGAAAGTTCCACTGGACAGCACCAGTCTAGATTGTTAAAGCCCCTAAGAGTTCTGATATTCGATGGTCCATTATTTCAAAGAACTTCTTCAAAATTTCCTCTTAAACTCCATTGTTTCCATCTGAAGAATCTTAGCTTATTTCCCTTATCTGTGTAATGATGCATTTACCTTGAGGAGCCTGTATCATGTGCAGAATTCTTGGATTTAGATGTGACATGATTTTGGGCTGGAACGGTTTTTCTGCTTTATTTCTGAAATTCTCTTTGACAGTATTTTACTGGTTAGTCTGGTCTAGACAACACACTAAGCAGGGTCTTTAGAAAATGGTCTATTGAAACCTTTTATTGGGGTTTGACTGATATTTATGAGCTCATCCTCCTAAGAACAGAATTTACCCCTAGACTTATGGTTCCACCAGTGTTCTGTGCTCAGCTCAGCGCTAACCAGTTTGTATAAGCCTGCCAGTTTTTAGAGTCCTCACAGTGTCAAGGACACTTTTTTCCAGCCATTCCAGAGGTTTTTCCACTCATCCCAAAGAGCAACCACCATTTGCCTCAATGACCATCAGGAAATTCCCTAGCAATGAAAGCAGAGCATTTTCTCTTTGATATAGAAACTAGAAAGACAAAAATCAGGCTTCTAAAGCCTAGATGAAGCTAAAAAGCATGAGTCATCCTAGAAAAAGATCTTCTTTACTACCTATAACTCTGCTTGTCAAGGAAGTGATACACCATCACGCTCTTATTCCCACTTTCACCACTCCAACTGGTTGCCCTAAGCTTATCTCCAGAGCTCTAAGGAGTGACTCCACACTCTGAAATAGACAGAAGACATGAGCAGGGGCTGAAGCATGCATAAGGGGAGAGGTGAAGAAGACAAGTTACCTGACAGACAACGTTATCATAGTGAGCCAAGGCACGGGCATGGGGGGAGGAGGTACGGGGAGTGTCGCAAAGTTTCCTTACATTTGGGTGAGAGCCCTCGGCAATGGTGGATAGGGAGAAGTTATCGTTGTGAAGCTCAGATGGGGTCCGGAATTTGCTGGTTAGAACAGAAGAGAGAAAGGAAAATGTAAGTGAAAAGATCATGGCAAAAATCTGACAAAAGCTCCATGAGTCAAATACTGTATTTCATAAAATGCCACAGATTATAGCAAGATGAACCATTATTTGATGTACCATTAAGAAAAAATTTCTACCATTTAAACCATGATCCAATACTTCCTGATCACCTAGAGTTTTTAATATATACTTGAAGTAGCTCATTTAGACTTTAAAGAACTGACAACGATATGAACAGCTATGACCACGTTTGTGCATGCCAGACAATTATAACTACATCATGACTGCCATCTGGCCAACAGTGATTATAAGATGCCAGTGACTGTAAGACACAATCCAATTTCAGAGATGTTAATATGTGAAAAAAAATGTGTATCTTAGAATCAATAAACTGCAGCAGTATCTGTGGTGCATTGGGCACATGTAGCATTACCAGAGCAGTAACCAGGCTTGGGAAAGAAAGAAGGTATGCAGAGGGAAATAAGGAAGGCAGCATTTGAGCTGAAGGGGTGAGGAAGCCATGCTCTGTGCAAAAGACATAGCTAAAGGAGGACAGCGTAGAACGAGGCCCTGTCCCTGGCCACAGATCTTGCTTCTCCACTCCCCTGGCAGTTAGTTGCTCCTTCTTTCCTCCATCCCCATCAGCAGCTGCCCTGATAGGTGGTCCAAGCCCCTCCCTCCCCCTCCCCCCCACACCCCCTTAGAACCAAGGGTCTTGGCTTGTGATCACATGCACAGATACAGCCCCTGCCTCAATGCACAGGCACAAAGGAGAGGCCCTTTCAGGCCCACAACAGTTAGCCGAAAGGCTGTAGAGACTGCCAGCATCTGCACATTGCATGAGTTTACCCAGCAAAGGAGCAACAGATGGCGTTTTGTCCTTTTCCCAGGATTTAGGGAAAGTCCTTCAGTCACATTCTCTGGAGGGAGTCTCAGGTCAGGGGGAGGGGATTAATGGAGCAACAGGTTGAAAGGGAGGTGGAGGCAGTTCTGCATAAATTGTCTCTTGGGCCCCAAGGAAGCTGAACTCCAAACTCCTTCTTTTGTGACTCCTGTGACACTTCAGAAGGTCCTTTACTTTGCTTAGTGATAAGAGTGATTCTCTCTTGGTGTGTAAGGTCACATTCGAGTCTTCAAGGCATGGACTTAAAGCATACATGCAGGTTGATTCTCACATGCACAGAGCAGTCACTCCTCTACTAAGAGAAGAACTGAAATGAGACTCTGTATCCCCATAGAGCCCTTAAAATCCACAGCAGAGGAAGTTAAGCCTAGGCCCCTCCACCCCTCAGATTCTACTTAAGAGGTAAAGAGGATTTCCTTAAGTTCCTTGCACTTCTGTCTGGACCAAAGGTTGACAAGCTTTGAAAAGCAATGCACTGCAGTGCTAAACTCTTTCTCCTCAACATTCACTGATGAAGACCTATTATTGAGTGACAGCAGATTTAAGGGAAGGGGTATTACTTCACACTGATTTGTGAGTGAAATCCTCACACCGGCCACTGACTGTCAAAGACCTGGGAAGCAGGTGCAGTCAGGTGGGGGTGAGGGACTGAGCACAGTAACTTACTTGGGGACCAAGTAAGAGCCAAGAGTTGTTATATGCTGCTTGCCTTTTCTTTAAGCACCCGCTATCCTGGGGTAGAGGGAGTTGGAAATGGTGCTGGATAGCTGCAGGGTGCCAGAGGGGCTTACCCTCTGCTGCAATTCCAGCACCATCTGTATAGGAATGGATAAGCTTGGGTGAATCTTTGGTGTGAAAAACACAACTAGGGATGGACAGCAGGTGCCAGAAACCCTCAAGACAATGTCCCTGGGTCAGATGGAGGGGCACAGATGGAGGGGTCAGGATGGGGCTGGCTGACACAGACTCACTTGGTCCTACGCAGCTTAGTATTCTCCGTCTTGAGCAGATAGAGCTTCTTGGCGAAGAACACTGTCATCATGAAGAGCAGGAGCAGGACGAGGGCGGCTGAGCCAACGGCAACACACATCACCTGGAAATCGGTGATGATGGACTCGCAGCGCATCCCCTTGTGCCAGATGTAGTCCTGTGTGTTGCACCTGCAGCAGCAACAGCATGAGACTTAGGTGATGGGCAGGCAGCCATGGCCACGGCAAGGGCCTGGCCCCTGACCCCAGTACTTACCTCAATAGCCTGCTCCTACAACTGTCTAGAGGAATTGTGATGCCCCTAATCTGTGCAGACCTTCATATTCTTGCTCCATCTTTATAACCATTCTATGAAGTAGGCCGGGCAGCTCTGAGGTCCATGATGTAAATGAGGTAACCAGAGCACTGAGAAACTGAGAGCACTGGTCATTCACATAACTGTTAGGTGACTGAGGAGGGAAGGGAACCCTGGTTTTCCACCTGGAAGCCTCAGTGAGGACAATCAGAGGATTCTCTCAGGCCCCCCTGCCCCGGGCTCTAGGTGAAAGACAGATGAAAAACAAGATGAATAGGAGCTTTGACTATAAAGTATTAGGACCCGCACTATACATAAAAGCCTATCTTGTTGCTTTGCAGTCCCATCTAGTTCACGTGGCTAACCAGACACTGAAAAATAAAGAAGCAACAGACAAGGACAAGCACAAAGATGGGTGTATATTCTCCTCCTATCTCTGCAGCCCCTATAGCTTCCTGTCCTATTACCATGAGAACCGTCATGCAAGCATAGTGAGAATCAACCCTCTGGGTGGGTTTTAGTCTTTTTGTTGAGTGACTTTCTCCTGCCCTTGGGGACATTCCCAGGCTCCAGCTCTTCCAATGACATTGCTGTTTCCATGGGAACCAGGCTGCTTCAAAGAGGAAAGATGTGGAAGGATACAGAGGCAGGCAAAGGAGGGAGGACATGAACCTCAGGGTGAATGACAGACAAGAGAAAGGGGTCCAGAAATAGGAAAATTATGCATCGGAGAATTGGCTACTAGGGTGGGGAGACATGGCTAACAGGAAATTCTTCTTTCTTTTCCAGCTGACCCTCTGCAGTCACGGGAAGGCTATCTGTGTGAGGATGCTGAAAAGCAGATCCCTCTAGCCCACTGTTCTAGGGAAGTTCTGCCACAGCTCTGATCATTTCTCTGCAGTGGGTCATGGTGACAGAGACAAAGGCACACTGCAGTCTGCAACTAAGGGCTCAGCAGTCTCCTGTGAGTGGAATGCAAAACAGTTTTCGAGCCACTGCCAGGCCTGAGTGTACACAGCTAGAGGAGGAATCTCCGGTAGGGAGGCCCAAGTGCGATCCTGGGATGGACAGTGAGCAAGGGGAACTGAGTGGACTTGTAGAGAAGCCCTTCTGACGCAGTGACCTATCGGCAGGCCTACGGTCAGCACAGCCAGGCAGTTTAGTGAGGACAAGCTTACTCCTCCACTTGGGAATCCCCTGAGAGCTCCAGAAGGTTCTGGGAACTTTCCTAGCTCTCCAGAGGCAGCAAGAGCTCCAAATTTCATACTCTCACGGGGAGCTTACTTTGAAGGTGAAAACTCAAATCTCCAATAGGATGAAAGATTATGATTTTGCACAGACATTCCATAGCTCCCAGGCTAAAACAATCACTATAGTCTCCTCAATTAAAGTTTGAGGAGTAAAATCACACGGTTTTCCCAAAGTTGTGGTAGCCCTTAACCAACTGGCAAGGTCTTGTTGCCATAATTTCTTGATCACAGTTTCTGCTTTTGGCAATGGCTAGACAACTCCAACCAGAACTGTGTGAACACATCCTATATGAGTGACTCTAGTGTCACAATAATTCATAGAAAAGAACTTCACAGGAAGGAACTCAAGCTTTAATGCCAAAGGCACAACATTCATGCTTTCTGTATGTTATTCTTCTATTAGGACATCAAAACCTACAGAACCTGAATTCTTCACATACATCCAAAAGACCAAGGAAATAAACATTGGGAATAAGACTCAAAAAGGAGACACCCAGATTACAGAAATGCTCCTCCTAGGACCAATGGAAACAAGTCCCAGAGGCATCTGAGGGCTCTACTCCACTTCTGGGGCCTGTAAAGGATGGAGACAAGCAAACCACCCAGATGACCCCTGACTTGTGATTCTTCCAGAATAAGCTGATGAGCCCTCCAGCATGTTAATGACCTCAGCATGAAGGCAGGTGTACGGGGTAATTACTGATGAGGCAGGGGATGGTGGCTTCAGACCATGTCCCTAGGGTCACTATACTCTCTGGGTCTTTAAAAACATTCTGGGCTGGGTATCCCAAGGAAGACAAACATCAAGGCAGAAGGGAAAATGCCACTACCCAAAGTTAAGAAACCCCACCACATCTGCTACACCAGGAAAGACTCTGCTTGATTCGATCTATTTGGGTGGCTGCTCTCTGAGTTCCCAATGAGAAGGTCCTCCCTCTGACTTGACATGCCCTCCCCGCCCCATATAGCCAACAGGGAGATGGGGCTCTCCTCCTGCCACACATATGGCTCAGAGGGAGTGTTCAGCAGCTATCTTTCCCCCAGAGTAGGTTTATGGGCCCACTCTTTTTGCTAGTATAGCCAGAACTCTCCAACAGTGACCCCACAAAGCCAGCAAAGGCTTCTTTCCAAAACCCTTAGAGAAGTCCTTCATTTCGCCTTTATAGTTTAGTGGTTTGGGAAAGGACACAACACTTAGAGGAAATAGAAAATATTATTTCTGAGGAACCTCTCCTAGTGACGAGACCACAGGAAGTACACTAGGAAGTAATTCTGTAGAAGATACTTGAGTGAACATCTCTTGATGGAGGAATCCTGTGAATGCACAACCTCTTGGAAGTTGTTAACTCCCTCCTTTGTCACATTCCCTCCTTTGCTGAGTCTGCCTCACATACACTCTTCAGGAGTTCTGTTACAAGCCCCTGTGCACCTGCCTGCTAAACCCTTACCTGCAGAAGGCCCCTATGTTCTCCACCAGGTAGCACTGGCCGCCATTGTGACAGTAACTTGGGAAGAGGTCGCACACTGACCGGCACGAGCCATTATGCCGCACAAAGCCACTGCGGCACTCAGTGCCATTCTCACTTGTGGCCAGGTCTCTGCCTGGCTCTCCTGGGCGGGGCCTGAGGGCGATGCTGCTGCCAGGGACCATTCCCAGAGTATGCTGTGGAGGGACAGCATGCCACCGACTGGTGGGCTGGCCTGTCCCTGGCCCCAGAACAGGCTTCTCAGTGGGCACTAGAAGGTCATTTTCATCTACCAGGTCTCCACCTCCTGCTGCATCCTTGTCCTCCTCCTCTTCCTCCTCCTCTTCATCTAAGTCATCATAGAAAGATGTGGTAGGGTAGAAATCAGATTCATCAAAGGGGGTGAAGTCATCGTACAAGTCAAGCAGGCTCCAGGAAGGGGTCTCTCCCCCATTATCCGGGTGGTGCTCTGAGGTTCCTGGTGACCCCGGGAAGCTCCCCAGGTCGGCGCCTCGGCCCTCACCATTCAATCCTTCGAAGTAGTCGATGTCAATTATATCTGATGCTGACTGGGGCTCCAGTGTGCCCTGAAAGGGAAACGTGGGCTCTGGCCCATGAGGATCAGGTGTGCTGCCTCCCAGGTTCAGCCAAACCTCCAAGGGGCTCTCCTTGGGGAGTTCAGGGCCTGGGCTCAGCTTGTCGGCGGGGGTGGAGGAGGGTGGTCCACTGGTCTCTGTAGCCTCGGAGGTTGTGGGGGGCACCGACGACTGTCCGAGGGCCTTGTCGGGAGCCGGGAGGGTTGCTGGAAGGGCCTGGGTGTCTCCGCTGCCCGCCTCTGCGGTCACTCCGCCCAGGCCTGGGCTGTCAGCCTCCAGCCAGGCGGTGCCCGTCACCGCCGCCGACGCCTCCAGCACCTCCTCTGGCCCGACCCCAGGACCCACCACTGCCTGCTCGCCGCCGGCCGCGGTCCACGAGGTCTCGTCTTCCCCAGCTGCGGGCTGGCCGGCCTTCTCCCGCGTGTTGTTGGCACTCGGCTCCCACACCAGGACGCTCTTCACCCGCTCGTCGGCCTCGACGGCACTACCCGCCTCACGCGCTGTGGACCGGAGGGAGAGGGGCGGGGCGTCAGGGCAGCGCGCGGGGTAGGCCTTAGGCCTCGCCCCGCCGGCTCCCTCTCCCACACCGGGGCCAACCTTAAGCCGCCGCTTCAAGGTTTCCCGAGGCCACGCCCCATCTTTGAGCCCCGCCCCGAGCCCGCCCCCCAAACCTGGGAATACACCCAGCTCGACGTTTCCCCGCTCAGGCCCCGCCTCTCGAGCGTCAGGCCCCGCCCCGACACAACCCGCAGTCTGGCCACAGCGGCCTCCAACTCGGGCGCTGACAGAAGTCTTACCGTCAGGGTTCCACACCACCTCCAAGCCCCGCCCCGAAGTCGCACCCGTAGGGCCCCACCCCTCCCGAAGCTCCGCCCTGAACTCCCATCCTCTTGCCCCCATCACCTCCAGGTCCCGCCCCGAAGTCTCACCCTCAGGCCCCGCCCACCAAGGCCCCTTCCCCAGCCAGTCTCTCGGTCCGCACACCCTGGTCGGGGCCTCCCCCACCATTCGTCCGCCCCCCAGTCCCTCTCCTGGTCGCGCGCCCCTTCCCCCGCCCAGGTCGCAGGCAAGGCGCTGCCCCGCCCCCTTGCCACAGCTCGCGGCCCCGCCTGCACCCGAAGCCAGCGGGACACCGGCCCAGGGCGGGACGCGAGGGCTGCTGGGGTCACGGTTGCAGTCTGTACCTACCCGGCGCGGCCCCGGCGGCGAGGACCAGCGTGGCCCCCAGAAGCAGCAGCAGCGGCGGCGGCCCCCGACCCGGGTCCCCGCCCTCGGCTCGGCCCATGGCGCGGCGCCCTGACCGCTGTCCGCGGTCTGCCCGGCTGGCTGCGCCCTCGGCTCGCCGGCCACCGCGCCTCCCGCCCGTGCTGCGGCCGTCTCAGCCCACGATGGGCAGCGCGAGAAGCCGCATGCCGCCGCCGCCGTCCGCCGCTGTCCCCGGCTCGCGGCGCCTCCCCGCCTCCCGCGCCGCCGCTGCCGCGCTCAGCACCGCCCCCACCCCGCCCGCCGCGCCCGCCCCGCCGCACGTAGCTCTGACGCCGGCCCTGCTCAGTCTGCCTGCCGGGGGGACAGACAGACCCCCGGCTCGAGACGCGGAGACAAACGGACGAGGAGTCGCGCGGAGGCAGGCCACAGCGCCGCGCGTGGCGTTAGCGGACAGGTGCACGGGCGGGAGACCTGCGGGGCGGGGCCGCGGCCCCGCCCTCCCCGTGGAGGGCTGGCACGGGTCCCCTACCCGCGAGGAACCCGCTCGCCACGCGGCGAGCACGGAGGCGGGAGCGCAGACACCGGCAGGCTTGGGGCGGGGCTCAGAAGAGCCGCAGGGGACGGAAGCCCGAGCCCGCGCTTTGGCAATGAGCCGAACCCGGGGCGCGCTGAGCCTCTCGGAGTTCTGTGCCAACCCGGTGTTCCGAGCGAGGAAGGGTCTCGGGGAGGTCTCCAGATCCCCACCAGGGCGGGGCGGGAGCTGGCAGGGCCAGGCAAGGGGACGAAGCCGACGGCCCAGGCTCTAATCGGATCAGACCTAATCCGTCCGCAACAAAGCTTAGACCTTGGAGAGCCAGGCCCGCCAGAACTCATCCCGGGGGCAGGGGGCAAGACCTTCCTGGGGTTGTGGCTACCCTGCCTTCCTTCTCGCCTCCTCGGGGCAGCCTGGGGAGCGGCTTTTAATCCTGGTTCCTTCCTCCCTCACCGGATACATCGCCTCCGTGTGTCCCAGGCCACCAAAGCTCAAATTCCTGGGTAAACCCAAGCAGTCTAGATCGCGGACGCTAGGCGAGGCATTATAGCAGTCTGCGGGCTCCGTTCACAGCTCACTGTGCAGCCCAGGACCACTCATCCCTGGAGCCCTGCTTGGTGGGGAGGCGGAGTCTCGGACTAGCTACCTAGTCCATCCCCCTAAACCGACTTTCTGCCTCCTGATCTGTTATTGACTCAAATGATGACATCCAGGATCCCTCCTGCCCCAGGAGATGGGGCAGTTCTGATACTTGAGGGACACTCTCATTTCTGTCCCGAGGGAACCACAGAGGTGACCAGGATGGAGGTTTTATCTCCTAATCTCTCCAGCGGGTGTCTCTGGATGGGGTTGCCTTGGTTCAAAGCTTGTTTCTCTCACTGGAAGTACTGCTGCAATCTATTTGCTCAGCCTGGTGGTTCCCTCCCCTCCAGGTCTTCCTGGTAAACTCCTTAAGCCAGAAAGCTAAGTTCCTATCACCTTTCCCTCTGAGAAGCCTTCTCAGCCTGCCCCAAGCAGTTAGACACTTATGTCCTGATCTCATTGTCTATCTACAGTAATTCCCCATTGAACTGCAAGGCACTTGAGTGCACAGCACCAGGCACAGAGGGAGGCTCCTGAAGGCCTGTGGAAAGCATAAATGAATGAACGGCAACCATTTACTCCCACCCCAGAACTGGGTCTGGAGCTCCCTGCAAAGGGGCTGATTTTCTGAGGCTCTTTCCATGGCTTCATGCTGCCTCTGGGGATAGTAAATACCAGTTTGAAATACAACCTTTTCTGAGCAGAGGGCCAGGCAGGGCTTTGCACTGCCTCTTGCCCATAGAGGCACTAATGCACCCTCCAACTCCATCTCTGCTTCCCTTGTCTGTGGCTATCTCTGCATCTCCTTTTTTTTGCCTTGTATACAAATCTCTTGGTGTTTTTCTGCTGTGTCTCCTTGACTCTTGAGTGGTAGGTGTCAGAGTGGAGGATCTTGATGGACATGCCTACCGTCTCCTTCCTGACGCTGGTCTGTGTGGGAAGGAGGCCTCATGGATGGGTCCCTTGATGCCTGGGGTGTGACAACCACTACCATTTTTCACAAGATCGGTCTGGATGCTGGCCCTTCTCTCACCCTTTTGTAAAACTCTACCTACTCCAGTTTGTTTCTCATTTTAATATATTTTGTTAAATATTTAAATATATTCCTTTAAATTCAATTTCTGAATTAAGTAAAACAAGCATATGGTATAAAATATGAAATGTCTCCTTCCTTAATATCTGTTCCTCAACCATCTTCTTCCCTTCCCTGGAGACAAATTCTGTTAACACTTTTTTCATTTTGGGATTTTAAATCAACTGTTGCCATTCAGTTTCATTCCAAGCGTCCCTAGCAGATCTCACCAGCAGTTTCAGAACTGGGCACAGAACACCTGGCTGGACAAAATCTTCACAAGATGCATGGGAGAAGCTAATCCAGGCAGTGGAATATCATGGAAAGAGCAGGATTCAGCATTGGGTCTGTGTGACCTTGGGAAGAGTCAGTAACCCAAGTCTCATATATGTGAAAAGTTGTAACCATAGAGTGTCAAATAAATGCAATATTTTTTTCTGGGCACAAGGGCCAGGGTAGGCTAAACAAGAGGAGAGATAAAATGTAGGAATTGGAGAGTGAAAGAAAGGGAAATTGACCTCTATCTAGAGCTTACATTTCATGTCCCCACATTCAAGTCTTGTGTGTTTGGGCATCAGGGATGCTTTGTGAAGCAACAGCTTCTGCATGCCTCTGAGGTTCCTATTGGGTTTGGCAACCTGCCTCCAGTACCAAGGCAGGCACAGGGCCCATTGCCATGGCTACACCCCGCCTCTCTGTGCATAGATAGCCCCTGGCTTCACCAAGGGGCTCCTATCCAGGGCGGGAGCTGCTCCAGTTGCCATGGCTGGGGGCATATTTCAGTCTGGACAGGAAAACAGCACGATTTCTGCCTTTAAGTCCTCAGGAGTAACCACTAACATTTCTGAGTTTTTAGTTTTCCTAGTGCTCTAATTTGTCTTATTCTTCACAACCATAGTATGAATACCTTACCAGTCATTTTATATATTTGCAAAATGACACTAAGAATAAGCAACTTTGTCCAAGTTCATGCTAATGAAGTGGTAAGGCCAGGACTTGAACTAAGATCCTAATTTCAAATGTTTTCATTTTAGTATGGAGGCTTTTCATTCTTGCTTCTTAATTTCAGAAGGAGTTAAGATGCAGAGGTAGGGCCTCATTTGGCAAATGGAAGCCCTGCTTCTCCCCCCCAGCACCACCCGCTTCCACCTGGGCACTTAAGAGTTGATGCTTTGATCTCTTAACAGGGCACAACACGGCAGTTAAGTCCAGACTGACATCCTAGATCAGAGTAAAAAATGGACATCTGGTATGGCCTCTCTCCTGGCAGTGTGCTAGGTAGAGACACCTGGTTCAGAGCTGCAGGGCAGTCAGCTGTGACAGGTTTTGGTGATGGGCTGCTGGGACTGGACGTTGTTGCACCATTACCAGGAAGAAGGGAAGACCCGAGGGTCAGGGGCCTAAGTTCTTTGCACTGACTACCTTGCTGCAGGGAACTCTGGATTCTCAACTGCACATATGCTCTCATCCTGTAGCTACTGCAGAATAAGCAGACTGGAACAAGGAATGCCACAATCAGTTTGCATGGCCTTGGGAGATGTCAGTGTTAGGGCCAAACTAGCCACAGAAATCAACCTGTGCAAAGAGGTTTATTACCAACCAAGCGCCCTGCTGCCTCCTAAACCCTTCCTAGACCATCTGGTAGTGAGGGTACCTTAGATACCGGACTGCCTTAGAACTAGAGTGGGAGGCATTTTCTTTCTTGTCTGTTGTCTGAAGGTGGTGGCCACTGTACTGTATTAAGGCATGGCTATTTTGCTGAGACTTGCAAAGGATGTACTGTATGGCAGGTGGTGGTGAGGTAGCTACCAGAAATCACTCACTTGACTGCTCTCCATGGCTTTGGAGGGGCCTGGAAAGACCTCTGGGGACAGTAGGGAGTAAAGATGGCTTCAGTTCTACAAGACAGGCCAGAGCAGGAGGGGACCAGACAAGTCTCTTGCCCCCTGGGTTCCCATGAAAGTTGAAACAGTGCTGGGTAGTCTTAGAGTGAGCTGGCTACTATTGGTTTCAGAACCTCTGTTTAGGTTGATTCATAGAATTCTCTGTCCCCCTCCCTCAGTCACCCTTTGGGTATGGCAGTCCTGTCTCAGCTCTGTTTCAAGGAGTTCAGGATCAAAAGTGCTTCTTAATTGTGATGGCAGGCCTAAAGGCAAGACACAGGGAAATGAAGTCCACGGGAGCTGTTCACAAGGAGATCCAACATTGAGGCAGCACTTCCTTCAAGAATACACCTTTCCATCCCATTCTGAAAGATGACTTCCTTAAATGGAGATAATCCATTAACAGGGGATCAAGGTGCTTTCACAATGTTCCCAGGAAGTCTTCCTTCAGCAGAAGCAACTGAAAACAGCTACGCTCTTGGAACTGTAGGAAGCAGGGGCTTTATAATAAAAGTCACAGGCAGAGAGGTTTGCAGAAAGAAATCTCAGGGGTTGGCATTGCATACCCAGATGAAAGGGTGTTCTGATTATTCAGATGGAGGTTTCCTGGAATGAATGTCAACCCTCAGGTTACCACACCCCACAGGACAAAAATCACAGAACATCCCATTCACAGGTGGTATAAATTATTCCCTAGAAAACTTACTATACTGCTTCTTTTTCTTCATGAACACTTGGCACTATCTAAAATAATATTAACTATTTAAGTTTTGGTATTCCCTACCCCACAAAAATGTAAATGGCCTGGAGCACAGGGGCCATGCCTACCTTATTCATAACTGACTTCACTGCATGCAGGGTCCAATGCCTGACACACACTAGGCCCTCAAATGTTTACTGGACTAACAGGCACATAAAATGAACTGTCAGGAACTGTACAGATCTTGCTCTAATACACAATTTTTTTTTTTTTTTTGCTGAGGAAGATTCACCCTGATCTAACATCAGCTGCCAATCTTTTTTTTTTTTGCTTGAGGAAGACTAGCCCTGAGCTAACACCTGTGCCAATCCTCCTCTATTTTGTATGTGGGTCACTGCCACAGCAGGGTGTGTCAGTGGTATAGGTCCATACCCAGGATCTGAACCTGCAAATCTGGGCTGCCAAAGTGGAGTGCACCAAACCTAACCACTATGCGCCAGCCAGCCCCATACCATACAACCTTCTTAAAGAGTGGTTCTCAAAAGATGGTCCCTTGACCAGATGCATCAGGATCCCCTGGGAACCTGTTAAAAATACAAAATTTCAGAACTCACCCCAGACCTACTGAATCAGAAGCTATGAGGTAGGGCCCAACAGCTTGTATATTAACAATCCTGCAAGTGATCCTGATCTGCACTGAAGCTGGAAAACTGCTGTTCTTAAGTGCATCTGGGGGAATTACTTCACAGTAAGGATCTGAGAAACCTGTGGAAGACTGGTTGATTGAACATGACCTGTGATGCTCTAAAAAGAATCCACACTCAAGTTTATAAACCAGTCTTCAGGATTAACTTCTCTCATCACCCTTAGGGAAGCACAGGAATCTTGTGAGACCCAGCTGCCTCCAGCACTCTTTACTGGAGGGAAGAGTTACAACGGGTCAGAAAGCAAAGCCCAACCGGTCTGGGATGAGCTCCTTGAGGAGCTGAGTATTCACCTCCTGGCAGACACAGAATCGGCTTCTTTTGCTTCACTGGGTTCATAAGCATCTGGAAGGCAATGGCTTCTGTTTTCTGCACAGGGTTTGCATCTGTGGTGCTCCAAAGGCTATCCATGGAATCACGTGCCTCCAACTTGAGGCTGTTGAAACTGCATCCTAACAAACATTCTCTAGCTCACTCTTCCTGGAGAACTTCCACTCATCTTTCTTCATTTTTTTTTTTTTTTAAAGATTTTATTTTTTCCTTTTTCTCCCCAAAGCCCCCCGGTACATAGTTGTGTATTCTTCGTTGTGGGTTCTTCTAGTTGTGGCATGTGGGACGCTGCCTCAGCGTGGTCTGATGAGCAGTGCCATGTCCGCGCCCAGGATTCGAACCAACGAAACACTGGGCCGCCTGCAGCGGAGCGCGAACTTAACCACTCGGCCACGGGGCCAGCCCCTCATCTTTCTTCATTTGAGCATGGAAATAAACAGTGGGCAAGGCACATTCAACTGTATGTTCCTTAAGCACAATGAAGGTGGAGAGCTGGGTTAGGAAGCCCGGAGTCACTGAACTTTAAGTAATGACCAGGATCAGGTGGGGCTGAATATTTAGGCTTTTCATAGGACATATGAAGAAACTGGTGTATGAATGCAGAGAATAGGATTAGAATCCAGAAACGATGTTCCATTTATTCACTGAATAAGAGGGGAGATTAGGCTTTCTTGATCAATTTCCTCCAATCTCCCGAAACTCCCTCCCTTCATTTTTCCAAATAACAACACACAGAGAAACATGTTTGTACAAAAACCACATATTATTCCCCCCTCACAAAATTGGGTCGGCTGTATTACAGGGACAAAACCAGATCAAAGACATGAAAAGAAAAAGTCACCACTTATACTGAAACATAACAGTGTTAGGAATTCAGGTATTCTGTAGAAGTATTACCAGCATAGTAAAAATATTTCCACCTGGATCTTTTAAATTTGAAAGTGATCACATTAAAGACCTGAGGTTACAAGGGACCACAGTATGAACCAGAATTCCATTTTCCTTCTAAGACCTCAGTGGAAAAGGTAAGTATTTGGAATGAGTTTCCTTTGGGAAAGACTGGTGGGAAATACGGAAAACCCTGGCCATTGTCAAGAGGCACTGGGGTCTTTCTGGAGGCAAATGCATTGGAACTAAACTCCAGTAGGAACAAGCTCATTTCCACTCCGAGAGTCCAGAACAAACAGACAAAAGGAACAAGGTCTCCTTGGTTCCAGTACTCTGATGGTGACCAGGACCACCTGGTTAGAGGTAACACCTGAGGGTTCTGAAAGGCAAATCTAAATTGTGGGTTTTTTTTGCTTTCTGATATTAAGAAAAAAAGTTGTAAGGTGTTTTAGAAACACCTCCCTACACCCTCTCATATGTAAAGCTTTATAGAATATATAGAAAAAGATGTTCCACTTTGCATTCTAAATAATGAAACAGCCACTTAAGAATGTGAAGAGGCCTGGTGCTTTGGAAATCAAGCTCTATCAAAAACACCCTTTCCCCACCCATGGAAGGACAGAGGGGAGGGAAAAAGGACAGGAAAAAACCAAGAATTCTCAAGTCACTCATCAGCAGGGGTAGAAATGGGCTCAAATTAAGGCATTTTTGTGGCTCTTCCTCTGGAATGGCATTCTACTCTCCCAGCCCAAGCACCCTAACCCTCAAAGCTTGATGCTCTGATTGCCCAGTGAGTTCCTTGGTACCCCCAGCATCTCCTTGACAACCCTGTGATGGATGGAATGTGGGATCTCAGAAAGGGAAGGGAGAAGGTAAGAGAGGCTGTTGATCCTGCCCAACTTCTCCAATCCCAGCCCAAACCTAAAGTACCGCTTCACTAAGTTCCACTCACCCTGGCTACTGCAAGAGGTAGTTTGGGGACGTGTACCCCCAGCCATTCTAACCAAGTTCCATGAGCTAAAATGTTTATTAGCACTATCTACTTACTTTTTTTTTCTTTTTAAAGGTTTTTAAAGAGGGAGGAAAAAAATGCATACAAAGCAGTGAATAGTGGGCTAGATTCATTGGGTGGCCATTGCCACAGACTCCTAAAACTTTCCTGGCTAGTCTAGGGAACTTAGGAATGCCTTCCAAAATCCCAGCCCTCAAAGCTCACACTGCCCTCAGAAAACAAAATACCCACCCCCACTCCAACAAACTATCTGCATAGAAAACCAGAACCAGTGGGCCTGGGGAAGGAGATCTGTTCTGACGCCTGTGCTCTCCCTACCATGTACTAAAGGGGTATGTTCTGCCAGGTGGGTGGAAGCCTTCACAGTCCTCACTAGGGATAAAAATCAATGGGGTCCCTTTCCCCATTTCTTTTAATTTTGGTGCGTCTATGTGTGGCAAATATCTCATGGAACTTCACCATCAGCACCATTCTTAGCTCAGATAAGCAGAAATAAGGTCACTTATAATGCCTTAAGGTTTGTCCCCTCTGGCTATCCCCTCTGCTCATCACCATTTTTTGGTTCCTATTAACTTAGGAAGTTGTCCTTTAAAGCAATAATGACAAAAAAAAAAAAAAAGGATAATGATTATAAAGCATTTTCCATAGAAGCATAAGACAAAAGCAAAAAACTGCAGGAGAGCAAAAATGATAAAGACATAGGATACTAATGTTGACAGGACCTGCAGATAAACTGTCAGTATACCCCACACCAGGACAGGGGAGACGCAGGTTATTTTTAGGATGACCAGGGCACAGTCACCACAGGCTACCCCTTGAGTGTTGGCTGAGGACCTAACACAAGAGGAGTCAGAGCATGGAGAGGGGTGGCAAGAGAAATGGGGAAATAAGGGATGTGAGCTTGGGGCTATGAGAAGAAAAATCCTGAAAGAAATCCAAGGAAGCTGAGGAACACAAGTCTTGTCATCCCTACTCCAGCTGGTGGTGCTGGGTGTGGACGTTCCCTGCATCTTCCAGGCTAGGGAGCAGCTGAGGCTGGTGGGCCTGGAGCAGGAGGTGGAGGGACTCCATCTGCAGGTGGTGGTGGCGGCTGCTGCTGCTGCGGCGGAGGGGGATCTGCAAACACATTCGAGAGTAACTCGTCATTGCTGGAAACACAAAGGGCTTGGGAAAGAGCCCAACCAGAGAAAAATGACATAGGAAGTAATTTTCTTTATGGCAGGTAACCAATGAGGCCTGTGAGGCATTGCTGCCACTGTGGTCTATGCGGGTCACGTGCATGTGAACCTCTGGGTCACTGCTCACTCATGTTGTTTCCACTAACCCAAGTGGGTGCAGGAGTGGGAGGTGTCTGAATCTGTCCCACCCTTCCAAGAATCACTCCAGACTTTTTCAGAACTTATATTTTGGTTTTATTGTATTTTAATGGTTCTAATTTTATTTCTTTAGTTAAATGATAAGCTCCTTCCTGGGCAAGTTCTGTGTCTTCTTTGTTTCTCTCACAGTATCTAGCCTAGCTGGACAAGAAATAGATTATCAATAACTTCTTGCTGATTTAACTGACTCCACCAGGACCAGAGAGCTTCACTGGAGGCAGCTGCTGACAAGTTGGACAGTCCTGGGAGGCCCCACAGCTCCTGAATTGCAGTCCTTGGATTTTTGGCCAAAACTAGGTCAGATCCTGAAGGGAACAATTAGTATGAGTGTCTGGGGCCCCTTCCTATTTCAACTTTAGCTGCTTTAGTGTACAAAGGAACCCTAGAGATCATTTAATCCAGGGTTTTTTAAACCTCTAGATTTTGCCAGAAATGAAAACATACGAAACAAATAATTAAAGTGTAGTCTTGCTTACGAGTCAATTCACCCAGCTTCCCCCTAGGAGGTTTCCACCAAACTGGTAAGGCTCCTCAAAGCATTTTGAAGCCCAGTGATCTAATTCCTTGTGTCATCTTTTAGTGGAGGAAACTAAGGCCTGTAGAAGGAAAACAACTCCCCAGTGAGGCCTGCCTTGTACCCTGGAGCCAAATCAGAATCCCTCAGAATCCCTGAAACACTCATTTGTGCAGGAAGGGGAGGGGAGCACCCAAAACCCTCCACATTCTCAAGATGCTCCACTGAAGGTCCTTTAGGATGGAATCCTGCAGTCACACACCATGGGTGATTAGCAGGGTATGAGAGTGGTAAAGACCAATGATACTGCTTCTGCAATGGGGATGGCAAACTGGTCCTCTCTCTTGGTAGGCTGGCACATTTGTATATGGCCTGTAAGATGGCAAGGCAAGCATTTTCTTGCCACGGAAAAGAGGTACCTGCTGTACTACAACCTCTGACCACTGGCTGAAGGGAAATCATTTTTTTCTATTGTCGTGATCCTATACACCCAGCTAAACTGCTGTCTTTCTTCTGTACACCTACTCTGTTCTAGCCCCAAGGGCTCTAGAGACAAATGAGAAGCGCCTTTGTCCATGCAGCCTGCCTCCAGGGCCTGGGAAGTCTCCTACAGTACTACAGTGCACTCAAGGCACTTCATAGTCTCATCTAATTTTGGTAAATCCTATACTACTGTCCACTTGTTCATTCCTTATGTTCCCAACTACAGCTCCTGGACGCTAGGAATTCTCAAGTGTCCTTACTCTCTGTATTGTGAACAGGAGCTAACTCCTTGGCACATACATGAACTTATAAATGAACCTGAGATCACAGATGTGGCTCGGGTACCTGGCCACTATCAGCTGCATTTTGGGACTGTTCTCACTGAGAAAGTCTACAGGAGTAAAGGGCAGGCCAGAGCCTCTGAAGCAATCTTCTGGAGGCCAGGGTTGGAGCAGAGCAAGGGCTCTATGGGAGAAATGACCCTGCTTTGCACACACCATCAGACAGACATTGCTCAGCAGCACTTGTGCCTTCTCCACTGAACCTGCTGGGACCTCATATTCCTTCTCAACACAGCTCCCGAACAGTTGTTCCTTAGTCTACGCAGCCACTACCAATATATCAGAGTGGCTACAAGAAACTTATTTGTTATTCCTGCCCTAAACTGTTGTTTTCTTTATAGCCACTACTTATGAACCCTGTATCCACAAAAGGCTCCTGTAGGGAAAATAACAACCAGTAGCTCTGTATGTCTCCCAAGACTCAAACTAGACAGGCTTAAATGGGAGTGGGAGAGGAATGTCTTTTTGGCCTCCCCACAGACCTTGGTGTCAAGCATGCATGCCGTGATGGCTATGGCACACAAGCCCAATTGACTAGAAGCACTTTGCACTCATCAGCTCTTTGCCTGTTCATCAGGGTGCTGAAAAGCACGGACCAAAAACGGATCTGAAACACACTGTCACAGATCACATTGTCTGTGGACCTGCCAGACCAAAGACAGAGAACAAAGCCTTCATCCCTTGTCTACAGCCCTCCCAGAGAAACCCTGGGGTGATGCACCCCTGCACTGTGCTACTTACACATGCCATTAGGTGCCGTGAGGGGTACCCGGGGTCCTAAGATGTTTCCTGGCATTGGAGGCATACCAGGAGGGGTAGGGCCACTCCCAGGGGGGTGGATGTTGGCCGCAACAGTGGGAATCATTCGGCCTGGCATGGGCTGCCCAGGCATCATGGAACCTGGGCCTGGTATCTGACCTGTGGAGGGAGATTGAAAGTACTAAGGTAAGTGTACTAGGAAGAAAGGGATACTCACCGCGCAAGACTGATAAACACAAATACCTAATCCGCCAAAGGATTTGAAATACTGACAAAGCGGGCTGGCCTGGTGGCACAGTGGTTAAGTGCGCACGTCCCGCTTCGGCAGCCCGGGGTTCGCCAGTTCGGATCCTGGCTGCGGACGTGGCACTGCTTGACAAGCCATGCTGTGGTAGGCGTCCCACATATAAAGTAGAGGAAGATGGGCATGGATGTTAGCTCAGGGCCAGTCTTCCTCAGCAAAAAGAGGAGGATTGGCAGCAGTTAGCTCAGGGCTAATCTTTCTCAAAAAAAAAGAAAGAAAAAGAAAGAAATACTGACAGAGCGATAATCTGTAATAATCTCTACGTCCAGCTTTTAATTTCTTTGAGGGGAGAGGAGAAATACTGGGGCAGGTCTATGAAGTGAATGACTATCCTAAGCCCTGGTAGAGGCAGGTAGCTGTAAGAAGCAATTACAAAAAAACATCAGAAAACAAAGCATTCCTTCTGTTTAGTTAGGTGAACAGTGGATTGTCAATTATCTCCCTGAGGACACAAAATGCCACGCCCAGACCACAGGGAATGGAGACAAGGACTTAAGTCAGTGCACAGTCCAAGGACCACAGCTCAGTCAAGATGGAGCTTCACGCACAGGCTTTGTGGGAAGGTGTGTTTGAAAGGGTATTGGTCACTACTGTGAAATTAACATTAAAAAGGGATTCTAATTGGAATCTCCAAGTCCCATTCACAAAAAATCTCTCTCTCTATCCTTCATCATAAAGCACTGGCTGTGGAGAACCTGGCAGAGGCGGGGAGACGGGGCCAGGGGAGAAGGACAGTTCCTTCATCTTTCCCTATTGTTTTGAAATTAATGATAGAAGACATTAGACACAAGAACAGTAAATACCGCTTGTATTCAGTTTCACACTGAGCCTTTAGAACTTCTAGCACACTTTTTCTATAAAGAGCCAGAGAGTAAACATTTGGACTTTGCAGGCTATATAGTCTCTATCACAACTATTCAACTTTGCTCTTGGAGCATGAAGGCATAGATGATACATAAAAAATGGGTGTGTCTGCATCCCAATAAATTTTTATTTATGGGCTCTGAAAAGTGAGTTTCACGTAATTTTCATGTGACATAAACATTCTTCTTCTTTTGAGTTTTTCCCTCCAATCATTTAAACTGTAAAACCGTTCTCAGCCTGCAGCCCAAAAAAAAAACAGGAGATGGGCCAGATTTGGCCCATGGGTTGTAATTTGCCAATCCTGCTTTAGATATGATGGTGGATACTTATTAGTTCTGGAACTCAGTGGTTTGGCTGCTGGACTTGATTTTAAAGAGCTACAAACGAAGGACAATAGTTTAATGGGCACAAATCAAGGTTAAAGCTCTTTTATATAAGCAACACAGTGGTCTGACTTGAGCGGACATAGACCCTGCACCTCATTATATGCTCACTGTAATACATTACCATGTTACACCACACACCCACCGGCACCACGACAGTTTACAACTGCCATGGCAATGGCAGGGTATAACCAATAAGGAAAGAAAAGAGGTGGCACCCTTGTCCCCTTCAACCCCAAAAGCCTGCCTGCCTGCCTGGTTCCCAGAAGAACTATGAATATTCCTCCCCTTCAGTACCTTGGACCCTCATAACAGCTGCTTAATCACCCCAAGAGCTGAGAAGTTGATTTGTGAACATAGTTCCCACTTCTCCATTCTTTGGCCATTGAATAAAAGTTTGCGCCGTTGAACGCTCAGCTTTGGTTTTGTTCCAAATCTGCGACAGCGAAAAGAAAAGGACTTTCTGAGGAGGAAACCGCCGATTGTAGGTTCAAGATCCACTGGCCCTAGGCTCTTTCTCAGGTCCCCTCCGATTGTGGGTTCAAGTCCCACCGTGGGAAGCAAAACTGGTAACATAACAGGTACAGGTTGCCTCCTTCTACCAAGTTCAACCTGGACAAGAGGCCTCTGCCAGCCCTTCTCAGTCTCTCTCCCCAGAAAACTGACGGTAGAGCAGTGAAGCATGCCTTTACAAAGAGGCCTGAATGAGAACTGGGTAAGGGAGAAAGAAAGGAGGGAGAGCATATCAGGTGTGTGCTCACATGAGTGACAGCATACACAACTGTTCAGTCCCAACCACTTCTTGTTTTCAGCAGTATGAGAGTTTTGTACTTTGATGTCTAGAGCAAAGAGTGGGCTGCCCAAACCCGACTGACCAATGGCTATAGCAGTCAGTAGCCACTCAATGTCATCCTCAACAGGGAACGTACAGATAAACTAGACTAGAAACTACACAGTGTGATCTCACTTTCACTTCACCCCAACCCAGATCAGTGTTCTTGGGCAAGTCATCTAGGATGCCCTAAGCCTCTGTTTCCTCAGAAGATAGATAGTAAAGCTAAATATCTGCCCTACTTTCATCATACGGCTTTCCGTAAAATCAGGGAAATGATTTATTTGTTATAATGCCTTATGTCACTGGCTCCTCCAACAGGCTTATGAGAGGCAGAGCAAATATTCTTATTTTATAGGGAGTACACAGAAGCTCAGAAAAGAGATTTCTTCACGGCCACAGAACTTGTAAGGGAAATCAGATCCAGGTGTTCTAACTCTAAATCAAATTCTCTTTCTACCATACCACTCTGTGCTCAAATGAAACAGTTCATAAGAAAGGATTTAATATCACAGCCAGCATTTAAAAAAAATGTAAAGTGTGTACTTTAATTCCAGGCACCATATTTTCTTCCTCACTACATCACACTTATGAGACTGCTTTGCTTCCTGCAATAAAGAATTTTTTAATTTAACAAACACACATTCTAGCACTTTGCAGCAGGATGGATGGTGGTCCCCAAACAGATATGTATACGTTCTAAGACCTGGGACCTGTAAATGTAACCATATCTGGAAAAAAGGTCTTTGATTAAGTTAAGGCTCTTGAAATGAGGAGATCATCCTGGATTATCTTGGGCCCTAAATCCAATGACAAGTGTCCTTATAAGAGACCCATAAAGGAGAAAACAGAGAGGAGAAGGCGATGTGAAGATGAAGCAAAGAGAGATGTGGCCACAAGCCAAGGAATGCTGCCAGCCACTAGAAGCTGGAAGAGGCAAGGAACAGACTCACCCCCTAGAGTCCCTGGAGGGAGCATGGCTTTGGTAGATATTGGACTTCTAGCTCCTAGGATGCTGAGAATAAATTTCTGTTTTTTAAGTCATCAAGTTTGTGAAAGGAGAAGACATAAAGACTGAGTAACTTGTTCAATGTCATAAAGTGTGTAAACAGGGAAGCCCAGACCTGACTTGGGTACTCTGGCTCCAGGGATGGTGCTTGTAACCAGTGCACCCTGCTGATGAAGGTCTGGAGGAAGGGGGTCCAACCCTCTCCCAGCAGACTATGTGATGCAAACCCTGCTGGCACTAAACTGACCTGGCTCCAGACAGAAACAATTCTCAAAACCAGCAGCTCAGAGTGTATGTTCCAGGAGAAAAACAAATTATTCAAGAAACAATCTGGCAAAGAGAATCAGTGGCAGATCGACACAGACCCATGAGGTGACAACTATCCAACCCGCACTGGATAAGCCTGTAGGTTCTCGCTGTCAGGCCCAGCAGTGCTGTTTCCAAAGCTACCTGCTCAGCGGCAGTGGCCCATTTACCTATTTCCCTATATCTTTATGATAACAAGCAAGGGATAGGGCAGCTTCAGGGTTTTCCAAGGCTATAAGCCCAACAGCTGAAGAACACCTTTCCTTTCTCTAGATATAAATTCTAAAGCCTTCTGAAAAAGTTCTCCAATCTTCCTGTAATAGGGTCATAAAGGCACTGGGATATGGGTATTCAGGGCATGAGAGAACAATGGCTCTTTGGGGGAGCTGGCAGCAAAAAGAAAGGCCTAGAGGAAAAATAGTTTACTTCTGCTTGTGGGACCTTGCACAAACATTTCTCAGGAACGCAAGGAGTACTAAGAGTGAGCAATGTCCCTGTGCCATCCAGAGGTTACTGCTCTCACAGGCTACATGACTCTCAGTGCTGGTATGCTTGGGCAGTGGATTTAGAGAACAGACAGGGAGGAGACAAGACGGTTACTTTGAGTCCAGGCCTGCCATTAGCCAGGCAATGACAGTTATCTCATTGAGCCCTCCAGGTTGTCAGGATGAGTACAAGACAGTATGAGTTTCAAGGGTAGGAAACCTTACCTAACCTCCCTGAAAGTCTCAGAGAGGCTATGTAATTTGGCCCAAAGTCACAGGAACAACAGACTGAACCGAGATCCAAACCCAGGTCTGTCTGACCCTGAGACCCATTTTCTTTTCCTTTACACCACCCTTGCCTTAAAGTTGAGCATCTCTCTTCTTAGAAAAGCTAATTTCTAAGGAACAAATTTGAAATGGGGTAGAATTTAAGAAGACCGGGAAGAAGCAAAAAATCAATTTCTTGTAAAGCAACCCATCATTTTGAAATATAAACATCCTTGTGCTTTTTCTGGTGTCTGATATAGGTCTCATCACTTTTAAATGGATGACAATGTCTGAAGGCATTTCTATTAATTCTTACTAAACATGAAAAAGTCTGGCCAGGCGAACCTAAAATGAATAGGAGCAGACCTCACCAAACAAAATAAAGGGTGTGTCTGTGTATGTATTTTCCATTAAAAAAAAATTCAGGTATTTCCTTCCTCAGTAGAGAGGGAGGTGAGAGCGAGAGCGCGAGAGAGAGATGGCTTCAAAATAGCAGTATCAAAGCATAAACTGGTGGGAGTCTGACCTACATACAAGCTTTTTTTTTTTTTTAACAGCAGGCATCTGAAGCCTGAAAAATGGAAAGGTTTGCTAAAATTAGGTTTAGCCTAGTGAAAAAAATCCCTCACAATCTCAGGTTTATTAGATCTTCCACTAAAGCATTACACCCATCATGCCTGATGGAATATTTAAGGATTTTATTTTTATTCTTTGGGATGGGAGAGGCAGGTGGGAAAAGAACACGAAACTAAGAAAGGGAACCTGTGAAATTTCCAATCTTGAGCACATTTCATCACTGTTTCTAACCGTCCACAGCACATTCTCTGGCTGAGTCCCCCTGAGAACGGAAATAACACAATCAGGGCCAAGTGAGGGGAAGCCCAGGCTCCTCAGAGACTGCTCCTCCCGCAGTAGCTTCCGGGGGGCGCCTGCGACAGACGTTCTTTGTTGAAGACTGGGCCCTCACTGTTCTCTTTGTGAGAGTAACCTGCTACTCCGGAAAGTGGCACGCCAGGCTTGTTATCACATGATGCGAGCAGGACCAAAGGCACTGCAGATAATAAAAACTTGGCTGATGTGATGCGCTATTCCTTTTCCCCTTTCACTGTGGGGCTTCAGTAAGGGGGTTGGCTGGGAGGTGATGACTGGTTGTAATCCTTTCCTGAGTGCTATTTCCCACGGGTAGGGTTGTGTAAGTGGGTCCAACTTGGGGGCTTACAAGCTAAGTGCCCAATGCCTTGGTTGAAACTTCCTTGAACAACCAATATTTTACTAATTGATGCCAAATGTTCTAGTTTTGTCATTAAAACATCACTTTTACCATGTCTGAGTTCTCAACAAATCAGATCAATTCCTACTCTGTTTTTTTCAGGCACTTCCTAAAAATCCCTATACTACTAATGAAAAAACCATAAAGATATTTAAACCAACATGTGCTTTTCCCTCTGCTTTTCACACACAGGGACTTCCCCAACACAGGCAGCTCACTCCAAATCCACAAGAAATGAATACGGTCACCCGCCGCATAACGACGTTTTGGTCAACAATGAACTGTATATACAACTGTGGTCCCATAAGATTAGTACCATAAACCCTAGGTGTGTAGTAGGTTTGTGTAAGCACACTCTATGAGTTTGCACAATGACAATCACCTAAGGATGCATTACTCAGAACATATCCTCATCATTAAGCAATGCATGTCTGTACTCAAGAGTGCCTCATTTACTATAAATGCCCAGGGGAGGCCAGAGCTTACACTGCACTTACCTACTAGAATTTTAGCATTTCTTTTTGACTCAACTCAAAGATAGGTAATCTTCCTTTAAATATGTGCCAAGGCCCCTCGAGTCCTGACCGACCATCTTACCTTAAAGGAGACCCCAGCAGTCAGAGGAACCCTTCTTGCTCTCATAAGCAGCACAATCAAGAACAGCCACTACCCAGACCACTCTCCTCCTTGGTCCCCCATGTGCAGTCACGGACACCACAGCCCAGGGTGTGGTCAAGGGATACTATGCATGTGCTCAAGAACTGGTTGCTATTGTGACTATTCATCTTGTGCCATTTGGAATGGCAATCTTACAGGGAGAATTAGTAAGTCTTTAACTTAGGAATCACTTCATGAAATTAGACTGTTTTACAATTTAAATGAAAAGATGAAATGCAGTGCTGTGTATTTTATCAAGATCAGCAAAACCTAAGGGTGGTATAAAGATATCTGGCTGTGGCTACCTCGTTTCCATTTGCCAACTGTATACCAGAAACATTCCATTACAGATACTTCCTTTGCCTTTTTATTTGGTAGGAATAAATCAACCTAGGACACTTTATTAGAGATAGGAATAAAACCCACAAAAAGCTGGAGTTCCCAGATGAGTTAGGGGTAGGACCAAATATGCCGAGGAAAAGAGAGAGCAGCATACACACAGTATTCTCTATACAAAATTCCAAGCATTTGAATGAATTAAGGGCAGGGGGAGGGAGGGTGGACTGAGAGGTACAAACTAAATGGAATATATACAGGTGTCAGCTTATACTAGCCACTCTGGTGCCAGGGCCATACATGTTTGACAGCCTGGCAGATTCATGACATTGAGCTGCTATTTTAATGGGCTCTACCACTAACTGATGGCCAGTTTTGTGGAGACAAGATTATGTGTGATTTATCTACATAATTATATGAACTCTAAGAAGTCAGAGAGCTGGACAAATTAACCACTTGGTGATAAATTTGTCTTGAACTCCACCTCACCAACTTCCCCAACCTTGTTGGCTTTCATAGGCTGATTTTTCCCCTTTCTTCACACACCATAAATTCTGGCCAAATACCAAAAGCTGGATAATTATCCTCAGCTCCTGTGAAAAATGCTGTGGTGTGCTAACTTTTCTAGAACTTAGAAAACATTAGTTGGAAGGACCATGCTCATAGTCCTTAACTTACACCATGGCAAATCAGAGACCAAAGCTGTTCTCCACCTAAAATACTACAGACTGCCTCACTTGCACTGATGAAAGACCCTTTTAGCTGATCTCTAGAATATGTGTACCAGACTGACCTGTTACAACCAGCTTTTTCTGAACTGGTGATATTAAGGCAACTTTTAACTAACTAAGGGTTTAATTTATTGTCCTTCTAACTTTACTCTCTAAAACATTTGATTTAATTTCACATTGAAGCTCCAAAGCAACCTCACAAAAGGGGCAATTATGAAAAATCATTACCTTGAGCTGCGAGAACTTTCACACACTGCTAGAGGGAGTGTAAACTGGCATAACCATTTTGAAAAAAATTTGGCAGCATCTACTAATGTGAACATATGCACATCCTATGACCCATTCTAGGTACACAGCAAATTCCAATCCTTAGGGGCACACACAACAGAAATGTATAACTATGTCAACCAAAAGACATGTGCACATGCACATTCACAGCGAAAACCTGGAAATGAATCAAATGTCCATCAACAGGAGAATGGACTAATAAATAGTGGTAAAGCCCCATAGTGGAACATGTACAGCAAACAGAAGGAACAAATCTACAATCACTCACAACAGTGTGGATGCATCTCACAGACAGTGTCGAGTGAAAGAAACCAGACATAAACAAAAATCACCGTATGATTCCATCTAGACAACATTCAAAACCAGCCCATCTAGTGTATGGTGTGAGACACCAGGATAGCTGCTACCCTTGGAAGGGGAAGAAAGACAGAGGAATATGAGGAGGGCTTCTAGGTACTGGTTACACAGGTATATTCTCTTTGTTAAAACTCACCAGGCTAAATACTTAGGATTTGTATATTTTTCCATATGTACATTATATTTCAAGAAAAAAATATAAGAGAAAATCTCATCACAGATTTAAAAAAAATATTTTCATCATACACGCAATGATTCTTTCCTCTACAAATTCACTTAAGAAAAGCCTATGAGAAAGTAAAAAGAAAAAAATGACCCGTTTCTATTCCAAAGGCCATTTTTATGAACTCCAGTTTTTTGGCAACAACTCACTACGCGAACAGCTATATCGGAGCCTGCTGCAAATCCCCTCGTGGTCCTTTGTCACTGGAGGCACCATCGTGGTATCACTTTGGAATTGGATGGAAGTCAGTATAAATTCTGGCTCCACTATGCAGCAAGGCAATGCGGCCTTGCCATGCATCAGTTGTTCAACAGTAGAGTGAAGACAATGAGAACTAAGAGAAACAATGTGGGTGAAAAGCCTGGCATATAAACACCTGTTTCCACCAGGATGTAATTTAGGGAAAAAGGCAGAAGCATCTCTCTGCCCATCTTTTGCAAGCTAAATGCAGATGCTGGAGCTCCTTAGAAGTTCTCTGTGAACAGTTACTGTGGATGATGATGCTTTAACACCATCAAGAACCAAATGCCAGTTGTCACAGTGAATTTCCTCCTAAACATTTATCCCAATAGTTTTAGGAAATAAATTCTTAAAATAAGTACTGTTTTTAAAAAATCACTTTGTGATCTTCATTCTGCTAGGCATTTGTATCTTTTGAAAGTTTAACTTCCAAGGAAATTAGATTTCATAGAGAGAATTTAAGATATGCTCACAAGACAGAGAAAAGGACTGACGATCAAAGTATCCTGTGTTGTGAGCAGGCAGACTTCTGAGACTACACGCACAGACATCATTTAGATCAAGTGGCAAGTCTGATGATGGTAATAAATTCCACACTTGCAATTTAATAGTTTTGTGCGTGTGTGTGAAAATGAATGCTTCCCAATCAATGTCAACCTATCCCCATTTTTGGGTAAAGCCAGTAGAAACTAATACCTAAAACATGTTTTGGGTTTTGCATTAAAGATTTATGTTGATTGATAATACAAGTTGTCAGATCATAGTTTTTTCAGTCATGGCTTCCTCAGGCAAACATACCTGGTTGTTTCCACGTGAGTTAGAAAACCTGTCATAGGAGGAAGTCAGGCCAAGTGACATTAGTCATGTTGGGACCTACTCAGGTGTCCAAGGGTCTCTCTATATTTATCTTAGCTCACCTCTACATGCCTGGGCCAGAGAATCTGCATCCCATGCCAGGAAGCACAAACTTTGCCTCTACTAGGCACTTGGGGCATTACTACAGAGTAATTATAAAAACCTGATTGGATGACTATTACTAGAAGAATAAAACACACAACATACACCCATACATATTGCCCTCCAAGAACAGAAGGAATGAGGGGCAGGGGTAGGGCTGGAATTAAAGGTACATTTTATTTTTAAAGATGTTGGCACTTCAGTTTAAAAGAGCTGTGAGTTCAGATTTCAATGTGGTAAAAATGTGGTGAATAGCTGTCACCTCGAACAGGGTTCCAACAAGCTAAAGATGGGACAGTGTGAGCATCAAAAAGAGTAATGCCCATAACAGATTAAACAAAAAAACTACAAAAATACATAAATTCACAATACTAAAAACATGCTCACACGATAGAAAGAAAAAAAAAACGTTTATGGGTCACCTTTGGAGATGGGGTAGAGGGAAGATGGTGAAGAGGCAGCAACTCATTATTAGGTAACTGATAAAAGGGAAGAATGATGCATTCATCTAGCTTTTCCTATAAGGAATGATTTTGAGGATAACCAAGTGATTGATAAAGAAAAGGTTTTTTAAGAAAAGAATCACTGCTAACAAACGCAGAAGAAATATAAATATATTTCTTATATAAATAAGAAATATGAATAAAATAGAAATAAATAAAATGTATATAAAATATAAATAAATGCAGAAGTAATAACAAATTAGAAATCTCACCATTTTGCAATGCCTGATGAAACACTGATTTAGGAAGCAATTCCCAAAGGCAGGTGAAATCTTAGGTGAGAGTCTGATGGGCAACTGTGTAGTGGGATGGACCAGTCTAACAACACCAGAACCACTGCCCAAACAATGTCACCAAGAGAGACAACCAACATTACAAGAAAAATGTCTGTCTCCCCAAAGTGCAACTGAATTTGATAAAATATCCAGAGCAATCCTCTGGTTTATGGGAGATGTGTGGAAGGGTGGGAAGGGGGGAGAAGGATAAGTGAAATGATGCTGTGCACCTTCTGGGTACAATTGGGTACAGCCACAGGTGGAAAACCCTGGTTTCTTCAACACAAAAAATGGTATTTAAAAAGAAAAAAAGTCAACAAATTGTTAACACGTTAAGACAGATTTAAGAATACTATCAGCAAATGCAACATATGAACCTTATTTGAATACTGATCCAAACAAGTGATGCATTTAAAGACATCTAACTAATGATATTAGGAATCATGGTTACTTTTGTTGGGTGTGATAACACTACATTATGTCAAAGGATAAGATTCTCATTGATTAGAAACACATTTTCAAGTCTATCATTCACCCCAAAGCAAGAAGGAGGAAGAGATGAAATATCGATAATTTTGAAGTTGTGCAATAGGTATACTGGAGATTATTATACTATTCTCTCTACTTTTGTCTATAGTTGAACAGTTCCATAACAAAAAGTTAAAAATGGCAGAAAAGTGATGCTTGTGGAAGCCAGGTCATGAGAGTTCATTGTACTCTTCCTTTTGCGGTGTCTATCTTTGAAAATGTCTGTAAGTAAAAAACAAAACAAAACAAAACCAAACATAGATAATCTAAGGAGGAACTTTTAAAGAACTTTGCAAACGTTGCCCATTCAGAGGCTGACCTACCCAAGGAAAGGTATTATGCCAAGAGGACCCTAGAAAGAGAATACGGCAGGCATTATGTGGTGATGGCTATAAAACCAGATCTCACTTGGCCTACAATTTCCTGGATGACAATGGACATTTTGAACAGTCCAAGTCAGAAATCACCAACAGTGTGGTTAGCCCCTCTGATGCTCTGACCCCAGGCTTGTCCGCGAGCACTGTCTTCCTTTTACCTGGCTGGGGTGGATGAGGTGGCGGCATCTGGTGGTGCATCAGAGGGTAGGGAGGGGGCTGCTGATGAGGCATCATGCCAGGGTGCCCTGCTGTTCCAAGTGTTGCCAGGCCAGGTCCTCCTGAATGCTGGTGTGCCTGTTGAGGGTTCTGCACATGCTGCTGCTGTTCCATTTGCTGTCGGGCTCGCAATTCAGCATATTTCAGTTGTTCCATGTGAAAGTTTTGGCGTTCAGTAAGCAACTGCTGCCTCTGTTGTTCTAACTGTTAAGAAAAGGAAGGGGAAGAAAAATGACACCAAGAGAGGCTCTCAAGGATTGGACGACACACAGGACATCTACCTGATGCAAGAATTCCCTATACCTTATCAAAGTTACATGGCCCCCTTGCCTCCTGCAACATCCACAGTAAGAGAAAAGGCATTATTTATTGAGTAGCACATATCTATTTGGTAACATGTTACCAAAGTCAAGGTCTTCTCTACATTAAATATAAGGTCTGCCTTTCCTTGTAAATTTCACCCAGTGGGGCTATTGTTCTCTGGGCCCACTTAGAACACATGTAATCCTCTCCTTGTTGTTAGGCCTTAAGATATCTAAAAGCAGTTTCCATGATCACCTTAATGTTCCCCAGGTAAAACAAGCCTCCTGCTCTTTTACTAGTCCCTCAGATGCTATTATTTCAAGTCCCCCCAATCTTTCCAGGTGTTCTCTTCTGGATGTGATCCTTTTGGTTACTGTTTTAGAACGTGGCACCAGAGTTAAATCCTCTGGATGAGTGGATGCGGCTTTAGCTGCAAAGATATACATTCTTTTATGTGGAACTTTGGCAGAGCCACTGTAAATCTTAGCTTTCAAGTACCCAAAATTATACTGGGTGACACATTTGCAGTATATTTTAGATGCCTAAATAAAAATTTACATGAATCTTAGTTTGAAGAATATAAGCATTTCAATATTCAAGATAATCTTTCTGGGACCCAAATTAAAGAGAAATAAATTATTATATGTGCCAGGAAATTCAGAAACCATATGCCTGGCAGTAGTTCAGAGAATGAAGCCCACCTTAAATGCTAACAAAATTAATTAATTCAGGGCTGAAAAAGAAAATCAACTTGAACATGAAGGAAAATAAAAATCCAGATTTCTGGAAGTAAGCAGTATAAAGATCACAAGGAAGGTTAATAGACCCATTTCTTTTCAATAATGTCCCATCCTACCATTTTCGATAGTAAGATCTAAGTCACTGGGAGGCATTTTCTAGAGCTGTGCTGTCCAACTCAGCAGCCACAAGCCACAAATGGCTCCTGAGCACTTAAAATGTGGCTAATCTGAAATGAGATATGATGTAAACGTAAAATACACAATGAATTTTGAAGACTAAGTATGAAAAGAATTAATTTTTCATACTGATACGTGTTGAAATAGTATTTTATATATACTGGATTAAATAAAACATTATAATTTCACTTTTTTTTCTTTTTTGAGGAAGATTAGCCCTGAGCTAACATCTGCCACCAATCCTCCTCTTTTTGCTGAGGAAGACTGGCCCTGAGCTAACATCCGTGCCCATCTTCCTCTACTTTATATGTGGGATGCCTATCACAGCATGGCTTGACAAGCAGTGCCATGTCTGCAGCCGGGATCCGAACCGGCGAACCCCAGGGCGTCGAAGCAGAACGTGCGAACTTAACCGCTGTGCCACCGGGCCAGCCCCTCACCTTATTTTTTTAATGTGGCTACTAAACATTTAAAATGACATATATGGCTCACACTATATTTCTGTTGGATAGCACTATTCCAAGGTATTTAATAGGTTAGAAAAATTAACATTTTAGCTTACAGGAGCAACCAGTTCTGTGCATAAATACTACATACCATCATTAGCAAAAACTAGATGGAATATGCATGAGAATTAGCCTAAGAATCTGAGCTTTTAACAGAGAGCTGCTTGGAGAGAAGTCTCTGTGGACCCGAGTGAGAAGCATCAAGGGTTAACAGGAGAAGCAACTAGGGAACATCCAAGGACAGATGAGGTACAGGAAGACAGGCCATGGGCAGAGTGAAGAGAAGAGGCATGACCAGGTGAAGAGGAGGAGAAATGGAGAGAAGAGATGGTAAAGCTCACGTTCTGGGTGTTGGTTAGCTGGCGTGCAGTCTCCTTAGGGAGAAGGAGATCTGAAATGAACCATTTTGTGAGCGGTTGAGCATTATCAGGAGGGAATGAGACACGGTGCTACCATGGCCCTAATGAACTGGTGTGGGCTCTTCATTTTCTAGAGAGGGTGATCTGAAGTGGGAAAAGTCTGGCCTGGTTTAACTTCTCCTTGTTTGCAAGATGAGAAGAGAGTTGCAAGGTAAATAGCGAGAGAATCCTCTGGCAGTCCAGCTCTGCAAGAAGACCAATCAGTGACATAATGTAAATAAGAGGTACACTAATAAAAAATAGATCTACAGATTCCACCTAGAGGGCCTAGTTTTTGCTTTCTTCTAGCCATTCTTTCTAGGAAATTTAGGACTTTGCTGAGGTTAAACTTAAGAGGTTGCCAGAAAAGGACCTCCTACCTATGTTTTTGTTGAGCCACTATCAGGTCTGGACAGCTTGGCAGAAGTCCTGCATCTCTATAAGAATGATAGGAATTTAGGTCAAGATCTGCTTTATAAAGAAGCTAAACTGTTACTAGAGGGAGATTTTGTGTCTCTAAAGGGAAATTTTAGTCTCTGTGGCACCCAGCTCAGTGGTTTTTTTGTTTTGTTTTACCAAATCAGTCTTTCTTTGGGAGCTGATGTTAGTATTAAGGCATTAACCTTGGAAAGAAAAATGTGCCCAATTTTCCTTGTCTACGAGTGAACTAACTCAATTACACTATTTTTTCCTGAGCTCATTTGTCATTTCAAAACACAGAAGGTAATTAAAAGAAAGTAATTAGAAGAATTAAAAAGGTAAAGTGATTAAATACACACACACACACACACACACACATACACATCCCCCCTAAAAGACAACCCAGTTTAAGCTTAAGCTCCCGTGTGGGGTGAATAGGTCGTCTGAAGTGAGAGGACTCCCAGATAGCAGGCTACCAACTGGCTCCAGGGTCATCTCTCCTCTGGGGCACATGCAGCAGAGCTTATGGACATATCCTGGCCTCATCATACAGGAGAGATACCTCTGTTTTTGTGGATACCTTATTGTTATTGAGTCCAATTGAAGACTGCATTCACTCTTGTGGCAATCAGAAAGAATGTGAACTGGGAATTTTTGAGGAGAGGATAACAGTATTGACCAAATTTTAAATGCCCTTAACCAATGACCCAGTGATTCTAGGTCTAGAAATCTGTCCTAGAAAACTGTATGTATGTGTGTTTAAGGACCGTCATTAAAGTATTATTTCTGATGCACAATTATGTCTGAGATACACAGAGTTTAAAAAAAAAAAAGCAAGCTGCAACAATATTTATAACATAATCCCAATTATATTTAAAAAAACTTGTGTCCATGTATAAACATGTTATATGCCACTGAATATGTTCTGGAAGACACCATACTATTAAACACTGATTATTACTCAGAAGAAAACTGAGGGCAGGAGAGACTTTTTAATTTATTCATTTCTTCATTATTTCAAAATAATTTTCACCACACGTTATTTTTGTAATCAAAAACCAAAATACTAAAAAGTACCCAAGTTATACATTAGATACCTTGATTTTCTTCTCTCCCTTTTCCATTTCCTAAAACTTTGGATAAAGTCCAAATAGCTGAACTGAACAGTGTAAATTACTCATGCAAATAGAGTATTAATACTCTGTTCACTTTCTTTAATGGCTCCAGTCTGGCTCTAGAGACTCAATTTCATACACAGCTGCCTCTGGCCCTGCTCTGAAGACATATCCCCCCACTACATTCAAATTCTGCCTTCCTCTCCCCCTTCACTCCTACACATGACAGCACATAAAGCAGCCGAATCCAAGCGGAACCTGAACAACAGAGCACTTTTCTACACCAAGACACCAAATGCAGACACAGCTGCAAGTGCAGCTGAAGTTCACACAAAGCTCTCGCCCCAACTTCATTCGAATAAAGCGGGGAGGAGGGGCGGGAAAGAAGGTGGGGGACACAAAAATCCATCCACACTGCCAAGGACTAAACAGCTCTGAGACTTGAAGCCTCTGACTCGCTGGCCTCAGAACTTAAGTAAATAATCACACCTTTCTTAAAAACGTCTGGTGTCAGTGACTAGACACTCACTTAAGGAAAACCAAGTCCAAAGCACCCATCTTCATTCCTTCTTAACACCTATGGCAAAACAAAACAACGTAACAGCATCTTGCTACTTTCGCGAGTGCTTCTGGAGGCAGAAACCCAAAGGGAGAGCAGGCACCATCATTGTGACTGGTCATTCTGTCCTTGTTGCAACGGGCTTGCTTCCTGAGGCCATGTGTCTTTTTTGATTCAGAAGTAAACATACTACTAGGTACAGCTTTCTTAATCTCAACTAAAACTACCCATAACATAACATAACATGGTGCATATCTAACAAAAGATTCAATCATACGACAGGCAGCATAGCGATGAATCACTACAAATACCAAAAAACAAAGTTACATACAATTCTCCTGGGGCAGTATGAAATTCACTTTTTGGCTTTTTGTTCTTTCTTTCTTAATTTGCCATAACGTACAAGAAATTTCTCTAAACCTACATTCTGTGTGTGAGGCTATGCTATTAGCAGTACCTTTAAAGTCTATCCAGAACTTGACCATTCTCTTCACTCCCATGGCTGCGACCCTAGTCCAAGCCCCCAGCATCTTATGTGGATTATTTTAACAGCCTCCTCATCAGTCTCCCCTTTTCTAACCTTGCCACATTGAAGTTTATTCCCCACAACACAGCAGGTAAGACTGACCTCTGCTGAAATGTAAGGAAGATCGTGCCAGGCCTCTGTATTTATTCCACGTTTTTATGGAATGCATAAAATAGGCTCTGCCATTATTTCACATTCTAATTAGAGCAAAATGAAAAGCCTCTGGATGGCTTAGAGGGACTTCTGTGATTTGGTCACCATTATCTCTGACTTTATCCTCTTATCTCCTCCTACTCACTTATGCTGTAGCCTACCGATCTTACTCCTTAGTCCCCAAACATGTCAGTCATGCTCCTGCCTTAGAGCCTCTGCACTGGCTGTTTCTAGTGCTTAGAAGCACTTGCCCAATTGTCAGTTTCTCAATAAGGCCCATTCAGATAATACTGAAAACTGAAATCCCTCTCTTGCCCCCCGCCAATCTCCCCTTTCCAGCCCGTAACATACGGATATGTACGTATACATCCACAGTATATTTGTATGCATACACATATATAGCACATAACGTCTTCTAACATCCTTCATTAATTACTTGGGTTACAACAAGGCAAAGAGTTTCGTTCGGTTTTCTTCACCACTGTATTCCGAGCGCCTAGAACAAAGCACATGCTCAATAAATATTTGCTGAATGAATAAATGAACTTAATCCATCACCTATACTGCAAAGACCACCACATTTGGGAAGGCTGACCCTTCAGTCTCCTCAGCAACCATGCTTTTCTCTGTACATTTCTGGATTTGGGACTTTTACAGTTCAGATGAGTCCCTCCTCCACCAGGAAGTTTTGCTTGATAATCTCGGCCAACCATGGCCTCCCCTCCTCTGAATTTCCACAGCCCCATTCTCACAGTATTTGGTCTCCTTATGTGTCAATGTCTCATCCATCCTTCAACCTCCTTGAAGAAAGGGTGCAGGTTTCTCATAGCTTTGAGTTTCCTACGATGTTTCCCTTTTCTGAAGGTTTACAATTTCTGTACCTAGCCAAATGAACTTCAGAGACTCAGAGAGCATTTAGTCCAGGTGCTATAAACTGGATCAGCTAATAAATCCATCCTCACTGGCCTCAAAGTATTTTTCTTAATCCAAATGGGAATGCTTTAGGCAGGGCCCAGGCCTTCCAGTTTTCTCCAAGTGGTTCCAGTCCCGAACACAGCCCATGTCTGAAACCTATTCTCTTGACTTATATGTGCTATTTGCCTGGCACTGAAGGCTGCTCAGTTGGGCAGGCCCTCTGAGTTGTGAACTCAGTGCCAGCTCAGCATCCTCTCCTTTACTAGAGGCAATACTCTTTATCATGTTATTTCCCTGACAGACTGACTCAGTATGTCCCATAATTGACTTCCTCCAATATCAGTACTTTATGAGAAAGCTGTAACAATAGCTACTGAGTTCTAATTAGAGCTGTATCTGTAAGATTTAAAATTTTTATCTTTTTACATCCCACAACTAGAAGGACGTGCAACTAAGATATACAACTGTCTACAAGGGGGGTTTGGGGACATAAAGCAGAAAAAAAAAAATTTTTATCTTTTTTTTTGAGGAAGATTAGCCCTGAGCTAACTACTGCCAGTCCTCCTCTTCTTGCTGAGGAAGACTGGCCCTGAGCTAACATCCGTGCCCATCTTCCTCTACTTTATATGTGGAATGCCTACCACAGCATGGCATGCCAAGCAGTGCCATGTCCGCAGCCGGGATCTGAACCAGCGAACCCCGGGCCGCCGAGAAGCGGAATGTGCGAACTTAACACTGCGCCACTGGGCCGGCTCCCCCCCCCCCCTTTTTTTTTAAAGATTGGCACCTGAGCTAACACCTGTTGCTAATCTTTTTTTTTTAAATTTATTTTCTTCTTCTCTCCAAGGCCCTCGAGTACACAGTTGTATATTTTAGTTATGGGTCCTTCTGGTTGTGCTATGTGGGACACTGCCACAGCATGGCCTGATGAGTGGTGCTAGTTCCGCACCCAGGATCCGAACTGGCGAAACCCTCGGCCGCTGAAGCGGAGCGTGCCAACTTAACCATTCGGCCACGGGGCCCGCCCCTCCTTATTCTTAATTACTAAATACTTAAGACTCAAGAGAACATCTGATTTTAAGTCATTAGAGAAAAAAGAAACTTATCTGATTCTTAAAGTCTAAGAAAAGATTTTTGAAATCTATTGCTATATAAACAAAACCAAATGTTTAATTCAAAAAGAGTATGTCCTAAAGCCCCTGCTCACTAGGTAAAGATGAGCAGGACTGTACCCTAAGGTGAACTGAGGCAGAGTGGTAGGCAGAAGAACATTAGGCCGTGAGCTGGAAGGTCAGCCCCTAGCTGACCTGATCACTTTGCAGTCCCAACTTTCTTGAGTCATAATAGAGGAATGATAAAACCTTGCAAATCTCAGGGACGCTGGTTAAAATGAGCTAAGAACATCTCAATTCTCTATAAAGTGCTAGATAAAAGCACAGAGCTGACAAACGCCGGTTTGAGACCTGGCTCTATCATTAATGAACTGTTGTATCTGAGGTACGTAACACAGTGTGGCCAAGCTCCAGTCTCTCAGTCTGTAAGGATTAACAAAGAAATGGCCCTAATGTTCCCAGCAAACAGCCTGCTGGATTCTTGTCCAAGGAGAGTCAAAGCAACCAGTATTTTCTTGCTAATGCCTTCCTCATAGAGTTTCTGAGATCTTAAATGAGAAACCCCTATGAAGTGAGTTAGCCCAGTGACTGGTCCAATAAACGTTGATAAAGCCAACAAAGACTTATAAATATGAAGAATTTACTACATAATTGTTTACTGGTTTGCATCAAGGGAGAAATACAAAGGTTTACTGAACGCTATGTGTTCTAGGCACTGAGCCAGGCACACACTATACTTCTCTCATTCAGTTCTCATAACAGGCCTGTGCAGAAATCACTGGTAGGAAAAAAGCCACGGCTTTGCTTGCCCACAGGAAAGGACCGCATACAAGCGCTAGGGTGGAGAAAACAGGTTATGTCTTAGTAGTCCATGAAATGAACGAGAGACCTTCTGAAGTTTGTAGGACTCCTTTTGAATGTTGTGAGAGTGAACCTCCAAGCTGGCCCTCAACAATCCCATTTCCTAACATTTACACCTTCCCCACACAACTCTGTCTACCCCTCTACCCACTCCCGAACCGGGGTTGGTCTGTGTGACAGAGAGAATGCAGCAGAAGTGAAGGGATGTGACTTCCAACTTTAGGTTATAACAGACACTGTGACTTCCAGTTTGAGTGCTTTCATGTCCTTGCTCTTTCCATCACCTACTCTGGGGATTTCACAAGTAGTGCTATGGAAAGGCCCAAGTGGCAGGGAACTGAAGCCTCCTCCCAACAGCCACATGAATAAGCTTGCAGGTACATCCTCTAGCCCCAGGTGAACCTTAAGAAAACTGCAACCTTGTGAGACATCTTGAGCCTGAACCACCCAGCTAAGCTGCTCTGAAGATTCCTAACCCTCAGAAACCGTGTGAGATATTATTTTCAGTCACTAAGCTTTGGGATAATTTTTTATATAGCAATAAATAGCTAATACAGTTGCACTACTGACATTTAGTGTCTAGGGCTAGGGACTATGCCATACAAAGAATTTTCCTGCCCCAAATTGTGATGAAGAAAAAGCAGGTTGACGGGCCAGCCCCGGTGGTCTAATGGTTAAGTCCGGTGAGCTCTGCTTCAGCAGCCTGGGTTCAGTTCCCAGGCATGGACCTAGACCACTTATCTTTCAATGGCCATGCTGTGGCGGTGGCTCACCAAAGGCTGACCACCAAAGGATTCAAGCAGAGCAAACTTGCATGGTGGAGAGATTCAGTAGAATGTTTTCCCAACATTTTCAACTGTGCTGTTTTATTCAGAGACCATTCTGTAAAATGTTTTATGTACTCTGATTAAAAGTTAACATTAAAAAAGATTCAAGTAAGAAAAACATGGTAGAGTTACATAACTTGAGATTTTATAAATATTAAAAATCCACAGCACAAGGGAAATTCTAAAAGGTCAAGAGATGTCTGGGAATCAGCAGAAAGAGCTGGGTGGGGGCTGAGGGCTCTGCTGTTCCAGGTGACAGACAGTTCCCTCAGTGGTTTAAAAGAGTAGGGGATCTGCAGGCTCACCCTCTGAAGAGACCTTGACTAAAAGCTGAGAAAAGAGCCCCTTAACAATTTAAACATTGTTCTCCAAGTGCCCAGTCAGGGTCACACCAATCTTCCAGGCTAACACATCAGCTCTGCTTTATGAACAACCAGGCATCTCGTTGAAGGGAACTACCCAATCATCACTGGAATTCTGCATGTGCCAATAATCCATTATACTATACCCCTCTGTTATCCCAAGTCCCCTAAGGAAAATCTGTAAAATGACAAAAGGGCAGCTCATTAGGGTAAGATAAACACAAACACTCATCCCTCCAAGCTCCAGCTCCTGTCTAGGAACACCCTCCAACGCCTTCTCCCTCTGCCCATCTTCCAGGTATTCCTCCTCTCTGTTCCCATATGAGCACTGAACACACTATGTCATTTGTTTTCTTGACTGCTTTCCCCATTAAACTAAACTGAGTCCCCCAAGGGTGGACTTTCTTTCCACTTTTCCAGCTTTCTGACACTCATGCTGGCATACATTCATTCAGCAGACACTTAAACAAGGGCCTATGATGTGCCAGTTGTGTAATAATAAAGACACTGATTGATTCTGACCTCGAAGAATATACACTCTGGTACGTTAGCAAAGACAATATAAGTGCTCTGTTAGGCTGCCATAACAGCAAAATGGGAGGGCACATCACCCACAGGTGCAGGGCTGAGGGACACAGGAAGTGGGCAAAGAGGGGGGAAAAGGGCCTTGTTGGCAGAGGAGCAGGACGCACACAGGTGGCACAGAGAACAAGGCCATGGGGGAAGCCTGCCTGTGGTGTGGTGTGGCTGGTGCAGAGATGAGACTGGGGTAGCCAACAGCTCCTGGGCAGGAGAGGGCCAGGGATACAAGAAATGCTTACAGGGCCAGGGAACTGGGGATGGATGTGGGCAGGAGAGTTACTGAAGCAGCCTCTCCTTCCTCATGGGGACAGGATGCCCATGTAAGTGGCAGAGCCAGTCTGCAGAGAAAATGGAAATGGGCTATTGTGATAGTTACCGGGCTACTCATTATGAAGATCTGTCAGAGGACTTGCTTGGATTGACCACTAAGAAATAGCTTAACAAATGCAAACAGATCCTTAAAATTAAAACTCTTTCGGGACGATTCAACCTTAAGGTTCTACCATTTAGAGATATCAGTATCTCGTACACAGATAAAAAATTGAAAATAATCAGAGGGAAAAAGTCCCAACTAATTCCTCAAATTCAGCCGACTGTTTAGAAAGACATCAATTCCTTTCCTAGTCAACTCATTAAAAAAAAATTTCTCCAAAGAGCTTAATCTTGGATTCTCCAAAAATTCCCTTGAGATAACCAAATGTTCCCCTGCTTCTATGTTTCCTACTTTATGTGGCTTCTTTTCTCATTCTTTGCATTTTCTTAATTCTTTTGGTCCTGTTTGGGCCATATCCTTCTACCAAAAGCATCTGCCCCAGAAATTCCTGCTTAGGAGCTTTCTGCACAGGCCTAGCTCCCCCTGCCCTTCACTACACAGGAGAGGGAAGGAAGAGTGAGAGCCCAAGAGCAGCTCTGAGGACAGACTGGCTAACACAGAACACAGAAATGAGTCTCCTAACTCACAATGAGATCAATTCTTACTTTCTGATATTTACGCTGAAGAAGACAGGAAACCAAGAAAGTTCTCCAATCAGATAATGGATCTATATGGATTCTACTTAATTGGTAACAAGTAGGTAATAAAATAAGTCTAAGATCCAACTTTTGTAGAAGGGAGAATTTGATAACATCATGCATCTGGAAAGCTGAGAGGTATAAGAAGCTGAGGTTTAGACAACAAGTTTATGAAGGTGAACCGAGTTCCTTTTATTTATCATCACTAGCTAATAACCCTTTTGAAAGGGCAAAGCAAACACAGAAAAAAGGACAGAAGATGGTTACAGAGACCAACAAATTAGGCTACCATTTATTTTATCTAACTTGTATTTTATGAAAGGTGGTCAGACTTTGTCAAAAAGCCACTATGAAACTCCCCTTACTTACAGCCTCTTTCTCTCTGTCCATGATAGTCTCCAGCTCCTCAAAATGTCGCAGTTTGATCTCTAGCTTCTTCATCTGCGTCTCAACCAGGAGAGCTACCAGAGACTTGATCTTCCTTTCCTCCACAGCAGCCAGGTGCTAAACGTAAAAGACCATTCAAGTTATTTAGGTAAACATTTACTTAAAAAACAGTAACAAAATGCTGCAATTGCTATTCAAAGTAGGGATTATGTAATTAAGAATGGTGCCCTAGATGTCTCCTTTCTATGTTTCTACCAAACATTTATTTCAATTTAAAATAACAACTGTCCCTGAATTTCTGGTACTTACAGATATAAATCAACTCTCTTTTAAAGATTAAAGGAAATTCCTCCCATGGTAAACTACTCCTTTCAAAGAGCCCATCAAAGGAGAGGCTGAAACAAGGTCCTGATAGGCAAAGAGAAGGACACGGGTGGTCTGGATGATACCTCCCCATCTACCATCCCTTTGCCCCATACCCTCACCCCAGTTCTCTGTCCTTCCCCTCACTATCCTTCCTGCCTTCTGAAGTGTCCAGGGCCAGGCAAACAAACAGTGGTCTCTCTCAGCACCCAACACTCAGATGCAAAGCCTCTGCCTTCTCTCTGTTGAGCGGAACTGTATATGGAGAGGAGGGGTGAACAATATTCCACCCCTAGTTTAGAGGATATGGTCCAGAGCAAGAAAAACAAATGGTACAAGACAGTTAGTTACTCTGGAAGAATGTGCCACTTCCCTGCAACACGACTGATGATGAGTCCTACTCATGCTCTGGTCAACTCAGCAGCACACAGAGGAAGAGGCAACATCACTCAGAGAGGAGGAGGACCCCATATTTGGCCAAGGGCCTGACTATCTGCATGGGATCAATGCCACCTTCTCCAGACAGTACCTGAGAGCTTACACCAACGAACTCCCAACACCACTTTGCATTCACTTTTATTCTATCTGCTGAATTTATGTGCTTATCTTGCTTCTACACAAGGTTTTGAGAAATAACATGCAGTGGCTTTCTTATCAGTCTTACAGAATCTAGAAGGAGCTAATATGCATTAGGAGTTTAATATAGGCTTCTGGGAGCTAAATTGATAGACTACACTTAAATGAGAGCCTTCCTTTTCACTTTTTCATAGGTGAAAAAGAGAAATGTAGTTTTCTACCTGTGGAGATCCATCTGCGGGAAGATTCAGACGTGTAAGCTAAAGGTGACGATAAGCAGGTTTATGAATAAGTCTACAACTATTAATGATCATGTCTGCCTCCCTAAGCTACACTGAGCTACATCAATAACACCAGAAGTTTAAATAAAGATTACAAGATTTTAAGCCTGCTTAAGAGTTATGCAATTTGTATTTCTGATTAAGAAATTTATGCACATGATATAAAATTCAAAGTCTACAAGGACGTGTCAAATAAAAACTAAGTCTCTCTCTCACTTGTGTCACCTAGCCCCTGCCTTTGCAGAAGACTAATGTTATCAATTTCTACGCCTATTTTTATGAGACTGTGACTTCTAGAACTCTGCTGGCTTTGGTTCTATTTTCTTGAGATTTATGCAGGAACTTGGGGGACATCCTCAAATATTATCAAATAAATATGCCAAAATATTTCCTCTCACAGCTGAAGATCACAAGTTTTCAAACAGAAAGGAATCACCAAGTAAGAAGAAAATTAACATTAAAAAAGGATCCACAGCAAGAAACAATTACGGAAATTTAAGAACACAAGACAGAGTGAAAATCCTAAAAGTTTCCAGAAAGGTAAACCAATAAAAAAAGAGGTTACAAACAAAAATTCAGAATGTGGATCAGACTTCTCAAAAGCAAAACTTCACTACTGAAGACAACGGTAAAACGCCTTCCAAATTGTAAGGGATGATGAATTTTAACCTAAAGTTTCAAGTACAGCAACTTACATCAATTAACTCTGAGTACAGAAGACAGACATTTCTGAAATCAAGGACTCAAAAAAGTTTACTTCTTACACACGCTATTAAAAGATGTGCTCCAGTAACTTACTGCAAAACCAGAAAAAGACAAAGACATGAGATCCAGAAGTCATAGACTCAACCTAAGAAAGAAGGCCTAAGTTCACAGGGGCCATCAAGAGGCCAAAAGCAAACAGGGACAAATGAAATAAGATGGCAAGATGCTCATAACCAAAGCTGGCTGATGGGTACAGAAAGTCATTATACTATTTTGTCTACTTCTGTATATATTCCAACAGTTCCATAATAAAGTTTAAAAGGGAGCAGTGGGTGGTCAACAGATGGTGCTGGGAAAACTGGGTATCCAAAGGTAAAACAATTAATTTGGACTCTACCTCACATCATACATAAAAAATTCTTAGAAGAAAAACAGGAGTAAATCTAAATGATCTTGGGTTAAGGGAAAGATTTCTTAGATATAACAACAAAGCACAACTGGTAAGAGGAGACTGGTAAATTGGACTTCATTAAAATTGAAAACATCTCTGCTTAAAAGGACACCATTAAGAATGTGAAAGCACAACTCAGACTGTGAGAAAATATTTGCAAATCATAGTGTGATGAGAGACGTGTATCCAGACTATATAAAGAACTCTTCTAACTCACACCTAGGGATGAAGTGATACTGGTAGAGACCTGAAGGACTTCTAACACAAGTTGGTCACCATCTCAAGACACTTGGCAAAGGCTGAAGACGCAGAGGATGAGAAGCTAAGGAGTTAAGTTAAGGAAGAAAAGAAATTCCTGCAAACTCCTTTTTAAGGTGATAAACATTGCCTCAAAAATCTCAATCAAAGGTTTTGAAAAGTCACACCCAAGGAACAGGGGCAGTCCAGAAAGACAATGACCGAACTGTCATCTTCCTTCAACTCAGTTCTCCCCTTCTCAATTCTAGTAACACCACAGAGGAAGGCTGAATTGTATGTAGAATACATCATCACCTGGAGCATCTAAATTTTTATACACATCTGGCATTCAATCAATAAAGCAGATCCATAGATGGTACAGACACTGCACATAGCAGGCAAGGACTTTAAAATAAGTATATACACTATGTTCAAGAAAATGCAGGAAGGTATGGATGAAAAGAGAATTTCAACAGAGATTTAGAATTTGCATATATATATAAAAAAATAATGAATACTGGCACATCAGATTGAAAATACGACTAAAAAACTAACAACTGAAATTAATAACTCAACAATTAGGTTTAAAAGCAGAAAACTTCACTACTGAAGTGAAAGACAGATCAACAAAAAACAGACTGCAGCAGAGAGAAAAACAATGAAAAAGAAAACTATAACCAAGGTGCCAGCTCTATGGCTGAGCGGTTAAGTTTGCACACCCCACTTTGGCAGCCAAGGGTTTTGCTGGTTCAGATCCTGGGCGCGGACATGGCACTGCTCATCAAGCCATGCTGAGGCAGCATCCCACATGCCACAGCTGGAAGGACTTACACCTAGAACATACAACTATGTACTGGGGAGCTTTGGGGAGAAGAAGAAGAAGAAAAGAAGATTGGCATCAGATGCTAGCTCAGGTGCCAACCTTTAAAAAAAGAAAGAAAAAGAAAACTATAACCAAGCATATCAGAGATGTGGGACATGGGCAAAAAGTAACACTAAAAATTTATGTAGATCGAATCACAGGAGAGGATGGAGAATGAGGTGGAAGCAATATTTTTCTTTTTTTTTTTCCTGAGGAAGATTAGCCTTGAGCTAACATCTGCCAATCCTCCTCTTTTTTCTGAGGAAGACTGGCCGTGAGCTAACATCCATGCCCATCTTTCTCTACTTTATATGTGGGACACCTGCCACAGCATGGCTTGCCAAGCGGTGCCATGTCCACACCCAGGATCCGAAACGGCGAACCCTGGGCCGCTGAAGCAGAACGTGCACACTTAACTGTTGCACCACTGGGCCGGCCCCAGAAGCAATATTTAAAGAGATAATGGGCAAGAATTTCCTCAAACAGATGAAACAACTCAACTGAGAGATTTAAGAAGTTTAGCAAATGCCAAGGACAGAAAATACAACAAAAATCACACCAAAGTACAACACAGAGTACAAAAAACCAAGACAATCTTAAAAGTATCCAGGGGGGGAAAAAGCACATTACCTTCAATTACCTCCAACAGTAACAACAATAAGGCTTAAGGGGGCTTATCCACAGTCACAATAGACAACGGAATGACATTTTTAAAAGTGTTGAAAGAAAATAAGTGATAACCTTGAATTCTATACCCACTGAAAATACACTTTAAAAATGAAGGTGAAATCAAGGCCTTTTAAGAGAAACAAAACAGAAGCCATTGCTAGCAGGCCTGCAATGAAAAAAATTCTAAAGGGAGTTCTCCTAAACAGGAGGAAAACAATCCATTCCATTAAAGAAAACACTAAAACACTGAAATGGAGAAAAGAACTGAGAAGCAGTGGACAGGGAAAAGTAAACTAAGGTTCTAGCGTAACTGAAGAAGTGGTAAAATCAGTTTGGATTAAATTGCAATAATTCCAGAATGCATCATGTAATCATTAGGAAAAACACTAAAAGACTAACAAAAGTATTTGTAATTAACAAGATCACAGAGGAAAAAACAGAATAAAAAACACCAGATTCATTAAAAATAAGATGTTAGCGCCGGAGGAAACTGGTGACTAGTATACAGGACTGCTCTGTAATTTTTTGCCACTTCTATGAATCCATAGTTATTTCAAAATAAAATGAGAAGAAGAAGAAAAACCTGTCCAAGGCAATACAACTATCATATGGTAGGAAAGGGATTAAAATCCTGGTTTGAAGACTTTAAAATGCGACACCTAAGGTGTGAGGTAGAAGAGATACTGAATTCGTGGCTGTTTAGGTAAATGTTATTTTACTACCTCATGTATTAAGGGTGGTTTGATTACGCTGAAAATTTACATTGGACCAGCTTTAGCCCTTAATTAGATATGTCTTCAAATGTTCTTTGATAATTTTATATGTACTCATCTTGTCTCCTTTGACACTAAGAGTTTTCTGGCCCTCCAGTCCTATGAATTACTTCTCTCTTGTTAAGCTACATTGCACAGAGGTTAACAGAAACGGGAGGAAGGGAGGCCAGACTGCTTACTGCCTGTAGAACACGGCCTAGAAGTCACCTTGCCTTTATATGATTGTTTCCTGTGAAACTGGAAAATAATTGTCCCCACATCAAGGTAGTTGTGAGGGCACACACTATGCACTTGGAAGAGTGTCTGGAACAAGGCAGGTGCCTGATACTTGTGAGCTGTAACACTGCTGATGCCCTGGTAGCCCATTTGTTGGAAGACCCTCTGCCTGCACTGGACCACTTCCAACCTGCCTTGTAAGACTTAGCATTAGGCATCCCTTCCTCTGGGTAGCTTCCCTGCATCATGGCTCCCAGAGCCTCAATAACAGTATTTACTCCATTGTATTTTATCCACTCACTTGACTTTCACCCCTCCAGGGCCAAGGCCAGGGGAAGCCTCCAATTTACATCTGCTTGGCAATTTTAGAGAAAGAGGAAATAATTTTAGAGAAAGAGGAGAAGAGGCAGCCTTTATGAAAAGCCTGGAATTCACCTGTGTCCGAGGTTAGAAAAACCACTAGAAATCTCTAGAAGTGAACCTGGGCACTTTGGAGTGAAGAATGAGACTACTGTCAACAAACTGTGGCTTTCAAACTAAAGAAAGAAATTGAGCAAAAAATTCAAGAAAAGAAAATATAAATCAAAACTCGAATCTCTAAATTTTATAGCAGTTTGATTATTATTAAAGATTTATACAATTATACAGTCTGATGTCCAGTTTAAAAAAACTTTTTATAGGTATCAAAATTACCCATCTGAAGTATAAGAACTGTTCCCTGACGTGGTTAATAACATCTGGTTTTGAGTGAAAACAGGAGAAAAAAACTAATGTTGCACACTGAATTTGGCTTTTTCATATTTCAAGTCTTAATAATAATAATGTTTATTTAAATATAAGCTCTGATTTTCTTTATACAATTATTAAAACTAAAGGACTGCATCCTCTCATCTTCCTCCATCTTGGAACCCTTGTTTCTAAGAGGAGAAAAAGAGTAGCTTTCTTTGAAAGAAGTGGCCTGGTCCTGTGTACTGTCTCACTTTCTGAATTTTGGTGGTTGAATCTTAATGGATATGTTAACGTGCTATTTCTCTATCTCCTGTATTTCTAGGTCCAGAGGAAGAACCTCCTTTTTGTTGACCTAACTTCAACGATTATTCATACTGTTATTCATAAGAGAGTTTTTCTGATCTGCAAGAAAGTAATTTCTTTCATAGAACAGCATCCTTTCTGCTACCAAGACTCTAAGAAATTTTGCTAATTTATGGATTTGGTGTCATACACATATCAAGTCAATCCAGCATAAGTCAAAAGGCCTCAGAAGCAGATTCTGAAGGAAATTACGAAGCCTTCACAGGGGACTGAAGTGATGAGATAAAGGTTACCAAGCACGGGACAGAAGTAGTTAACGGATCCAGCTGCTACTCATGTTCACTTTAAGAGAAAAAGTCTCAGGTGGCAAAAATGACAGTTAACTTTTGGAATGCATTAAGGACTAGGGGGAAATATTAGATTTATTAAGTACTTGTATCCTTAAAGACACCATAGTAGGTATTTTCATGCTATTTCTTTTACTTCTTTTTTTTAAAGATTGGCACCTGAGCTAACAACTGTTGCAATCCTTTCTTTTTGTTTCTGCCTTTTCTCCCCAAATCCCCCCAGTACATAGTTGTGTATTCTTAGTTGTGGGTCCTTCTAGCTGTGGCATGTGGGACACCACCTCAGCATGGCCTGATGAGTGGTGCCATGTCCATACCCAGGATCTGAACAGGTGAACCCCTGGGCCACCGAAGTGGAGCACATGAACTTAACACTGAGCCATGGGGCCGGCCCCTATTTCTTTTACTTCTAATAATTACCTACCAAGAAATGTATTATCTCCATTTTATGCAGAATGAAACTGAAGCTTAGAGAAGTTAAACATCTTGCTAAGGGTCGCAGTTATGTGAACTGGGAATTGAACTCAGTTCTGATGAGAGCATAGGAACAAAACTGGGTACCAAGCAAGGTGACACACTGAGACACAGGAAGGAGTTAAGAATATTGAACAAATGCTTCCTTCCTTTTTCTGTTCTTTTCTTTTGAGGAAGCTTAGCCCTGAGCTAACATATGCTGCCAATCCTCCTCTTTTTGCTGAGGAAAACTGGCCCTGAGCTAACATCCATGCCCATCTTCCTCTAATTTATATGTGGGACACTTGCCACAGCATGGCTTAATAAGCGGTGCTAGCTTAGTGCCTAGGATCCGAACCGGTGAACCCCGGGCTGCCAAAGCAGAGCGTGCAAACTTAACTGCTATGCAACCAGGGCGGCCCCCACTGTTCTTTATTTTTTTGTTCTTAAAAATCAGAAAATTAAACCACAATTGGTATATTGAAGGTGTTAAAAAAAAATAGATGAGTGGGTTTTTTTTTTGAGCTAGCTGTTGGGTTTTTAATCGTAAAAATGTCTGAAAACATTCTCACTGTAATGGAGAATTTTACCAGTTTATCGTTCTGGGTTGGTTGGGACCACCAGACTCTAAGTTTGGACATCTGCGTTTTGGTCTTCGTTCTGCGAATAACTTTAAAGTGTGTTGTTAACGTCTTTGGGTCTGTTTCTACATCTACAAGAGGAAGGAGTTCAAAAATCTCTAAAATCATTCTGTGATATTACACACGAAACATCTTTATTGTTAGGGCTTAAAGTATCTATTCAGGCAGTAATCCATTTATAAACATAATTTGTGTGAAAATCAAATGTGGGAAAGCAGAATAAATTTATGTGTTGTGTGTATATATGCATGAGAGGAAAAAAAAGTTTCATTCCAAGAAATTTTAAAATAGCATAAAATCCATAATTAGATGTCACCTAATAGATTCACTCCTCAAGGTTCCATTTCCAGCATTTTATACATATTTCTTTAGTTTTTTCCTTTTCTTTCACAACTAAATATACAGTCTTATTGTCTCAACTCAAATGACTGTGAGGTTCAAGGTTAACAGGACGACTGTAAGTTCCTAAGCAGGGACTCTCCACATCTACTTTAGGCATCAAATAACCCTAGCATTCTAGTAGTGTCTGGCACATAATGGGCACTCAAATTCTGGTCTAAAGAATAATCAAAGTATGGCACTTTTCAGCCTACAGATTGCTTTTTTTCCCTCCCCGTCCCCAGAGCCCAGTGCATGGCTGTATATTCCAGTTGTAAGTTGTTCTAGTTCTTCTATGTGAGCCGCCACCACAGTATGGTAAGTGTGGTTCTGCAAGTGGGAAGCGAACTCGGGCTGCCAAAGCAGTGAGAGCACCGAACTTTAACCACTAGGCCATCAGAGCTGGCTCTAGAATGCTTTTTTATAAATTAGTTTAACTAATTCTTAAAATAATCTTGTAAGAAACGCAAATAAGAAAGGACTTCTGATTCAAACAAATGATACAGGTTCAGAAAAGTTACTTTAATGGCACACCTAGAACTAAAATTTTAAATTCCAAATCCAAAGGCCTGTTAATTATCTCCCACTGCCTATTAAGAACTACTGATATTTTAGTGGCTACTTTCCTGGGTAATTCTTAAAAAGGACTTATGATACATTAAAGATGGCCACAAACTCATTGGCCTTCCATCTAGAGGTCGGGTCTATGATCCCTCCTGCTGAATCAGGAAGGCCCTCTGACTACCTTGACCAACAGAAAATACTGGAGCCATTTTCCGGTTCCCAGCCTGGGAACTTCACGTCCTGTCTCTTGAAACGTTCTTTCTGGGAGTCCCAAGCTACCATGTAAGAAGTATGAGCACCTGGCTAGAGAGACCACAGGGAGAGCCCCCAAGATGACATGAGAGGAAGGACCCAGCTAGCCCTGCCAAGACCTAGGACTTGAACCTACCTGTTAGGTGAATACCACGAAATGACTCAACTGATACCACATGGAGCAGAATTACCCAAGTGTTTGGTGTTCAAATTTCACAAAATCATGAGATATGATAAAATGGTTGTTTTTCAAACCACTAAGCTTTGCTCTCGGAAAAGAATTTGGTATTTGGAAAGGGGGTGCTATTTTAACAAAAACCTAAAATGTGACTTTGGCTTTGGGATCATGTAGTGGAGTACAAGCTAAAAAGGTCTCAAGAAACCATTAGTGAGAGCTTCAAAGACAGAAAGGGAAATATTAATGGAGGTTGGAAATAAGCAGATTTTTATTATATAGTAGCACAAAGTTTGGAAACACTGTCACCTCTAGTGATGTGGGAAATAAAAAGAATAATTAATGACCTGTAGATCTGGCTGGAGTGATTTCTAGGCAAAATGTAAACATTCTTTTTGTCTTTTATTATAAGCAGCTAGAGGAGAAAGGAACCAAAGAAACAACTATTCAGTTTTCAGAGAATTGTTATTGGAGTTAGAAATCTCCTAGACAATTTAGAAGAAACAGAGCAGGGTTTGAAAATAAAACTCTTTCTTGGGGCTGGCCACGGGGCCGAGTGGTTAAGTCCGCGCACTCTGCTTCAGCAGTCCAGGGTTTCACCGGTTCGGATGCTGGGCGCAGACATGGCATTGCTTATCAGGCCATGCTGAGGCGACGTCCCACATGCCACAACTAGAAGGACCCACCACTAAAAATATGCAACTATGTACCGGGGAGCTTTGGGGTGAAAAAGGAAAAATAAAATCTTAAAAAAAAAAAACCTGTTTCTTATCTCTGGTTACTCCTAGTAAGAGTCTGAAACTAGGAAATGGCTTGAGGGCAAAGATCAAATCCAGAACACTCCCAGTAAAGCACAGCCTCAGAGGAAATAGCTCAAAGCGTGGCTGTAAGAGCTTGAGAAGTGAGTGCGCAGTGGGGTTTCGAAGAATCTTAAGGGGATGCCTCTTACATCCTCTCTACTATACAGGAAGGCCTCTTAGTATCTTTAAGAGCATGTCTCCGATATTGTTTCTTCATCTTCTTGGATCTATAAGTTAATGTTTTCCATCACATTTGGAAAGTTTTCAGTCAGCCAAATTTCTTTTTTTCAGTTGGAACACCTGAACTTTTTTCACAATTTCTGAGCTAAAGTTCTACTGCTTCTGAAGAACAACTGATTCTCCTTTTGTTGTCTGCCTGGTTGATATCCGTGCCCTGAAATATTTGTTTCTGATAATTTATTTACTCTTGTTGTAAATGGTTTTTATGTTGCCTCTATGGCCCTTAATCTCTTCACATCACTATTCCTGGAGTTAGAAATCTCTTAGATCCTTTTAACTAGACAAAAAGGCTTCTAAAAATCTTAAGGGCTTTGTTCTTTCACAGTATTTTAACTAAAGGTGTAGCTTTTGCCTAATGGGAATTATATTTACACAAAGAAATCCCACAAAATTTAAAAGAAATTATACCACCTTGGATCAATGTGGAGAGAGACGATATAAACTGAAAAAGAAGCCTACGACAAACAAATAGAGAGCAGATCAAGAACGCCACTCAGCAAAACTGGGCTAATTTATTAATGAGAAAGGAAGACTAAGAAGGCAAAACAGCCCAGAGGGTTGGGTCAAGTCAAAAGCTATAGAGAATAATTCTCAGGAGGTAGGACTGGGCCCTGATCAAGAAAGTGGAAATGTGTGCCTGGCTAGATTTCAAAATTGCTATGAATCACGAGGGCTCTGTGCCTCCCCTTTTCACACTTTCTGAATGTGAGTAGTTACCCTTCACGTGTCTCACCACTGTTACATTAGTCCACAGATTCTTCAAATTGAGAAGACCGATGCAAGGAGTTGTACTCGAATAACCACTCCTAAGGAGCTTCACCTGTACCTGGACCTGATTTAGCTAAGATCTTGCACCTTCAGCCTTAGCTGAAAGGGATGTTTATTTTGCAAGCGGCAGAAATGTATGTAATTTGTGACAGAGGGCAGACTGCGGTGGGTTAAGGTGGCATGTCTTCCATCTAGAGGTGTGGTCTATGATCCCCTCACCTTGAATTTGAATAGAACCTTTGACCAGTAGAGTTGGGAAAAAGTTATGCAGTGACAGATTGGGGGCCCAAGACAAAAGATACCAGCAGGTTCCCCTTCTTGTCACTAGGGACACACTTTTCTCTTAAAGTTATAAGCTGCTATGATAAAAAGTCCAAGTACTCGGATACCAACCCACCATGAAGAAGCCCAAGATAACCGCTTAGAGAGACTATGTGGAAACAGTGATGCCAGCCAGCCCCCAGGGGGTGCAGCCATCCCAGCCCAGGCTTTAGGTATATGAGTGAAGTCAGCTCAGGCCTTCCAGAGAAGTCCAGCCATGAGGCGACCACTGAGTGAACTAAGCCAATGCCACATGGAGCGATTTTTCCAGCTGAGTCTGGTTGAGTTTCTCACTTGTAAAAATGAAAGATATAATAAAATGATCACGGTTTCAAGCCACTGAGTTTTGTGGCAGTTATATGGCAATGGACAACTGGAGCAGGAGCACTGCCTCTGCTTAGCCTATAGATTCTTGAACTGTCTGGCAACAATGATGACCAGGGCCTTCCAAAAGGAGGGGTACAGAGAGAGCCTCATCCCTTCTCATACCGGTTTTACAGAACCTAACAAGGAAGATGAGGTGTGAGAGTCTGCCACAGATGTATGGAATGTGGGAGAAACAACTTAAATGATTAATGAGGGGCCGGGCCGGTAGCATAGTGGTTAAGTTCACATGCTCCACTTCGGTGGCCCAGGGTTCACCAGTTTGGATCCTGGATGCAGACCTACACACTGCTCATCAAGCCATGCTGTGGTGGCATCCCATATACAAAACAGAGGAAGACTGGTAGAGATGTTAGCTCAGTGACAATCTTTCTCAAGCAAGAAGAGGAAGACTGGCCAACAGACATTAGTTCAGGGCCCATCTTCCTCACCAAAACGAAAAACAAAAGGTTAATGATAAGAAGCAACTTGGATGGAATAGAGTTGAGGTGAACTTTACATAACAAAGCATGGATTCTAGCTGGTAGAATAGAAGCAGTTTCTATTTAGTCATATAAGGATGAAAGTGAACAGGGTTAACTGTAGGGAAAATGATCACATAGGTCAACTTTTCCTTCCGTCTTCTCTTCTCAGAATCATCAAGTAAAAAGATATGGTATCAAGGATCATTGCATATAGTGTAAATCAATTTCATTCAATGCTTATCTGGTAAATCCTTGTGACTAAAATGTACAATGAAAATTTTCCTATCTCAAAAAAAATTTCAGGCATAAGGGAACAAGAAAGAAGGATTTCTGAGGGGTAAGAACGAATCTTCCTGTTGGCCCAAAACTAACACCCAGTTACTGTGAAGACAAACCTACTTTAGCCATTTTAATGTATGTGGGCATGGGGTGGTGGTAGCATAGATATGAAGGAAATGTCTGTGGTCTTAAGAAAATATGATCTCTGCCAGCTTGGAAGAAATGAATCCTATTGCTGCTGACAAAAGAGAACATGTTCCAGCTTCTGGGGTTTCTAATTTATTCCAGCAATAGTTCTGGATGCTTCCTTCCAGCTAAACATAAACAGCCAGATGGAAGGGATCCAGAGCACCTGGTCAAGGATATTCCTTCTCGCACCCACAGACCACTCTTTAGGTGAGTCAATTCACAGCTCATCTGCAGGTAGAATGAAAAAATGGATATACTTCCGAAGAGTCCCTCATATGGCAAGGATAGGGAAAAGCCAGAAAGCATGCCCACACCATCTCTTTTGGAGCTAGATCCAGAACCTTTAATTACTACTCTATGTCAGAGTGTGACAAACAATTAAAATGTTATCAAGGAAAACTCTTAATAACAAAGCTGTTTATAGACACAGAACAACAAAAAGAGAATAAGAGAAAACTTGGATTGGCTAGATAAGTTGTACTAATTACAGTAATTTTAGTGAATTCCTTACCCCTTAATTATCATGTAGCACAAAAATGATTATGTGTGCTGTGAAATGTATTTGATCCAGCTATAAGCAGCACTGAACAGTTCATATGTGCCAAGTCATGTAGCACAAGCATCTGTATTGCTTTCACAAAATCACTGGAAAACATAGATGTTTTGAGAATGAAGATCTAAGTACCCAGTTATTAGAAATAAGAATAAGTGATGATGAGGGACTGAAAATTCAGTGACCTGGAAAGAAAACTTTGGATACTCTTCTAAACCTTGTGTGGAATATCTAAGGGCCAAGGCAATTGCTCCACAAAAGCAGTTTCTGCGCCGTGAAGGAATCAAAAAACTGTGGCAAGATGGTGAGTAGTGCACAGTGCACAAACTTCTGTGCCCAAGAGTCGTACATATTAACAGCCATGAGGCCATTATGTCTTCATCAGCTATGAAAACATCATGAAGCATTCATAAGTTTTTTTAATGGTAATCTACCATTTTAGCTTTCTCCGGCAACCTACAGTGAAGCACACATGGTGGTATAGACAGGAAAAATAATGGAGAGGAAGAGTGAGAGAACCATGCTCTGTGAGAGGAAAGAGTGTCCAAAACAGCTGAGCTGGAGATGAGTGAGAGTGGGGGCGGTCTGGTGGAACTGCAAGAAACACTTCAGGACAGAGGCAAGAAATGACACTTGAGAACTGAGAAAGGTACTGATCATGAAAACCTCCTGAATTCCCCACTAAAGAGTATGAAATGTTAGCCTGAGAGAGATATGGAAGTTATTCAAGAAAGCAACATGCTCATGTTTATAAAGATTCTTCCGCATACTGTATGAGTCCATTTACGTGAAGTCAAAAATAGGAGAAACTAATCCATGGAGTTAGGGGACAGGCGAGCAACCACTCTCGAGGGGAGGCACAGTAACTGGAAGGGAATATGGGGAAGCTTCTGGTGGGCTGCTAATATTATGTTGCTTAACGTGAGTGCTGTATATGAGCTCACAGGTGGGATCAGTCTGCGAAAAATTCACTAGCTGTAGATGTATATATCCACTTATTTGAATGTTAAGTTATACTTCAATAAAAAACTAAAGACCAAAAAAGATTACTTTGGCTGAAGGACAGAGAAATGAGATGAAGGAGACAGGCAAGAGAGGATGGAGGCTGACCTAAGGGAGCAGCAATGGGCTGGGCATTACCACAGGAACTAATGCGCCACAAAGGATCTGGTGGCTGAAGACCTACAGAAAATGAAAGAACAAGAGGAGTCAAAGAAAACCTGAGGCTGCAGGTTTGAAGATGGGGTAGGTGGCTGTGCTGCGTGCTGGTAAAGGGCAAAAAGGAGGGAAGCCCTCCTACCTTCCAGCTCCTCATTCATAAAATGAGAAAATATGCCCAAGACAATCCTTAAGGTCCTGAATATGCGAGACCTCAAAAAGAGCTACTTCAAGCTAGTAATAGTAAGAATCAGCTAGGGTATCTGTTTGGACTGGCTGAGAATGACTGTGGCCTGTAAACACCCCTCTCCTCCAGCTACACCTAGGTCCAGTGGTTGGGCACTCAAAACAGTGGTGTTACGGTTCGAACTGGATCATCTCTTATAAATCACGCTCCACAGATCAAACACTTGGAGAAGTAGTTCGCAGCAGCTGAATGGTCTGGGGAAATTAAAGACCATGAAAGAACATCTTTACCAATGGATTAAGCACATCTCAAAATAAAACGATTAGGTATGTTCCAGTAACTTACTGCTTGATGCGGTAACCCAAGATGGAAGAAAACTACTTCTGAGGGTAAAATGGGGAAGAGGTGAAGAGGTTTTTGAAAATTTCACATATTCATGCCTGGAATGCTTTAAAATGCTAAATTAACACAAAGCAGGGAAAGTAACATTCTCTCTTCTTTTTAAATATGCTGTGAAGCCAATACTATGTTATAAATAGAGAAAACCACCCCCAGAAAAGCTGGCAAATTCAAGAAGAAAAAGAGCTATTTTAGGTTCCTTCTCTCTCCTTTCAGTCTGTAAGAGCAGGGTGAAGTATTTATACAAAGAAACAGATTTTTGTCTTAAAAATCACACATATTTCAATCTGGTAGAAATTGAAACAATAGTCCAAGACAAGTTCTGCAGGCAAATTAGAGAGACTTAAAATTCTGCCTTCAATTTCTGCAGTCTTCACAAGGCTGAATGACACAATGAATGCATCAAAGGCAGTCACCCTTTAGGACCAAGTCTACTATTTCTACCATCCTCCTCCTGCTTGTGGAATTCTTAACCTAGAAACGTCATTCAAGGAAATAGCCACCTCCTATTGGGTGCAAGGCTCTTTATACTAAATGTTCCCAATAACCTAAAAACAATACGACCATTCATGGCTTAAGAGAGCACTGGAAAAGGGCTGTCAGGGGCAAACCTTGGCTTTGGTTGCAGCTGAGGCAAGAGCAGCTGCTGCGGCTGTGGCTACATTTCCTTCAGAGATTTCATGTTCTACTTTTTTCTTTCCAATATCACTTTCTCTTTCTTTACAAGTATCAGTGAGTTCCTTGTTCTCATCAGTCTCCTTTTCTTCTGAAAAAGATCAGAAAGCTTTATTACCAGCGTGCCCAGTCTCAATAAGCCATCTTATTTCTCACCTCTGCCATATGACAAACTAGGACTGACGTTACAAAGAGATCTCAGTGTCTATTTTTCTTTTTAAGATTTTTGCTGAACCATTCCATGTATATAAGTCTGCCTCTATTTGAGATGGATTTTCTAAATAGCACACTTTGTCTTCCCTTCACTTCTCTAAGCTCTCTGTGTAGCTCCCTTGGATATAAAGGAAAATTCAGGGGAACCAAGCCCTAAGACCAACACATTTGTTCATCAGTCAATGAAACGCTCTGGGAAACCCTAGGGTCTGGAGGAAATCAGAAATCGAGAACACAGCACTTCTGCAAGTGTTCTGAGAGAGGCACGATGGGATATGCCAGCAACTGGCACCGAAAATAAAATAAAAAGGTAGGTGTGAATAACTTGAGTCACGCTGAACAACTTGAGTGTATATAAACAACTGAAAACAATCTAGCCACTAACATTAGCACTGGTATCTACATACAAAATAAAACTCAAACATAGATTTATTGTTACATTAAGAAATAACCCAAAATAAATGAGGAAATATTTCTACACAATTAAACTACCCACATTTCTCTAGTACTTTTTTATAGTTTTACATAATAAAGCCTAAAGAGTTTCTTTAAATTACCTGATTTGGCATCCTCACTAACTTCACTATCCTGTTCCTTCTCACCATTTTTTTCATTTTCTCCATCTTGTGCTTTATCACCTTCATCTGTTTCATTTTCCCCTTTATTTTCTGCCTGAAAGGGGTACAAAAAAAGATAGAAAGTGATCAAAAAATGGTCCTTTTACAAGTGATATTATCTTAGAATAACAAAAAGTTTCACTATTTTTTGGCAAGAAGGGGACTAAGTTCAGAAGGGTCTTGGAGAGAAAAGCTGGAACAGAAATTAATAAATTCAGGAAATATCTTTCACTATCTCAACACCTCAGTGCTCACAAGATAATACACCTCAAAATCCCATAGTCCCTCCCTTCTCTGCACCCTCTGCTATAAGGCCAGGGTTACGATGTCCAAAGGAATGTCAGGGGAATTCATTTATATTATTTATCAGTAAAATAGATAAATACTTAGCAAATAAATAATTGATTAGTTGTTCAAAAGGACCAAGGGCGTTTAAAATGCACGTTACCAACCAAGAAGATGGAATGCTGCTGAAATAAAAAGTTGACAAAGCGCTCCCCACTTTTTTTGAGGAAGATTAGCCCTTAGCTAACTGCTGCCAATCCTCCTCTTTCTGCTGAAGAAGACTGGCCCTGAGTTAACATCCGTGCCCATCTTCCTCTACTTTATATGTGGGGCGCCTACCACAGCATGGCTTTGCCAAGCGGTGCCATGTCTGCACCCAGGATCCAAACCGGCGAACCCCAGGCTGCCAAAGTAGAACATGAGCACTTAACTGCTGCGCCACCAGGCCGGCCCCGACAAAGCCCTTTAATACAGCCATTTGCTAATGGTTTCTAAGAGAGCATCAGTGATCATGCTCTGAGGACTGAAAACTTCAATTTCTCTGGTATTTGGTATCATTTGCTGATTTTGAAATCCTGTGACCTTGACAAATTATGTAACATTGTCTATAAAATGGAGACTATCAGTGACTTGATGACGCTGTTTTAGGAATTAGATGAATCCAGAAATGTAAAGTGCAAAACATACTATTTGGAACATTGTGAGAATCATAATTAATTTTACTATTATCCTCATCCTCTCCTTATCTATATACAATTTTAAAACACATGCTATCAAGACTTTAAATTCTCTTTGTATATATTCACTTGACTAGTGATTAAATGCTCATCATGTGGCCCTGACTTGAAGAGGCTGTAAAGTCCTGTTCTGCCTAGCTCACCTCGCATTCAGAGCCTCTGCAAGACAGGGATTGGGTCACAAACATACCGAGCACTGTGACGCCCTCTGCATACTGGCCTTAGTGTCTCCCCTCCAATGCCAGTAGGAATCTTCAATTCCCTATCCTCCAATTCAATCTTATAGTTCTACTTGTTCTTTAAAAACTATCTCAAATGTTACTTTGTCATTAAGTCTTTTCTAAATATTTTTCTACCAGCAGTTAACTCTTCTAGAAAATCCACTAACATTCTAAGGTTCTCTTCTGGTACAAGAACAGAACCCAAACCCTACAATTCAGTATTCATAAGAACCACAACTTTTGTTTTCATATTCCCAATTGTGCCTGAAAGGAGTGCAAAAGAAGAGGTTAGAGAGTGGATAAATCTTCCCTGAACGAATAAGTGAAAAATGTCCAGTATTATGCTTTGTGAAAACTATACCTTAAACCAGCAAAATCCAAATGGCTGATAGAATCATTTGTAGTCCCCTGAGAGGGATTCAAAAGACCAAAATCAACCCAAACCATTATGCTATGAAAGGCATGCTCTCTGTGGCTTTTCAAACATAGACTTCACCTTTTCAGGCTGCTGACCATCAGTATCTGTTTCCATTTTTTCCTCTTCAGCTCCTTCTACAAGCAAAAGAATAAGAACAAGTAATACAATATGGAAAAATAGTAAAAGCTATTATATAGCTGTGAAAGTATCTGAAATTCAATTACACATAGTAATATGGATGGAAGTCATAACCTTATAAGGTGACATAAGAAGTCTGACATAAAATACATACTTTATATTAATTTAATGTTCAAAAACAGGTGAAAGTAAAATATGATGTTAGAAATCAGGACAGTAGTTAACCAGGGAAGGGGTGGGTAGACAGAAAGTGGGTTCAAGGGGGGTGGGGATTGGTGTGCTGGTAATGATTTGTTTCTTGATCTTGCGGCTGCTTACATGAATGCGTTAATTTGTGACAATGTACTGAGCTTTCCACTGAAGGTTTTCACTTTTCTCTATGTATAAAAACAAAAATCTTTAAATAAAAAAGCCAAAAATAAAGAAACCTGTTACTATTTAACAGACACTTGATGAGTACACAGTTTGAGTCAGGTACTGGAGAAACAATGCTGAGCTAGATCTTCACTGAACCTCAGGAGCATCACATTCTGGCTGGAGAGGACACAAACCAACAAGTCCACCATGTATGCGCAGACCTGAGACGCTGTGGGAAGCAGAGAGGGCACAGCTGTTTCAGTCAGGGAAGGAGAACGACTACGTACGCATTTTCTAGGCAGACGTGGTGGTGTGAAGGGCGGTGGAAGACAGTGGTAGTATATATATAGAGAAGGACATTTCAAGGAAAGGAGACAAAAAAACTCAAGGGTGCAGGGGAAAAATGTAAATCGTTGGTGATGACTAGAAAAGGGAGGACAGATAAATCGGAAAGAGGGAGATAATGCTGGTAACGGCTACATAATGAAGAGCCTTGAATGCGGTGCTAAGGGCATCTTAACTATATCCTGTAGATAAGTTAAGGAAGATTTTAAAAACAAAACAACACAATCAGATAAATACTTTTTGTTTCTGAACTTTATACAGAAACAGATATATCAAACATAATGAGGGTTTGCTGTGGTTTTAAATAAAAACATTCAAATATCCCATAGCGTGAATTTTTTTATTATTCTCTTATAAACAACAAAACTAAGAGCATTTATCCCCAATGAGAATATTTAAACATATTTCAACAAACATATTTAAAACTAACAGTGTTAAAAAGTTACCGAATAGAAAAATCTCTCTTCTCTTATTCTTGAGGATGAGGTCAGATCCTTCCTGCTTCCAGAATTATGGCTGACTAGGAACTCCAAGGGACGTGATATTTTGGGACATAATGAATCTCACATAAGGTAGAAACGCTCTTAAAGATCACCTTCCAAAAGCCTACAGTACCAGAAGTGGGACCAAAGCATGGAAGAAGTGGGGCCATGATCTAGATATTTGGAAATTTGGAGGGCCAGGGTCACCTAGACATACTAGGGCCATGGAATAGCCAGGTCCAGGGAAGAGAAAGGAATCCCAGGCACAGAGCCAGCCACACGGTGGCCAATGTGATCTCAAGCCAGTGGCAACCAATGGCCACCAGAAGCAGCAGAATTCTCTGCAGACAGTTTTTCCAATCCCAATTTTAGTCAAGGAGATATCCAAGCAATGAATTCACAAAAAGCAAATACCAAAAAAGGAAGCCACTAAGACTGAGCAGAAACATTAATCAACAGATTCAGAACTCAAGGATTGACAATACGAGATCTGTCAGATCCTGAATCTGGCACAGCCATGGACACAATATGTAAATAAATAAAAGAGAATCATAAAGATCTCCAATCAACAAGCGAGTATTAGAGATGATCAGAGATTTAAAACAAAAACAAAAAATTTTCTAGAAATGAAGTCAGGGTAAACAGATTAAATCTGGTGAAAACTGTAAATCATGTCTAAAGAAATGATCCATTATAGAACAGGAGGATGGAAAATATGCAAATATGGAAAAGGATATGCCAGGCAGAAACGAATCCAAGAAATGGTGGCCTTTCCATGGTACTATTACTCAGTATAGGCATGAAGAATAGAGTATTTTTAGAAATAAAGGGTAACAATAAATTGAAGAAAAGGTTTAATTGACCAGAAAATTGTTAATTTTTATACTTTTAGAAACCTAAGAGTGTCAAATTATATAGAGCCAAAACTGACAGACAAAACTGACAGAAATGAAAATGTACATACTTCTCTCAATTAAGAATACACGGTGGATGTGAACACAGCAAAATGGTTCTAATGTATACATGCAGAATTACATCCACCAATTAGAGAATATATACACATTAATTTCAAGCTCACATGGAACATTTTAAAAATACTGATCACAAATTAAGTCATTAAGCAAGTACTCATAAATTTCAAAAAGTCAATGACACACAGTCCAAGTTTTCTCACCACAATGCAATGAAATTAGAAGTTTAAAATACAGAGATAAATTTCTCTGTGCTTAGAAATATAATTTTGGGAATCAGTAAAAATAGCACTTTTAAATGTAAAGCCTTATATTTACATTAGAAAAGGAAAAATGTTTCAAAGTTTATGAGCTATACATACCCTTTATAAGAAAGCAGAAAAAAGAATAACAGAATACAGAAGGTAGGGAGAAAAAATAATGAGGGTAAAAATCAAAGAAATAAAAAACAAAAATACAATACAGAGTTTAAAAATATATAACAGAGAGAATCAATATACTCCAAACTTGGTTCTCTAAAATGATTAATAAAACTGATAAATCTCTGGTATGAAAGATCAAGAAAAGATAAGGTACAAACTAGTTATATTAAGAATGGAAGGAAGAAAGGTCATAACTATTGATAAAGCAGAGGTCAAAAAGGAAGTGATAAGGTACTCTGAAAAACTTTATACCAAGCAAAACAGAAAAATTAGATTAAATGCCCAAATTATTAGAAAATTTATTTTACCAAACAGATTCAAGAAGAAAAGGAAGTCCTGAGTCCTATGATAGAAAACAAACAAAAACACCACAGGTCCAGATGTTTTTTACTGGGGAATTCTACCAAACTTTTAGGGACAAGATGATCACAATCTCACATAAACTTCTCCAGAGAATAGGAGAGGGTATACTCTCTAACTCATTCTATGAGGCCAGTATAACCCTGATTCCCAAATCAGATATGGACAACAGCTAAGGAATACTGGAGGCCACAGGGCTAAATCTCATTCATAATCACAAATAAAAAACTCCTAAGCAAACTAACTGAAAACAGAACATAGCAGTATGTAAAAAAAGCAATACATTATGACAAAATAATATGACAGCAACAGAAAGGTGACTTACTGATTAAACATTAATAAGTCTATAAACTCATTTGATCACATGCATGAAAAGTGTCTGATAAAACTCATTATCATTCATGACAAGTTCCTGGAAAATCAGGGATACAAGGAAAGTTCCTGAGCTCTCAAAAGACTGTTATCGGGGCTGGCCCCGGGGCCGAGTGGTTAAGTTCGTGCGCTCCGCTGCAGGCGGCCCAGTGTTTCGTTGGTTCGAATCCTGGGCGCGGACATGGCACTGCTCATCAAACCACGCTGAGGCAGCGTCCCACATACCACAACTAGAAGAACCCACAACGAAGAATATACAACTATGTACCGGGGGCTTTGGGGAGAAAAAGGAAAAAAATAAAATCTTTAAAAAAGAAAAAAAAAAAGACTGTTATCAAGAATCCTACAACAAATGTCATTCCTCATGGAGAGATTCCTAGAGTATTCTCTTTAAAACAAGAGCAAGACACAGATACCAGTATTACTATTTCCCTTCAATATCGTCATGGAGGTCATAGCCAAGGTAGTCAATTAAGAAAATTAAATTAGGGCCCACCCCATGGCCGAGTGGTTAAGTTCTCGTGCTCCGCTTGAGTAGCCCAGGGTTTTGCCGGTTGGAGTCCTGGGCATGGACATGGCACTGCTCATTAGGCAATGCTGAGATGACATGACGTCCCACACACCAGAACTAGAAGGACCCAAAACTAAAATATGCAACTATGTACCGCTGGGATTTGCGGAGAAAAAGCAGGAAAAAAAAAAAGAAAAGAAAAGAAGATTGGCAATAGTTGTTAGCTCAGGTGCCAATCTTTAAGAAAAAAAATTAAAGAGGGCTAGAAAGGAAAGAAGAAAACAGTTATGATTTGCAGAAAATAAAACCATACCTAGAAGAATGTGCAGAAAAGTTACCAGAAATAATCACAGGGTTTAGCAAGGTGGTTAGCTACAAAATTAACATACAAAAGCAACTGCATTTCAGTATGTTAACAAAAATCAATTCTAGATAAAGACATAGGTGAAAAAATAAAACGAATGATATCTTAAAAATATGATGCAAAAAGTGCTAACCATAAAATAAAAGACAAACTATTAAAATCAAAGACTTCTTTTCATTAGAAGATGCCAAAAAGAAAAAATAAGTAACAGTACGGGAGAAAACACAAGCAGCACGTAAGTAAAAGATCAGTTTATCAGATTTACACAGAAAAATATGAAAAGTGAGCAAAAGACAAGAACAGTTGTTTTACAGAATGACATACGACCAACAAATCTAAGATACTCAAATTAGTTCAGAGAAATGTAATTTAAAACCACAATGGAATGTCATTTTATATAAACTACATCAGCAGAGTCTAACACTAGGAAGTGTCGGATCAAGTGTTACTGGTCAAAGTGTCAACTGGTACACCTACTTTGGGGAAAAAACCTGGCATTTCCTAAAACAGTACAACTCATAGGACGAGTCCACAACAAAATAAGGAGTTAAGCAAGAATGTTCAAGGTTTGATGTTCAAAAATGTTCAATGCTCTTCCTTTCCTTTATCAAGAAATTCACCTTACGAAAAAGTGACAACTGAATTAAACAGATAGCTTAGCAATGCAAACTCCTGATCTTAAAGTGGCAACCGGTCCACCAACCACACTTTGAGTAACACTGTATCTAAGCAAAACCCTGTATAGGTGTACTGTGAGGCATGTAAAAGATTGCACACGCAGGTCTGAAATAGAAAAAAAAGCAGGAAACAACCCAAATTACCCATCCAGTAACAGGAGAATGGATAAATAAGTTGGGTTATAATCACACAATAGAATATTCTACAGCAGTGGAAATAAACAAACTATGGCTACATGGATATATATTGACAACATAACAACTAAACAAACATGATTACACCTGACATACATTGTTTAAATAAATCTTTGTGATAAAATTCACTTAAAAAGTAGAACAATATTCCAAAATTTAGGATTATAAATGCTGGGAAGGTGAGAAGACGAAGGAAGGAAGGAACGGAGAGATGAAAATTATTGGCACTGTTCTTAGTCCAGATGAAACATGTAACATGCATTAGGACACATCAAAATACAACAAGAAAAGATCCGAACAAAAACCAAATGCAGATGGAGTTTTTTAAAACGCAAAAAGCTTCACAAGTCATTCTTAACTGAATGTGCCTTAGGTCCCTTTGCTGAGTCAGCTTAATTACTGACTGAATAAGCATTATGTCGGAGAAATGTACTATTTTTTTTTGTACAGCTAACCTGCTTTTTAAATGACTACCCACAATCTATAGCTCCACGTTCTAAAAAGATTCCACACTCACTTTCTCTATTCTAAAGCAAGCCAAATTTGATATCACCTCTTTAATTAGCTATGATTCCAAGATGAAGAGTTACATAATATTAATTATCTATTCATATAATGATGGTGCAAAGACAGACCCTCTGTTAAGGGGAAAAACCTGGAGACAAGTGCACAGACTTCTAAGACATTTACTAAGAGTTTAATTATTAGTTTTATGTTTCTCAAGATGCAATGTGGAAGAGTACGTAGTTTCTACTCCACAAAACATTTTTTAAGCTGCTATTAGACATCTTATTGGAAAAAGAAAAAACAAAAACAAAACCCAACTTTTCTCTGGTCTGAATTCTGGTCAGAACTGTAAACCCTTAAGAGACTGTAGCCTCTCCATATCCCATGTCATCCCATTGGTGTCAATAAACTAGAAGGTTGAGAATCCTTCCCTAGAAATGTGTGGTGTGACTCACATCTGCAGAGTTAAAATGAAGAGGATACTAGAGCGAATAAAATAAAATTCCCAACCTAAACAAGAAGGCACCTAACACACACCAAAGACAAAAAGAAGGACAAAGCAGAAAATCCTCTGACCAGGTAAGTGAGCTATGATAGGAACGCCAGGTCAGCCAGGGGGAAAATATCAACATCATAGCTCACAATTCGACCTTATGCTATAGAAGAGGGGTTGGTAAACTTTTTCTGTAAAGGGTCAGATGGTGACTATTTTCAGCTTTGCAGGCCATACAGTCTTAGTTGCAACTACTCAACTCTGCCACTGTTGTACAACATCAGCCACAAAAGCATCTTGAAAACGAGTAAGTGTGGCTGTGTTCCAGTAAAACTTTATGGACACTGAAATTTGAATGTCATGTAATTTGTACATGTCACGAAATATCCTTCTTTTGATTTTTTCCAACCATTTAAAAGTGTAAAACCCATTCTTATATATTGTGGGCTAAACAAAGACAGGTGGCAACCTGGATTTGGCCCAAGAACCAAAATTTGCCAGATCCTGCTCTAGAAAAAGGGTGAGTTTTGGATCCACACTGACTAGGTTGGAACCCTGTCTCCACAATTTACTAGCTCAAATGAGCCTGGGCAAGCCACTGAGCTGTCAGGGCCTCAGGTTGCTTACCAAGAAAAGGAGAATAATAATAGTATGTCCTTCATAAGTGTAATGTTAAGGATTAATTATTTCATGTAAAATGCTAGTAAGTGGCTCATAGTAAGTGCTTAATGGCAACTAGTAATATGAAAAAGTTCAGTTGGCTGGACCCATGTCCCCTCTCTACTAACATGAGACCTTTCAGTAGCCTTTGGCACTGCCTCAGTGACACAAAGGGTTCTCATTCTGTCCTGGACTTTCAAAGATCCTTCCCAATCTAGTATGCCATCTGTGACTTCCTCCTTCCCATGTGACCTTTGATTTTTCTGTAAAGGGCCAGATAATTTTATAAAATCACCTGCCTTTGTCACAAACTCTTAAAATGTTACTATTGAGTCAGAGATAGCTGACTGATCTGACTGACCGGGGTCAGCAAACTATAATCTGCTGCCTGATTTTGTAAATAAAATTTTATCAGAACACAGCCATACTCATTTGTTTAAGTATTGTCTATGGGTGCTTTTGCACTACAAAGACACAGTTGAGTAGCTGCGATAGAGACCATTTGGTCCGAAACAGCCTATAATTTTTACCATCTGGCCCTTTACAAAAAAGGTTTGCTGACCCCTGTGATAAAATATCCATGGTAATGTAATAGTCCTGCTTATGAATAAAGATACTCTGGAGATGCCTTACTCTCAAGGTCTCAACTTTAATACTGGCAATTGAGGGACACTGGCAAATAGGAGATGTAACCGGAACCCATGAGAATGCCTACCCGGCAGTGAGACTCTAGAGTGGCCCCACAGCCCCACACGATCCCTGCTTCATGGTTTTCAGGTCTTTGTATAATCACCTTCCCTTGAGTCTGAGTAGTATCCGTGACTTGTTTCTAATCAACAGAATACAGCAAAGGTGATGGAATGTCAGGTTATATAAGACCCTGTCTTGTTAGCAGACTCGCTCTAGAGCCTCTCCATGTCAGCTTGATGAAGTAAGCTGCCATGCTGGGAAGCATAAATGGCAAAGAACAGTGAGACGGTGGCCTCTAGGAGTCAAGGGCAGCTTCCACCTGACAGCCAGCAGGAAGCTGGAGCGTTCAGTTCTACGACAGAAGATAAATGCATTCTGACAACAGGGGTGAACTTGGAGGTAGATTCTTCAACGGTCAAGTCTCCAGATGAGAGCACAACCCAGTCACCACCTTGACTGCAGCCTTGTGAGATCTTAAGCAGAGGACACAGTTAGGCTGTGCACAGAGCTGTGACTCATAGAAACTATGAGCTAATAAATATATCTTGTTTTAAGATATTGTGGTAATTTGTTATGCAGCAACAGATAACTAATATGCCTACTGAACTTCTGAATGAACCACAACCAAGGGTGAGAAGCAAACTAGCTGGCATCCACAGTAAGAATATCTTCAGATGCTAGAAACAGGAAATGGCATTGCCAATCAGGCTCCACTCTTATCTTTTGCTCTGTCTCCCACAGGTGCAATACTGATATCCCTAATTGGCTCTGGGCCTCTTCCTCCATATTAGTCCCATGCCACCAAACCCACTTTAGTTTGAGAGATATCTACGTCTCTTTTATGTTTCTTAGAGAGCTAAGCTAAGCCCCTATTTCTTCTCATCTATCAGTTCAGAACTCTTTCCTTCACAGTCACACCCTTTTTCCTAGCAATAAAGTGCTTTTCAGTCTAGTAATAACATTGTTAGCAAAACCAGAATGAGGAGAGATCTAGAAACCATTTCCTAAAGAGTTGAGGAAAGTGGGAAAGCTAGCTCTGAGCAGAGAACTAAACGCTTGCAAAATATCAGCCTTTAATAAAGCATGTTATAAATAAGTATTAACGTTCCCTGGAAAAGAACTTTGATTATTTTGGTGGGAACTCGCTCCATTTCCTGCACATCATCCGTAAACTGCCACAAATTACTTTCTAAAACAGACTGAATCACATTACTTCTATTCTCTGGTGACTTCTCAACGTTTACAAGGAAAAGCCCTTCAAAATCAGCCCCCTACACATCTATACAGCTGCACTTGGCCATGGTACCTGCTCCCTAGACTTCTTGGTATTATTTCCAAAATACGCCAAATACGTTCATTCTTTTTTCCTTTTTCATTGTTGTTTATAAGGTCCCCTCCTTTGCGAAGCCTTCCCTAACAGACCCAAGTATAACTGTGTTTCCTTCATATGTGCCTCCATCTACACCTGTATTTCTTTTATTAATTTATATTCCCCCCCCCCCCCAAAAAAAAACACTGAGTGTTACTCAAGGACAGAATGTTTAATTCAGCGACTCACAAAGTGTGGTCCAGGTACCCCAGCGGGTCCCCAGGTCAAAACTATTTTCATAACAACACTAAGATGCTATTTGCCTTTTTGCTCTCATTTTGCACAAGTGTGCAGTGCGGCTTTCCAGAGGTTGTGTGACGCATGATGAAGTCAGCTATAGGAATGTGCACCTGTGTACTGTCCTGTCTTTAAAGTTTCTCATCTTTAATTTTTAATATAGTAAATATCAACAGATATAATCCAAATAAATTGAAGCATTTTGGGTTCCTTGATATTTTTAAAGGGTGTTAAGAAGTCCTGAGACCAAAATTTTGAAACTGCTAATCCAATAATTTTTCTCCTCTCAGAGAAAAACAGAATGAGGCTCATAGGGGCTGGCCCCGTGGCCGAGTAGTTAAGTTTTCGTGCTGTGCTTTGGTGGCCTGGGGTCCACTGGTTCGGATCCTGGACACAGACCTACACACCACTCATCAAGCCATGCTGTGACAGCATCCCACATAGGGGAACCTACAAGTAGGATATACAATCATGTACTAGGGCTTCGGGGCGAAGAAAAAGAAAAAAGAATGAGGCTCACAGTAGCAACTCATTTAATACTTCTGGGAGGCTAATCATGTCATTCCCTGTATTAAAGTTGAAGTGCTTCATAAAGCTGGGAAGAGACAGCTTGCAGCACGCTCTACAACCTAGCTCCAACCCACCTTTGTAGGCTGTTCTCCTTCCATGTCCTTATTTGAACTTTGTATCGTGGCCAACCTGGTTTACCTCCCACTCTCTGAACAACCTTCCATTGCCATCTCTGTACCTTTGTTCACATTGTTCTACAGAATTGAATACTTGTTCCAATCTGGCCTAGCAACATTCTAAACCTTGTTCAATGTTCAGCTCAAATCTTACTTCCTTTGTGAAGTCTTCCTCAGTCTAAACTTACATGCGCCTTTGTGCTCAATTCTTACAGCACTTCCTATGTAAAGCCCTCTTTGAGCAATTACTACTATGCTTCACTGTATCTCCAAATTCTCCAACACTGAATTATTTTTCCGTGTATGTGTAACGCATCACAAAAATAGCCCCACTTATTAGAAGGGATTACCTGTGTGTTACATAGTCGCCCACAGCAAGGGATCTATATCAAGTAACCAAAATGCCTGATTTGATAAAATAGTCCCCCAAAGGTAGACACTTGCATTATATAATGGAAGCCAATTTCTGCCTAAAAATATACATCCTACCATCTAATAAATGAGTCATTAGGCAGGTCACTTAAATCTCAGCCAGTATTAGCTAGTTCTCAAAGGTTAAATGTCCAATTATGAGCTGCTCGGAAGTTTGAATCTATATTTCAATGCCTCTTGAAATAGATCTGAAAGAGCCCTTCAAATGTAATAGTGACAAACAGGGAAGCCCACTCCACATGATGTAAGTCTCATGACCAAATACTGTTACTGTTTTCTCAGGTTCACTAAGCAGTATGTTTTCATACATGGTGTTTCAGAAGTGCCTCATTTAAAAAATATTATGGAAATCCTCATGGTGAGAAGAATGAAGCTATTTGTAAGCTACAAACAGTGCAAGGCAAGAATTATTAATAGTCACTTCTGGGCTTTATGTTCCTAGAAAGTGACCTTTTCAGTATTATTATTGTCAGGATGCCCTTCTTAATCTCCTTATGAACTAAAGACTAGTTCTTTTTTATTTTAAAAAAGCATTTTTTTTCATTTTATTTTTTTGAGGAAGATTAGCCCTGAGTTAACATCTGTCATCAATCCTCCTCTTTTTTGACCTGGAAGACTGGCCCGGAGCTAATATCCATGCCTATCTTTCTCTACTTTATATGTGGGGCACCTACGACAGCATGGCTTGACAAGCGGTGCATAGGTCCACACCTGGGATCCAAACTGTGGAACCCCAGGCCACAGAAGCGGAACATGTGAACTTCACCACTGTGCCACCCAGCTGGCCCTAGAGACTAGCTCTTAACCTCCCTGAAAACTAGGAATGATTAGCTGGGTTCCTCTATACAGAGTTACAACAAATGGCACATGATGCACTCTTTGGAGTCCTGAATTCCACAGGGTGTTAAGGAGCTCGGTGGACAATCCACTCATTGATATAAATCAATCTTCTCTGAACATTATATTCATCATTCAATTTCCCTAAAAGCACAGTCAACTCTAACGAAGATGCATTAATTAACTTCATCTCTCAAGTTTCTCTAAACCAAAATTAAGATACAGACAGTAAATCTTTCCAGTAACAATCAACCAACTAACCAATCAATCAATCAATCAATCAAACCAACACTTGAGGTCAGGAAATACAAATGGGACAGACCCTTGAATACACATGCACAATCCAACTCTTTGGGGGGAAGGGTTGATATCCTAAAAGGGGGCTAAGATTCACTGTATCATGATAATTATGTAGGAAGATGTCTTTATTCTTAGGAGATGCATGCTGAATTATTTAGGGTACAAAGAATCATGATGTCTACAGCTTACTTCGAAATAATTCATCAAAAATAATAAAATAAAAATCATTTATTTAGATTGCTAAATAGATAAATACGGCAAAGTTGAACCTGCCTGGTAGGCATATGAGATTTCCCTGTGCTAGCCTATCAACATTTCAGTATGTTTGGCTACAAATAAACAGAAAAGCTATTTTGTTTAGTCTCCAGGGCAAGTAAAGAAAAATTTAATGAAGTACTTTAATAAAAGGCTTAATAAGACTTTTTAATACAAGCTTTAGGGATACAGCAAAAAAAACCACAAACCTTTATATTCAAATATATTACATACTTTATTTGAAAAATTAAATCAATTTAACAACTCCTAGAAGAAGTATATTATCAACATAATAGAATGACACTTTAAAAATACAGGTCAGACTTTGACATGCTTCTGCCCAAACCCCTCCACTGGCTCCACCTCACTTAAAAGTAAATATTAAAACTTTACAATGGCTCACAAGGCCCCTCATCATCTCCCATGACCTTTTCTACCCCGCAATCCAGTTACTTGTCCATGATCCCATTGCTGTTCCTCAACTATGCCATGCAGCTCCTGTTCAGGGACCTGTACACTGGCTGCTCCCAATGCCTAGAACACTCTGACCTTAGACGCCTACATGGCTCCTTCCCTTGCCCTCATTTACATCTTTGCTCAAATGTCACTTTCTCAGTGAGACATTCCCTATTTAACATGCAATGCCCCACACTTCACTCTTATCCCCTATCCCAGCTTTATTTTTCACCTTACCACTTATCAGCCAAGACACTCTTTCTACCTACTTAAATTTAATTTATGCATTCTAAGTTTCACATATCATATTCCTATCCATCTCTCACCTCCAAGATATAACGTCCCTGAGGGAAGGAATTTTGGTTTGCTTTGTTCACTAGTACCCTGGCACCTAAAACACAATGAAATGACATGCACACAACCGATTTATAGTCTTATTTATCCCTATGAGTTAAAAAAAAAAAAAAGGTCTATGGGGCCGGCCAGGTGGCACAGTGGTTAAGTTCACACATTCCACTTTGGTGGCCGGGGGTTCCCCAGTTCGGATCCTGGGTGCAGACATGGCACCGTTTGGCAAGCCATGCTGTGGTAGGCGTCCCACATATAAAGTAGAGGAAGATGGGCACAGATGTTAGCTCAGGGCCAGTCTTCCTCAAAAAAAAAAAAAAGAAAAGAAAAAAAGTCTAGCTTAAGACTGACCTCCCAGCCAAGCATGCTTTGTGGCATAGGCTCATACATTAAATCACACTGACTAATTTTGGCGTGGGTTTCTTAGCACTTAATCTCGTATAGATGAACCAGCTACAGCCACTCTTCTTAGTACATTTGCCTGTCTCCATATGTGGATCCTAGGTTTTCAGGAGAGCCTGGGTCTTTTCCTATTTTATTTTTCATAGTACATAAGGCAGTCCTACAGACAGTCCTACGGAGCTATCAGGCTTTTAATGAGCCTTGTTCAGTGAATGAAAAATACACAGACATACCTACATATTTTACTTCTGGCAGCATGCTACAGTGCAAAGAGCTTGAGATTTGGGGTTAGAGAGATTTAGGCTCAAAATTTAGCCCAGATTCTCAGAAGCCTATGTAACCTGCCAACAACTTAGTTTTCTTGCTTTTACAATAAAAACAATGCCACTTCCTCCAAAGGGTTCTCTTGAAAAGAGACTCAAATGACCAATCGGAAAACTCCCATACAATGTGTGACAAATATAAGTACTCAGAAAGAAATGTTGTTTTCCAACAATTTCTAAGAAATTGTTTAAAACTTCTTTTCATTTCTTTTATCTTAACTTCTCCTACCTTCTCCTATAACCCAGGGCAAATAAAATCTAATAATATTTTTAGTTAAATACAAAATGTCTCAAATATCAATATTATTTTTTACTATTCCTAGAATGGCCTCTGGCCAAACAAAAATAAAAAACCACACACATCTAGAGAAATCATTAGATATTAGTGGATGACTAGAGTTGAAGAGGATGGATTGAACAAGACCCTTCTGATAAGCTAACACTTATTTCCTAAATAATTTCTATGAGAAATCTCCTAACAAATCAAAGTAAGGTGTTGCAGAACTAAGGATCATCTACATTTACTTTTACTTCACCAAATACTCCCCTCAATTCAAATCCGCAGTGAAAAGTTACATGGGTTACTGAGAGAAACCCAAAAAGGTTTTGCATTTCATAAGGAAACATTTTTTCCTGTATTATCATTTTACCATTGTTAATATATGTAAGTTAAGATGTGTAAGACAGTAAATTAAGTATCACAATAAAAAGTATGATGAACCTTTCACCCAAGTACAATATTATCTTGATAAGGAAAATCCTACATCATTCTGCTTCAAATCAGTGAGCTATATATATAGCACGGCACTATTTTGTTATACAAAGTCTAAGTTTAAATGTAAATTTGATACTTCTTTTCTTTGAATTCCCTACTTGGAAAGTGCTTCAGACAGGAAGGAGGTACAGTGTTGACCTCCCATTGTAACTTTGCGGAGCCAATTCCATAGGGAGTACCATTTGCTGTTTCCTAACTTACTCTATTAGTCACAGCCCAATATAAATCATATTAACTATAATAGGCCAGCACTAGATACAGAATTCTGTTCACAACTTAGAAAGATTCATATTATCCTGGTATTTTCCTTAGCCCTTAATAAATGGTAACAGGACCCAAAAACTGTTGCTGCAACTAGTAAATACAGTCATGTATCGCTTAACAACGAGGATACGTTCTGAGAAATGTGTTGTTAGGTGATCTCATCATGCGAACATCACAGAGTGTACTGAAGGGGAACAACATCCGCCACCCCAAAATGTGTCTCTTTAACATGAGGATTATTTTAGGCTGACTATTTTTAAGGAACAAAAGACTTAAAAAGTTCTTCCTGTTAGCTCCCCATTAACTGCCTAAAAGAATTCAGATAAAAAAACCTGTCTCAGGAAGCGAGCTACTACCCTAGCATCACATGAACTAGGTGGTAGACAGGCAGGAACCTAGAAAAGCCTGTTTGTTGGGCTTCTCTCTGTGTTCTTCTGTTTCTGTGTGGCCAAAGACTTGTTTTCCAAACAGTTTGCTCCTTTTCACCTACCTGTGATGCCTTCCTTCCCTTTGAAGTCGCTGACTCTCCCCATCCCCAACATCTTTTGTCTTTAGCTGAGGATTTAAGGGTACGGCTTTGGCCATTTTGGCAAGTTACTCAGTTTTCCTGGATTTCTCCCATGTATACATGTTTTAAACTTTTGTTAATCTGTCTCATGTCAATTTAATTCTTAGACCAGCCAGAAGAACCTAGAAGGGTAGAGGAAAACTTCTTCCTCCCCTACAGTATTTACACAAACCCACATGGTATAGCCTACTACTCATGCAGGCTATATGGTACTAATCTTAGTGGACCCCTGTCATATATGTGGTGTGCTGCCTGAAACGTTGTTATGTGGTGCATGACTATATACATTACCCTGCAAAGAAGTTACCTGATAGGCTACTTCCAGATACTATGAATGAATTTTACTGTTCATGCCATTCAAAGAAGCACCCCTTATAGATGCCAACGCTTCTTGCAGCAGTCTGAGCCATGCTTTGCAGACTGTGGAAGTCATACATTCACTAATCAATCAGGAAAATCTAGCCCCACAAGGACTAAGGTTGCTAGATTTTTTGTCCTCTCATAAATTCCACTAAACTAGAAATGGCTAAACTTGCAATCTGTTCCTTAACCACTAATGCTTTGTGGTATCAACTACCAAAAATTTTTAAAGACATATACATGTAAAAACACATCCCTGATTTTGCAAAGTACAGAAACTTCTTTGAATCAAATGAGAAGGCTTTGCCGACCCTTTTCAATTCCATGACCACAGGAAACCAAAAGACCCTACAAATGAACCAAAAACACAAAAAAAGTAGAGAAAAGTAAGACCTTTCCCAGGCATTCAATAGGTCCAGGTTTTCCCTGCCTGATCTGGGCACTGCCTCATGGTGGAGAATCAACAAAAAGCAACAGAGATGTGGCTTGGCTTGCTCATTTCAGTCTCCATCTAAGAGAAAGGAAAGTAAGCGAGTTTTCAAACTAAGAAATACTGTAGATACTCTAAATTACTTTTTAATTCAAAGGGTGACACTCTAGATTAGTAATCAATGTCAAGAACAGTGAGGTCAATAATTTGTTCTGAGGGCTAGGGTGAGAGGTTTGATTAATCTGAAAATGTTTCCATATATGCAAAATGAGACCACTAGACTGATACTCTAAAGAAAACCAAAAGAACAACAGGGCAGAGTCTATGCAAGCTCATGGAACCATAAGATTTCAGGCTTGAAGAGACCTCACTGATAGCTACTCAAACCACCCAGAAGAGAGCACCAGGAGTTCAGATGGTATCATCTGTGAAGTACTGGCTGGCAATTTTAATTTTTACTTCATATTATCTTTATTCCATAAAATAAACAAAAAAGACAAAAGAGAAGTACTGCAGCTGAAGCATAGGTTGTATAAATTGCACACAATTGAGACAAAGATGGAACTAATTAGGCAAGATGACAGCAATAAATCTTGAGCTTGAGTTATTCATCAGAAATTGTTTCATAAGGAATGAAAAGAAAAAGACTAACGAACAATGTAAGAAACACTGGGAATACACTTCTGATAATTGTATATAAAATGATATTTTTATCTTGATGTGAAAATTAGTCTCATAACACACAGAAAACACTTCCCATTTGAGAAGCCATGTATTGCTTATGAAGCTACTTTATTAAAATTTTATTCCTCTTCAGGATCAAACAAACAAAAATAGGTAATTAAAAGTCCTTAATAGCAAAAACAACATCTGTCCAATATCACAGACTGGTATAGTTAAATAACACATTGTACAGATTATCTAAACATCTCTTTCATGTTATGGATAAGAGAATTCAGGCCTAGCAAAGGTAAGTAGCTTTTTAAAGTCATGCGGCTTTATGGGGCAGAACAAAAGGTAGAACCTATGTCTGCAAAATCCTAAAATCCAATAAGCAACATTCAGAGACTTGCTTTAGATCCAGAGACTAACAGATTGAAAGTAAATTAACAGAAAAAGATATTCCATGCAAAAACAATAACCAAAAGAGAGCAGGAGTGGTATGTTAATATCAGATAAAATAAATTTATAGACAAAAAATGTTACAGGAGAAAAAGAAGGACATTATATAATGATAAACTGGTCAATCCATCAAAAAGATGTAACAATTATAAACAAGTATGCAACTAACAACAGAGCCTCAAAATGTATGAAACAAACTAGACAGAACTGAAGGAAGAAACAGACAGCTCAACAATAACAGTTGGAGATTTCAAGACATCACTTTCAATAAAGGACAGACCAATTAGAAAAAAGACAGACAAAGAGGCAGACAACTTGAACAACACTATAAACCAGCCACACAAACATACAGAGAAGACATCATTCAACAACAGCAGAATACAAAAAGGAATATTCGCCAGGACAGACAATACGTTAGGCAACAAAACAAGTCTCAGTAAATTTTAAAAGAAATCACACAAATTATCTTCTTTGAATACAATGGAATGAAATTAGAAATCAGAAAACAGAAGGAAATTTTAAAAATTCACAAATGGGTGAATATTAAACAACATACTCAAAGAACCAATGGGTCAAAAAGAAATCACAAGGGGGCCAGCCCGGTGGTGCAGCAGTTAAGCTTGCGTGTTCCACTTCGGCTGCCCAGGTTCAGATGCCGGGTGTGGACCTATACGCCACTTATCAAGCCATGCTGTGGTAGGCATCCTACATAAAATAGAGGAAGATGGGCATGGATGTTAGCTTGGGCCAGTCTTCCTCAGCAAAAAGAGGAGGATTGGCAGTAGATGTTAACTCAGGGCTAATCTTCCTCAAAAAAAAAAAAATATATAAAAAATTTAAAAATAAATAATAATTTAAAAAAAAAATTTAAGAAAATTTTAAAAAGAAATCACAAGGGAAATTAGAAGAATGAAAACAAAAATAAAATATATCAAAACTTACGGAATGCAGCAAAAGGAGAGGGAAAGTTATATAGCTAGAAAAGTCTGTATTAATAAAGAAGAAAGATCTCAAATCAGTATCCCATCTATCAACTTAAGGAACTATTAATTAAAAGAAGAGCAACTAAAATCAAGTAGAAGGGGAGTAAATAATAAAGATTAGAGTGGGGATAAATTAGAGAATAGAAAAACAATAGAATCACCAAAATAAAAAATTGGTTCTTTGAAAACAGAAAACAAAATTGACAGGCCTTTATCGAGATTGATGGAAAAAAACAAAAGAGTGGACCAAATAACTAAAATCAGGAATGAAAATGGGGACATTAACCAACCTTACAGAAATAAAAAGGACACCATGAACTTTTCAAAAGTTTTACTGAGATATAATTCACATACCATATGATCAACCCATTAAAAGAGCACAATTCAATAAATTTTAGTATATTCCCAAATTATGTGTAACCATTGCCACAGTAAATTCTAAAACATTTTCATCAGTCAAAAAGGAATCCCACACCCTTTAGCTATCATCCTCTTTAACCTGTCACTCTTAGCCCTAAGTAACCATTAATCTACTTTCTGACTCTATAGGTTCACCTATTCAGGATATTTTATATAATTGGAATTATATCATATATTATCTCTTTTCACTGGCTTCTTACACCTAACGTTTTCTAAGTTCATCCATGATATGACATATGTCAATACTCAATTCCATTTTATCAACAAATAATATTATATTGTATATCACATTCTGATAATCCACTCATCAGCTGATGGACATGTGAGATTTCTATTTTTGGTTGCTATGATTTTTTTGTGTGGCCCACAAATTAGATAATGTACATGAAATGGAAAAATTCCTAGAAAGACACAAACTACCAAAACCGACTCAAAAGCAATAGAAAATCTAAACAGACTTAGAACAAGTAAACAAATTGAATCAGTAATCAAAAAACATTTAAAAAGCAAGTAAGCAAGCAAGAAAAAGCCCAGGATTTGATGGCCACACATGTGAATTCCGTCAAACATTTAAAGAAGGATGGGGGCTGGCCCAATGGCGTAGTGGTTGGGTTCGAGCACTCTGCTTCGCTGGCTCATGGTTCACAGGTTTAGATCCTGGGCGCAGACCTACATGCCACTTGTCAAGCCACGCTGTGGCAGCATCAAATATACAAAGCAGAGGAAGACTGGCAGAGATGTTAGCTCAGGAATGATCTTCCTCAAGCAAAAAGAGGAAGATTAGCAACAGACGTTAGTTCAGGGCCAATCTTCCTCACAAAAATAAATAAATAATAAAGAAGAATGAACACCAATACTTCTCAAACTCTTCTGAAAAACAGAAGGAACAATTCCTAACTCATTCTTTGAGGTCAGTATTACCCCGATACCAAAACCAGACAACTATATCACAATGAAAATGAAATGAGAAGTACTAATCAATTTCCCTGACGAAAACAGATGCAAAAATCTTCAACAAAATATTAGCAAACTTAATCCAATACGATATTAAATGGATTATTCACATTGATCAAATGGGGTTTATTGCAGAAATGCAAAGGCGGTTCAACAGACAAGAATCAGCTAATATAAAACGATAGAGTAAAAATAATACACCACCATCTCAATACAGAAAAAGCAGTTGATGAAATTCAGTACCCTTTCACGATAAAAACACTCAACAAACTAGAAATAGAAGAGAACTTACTGAACTTGATAAAAGGAATCTAGAAAAATCCAACAGCTAATGTCATACTTAGTGATGAAACCCTAAAAGCTTTCCCAAGATTAGAAAAACAATCTCATTTACAATAGCATCCAAAAAAATAAAACACATAGGAGAAGGTCCTGCAACTAAGATATACAATTATATACTGGGGGGATTTGGGGAGATAAAGCAGGAGGAAAAAAAAACCCACACAGGAATAAATTTAACCAAGGAAATGAAAGACAGGTGCCAAGAAAATACAAGACTAAAACCTTCAAAACATTGGCCCCATTGCCAAGTGGTTAAAGTTCCTCATGCTCTGCTTTGGCAGCCCAGGTTCACTGGTTTGGACCCCAGGTGCAGACCTACTCCACTCATCAGCCATGCTGTGGAGACATCCCATATACAAAATAGAGGAAGACTGGCACAGATGATAGCTCAGGGCTAATCTTCCTCAAGCAAAAAAAAGAGGAAAATTGGCAACAGATGTTAGCTCAGGGCAAATCTTACGGGGGGGGGGGGGGGGGGGGGGGGGGGACGACAAAAAAAAACTTCAAAACATTGCCTAAAGAAATCAAAGAAGACCTAAGTAAATGGAATCCTATGTTCATTAGATTTAAAAGACTTAATATTGTCGATATGGCAGTACTTCTCAAATTGAATGCAAATAAAAATCACAATGAGATATCACTTCACACCCACTAGGTTGCATATTAAAAAAAAGGGAGGGGAAATACAAGTACTGGTGAGAATGTGGAGAAACTGAAACCTTCATACATTGCTGGTGGGAACAGAAAATGATATAACCACAATGGAAAACAACTTAGTAGTTTCTCAAAAAGTTAAACATAGAATTAACATATAATCCAGAAATTCTACTCCTAGGCACCTGAAAAGCAAAAATCCTATGCTCACAAAATAATTTGTACATGAATGTTCATAGCAGCATTATTCAAGATAGTGAAAAAATGGAAACAATATCCATGAACTGATGAAAAGATACACAAAATGTGGTATATATCCACTCAAAGATGCTTTCAGCATAGAAAGGAATGAAGTACTGATTTGTACTACAACAGGATAAACTAAAAACATCACACTAAATGAAAGAAATCAGCCACAAAGGGCCATGTATTGCATGATGCCATTTACAGGAAATGTCCAGAATAGGCAAATCTATAGAGACAGAAAGCAGATTAGTGGTTACCAGGACTGAGGAGAGAAAGGAATGGGGAGTGACTGCTTAATTGGTATGGGATTTTCTTCTGGGGTGATGAAAATGTTCTGAAATTGGATAGTCGTGATGGATGCACAACACTGTAAATGTGCTAGAAGTCACTGGATTTAACTATTGTTAAGTGATTAAAATGGAGAATTTTACATTATATGAATTTTACTTCAATTTAAAAATAACCAAAAAGAATAAGAATGGTTTTTACCTAGCAACATATAAGTTAAAATAACCACGAAAGTCCTTTCAGTGTTCTTATGTCTGTATGTTCAAAACCTAGATCTAAAAACTAGGCGTCAGATACTTCACAACTATGATATTATTAACAGTTACGAAATAATTTTTTAATTCTAGCTACCATAAAAAGAAGAGATAAGAGAAAAAATCATATACAGTCATGCATCACTTAGTGACAGGGATACATTCTGAGAAATGTGTCATTAGGTGATCTCATCACTGTGCAAATATCACACAGTGTGCTTACACAAACCTAGATGGTATAGTCTACGACACACCTGGGCTACATGGTACCAATCTTATGGGAGCACCATCATATATGCAGTTCACTGCTGACCAAAATGTCATTGTGTGCTGCATGACTGTACTAATCTTAAGAGATAAGCTTATACCAATCATTGTACTCACTTTTAAGTGCAAGCAAACCCAATTATTTTAGCAAGCTAATAAGAAAATACAACATCTATTAACCCTGTCCTTGGGAGCAGCAGTGACTCACCAAGTTTCTCTGGTTCATCCGGCCCTGTGCCTGCAATGCAGCTGCTCTCCAGGCCATAGGTGGGATCCACTTTCCCAGAGGCTCGTGCTGCTTCCTGTACTTTCTTCACATGAGCTTCAACCAATTCCAGTGGTACCTCTTCCCGAACCCGAGAAAATTCCTCTGTTCAAGAATAAAAACAGAAGTGACCTGGTTTTGCCCAAATATTTGCTTCAATGTAAATCACTAAGAAATTCAACACAACATTAGTATCTTGCATGTAGTGACCTTTCTGAGGACTTGGTCTTATCCAGTGACAAAATAAGAAGGCTAAATGACATAATCGTGTACAGTAATGAAATTCTATGTCTCTACGTTTTACCTTACATGCCACAGTACCTTGCTATACAAATAAAAGATATTTAAATGTCTATCAATAACAATCAAAATTGCTGTCCAAATTTTATCTAACACAGCTAGCTAGATTGACAAACAAGAAAACAGCAAGGATTAAACCACCAGAAAGATAAGAAAGAGTTGTATGGTGTGCGAAAGTTCTAATTATAATTAATATAATCCAAAAATGTTAAATGGGGGAGAAGATCCAAGATGGCGCCGTGAGTAGTCCTCTTTGTCTCTCGCCCTTCGAGTCTACAATTATTTGGACACTTATCGCTTGACAAAGGATATCCAGACAGCATCTCAGGACGTCTGAGACACCCACGCGACTATACATCGGAAGGCGGACGGACTTTCCTCCGGGAGGATGTGGAAATAGGTGAAAACTCTCCGACCCCGACGGGCAGCCTAGTACCCGCAAGCGGCTTTCTTCCAACGGATGCCCCCAGAGGATCCACACACATCTAGGGCAGGAGCGAGAACACAACAGAGGAGCGACGGTGGAAAGAGGTGACCAGAACCCTACCTAAACCCCCCGCAATTACTCCTAAACGCAGAGGGAAACTTTGGAGTTGCACACCTGAGCCCGCGGGGAGAGTCTCTCCCCGCCATTGGCGGGGAGACCCAGCCTGATGCTTGGGGCGCCTGGAGGGTCCCAGAGAGAGTCACGGAGGGCACGGAGGTCTCTCAGCTGCCGTTGCCCGCCCCGTGAGACTAGGGATTGCCGGAGATCTCAGAGAGGACCGGGGCTGGGGGAACTTTCAAAGGCCGGTTCTGCGACCCGGAGGGGAAGCGCCGGAGCTCCGCCTGGGCAGCAGACAAAACTTTCTGTCTGCCGTTAGCAGAGGGGCCACGCCCAGCATTCAGGGCTCCCGGAAGAGGCCCGGAGAGAAGCCCAGAGGGCGGGGCGACCCCCAGCTGCCGTTGCCCGCCCCATGAGACTAGGGATTGCCGGAGATCTCGGAGAGGACTGGGGCTGGAGAGAGTTCCAGAGACCCAGCTTAGTAGCCTAGGGGGAAACCCTACAGGCTCACAGCAGCCTTAGGGAAAGCCTCTGCACAGCACCAGTAGAAGGCACCCAGCCGCCAGCCACAAGGCTGGAAGACCCCAGGGCAAAAGCAGCATAGCTAGGTGTACTAACCACAGACTGTAGAAGATGCCAATAGCTCTCCTGCGACCCATAGAGGACAAGTGAGATTTGGTGGGTGCCGACAGCAACGGAGCGACAAATATAAGTGATCCCACCCCTGGCCGCTGGAAAAGCCCATAACACCGTTGCAGACCCCAAGGAGAGAGCACATCTAGGTGGGCTGCAACAGTAGGCACCTGCAGCCTGAAGCTCTCCTGTGACGGCCCCCACGGCAGAGGAGGGAATCCAAAGGGCCACTGTGGCTACGAAGAGGGGCCCAGGCCCAGTTAGCAACTACGGACAGGGTTCCTGGTTGGTGAAGTATAAACAGCTGCTCCCCCCACCGCAGCAGCTGAAACAAGTGAAAGGAGCAACTAAACTCTATCTCCATGCGGAGGCACAAATCAACAACATCAAGCAATATGGAAAAATACATTAAATCTCCAGAACAGAAAGAAAGTAACAAATACACAGAAAACAATCCCAAAGAAAATGAGATATATAACCTAAATGATGATGACTTCAAAACAGCCATCATTAAGATTCTCAATGAGTTAAGAGAGAATTCTGACCGACAACTCAACGAGTTCAGGAGCTATGTCACAAAAGAGTTTGGTACCATAAAGAAGAACCAAACAGAAATATTGGAAATGAAGAACACAATAGAGGAGATTAAGAAAAATCTAGATGCTCTGAACAGTAGGGCCGATAATATGGAGGAAAGAATTAGCAATTTGGAAGATGGCAATATAGAATTGTTGCAGGCAGAGGAGGAGAGAGAAGCAAGACTTAAAAGAAATGAAGAAACTCTCCGAGAATTATCAGACACAATTAGGAGATGCAACGTAAGGATTATTGGTATACCAGAGGGAGAAGAGAAGGAGAAAGGGGCAGAAAACCTATTCAAAGAAATAATGGCTGAGAACTTCCCAAATCTGGTGAGGGAGATGGATCTTCAGGTGACAGAAGCCAATAGATCTCCAAACTTTATCAATGCAAGAAGACCAACTCCACGGCATATAGTAGTGAAGCTAGCAAAAGTCAACGACAAGGAGAAAATATTAAGGACAGCCAGGCAAAAGAAACTAACCTACAAAGGAACCCCCATCAGGCTATCAGCAGATTTCTCAGCAGAAACTTTACAGGCTAGAAGAGAGTGGAATCATATATTCAAAAATCTGAAGGACAAAAATCTACAGCCGAGAATTCTCTACCCAGCGAAAATATCCTTCAAATACGATGGAGAAATAAAAACTTTCCCAGATAAACAAAAATTAAGGGAGTTCATTGCCACAAAACCTCCTCTTCAGGAAATCCTCAGGAAAACCCTCATTCCTGAAAAATCCAAAAAAGGAAAGGGGCTACAAAACCAAGAGCAGAGGAGATAAGTAGAAGGACAACAACAGAGAGTAGCAGCTCTACATCAGAACAGATTAAACCATGGGACGAGAAACAAAAGAAACTGAAGAAAACCGGAAAACAAGACACAAAATGGGAGTGGTAGGCCCCCACGTCTCAATAATCACTCTAAATGTAAATGGATTGAACTCCCCAATCAAAAGACACAGAGTGGCAGGATGGATCAAAGAACAAGATCCAACAATATGCTGCCTCCAGGAAACACACCTCAGCCCCAAAGACAAACACAGACTCAGAGTGAAGGGATGGAGAACAATACTCCAAGCTAATAATGAACAAAAGAAAGCAGGTGTCGCTATACTAATATCAGACAAGGTAGATTTCAAAGCAAAACAGATAAAGAAAGATAAAGAGGGACAGTATATAATGATAAAAGGGACTCTCCACCAAGAAGACATAACACTTATAAATATATACGCACCCAACACAGGAGCACCAAAATTTGTAAAGCAACTCTTAATAGAACTAAAAGAAGACATCAACAACAATACAATAATAGTAGGGGACCTCAACACACCATTAACACCAATGGACAGAACATCCAGACAGAAAATCAACAAGGAAATAATAGAATTAAATGAAAAATTAGACCAGATGGACTTAATAGATATATATAGAACACTTCATCCAAAAACAGCAGGTTACACATTCTTCTCAAGTGCACATGGAACATTCTCAAGGATTGACCATATTTTGGGAACCAAAGCAAACATCAATAAATACAAGAGAGTTGAAATAATATCAAGCATCTTTTCTGATCATAACGCTATTAAACTAGAAATCAACTACAAGAAAAAAGCAGAGAAAGGTGCAAAAATGTGGAGACTAAACAACACGCTTCTCAACAAACAATGGATCATTGAAGAAATTAAAGAAGAAATCAAATATTATCTGGAGACAAATGAAAATGAGAACATGACATACCAAATCATTTGGGATGCAGCAAAAGCAGTCCTAAGAGGGAAATTCATCGCAATACAGGCTCACCTCACTAAACAAGAAAAAGCTCACGTAAGCAACCTCAAACGACACCTAACAGAACTAGAAAAAGAAGAACAAACAAAGCCCAGAGTCAGTAGAAGGAGGGAAATAATAAAAATAAGAGCAGAAATAAACGATATTGAAACAAAAAAGACAATAGAAAGGATCAATGAAACAAACAGTTGGTTCTTCGAAAGAATTAACAAAATTGACAAACCCCTAGCCAGACTCACCAAGAAAAGAAGAGAGAAATCACAAATTAATAAAATCAGGAATGACAGAGGAGAAATCACAACAGATACCAATGAAATACAAGAGATCATAAGAGAATACTATGTAAAACTATATGCCAACAAATTGAACAACCTGGAAGAAATGGACAAATTCCTAGACTCCTACAATCTCCCCAAACTGAATCAGGAAGAAATGGAGAATCTGAATAGACCAATCACAAGTAAGGAAATAGAAACGGTAATCAAAAACCTCCCCAAAAACAAGAGTCCAGGACCAGACGGCTTCTCTGGAGAATTCTACCAAACATTCAAAGAAGACTTAATACCTATTCTCCTCAAACTGTTCCAGAAAATTGAGAAAGATGGAGAACTCCCTAACACATTCTATGAAGCCAACATCACTCTGATCCCCAAACCTGACAAGGACAACACAAAGAAGGAGAACTACAGGCCGATATCACTGATGAACATAGATGCAAAAATCCTCAACAAAATTTTGGTAAACCGATTACAGCAATACATCAAAAAGATTATACACCATGATCAAGTGGGATTTATACCAGGGACACAGGGATGGTTCAACATCTGCAAGTCAATCAACGTGATACACTACATCAACAAAATGAAAAACAAAAACCACATGATCATCTCAATAGATGGAGAGAAAGCATTCGACAAGATCCAACACCCATTTATGATAAAAACCCTTAGTAAAATGGGTATAGAAGGAAAGTACCTCAACATAATAAAGGCCATATATGATAGACCCACAGCCAACATCATACTCAATGGACAAAAGCTGAAAGCCATCCCTCTGAGGACAGGAACAAGACAAGGGTGCCCACTTTCACCACTCCTATTCAACATAGTACTGGAGGTGCTAGCCAGAGCAATTCGGCAGGAAAAAGAAATAAAAGGAATCCAAATAGGTAACGAAGAAGTAAAACTCTCGTTGTTTGCAGACGACATGATCTTATACATAGAAAACCCCAAAGAATCCACAGAAAAACTATTAGAAATAATCAACAACTACAGCAAAGTAGCAGGGTATAAAATTAACGTGCATAAATCAGTAGCATTTCTATACACTAACAATAAACTAACAGAAAAAGAACTCAAGAACTCTATCCCATTCACAATCACAACGAAAAGAATAAAATACCTTGGGATAAACTTAACCAAGGAAGTGAAGGATCTATACAATGAAAACTACAAGACTTTCTTGAAAGAAATAGGCGATGACATAAAGAGATGGAAAAACATTCCTTGCACATGGATTGGAAGAATAAACATAGTTAAAATGTCCATACTACCTAAAGCAATCTACAGATTCAATGCTATCCCAATCAGAATCCCAAGAACATTCTTCACAGAAATTGAACAAACAATCCTAAAATTCATATGGGGCAACAAAAGACCGCGAATTGCTAAAGCAATCCTGAGCAAGAAAAACAAAGCCGGCGGAATCACAATCCCCGATTTCAAAACATACTACAAAGCTACAGTGATCAAAACAGCATGGTACTGGTACAAAAACAGGTCCACAGATCAATGGAACAGAATTGAAAGCCCAGACATAAAACCACACATGTATGGACAGCTAATCTTCGACAAAGGAGCAGAGGGCCTACAATGGAGAAAAGAAAGTCTCTTCAACAAATGGTGCTGGGAAAACTGGACAGCCACATGCAAAAGATTGAAAATTGACCATTCTTTTTCACCACACACCAAAATAAACTCAAAATGGATCAAAGACCTAAAGATTAGGCCTGAGACAATAAGTCTTTTGGAAGAGAATATAGGCAGTACACTCTTTGACATCAGTTTCAAAAGAATCTTTTCGGACACTGTAACTCCTCAGTTGAGGGAAACAATAGAAAGAATAAACAAATGGGACTTTATCAGACTAAAGAGCTTCTTCAAGGCAAGGGAAAACAGGATTGAAACAAAAAAACAGCTCACTAATTGGGAAAAAATATTTACAAGCCACTTATCCGACAAAGGGTTAATCTCCATAATATACAAAGAACTCACACTGCTTAATAACAAAAAAACAAACAACCCGATCAAAAAATGGGCAGAGGACATGAACAGACATTTCTCAAAAGAAGATATGAATATGGCCAATAGACACATGAAAAGATGTTCATCATCGCTAATCATCAGGGAAATGCAAATCAAAACTACACTAAGATATCACCTTACCCCCGTTAGATGGGCAAAAACATCCAAAACCAAGAACGACAAATGTTGGAGAGGTTGTGGAGAAAGAGGAACCCTCATACACTGTTGGTGGGAATGCAAACTGGTACAGCCACTATGGAAAACAGTATGGAGATTTCTCAAAAAGTTAAAAATAGAAATACCCTATGACCCAGCCATCCCATTACTGGGTATCTATCCTAAGAACCTGATATCAGATATCTCAAGACTCCATTGCACCCCTATGTTCATCGCAGCATTATTTACAATAGCCAAGACGTGGAACCAGCCTACATGCCCAGAAACTGATGATTGGATAAAGAAGATGTGGTATATATACACAATGGAATACTACTCAGCCAAAAAAAAACACGAAATTGGCCCATTCACAACAACGTGGATGGACCTCGAGGGCATTATGTTAAGCGAAATAAGTCAGTCAGAGAAAGACGAACTCTATATGACTCCACTCATAGGTGGAAATTAGTATATTGAGAAGGAGATCTGATCAGTGGTTACCAGGGAAAAGGGGGGGTGGGGGGAGGGTACGGAGGGGGAAGTGGTGTACCCACAACATGACTAACAAAAATGTACAACTGAAATCTCACAAGGTTGTAATCTATCATAACATTAATTAAAAAAAAAAAAAAAAAAGAAAAATACTTGACTGAAAAAGTTTGAGAAGCAGCGAGCTGATATATTCAAACTAATCTAGTTTAACACCTTTCCTTCCCATTTTACTCTAAATTCACAGTGACTTTGCTATACCAGCTAGAATTCTGGGATGAGAATCAGGAAATCTGGACCCAGCTATGCACCATCCATCCAACCATCCGTCTTCTGTTGGTCCAAACAAGTACTTACAGAGTGCTCTCCTATGGCTGGAGTGTCTCTAATACAGTGTGACTTGATGAAGTTATATGAACTTTTCTAGTTCTGTTTCCTTGCATATAAAATTAGGTGATTTGACAGAAAAAAAAAAAAAAATGTTAAATGGGGGACCAGCCTGGTGGCACAGCAGTTAAGTTTGCATGTTCTGCTTCGGTGGCCCAGGGTTCGCCAGCTCAGATCCCGCTTGCGGACCTAGCACTGCTTGTCAAGGCATGCTGTGGCAGGCATCTCACATACAGAGGAAGATGGGCATGGATGTTAGCTCAGGGCCAGTCTTCCTCAGCAAAAAAGAGGCGGATTGGTAGCAGATGTTAGCTCAGGGCTAATCTTCCTCAAAAAAAAAAAAAAAACTTAAATGGACTCCCTTTGCCAGTTACATCAAATTCCAAATGAATCACAAAATATACCATTAAAAATTGTTTTGCCCAGCCAATTCTTCTTTTCGAGGAAGATTAGCCCTGAGCTAACATCCACTGCCAATCCTCCTCTTTTTGCTGAGGAAGACTGGCCCTGAGCTAACATCTGTGCCCATCTTCCTCCACCTTACATGTGGGACCCCCACCATAGCATGGCCCGCCAAGCAGTGCCATGTCCGCACCCGGGATCCGAACCAGCGAACCCTGGGCCGCCGAAGCGGAACGTGTTAACCTAACCACTATGCCACGGGGCTGGCCCTGCCCAGCCAATTCTTAATAAACATTTGTGTTTTACTTTCAAGTGTTATAATACTTTTAAATATAACACGGTATCTTTAAGGGACAATAAAGTTGATCTTTTTGTTATTTATATAACAGAAAGGAATGTAACAGCTGATATTTAAATTTGAGATAACATTAATATGAAGGAAAGTATTAAACCATTATCTGAAATTGTTGTGCTGTCAAGATGGTTTAGGAAAATCCATACCCAAAGCTGCTTTTGCTGCAGCAGATGCCACACGAGGGTCCACCACAGATGCCAAAAAAGCAACAGTGCTCATGACTGGGTTTCCTGATTGACTGAAGGGGACAGGCTGGTAGGCCAAGGGCCCAAGAGAAGCATCTGAATTCTCAAGGTATGGGTCCTCAATGGGAAGCCTCAAAAAGTGGAGGATGCATTCATCCTGAGTACGACTTCCAACATGTTCTGATACTTTGTTCCAATCATCCTTGTACATCTCCAGGGCCTAAAACAGAAAAAAAACAGGAGCGTTAATATCAGGTAACAAGGAAGTAATATGTAATAACATGAAAAGTCTGTGACTATTCTTTAGATAGGTTTTTAAAAAAATAATGAAAATGTTTATATGAAAATAGGAAGATCTGGGGGCTGGCCCCGTGGCCGAGTGGTTAAGTTCGCGCGCTCCGCTGCAGGCGGCCCAGTGTTTCGTCGGTTCGAATCCTGGGCGCGGACATGGCACTGCTCGTCAGACCACGCCGAGGCAGCGTCCCACATGCCACAACTAGAGGAACCCACAACGAAGAATACACAACTATGTACCGGGGGGCTTTGGGGAGAAAAAGGAAAAAATAAAATCTTTAAAAAAAAAAAAAAAGAAAATAGGAAGATCTGACAGCTCTCCTTATATTAAATTCTTAATCAGGCAAGATAAATAAATAATAAAAGGCACGCATATTGTAAAGGAAGAAGTACAACTGCCTTTTGTTAATACACACGAGATTGCTTATACAGAAAAACCTAAGAAACTCACTAAAAAGGCAGTAAAATGAAAAAGCTTAGCAAGGTTACAGGATAGAAGGGCAACAGAAAAACTCAATGATATTTCTATATATATGAGCAATGAAAAATTTTAAGTTGGAAAAAAGTATTTAACAATAGCATAAAATGAAATACCTAAGAATATAATAAAATATGTGTAAGATCAATATCCAAAAAAGAAAAAAGACATGCTGAGAGAAATCAAAGACCTAAATAAACGAAGTACTGTGTTCTTTCAGTGGAAGTCTCAATATTGTTAAGACGTCAATTCTCTCCAAAATGAACTACAGGTTAATGCAATTCCATTCGAACTCCAAGCTTTTTTTTATCAATTAAAGAAATGACACTAAAATTTATAAAGTATATAAATTTCTAGTTTTAAAACTTATAATTTTTCAGAGAAAATGCGGGAAACCTCCAATAAAAAGAGGAAAAGCAGTCTTCAAGGCAGAGAATGACAGAACAGTATAAAGAAAATCAGAACTATGTGGTGCTAAGTCAAGGAATTAACTGGGTAAAAAGAATCTATTCAGTAGCTTACCAAAGCACTACTCTCAAATAGTTCTCCTAGGGCCATGATTCTCAACCAGGGCAGTTTTGGCCATGTCTGCAGACATTTTTGATTGATACAACCGGGGAGGTGTTCCTGGCATCTAGTGGATAGAGGCCACGAATGCTGTTAAACATTCTACAGCGCACATAATAGCCCCCACAACAAAGAAACTATCTGGCCCAAATGTCAATAGTGGCGTGGCTACAAGCCTTGCTCTAGAGCCTGACTTGCTGATTTACACTGAAACCGCTTGCTATGATAGTTCTCTCCATGTTTACCTGCCTCAGTGAATCCCTAACCCTGGGTTCCAAGTGCTGTTCCAGGCTTTCCTTCTCACTGGAGTGGTACAGGACTCCTCAAAACGCGAGCCAGCAAATGGTCTTACTCATTAAATCCTTGAAAAACAAGGTTAGCTCTGGGTTTCCTCTGGATAGTCAGTGGCCTCAGATAGTTATAGAAGGAGTTACTTAGAAAAAAGACCCAGCCTGTAGCAAAAAAGAAAAATCAATCTACCTTGCTAGGGTCCTTGGGGCCAGAAACATTTAGCAGGGGCCATCTTAAGTTCTTGATTATGGGTAGAGATTTTCTTAGCATGCTCTATCATAACCTTTTCAAACAAACTTATTATTAAAAAAAAAAAAGGTTTCCTTTATTCATTTTCCTTCAGCCAGAGAAAAATAAAGCTCAAGAAGGTTGTCTAAGGAATTCTTTGACACAAAATTCAAGCAAGAGTCAGCGTCCAGAAAAGCGTAAGGCTGAGAAACAGTGAACTTCTGAGCCTAGGCACTGGTGGTAGCGTTACATAAGAGGGGCAGATTGAAGAGATGTTTTCAAAACAAAACATGATGACAGACTGGCCAGGAAGGACAGACAGGTGACATATAGAGAAAAGCTATCAGATTAGTAGATGTTTTATGATACTACAAAACACCTTAATTCCTCCTGCCATAACCTGGGTAATCACCATTACTTACCTGGATTCTCAGAATTTTATGTCTCTCTATCCTTAAATTCATCCTACTTTCTGATGGCAGAATGTACTATGTTTCAGACAAGACACTGTCTCTCCCCTGCCTAAAACTATTTCATTGTTCATCATTATCTTATGGAATTAAGGCCAAACATGATTGGGGCTCTGTCTACTTCTTCTACCACACTCCCAACTCTTTTGTTCCAGGAATACCCAGATCCCACACTGTTCCTAAGTATTGTGGCTATGTACAGTTTGTTCTGCACTAGAAATATCATGCATTGGAATCAACAAAGCTGTCCCATTTCCCAGGAAGCTGTCCATTACATCTCATTCACCCAGCCTAGCTACACAGCCACTCCTCTGTATGTGTTGTGCTCTGGGTGCACCTCGAACTGTGTAGCTGAGGACATGGCACTCATTTTTCATTTTATCTGTTTGTGTCACCTGCTAAACTATAAATCCCTTAATTGCAGAGACTATGGCCTATCTCAATCTGCAGTGTCTGTTACAGTGCCTGAGGCACAGTAGCCAATAAAATTTGCTGAACTTAACCACAGGGAACTGGACAAAACCAAGAAAGGAATTTGACCTTTTCCTATGGCTCCAAATGTTAAAAAAAAAACCCCACAAAACACAACACATAAAACCACGCTGTAAAAAAGGCTTTTCTTCAAGACAAGTTTTTTTTTTTACCGGAAGACATACTCATCTAAAGTATAATTTAAAATTACACAGGAAAAAAATCTTTCTTGGGTTGCATATCAAGGAAAGGTATATCAAGTGCATGCACGCTGTCAGAAAATCTCTGAGGCTGCTTACTGAATATCTCCTAATGCGACTGCTTCTGTAAATCTAGCCAGTATAAGATACGTGAAAATTCTAGTGATAAACAAACATTAATAACTCTCATGGACTTTATTTTCAGGTACAAGACTTTACATCCATTGATTATCTAAGGGAAAATAAATACAAGGCATGAGAAAGCAAAGCAGGCATGAGAAAGACTAAAGTTAACAAGGGAGAAACGATAAGCTCACAGATACAAGTCTTGTCAATATCAAGCCCAGGGCAATTATAAATGACCAGGAAGAATACTGCAATTAATTGTAGACTTAAAAGCAATTGTGAAAGCCTCTTTTTAAAATCTCCTTAATCACTATGTAATAGAATGGCACCATTTCTTCTTTGATTTTGGCCCCATGATTCTGTCTACGCAATTTCAAACTGCCGTAGGGACTGAGTTATTAGCCTTTGTGGCTTCCTACATTGATGACAGATTTTCAGGTGAAACACATGAAATTCCTCACACATTTTACAAATAAAATTTTACTGAAACAAGTCTCCAACACCTTGATCTTATGCAATATTTTTTTTAAAAAGCTCATATAGAGACTTACATTATCTTTCATGTCTACCAATCAAAGATTTTTTTCAAACTGCATTCATTTGTCCAATGTGTAGATTCCACTTTGGTTATGTGCAAAATTGAAATTATGCCTCCAATACTTGTGATAAGACAATCAACTGAACACAACCAAAGATAACAACTTGTAGCTTTCCATACAACAACTATCCTTTGATAAGAGATTATACCAAACAAAATCTTTTGTAAATAAAAGTGAGTGGTCTCAAGAATAATCTGAAATATTTGGCATGCTGCCAAATTTGTCAACCTATTCACTAGGGAGAAATTGACTGTTTTTTTGGTTATAAATCCATTAAAAACTTTTTATCTGACTTTATGTTCTTAAGCTATTAATTACTGGTAAATAACTATATAAATAGAAGGTGTTAATAGTAAACAATGCTGTTGGGAAGCCTTTTATTTCTCTTTGCGTAAGCACAGACAACACCTGTTGATTCAACTACACGCTTAAAAGAAAAAATCAACCACTGCACAGGGCCCACCTGCAGGAGAGAAAATGCACTATTGTGTAAGGATACTGTGGTTTTCCTGGGTATGTTCAGGGTAAACAGCAGCTCAGCCATTCTGACCTCATTCTGTACGTACTATCCACTAATCTTAAATGTAGAAGAGGAGAAAATTTTGAGTATCACTGTGCAGCAAGAAAAAGAACTGATAGTGAGACTACTGTTCCAGTTGGTGTTGCACAACTAAATTTCTCCCCAGAGCCCTGAGATTCTAAAACAGCAATATAAATATACATTATAGTCCCCTGAAAGTAATGAGAATTTTTAAATTAACATCCATGACAGACACGACTAGACAAAACAGCCCTGAAACAAATAAAAAGTGGCTCAGAAAAGAAGCTCTCTGCACATCACTGATACTGAATGGGCAGACAAGAATAAATTAAAGTACTGGTAAAAACCCAGAAGGAAGAAATCTTTTTTAATTTTGATCCAGAGAGAGAGACACAAAGAGAGAGAGAGAACAAGGAAAAGTAGCAGACAGTGTAAGAAAGAAAAGGAAATAGTTAATACACCTCTAAAACTTAAGGAATCAGTTTGGAATAACTAAAAAAACCAAATTAAAGCAGTACAGAAATGTCCGATAACATCAGGCCCAGTGTAACTCAAAATGTGGTTTGGAGACCCATGGGGCACCAGACTTTCAGGGGAACTGAGAGATCAAAACCATTTTTCATAATAATACCAGAATATTATTGCCTTTTTCATTATGTTGACTTTTGTACTGATGGTGAAAAAAGTAATGGTGGTTGAATTGCTGGTCCCTTAGCATGAATCAAGGCAATGGTACCAGACAGTGTTAACTTAAAGTCACTTTATTCTTCACCGCCACAAAACAAAATAAGCCAACTTTACTTAAACGTTTTCTTAATGAAATAGTAAAAATAACTAATTTTATTGACTCTAAACATCTAAACCCATGTGTTTTTAATATTCGGTGCTATGAAACATGAGGTACACAAGAGGACTAAATATCAATTATCAAAGCATGATGGCTGCCTAAAGGAAAAGCATTTTTGCGATACTTTGAATTTCAAACCTAACTAGCCACTATTTTCATTAAACAACATTTTTACTAGAACAAATGGTTAACACACCATGGTTTCACAGTTATCTGGCCAACATTTGCTCATAAACAAACAAAGATTCTCAAAAATCTCACATCAAGGAAAACAACTGATAGTGCTCATTGCCAATGATTAAGTGAAAATTAGAATTCTCAAAAATACGTATCTGCCATGAAAGCTTGTCCTACTACTTAAAAAAGAGTTTTTCTGATGAGATGAGACTGGTAATAATATCAGATGAGATTTTTTTGATATTGTATAATGAACTGTATCAACATTTGGAAGATGTGCATAATTCAGTAATATCAATGTAAGGTGTTACACAAACATACATAGATAAAAGATCTATCACAAGCACAAGAGAGACCAATGGATTCCACACTACAACTGACCCTCAAGAAACTATCAGTGGTCAAGTTTTAATGTAGTATCAAGTAAGAATATCCATTATTATCTGCAAAGATCATTAACATACCTCTCCTGTTTCTAACTACATACGCTGGTGATGCCAGATTTTCTTAATATACTTAAACTAAAACAATGTATCTGACAGAAAGGCAAATATGAAAATCTAGCTGTGTTCTAGTAAGCCAAACATTATAGAGATTTGCTAAAATGTGTAACGCCACACTTCTCACTAGTATCTTTCATTTTCCAAAAGCTAACTTACTTATTTTTCTGCTGAGGAAGATTCGCCCTAAGCTAACATTCACTGCCAACCCTCCTCTTTTCTTTTTTTTTGATTGAGGAAGATCAGCCCTGAGCTAACATCTGTGCCAATCCTTCTCTATTTTTTTGTATGTGGGACACCTCTACGGTGTGGCTGGTGAGTGGAGTAGTTCCGCGCCCAGGAACCAATCCCAAAAACTCAGGCCATTGAAGCTGAGCGCGCAGAAATTTAACCCCTTGGCCACGGGCCAGGCCCTCCAAAAGCTATTTTTTCATAAAAATGTTGATTATGTTGACTCGCAATGGGTTTACTGCTATTTTTAAGTGAATTAAATATTTTTCAGTTTTAATTTTTAATATAGAAAACATTAACAAAGTCACATAAATGAAAGCTCTTTGGAGTCCTCAATATAATTTTTAAGAGTATAACTGTTGTCCCAAGACCAGAAAGTTTAAGAACTGCTGACCTGGTCTAACCTTATACTTGATTTCTGAATTGTGTATTTTACCCCCGATACACAACTTTGGATCAGATGGAATACTCTAGTGAAAGGGAGCTCTCTTCTTCCACAAATTCATTTAGTTATAAATGGTGCAGATGCTGTCAGTAAATTACCAGCAGGAATCATGTTCTTCCAGGTTGACCCCACTACTGAAATCACAAAGCCAGGTATTAGTTTTCCCAGGATCACATGCAGGTGATTATGAGACTCATTCTGATCAATGAGATACAAAGGAAAGACTGATGAGGGGCTTCTGGGAGAGCTTTTCCTTCCAAGAAGAGCCTGAGAAGAAAAGTCTCCAACTTTCTTCCTGTTTTGAATGGGGATGTGAAGGCTGCAATTAACCAGCCTTCCTGTGACCAGAAGAGAACACACAAAAAGATAAAAAGTGGACAGCTAAGGAAGGTGGAACAAAACAACACAAAAGCTAGGGACCTGATGAAATAATTGAGCAGCGGAAACAATCTTGAAATTGCTAATCTGAAGAAATCTAGTTGAACACAAACCAACGTCCTTTTGGTTTAACCTACTGCTAGTCAGATTATCTGTTCCTTGCAGGCAAAAGCATTCCTAACAGATTTAACAATAAAGTTCCTCACATGGTCCTAATTCAGCACCCACAGACACATTCTATCCACAAATATTAAGTGGATCATGTAGGCTCCATTTTACTTAAACAATTGTTCTGTAACTAAAGACAAAGGGTTCTTCTTCAGAAATGATTGATAAATATAGAAGCAAACAGTTTTTCCTACCCTTCAGACTAGAAATAATGGCCAAGATCTAGCTGTGTCAGTATTTGCAAGAATCTCCAAAGACATGAAGAAATCCAAATAAGCATTCAATAAACTGATTGACAGAGACACCAGGCATTATCACTGGTTTACCATAGTTTCTGCTTTCAATAGTGTTTTCAATGGCAGATGTCTTTAGCTACTTCTCTGGAATCCTTCTGGGAAATATAACGGATGTGCACTCAAACGCATACAAGCACAGTAGGGATCTAATCTACAATGACTGAGGTGGGCTAAGTTAAGAAAAACTGGAATCTGAAAAAATGCCCCACTTCAAAGGAACATCTGCTACTCAAGGGCAGCCAATTTTTGCTATGTGGAAATGAGACCCTGGTATTGCCAGATCTTCAAAGTTTGGAGGACAAGTTCGAAATCTAGACTACTTTGGCAAAGCTCCAATATGTGTTTAAATGTTGGCAAAAAAAATTAAAACCAAAAAACCCAACCTGGGGGGCTGGCCCCGTGGCCGAGCGGTTAAGTTCGCGTGCTCCGCTGCAGGCGGCCCAGTGTTTTGTTGGTTCGAATCCTGGGCGCGGACATGACACTGCTCATCAAATCACGCTGAGGCAGCGTCCCACATGCCACAACTAGAAGGACCCACAACAAAGAATATACAACTATGTACCGGGGGGCTTTGGGGAGAAAAAGGAAAAAAATTAAATCTTTAAAAAAAAAAAAAAACCCAACCTGGGCCAAAATAACACATATCCAGGCTTGATTTCCCCTACGGAAAGTCAGAATGTCACCTCTAGTGTGATATTTAAATAATAACAGCCCAGGAAAACTCTGTTAAAACTCATCACATGGATCAAAAATTTTCAGGATAAATTCCAAAGGTATATTTAAAGTCCAATCACAGAAACTGTATCCATCTCATACGTGAATAAAGGGGCCACATCAGTAATCTGCTTACCTCCAGGAGTAGAAGGGTTTCCTGTTCAGTCCATTCTCTTCCCGCACTAGCACCTTTACTCTAAAGAAACAAAATCAGAATTTACTTATTCCTAAAGGCTGCATATGGAGCTCAGCAAGATTCCTTTCTATGTTCAGGGCACAGGTTTATACAAACCACCAAAGTCAGTCCCTGAGTAAAAGGAATAAAAAGCACAAGAAACCTAAACTTCAAACAGAAAGGCTGGCTTATTTCAAAGATTTCTTGATGTCTACCAAGGACTCATGGATTAATCAAACATTTAATTTCCAATATTTTGATATTCAAAAATACGTTTTGAAGCTACAAAGGCATAGTATTTTAATGCATACTGGAATCAGCTATTATACTGTAAACAAAAAACAAACATTTGGTATAACTTAAAGGCAGTACTTTTTCCAAGAAAAAACTGTAGTAGATATAAAGCAGATTCCTGATTCCAACTGCAATAAGTTCATACTATTTCACTTTTAACATCTCCTGATTAAAACAATCTCCCAGGGATACCCTAAACTCCAAATCACCTTTCCCATGAGAATCTCATTTAACTGAAAATTTATGTGAGCATAGGGGTATAAGAAAACTGAGTTTGCGTTATGTAAAAATTTTGTAAAAGTTATGTAAAAATTAGAATTTAGGGGCTGGCCCCAAAGTGGTTAAGTTCACAGGCTCCACTTTGGTGGGTGAGGTTCGCTGGTTCGGATCCTGGGCACAGACCTAGCACCACTCATCAAGCCTGCTGAGGCAGTGGCCCACACAAAAGAACTAGAAGGACATAAAACTAGAATATACAACTATGTAATGGGGGGCTTTAGGGAGGAAAAAAATGAGAGGTCAGAGTTCAAATCACGCCTTTAAAAGAAAATTAAAATTTATCAACTGATTCATATTTCTTGATTTGCAGACCCTAAACCATAGATATACAGAGTACAGGATGTGTAGTATACTTGACATTATTCTTTAGCTGCAGATGTTACTAATTCAAAATATATATTCAAACATATTCATTCTCTGAAAACTCTATTCCTTTGTATTTAAGTGGTATCTGTTGTAATTTGTTTTCTCTCGTTTCTAATTTGCTTCATTTGAACATTCTCTTTTTTTTTCTTAGTTAGTCTGGCTAAGGGTTTGTCAATTTTGTTTATCTTCTCAAAGAACCAGCTCTTAGTCTCACTGATTCAATCTACTGTTTTCTTGGTTTCAATTTCATTTCTTTCTCCTCTAATTTTTACGATTTCCCTCCTTCTGCTGACTTTGGGCTTGCTTTATTCTTCTTTTTCTAATTCTGACAGATGTAGCTGAAGATTACCTATCTGAGATTTTTATTTGTTAAGGTGGGTTGCATAGTGCTATCAATTTCCCTCTTAGGATCACTTTTGCTGCATGACATATGAGTTCGTATGATGTATATTCATTTTCATTTGTCTCTAGATATTTTTTAATTTCCCCTTTAATTTCTTCAGTTATCCACTGGTTGCTCACAGAAGCATGTTGTTTAGTCTCCACACATCTGTCACTTTCCCACCTTTTTTTTTTTTTTTTTTAAAGATTTTATTTTTTCCTTTTTCTCCCCAAAGCCCCCCGGTACATAGTTGTATATTCTTCGTTGTGGGTTCTTCTAGTTGTGGCATGTGGGACGCTGCCTCGGCGTGGTCTGATGAGCAGTGCCATGTCCGCGCCCAGGATTCGAACCAACGAAACACTGGGCTGCCTGCAGCGGAGCGCGAGAACTTAACCACTTGGCCACGGGGCCAGCCCCTTTCCCAGCTTTTTTCTTTAGTTGATTTCTAGTTTCAAAGCATTATGTTTGGAAAAGATGCTTGATATGATTTCAATCTTCTTAAATTTATTTAGCCTGCCATGTTTCCCAACAAATGGTCTATCTTTGAGAATGTTCCATGTGCACTTGAGAAGAATGTGTATTCTGCTATTTTTGAATGGCATGTTCTATATATATCTATTAAGTTCATCTGGTCTAGCTTTTCATTTCATTCCACTATTTCCTTGTTGACTTTTTGCCTGGATGATCTATCCACTGATGAAACTGAAGTGTTAAGGCCCCCTACTCTTATTGTGTTGCTGTTAATATCTCCTTTTAGGTCTGTTAATAGTTGTTTTATGTACTCTGGTGCTCTTATGTTAGGTGCATATATACTCATAAGTGTTATGTACCCTTGGTGGAATGTCCTTTCAGTCATTGTATACTGCCCCTCTTTGTCTCTCACTGCCTTTTTTATCTTGAAGTCTGCTTTGTCTGATATAAGTAGGGCAACACCTGCTTTTTTTTGCTTGCCATTGGCTTGAAGTATCATCTTCCATTCTTTCATTCCTTCCATTCCTCTGGGTCTGTGTTTGTCTTTAGAGCTGAGATGTGTTTCCTGGAAGCAGCATATTGTTGGGTCCTGTTTTTAAATCTATCCAGCCACTCTGGGTCTTTTGATTGGAGAATTCAACCCGTGTGTATTTACACTGATAACCGATACATGAAGTCTTAATACTGACATTTTATCCCTTGTTTTCTGGTTGTTCTGTATTTCCCTTGTTTCTCATTCCAGGTATTTCTGACTGCCAATTCACTTTGGTGGTTCTATTTTTTTTGGAGGAAGATTAGCCCTGAGCTAACATCTGCTGCCAATCCTCTTTATGCTGAGGAAGATTGGCCCTGAGCTAACATCTGTGCCCATCTTCCTCTACTTAATATGTGGGATGCCTACCACAGCATGGCTTGCCAAGTGGTGCCATGTCCGCACCCAGGATCCGAACCAGCGAACCCCGGGCCGCCAAAGAAGAATGTGCAAACTTAACCCCTGCACCACCGGGCTGGCCCCCAACTTCGGTGGTTCTTTATGATGGTTTTCTCAGTTTTCTCTTTATTTATCTTATGCACCTCTGTTCTGATTTTTTGTTTAGTGGTTACTTGGAAGTTCATTTAAAGATCTTGTATATGAGATAGTCCATTTTCTGATGCTTCTTATTTCCTTAGTCTAAGCAGGTTCCATCCCTTTCCTCATCCCTAAGTTTTTCTTGTTGTTGTCACAACTTATTCCATTTTGTGTTGTGAGTCTGTAGGTAAAATGAAGTGATTATAGTTACTTTTCATGTTTTCCTTTCCTTTACCGTTAATGTTATAATAGTGTTAGCTAACCTGTTCTAAAGAGAGCTGCAATTTTCTGATTTTGTCTGCCTATTTATCTCCTTGCTCAAGGCTTAAACCCCTCCCCTTTTTTTTTTAGATATAAGAGCCTTCTTGATCATTCCTTGCAGGGGGGTGTCTTCTGGTGACGAACTCCCTCAGCTTTTGTTTATCTGGGAAAGTTTATTTCTCCAGCATATCTGAAGGATAAATTTTGCTGGATGGAGTATCCCTGCTTGAAAGTTTTGTCTTTCAGAATTTTGAATACATCATTCCACATTCTCCTAGCCCGTAAGGTTTCTGCTGAGAAATCCACTGGAAGCTTGAAAGGGATTCCTTTGTATGTTATTTTCTTCTGCCTTGCTGCCCTTAATATTTTTTCTTTGTCAGTGAATTTTGCCAGTTTTACTAATATGTCTTGGAGAAGGTCGTTTTACATTGATGTAATTAGGAATTCTATTAGCTTCTTTTATTTGTAATTCCAGCTTCTTCCCCAGGTTTGGGAAGTTCTCTGCTATTATTTCTTTGAACAAGATCTCTGCTCCTTTCTCTCACACTTCTCCCTCTTGAATACCTATAATGCTCATGTTGCATTTTCTAATTGAGTCAGATATTTCTCACGGATTTTCTTCATTTCTTTTTAGTCTTAGTTCTTTCTCCTTTTCCATGTGAAGCATTTCTGTATTTCAGTCCTGTAAATTGCTAATTTTGTCCCACCGAATATCAGCTTTGTTATCTAAGGACTCCAGATTTTTCTTTTCTCTCATGCATTATGTTTCTCATCTCCAACATTTCTGATTGGTTTTTCTTTTATAGTTTCAATCTCTTTTGTGAAGAATTCCCTCTGTTCACTAATTTTATTCCTCATTTCATTGAACAGTCTTTTCGAGTTTTCTTGTAACTCATTGAGGTCTTTTATGATGGTTATTTTGAATTCTGTCATTTAGGTTGTAAATTTCTGTGCCTTCAGGATTGGTTTCTGGGTGCATGTCATTTTCCTCTTGGTCTGGAGTGTTAATATACCTCATCATACTATTTGATGGGGTGAACTTGTGGCTTCGCACAGTGGTAGCATCTGGTCAGAATCCATCTGCAGCTACTGGGGCAGACGCAGGGGGATGCGGAGCAGGAGCTGTGTATTCTAAACCCACCACAATCCCTGGCAACTGTGCCTATCTACTGGGGCCCGTCTGCGAGTGCCCGCCAGCCACTGCTGATTTACATACGTATGCACAGGTGCTCTGGCATGGGTCCCTTGCTCTGGCCAACCGGCCAAGCTAGTGTGCCAGGTGAGGGGAAGGGCACTTTCTTCCACATGCACAATCCCGCAGGTGCTCTTGCTCTGCACTCACTGTCTACCCTACCGGGCTGCTCGGCACAGTGAAGACACCCCCATGATTGCTTACCCTACATGGTGTGGAGCTTTCCCACAGGCTAGGAGTCAACTCCAAGAGCAAAGGCGTTCCTGCGGAGGGCTGCCACCTCCCCTTCTCCTCAGTGTCACACACAGTCCCATGCCCTCGGTCACTGCCATTCAGGGAAGGAGAAGCGATCCCCTTACCCCTTTCTACTGCCTCCGAGGGGGTCCAGCACCTCCATCCTTCAGGTGTATGGTTGTGCGGATCTCTCGGACATCTACTGTGTTGTGTGAATGTCCTCTGTTGGTTTACGAGTGTCCTTTTGGTTGTATCTTAGAGGGGAGAGTCTAAGGGAAAAGCTTACTCTGCCATGATGCCTTAACACAGGGAACAGCTGGTCAGAAGCCCTTCTCCCTTCTTCAGGGACATGCCTCCGGCTCCTCTCTGCCTGGCAGAGGATGCTGGAGGGTCCCCAGAGTGTGGTGTGTCCCCTTGGCATCCAGAGAATGTGCAGGGAGCAGTTATGAAAAATTTTTAGCCATTCCATCTTAAAATATTGCTTCTTCACTGTTCTTTCTCTTCTTATAGGTCTCTAGTGATAAATCTTAATTCTTGTGACTGTATCTCATGTGTCTCTTACACTCTTTCCTCTCTGTCCTGTCCCTCCCCAACTTCAAACCAATTTTGCTCTTAGTGTTTCAGTTTTGCTGTATCTACTAATCTTCCTGAGTTTCTTAATCCTGTCTTCTGCTGAGTCCAGCCTGCTATTAAACCCATCTGATGAGTTAATTTCAGGTATATTTTCAATTACTCAATACTCATTTGATTCTTTCTATATACAGTATGTATCACTTAACAACAAGGATATGTTCTGAGAAATGCATCATTAGGCAATTCTGTCGCAGTGCATACATCAGAGTGTGCTTACACAAACCCAGATTGTAAAAGTCTACTACACACCTAGGCTACGTGGTACTCATCTTATGGAGCCACCGTCATTATATGTAGTCCATTGTTGACCGAAATGCTGTTATCCGGCACATGACTGTATTCCAATTCTCTGTTGAAATTCTCCATTTTCCCTCTATTTTCTTTAACACATTAATTATAGTTATTTTTAAATACCTATCTTCTAACCATACAGAAGAAAAGGGAAGATAAGTGACTGCTGTTTTATGAAATGCCATCAGATTTAAGTACAAAGTTCACCTCCTTACATTACAGAGAGTTTCTTATGAAAAATGATGCTTCTTAGAAGGAAGAAGAACAAAGAGGACATGGAGAAAGTCCACGCGTCTCCTGAAAAAATTCCTTACCTTTGCTAAGGTTTTCTTGGAGTAGATATCAGTACGAAGACCAAAGTTCTGCAAATCAATTGGTTTTTCCTTGTTTTTCTCAGGAAAATTTAACATCTGCTGAGCAGCAGGGACCTAAGAGTCAGATAAATGATAAATGGCTGTATTAACCTCTACAAAGTCAAGGGGATGGAAGTCTTTAACAAATTATTTAATAGCGGCATTTAAACCACTCCTGGTGGAGATTCTACAAAAGAATAAATACCCACACCTCCACACTACACTTCTAATAAAATTTCAACATGTAAGAAACATTTTTCTGCCTCTTTTCAGTCACAGAGAAAATAGGTAACAAATTTCGTTTATGTGATCTTCCACTTCGCAATAGAGGGCAATTTATAGCTTAGATTCATGTTATTCCAACTTAATGCTATACATAATCTGGTTGACCTAATAATCTTTTCAAGAAAACATGTGTATGGATGTCCACTTTCCAAATGTTAGGAAGGGGAAGTTGTAGACAATTTAACAGATTTAAATAATCTCCTTGTTTGGAAGTGGCTTTGATGGTAGAAGTGATAAAGGGAGTCATGAGTATGAAATTAAATCTATAACATGATAAGGCATAGACTCTTGGGATTAGTAAGAGAGCCTTATCTTAAACTCTAAATATTCTTATGATATCAAACATTTACAACAGATAAAAACTAACAAATAAAACCTATCAGCTAAGAAACAGTACTATTACATGACAATAATAATTCCTGAATATGAATGGTGGAAGTGATGGTCTGTTACCATTCAGAGCTGAAGAAAAGACAGCATTAATTTACCTGTGGTGATCGAAGATGTAGAGGCACAAGCCCAGATGGAGTATCAGCTAATACATTGAAATGAGGAGTCGGAGGCGGTCCCATTGCCATGGGTCGACTTTCTGGATCCACTTGGTAATTAACGAGCCCCCATTGCTCTAAAAAGGCATGAACCCTGAAGAATAAAGCTCTGAAAGTTAAAATCTCGAAAATGTACCTCACCTCCTTCAAAACCATCACATCTCATTAAAAACAAAACCAAAAAAAGTAAAGATGTTCTCTGTAGGCTACGAACCATCACAAAGTAATTGACAATTTTGGTTTGGTTTGTTTTCTGAGGGACAATTTCTAAAAACTCAAAATAATGTTGATAATATAGCTCCCCGAAACCTAGTATAAGCCTAAACATTTCAATCACAGAAATAAGAGAACAAATATTCAGTTAGGTCCATGCTGAAAGAACTCATGTAAAGACCAACTTCACAGGAGACCCACATTTTGTTTTTTTTCATTAGACAGATCTGGGGCACAGAGCTTATCCATTCCCCACCCCAACCCATTCTCCATCTTTAGTCATTTTATGATTTGTTTCTAAAAGAAAAGGTGTTAATTTTAAAATCTTAAAAAGAGGAGAAAATGTTAAGGGATTAAAAATATTCAACTCCTAAATGAAAGATATAAGATTTAGGTATTTTATTAACCAAAAAACCATGTAGTTTAATCAATTAAATTAGACAGCAACGCATCACTAACCACAAGCAGTGAAGTGTACAAGAAAAAGTGAAACATTTTACCTCATCACAGCACACACATCTCCAGTCAAGTTCCTCCGACAAGCAGTGCTAGTTAAATATTCTTGAGGGTTTAGGCGATATGTGTCGATCATAAAATTTCGATATGCCAAGTATCTAAAAGCAATGGCAAAATTCATAAGATGGACACACATCCTTTCGGAAACAATAACTTATAGATCCAAAAGTCTTCATATTCCTCACAACCAAATACTACTTAGTTAAGACCATAATCTAACAAACAATAATAATATTTTATTCAGAATTTACAGTCCCAAGTATAACTCTGGGTAAGAACTCCTAACATGCAATATATAATTAATACAATAAGTAAAATAGAGGAATCTGATGACGTTAATGTGACGTAACAGAAATATAAACTTGGTCACAGAGGTGAATGGATAAATCCTTAGTTTAGCTGCCTGCAGAATTTGCAAATGACACATGGTTACCTAGGCTGTCTCACTAATTACCATGTATCTAGCATTTACTGTGTGCCAGACCTAGTTCTAAGCACTTCTCATGCAATAACTCATTTAATCCTCACAATTTCTCTACAAGGTAGGGTCTATTATTATTCTATGAATAGATGAGGAAACTGAAGCACAGGATGATTAAAGAATTTGTCCTAGTTCACAAGGCTGGTAGGGAGTGGAGCTAAAATTCAGTGCAGTGTGCTAGATCTAGAATCCATGCTCTTAACATATGCTGCATCTCATTTCTATACTCTTTCTAGAGCTACATGTGGATTTCGCTCTGACAATGACTACATACCCTCTGGCTAGCAGTTTCTCAGAGAGATTCCAGCTAGGCAACGAATAGAACCCATGAAGCCAAACTCAGAGGTAAGACAAGAACATTTTAAAAAGGAAAGAAAAACAGATTCTGAGTCATAGCAGATTCCACAACATACCCATGCATTTCTGCTACAAAATACTTAAAACAAGAGTGTTAAGAAGCTGGAGACCTAGGAAAAGTTCTTGCCACAAAAGTAAAACAAAAGTCTGGCAGCTTAAGGTTAGCTACATCCGAGCAGAAAAGGTAAACTGCTCAAAAAGGGGCCTGTAAAAGCACAAGTGGATAAACAAAGACTAAAAGGTGAATTTACAAATTTAAACAGGCTAAATTGCTAAATTGTGCTTTTGTAAACAGAAGACTGCTGGGAACCAGAAGTATTTACAAATGCTAGCAAAAGGCAAACTGGTGGCAACAGACAAATTAGCTGGAAGGATATACCATGTCCAAATAGGTGGAAAAACTATCAGGGAAACTAACAGAGTCTCTTACGCCAAATCTTTGATTCTGGTTTTAAATGACTCCTTAGACCTTTGTTACAGAAAGGGTGCAATAAGCTTTGACATCTAAACTTAGAATCTCAAACTATCATGGACAATCTACCACCAGAAGATACTTATTATTCAATCTTCTGTATTTGCAATGTGTTTTATGTGGAAAATTATCCTTCCCTAACAATTTAAACAAGAGACATTTATTTGTGCAGTCAAATGTGTATAACAGACAACAGATTAATGCTATGAAGATAATACATGGAAAAGTATTTATAATATGATAGATGTGAATTTTAGGGGCAAGGATTTCAAGAAGAGATTTCCTGACAAACTTCTTCCTTCCAATAAAAGTTTTACTATTTCCAATGCAAAGCACAACAATGCTTTATTAATTAAGATCAATTCATATGCAGCTATATTTTCATATTTGGCATTCTTATAATTACGAATCATTAATCAGAAAAATAAGATAAAGATTCCATTTTCTCCTAGATTATTACACATAAATATATATAATCCATAACACACATGTACACGCAAGGTGGGAACTATTAGGGGGAAACCTGAACTCATTTTAGTGAATACTTGTTATTGAATTCAATCTTTAGCTGCAAGAGCTGATGTGCATAGAGTTCAAGGTTGAGGAAGAAAAAAAATAGGAAACAATTCCCTTTGAAGCAAAGAACACTGTGCAGCTGAGAGTTGAACACTGTTCTAAAGGAGTAAGATATCTACAAACTTCCAGCACATTTGCAAAGATTAACTCAGAAGTGTGCTTTGAGAACCCCCTGCCTAACACATACAAATAACCAATTTTTCTTAACAGCGGCCCCACTAAAGTATGTAATGGTATCAGGATTACATCTTTACATTTCACTTACATCTCTGGAGTCTTCGACTTGTTTTTCCCATTGAAAAACTCAGGAAGAGCACGCCGTTCAATCACATGAATACTGAAAAGAAAGGAAAAAGATCGGGAGACCTCTTAGAAAAGCAAAATCTTAAAATTTGAGCTAAGCTTGTTTAATTTTCAAACTAAAACTGATAAATCCAAAAGCTGAGCACTACTTGCATTCCTAAGTATTAACAGCACATAACAAAGAAAGCTTTCCCTTTTCTCACTCCAAACACTTATGGCAGTTTTTCTATTTCCATAACCAAACTCAAAAGATTATGAACACATTTAAAGCCAGACATTTTATTACGTTCTTGTCATAACACATCATGACTAGCTGAGGAGCCACAAGATAGAGTTCTCCGGAAACCGGCTGACAAAAATCACAGGAGTGGCCCAGCAACAGTCTGGTGAAATGAACGACCCTGCCAAAACACAATGCAATTTACGATAATCAGTTTCTCAGGCTCTTAACATCAATTTCTGTCCAGCCCTCAGAAACTTGCAAATTGAATTTTTTAAAGATTTCAGTGATTTACTGACTTTAAAAATATAGAACTAATTTTTTTTTTTGGAGGAAGATTAGCCCTGAGCTAACTACTGCCAATCCTTCTCTTTTTGCCGAGGAAGACTGGTCCTGACCTAATATCCATGCCCAGCTTCCTCTGCTTTATTTGTGGGACGCCTACCACAGCATGGCTTTTGCCAAGCGGTTCCATGTCTGCACCTGGGATCCGAACCGGCAAACCCCGAGCCGCCGAGAAGCAGAACGTGCGCACTTAACCGCTGTGACACTGGGCTGGCCCCATAGAACTAATTTTTAACATTTAGAAAAAGGCAGTGACAATTCTATAAAATGTTACAGGTGATAAGCACTGTAGAAACCATGTAAAATGATCAGGCTTAACAGTATACAAATGAACCAACTACACATCTAGCACAAAGGTTTTGTCAGTAACACTAATCAATGCTTTTCTTGATGACACATTTTAGTTTCTCAGTGGCTTTCCAGATATGCAACATGTACTGGTTACACTAGAAAAAGCAAATCAACAGTCTGTAAATATACTAAGATCATTCACTCTTCCATTATTTGGTAACATTTAAAACTGTCTGAACCGGATTTGTACTGCCAAATAGTATAAACACAATGAATTACCTAAAAACTTCTAGGAAGATAATTTTTAAGATGAATTAATTATATACAGATACATGCATAATGACTTTCCAAATTTTACTATAAAAATAGCTGTAAACAATTAATTATGTGATTCTAATATGCCTCTCATTGTTTTAATAGTTACATGTTAGGAAGAGCCCATAAAAAAACAATTTCTCTATTCATCCAGAACAAAACACACAAGAATGTTTAATCTCAAGCACTTTCATTTTCAACACCTATGTTTGAAGTGCCGGCAGCTGATTCCTTAGGTTCTGAGAAGCGGGTAAGGGGTGGAAGGAGTGGGGTATTCAGAATCAGAAAACCTGAGTTCTTCCAATTATCAACTCTGCAACTTTGGAACACTTCAACTGAAGCAGCAGTCAGCTCATCTATAAAATGCGGATATAACTAATAATCCCACAATCCATCTAAGAGCACACTTTGTGACATGCAAAGGTTATCATGCAAATGAAAGTGTTTCTGCAACCTATAAAAACCTACAAAATTATATATTGTTATGACTCTTCCCTTCTTTAATTTTAGAGGAAAAGAATGCTAGTTTCTCGAGTGTTTCCCTTAAGATATTCTGAAACTTAACATGTAACTACAAACAACGCTGAGAATGAGACACTTCCAAATTCAAAAATAATTTAACACAATATTCAATGTAATGAAGACTGACCCTCAAAAAAGAGCGATACGCTTATTCTGTTCTAGCTTCTACTTATTCAAAACATTTAGGAAGAGCATTCAGAGTTAGTTTTAAAGACATGCAGAAAAGTCTCAATACGTGGATAAAAATTAAGGTATGACTCAAGTGGACCATCCACCCTATTCTTTTAAATTGGCTTCTAAAGACTTCTAGATGTAGATATATAAAAAAATCACATCTATCCTTAAAGAATGATAATGCAGTAATTGAGAGCAGGCAAAAGACCCAAACAAGACCAGAAGATTCTGAGTAATGGCAGCATCAGCGGAGGAAGTGAACAACCTTCCAAGGAAAGTACCTTAAAGAAGGCAGTATCTGTTTGGAGGGTTAAGTTCTGGTAGATATATTTAAAAATTGAAAAACCAAACAGACAAAAATCAGCCTGAAACAAACAGTCACAGCTCCTAAGTAATCAATAAATAAGACGCCTAGGACTGCAGTTATTTCCAACCATCCACCAACGGTGCCACAGTGGTTGTGGTAAATCACAGGTAGGTTTGTTTTTTAGAACTTGTACACATAGCAGGGTTTATATGCGAAGAGCTTCCCAATGTTAAAAAGTTTCCTATTAAAATGAAGCCATTACTGGGTAGTAAGATGTTTTTCTTTATTTCTTCAATGTTTTAAAACCATGTAATGAACATCAATATTTTAAAATTATTAAATATTCAAGCATCTGCCTGTCTGAATTATAACTGATTCTAAATGAGTTAGGTTCAAGCTTATAAAATTTTACAACCCTAAGTTACAACACAATCTAATTTACATCCCTAAATTGTTTTAAAGAACATGTTCCAAAGTTAAAAAAATAAATCACTTTCCATCTCCCCCTATCCGGTGTCACAGTGAGGACTGATGTGAGGACTTGGGCAAACACCACAATTTAATTTCACGGGAAGTTTTCCCATTCCTAAGCACCATGTTCACAGATGTAAGCAGCACACTCACCAGTTATAATCAAACCATGATGCATAGCTAGGAATGATGATGTGATTGGTCTGCTCTGTCACATTATCTTCACCAGGGTCAACTGACCGACTCTGATCACCTTTGCTAGGATCTTCATCTTCCTAAAGAAAGGAAACCAAAGTTCAGAGAAAGAACTACAAAGATATTTAACAGCTTTTATACTTCTGATCTTAGGTCACAGAAAATGAAGATAGCTGATCCAATTACAAGGACCAGACAAACAAATTCCAAGTAAAAACAGTGTTTCACAGTTTTTAAGGTACCTTCACAAAATGTCCAGATGATATAGCAAATTTTATTCCTACCTTTTACAGATGAGGGGATCAACTCAGAAAAGGGCCCAAACTTTTACCACAATAGCCTGCTTCTTACTTGTCTAGTTTTACCTAATCTTAAGACCACAAATCTAAATTACAGGAATATCTCGTTTTACTGTATTTTGCTTTACTGAGCTTAGCAGATACTGCGTTTTTTACAAGACCCTCCACCAGCAAAGAAATGACAACTTTCAGAAGGCTCAGATGATGGTGAGCACTTTTTAGCAAGAAAGTGTTTTTTAATTAAGGTATGTACGTTGTTTTTTTTAAGGGAAAATGCCATTGCACACTTAATAGAGCACCGTATAGTGTAAACATAACTTGTATTATGCACTAGGTAACCAAAAAGTTCATGTGACTCATTTCATTCTGATATTCATATCCCATTTATGGCAGTTGTCTGGAACTGAACCTGCAATATCTCCGAGGTGTGCCTGTAGTTGTTCTGAAGTTATTCATAAGGAGGTGACTCAAGGACACTAATAAGGCATAATGACAAGGCTTCTCCTATCTCAAAGAATAAGCACTATCTATCTGCTAACAGCTATATGCACATTATCTCATTTGTTTCTCACAATAACAACAGATACTATTATCACTTCTTCTGTGGATGAGAAAACAATGCACAGAGCTAATAAGTTATAAACAGGATATTACTCCAGAAAGCCCAGATAGAAGGCCTACACTCTTAACCACTCCCACTATTAAAAATTAGCTTGGATTTTTATCAGATTTATAGAGGTTTTGCAAAGGATTCCACCTAAAAACTCGATTTTCAATACAATAATTTCAAAATCATTGCTTTAGGTCAAAACAAAGGAATATTTCTTAGGGTACCACTAAATAGTAATAAAAATTACTTTTAAATAATATTATTCAATACACAGTTTATACTCAAATGGATCCAAGTATTCCAGAAATGTCCTTTATAGATTTTTCTCCTCAATCCAGACTCTGATCAGAGATTCCATATTATAATATTATATATGATATTCACATATCTTTAGTTTCTATTAAGCCCTGCCTCCTTTTGCGGGAGGTATTTTATGACATTAAAATTTTTGAAGAATCCACATCAGGCATCTTGTAGAACATTTAACAATCTCTATTTATTGATTGGTTCTTCATAATGCAAATTCAACATTTTTATGAAGTACACTACAGGAAATAAGTTCTCTGACATTCAGACGTTTTCTGAATTTGTACAGTTAAGTCTATCAACCTTTCATCTACAGTGCTTTTACTGTTTTTCATCTTACAAAATTCTCTTCTATTAAGAAACCAGTCAAATTTTGAATTGTATTCTTTTATAATAGTTCCACAGTCTAATTTCTACCTTTAACTCAGTCCAACCTAAATTTCCCATGTGACATTATTTGAGGTAAAGATCTAGTGTTACCGCCTAGAAACTTAAACCAGTAGTTTCCTTAAGACCAATGAATACTGAACAAATTTAATGTATGAAAACACCAAGGAAACTCTGGTTGTTACTTAAATGATCTTGAAACAAATGTGTTCATATTGATGACAAAGGTAAGAAATTTTATTTCCCAAACCAAGGAAGCTGGCAAAAACTATGCTCACAGATAATTTGTTTTTGTGGTGTAGGATTTACAAATTCATTCAATTCAAAAAATTTCCTTTATTCAGGAAAACCAAGGAGAGGTTGGCACTGCAATTAACAATAGCTGACAGTGTATGGCTTATCTATCTCAGTGAGGAAACAAGCAGGATGACGTCATGGGACTGGGTGTTGGACTAATTACCTCTAACCACCTTACATTTAAGCTATGTAACAGTCATGTCCATGGTTTCAAAATTCCTCCTGCTTTTGGTAGAAAAAGAAAATCTTACAGGAAAATTCTTTGGCTTTCTACTATGGTCTCTTTTACTACCCACACAATACCAGTTAATCTGAATGATAGCTTTTTACAAATATAATATTCATTAATGTTTACAAGTAGCTCTTTGAATAAAAAAGTTTGACTTTAAGGAAATAATCATAAGAATGATTCAGTTGAAGAGACATACGTAGAAGAGTTTCCTAAAATACTTTTCCTGGAAATCCTGTCATGACTATGTTCATTTTTTGAATGTATAAAAAAACAATAACTGTCAATCTGGAGAATTTCTTTGAGGCAACAAAAAAAGAAAAGAACTATCCATTTTTAGCAAAGTAAGGAAGTTATTTCAAGGAGATTAGGGATTAGTTACACATATTAACAGTCAGACACAACAGTCTGAATGAAACAGTGAGCCATTTATTAAAAAGAGAAGTAAAATCTTGCCTTAAACCCAACTTTCCAACAGCATAATTCCTGATGTCTCTAGAGTAGAACTGATGAAACAGGAAACGGCTGACTGTAAGTCTCAAAAAAGTGAAGGGCAGGATCCAAGGCTACAATGGCTGTGGATTGGGGCTGCATCCACAGAAATGGGAGTGAGAAAACCAAGGCGAGGCATGGTCCCTGCTCACCTGCACACTGTCGGATAACATCTGGAATACTGTTCAGCTCTGACTATTAACGTGCAACCAGGAGAGTAATGGAACCAGAAAATAAAGCATATGAGGGATACCACCTGGGAAGACGGAAATTTCCTCTTGATAAAATACTGGGAGTCAAGAAAGACAAACTACGTTGGGAGTGTGTTAAAAGAGAAATTAAAATCTCAGAAGGGCCTCAAAATAGAATATTTCTAAGGGCACTTCCAATTCAATGTTTCTACTGCTCAATATACAGATCCTTAGAGAGTTACTCCTTTACCAGGCCTAACTAAATCATTACCTTTCCTCCTGTCGTGATTGCTTCTTCATCTTGTTCATCTGAAAAATCAAAACACATAGTTTATTTTAAAAAAACAGGTAAATCCTATTTGGATTACCTAAAAACTTTAAGGTTTAAGTAATTGACACTAGACAGAGAAAATGAAAGAAACAGCATTATTAAAGCAAATCCACCTTGAATAATTCAGTAAATTAGAATTGTACACACAAGCACAGAGATAAGTAAAAATTCAAGGCATAAGTAATTAAAAATTCCCAACAATAGGGAATTTATAATTAATTACTGCTTAGGCTACTATCTTAGTCATGATCTTACTTAATAATAGGTAAAGGACTTGATTAGGGCTATTGCCTCCTGAGGTTTAGTGAAAAAAAGTAATGACACTTTGGATTCCAGAGGAAGTGAGGAAAGAATGAGGAGTAAAGAAAGAGGTGATCATCAATCCCTACAGACAAAGTCCTAGTAAGAATGTCAATCCCTTCTCAGGATAGGGGACTCCAAGATCTAAATGCCATCTTTGCAAAAGAATAGAAGCAACCCCATGCATAATTTAACCTAGGCAGCTGATTTCCACGGTGAAAACTAAGTGTCAGTGTGGAAAGAGTAAGAGGCCACAGCACAAATAATTACATTAAGTTCCTATAACATTTTATTTTTTTATAATTATTATGACCCTTGGCAGTGACTAAGGTACCATAAAGTTCAAAGAGAACATGGGGAAGCCATTTTTCATTAACTTAGTCATTTAACAAATATTGCTAAGAATCTATTTGAAAAGCACTAAATAAGCCGCTTAGACCAGGGGTCAGGAATTGAAAGCCCACAGGCCAAATCTGGCCCACTTCCCTGGAATCTGGGAATTATACCCTAAGCATGTTCCTAGTTAAGAGTTAACTGATAAGAAGAGTGGTTTGCTGTGCCTAGACTGTGCATAGCATGGCTTATGATGAACTTCTGTTTACTTCTGGCAGCTTGGAATTTTCGTATGTGCTAGGCACAGGGTACCCTACATGACCAGGACCCCCAGTAAAAATACTGATCGTAGACTCTCTATTGGGCTTCCCTGGGCAGAAGCGCTGCATATGTGCTGCTGCATTTTTGTTGCTGCAGGAAGCATGCATTCCGTGTGACCCCTCACGCAAGGGAGTGAGTATAAGGAACCCTGCACCCAGACTCTGCCTGTGGCATTTTCCCTTATGATTTGTTTATGCTTCCTATGTCACTACATGTTAGCCATAAACACAACTATATGCTGAATCTCATGAGTCCTCTTAGAGAATCTCCAAACATGGGAACGGTCTTGGGGATTCCCATCACACCTCCAACTGAAGCGCGGTTCTTACATCTTTAAATGGTTGAAAAGAAAATCAATAGAAGAATATATCATGACATATCAAAATTAACTGAAATTCAAATTTCAGTGTCCATAAACGAAAGTTTTCTGGAATAAGCCATGATCTTTGCTTATAAATTATCAACGGCTGCATCTACATTATAAGGGCAAAGTTGATTAGTTGTGACAGAGACTATATGGCCCACAATACCTAAAATATTTACTATCTAGCACTTTTCAGAAAAACTCTGCCAATCCTTACTTTAGAGGATATAAAAAGATGAGTAGTAGTTTAACAACTAATAGAGACTAGCATTTAAACATTTAACTAAATTTCACAGAGTGCCTACTATGTGCCAGCCACTGTCCAAAAGCTAGAAACACAATGATGAACAAGAAAAGATTCCTGCCTTTACGGAGTTTACATTCCAGTTACGAGTGGCAAGAGATGGAAGAGAAAGTAAACAAAAAGATATAAGATGTTGAAAACTGCTGTACGGAGAATAAAAAAGTATTTTAGAGAGAGCCTGGGTGGGTGGACTCTTCAGGGCAAATAAAGAGGGAGGCCTCCCTGAAAAGGTGACATTTAAACTGAAACATGAAGAGAAGAAAAGAATGAAGCAAGCACTCCACGCAGAGGAATCGGCCAGATCAAAGGAGCTCAGATAGGGTGGACTTGATGACTTTACAAAACTGAAAAGCCACTGAGAACATGAATAAAGGCTGAGAGAAATGAGCACATCACAAGAGCAGAGGGCAATAATACAAAGCATTGGCACTAAAGTTAGACAGATCTGAATCTGTACTCTTCCACTTAAAAGCTGTATGCTTGGAAATGTTACTGAACCCTCCAGTCTCCATTTGCTCATCAATAAAACAAGGCTAATGCGGTTTTATGGTGAAATGCAAACATATGTAGAATGACACCAGGGAAGGTACTCATGTAACAGAGATGGACACTGCTGTTTGATTTGTGAGTTAGAGACAAATACTGCTGACAAGAATAGGGGATTCACTGTGTAGTAAATTATGGTACTACCAACATGAGTCATCCAGCCCTGCACAGGGACTATTACTTTTCTAGGAAGTGACTGACAGAAATCTAGGTAAGGCTGTCATAAATGAACATTTTGTCCTTTTGATCCCAGTAAACCAAAGGATAACCAATTTCTCACTAGATGGTTGTACTACAACTTAATGATCTCTCTCTGGTCAAATATACCATTCAGTTATAGTCTGACAGATTTCTGTCCCTGAGGTAGTCTCGTACCCAATGAAAACAGGCTTCTGATAACAAAAAAGTAGGACAGATATCCTTCGTACTAATTCCTAAATGGTAATACTCAATAAATGTTCTGTTCTTCTTTCTGTTTGTGGGCAAATACGCTTTCACTTCAGCCCCTGGATCCTGACTTTTCAGAGATCTCAAGATCTCCTTCTTTCAAAGAACTGAATATATTTAGCTTAATGGCATATAAGGTGGAATATGGATCAGTTAAAACAACAAAAAACTCTGTCAACAGTAACTCCCAATTCATGGATCAGTTACCCTTGTCATAGTTCAAGTTATAGCTAATGCAGAAAGCCAGATGCTTAAATGATACACAGGAAGTCTGCTGGTCCCTGGATGAAAGGCCAGAACAAAAGTTTCAAATTCCACAGATCCTAACTCTCCAGGTATGATCAGCAGCATCAGTAGCCACAACATTCCTAATTTAGACCTCAAGTTGTTCACAAACACAAAGGGAAGATCTCTTATACTTAGCACTAAAAATTTTAAATCCAGTTGGGACCCCTATCCTTTTCTTAAAATTAGCTTCAACTCCTTTGATAAAGTCTATGACAAAAATACTCTAATAGTTATCTCACTTTAAAAAGGACAATTGTCCACTTCCTTAAAACTACAAATTAATTCCTTTTCAGGATATATACCTAAAAATATAAACACTCATTCTGTTTAACAAACTGTCCCAGTGAAGAGTATTTTAACAATCTTCTACCCTGTCACATTATTGAGAATATAAAATAAAAGACTGCTTAGAGTTAGTTTTTGCTTTCTTGGCCTTTCATTCAGTGGATAAATGCCATGCCAGTTGTAGAACAGGCAATGTAAACTTCCAGAGAATGGAAATTTTTAATAGTTATTCAAGATCTATATTCTATTAATAATGTTAAAAATAACTGAGATAGAAATGTTTTGACAGTATCTCCTCTTTTTCATTTATTTTGTTGACCTAATACCACCCTTTATATAAACTGTCATCAAGACAATTTTCTGCTTCTGCTTTCGACATAATCAGAAATAGAATCGTCCACTGATGTTCATGAAAAGCAGGATACATTTAGTGAAATGAAGTGGAAAAACTCTCCCAAATACACACTCATATCTGCCATCAGGAATCATTGCAATTTACTTGAAATACAGAATTCACCTAACCAGGAGATGGAGAAATCAGTATTTCGTTTTCCACATAAGGAGATCTCGAAAATGCCTTTCAGGTCTAAAATTCCATCAAGTCAAAAATTTAGTATATGCTGAAAACACGAGACTCTCTTTCGATTTTTACAAGTGAAAAAAATAAACAAGATTTTTACTCTATATTTAACTCTCAAGAACAAAGATATTTAAACTACCTCTGTTTGCTCTAACTGGAACAAGCGACTATACTCTTTTCTACTCCCTTAGCATATCCAAGAATTATACCTTACTTGTGAAAATATACTCCATAATTTGAAAGTACTACACAGGGATGATGTGATTCTCATTTTATACTACATAGAAAACTTTCAGTTGCCTTAAGAAGTATTAACAGTCAGCAGAATTTTGTCCTAAAGATGCAAAATCAATTTGCATATGTTGTCAAACAAGCATTTCAGAGAGATTATAAAAGTGCTCTAATTACAACTATTTCTTTAAAACTCAGATATTCTGATTTAGGTATAATATAACCCCCTTTGCTAGTTTGCAAGACAACATTCCACTCTGAGAGGGACAGATCAGTGACTGGAAAAAAGGGATTGTAGAAAATTAAATTTCCTAATATGGTTGTAATCCAAACAACAGTGGTAGTAAGGAAGCCATAGCTAATATCTGTGCTAGAAAGCAGAGCAACTGAAAGCAACATCTCAGTAAAAAAGGGGCTATCAGAGAAGCTGAAACATTCAAGAGAGAAAACACAGAACTGAATAGATTGTTTTGGTTTTTACCTAGATCTGCTACAGTTCCTCCTTTAACAGGTGTATTTTCACTATCTTTCTTTGGGTTTACTAGAAAGAAAAAAAAAAAGAATCACGTTTTAGGGGAAAAGTGCTACTTGTTTTTAAGAAGAAAATAGAACAGGAAATGATTAAGAAATACATGAATCTCACAGCAACTCCCTCATTCAGTATTCACCTTCATGTAAAAACCTACTCCCGTTTATGTAAAAACCGCAAGCCCGGCTAAGAAACATTAACACTTAATGTTAACAGACTAAATTTTGTAATTAATTACTCAAACACCAATATTTTTTCATCATAAAAGTACACAAAATACAAAAACATAGAGTAAAACCTGAAAAGATCATTTCAATCCCTTTCCCAAAAGTCTTTTTCATTATATTTTTTTGTCCATTTGCGGATTTCCATTTTGTGCCATTCATTAGGATAAATTGAGCACGAATTGATACTTTTTATGCACCTACGTGGACTTTAAAACATATCCTGAGGGTTTTAAAATCTTACATAAATGTTATCCACTCGGTGTTTATTCCTCAGCACTCTACTTTCCTCACACAAGAGTTAACTGTGTGATCTCTCCATGTTCGAACGTTTAGTCACGTCACATCTCTTTCATTTTTAATAGATCCACTGTGTCCATGGATGGATCATAAGGTAACGAGCCCTATACTGCTGGAAACTTTATTCTCCATTTTTCACAATTCTGTAATCAATATTCTTTTATACTTCATGCATATACATAATTACTTAAAATGGACTGTGAAATTAAAACTGAATGTACACATTTTAAAACTTGATACAGCCAAATTGTGTTAAGTGGCTTCATCAATTTACACTTCCATCAACAGCATTTGAGAGTACCCACTTGCTCAAAACATTTGTAATACTTTGAAAGTTTTGAAAATCTGATGGATGAAAAGACTTACTTTAATAATTTACATATTCTTGGTTAAGTGAGATTGAGGATCTTTTCACACATTTATGGGCCCTGGATTTTTGATAAAATTACCAGTATATAATATTCTGCTCTTTATTCTATGAGGTTTAAGAATCTTTATACATACTTAGGGTTCTAATTCTTTGTTAAGTGGGTAATGAATATTTTCTCCAAGACTAATACTTGTTTAACGTGCATTAGTATTTGAAAGTTTACTTTTACAGTTTTGTTTGGTTTTGGTTTTTTTTTGAGGAAGATCAGCCCTGAGCTAACATCTGCCACCAATCCTCCTCTTTTTGCAGAGGAAGGCTGGCCCTGAGCTAACATCTGTGCCCATCTTCCTCTACTTTATATGTGGGATGCCTACCACAGCATGGCTTGCCAAGCAGTGCATGTCCGCACCTGGGATCCGAACCAGCAAACCCCGGCCCACCGAAGTGGAATGTGTGAACTTAACCACTGTGCCACCAGGCCGGCCCCTAGTTTTGTTTTTTGAATTTAGCACTTTAATCCACCTGAAGTTTAAGTTCTTACATATGATACAAAGCAGAGTACCAAATTTTACCAAAAGTCATTTGTGGAAAGTTTGGTCTTGTCACACTGATTTGCATTGCTCAATTCACAATAAGTTAAATTTATAAACAAACATAGATCTATATTTAAACTGGTCATTCTATTTCACTAATGGATTCAGCCATTCCTGCATCCAAACCATACTATGTTAATTACTACAGCTTTATAAATTTAGACAGTTACCTGTTAGGACTACCAACACTTTCACAGCTCTTTTATTTAAAATAAATATTTTGATTACTTTTGTGAATTTTCTCTTCTATATGTCCTTTAAAATACATTTGTGTGGTTTTTATTACCCAATTTTGCACAACACAATGATTTTTAGAAATGCATATAACATGTTATAGATCACTCTATTTTTCATTATTTAAATTCTTAAAAATACAAACTTCTGCTTAAAACAAAAAAGAACATCCCCTCCAAAAAAAGATGTTCTGGGGATTATAACACATGTGGAAGTAAAATATATGAAAATATCACAAAAGACAGGAGAGAGCATAAATTATGTTACAGTAAATTTCATTTTTATCTCAACTGAACAACAGAGATTCTAAATGGATTTGATAAATTAAGGATACATAGTTATCCCTAGAGCAACCACTAAGAAAAATACAGCTAAAAAGCAAACAGAGAATAAGAAAATCCATACAGACTGAAAGTAGGCTAGTGGTTGCTAGGATATGGGAAAATGGGATAACTTAAGACTAACCCCTAGTAAGTATGGGGTTTCTTTTCAGGGGGATAGAAACGTTCTGGAATTAAGATAGCGGTGATGGTTGTACAACATACTGAATATACCAAAAGCCACTGGAGTGATTAAAATACACTTTAAAATGGTGAATTTTATGCTATGTGAAGTATATCTCAATTGAAACTATGCTGGCCCAGCCCCAGTAGCCTAGTGGTTACGTAGGGCACACTCTGCTTTGGCAGCCCAGGTTTGGTTCCTGGGTGTGGAACCACACCACTTGTCTGTCAGCAACCATGCTGTGGTGGCAGCTCACATACAAAAGGAGGAAGACTGGCAATTCATATTGGCTCAGGGCAAATCTTCCTCATCCAAAAAAAACAAAAACAAAAAACTCCCCCCCCCCCCAAAAAACTATGCTATATAAAAAAAGAAACTATAGGGGCCAGCCCTATGGACAAGTGGTTAGGTTGGCACACTCTGCTTCAGCGGCCTAGGGTTTCACCAGTTCGGATCCTGGGCACAGACATGGCACCGCTTGTCAGGCTGTGCTGAGGTGGCATTCCACATGCCACAACTAGAAGGACCCACAACTAAAAATACACAACTATGTACTGGGGGGCTTTGGGATAAAAAGAATCTTAAAGAAAAAAAAAGAAAGAAACTATACAAGTTATAAAAACAAAAAGAACAAATAGAGAAGCTAGAACACTAAAAGTAGTAGATTAAAGCAAAAGATACCAGGAAACAAGAAAGGAACAAATGGGGAAGAAAAATAGCATGAAGCAGACTTAAACCCATATCGATAATTATGTTACATTTAGATGGACTAACATATTTCAATTAAAAACAGAAAATGTGAATCCTGGGGGGGTGGGAAACAAGCCTCAACAATATGCTGCTTAAAAGCAATATGCTTTACATAATTAGAGCGAAAGTAAAAGACTGCAAAGGCAATATAATTTGAAAACATAAAGCATGAGAAAAAATGTACAATTTATAAGACTGCTGTACTGACATCTTGAGTACAGTTGGCGACTAATAAAAAATAAAAGGGAGAAATTTTAAAAAGGGGTGTGGCTAGATGGGGCTTTATTATTATCAGAGAACTCAGACTTCAGGACAAGCACTATTATGGCACACAGAGAGACATGACACAAGAGTCAACTCATTAGGAGGACATTATGATCCTAAATGTCTATGCCCTAAAATAGAGCTTTGACATTCACAAAGAAAATACATAAAGAAAAATATTTTAACAGGAATAAAGGGAAAAATGGACAAATCCACACTCACAGTTAAAAGAGTGTAACATCCTCCTCCCAATAACTGATTTAAATAGGTTAAACTGTACATAGATAAGAACTTCACTTTTTCATATGTATATTGATTCTGTTGGGATTTTAAAACCACTAATTTTAAAGCATTACTAAATTTAGAGAACTTTTTGGTCAGACTGTGTTTTTTCAATAAACAGCAGAAGTATACCAAAAGATTGGGAAAGAGGGAATTTCATAAACATTAACCTTAAAAGGAAGAATCTACTCATATTTGAAAAGTTGAGAACTGGGGATGCAGAGCAAGAAATGAATCATCCCATGGCGTTGCTAAGAATGATTAATCATGTCTGACACTGTCGTAGTCTCCGTAGAAAAATACAAACCATTTTTCGGAAGCACGACTTCCTCTATGTTGGGTACAGGGGTTGGGTCTTCCATGTCCTTGGTAAGATCTTCCTGCTCATCCTCTTCTTTCTGACTTCTGCGCTTCCCATAAAGACTAGCTTGGCTAAAAAATACAAAGTATATAAATATAAACAAGACTGATTATAGCTACTTATATAGCAAACAATTATAGAGGCTTTACATTCATTGCTGTTAGAATCAATGCACAGAATCACCTTAAAAGACAAACAGAAATCAAATTACATACATTCCCCAAATTACATCTAACCAGCCAAAAGGAAAATAAGTTATTGGGCCTAAGAAAGAGGCACAGAAATCCTACTATACAAATTTTAGAACAATATCCTAAAAGGGGCATAAATTAGTGTAACAAAAGAACACTTGCTATGGAAATATGGCACATTTCATTTCAGATCATAAACAATCACTTACATAAGAAATTTTCTCAAAGATATGTAGAACTCTTTGTATCATCCTACCATCAGGAGCTGAAAAGTAAAACCACTTAGGATGGTACTAACTTTTTTCTTTTTAAAAAAATTGTCACTGCTTTTTCACCACCAATTTAATCAAATCAATATTTACTTTTAAAACTCATACATGCCAGAAAGCATGTTAGGGTTCAAACAAGAAGGGAATGATTCCTTACCTTGAGGAATTACAGAGGATACAGGACAGAAATCATTACCTACCTCATATAATGTGACGTGTACCCAGCACAGAGAAATGAATAAAAGTACCAAGAAAATGCAGCTCAGAGAAAGAGTTGGTCAAGATTGAAGGTGACAGTTAAGCTGAACCTTTGGAACTATAAAAAGCAGGCAATTTTTCAGGATGATGCACAAAGGCATGAGGAAAAAATTAACTGTTTAGGGAAGAAATGCATAGTAATCTAGAGTATACTGACAAGTGAGTGGGAATGGAGAAAGAGCCAACTGAAACACATGTGGGACCAACCAGCCTGAGTCCTCACTGGTGAGAGAATGCTCAAAGTTCTCTTCTGAGAGGGACAAGATATTGGTATACGTTAGAATAAGATACATTGGGTAAAATTTTCTTGAAATAAACATTAAATGACAATATTGTAAAAGCCTATGACCCTAAAGGTGGCAGGGAGATAAAATACATTAAAAAGGAAAGAAGAGATGCAGGGAAAACAAATGAAACAAATGTTAGGAAAACAGATTTGAATATGTTTTGGTTAAATATAGGATTCTAAGGGGAAACTTAAAATGTGCAGAGCCCTGCTCATTAGAAAGCAGATGCATTCTATTAAAGGACACAGATACATTTATTTTGGAAACTCAATTTGGTGGGCTTTATACTCCGAGTAGAGGCTAAATGCCACCACGTGAGCCTCCTGGACATCACATCTTGGTTCGGTGACCAAGCAACACATCAAATTCAGGCCCACAAACATGTAGAAAAGTTGCTATGGTTTTCTTCACAAAGATCTCAGGGAGCTCTGAAATCTCTGAACATCAACACTAACATTCAGATTAGAAACAGGTGGTCAGCCCCATGGCCACATGCTTAAGTTTGCATGCTCCACTTCAGCGACCCAGGGTTTCGCCCCGGTTCGGATCCTGGGTGTGGACATGGCACCACTCATTAGGCTATGCTGAGGCGGTAACCCACACGCCACAACTAGAAGGACCCACAACTAGAATACACAACTATGTACTGGGGGGATTTGGGGAGAAAAAGCAGGAAAAAAAAACAAAGATGATTGGCAACAGTTGTTAGCTCAGATGCCAATCTTTAATTTAAAAAAAGAAGAAATTTAAGAAATAAAGTTACCCTCAATAATACCTAAAAGAATATCTATTTTTGCGGTTTTAATTTTTACATCACAATACATGTGACATGACAAAATAACTAAATCTTTTTATAACTGTGACTGGCTCATTAATATTATTTATAAAACTAAGAGTTTTTTAACTTCCTTAAAAGCTTCTATGCATGGTTAAGAATGCTTCAGATAATGCTACCCTTCCAGAAACAATGTAATTCAAGCATGTTCTGGGCACAGAAATGCAAATTTGGTTGGAGAGGAAAATCAGTAAAAGTAAGCTGATGGAAAGAAGATGTCAAGTAGATCTTTACAGCCCAGTAAACAGCCAGAAATTTAACAAATTTACTACCACATGAAAAGAATAAATTTTGCAAATTGTCATGTTCTAAGACTAAACTATAACATCTGTGAAATTGCATTAAAAATATTTTGAGCTACACAATCCCAAAATTAAGTATCTACTTAATAATAAATTATTAAGTATTATCTACGATTTATTAAGTATCTACTTCAGGCCAGGCACTGTGCAAGGGCTTTAAAGTATCACTTAATTCCCACAACCTATTAATAGAAACCAAAATTCTCACTCAAGCAAGATTCACTAAATACAAATGTAACCCAGTGAACAAGGCACTATGCTGTTGCACATTGCAGAACATCAAACAGACACAGGTTCCTTTCTTCTGTAAGTCATTTTGATCACAAATGGGGCAGGTGGTAAAATCAGAAAAAAATACTATGGTGAGTATAATTTCTTAAATTCCCTACACCAGCTACGCTTCTCAATATATACTTATATACAGAAAAAAAGACCGTATTCAGGGTGCCTTTGTACAAATATGACATAAGATGCCCATCAGATAACATCGCATAACAAGACAAGCTTTCGAAGCTAAGACTTCCCACCAAGTCAAAGTAAGACTTCCTTTCAGCAAAACTTCCAATATAAATGTAAAAATCTGGACAGTCCTTTGGAGTTTGTTTTAATGCCTTTTAAATCATGCTGAAGTTCTTACCCTTTCTTCCCACTCTTCTTCCGGGATTCTGTGGGTGTGGGAGGCGGAGGGGAAGGCGAATGTTTCCTCTTTCGAGCATTAGCTGATGCTTTTCTATCTCTTCTCTCTGGACTTCTGACTGGCTAGGAAAAAGTAAATGGAAATGAGTATCAGCCAGCTTTGCTGACTCCTCAGTTTCTACAAATCCTTGTTCAAAGGTGAGTTTTCACAAACAAAGATAATACCAAACCCACGAGCTCGGAGCAAATGAAAGGCACATGATTAAGCACCCTGGACCACCAGCAGTGAAGAGACTTCTCCTGACTTCTCAGGTGATGCACCACCAGTGGAAGTATCAGAACCATCTACTGGTATTCAAACTATGCTAAAAAACAGACATGCCCAAACTATGCACAACTAAAACCCGTTCCTGTTCACATTCTGTGTTTCCAGGTGGGAAAAGCATTTTCAATAACTACTGGAAAAATATGAAACATACGCTGTTAAATTAATGAAATACAAAGACCAGCTGATGGATCTTGTGAAAATGTACCAGAAACTACTCCTAATTCATCAGTAAAAGGAATATAACGGATACCTTTATGACACAAAAAATGTTAAATAAGATTGCAATTTATGATTTAAAAGTCAACCTATACAAGTAAAACCACCCCTATTTTGTAGATGACATGATCTTATATATAGATAACTCTAAGGAATCCACAAAAAAACTATGTAAGCTAATAAATGAGTTAAATAGATTTGCAGGATGCACATCAATATACAAAAGCCAACCTGTGGATAACTGTTTAATAAAATAGACCATAATAAAGAAAAAGAAAACACGTAAAGTGATCCAAGTATTGTATCTGAGGTGCAAAAAAAATTAGAGATTAAAACATCAATAAAATATTTATTTTTCTCTGGTACCCTCCTACCCCTTACAACTATCCATTTCCTTTTGGTAGCTCTGTAGCATCAAATTGGGAATCTGAGTCATCTTACAGACCTATAAGAGAAGTTTCAAAGAAAATCTAAACTACACACACCTTTCTGATTGCATAGTAAGTCTGAACTTAAACTTTTTAAATAGGAATATTAAATCAATTTTCAAATAATCCCCCTAAAAGTAAGTGAATAAATAAACAAAAACATCTAAATCTGTACAGGGGTGGATAAGAAAAGATAAGTTTAATAATGTGATATGGAAATGAGAATATTCCTAATGACAAAAAACTTAGTTTGAAATGCATTAAGAGAAAACAAACATATAAACATATCAGCAGGGGAACACTAAAATAAAAAAAATTTTAAAGTCAAATTCCAAAACAAATACAAACAAAATGAAAGGATATGATAAAAGATCTACTTTTTAAATATTTTTCTTAAAAATAAAGAATACACAAAGTCTGACAAAGAGGTTTAGTAAGGTCTCAGGGCTGAAACTAAGGTATGAAAGAACTGTACTTTCTAAGTTAATGGGTATAAGTACATCTGTCTCAAAGACTTTGCAAAAACTAAAATACAAAACAAAAAGAAAAAATTCTAAGTGCCTCCAGTGAAAAGGACTTCAGAATCACAAGTCTCTGTCCAAAGCGGTCAGAAACCCAACACTAACACATCCAAGCCGCCTTCTCAGTCTCAAAGCTTCCCCTAGTGACACACCTACCTCACAAGTTGTGATGTATAAGAAATCACAGATAAATATTTAAGTGGCTAGGCTTCTTAAAGGATTGAAGAGTATTAAATGTCAAGTCTTCCCACATCAAAAAGGACTAAATTATAACTCTGAGACCTTTAAGGCCTATACTCTGTACTAACTACTGTATGTGCATTAACAAAGCTACCAAAAAATATTTTAAAAAAATGAGGAGCCAGCCCTGAGGGCCTAGTGGTTAAAGTTCAGCACTCACCACTTCGGTGGCCTGGGTTCACTTCCCGGTCACGGAACCACAGCACCCACCCGTCAGCTGCTGTGCTGCGGTAGTGGTCCACATAGAAGAACTAGCACAACTTACAACTAGGACACACAACTATGTACTGGGGCTTTGGGGAGAAAGAAAAAGTTTTCTCTTGGAAAACCAACAGCTAAGTTAAATTACCCTGTGATGATAGTTGGTTCACAAAATTAAAACTCACATCTAGAAAACAAAATCAGCTGTACCACTGTCATACTACATGGACCACTTGAAATCTTAATGACCCTTTGAGATTTTCATGCTCCTTTTTTGGGGTTGCCAGCTCCTGAGATGGTTGTTAACAGCCACTTACTAAGTCTTATATATACTTGATGGATGCACCTTGGTTTATATGTGAGAGTTCATTAATGAAGATGTGACAATATTCAGGCCAAGAAAGAAGAAAGACCAAGAGGAGAAAAATGGTGCCAAACCAAATACCTCTTCGTTCTTTGTTGAAATTCGCTGACGAAAACTCACAGGCTTCCTGTTCTCATCCACCTCATAATCCTCCTCATTCATCCATTCATTGAAAACATCAGTGTCCAAAATCCATTTCGCATGAACCTAAAACCACATCAAAGCATGACTATCTACATAAGTAATAAATCATTAGAGTTTTTAAAGTACTCAAAATGAAAGAAGCTGATTTACTAACCAAAGCCTCAAATGCATATAACAGTTTAAAGACAAGATTATTAATGACATGTGAGTGGCAACTTAATCATTTCTAATTTTCATTCCATGTTTTTACTGAGGAAATGGTAAGAAAGCATCACTGGTTTTACGTAGACTGAGGTTTTGATACCAAGAGCCTTAAGTTTGATAATCATGTCATCTTTTTTCTTTATTTCAATTTTAAGTATAATTGAAAAACAAAATTTGTAAAGTATTTAAGGTACACAGGGTGATTTGATATACAGACACATTGTGAAAGGATTCCTCCATCTAGTTATCACATCCATCACCTCACATATTGATCTTTTTGAGTGTGTGAGAGAACATTTAAGTTCTACTCTCTCAGCAAATTTCAATTATACAGTAGTGTTCTCAACTATAGTCAACATGTTTACATCAGATCTTCAAACCTAATTCATCTTATAGGTCAGAGTTGATACCCTTTCCCAATCTCTCCCTATTCCACTCCCAACCCCCATTCCTGGCAACCACTCTTCTACTCTCTGTTTCTAGGAGTTTTGACATTTTTTTTTTTTTAGATTCCACATATAAGTGATAAGTGAGTATGTGCCTTATTTCACTAATCATGGCATCTTTATCTTCATGAAAATCACCAACACAAACATTTAACAGCAAAAGGCCAAATTTAGTCACTGCTTTAGGCATGCAGGATGTCTCTAGGTTTATGCATTCAACAACATTTTAAGTAATGATGAAAGAGTACATTTACACAGACCTATGACCTAGCCCCATCCAGAACACACAGTGCTCTATGGAGACCTTTTACAATCAGCCAAGGCTGGGGGAGGTGGGATAAGTGAGAGTCAGATTTGGGCTTCTTCCCAGTCCTTCACAAGGCCACTTATCTTGCTTTTTTCTTAGTGTTTCTGACTAAGAATTACTAAAATGACGTTTTCTCTGGTTGTTGTATAGATATAGATTGATATTTAAACCACAGACCTAACCTATATAATATTTCTATTTATCCAAAAGTATTTCTCAAGGGAGCACATAATTACAACTGGAGACTAGACAGTCCTTCCTTGTGTGGAACTGCTGTTCACATCAAGTCATGGGGCTGGCGGGGGTTGTGGGGGGAGGTTTGCAATTAACATGCCTGGTCAAGAACCATTAAAATATTATCATGAGAGCAAACAGAAGAGCAACTACAACTATGAAATTTTCCTAGAAGTAAAAGCAAGATACAACATGGCAATCACTAGGCGACAATATGGACTTTCTAATAAAAATATTTTGCCAATCTAAGCTCCTCCTGGCCCCCTCCCCTTTCTTTTAATAAAAAGGAAGGGTTACTAAATTGGTTGCTCGGGATAATGCCTGAATCACATATTGATTTAAGAATGACATCCATCTGACTACACGCCTCTTCTCTCTCCAAAAGTAGTGTTATACATTAACACACATAAACGTAAAATTAATACCCTGTCAAAGAGAATATAAGACCTTAAATAATGTAACCTGAAAAGACTCCTGTATGTACAAATTATGGGAAGGGGGTATAAACAGAGCACATGAGAAACTTTAAGCTAATCAGAGAAAGAATCTATTTAAAGGTATGACTGTTAAAGAAAAGGGTAAATTAATTCATAATGTTTTAGAAAATACATGTCACAGCATTTACAAACTTAATAGTGTTTTCCAAAGTGTTGCAAAGTGTGCACATATTATAAAAGTAGAACTGAGGGGCCGGCCCCGTGGCCGAGTGGTTAAGTTAGCGCGCTCTGCTTCAGCGGCCTAGGGTTTCACCAGTTCAAATCCTGGGCACGGACATGGCACCGCTCATCAAGCCATGCTGAGGCGGCATCCCACATGCCACAACTAGAAGGACCCACAACTAAAAATACACAACTATGTACCAGGGGGCTTTGGGAGAAAAAGGAAAAATAAAATCTTTAAGAAAAAAAGTAGAGCTGAATATTCACATTACATTCTTTGCCATGCAGAAAACCTTAACAGAAATCACTTGAGGAAGTTTGTTAGGACAGTATGGACAGCTAACAACTATTTGTGCAGGCAGACTGATGAACTCCTTACATATAATATGAATCTCATTCACTCTTCCTGAGCATGGTACAGCAATGTAGGTGTCAGTCTCTCCAGTTCTCCAAATCAGCAAACTGCAGAACAGAGTGGCAGCAAGCTGTGCAGTTACCTACCTCCCTCGAGGGAAAGCTTGGATTTACACTGAGTTCTGTATAAGCTCTTAAATCATTATGCCCTATTACCTTTCTCATAAAAATACCTTAGAGTCAGAATAACACAGCAATAGGGTATGGGGCCTTGGGAAAAATTACCTAACTTCTGAAACCCAGTTTCCTTACCAATAAAATGATACCATCATAAACTCTGTTATCAATCCCAGTCCTAAACTTCTGACACTATGACCCTTCAAGATAATATGTTTCCAAAAATCCTTTGGTAGTACTTTACAATATTATATGGCCCACCAGTCATACAGTTTATTCCTTTAATCAACATTTTTTTTCCCAACTTAATTCTGTTTGACAGATGTAGAATATACTCCATCTGACTACACACAAAGACCTATCTGTTTGAAACGGTTAGGCCATCTTGGTGGCTGAGCAGTTCTAACATTAGAGAACACAGTTCACATCTTTTCAAGTTTTCAATGAAAGAATGGTTTGGATGTAATTCTTCAGATTACACTTAAAGTAATCTTTTTTTATTTTGTTGTTTTTGTTTTTTTGAATCACCAAAGGCTATGGCAATATACACAGCAGGAATTGGTAAACATTTTTCTTATGGGTCAGACAGTAAATATTTTAGGCTGGCAAGCCATATGGTCTCTGTCCCAACTACTTAACTCGACTGCTACAGGACAGAAGCCGTCACAGACGATATGCAGACAAACAGGTTTGATGGTGTCTAACAAAATTTTACATACAAAAACCGGTGGCTATAATTTGCCAAATAGTCTATAATTTGTCAACCCTTGTAAAAAGTAAAAGTAGTTTTAACCAATGGACGCTCTATATGTGCGATTTAAGAGAGAAAAATTTCTCCAAAAACATATCTTATTATATGATCATTCTAAAATGATCAAGGAAGTATAAAGAAAATTATACAACTTTACTGTAAGATATAAAAGACCTAAATAAACTGGGAGGTAAATCACATCCACAGATTGAGAGATTCAAAATTGTACAAATGTCAGTTTTCTCTAAATTGTTCTAAAGATTAATTTAATTCCAACCAAAATCCCAATGAGTTTGTTTTGTTTTTTTTTCTTTTATCAATCTTTTATTTTTTTTATTGAGTTATTGATAGGTTACAATCTTGTGAAATTTAAATTGTACATTAATGTTTGTCAGTCATGTTGTAGGTGCACCACTTCACGCTTTGTGCCCACCCCCCACCCGACCTTCCCACTGGTATCCACTAAACTGTTCTTGGTCCATAGTTTTAAATTCCTCATATGAGTGGAGTCATACACAGATTATCTTTCTCTCGCTGGCTTATTTCACTTAACATAATTCTCTCAAGGTCCATCCATGTTATTGCAAATGCAATGATTTTGTTCTGTTTTGCAGCTGAGTAGTATTCCATTGTATATACGTACCACATCTTCTTTATCCGTTCGTCTGTTGCTGGACACTTAGGTTGCTTCCATGTCTTGGCTATTGTAAACAGTGCTGCAATAAAGATTGGGGTGCACAGGACTTTTGGGATTGCTGACTTCAGGCTCTTTGGATAAATACCCAGTAGTGGGATGGCTGGATCGTATGGTAGTTCTATTTTTAGTTTTTTGAGGAATCTCCATACTGTTTTCCATAGTGGCTGCACCAGTTTGCATTCCCGCCAGCAGTGTATGAGGGTTCCTTTTTCTCCGCAACCTCTCCAACATTTGTTGCTATTAGTTTTAGATATTTTTGTCATTCTAACAGGTGTAAGGTGATGTCTTAGTGTAGTTTTGATTTGCATTTCCCTGATGATCAGCAATGATGAGCATCTTTTCATGTGCCTATTGGCCATCAGTATATCTTCTTTGGAGAAATGTCTGTTCATGTCTCCAGCCCATTTTTTGATTGGGTTGTTTGATGTTTTGTGGTTGAGTTGCGAGACTTCTTTATATATTGAGAATATTAAGCCTTTGTCAGATATATGACTTGCAAATATTTTTTCCAAGTTAGTGGGTTGTTTTTTTGTTTCAATCCTGTTTTCATTTGCCTTGAAGAAGCTCTTTAATCTGATGAAGTCCCATTTGTTTATTCTTTCTATTGTTTCCCTTCTCTGAGAAGGCATGGTGTCCGAAAAGATCCTTTTAATACTGATGTCAAAGAGTGTACTGCCTACGTTTTCTTCCAGAAGCCCTATGGTTTCAGGTCTCACCTTTAGGTCTTTAATCCATTTTGAGTTTATTTTGGTGAATGGTGAAAAAGAATGGTCAATTTTCATTCTTTTACATGTGGCTTTCCAGTTTTCCCAGCACCATTTGTTGAAAAGACTTTCTTTTCTCCATTGTATGCCCTCAGCTCCTTTGTCAAAGATAAGCTGTCCATAGATGTGTGGTTTTATTTCTGGGCTTTCAATTCTGTTCCATTGATCTGTGCACCTGTTTTTGTACCAGTACCATGCTGTTTTGATTACTGTAGCTTTGTAGTATGTTTTGAAGTCAGGGATTGTGATGCCTCCCGTTTTGTTCCTTTTTGTCAGGATTGCTTTAGAAATTCGGGGTCTTTTGTTGCCCCATATGAATTTTAGGATTCTTTGCTCTAATTCTGTAAAGAATGCCATTGGGATTCTGATTGGGATGGCGTTCAATCTGCAGATTGCTTTAGGTAGAATGGACATTTTAACTATGTTTATTCTTCCAATCCATGTACATGGAATGTCTTTCCATCTCCTTATGTCATCATCCAATTCTCTCAGAAAGGCCTTGTAATTTTCATTATATAGGTCCTTCACTTCCTTAAATTTACCCCAAGGTATTTTATTCTTTTTGTTGCGATTGTGAATGGTATTGTATTCTTGAGTTCTTCTTCTGTTGGTTCATTACTGGAGTATAGAAATGCTACTGATTTATGCAAATTGATTTCATACCCTGCAACTTTGCTGTAGTTGTTGATTACTTCTAACAGTTTTCCAATGGATTCTTTGGGGTTTTCTATATATAAGATCATGTCATCTGCAAACAGCGAGAGTTTCACTTCTTCGCTCCCTATTTGGATTCCTTTTATTCCTTTTTCTTGCCTGATTGCTCTGGCCAGGACCTCCAGTACTATGTTAAATAAGAGTGGTGATAGAGGGCATCCTTGTCTCGTTCCTGTTTTCAGGGGGATGGGGTTCAGTTTTTGCCCATTGAGTATGATGTTGGCTATGGGTTTGTCATATATGGCCTTTATTATGTTGAGGTAGTTTCCTTCTATGCCCATTTTGTTCAGAGTTTTTATCATAAATGGCTGTTGGATCTTGTCAAATGCCTTCTCTGCATCTATTGAGATGATCATATGGTTTTTATTCCTCAGTTTGTTGATGTGGTGTATCACGTTGATTGATTTGCAGATGTTGAACCATCCCTGTGCCCCTGGTATGAATCCCACCTGATCCTGATGTATGATTCTTTTGATGAATTGCTGAATTTTGGTTGCCAAAATTTTGTTTAGAATTTTTGCATCTATGTTCATCAGTGATATTGGCCTGTAGTTCTCTTTTTTCGTGGTGTCCTTGTCGGGTTTTGGTATCAGCGTGATGTTCGCCTCATAGAATGTGTTAGGAAGTGTTCCATCTTCCCTAATTTTTTGGAATAGCTTGAAAAGGATAGGTGTTAAATCCTCTCTGAAAGTTTGGTAAAATTCCCCAGGAAAGCCATCTGGTCCTGGGGTTTTATTCTTTGGGATGTTTCTGATTGCTGTTTCAATCTCTTTCCTTGTGATTGGTCTGTTCAAATTGTCTGCCTCTTGAGTGAGCTTTGAGAGATTGTAGAAGTCCAAGAATTTATCCATTTCCTCTAGGTTATCCATTCTGTTGGCATATAGTTTTTTGTAGTATTCTCTTATAATCTGTTGTATTTCTGCAGAGTCTGTTGTTATTTCTCCTCGCTCATTTCTGATTTTGTTTATGTGAGCTTTCTCCCTTTTTTTCTTTGTAAGTCTGGCTAGTGGTTTGTCAATTTTATTTATCTTCTCAAAAAACCAGCTCTTTGTCTCATTGATCCTTTCTACTGCCTTTTTCGTTTCAATAGTATTTATTTCTGCTCTGATTTTTATTATTTCTCTCCTTCTGGTGACTTTGGGCTTCATTTGTTCTTTTTTCTCTAGTTCAGTTAGGTGTGCTTTAAGGTTGCTTATTTGGGATTTTTCTTGTTTGTTAAGATGTGCCTGTATTGCAATGAATTTTCCTCTTAATACAGCTTTTGCTGTATCCCATATGAGTTGGTATGGCATGCTATCATTTTCATTTGTTTCCAGGTATTTTTTTATTTCTTCGTTAATTTCTTCAATGATCCATTGCTTGTTCAGTAGTGTGTTGTTTAGTCTCCACATCTTTGTGCCTTTCTCGGCTTTTTTCTTGTAATTAATTTCTAGCCTTATAGCACTAGTATCTGAGAAGATGCTTGTTATTATTTCAATTTTTTTAAATTTGTAGAGGCTTGCCTTGTTTCCCAACATATGGTCTATCCTAGAGAATGTTCCATGTGCACTTGAGAAGAATGTGTATTCAGCTCCTTCAGGGTGGAGTGATCTATATATGTCTATTAAGTCCAATTGTTTTAGATTTTCATTCAGCTCCACTATATCCTTGTTGATTTTCTGTCTGGATGATCTGTCCATTGACGTGAGTGGGGTGTTGAGGTCCCCTACTATTATTGTGTTGTTTTTAACATCTTCCTTTAGGTCTGTTAATAGTTGCTTTATGAATCTTGGTGCTCCTGTGTTGGGTGCATAGATATTTATAAGCATTATTTCTTCTTGATGAAGTGTCCCTTTAATCATTATATATTATCCCTCTGTGTCTCTCTTTACCTGTCTTATTTTGAAATCCACTTGGTCTGATATGAGAATTGCAACACCTGCCTTTTTTTCCTTGCTATTTGCTTAAAGTATTGTCCTCCACCTCTTCACCCTGAGTCTGTGTTTGTCCTTGGGGCTGAGGTGTGTTTCCTGGAGGCAACAAATTGTTGGATCTTGTTCTTTAATCCATTTTGCCACTCTGTGTCTTTTTATTGGAGAGTTCAATCCGTTCACGTTGAGAGTGATTATTGATGCATGTGGACTTAATGCTGTTAATCTGTCGCTCATTATCTTGTTTTTCTGTTTCTTTTCCTGTGTGCTTTAGACTACCCATTTAATACTGCAATTTCTTATGCTGGGTTTCTTAGATTTTTCCTTATCTATGATTTGTGACTCTGCTCTGTACTTTATTTTAGTGTCTACCTTAAAGTTTGTATTTAGAATCTCGTGTATAATATAGTCTATTCTCTGGTGGTCTCTTACTTACTTGACCAATACTGATTTAGACCCTTTGCTCTTCCCCTCCTAAATATTTTCATTTTTTATTCCAACTCGTCTTATTAATTTGTAGTTAGAGTGCTAAGATCGTCCTTGTTTTGGTAGTTTCCTTATTTTTACCCTAATGCTATAGTTGAATATTTGCTATCCTGTTCTGGTTCTATTCATCGGTCTCCCTAGTCTGTGGATTGTGTCCCCTTTCTCCCTTTTTTCTTTTTTCAAGTATGAGAGCCTTCTTGAGGATTTCTTGTAATGGAGGGCTTTTAGTTACAAATTCCCTTAACTTTTGTTTGTCTGGAAAAGATTTAATTTCTCCCTCATATCTGAAGGAAATTCTTGCTGGATAGAGTATTCTTGGCTGAAGGTTTTTATCCTTTAAAGCTTTGAATATATCACTCCATTCTCTCCTAGCTTGTAGGGTTTCTGTAGAGAAATCCACTGACAGTGTGATAGGGGCTCCTTTATAGGTTATTCTCTTTTTTTTTCTTACTTCCCTGAGTATTCTTTCCTTATCATTCCTATTTGACAACTTTACTATTATGTGTCTTGCGGTGGGTCTTTTTACACTGACAAATCTAGGAGATCTAAAACCCTCCTCTACACACATTTCTCCGTTGAATCCTAGATTTGGGAAGTTCTCTTCAATAATTTCGTTAAGCATACTTTCTGCTCCATTTTCCTTTTCCATATTCTTGGGAATTCCTATGATCCTTATGTTCTTACTCCTCATTGAATCCATTATCTCTCGGAGATTTTCCTCATTTTTTTAAATTCTTAGTTCTCTTTCTTCCTCTGTCTGGCGCCATTCAGCCTGTCTGTCCTCGATTATGCTGATTTGCTCCTCTAGGTTGTCTACACGGGCATTCAGGGAATCCGTATTCTGTTTTATCTGGTCCATTGTGTTTTTCATCTCAAGTAATTCTGTTTGATTCTTATGATTTCAATCTCTTTTGTGAAGTAACTCCAGAACTCGGCTTGTTTCTCTATCTTTCTCTCTACCTCATTGAGTTTTTTGATTATAGCTGCTCTGAATTCATTATCACTTAGTTTACCTAATTCCAAGTCCTCAGGACTTAATTCTGTGTTTTTATTGTTTTCCTTCTGGTCTGGGGCTTTTATAAATTGCTGGATGGTAGAGGAGCGGTTTTTTCTCATGGTGGTAGAATTCAGTTGCAGTTACAGCCTGTCGCCACTAGATGGGGGTCGAGAGTGCTGTGTTAGCTCTCCGCCTTGGGTCAAGATCGCTGCGCCCAGTGGCTTTGCTGGGGGGGAGGGGCTGTTACTCACACGCGCCGGTCTGGGTTCAGATCAGTTCTGTTCTCTGGTATCCCAAGGCCCTTGATTTATAGGGTCCCCGCGGACGGAAGCTTTCCCCTCTGTCAGCGGGTCTCCACTGAATCAGCGGCAGGAGTCCTGGATGATCCCCCGTCACGCGGCCCCTCCCCCGCTCCTTCCCGACCCACACCGCAGCGATCGCAGACTCTAGGGGAGGGAGCGATGTTCTCTCCCACCGTTCCAGCGCCTCTGAAGGTGTAAAGCAAGGTTTATGATCTCCACCTTCTTGGTATTGTAGGTCTCTAACGAGCTGGCATTATGTTTATTCTCTGAAATTCAGTTCTTCCAATCTTTTGTTGTATTTTGGAGGGGAGAGAATCCCGGGTCAGCTCACCCTGCCATTTTGCTCCACCCACCTCCAAAACTGTTCGAGTTTGTTTTATATGATGTTAAAATTTAAACAAAAGAGCAAAGACCTAAGACCCAAGAGACCCTAGAAGAAAAATGTGGGAGTATTCAAGTAAGATCAAATTGACCAATATATAATAGAGTCTAGAAACAAATATAAGTCCATGACATACATAAAAATTTACTTTTGACAGAAATTGCATGAATCAGTGGAGAGAGGAATCCACCTTGAATATTTTTCTGCCTTGAAAGGACAGATGATCTAGCACCACAGCAGGAAAAATTTTAAATATATGCAAAACAAAACTAAAGAACTTTTAAAGATGATCTGAGAAAATCATGATGACCTTAGGATTGGAAAACAAAAATACAAGCTACTGAGAAAACATATTTTTAACACAAACGAGTGACAATGGTTAGTATGCAGAATATCTAAAGAACACCTACAAACAAAAAAAAGACAATGCAACGGGAAAAAAGCAAAAGCTGGAAACAAACACTTCATGGAAGAAGAAACATCAAAGGTCACAGAATTCATGAAAAGATGATAAAGCTATTTAGTAATAAGAAAAATACAAGTTAAACCCATAATGAAATACTACTTCACTGAAATCTACTAGATAGGCAAATACTACAAAATCAGAAAATACCAGGCATTGGACAGGATATGGAACATCCAAAAAACTTATACACTCCTGGCTAAATAAATTTTTATGACCATCTGCAAACAATATGGCATTGTTTAGAAAAGGTGAATTTTGCATTCCCTGTGACCCAGCAATTCCATTCTGAACATATAACAAGTTCACAATAGCATTTTTCATAACACCATGAAGTAGAAACAACCACACACCCACCTACATTACAATGGATATACTGTGATATAGTCACACAAAAGATTACTTCTACTACTATATACTATGGATGACATCTCAGGAACACAATGCTGAACAAAAAGGCAAGTCATGAAAGAATATGACTCCACTGATATTAAAAGCTTTTAAACATGATAACTAAAAGACCTGTGCAGTTGTACATATATCTGATGTAAAACTACAGTGAAAAGATAAGCTGAACATTTAGAATAATGGTTAACTGAGTGGGCAGGGCACAGGATGAACACATGGAATGTTTCAAAATTAACAGTAACCTTCTTTTTTATTGGGAGTGGTAAGTACACAGGTGTTTGTTTAACTGTGATCTGTTTTTCTCACCCATATTTAATAAATATTAACATCCACAATTTAATTTTTTAAATTAAGTGCTTTGTCACGGCAATCAAATTTCCTTTAGAACAAAAAAATAATACGTGGACATTGCTTCATAAAATAATACAGAAAACGAAAGAAAGAATTCCAGTTCAAATTTTCTGAATATTATACTAGGGTAATATTCTGTTACAAGTGAAATAAAAACACAGGAACAAGAAGAAAAAGTATAACTATATTTAACTTTTAAAGAGGAGCAGAGCATATGCACTATTTTTTAAATGGATAATGATGATGGAGAATGGTGTGTACAAATCACAGGTGTATTTAGATTTCATGGAATACATTAAGAAAAAGTATTTAAATAACGGATTCTACATACTCAGCAACTCTAAATTTCTAATGAAAAATTTTCTATGTCAACTGAAAGTACAAGGTAGTAGTTCTTAAATTTCATTTTCTTGGATACATGATCAACAAAATTTAAAAACTACTGAATTAAGATATTTGTAATTGCTTTTATTGGTGAGCAGGCATTTTTTAGCTATAGCATTTCTTTTTTTTTTTTTTAATTTTGAGGAAGATTACCCCTGAGCTAACATCCACCACCAACCCTCTTTTTGCTGAGGAAGATTGACCTTCAGCTAACATCTGTGCCCGTCTTCCTTTCTTTTATATCTGAGACGCCTGCCACAGTATGGCTTGGTAAGAGGTTCGTAGGGCTGTGCCCAGGATCCGAGCCAGTGAACCCTGGGCCACCAAAGCAGAGCATGTGAACTCAACTGCTAGGCCACTGGCCCAGCCCAGCTGTAGTATTTCTTTTTAAAAGTCATTCTATTTTCCTAAAAACAAGACCAAAAAAATGCTATCGGTCACCTCATTCTTTACTGGCATTTGCCATCTCAATAAATTACCTAGGAGAGGGCACATGTAAGTCACAGAACTGTCAGATTTCTCACAATGGCCTTCTAAAAGAGAGTAAAGCACTTATTTGTAACTCAAAAGCCAACTTTACATGGAGAAAAGAGGGAACAGTTAAAAAAAAATTCTTTAGTCTACATATTAAATAAAAATTCTAAAAGTCTGGCCTTTCTTTGTTAGAAATAAATTTAAAATAGCCCTAATGAAAAATCTAGAAGCTACATTTAAACAGACTTCTCTTTATAGCAGGAACAGGTACTGAGGTTTTTAGGAGTATCTATAAAATGAGATAATACTTTTAGGACATGAATGCCATGAAAATCAAGACAAAACATATTTTTCATCTATAAACTATAACATGTGTGTGGGTATATGTAGCAGAGTAATATTCCTCCTAACTAAAGGAAAAACAAACTATTCTATCTGGGATTAGTTTTAAGTAGTAGCAACCTAAAAAGTTTAATGGAGAAAAGAAGAAAGAAGGATAGATGAACTACTTAGCAGCTAAAAATGAAAAATTAGATATGTAATATTAAGAGAATACATTTAACTCATCTACATAGAGAAACCTAGTATATAGTAAAGGTGGTATCTCAAATCACTGAGGCAAAGGCGGACTTTATAATAAATGGATACAGAATGTATCCATTTACACACAACTGGGAAGCCATTTCGAAAAGACACAATGAGATCCATTCCTTTTATCACATAAGAATAAACTCAAAATGGATTAGAGATCTATATGTAGAAAGTGAAACTATACAACTGCTAGAAGAAAACAGTGGCTAATTCCTCAACAACCAGAGGCAGAGACAGGCTTTACTATTCTGACTAAAATCTTGATGCATTAAAAGGTAAAGAAGAAGAAATCTGACTATATAAAAATAATAAACCTTGGCATGGCAAAAAAACACCATAACTAAAGTCAAAAACACAACTAAATATTTGCAATATACGTCTCATATTAATGGCTAACATTCTCAACATTTAAAAAGAACCTCTAAAACTCTAGGAGACAAAAGAAAAATCCTTATAGAAAAAATGAGAGAAAGATACACAGGTCACAAAAACCATAAAAAGAACTCTTGCAAACATAAAAGATGTTCAACTTCACTCAAAAGAAGAGAAATACAAATTAAAATCAACAGAGATACCATTTCTCATTGGCAAAAATTCAAAAGCTTCACAATATCCACTCTGTTGGTTAGGCTATCAGGGAAGAGACACTCACTTCATTGCTTACAGGAATGCAAAAAGGGTACCAACTCCCAGGGGAGAGAGGCACGAATCTAACTATGTATTTTCATTTACTCTTCAACCCAGCAACCCTAATTCTAGAAATTTATCTTGACTATACACCTTAAACAATATGACAATACATATGGCACAAGGTTATTTATTGCAGTTTTGTCTGTAATTCCAAAATAATGCAAACTACTCAAATTTCTAAGCATAAAAAACTGGAGGACTAAACTACAGTGTATATACATAATGGAGGATTGTGCCGGTATGAACACTAGGGATTTCTAGGAAAGATTATTAAGTGGAAAAAGCCAAGTATACAAGAGAGAAATAAAAAAACATGCAAACTCCCGCATACCTTGACAAAAGCAAACACAGAAAGGATAAACCAGAAAATAATAAATTTGTTCTACAAGGAATGAGGGGAAGGAGGTAGAAAGAATATAAGAGGAAGTATACCTTTTTGGGGAAGCATGTTAGAATTCTACATATTCAAAATATAAAATTAAATCAATCTGAATTTGAAGAGAGAGACGAAACACTTAAACTGAAAATAAACTGAAAGAAAGAAACCCAACTGCAGTTGAATTAAGTAACAACCTCACTGAAGATGGTGGAAGAGTTAATCTAACTAACTCATTAACACACTATTTACCAATTGTACCCTCAGACTTGGGCAGGACAGGGCCAGAGAGAGAACTACAAACATATCTTGCACTCTTAGTATTTTTGTTTATTGTAGCGGGTGGGCAATGCAATTCTGAAACTAATTTAAATGTAGTAATGGACTGAGTAAATGTGTTGTTGGGAGCCAAGGTTTTTACTCTGGGAGAAGACAGATATGAATATGGAAGAGGGGAGGGCCAAAAGGAACACTGTGGGATGGATTAGAACTGGAGGTATCTATATGGTCTCATTATTTCTAAAATAAGTATATGAGTACATGAATATGTTTGTGTTTATACACACATAATAGCTCTACTTCTTATTTCTCTGGGCAGAAAGGGCCTAGAAGCAAAGACACTTCAGTAGCAATCAACATACTTGTACCCAGACTTGGTGTCCAATACCTTTTCCTAATAAAAGGAATGAGAGCTCCTAGGAGAAACAGCTGAATTCTAGGTATGAGGAAGGGAAGGCAGAAGAGGAGCCTGGAACATCCTGCTATGCCCTCAAAGAGGTACTCAAGAATGAGGAGTGCTTGTCACAAGCCAGTTTGGAGGGGCTCCTATTGGCCAAATATGGAACTATTTCAGCACCAAAATAATTAAGTAACGAATTTTACTGACCACTGAAACTAGAACACGAATCCATACTAACAACAAATAGATGAATAAGTAGATGGGGGCAAAGGAAGGGCTCTTGCTTATCGGAGAACTCTGAAAGCCAAGTGGTAATGTGGAGGGAGGGTTGGAGTGGAAAACGATCACTGCACAACAATGAAAGAAAAAAACTGGTTTAGACAAGGACTGTTAAGTGGATGCTAAATCTGAGCAAGAGAAGGAAGACTTTGATGAGAAGTAGAATATCTGCATGGTCTAAAAGAATCTCTCACAGATTGCTTGTAAGTTGCAAGTAGGGTAAAAAAAGTAACTACACAGCAGAGCCATCGGAGTCACCTTAACAGGTGATTAACGTCACCAACAAGGAGCAGATGGACACAGCACGCCTCCCAATGTGATGCCCTGAGAAGGACACAATGTCACTTAGGCAGTATTCTGACTAGAATGAATGTAAGAATTAACCATGAGAAATTCCAAATGAGAAATTCAAAAACATGATAAAAGGCAAGGAAACACAGTGATAATGTTCCAGGTTAAAGGAAACTAAAGAGATATGACATATGAATTCAACAGTGATATTAGATGAATTCTATAATAAAGAGAAAAATGCTATAAAAAACGACATTGGGTCAAGTGGCAAAACCAGAATATGGACAGTAGATTAAAGGATTGTATCAACGTTTAATTTACTGAATTTGATAACTGTACTATGCTCATGTATGAGAATTCTTATTCTTAGGAAACAGGCACTTACTTTTAGGAGTAAAGGCCCATGATATATGCATCTGTATCTCAAATGGTTTGGGGGCGGGGGGAAACAAACACAGAGTATAAATGATACATCAAAAAGGGAGTAAAATGTTAACAATAGGCAAATATGAATAAAGAGTGTACAGGTATAGCATATACGACTATTATTCTTGCAACTTTTCTGTAAGATGGAAATTATTTCCAAATAAAAAGTTATTTTAAAAAAAGACTAATTTTTGTTAATCTCATTTTCTTCACATAGAATCTGAAGCTCAAAAGCTCAGTCTTTCCGAAGGTCACACAATTAGAAATAGACTGAACTAGGTCTAAAATCTAACATATTAACTTAAGTGCTCATTATACCACATAAAAGAGTCAATTAAAATCGTGTATAATTGCCACTGCTCATGGAAAGGACCAGAGCTCAGGCTGATTCCAGGACTGGGATAGGGAAATTACAAAAAAAGTTTGGAACATCTGTACCAGAAAGTAGGAAGTATGCAAAAAAGGATCAAATAATGCCAAAGGGTCACAGGAGGCAGCATAGTTTCCTAGTGGACAAATTTTGGACAATTCATCAAAATGAAGAATGGTAGTGATGTCACTGTTCCATGAGTGCAGACTGATACTACAGACACATGTAAAGGGAGAAGGGAATGCTTATCCCCACTGCAAAATGTCGACTACAAGGATAGAAGAAATGGATAGAATTAGAAAAGCACCAGTAATAACTAATTCAATCAGGCAGGAATTATTAATGGATGAGCAAACTTTGGGATATAAATTTAATAAGAAAATAACAGTTACACAGTCTCAAAGTATTTCCCTATAAAGTATTTTTAATTCCAATGAGAAAAATGGTTACAGTGGGAAACCTAGGCAGATAGTACCTTAACAAATGATCAAGCTATCAGCCACAATGAGGAAAATGGACATGTGCCTCCTGATGCAATGCACTAAAGAGGACAGAATATTACGTAAGCAGTATTGCAACCAAAAATACATAGCTATTCAATGTAATAATAAAAAAATATGCAAACTCAAATTCAGAGACATTGTTAAAAAAAAAAAAAAACTGGCCTGTACATTTCAAAATGCCAGTGTCATGAAAGAAGAAGAAAGGCTGAAAGTTTCAGATTAAAGTAGACTAAAGAGATCTGACAACTAAATGCAGTGTGTGACTCTGAACCGGATCTTGGATAAGAGAAAAAACTGAGTATAAAACTTACTATATCATTGGGACAACTGGTAGAGATGGAATATGGGCCCTGTATCAGATTATAATATTGTTTCAAAAATTAATTTCCTGAAATAAATAACAACAGGGGAAGTTGAAAGGAGTATAAAGTAGTACTTGGTTTAGTATTACTCTTGCAACTTTCAAAATTATTTCCACATTAAAAGTTGAAGAACAGAAGAGCTGTTGTGTGGACTTTTACCATTACAATAGAAATGATTAGTAAAGTAAGTCTATCATAATAAAAACCACGCAGGCCCTGCTTGCAGCCTTCCTAAATGACACCATCAATGATGTTCAGCTGCACTCCTCACACCCCTTCCTTAACTATCTCAAGCTACAATCTAAGTTGGCTTTGGGGTCTCCTCAAACATCACTGCAAACATTTCATCTGGATAAGGAAGTATTCATGGCCATGGCCACCTCTTAACAGGAGGACAAGAAAGGAAGATCAACATTCTGTATCTCTTTAAAACTTCGTGTGGAGAACAGTTGAGAAGTTCTATTAAGTTATGTAAGAATAAGTTTTTGTTTTAAAGGATGTTTCACCTTCCATGGCTTTTCTGGAATTGGTGGATCTTCAATTTCTGCATCAACATCATTACTATGGACCCAAGTATCATAGCTATAAAGGAAATGAAAAAAGGAAAAACAAATTAGAATTCAAATTCATTTACTAAAAAGACTTTCATCAAAAGGTAAAAGTGTATTTTAGAAATAGTATTAGGATCCAGTATTAGCAATTTATCATACACTTTTGTCTCTACCACTCTGACAAGAAAACTCTTCTGCAGAGGTCTACAGTAATCTTCACATTGTTAAAGCCAAAGTTCAAGCCTCAGTCAACAGAATTTTAATGAGTCAATCACTCTCTCCTCAAAGCATTTTCCTTACTTGGCCTCTAAGACAGTATTATCTGGTATTCCTTCTGGTTGCCAGCCTCTCCTCAGTCTCCTGTGACAGTTTCTCCTCTTTTCTCAAACCTCTTCAACATTGGAAAGCCCCAAGGTTTCAGTTTTTGGAAGAATCCTCTTAGCTATTCACTCTCTTGATAATCTCATGCAACACCATGGCTTCTACTATACACATACGACTTGAAATCTTATATCTGCCCTCTTCTCAGAATTCTGGACTCAAATCCAACTGCCAATTCCACATCTCTTACATGTCTAATTAGGTTTTCAAACTTAACACACTCAAAATTCAACATATAATGCCATCCTGACCCCAGCAAGGTGCTCTAGCCAATCATCCCCATCTCAGTAAATGCCAACTCCATCTTCCCAGCTGTTCTGACCAAAATCCTTGGAAACATCCCTGACTTCACTCTCAATTACATCCTATAATCAAATCACCAACAACTTCCACCAGCTCCACCTTCAAAATATTTCCAGAATCTATCTACCTACCTTTCACCCTTCCACTTCTGCCCAAATCCCAAGAGTCAATTTTTCACACAGCAACCAGAAGGATCCTTTGAAAACTACGTCAGTCTACATCACTGCACTGCTCAAAATCTTCCTATGACTCCCACCTAACTCAGAATAGCAGTCAAAATCATTACAGTGGCTGCCAACCCTCGAAATCTGGTCCTCTGAATGCCACTCTGACCCCGTCTCCTAGCACCCTCTCCTCACTCATGTTATATTTGAGCCACAAGAGCTTCAGTGGTCTTTTAAATATGCCAGGCAGTGGCCACTTCAGGCCCTTTACATATGCTCCTCACTACCCAGATAGCCATACAGCATACGCTCTCATACCGTCACATCTCTTTGCTTAAAGGTTCTCTTATTAGTGAGACCTAACTCACTTAAATAAATCACATCCTCTATTCCTCTACAATTCTGAAGTATAAAATTACCTACCAAATTAAAACTTTATCAATGCTGCTGTACTTGCCAATAAATTATTATAAAATCCAGCAATATCTACATTAAATACAAGTATGGTAACAAGCAATGGCTTCCTTTAGCCACTACTCAGAAGTCAGTTCAAAAGCATTTAGAACAAGCACAGCTCTACATATCTATTAACAGCACTTTGGTAAGTTTTCTATGAACACTTGAATGTGAGCTGGAGAAAAAAAGTTCATCTGCCAATTACTTAACTATACCAGGTAAAGATTACAATAGTAAGAAAAACTGATAACCTTATAGTCTTTAAAAGTCTCGAGTAGAAAACGTTACATAGGTAGAAGAATATATGTAAACTATAGTCAATAAAGAAAGGGAACTAACAAGGCCCCTTGAGAAGACAAGACAAGATCTAACCACTATATGCTATTTGATACATAAAGAAAAGGTTAGCAAACAGGCTAACATGTCTTATAATCTGTTGTTATAAAATTTATTTCAAGCCTGTACTTTTGTAGTTTATCATAAATTTGAGTTTCCATCTAAGTGTTTCAAAACTGATTTCCTATAACAGTTCCTGTAATATTGAAAGGTTTGTTTTACTAGCACCAAGGACTACATGAAGCCTTGAGACTAGAAATGTTTTATAGGAGGCATTTATTTAAGGGGCTGGCCCAGCGGTGTAGCAGTTAAGTTCGTGCACTCCACTTGGGCAACCTGGGGTTCACCGGTTCAGATCCAGACAGGGACCCAAGCACTGCTTATCAAGCCATGCTGTCTGTGGCAGCCATCTCACACATAAAACAGAGGAAGATGGGCACAGATGTTAGCCCAGAGCCAATCTTCCTCAGCAAAAAGAGGATGGGTGGCAGATGTTAACTCAGGGCTAATCTTTCTCAAAAAAGAAAAAAAAGCAAGCATTAATCTAAATGTTATTACAAAAAAAACTATTAGTTCAATTTAAAGTGGTCAATTACGGCTCAGAAGAGGCTGATAAGCAAGTTGATTTGATTTGGTTCTGATTAACTCAATCTGTACAAAGACTGTGCATATTCTATTAAAATTATGAACATAATCTAACGACATATATTCCCTTTAAAAAATATATTTATAAGTAAAATAAAGTTATTCAAATAGATTAACTTAAAAACAGCACAAAACCAAGACATTACATGTCTCCTGATGAAGAACATAAACCTATGCAACAGTCTTGTTACTTCCCTAAACTGAAATGGTTTCTGATTAACTCTAGATCAATTTAAAGGAAATAGAACAGAGAAACATGTTCAAATATACCACAGTGATACCATAGAAAAAACCCAGAATACGGTAAACTACAGGACAAACAACGTGGTTCCTTAAATAATACACTGCAAGGGGGAAGTGGGGAAGACAGAGGGAGAACCTATAAACTGAAAAATATTTAAGAAATATATGAACTAATTGCAAGATGTGGTTGAATTCCTTACTGGAATTCATTACAGAATTCATTTAATTCCAATGAATATCCATCCATCAATCAATCAATCAAATGTATCACATGACAACACTGGGTATTTGATATTAAGAAATTTTGTTAATTTTTTAGGTTTGATAATGGTGTTATGCTTACTTCGTTTTTGAAAGAATGAGTCATCTTTTGGAAATACATATTAAAATATTTATTATTACAATACTGAAATGATATATTTGGGATTAGCTTCCAATAATAGGAGAAGGCTAGAAGTGGATGTGGGTACAGGTGAAAGAAGACTGGTCTGAAACACAAAGTGGAGAGAACCTCCAGTTGACAGGACAATGGTGAAACGAACACCTAGAGAGCTCTATTGTCGATTAAGGAAGATGAAGTGTTATCCTTATTCCTAAGTGCCCTATGCAGGCATAATATTAATTAAACAAGGACCACCCTTTTCACTAACATGTCATTCCTGTTTGTAACATTCTTTACTCATATTTAGATACTGAAACACAGTATGAGTTATGAAATATAAAAGTAACACCATCACTAGGGAATGAAATTTCTGCCAAGAATAAAAACTTCATTTTGACATAAAATAATTTCATCCTTAATAGTGTGGCATGAGTAGTTTCTGAAACAACAAACAAAACTAACTAGTCATGAAACACTAGGGAGAAAAATTCACTTCTTAAAGGAAACAAATCTAAATCAATAGTCTAATACCATACTGAAGGACTGTTTTGGAAAATGCAGCAAACATATCAGTTTAGTAATGAAACCATAACCTAAGAAAACGGTCAGTAAGAGAAGACTTAAAAAAGTGAGATCAATGACTAAAACAAATCAACAAAGTGATCACTATTCAGAAAGTGAAACTATATATATATAAACAACCCTGACTTGCACTGACTAAAATCTTTATATCAGATCTCAGGACACATTAGCATTACCTGTCTGGGTAAAACCCCCAATGCACTAACACCTGCTTGTCTTTTCTCATCACTGGTCTCAACCATTCTTCTGAAAGGGAAAAAGAAAAAATTTTAGTCAAGTTGACAAAATAAATAAATAAACTGTTATTTAGACAATTTTTACTTAAGAGTTTTTGGTTTGCTAATAAGCCCTCTCCCAAAAAGTTTTCTCATAATTGAATATTATCTACCATATGAAGGGGCATTTTTTCAGCCATCTATTCAGACTTACTAGATTCTAGGCCCATTGTCCATCACTTGACAAAACCAACTGTCCACTGCAGTAAAATACTCTCCTTCCCACCCCTCCATCAATTTGTCTCCAGTTCCACCCAAATCATGATCACTATATTCCTTACTGCCTAATTGCCCATGCAGAACCTCCCCTCCCTTTTTTGTGAGGTTTTGCAATTACTACACAGCTTTCAAGGTGTTAGGCTTCATCTCCTGGATGAAAGTTTTATCAACTACTCTTCTTTCTCCAGATTCACCTTTTCTGGTATGCTATAGCACTTTACAGTGCTACATCAAAGCTTTCATTACTATTTTTACTATTCTTTAATGGCCTCCTGTTAAATCAGCTCTCTCAATAACAGTGTAAGCAATATGATCACATAAGGTAGATTTTTACTTGAAGTTTCCTTACCAAAGATAGGTGTAAATTTATAAAATCAGATGATTCTTAGAGTTTGTATTATAGTTGAATTACATCTACATTTTAGCACTTGTTACGATATGTCTCTTTGGTAGTCTAAATTTAGCTTAGAAAAGTTGTTTCTAGTACTAAGAAGGAACCAATGAAGCCCCTTGAAACCCAAGAAATAGCCAAATAGAAAACTTGAGTGAAATCAGCTATGTAAAATTGGCTTTTCAGTGCCAATTTCAACATGAAATAGCTCCACCTTCACTGACTACAGCCATGAAGCCGACGTGAGTGTGCTCTTTTTGAAGTATCCAACTGCTCACTTACTATCTTGTAAGAAAGTGACAAGGAAGAAATCAGCTCTGTTCCTTAACTTGATATCCCAAAATGGCCAAGGAAAAAGTGAAGAGGAAGAGGCAGATGGGCCTTCAGAACTCACTCCGTTTAAACAAACAAAATATATCAACTCTCTAACTAGTAAGAGCTGCCTTTTATAATACAAAGTCTATCTGCAAAGATTGTGCAGCTTTCAAAGGTTAAAAAAGAAGAAGATCCATCCTTTCCCCAGCTGACTTTGATAGAAAGAGATTGTGGCACTGATTGCCTTTGAAAATTTTCCCAATAGCAGAAACAACTAAAGGTTAGAGATGTGAATTCATACTCTTCCTAGAGATGTTCATAAACTACACGACACCAACAAAAACCCACAATTTTATGAGTAAAAATTAGTCCAAAGTCAGAATAAATCTTACAACTCAATAATAAAAAGACAAATAATCCAACTAAAAAACAGGCAAAGGATCTGAACAGATATTTCTCCAAAGAAGATATACAAATGGCCAAAAGGCCTAAGAAATGACGCATGGAATCAATAGCTAGGGAAACACAAATCAAAATCACAGAAATACAGTCTGATACCCATCAGGATTGCTAATATAAAAAAACAACAAATAAAATGTGTTGATAAAGACATAGAGAAACTGATTATCTTCATACAATGCTGAAGAGACTGTAAAATAGTACAGCCACTTTGGGAAACAGGTTGACAGTTATCTCAAAATGTTTAACACAGAGTTGCCAATTCACTGTCTAGGCATAAACACAAGAGAATCAGAAGCATATGTCCACACAATAACTTGTTCACAAATGATCATAATGGCATTATTTACAAATAAATGTCCATCAACTTTCAACTGGCTAAACAAAAGGTGGTACAGCCATACAATGGAATGTTATTTGGCCATAAAAGGAAATAACGTACAGGAAATGGTGCCAGCAAAGTGATGGCATAGGAAACCCTAGACCTTGTTCCACCACGGAGACACCAACTTAAGAATATACTGTCCAAAAAGCATTGAGAACCCTAGAAACCAACTAAGAAGTCACAGCAGTCCAGGCAAGCTCAACGTCAAAAACAGCTGCACCGAAACAATAAGAAAAGCCACCTCATATCTACAGCAATAGCCATTCTCCCAAGCCAGCAGAGCTCAGTGGGATCAGGAGAAAAGCTCACAACTTCTCCCTTGGGCTGAAAAGAGAGTAGTGAAAGTGTGTCCAATGTTCCAACTTTCTGGGGGTAGCGGGGCTGCCTGAGGGACTGATTTGTCTCACCTGACTGGGAACACTGATGGAACTGGCATGGATGCACGGTGGCCATGGAGAACAAACAAGAGCTCAGTGTTTATTGTAGCACCACAGAGTCAGCAGTAGCACAGAAAGAGGCTGGCTCAGCTCAGCGCAATCAGGAGAAAGCACCCAGATCTCAACTTCTCCCTTGTAGGGAAAAAGAAGAGTGCAACAGGCATCCGATGTTCTGGCTTTTAGGAGGCTGCCTGAGGCACAGGTTTCAGTCTCAACTGACTCAGAGTGCTAATGAGGAACCAGCAAACTTTGGAAGCCTGGGCACCACAGAGATCAAAAGAGAGGTCAGCGGCTCGTTGTAGCAACAGAGAACTTGTGGTACAGCAGACGGACACTAGAGACAACAAGAGATTATACGCTCCTGAAAGAGAAACCAGCAAACCTCTCTACCAGGAAATCACACACAAGCCCAGAGACCATGCATCCAAAGAAAACATTCAAGGAATGCCTACAATCTCAAGTTGACTGGTAAAGATCTTGCCCTCTACAAAGCCAGGGAAGATTGGGAGAGTTGGCTGTTTTGGTGTTTTGGGTTTTTTTTTTTTAAAGATTAGCCCTGAGTTAAGATCTGTTACCAATCTTACTTTTTTTTCCCCTCTCCCCAAAAACCCCCACTGCAGAGCTATATATTCTAGTTGTAGGTCCTTCTAGTTGTGGTATGTGGGACGCTACCTCGGCATGGCTTGATGAGCAGTGCTAGCTCTGCGCCCAGGATCCAAACCAGTGAAAGCCTGGACTGCTGAAGTGGAGCACAACTTAACCACTCAGCCACAGGGCTGGCCCCTTGGCTGTTGATTAAAATGCAGAAAACATAGCAGAAATTACCAAGACACACAAAGACAAAAGGAAAATGGCCCAATCAAAGGAACAAAGTGAATCCCAAAAACTGACTCTAAAGAAACAAAGATCTATAATTACCTGAAAAATTCAAAATGATCCTTTTAAAGAGGCTCAATGCATTACCAGACAGCACAGTTAAACAACAAAACAAAATTAGGAAAATGATGCATGAACCATATGAGAATATCAACAAAGAGAGAAAAACTATAAAAACGAACCAAACAGAAATCTCGGAGTTAAAAAATATAATAACTGACTGAAAAATTCAGGGGCAGGCCCATGGCCAAGTGGTTAAGTTCACATTATCTGCTTCAGCGGCCCAGGGTTTCACTGGTTCGGATCCTCAGTGCAAACCCAGCACCGCTCATCAAGCCATGCTGAGGCAGCATCCCACACAGCACAACCAGAGGCACTCACAACTAGAATATACAACTATGTACTGGGGGGCTTTGGGGAGAAGAAGGAGGGGGAAAAAAAAGAAGATTAGCAACATACGTTAGCTCAGGTGCCAATCTTAAAAAGAAAAAATTCACTGGAGGGGTTCAGCATCAGACTTGACCAATCAGGAGAATTAGCGAACTCAGACTGGTCATTTGAAATTATCAAGTCAAATGAACAAAAAGAATGAAGAACAGCTAAGTAAGCCTAAGGCATTCATCCACATGAGTAATATTTAGTCTGTTTTCCTCTTCTAATTAATAGCTCATTTTTAAATTCTCTTTATTTATTTTCATCCCTGAAGAAGTACATATTCTTTCTACTAAAACCAGTACTTCAACCCATGTTCTTAAAAGAACCCCTCTATCCCTTTCAGGTCTCAACTCTATTATATGCTTCAGTTTACTTCTGCTCTGTCCAGAAATACACTATAAAGCCACCACCTAAAACACAAAACCCAGGCCACCTACTGGATTTCCTCCACTTTCTTTTCTCTGCCTTACATTCTGAGAAAATGGTGATCTTCCACCAAGTCTACAACTTGCTCTCACGTGCAAGTTACTGAAATCTCATTCTGAAAGGTTATCAATTATTTCACAACTGACAAATCCCAATGCCTTGTCTCAGGCTTCATTTTGATTTCTTTGTACAATAATTCCATTGCCCACCTCTTGCATTTTAAAATTTTTCTCTTTCCTTGTTTTCCCTTGACTTTCAAGATACAGACCATCTTGGCTTGCCATGTGACTAATCTCCCTTGTTCTCCTGATAAATGGATTTACCCCATCCAAGGATAAAATTTTCCCTCACTCAGCAATTTAATTCAGAGTTTCCCAAGGGGTCTTGCTCTGTGACCCGTCTCCTTATATCATATATCCCAGAAATCAGCTCCCAGGCAAATTCTCCTAATACAGCCACAGTTGCTATTTCTCTTCAACAAAACCATCAATGTTGCCTACTATCTCCCTTATCCATCAAATAAAAACAAAGCTCTTGTCTTCCCACCTATCCTCCCTTGTCTCCTACAATCCTGAGACATAGAGCCAAACTTCACCATTTGCTTTTCCCCAAATTTCATAATTTATTACCTCTATGCTCTTGCTTATTTTACACTCCCTTCTAGCATGCCCTACTCAAAATCTTACTAATATCTTAAGGCCCATTAAATACCACACTTTATTTTAACTAATCTTCATAAAAAAATATTAATTTTTGAGGGTTCTACAATATGGTTTTAATGTGTTGTGGCTGGTATTGTTATCGTCTGCACACATACCTGGAACAAGCCATGTAAGGAGCCCAGCTCAGGGCTCTGCTGAGAGTCAGCGCTCACTGGACAGCCAGCTATTCTAAGGCAGATCCTACAGTGTGCAGAAGTATGTCCTATATTTAAAAATAACCTCCAATATATTAAAATTAAATTTAAATGCTATCTCTCAATGATTACTCTATTGACAGCAATACCAAGCAAGCTCAGTATGTAGTAAACTAGCTTGTCTTAAACAAAGAAGAAAAACAAAATTAGCATGAATAAGGAATCGCTAAGTAGCTAGTTATAACAATTACAGTTCAAACCTTTTGTAAAAGGCATTTTTTTTCAAAAAGCTAAACTAAACTAAACACAAACTAAAAGTTTTATATCAGCCTTATCAGAGAGTTAGACGGCAACAGACTCAGTATTCTAACATACACAGCTATCCACCACCTCCATCTAGTGGAAACCAGTTGCTATTACCTAACAGGATAAAGGCTGAGAAACCACCAATTAACTAAACACTAAAGCAAGGGTGAGATTTTTCACTTTATAAAAGCACAATAATCACAGAGCTAAAATTTGACTGTTACAAATAAAATCAAACCTTCAGCTATAAAAACTGATGATGAAAAGACCTAAATACAGTGGTCAGCCTGGTGGCGTAGTAGTTAAGTTTGCACTCTGCTTCAGCGGCTTCGGGCTCACACTCAGGTCCCAGGGGCAGACCTAGTGCTGCTGATGAAGCCCCACTGTGGCAGTGTCCCACGTACAAAACAGACAAAGACTGGCACAGCCGCTAGCTCAGCGACAACTTCCTCAAGCAAAAAGACGAAGACTGGCGGCAGATATTAGCTCAGGACCAATCTTCCTCACAAAAAAAACCCCTAAATTTAACAGCTCCAACTGAAAAACTGTTAGAAGATAGATATAAAACTTCATGGCTCTAGATGAGGTAACAGTTTCTTAGATTTGACACCAAATGCACAAGAAACCAATCAACCAAACAAACCTAACAATTTTTACAATTGTTTTCAATATCTGTAGGATCTGTAATGAGGCCCTCCTTCCATTCTTGACATTTGTTCTTTCTTTTTTTCTCATTTATTTGCAGCTCAAATCTAATAGATTTACGAGTGTTTTCTTTTTTTTTTTTTAAATATTTATTGAGCAGAGCAGGTTTTTGTTGTTGTTGTTTTTAAGGATTGACACCTGGGCTAACAACTGTTGCCAATCTTTTTTTTTTTCCTGCTTTATTTCCCAAAGCTCCACCCCCCCCCGCCCCCACCCCGTACATAGTTGTATATCTTAGTTGCAGGTCCTCCTAATTGTGGGATGTGGGACGCTGCCTCAATGTGGCCTGACGAGCCGTGCCATGTCCGCGCCCAGGATCCAAACCCTGGGCCGCCGCAGCGGAGCGCGCAAACTTAACCACTCAGCCACAGAGCCAGCCCCGCAAGTCTTTTCTAAGAACTATTTCTGACACTGCTGAGTGAGCACCTTGCTATTGTATATTTCCTACTTCATTAATTTTTGTTCATCTTTACTATTTCCTTCTTTCTTTAATTTGCTATTACTTTTTTAATTTCTTGAGAAAGATGTGTACACCATTGATTTTTCTCTCATTCTTCTTTCTTAATACATACATTTAAAAATATAAACTCCCCAGGGTCAGTCCCATGGCATAGTGGTTAAGTTCAGCACACACTGCTTTGGCGGCCAGGGTTCACAGGTTCAGATCCCAGGCACAAACCTACACCACTTGTTAGCCATGCTGTGGTGGTGACCCACATATAAAGTGGAGGAAGACTGGCACAGATGTTAGGTCAGGACTAATCTTCCTCAGGAAAAAAAAAAAATGTGTGTGTGCATATGTGTATATGTGTGTGTGTGTGTATATGTATGTATATATAAATTTCCCTCTGGGCATAGCTTCAGCTGTATCTCACAAAATTTAATGTTCTTGAGCCAGGCCTAGTGATCTAGTGGTTAGGATTCAGCGCTATCACCACCACAGCCCAGGTTCATTTCCCAGTTGTGGAACCACACCACCCATCTGTGTGGTTAATTAATTAATTCATATTTTGTTTCCCAACTTTCCAACTTTTGAAAGAATGGTTAGCACAAATCAGTTTCCATAGGTCTAACAAACGCTGGTCATGGACAAAAATCAACTTTTAGGATAGAAGAGTTAAAGATCAAAATCTGAACCATTATAAAATAGCCAATCTAATATACTGCTGAGAAGCCCTGTTTAGAGAGCCTGTAAGTCTATCTTCCCCAGAGATGTTCTTCTATCTTGCACTGTCTCTTAATTTTCTGAGCACAAGCAACATAGCAAACATTAACAAGTTAATGCATAACGCATGCCTAGAATACCAACCAGATAATGATTACCAACAAAGAAAGAAAAGTCTAAAGATCAGAAAGTTGAACATCACAGAATTGGTTTGCTGAACCCAATTCAGCAAAAAAATCAGGAAACTATAAATTTAAATAATCTGTGCAATTTATTTAATATTTGACAGTCTCATTTAAGAAGCTAGTTATATTGTTTAAACCTCTGCTGATATAACTTAAAATCTACTTAAGTATGAGTTTATCAGTTCATACCAAAAACTAACTTACCATCCTCTTGTGAGGAAGGATATGGATAAATGTGGTGGGAAGCTTTTGACTTCTCATCAGTAAATGTCCCCTGGAAAGCAAATGAACAAATAATGTAAAAATAAAGCACATGGCAAACAAACTATGAGATGCCCAATGCCTAAAAATTATTAAAGGCATTATTTTACTTATTATATTTTAAGAGTATTATTTAGGATTATATTTATTATTTTTAGTCAAGGAAAGGGACAGTGATTAACAAGAAAAAACAAAAATAAATAATGTATAGACACAGTCTATACTGTTGTATAGAAAAATAATACAAGTACCTCTTAGGTAATGCTCTATGTATCTCTGTCTGGGTAATCTTATCAGTAACATGAGTACCTCTGATTCTAAAAGTTACTTCAAAGTTGTCACAAATTATCATTATTAACTGAAGTGAATCAATGCAGGTTTATGGTCGTAAACTATAACCTAGGGCTACATACATATGGCATGGATACTTGACTTGGCTCTAGCATGCATGTGTGCAACTGTCGTTTTAAGTCAATGTTAGAATAGTGGATGAAATAAACACTAAAGTGAAGTTTTAGCTAAGCCACAGCTAGAACACTGCATACAGTGTAGAACACGACTTAGAAGCCATTTAGACACAAAAGCGTTCATTCCAGAGACAGTAAGAATGATGAGAAGTCTTAAAATCAGGTTTGAGTAGCACCTTAATGTATTTCCCGAATTTCGTCTTTGACAATGAGTATTTTACTAATTGTTACAATCAGAAAAACATAATAATGCTATTTCAACTGGAAGAAAATTCTAAAATTTAGGGCTAGCTATCTAATGATGAATTAAATACCAAATAAGGCAAGGTATTCTCAATCACTAGAAGTGTTTGAGTACACTTTTGAACAGCCACAAGAGAGGCTGAAAAGGGTATGTCAACATCTAATGAATGTGAGCACAGTGTTCAGGATTTTGGCCTCTGGAGTCCATCAGACAGGCCTGGGCTTGAACCTCAGCTTTACTATTTACTGATTGTGTGCTATGGGACAAGTGTTTGTAAGTTTTTTTGTGCTTCAGCATCTTCTGTGAAATAGAGTGGTAACAATAACACCAATTTCACAAGAATTTTGCTAGAACTAAGTTAACAGATGCAATGAGCGAAAAATAGTGACAAGTATACTGTAAGTGCTCAATCAATGGAGTTATTAATGCATTTTAACTGTTTGAGCAAAGGCCTGATCACTAGTATTCAATAACGATACTGTAGGGGCCCGCACGGTGGCGCCACAGTAAAGTGTGCACATTCCACTTCGGTGGCCTGGGGTTCGCTGGTTCGGGTCCCAGGTGCGGACATGGCACCGCTTGGCAAGCCATGCTGTGGCAGGCGTCCCACATATAAAGTAGAGGAAGACGGACACAGATGTTAGCTCAGGGCCAGTCTTCCTTAGCAAAAAGAGGAGGATTGGCAGCAGATGTCAGCTCAGGGCTAATCTTCCTCAAAAACATAAATAAATAAAAAATTAAAAATTAAAAAAAAGACGACACTGTAGTTAGACCTTAAGGTCTCTTCTCCAAGATTCTATGAAACCAGGAAGATCCTTACATCCCTCTTGTAGTTATCCCTAGAAAACAACTACTAACTCAGATTTCTTAAGAAATATGACAGCTAGGGGCCGGCCCGATGGCCAAGTGGTTAAGTTGGCGCACTCCGCTTTGACAGCACAGGGTTTTGCCGGTTCGGATCCCAGGCGTGGACATGGCACCACTCATCAGGTCACATTGAAGCAGCATCCCACATAGCACAACCAGAGGCACTCACAACTAGAAAATACAACTATGTACAGGGGGCTTCAGGGAGAAGCAGGAAAAAAAAACATTGGCAACAGATGTTAGCTCAGGTGCCAATCTTTAAAAAAAAAAAAGAAAAGAAATATGACAGCTAAATGTTCAGTAAAAATTATAGGAAAATATATAAACTTTTTCCAGGATGATTTGGTAGCAAGAAGAGTACATAATTTCAGCTTGAAGGCAATAACTATCAGGTTAATTTGTTCAATTCCTGCCCTTTAACATTCCACATGTAATTAAGTTACCTGACAGCCACTCCAATATGCAAACCAGCCAAAAGAGAAAAAAAGGTTAAGAAATTTGTTTAGTCATAATGCTAGTGAAAAAGGGAATTCAACTTTAGACTGTCTGATCTGACAGCACAATCATATTATCTTTCTTTCTGGCAGGGATGTTACATATAAGAAAAAGACTACTAAATCTCCAACTGTAAGCAGTATTAGAGACCTTTGCTTTAGGAACCTGGAAAGATATGTTACTAAATGCTAAAATATAATTCAACCGGAAATCTCTCTTGTAGCAGAAAAAACAAAGATATTTCATGAGGTTTCTCAATTAATCCTAAGGATTGGTAAAACTTTATCACTTAAATGATGTTGTTTCAGAAAATTCTCCACAGCTAGTTTAACATGACATGGGTTTGCTTACAATTTAGCCACATGTAGTTACAAACCTACATGCAGTAAATACCCAAGGTCTCAGCCTAAAATGAAGTTAGAGGCAGGAGGTAAAGATCTCAGAAGATAGCACTGGTACATGTGAATCAAGACAAAGTAAGCTTATGGGGAAAACAAAAACAGAATTTTCCAGTCATTTTTTAAAAGGCATATATATAAATACAATACATATAATGGAGGGAGGAGTAGCTTTATTTGAAGTAATGTTTGATCTCCTCCTACCACAATTCTGTCACCAAATCTCATTCTTTGACTTTTTCATCACATTAATGCAGAATACACTGGTCTCTTTAACACTACATAAGCGCATTTCACAATAAGACTGTGATGACTGCGTATCAATGACTTTATTAAATGCTACTCTAGGATGTATACATGCATCAAATCATCACATTGTAAACTTTAAACTTACACAATGCTATGTGTCACTTATATCTTAATAATGCTGGGGTATGGGAGGAATGCTACTCCAGTCTAACAATTGGAGGTGAGTGGAGAGAAAACAACTGGGTACTGTAAGAATCCAAAGAGAGATAACTTTCATTTAATACAGATGTATCCAGAAATCAAAAGGTACTACGGTTGAAATTTATAAGAAGCTTCTACTACACAAGGTTTCCAAAGTGATCATGTCTGTTACCTGATGTCGTTTGATGATATCTTTCAATTTGTTAGCCAACTTCAGATCAATGTCTGGAATGAGGTAGATGTTGGGTCTGGTCAGACAATTGTTCTGAGGAAGAAAGAATAGATTTTGAAATTCTCTTGGTTTTGAAATAATGTCACATTATTTATATATTACCCTAATGGCAACAGTTAGCATTCAAAGCCGTACTGCTTAAATGGGAAGACGTAGTTTGGTATAGACTGTAAAAATCTTATCTCAATATAAAACCCAGATGTTTAGCAGGTGTTAATGCCATCTGCAGAACTCTTCTCTACAGCTAGGTACACCTGGACAAAAAACTGCTAGACTCATGACCTAAAGAAATTCACCACCTTTTTCATTAAGGTATCATAATGACACATTAATCCTCCTAGCCAATTTTACGTGAACCTACCTTGACAGTCTAAGCATAATGTAGTGTTTTCACCCACACTTTTCATTTTGGGGGGAGAGGGAAAAGGGATGCCCATTTTGGGTCATTATGTAAGTTACTTATAAAATAAAGACTGGATTATAGCTCTTTTTTCCCATTTCTAATCCTATAAATAGCAATGATTAAAACATGAATATTAACTCCCAAAACCATCACCAAAAATCAACCAACAAACAAAACAACATTCAGTTACTTCTCTAGTTAATAATCCATGAGACAAGTTTCAGGCATTAAGTTAATGATAGTACCTAGCTCAATTTTTGCCAGCTGCCTCTCCCCAGGAAGGTTAATTTAGAGATCACTAAAAATCATCAATCAATAAAAATACTAGGACAGAAAAGATGAAAATTAAGTGTTCTCTCCTTCAGGTTATAATCTAGATAGAGAAATAAGAACTATATTTATGGTACAACCATGAAACAAATCCAAAAAAAAGAATATATAAAAAAGTGACTAGTAGAATGAGAGTGTTTATATTAAATAGGAAAAAGATTCAAATAATGGATTAGGTGAAATTAATAAAGAAAAATATCCTAGATTACTTCACCAGAAGATTAAGATTGATATTCCATAAATGATTTTTAGTCTTTATAGCTCTAATCCCCAAAACCCATAAAAATAATAGAACAACAGTGTTCAGAAAAACTTTTCTTCCTTTGATCTTTTGGCAATCTAATAAAGCCAATCTTAGAACTGAATGTATTTTAAAGGAAAAATTTTCTTAATAATCTAACTTTCTGAATTACCTGCACCAATGTTTTTTCAATGTTCATAAACATTTCAACATTACGATCCATTCGGGATGGATTCTGAAGATCAAACCTCCGCCTAAAAGAGAAGAAAAATCAACTCGTTCCCCATCTTAAACAAAAGTGAAAACTTGGTTTTAGCACTGAATGGAAATAAGCTGGAAAGATCTGGAAATTAAAATAGCACTCCAGAAAATGTATGAGAGTATTCTCTCAGTAGTATACGAAAGCACAGCACCAACAACTTCATAAAACATTAAATTTTATGACATTAAGATCCACTCCAGTCAAAATGAGGTACCAATTCCATGATCTATCCCCTTTTCCTCAAATCTAAGATATTATACAACATATAGAAAGTAGTCCACAGATCCAAAGGCAGTGAACTAGAAGACCATTCTTCAAGTATAAGGAAAGTCTATCTACTGTATATACGCTTAAAAGTCATTTGTTCAAATTCAACAGTGCCTATTCTCTTTGAGCTAACTATTGTCCTAAATGTGGTAAAATTCATCTATTTATACCTCTACTTGAAATCTTTCCCCAATGCCTCTTTATATAAATACTCAAGCAAAACATTCTGGTGTTGTCTTCACCTTTTCTTAGTCGTTTTCACATGGCTTAATCTTTACAAATTTGAATGCTTCTTTCTCCTTACTTTTTATTCAATGCTTACTTTGCTTTTGCTCCATTTTAATCCCAGGGAGAGAAGCTAAGCTTAGCAATTTAGAGTGTGAGCTGTGGCATCCAACTGCTTTGCATTCTAATCCTGACCCCATCTTTATTTATGTAGTCTTGAGTGATTTACTAATCCAAGGATCAATTTCCTCATGAGTACAATGGCCCACTGTGGAGTTTTCTGAAGGTTAAATGAGGGATATATGTTAAGAACTTAGCATGGGGTTTATGCTTAGCTTGTTCTTAAGTGATCAATAAATGTTAACTGTGGCTATATTTTTTTAAATCATTAGTACCACGTACTAGCTAGGATTACACAGTCTGAGTCCAGAACTCATGCTCTTAACTCTGTTTTATCCTGGAGATGCTCCCCACACCTCCAACCTTTCTAAATTCTGTAGCCTTTCCAGGATGTCACCACCTACTCAATGGGCCTGATACAATCACTTCCAGAATCAATCCAAAAGTCACTTCCTCTATGAAGCTATTCCTGTCTTCTTGCATGTTCCTAATACATCCTGTGCACAGTGCTGTTACATCTCTACAACAGAATCATCTAGCTGGTGAGACATCTCATTAGATGACTTGAGGACAAGAACTAAATTTTTTGAAAATTTTCCTAAGTAGCCCTAGTGGCTAACAGAATGTGTGGCTTTATAAAGCAAATCATTCAATAAATTAATATTTATTATGACTGAGGTCTAATATTTAGCATGACTTTTTCATTACTGTGCTAGGACAAGACTGAAATGGTTCCTAAAAAGTAGTATCAATTAAGAAATTAAGTGTGCACTAAAGCATAGAAATAGGTAATTTAGAATAGAACTAGTTACAGCTTTAAACATAGCCTTTACAGATAAGCGGGACGTCCCCTCCATCTTGAGTAACCATATCTTGATGTAACCTTGGTACACAGAACTTTTCCTTAAATCCCATTCTTTTGTTTTTTTGAGTATTCTCCTTCCCTAAACTCTTCTGAAGAAGGAGTAGGGTAGAAATTCCAAGCAACTTCCATTAACTGACAGGACAACAGATTACGAGCTGACTAACTGGGACAAGCCTATTATAGCTGACAGCCTTCCACTGGTTCCTTCAGCACAATAAAAGGAGAGACATGTCAGTGTCTCCCCTTTATTCTAAAGAAGGAGGCACTCTTTCACAGGCTTATGATAACTGAAGAAGTATATCCAGAAACACATCACTTAGAGAATTGCTTACATAAGAGTTTACTCATTATTTATGGAGAAACTGCTTCATTAATAAACAATACAGATAATGGGACTGAAGGGAATTATCTCTATTAGAAAGCTGAGAAACAGTTTGAAAGCAGTCATTAAACAAATTAAAACAAGGCTGCCTGGATTTTTCTGCAAATGAAGATTAAAACCTAAATGAATCTGTTAACAGAGAATCAAGAATTTATTCTGCCTTTTCAACTGTTGACAAGTAAAATTTCTCTTTAGGAAAGTATTCCAGCTAAGAAATAAAGAAGCAATGAGAAAATAACAGTCTTTAACAAGGAATAATCTAAATAAAAATGACATATATACACATCAGAATATCTACAGTCTAATTTTTTCAAAATTAGAATACTGTCTGTTGGTAAAGTTGTAATGATAGGGTGACTCTAGGCACTGAGCATCAAGATGTGTCCATTACAAACAGAGAAACAATCAGGCATTATAGTAAATTACAAATAAAATTCTATTATATATATGTAAAGAGAGAGAATTATAGAATTCTCTAACACCATTACAAAGAAAGAACAGGCTTCAACATTGACTAACCTAAATATTACATCAAAACATGCAAATAAATACAAAAACTTACCATCCCTGTTCATTTTTATACTTGTAAGCAGCCCCAAGAATGTGACACAAGGTGCCTCCAGCTTTGAAATCCATGAAACATTTTGCCTAAAAATGATACGTTACACATGAGAAAAGTAAAAGTTCTGACAAAATTATTCATATCTGTATTCTAAGTTGTATAAACTCAAAGATATAAACAACTGCTAATTTAATAACCTCCTTAAATATTTTCTGGAACAAATTGAGATATAAAGAAATTTTCCAGGGCCAACCTGGTGGCATAGTGGTTAAGTTTGCACACTCCGCTGCAGCGGCCCAGGGTTCACTGGTTCAGATCCTGGGTGCAGACCTACACACCCATCATCAATCCACGCTGTGGCAGCGCCCCATATACAAAGTAGAGGGAGAGTGGCACAGATGTTAGCTCAAGGACCATCTTCCTCAAGCAAAAGGAGGAAGACTGGCAACAGATGTTAGCTCAAGGCCAATCTTCCTCACACACACACACACAAAATAAATTTTTCTAAAAGTGGATAAAAAAATATTTGTTTTTGAATTCAACTGACATATTACCCTTTAAGTAAACAGTCTGTGAAAAACAAGATTTACAAACGATCAAAAAGTTTCAAGAGGAAACACTAATGGACAAAATATTGATATACAGTCAGCCCTCCGTATCTGCAGGTTCTGCATCCGCAGATTCAACCAACCTTGAATTGAAAGAATAGTTGTGTCTGTACTGAACACGTACAGACTTTTCTTCTGGTCGTTATTCCCTAAACAATATAGTATAACAACTATTTACATAGCATTTACACTGCATTAGGTATTATAAGTAATCCAGAGATGATTTCAAGTATATGGGAGGATGTGCACAGGTTATATGCAAATACTATGCCATTTTATATAAGGGCCTTGAGCATCCCCAGATTTTGGTATCCACAGGGTCCTGGAAGCAATCCCTCTCAGATACTGAGGGATGAGTGCACTACAAATTCCACTGGTAAATTTAAAATTTGATTTTTAAAACGTATAAAAGTTAGGCCTTGGTCTACCTCACACTGGATGTGGTTCAAATACAAGGGCTCATTTTTTAAACATTCCCTAAAGGAGAAGCACAGATTATTAAGAGTAAATTCCTCTTGATCAGTATTAAAAAACCTAAAGAATAAAAGAGCAATAGGGTAACAAAATTTGAGCTTTCCAGAGCCAGCGAGATCCTGCCCTGTGTGAATTAGCCCAGCAGCCGCACACCCCAATTAGAGCCTCTGGGAGTCCGGGACAGCTCTAACAGGCTGCTTCTATTCCCAGCTGTGTGATAAGCTGTTCTGTCTCTGGCTAAACTGGAAATTTAATCTAATCTTATTCTGGATGTATATAAGTGGTCTCACCTCACCTATTTATAGCTCACCTAAAATTCTGCTGAGCTGAATGAAACCAAGGAAAGATAAATCTAACTGCAATACTTAAAAGTGCTGTAAGTTTGTATCATAGTGTCCTTATTTCTTTGACTTATTCATTAAAGACAAGATAGCGCTAACAACTGGTTTTCACTCTTTGTATGTCTGTGTGGGTAGAATGCACACATTTATAATGCTGTGCTTTGGTCTATTACCCAATAAATGACTATGCCATAAAGTGGATGTGAGAAGGTGAATCAAGGAGCAGAAACTGAGTATGTCCACGAAACCAAGAAAGTTCACAGGAAATCACAAAGTCATCTTCACACCTTGAAAACAGCTATGGGAAAAAACACGTCACTTAGACTCCAGAAGCATTTTACACCACAAAGTTTGATGACAGTCAAATACTCCATAAATTTGTGTATTTTAACTTTGAAATTAAAGTAGTGTCTTCTAGAAATAATTCCCAATTTTATAAGAGAAATTAATAGTTATATAATTAGCACCTCTAAGCGTAGGTAATCACTGCTGTAGTATTTTTCTTCTTGGGGAGAACAAAAAGTATTATCGTTGTTACCAATTACTGAGAATTTACTATGAGGCACTTTACATCTATTACCTCATTTACTCCTTACAACAATCCTACAAAGTTGACTCTTTTTCGCTCCATTTTACAGATTAAGAAAGTGTTGCTGGCTCCAGCAATACAGCAGACTAAATAAACAGAAAACTCTACCACTACAAATATGTTAGATAAAATATAATAGACGTTATTTTAAATGTGTAGCTGAATTTCTAGAAAGAAAGAAAATCCCCAGGTGCAAAAATCAAAAAAGAAAAAAAAATCAAACTAAAAGTCAAAATGCGAATCTGTGAAGTAAAAAATGACTGCAGGGTCTAATGAGGACAGGTATAATAGGAGATTAAATAGGCAAGTAACACCAACCTTGATAATCTCAAGGGTATGGTTTTACTGTCTATGCAAGGACAGGACATGAGACCATGGACCTAAGCAAGGGAGGACGTCAGAACTAAGAAAAATTACCCACCACACACACATCTAAAGCCAGGGGTGTCAATAGGTTGCACCATTAGGGAAAGGATGAGCTAGAAAAAATATCTGCCAGCCACTAAGGAGGAAAAGAAGCTTCTATCCCAAGATAACTTGAATTTGGAATTTACGCTAACCACTTAGTGTAGGAACCCCATGCCAAATTAACATAAGATTTGGTCCTAAATTTGGCAGGTCCTCTGCAGTGCTTTTTTTTTTTTTTTAAATCCCAACCTTTTCTTTTTTTTTTTTTTAAAGATTTTATTTTTTTCCTTTTTCTCCCCAAAGCCCCCCAGCACACAGTTGTATATTCTTCGTTGTGGGTCCTTCTAGTTGTGGCATGTGGGACGCTGCCTCAGCGTGGCTTGATGAGCAGTGCCATGTCCACGCCCAGGATTCGAACCAACGAAACAATGGACCGCCTGCAGCGGAGCACTCGAACTTAACCACTCGGCCACGGGGCCAGCCCCCCTCTGCAGTGCTTTAAAGAGCAAATTCTCAACCCAGTCCAACAGGATTCCCAGATAAAGTTCCACTGAACGAGAGCTGACAGGCCAAAATTCAAACACACAAGGAAAAACATAAGTATTTTTAAGTCAAGAGACAAAACAAACAGCAAGATTAGAATCCTAACAGTTTCAGATAATAGAAAAAATACAATAGGCCTTCTAAAATTAGAATATAAAAAATGATTAAAGACAGTAAAGAGAGAGAAAGACTTGAAAAATATATATATATAACTCCTAGAACAAACAACATCCAATGAAAGTAAGAGCACAACTGTCAGGATATAGAGGAGATTAGACAACTAGACACAGAAGAATAAAAGCTAAAATTCCCTAGAAACTGTAAAGGATATGAATCCTCAGCTTCAAGAAACACCACAGTTCTGAGGAATATATTAGAAATTTCTAAAATAACCTACACCTAAACACACTATGCCAGACTCATGGTCTAGTGGTAAAGATATGGTGCTCTCACCACTGTAGTCCAAGTTTCATTTCCCCATCAAGGAATCACACCACCCACCTGTCAGTTGTCATAATGTGCTGGCTGTGTGTTGCTGTGATGCTGGAAGCTATGCCATCGCTATTTCAAATACCAACAGGGTCACCCCTGGTGGACAGGTTTCAACAGAACTTCCAGACTAAGACAGACTAGGAAGAAGGCCACCCACTTCTGAGAAAACTGGCCATGAAAACCCTATGAATAGCAGTGGAACACTGTCTGATATAGCACTGGAAGGTGAGAGGATGGCACAAAAAAACAAACAAAAACAAAAACTAGGCAGGGTTCCACTATCCTGTTCACAGGATCCCTAGCAGTCGGAATCAACTCAACGGCACTAACAAAAAAGATACACAATATAGTACAATTGCATAACAGCAAAAACAAAGACATCTTAAAAGGAACCAGAAAAAAGAAGAGTACTTTAAAAACTCAACAACTATACTAACTGATTTCTCAACATCAATAATCTCACTAAGTTACAAAGAATATTAAAACATGTTCCTGAGCCAGCCCCGGTGGCCTAATGGTTAGGTTTGGTGCACTCCACTTTGGTGGCCCAGGGTTGATTCCCGGGTGCCAACCTACACCACTCGTCTACCAGTGGGCATGCTGTGACAGCAGCCGACATAGAAAATAGAGGAAGACTGGCAAAAGGTGTTGGCTCAGGGCAAATTTTTCTCAGCAAAAAACAAAAAGTTCTTTACTTAATGTAATAAAATTAAGAATTTATAAGAAATAACCATTCATTCCAATTGTCTTTTGAAATAATAACTTAAGGACTGAAGATGAAGTCAAAATAGAATTTGGAAAATAATTTAGAACTAAAGGATAATGAAAATGTTACACATCATAATGTAAAAAGCAGAGCTGGAAATGCACATTTAAAAGCAAAAAAGAAAAAGAATCCTGACCCCTACCCTCACATAATACAAAGATCAATTCTGGATGGGTTATACTTATAACTGTGGAAGATAAAATAAAGCTTTTAGAAGAAAACACAGTAGAAGACATTTATGACTCTGGAGTAGGCAAAGATTTCTTTAAAAGGGCACAAAAAGCATTAACCATAAAGAAAAATTTTTATAAGTTACTCTATGTGAGAGACTGACTAACTACGACCCAGGCCAAATCCAGCCAGCTGCTGTTTTGTAAACTAAGTTCTACTGGAACAAGGCCATGCTCATCGTATGTGGTTACTTTCACACAACTGTTGCAAACGTTGCAGCAGAGACTGTGTATTTACTGTCTGGCCTTTTACAGAACAAGTTTACTGATCCCTGTTCCATACTACAATTAAGAACCTCTGTTCATCAAAAGACAGCATCAGGGGCTGGCCCCGTGGCCAAGTGGTTAAGTTCACGTGCTCCGCTGCAGGCAGCCCAGTGTTTCATTGGTTCGAATCCTGGGCGCGGACACGGCACTGCGCATCAAACCACGCTGAGGCAGCGTCCCACATGCCACAACTAGAAGGACCCACAACGAAGAATACACAACTGTGTACCAGGGGACTTTGGGGAGAAAAAAAAAAAAATCTTTAAAAAAAAAAAAGACATCATCATGAGAGTAAAAAGATAAGCTACCAAGAAGATATTTGCAATAAACGTTTCTGACACAGTACTCATATCCAGAATACAGAAGAAAAATCCCTTTAAAAAAATGAGAAAGAAAGAATTAAAAAAATGGGCAAAAGATTTGAATAGGCACTTTACTAAAGAGCCAAATGGTCAATAAATACGAAAGGGTGCTCAACTTCATCAGTCACCAGCAACTAAAACTATACAATATCACCACAAGTCCACCAAAAAACTAAAATAAAGAAAACTTCCAAGCATCAACGAGAAAGTAGAGAATTAGAACCTTGTACACTGCTTGTGGGAGTATCAACCAATACAATCATTCAGGAAAAACTGGCAGTTATCTACTGAAGTGGAACATGCACACCCTATGACCCAGCAATTCCACTCCTAGGAATATAACTAACAGAAGTACCTACCTTTCTTGAAAGATAGACACAAAAATATTCACAGCAACACTATTGAGAATAGCCTTCAAGTGGAAATTACCCCAAAAGTCCATCAATGGTAGAATGGATAAATAAATTGTGGAATATTCCCACAGTGGAACACTATACAGCAAGAGGTCCCAAATTATCAGCAAGCGGCCCATTTTTTCAAATAAATTGTTATTGGAACACAGTAACATCTACTCATTTAGGTACTGTCTTTGGCTACTTTTGCACTACAACAGAGCTGAACAGTTGTGACAGAATCTGTATGGACTGCAAGCCTAAAATATTTACCATCTGCCCCTTTAAGGAAAAATTTGCCAACCCCTTAAACAGCAATAAGAATGACCAAATTACAACTAAAGGTAAGAACATGGAAGAATTTTACAAATGTAACATTTTACAAATGTATGCTTCAAAAAGTCATGAACGGCAAAGACAGGCTGAACTATTTCAAATTTCAAATTAATTACAGAAAAAACTAAATAAAATGGGTGATCTTGATTTGGATCTTCTAAAGGACATTTTTGAGACAACCAGTGAAACATGAAGACAGATTATATACTAGAATGGTACTGTATCGACATTAAATTTCCTAAATTCGATCACTGTATTTGTCAGACAATGTCCCTGTCTTAATGAGACCCACACTGCAGTCTCTGAAGTCTCCAGAGCCACAGCCTCACTGGTAGACTGGAGCCCACGGACACCAGAACTTCTCAAGTGACTTCAAGAGTGCAACATTATCCCAATGGTGACTGACACTGGGGATTTGTCCCCAGAAGTCCTTTTGCTCTTGGTTCTCAGACCTACATACTAATCTTGGCTTTCTCCCTCCCCTATTCCAGAAAGTCCTAGAATTTAGCATGGTTTTGGCAAAACAATACAACTCTCAGATACAGATTATAAAATACTTAAAGTTGGAGGGATCATAATCTTCACTGAATCCAAGAGTCTTCTAATGTTTTTTTTGCCACAGAACTCTTTCAGGAGCAGAAAGCTCAAAAAGAAGTTTATAAGGAAAAACTGTTCAAAGTGAAAACCTTGAAGACAACCGATTCCTCTTAGACTTCCCCATTTATTCCTGCCCTTCCTCTTCTCAGCCACTCAAGTACACTGCAGGGAACAATCATAAAACCAGCGATCAGGTCCAACTCCTTTTTCTGACAACCGTAAGCCTATTCTTATTAACTTCCTTTTCTCTAAAACTTATTTAGGGCACAGCATGGTTTATTGAATCAAATGAAGAAAAGAGAACATTGATGTGACAATCCTCCAACTCCCACTCTTTCCATGACACCAGACTGACCAAGTTCATGAGAATCCCTGCCATGAGGTCAGTCACACTCACTGGGTAGAAATTCCAAAGTGGAGAGAGAGAGAGCCTATGGACTGTGAATCATCTAAAATGTTCCAAAATAGTACTACCCAGTTGAATCACAACCTCATTTGTTAGAACTAACTTTGACAACAAATTTTATCCTCTCAAAGTATTAATATGTATTCCACCAAAGATATATATAAAAATCTGATATAAACTCCTGTGATGATTTGAAATCCCAAAAAATTTAATGATAGTCCCCTGAAAATAGACATATTCATCTCCTCAATGTATCTCCTTTTGAGGAGGAATAATCATTTCACTAAGTTCTAATAGTTGCTTTAAATTACTCAGTGTTGTACTTTACAGTTTTATAGCTATTTTAAGAAAAGTTAAGTCTCACAAAGTAAATACGGTTCAGTTCTCTAGCTTATTTCATTAACAGCCTTCCACTCTTCCTGTCTTTGAGACAGTTACTAACATCACAGCAAAGGTACGTCAGTCAATAAATACATACTAAACACTCACAGTGAGTAAGAAGGTAAAGCAAGTCTTACCAATGTTCAACTGATAAAATCTGGCTTCAATTCAAACAGCACTACAACCTTTTGTTAGCCCTCAGGTTCAGGCACTACAGCTGCTGCTTGCATAAAATACACTGTCTCTAGGACATGAGTGGAGGAGAAACAGAAGACACAGCTCTTTGTGGCCTTCCTTAAGAGCTGGAGGTGATGGTAAACTAGTATAATAAATATTCAAATCAGGGCCAGCCCCGTGGCCAAGTAGTTAAGTTTGCACACTCTGCTTCAGAGGCCTGGGGTTTCACCAGTTCAGATCCTGGGCACGGACATGGCACCACTCATCAGGCCATGCTGAGGCAGCATCCCACATAGCACAACCAGAAGGACCTACAACTAGAATATACAACTATGCACTGGGGGCTTTGGGAGAGGAAAAGGGAAAAAAAAAAAAGGGATAGGCAACAGTTGTTAGCTCAGGTGCCAATCTTTAAAAAAAGAAAATTTAAATCACATGTCTGCCTTTCACTGACATTTTTACCTTTACTAAGAAAATTTTTGCTACAAGCTGGCAATCTATTTTCTATGTCTTTAAATTGTATATTACTACTTCTAATTTCTCGAAGAGCTTTCCTTATCACACATCTTATGATTCTCACAACTACACCATGGGATCGGCAGGGCAAGGAACACTTTCCCAGAAATAGCAGTACAGGTCAAAGTGCCTTCTCACAAGAGCACAGCATGCTAGGACGCAGTGGTTTAACTCCTAAGCCTAGGACTCTTTCCATAACACCTGTTCCAGAACCCATGGGAGGTGATTCAGTATGTTACATTATTTCAATTTAAGAAATGAATGAGCTTTATTTTAGGCAAAATCAACTGCTTTTAAACTCTACCAAGACTTCTAATTGAAGTCAGATTAAAAAGACCCACATTTTATCTGATCTCCAAAACCTAAAATGATGCTTTAAAAAAAAAGTTTTAGGAAATATGCTAGGCTAAGTATCCAGACCAACCCTCCAGCTGAAAACTAAAAATGCTAGATAAAATGCACAAAACATCCTCTAACAAAAGTAAAAGAGGAAATCTTTGTCAGACAACTGGCTGACCATGAAGATAACAGAACAGAGACATCAATGACAACACATGACAAAGAATATAGTGTTTGGAAAACAGTAAACAAATGACTACAGCCTTCATCAAGCACAACAGCAATCCTTGGGAAGGGAGGAGAATCTGATTACCAGAGTTAGCACACTACAATACTCAAACTGTCCTGTTCTTAACAAAAAATTACATACCCTACAAAGAAACAAGAAAGTATGGCCCATTCACAGAGGAAAAAGAGAAGTTGATAGAAACCATCCAAGAGGAAAGAAAAAAGAATAAAGGAAAATGAACAGAGCCTAAGGGACATATGAGCACCATCAAATTTACCAATATACACATTATGGGACTCCCAAAAGAAAGGAATAAAAAATATATGAAGAAATTACAGCCAAAACTTCCCAAATTTGATGAAAGATATGAATTCACACATTTAAGAAGTTCAACAAACTCCAAGCAGGATAAACTCAAAGAGATCCATACCAAGACACATTATAATCAAATTGTCAAAAACACAGAGAATCTTAAAAGCAGCAAGGGAGAAGTGACTCATCATATACAAACAACTCTCAATAATATTAAAAGCCAATTTCTATTCAGAAACCATGGAGGGCAGAAGGCAGTGAGAGGATATATTTAAAGTGCTAAAAGAGAAATAACCTGTCAATCAAAAAGACTGCATCCTGCAAAACTGTCCTTCAAAAATGGAAATCAAAAGATGCTCCAAATCAGATGTTATCAGGGAAATGCAAATTAAAAGGAGATACCACTACACACCTATCAAAATGGCCAAAATCCAGAACACTGACAACACCAAATGTTGGTGAGCAGTAGAACATTATTCAGTGCTAAAAAGAAATGAGCTAGCAAGTAATGAAAAGACATGGAGGAATTTTAAATGCTATTATTAAGTGAAAGTAGCCAACCTGAAAAGACTACATAGTATATATTCCAATTATATGACACTCTGGAAAAGTTAAAACTACGGAGATAAAAGGATCCATGGTTGTCAGGGGTTAGTAGGGGAGAAAGGGATGAAGAGGCAAAGCAGAGGATTTTTACAGCAGTGAAACTATCCTGTGTGATGCTATAATGGTGGATACAAGTCATTACACATTTATCAAAAACCTGAAAATTAAAAAAAAAAACAACCAACCTGAAAATGTACACGACTAAGAGTGAACCCTAATGTAAACTACGGACTTTGGATGATGATAATGTGTCAATGTAAGTCCATTAATGGGAACAAATGTATCAGCCTGATGCAGGATTTTGATAATGGGTGGAGGCTAAACCCCAGATGTGAAGGAGGTCTTCTTACATGAGAAATGTCTGTACCTTCCACTCAATTTTGCTGTGAACCTAAAACTGCTCTGAAACAGGGTAAGAGAAATTATGAACTTTACGTTAACTTCAATTTAAATAAACTAACAAAAGTCTTGAAAACTTCAACTCACCAAAAACAACACAAAAAAAAGAAATAATCCCTGTATCTATTAAAGAAAGTGAATTGGTTACTAAGACCTTCCCAACAAGAAAACTCTAGCGCCCAATTATTTCACTAGTGAATTCCATCAAATATTCAAGGAAGAAATAACTTAATCTTAAGAAAATTTTATACCAGCAAATCAAACCCCATAATATATAAAAAGGATAATATATCATCAACAAGTAGGGTTTATCCTGGAATACCAGGTTGATTAACTGAAAATCAATGAATGAATGAAATTCACCATATTAACAGAATAAAGCAGAAAAATCTTTTGATCATCTGGAAAGATGCAGAAAAAGCACCTAACAAAATTCAACAGTTAATTCACAATAAAAGCTCTCAGCCAACTAAGAATAGTAGGTAACTTCCACAATCTGAATTAAGGTCATATATGAAAACTTACAGCTAACATCATACCTAATAGTGCAAAACAATGTTTTTCCATTAAGAACAAGAATAAGTTAGAGGGGCCACCCCTGTGGCATAGTGGTTAAGTTCGGCGCACTCTGCTTCCTACACTACTCATCAGTGGCCATGCCTTGGTGGTGACCCACATACAAAATAGAGAAAGTTTGGCACAGATGTTAGCTCAGGGCGAATCTTCCTCACCGAAAAAAAAAAAAAATCAGGGGCTGGCCCCGTGGCCGAGTGGTTAAGTTCGCATGCTCCGCTGCAGGCGGCCCAGTGTTTCGTCGGTTCGAATCCTGGGTGCGGACATGGCACTGCTCGTCAGACCACGCTGAGGCAGCGTCCCACATGCCACAACTAGAGGAACCCACAACGAAGAATACACAACTATCTACCGGGGGGCTTTGGGGAGAAAAAGGAAAAAATAAAATCTTTAAAAAAAAAAAAAAAAAATCAGAATTCCTGCCTTAACCATTTCTATTCAGTATTGAGTCAGAAGTGCTATGCAGTGCAATGAGGCAAAAAAATAAATAAAAAGCATAAAGATCAGAAAAAAAGAAAACTCTCATAAAGTTATAGTAATCAAACATTTGGTATTAGCCAAAAGACGAACATTTAGATCAAAAGGAGAAAACAGAATCCAGATATAGACCCACATAGATCTGGTCAAGTGATTTTCAACAAACGTGTCAAGGCAATTCAAAGGAGAAAGAACATCTTTTCAACAAATGCTGGCTCTAAAATAACTGGATATCCACACTGAAAAAAAGAGAACCTTAACCCTTACTTTACACTATACATAAAAATTAACCCAAAACACGTAAAATCTAAATCTATAAAACTTCTAGAAGAAAATATAGGAAACTGTCTGTGACTTTGGGGTAAACAAGGGTTTCTTAGAACACAAAAAAGCACAAGTCATAAAAATCAATAATATGGACTTCCTCAAAATTCAAAACTTTTGCTCTTGGAAAGATACTAAGAAAAAAAGTCAAATCACAAACCAAGAGGAAATATTTGCAACAGATATACGTCATAAACAACACGTATCCAGAATTATATAAGCAATTTTTTAAATTTAATTTAAAAAAAGGGGCTGGCCCAGTGCTGTAGTGTTTAAGTTTGTTCTCTCCGCTTCAGCAGGCTGGGGTTCACAGGTTCAGATCCCAGGCATGGACCTATACACCATTCATTAAGCCATGCTGTGGCAGCGACCCACATACAAAATAGAGGAAGACTGGCAACAGATGTTAGCTCAGGGCCAAGCTTCCTCACCAAAACAAACAAACACACACACCACCATCAGAAAAGAATTAACACAGCATGCCTGAGATCACTATCCTCAGTAAGACCTGCTTGCCAATTGGCCCTTAGCTCACATCTCGGAATTTGACTCTCAGAGTATTCCTAAACAGTTAATTGATAAGAAGGGTGGTTCACTGTGCCTAGACTATCTGTGCAAACAATGTGGTTTATACTTCCCTTTTGGGACTCTGGAATTTTAATACATGCTAGGCAAGAGGTACCAGCCCCCAAAGAAAACCTTAGGCGTGAGTCTCTAATGGGTTTCCATGGGCAGAAGTGCTACCACATCTTCATTGCTGGGGGAAGAGTGCACTTTGTGTGACCCCTCATGGGAGGGAGAGAACATAAGGAAGCCTGCAGCATGGATTCCTCCAGACTACACTTGTGTCTGAAATTTTCCCTTGTGATCAGGCCATGCATACTTACTATACTGCTGTAACAAATTTTAGTTGTGAGTATAACTATGTGCTGAGTTCTATGAGTTTTTCTAGCAAATCTCTGAACATGGGGGTAGTCTTGGGGACCAAATAAAAAAATTATTTGAATAGGCAACTCCCAAAAGAAGATGTGCAAATGGTCAATAAGCAAATAAAAAGATGTTTAACATCATTAAAAATTATGAAAATACAAAATAAAAATACAAAATTCCACTACATTCCCATCAGAATGGATAAAATTATGAAAACTAATCATACCAACTGTTGACAAGAATGAATAGGAACAGGAACTCTCATATACTGCTGGATGGTACATAAAATGATACAATCACTTTAGTAAACAGTTGGACAGTTTCTTAAAAAGTTAAATGTTACCAACCCTATGACCCAAACATTCTACTCCTAGGTGTTTAGTCAGGAGAAATGAAAATATGTCCACACAAAGACTTGTGCATTAATATTGATAGCAGCTTTATTTATAAAGCTGGAAACAACCCAAATTCCCATCAAACAGTGAAAGGATAAATAAATTGTGGTTTATCTATACAATGGAATACTAACCAACAATGAAAAGGAATAAATTATTGATATATGGAACAACAGAGATGACATATATCTCAAAATCCGTATGTTGAGTGAAAGAAGCAAGGCAAAAAAAACTATATACTGGGGCTGGCCCCGTGGCCGAGTGGTTAAGTTCCCGCACTCCGCTGCAGGCGGCCCAGTGTTTCGTCAGTTCGAATCCTGGGCGCGGACATGGCACTGCTCGTCAAACCACGCTGAGGCAGCGTCCCACATGCCACAACTAGAAGGACCCACAACGAAGAATATACAACTGTGTACCAGGGGGCTTTGGGGAGAAAAAGGAAAAAATAAAATCTTTAAAAGAAAAAAAAAAAAAAAAAGACTATATACTACGTGATTCCATTTATATAGATTTCATGAAATTGAAAATCAATCTGTAGTGTCAATGGTTGCCAGGGGACGGGGTGGCAGGGAGCTGGATTACAAGGAAACTTTTTGGGGTGATGGAAATGTTCATTACCTTGAACTCATCATATTTTAAATATCTATCATTTATTGTTTATCAATCATACCTCAGTAAAGTTGGAAGGTGAAACATTATAGGAAAAGAAAGAGGGAACTGTAAAAAAAAGTAAAAGTAAGAAAAAAAAGTAAAAAATAAATAAAACATCATCCAAGTAAATCAGAAATACAATGCCAGTGAACTGAGGTTTCTACTTGTGAATCCGTACAGAGGGATGGAACTACAGGCCTGTCATTAACACTGGTCATATAGTTTTCTGGAGCCCTGGTCAACACCTGGCCCAGCATGCCCCCAGCCTGGCCTACACATCCAGGCCTCCAACACCACAGCCCATACTCTGCAGTCCACTGAGGTCCAACTGATCATGCTAGATCATCTAGGACCACTGCCCTTGCAGGTGAATTACAAAGTCCAGAAGCTGACTAGATTTTTCAGAGACTTACTCTTTTTTCTGAAGTAATTTGTTTTATCTACAGGTATACAGCCGAACAGTTCAGTTAGACTATCTACCTCATTTTGGCTCAAATTGTGTTTTCAGGTTTGCAAATATGCAACATAGCTCACATTGCTCCATGGCTCACAACACAAAAGACTACATATGATTCCATTCACATAAATTCAAAAACAAGCAAAACTACACTGTATGGTTCAGAGACACACACAAACATGGCTATACACACAAAGAAAAGCAAAGAAGAGCAAAGAAAAGATTACGACGCACGGGAAGAAGGGGTTTCTGATTGGGGAAGGAACACACAAGAGTTTCCGCATTGTTGTTAATATTCTATTTCTGACCTGGGTGTAGTTAAACAGGTATTCTCTTTGTAATTATTTATGTCAACATTTGTTTTATTCGTTTTCTGTTACATTTTACAGTAAGAACTTCTAAAAGAATGAAACTAAACCACTGCTCCACAAAGTAAATGCCCCACACCATTTCACTTAAATGGCTGCTTGAATTCCACTTTCATCAGAGTTCTAAGCTACAAACTTAAAGGGCTACCTTCCAATACATAAACAACACTTATGTTCTTCTTTCCAGTTCCATGTCCCCAAGACAGTCTTTCCACCCTGAAATTTACAGAATTGCAGAATGTAAGTCAGGTCATAGTTGCAAATTAATGATAATTAATTTTTTTAAGTGCAAAGACAAGTTGAAAATTTTGAACATCTCATGAACATACTTAAAATCTTCAGATACTTTAGACTCTGACTTGACCTTCTAGTAGTCTTCTAGGTCTTAGAACTTTGTTGTTTTTAAACACAGATGCTTATGATCTATTTAAAAAGGCAGAATATAAAATTCGCTCTATCCTACAATTATGTTTACATTTATGTATGCATATGTAATAAGCCTTATAGGGATTACGGAAAAACAAGAATTTTTACTGTAGTAGAGGCAAAAAAAACCTTTTTTCTTCGGTTTCAATTCATATTATGTTTGCCTGTGCATATATTTTTAGCCTTACGAAATACTTTTTTTCCCCTAAATCTTTCTAACTCTTTAGTTACCATTAGCTAGAACAGACTCTACATCGAGCCAGCTATTTAACACCCAGTACGAATTAGGAAGTTAGTATATGAAGTTCCACTTTGATAAAATAAAGAATAAGTCCAAGTAGTGAACTCTTATACCAGTATTCAGGAAAAAAAAACATTTTAAGGTAAACAGTTTACATGTTTCACTAAAACATCCTTTGTTCTAATTCTCATCTACTTTTGTTTTACACTATTATACACTGTATCAATCTCTTTCATTTGGGAAAATGCTAAACACTATTTTGAGAGGAAGAGGAGTACATCTGGTCCCACTGGCACTAAACCACAAATTATTTTTAATTACATCTTATGTCTAAAAATATTCTTCCCTAATCTTTAAAATCTGGAAAAAATAATGGTTTAGTTCCCAGGAGTTAAATATCCCACAAATAAAGCCCCCTTTAAATACTATTTTTTAAGACAGTCTTACAATCCTAATTAGAAATACCAATACAAGGTGAATCATTATTATAAAATACTTTATATAATGTTATGTGTAAATTTTATTCTAAATGATGTTGTACTTGATAAAGTGCAACCTGTATATATCATATTACAGTGTTTTAAATGATCAAAATTTCAACCAGTTCCTGATTTGATAATTTTAATCTAGTTCATAATATAACAGGAAATAAACACTCAAGTATTTAGAGGTAAAGGAACATGGAGCTTTCAAATGTTTCAGAAAATACATATACAGTCATGCGCTGCATAACAACATTTCAGTCAACAACAGAACGCATATATAACAGTAGTCCCGTAAGATTAGTAACTCACAGCCTAGCTGTGTGGTAGGCTATACCATCTAGGTTTGTGTAAGTGTACTCTGAGTACAATGATGAAATCGCCTCATGATGCATTTCTCAGAATGTATTCCTGTCATTAAGTGATGCATGACTGTATACACACACATAAAGAAAAAGAGAATGAGAAAGCAAATGTGGTGAAACGTTAATAACTGGGTATTCTGAAATGAAGAAGAGAAAATGAAAGTCCTTTGCACTATTCTTGCAAATTTTTACTCCAAATTAATTTTAAACTTACAAGTTACCCAAAAAACCCGTCACATGGTTCAGAAAAAAATATACTGATTATATAGTTAAGCAGTTCTCAATAGTAAAAAAGGAGAACGCACCTCCAATATCTAAAAACTTATTTATAAATTATATACATGCACTCACTACAACACTAACATATTACATATATAAAACATAAATCACACATTAAAGAGTAGGTATTTTAAAAGGATAAGCTAAGAATTAAGTCCAAAAGACCTTGCCCTCCAACTGTGAATTCACCCAGTACCTAGTAACTCCCAAAACTCTTCCTCTAATTCAGCCTTTTCTCTAGAACTCCAGATCTCATCTCCTACTACCTATAGGATTTCTAAACCAGAGGTGCCTACTGGAGAGCAAACCTCAACTACAGTTAGACTACACTGAGTACCTTCTCCAGAAACCTGCTTTTACTCTGGCTTTTCCCTTAGTGCCAAAGGTACCTGATTGCTCAGTGTAGTCATCCTGGTCAATTCTTTCTTATTCCAGCCCCACAACCCTCCAAAATCACAAAGTTCTACCCCCTTAAACTCTCTCAATTCCTCTCTGTCCTCTTTGAACCCACTGCTTCCTCCATGGGCTGGTATCCCAGCTCACTTGGATTATGAAAGCAGTTTCTTCACAGAGAGCTAGCTTTCAAAGTCTCCAATCTCAACGGTTTCCAATCCATTCTTCACACTGAAGCCTGCAGGACTATTCTAAAGCTCAAAACTGACTAAGCCAACTTCTATTCTCTCGCTTGTTGTGGTTCCCCATCACTATCAAGATAAAAGCTACACTTCTAGCAGGGCAAACTCGTCTTTTTATAACTGGTTTCGGCCCATCTCGCTGCCTATTGTCCTCACTTCTCACCTTGTTGAACTATTTACAACTACCTTAAAGTACCAAATTTTCTCAGGCCTTTATGCTTTTACACGTTGCTATCACTGCCTGGAAATCCCATCCTCCAGCATTTCCTTGCAGAAGTCACTCAACTTTCAGGACTCAGTTCAAATGACCTTTCTCCTGGAAAACATTTCCTGAGATCAGGAAAGTCAAAGGCTCTATTCACACAGCTCACTAGACTGTGAGCCTCCTGAGGACAAACAATACACTGTATTACTCATTGAATTTTCAGAACTTGATACATAATCAAATGCTTAATAGTCACTCAGCTCAACTCAGTGGGGGAAAAAAAGCACTTTTTAAAAAATGTTGCCGGGATAATCAGATAATCATATGGAAAAAGATAAAACTGGATCCACTGCTCACACTGAATACCAAGATAAATTCTAAATGGATGAGACTTAATTGTGAAAAATAAAACCATACAAATACTAGAACAACACATGGCTGAATTCCTTTATTACTTACAAGTAGAGAAAGATTCCTAACGTGATTCAAAAATACATCAATATATTTGACTAAATAAAAATAAACGTCTGAATGGCAAAAATACCATAAGGAAAGTAAATGCTTTTTAGATTTAAAAAAAGGTCTACTGATAATAAATTTACTACAGGCAGGAAAGAGCAGACTAGAAACTGCAAACATCCAAATTAGAGAACTGGAAGACAAAAATTATGAGGCAGAGTGGTTGGGTTCACACGCTCCACTTCAGTAGCCTGGGGTTTGCAGGTTCAGATCCCAGGCGTGGACCTACACACTGCTCATCAAGCCATGCTGTGGCGGCATCCTACATGCAAAATAGGGGAAGACTGGCACAGATGTTAGCTTAGGGACAATCTTTCTCAAGCAAAAAGAGGAAGATTGGTAACAGGTGTTAGCTCAGGGCCAATCTTCCACACCAAAAAAAAGAAGAAAAAACTATGAGGAAAGATAACAGGTAGTTCCTTGGAATTTCACATCTGTAGAATCAGAGTTCAAACATTATTTATGTAGGGGCTGGCCCACTGGCGCAGTGGTTAAGTGCGCACATTCCACTTCGGGGACCCAGGGTTTGCCAGTTCAGATCCCAGATGCAGCCATGGCACCACTTGGCAAGCCATGCTGTGGCAGGTGTCCCACATATAAAGTGGAGGAAGATGGGCATGGATGTTAGCTCAGGGCTGGTCTTCCTCAGCAAAAAAAAAAAAAAAAGGAGGATGATTGGCAGCAGGTGTTAGCTCAGGGCTAATCTTCCTCAAAAAAAAACACAACAATATATTTATATAAGTAAAGGAGTGGAGGACAGAAGAGAAGATTAACAGACTGAATGTTCCCTGAGCTAAAGAAACATAACTGACTCTTAAGATCATGACTTATCACAACTAGACATATTTCTGAATTTCAAAGATCAGTATAAAAGAGGAGGGAATCAACAGGTAGTATCAGATTTGTCTCTACTAAATCAAACGTTAAAGAAAGAACAAAATCTACAGATTTTGAAAGGAAATAAAGCATAACCCAGTATTTCTATACAAAGCCAAACTACAAGTCAAAATACCAATTGCAAGGAGGACAGAACTATATTTTCACACAAGCTCAAAAGAAAACCACCTACAAAATAGAAAATTCTATGAAACAGCATTCTAGCCACCAGAACTGAATCAGAAGAATGGAGAAGACCTGGTATAGTAGAGACTATAAGGAAACTACAACAGAGTAAAATGTTAACAGTTAAATCTACACAGTAATTGTTGTGAGGTTTAACGCAAATGGTAAATGACTCCTGAAAGAGAAGCTTCCTACGGTTAAAAGACAATATACATTATAGCCAAAATTCTGCTGACATTCCTTTTTTTTTTTTTTTTTTTTATTGTATAGGATAGCAGAGCAAAAGAAAGAGTACAGACACTGAAGACGCCCCATTGTCATAAGCTGATGTACTTACAGGGAGTTTGGTGAAGGCCGGGTTGGTGACATGCTTCCCAAAGGCATCTTCCTGGAACTGAAGAAGCTGTACCACCAGCCCAGCCAGCGTTTTATTGGTAGGAGCATCTGCATGAACATACTGCAAGATAAAGACAGGGACTCAGAAACTGGGACAATCACACAGAAGAGAATGTTAGCTTACTTCCTAGCACCTACTAAGCACTGGCACAGCAGCAGATTTATAAACTGTAAAGGAGCTTACAAAAACAAATACTGGGGTGGTGGGGAGGGAGAGATAATGTGTCTCTTTAGTTAACACATCTTCAGAACGAGAGGTACCACACTCAAGAAACCAAACCCAAGTCATCTCATCTGCACATAGACCTAAATTAGATGGTGAGATCCTGGACCTCAAACTTGAGCCTGATGCTATAATGGGATGAGATCTACTAGCCAGTGTACTTTTGTGTGAGATGAACATAAATAATCTGTGGCCAGAGAGTAGACGGTGTTGTTTATAAAACCTCCAATTTTGAGCAGGAAAAACATTTATACAGTACTTCCTTCAGTTCTACAAACAATAACGAGTAACTAAACTTTTCTTCCTGGAGCAAAGCTCTTTCCCAATACCACCCAACATTTCGAGATTAATGTGGTATGTTTCTACTACAATAAATAATTTTTTTTTGAGGAAGATTAGCCCTGAGCTAACATTTGCTGCCAATCCTCCTCTCTTTGCTGAGGAAGACTGGCCCTGAGCTAACATCCATGCCATCTTCCTCTACTTTATATGTGGGACGCCTACCACAGCATGGCATGCCAAGTGGTGCCATGTCTGCACCCGGGATCCGAACCGGCGAACCCCGGGCCACTGAAGTGGAACGTGAGAACTTAACTGCTGCATCACCGGGCCAGCCCCTACAATAAATAATTTTTAAGTGATTTATATACAGCAAAATTATATCAGCTGCACAGTCTACTATTATTATACATTAACTTGAATGGCTCTCAATTTGTACTACTGCCAATCAAAGATAGAGTATAATATAAAAGGACAATTCTTCTTAAAGCTTAGTATCCTCTCCAATTTTATTTGTTCAGGTGTATGAGCTTTCCACTCTAACAAAACAGCCAGTATACGCAGTTAATTTTGCTGAAGACTGGTATTTTGCTGGAATGCTTTATTTTGCATGAAATCTTCTGGACCAAAGGTTGGTAAAATCCAGCCTGCTGCCTGTGTGGCCCACAAGCTAAGAACGGTTTTTGCACTTTTAAATAAGTGGGAAAACATTTAAAAGAGCAATAATATTTCATGACACACGACTATTACATGAAATTCAAATTTCAATGTCCATAAATAAAGTTTTTATCAAAACACAGCACACTCATGCATGACACATTGTCTATGCTGCTTTGGTGCAATAGCAAAGTTGAGCAGTTACAACTGAGACTGCATGGCTGCAAAGCAGAAAATACTCTCTTACCCTTTAGAGAAAAATTTTGCCTGCCCTTGTTCTAGACCACTCCTTTTTATGCTTATAAAAAGTTTTCCTTGGGGCCGGCTTGGTGGCCCAGTGGTTAGGTTTGCGCGCTCCGCTGCAGCGGCCCAGGGTTCGGATCCTGGGCGTGGACATAGCACTGCTCGTCAGGCCACGTTGAGGCGGCGTCCCACATCCCACAACTAGAAGGACCAGCAACTAAGACATACAACTGTGTACGGGGGGTTTGGGGAGATAAAGCAGAAAAAAAAAAAAGATTGGCAACAGTTGTTAGCTCAGGTGCCAATCCTTAAAAAAAAAAAAGAGGAAGATTGGCAACAGTTGTTAGCCCAGGTGCCAATCTTTTTTTATTTTTTTTTAAGATTTTATTTTTTTCCTTTTTGTCCCCAAAGCCCCCCAGTACATAGCCGTACATTTTACTTGTGAGTCCTTCTAGATGTGGCATGCGGGACGCTGCCTCAGCATGGCCTGATGAGCAGTGCCATGTCCACGCCCAGGACCCGAGCCAACGAAACACTGGGCCGCCTGCAGCGGAGCGCACGAACCCAACCACTCGGCCAAGGGGCCAGCCCCCAGGTACCAATCTTTAAAAAAAAATTTAAAAGAAGTTTTCCTTTTGGGCCAGCCCAGTGGCGCAGTGGTTAAGTGCACACGTTCCACTTCTCAGTGGCCCAGGGGTTCACTGGTTCGGATCCCAGGTGTGGACATGGCAGCGCTTGACAAAAGCCATGCTGTGGTAGGCGTCCCATATATAAACTAGAGGAAGATGGGCATGGATGTTAGCTCAGGGCCAGTCTTCCTCAGCAAAAAGAGGAGGATTGGCAGTAGTTAGCTCAGAGCTAATCTTCCTCAAAAAAAAAAAAAAGTTTCCTTTTATGGGCCAGCCCTGGCAGCCTAGTGGTTAAGCTCAGGGCACTCCACTTTGGTTACCCAGGTTCAGCTCCCGGGCCCGGACCTACACCACTCTGTTAGTAGCCATGCTGTGCTGGCAGCCCACACACCAAAACACAGAGGAAGACTGGCACAGATATTAGCTCAGGGCAAATATTCTTCAGCAGCGAAACAAAAAGGTTTCCTTTTATCTTAAGGCTGTCCTATAAAAACACATTTCCAGGGCCGGCCCCGTGGCATAGTGCTTAAATCCGGCATGTTCTGCTTTTGCAGCCTGGGTTCGTAGGTTCAGATCTTAGGCACAGACCTATACCACTCATCAAGCCATGCTGTGGCGGCAACACACATACAAAATAAAGGAAGACTGGCCTAGATATTAGACCAGGGCTAATCTTTCTCAAGCAAAAAAAAGAGGCAGATTGGCAACAGATGTTAGCTCAGAGCGAATCTTCCTCACCAAAAAATAAAAAAATGAAAACACATTTCCATAAGACCACAAAGTGAAACAAGCATGCCAGACATAAATCAAAAACTTCAAACAAGTTTCATACAATTAAGCATATAAAATGTCAATTCTTTAGTCTAAAATAATGGTTCTCAAATTTTAGCCCCACTCCCAAAGTTTCTAATTCAATAGGTCAGGCCCAAGAATTTGCACTTCTAACAAGTTCCCATTGCAGGTGGCACTACTGACTATTAAACTGGGAACCACACTTTAATAACCACTGGACTTTTGGGGATTTCAAAATACAATTTTGGGAGGACACATTTAGACCTCAGCACCCATTAAATCATCACCACAATCAAGATAACAATCATACATCAGCCCCAAAAGTTCTCTCGTGCCCTCTTGTATGTAATCCATCTCTCCCTCCAACTCTGTCCCCAGGTAACCACTTTCTGTCTACGTAGATTAATTTGCACTCTCTTGGACTTTAAATAAATGGAAATCATACACTTAAAAAAAAAGAACCACTGGAATTTTTTAAAAATCTATTTCAGATACCATTATATATCTCACTTAAAGAATACACTTTCCTATAATTTAAACCCTTCAGGCAAAAAGTAATTTTTAATAACTGTTATATATACATCGCTTCGTATATTCTAAACTTCACTACTACACACGTTTCATTCAATACAGTCTGTCATTCAGAACGAGAAAGGTTTCGCGTGGACAACCCTATAGTTTCACAATGAAGATAGCCAGATTCAAAGCCCAATCAAAATTATTACCTTAGATACTTTAAAATCCAATGTTTTCATTACAAACTACTTAACTCTGGTTAGATTTTTTTTTTCCAAATCACCCACAAAAATTATCAAACCTGAAAATGTATACGAGATGACATTTTTAATTCATAAATGAAATGTGAAATTAATGTATTAGCGTAAACTATACCTCATACCCACTCAAAAGGCAGCCAATATACACCTCTAAGGTTTTCAAATCAACTTTTAAAAATTTCAAAATAGTAACATTCTATTTAACCAATAAGAATGAAGCAGGCTGACCATGGAATGGATATATAGCAAAAGTATCACTACCACCTCAAATGTATATAATCCCATCTTTAAGGACTACCTCATTTGATTCAAACAACAGTCCAATGGACTCTCAGTCTTAATTTACAAACGAAAAATTCAAACCTAGAAATCAAGTCATTTGCTTAAGGACGCCACCAACTAAGTCAATTAAGTACACCGCCAAGAGTACTGAACTCACATCTTCCAAACCAAGTGTAACTGCTCATTCCACTACCCCAGACTTACATGAGAGTTCATCTCAACCGCTTCCAAAAATATCACCTAAAATGTAAGTTCTTAACTGCTTTCAAAATACTGAATTCTGATTAAGAAAAAAATTTTAATGATTATATAGACTATTTCAGTCATAAACATTTTATCTTTTGATCAAAAAAAGCTCAACACCATCTTTTACTTTAGACAACAAAAATTTTTTGGTCTCCAAGTATTTTGATTAAGACAGGATGATATGTTTAGAAGTCTTATCAATAACTCTGCTTTCTATTACCTATGGCATTAATAAAATATCAAAAGTTTAATTTGTCCCTAAACAATTCTGTTTCAATTTAGGAAATGTCCCCCCCAAAAATAAAGATTTAACTGTCTTTAACTGTCTAATAATTTATGTAAAGGACACTGAAATGCCTCCTGTATGCAATCTAGACTATTTTAGTGATCATCCTTCAATCTAAATCATCTTTCAATCATCCTGAAATCTTAAATCTTATTTCAGGAATAAACCAAACTGTGGGAAGAAACTTACCTGGGAACTTAATGGCTTACAGATAAACTTCACCTCCAAGGTATCTGAGTTGAATCAATTTGAGATCAGTAAGGTTTTATCATCTAAAAACCACTCATGGGGCCAGGCTGATGGCATAGCGGTTAAGTTTTCATGCTCCACTTTGGTGGCCCGGGGTTCGCAGGTTCAGATCCCTGGCGTGGACCCACACACAGCTCATCTAGCCATGCTATGGTAGCATCCCACACACAAAATAGAAGAAGACTGGCACAGATGTTAGCTGAGGGCCAATCTTCCTCACAAAAAAAGAAAAGAAAAAGAAAAACCACTCTGAAACTATAGACAGAAATACAGCTCTTATCTTTATCAGAGTTAGGATGGAAGACATGTACTCAATAATACAAAGAAGGCAACTTAGGTGGGAGATGAACAAGTTTCTGCACTTCTTCCAGACTTAAAATACAACCTCAGGCAGTTAACCTCCCTGTGCTTCAGCTTCCTCTTACCTAAAGTGGTCACCTCCTCTGGACTCCTTTGGCCTAGTTGAAGCTCATCCCAGTCAAAAAGTATTCACTCTCCCTTCTGTGTTGCTAAGCCAAATTTATCAACAAAGCTTAAATGAACCCATTCCTACACTAGTTACTCAGCTCATTCACAGAGGAAATATTTACTGAGCACCTAGTAAGTGCATTTAGACAACAAAATACAAGGAAGTTCTCTTTTAATTTGAAATTATCTGGGTTTCACAAGCAGACGTCTACGTCTATCTTTTCCACAACACTGTGAGTTCCTAAAAGAGAGGGATTATGTGGAGCAAAAGAAAAAAATTGGGGTTTGGGGCTAGACAGATCTTCATCTAACCCCCATATCTGGCACTACTAACTGTAACCTTAAAGAAGTTACTTAAATCTGGAGCCGCAAGTTCCTCTCACTTGTAAAATGATGTAAGTAATATCTATTCAGGAAATAATATCAATACCAAATACTAAATCAATGCCAAACAACATCAATATATCATTCAGGACTGTTGTGAGGATCTGAGTTCTGTTTTAAGTGCCTGGATAGGGGAGATGTTCAGTCGCTCACTGAATGCATAGATAAAACGGGACTACCAATGTTACATTTCTTTCATATAGTTGCTGAGATTTTTGAATCTGAAAGTGCAGTCTTAAATGCAATAGAAAAGTTTAGTTTAAACCCATCAATCTGCACACCAAGTAGAGAGACACTATGTACAAAAGAAGCAAAGAACCTTCTGGTTGATACTTTCATCACTCTCAGAGGCTCATGGGCTTCTAGCTGCCAGACCTAAGGGACATACAATTCTGAATCGGAGTAGGGCAAGAAATATACTCTAGCTTTACGAAACCATGAGAAGTCAAATCTAACTCTGTCTTTAAGGCCTCAGGGACACTGAGCCAACATTAGCCTACTTGCCTCAACACTCTGGGACACATCCTTCAGTCAGCCGCATAGCCACTTCCTCACTCACCCAGGCAAATCTCCGAAGGATGATCCAAGCCTAAAGCCCACCTCTTAAAACTGGGCCCAAACAGATGCACACAGTGTTTGGAGAGGTAGAAATGACTATTATTTCCTTTTATTTTCCCCCTTCCTTGACACCCAAAGGAACATTACTCCTGAGTATTTTCTTTTGTTAAAACTACACTGATAAAATAATACAATATTATAAGTCAATTATATCTCAGTAAAACCAGGGGGGGAAAATCCAGACTGGGGAAAACAAACTACATTAAGGTACACTGAATTTAAGATGCAAAGCACTGGCTGAAAGGCATGTGATAAAAAATAATTAATACTTCCACGATATAAATATATTCAGTTCCCTTAGAGAGGCCTACACAAAAAACTGACCAATTTATCACTGTACTAGGAAGAGCAATATTCTTGTCTAATTACACGTAGATGAGAAAAATCCCAAATGTGACACCGAAATTTCAGGGGGGAAAAAGTCAAAGCGTCTAAAAATATATTGCAAATAAAAGTATATGTTGTCTCTCACTTGCTAAAACTTCAGATAAGAGCAGTCATTTCTGAAAGTTCCATAGTGCAACGTCAAAGGAACCTAAGAACCTGCCCTGGCCCAACAACTTTCAAAAGCTGACACACCCCAAATGACTAGGTTCCTAGCCTACATTATCTTCTCATTCATTCGACAAATACAAAGCAACTACTAAGGGCGAGGCAGTAAGCACCAACTATGCTCCAGGACACGCCGTAGTGAACAGGCATGACAAGCTCCTGGCCCCAGTGCCATGGTCCTCATTGGAGCAAGTACAGAACTGAAAAGGGTGTTCCAGAAACTTGGGGGCAGAGGGAAGTATTTTTGGCTGTCTGCTTCATTACACCTTCTAAGGGCAGCATTCTTAAATATTTACAGGAAGGGGAAGTTAAAAAACATTTGTTATAAACAAGAGGTTAAGTCACAACTTTCAGTATCACTGACTCAGCAGAACTTACATTCCAAAGGTAGAAGAAACAGATAAAGGAAAAATAATCTCAAAAAGTGGTACAAAGAAAATAAAGGTGTTATGAAGTGGGGGGGATCTAATATAAATGGGGTTCTCAGGGAAGGCCTGAGAAACACATTAGGTGCAAGTGAACATTAACTCTTGTATTATCCCGAAACACACCCAAAAGTACTATGAAATAAAACCGCTGTTTTTTAATATTAGCTCTCATCAATACTATAATTCATTATATTAACCTGCTGTTATTAACTTCCAAGTACAATCGTCCACAGTCCTTTAGCAAATCAACAACAGGTAGTAAAACCTTAACTTACTTGCCTTGGAAGACTAGTCTCTAAACAAAACTTGAAGCTACTTTTACAGCTCTGGCCCAGGCAGTTCTTAATAATCAACGTTCACGCACCCACTGCAGCTAACAAAAGAGGAAGATTCCGACCCTCCGGGGTGCTGAGCGCGACCTGCTCCCGCACAGCGGGGTGAGCAGGGGCCTTCGCCCGGGGTGCGTGGGTTCCAAGGAGCCGGTCCGCGGGGGATCCGGGGAGCCCCAGGCCGCCAGCGCCCTGGGCCGACGGCGGGGGCGTGGCGGGCCCCGCGCCGGCCTTTGTTGTCCCTCGTGGCGCGCGGGGGGGAGGGGCGGCCAGAGGCCCGCAAGGCCAGTAGCCGCCCCCGGACCGCGTCGCGTGGCCTCCTGGCTCCCACGGGCGCGCGAACCCACCTTCTTGTAGTGCTTGCCCAGCCAGACCCGCACCGAATCCAGCTGGGACACCGTCTCCGGGCTCTCCCAAAACTTGCTGGCCGGGCCCCCGTCCTTCCGCCGATAAACGGCCAGGCCTGCGGCCGCCGCCGCACCTCCTGCACTCGTGGCGCCCGCCGCCGCCCCCAACCCGCCGCTGCCCGCCGCCGCGGCCATCGTCGCCGTCCGTCGTCCCCACCGCCCGGCCCGCCCCGACCCTCGCGGCGCTTCCCGTTCGCACAGGCGCGCGCGCGCAGCCGCCACCGCCGCTTCCCGGCCCCGCCCAGCCAGCCCCTTTCCGGCGCCGATGCCCGGCCCCGCCCCTTCTCGGGACCGGCGCCCTAACCGACGAGGGCACGCGCGCCCGCATGCGCTGTACTCGCGCCAGGCGGGCCTCGGAGGAGCGCCTCCGCCCGCCTCTTCCGCCAGCTGCGGCGTCGTGTGCGCCTGCCTTCTCTGCCGCCCGGCCTTCGCCTCTGCCCGTCTGACTCTCTCCGGGGGTTCCTGTGTCCTATCGTTGGCGGTCAACAGCTGCATCTCTTGCCACTGCCGGAGAGAACAGGGCTGGTGTGAGAAGTTCCAAAGGGAAAGCCCGTTTAGGGTGTCGATCGCTGGTCGAGGAACCCACGTGCGGGGTGGGAATCGGCGCCTGCCCCCACTTGTCCCAGACCTTCTACACGAAGTGGCGGTGTCAGCCTTTGTAGACACTCATCTGGGACCACCACTTGGAGCTTCTTCGACTTCACAACCTTTCTGCCCCTCATGGCTCCAGCCGCACCTGCTCATTTCTGCCTTTGCACCAGCTGTTCCCGCGACCTGGACAGCTCTTCCCCTCTAATTGTCGCTTAGGCGCTTTCAAATTCATAGCTTAAAGGTACTTCAGAAAAGCACTCCCTGACCATGCAACCTTGAACAGCTAATCATATTCACTGGACGTTCTCTACGCAGCACTTACCACGATCTAGTATTTTTTTATTTTCTTACTTATATAACGTCCATATAAATTACGTAAGAACGTAGTCGTGTTCACAGATGTACCCTCAGTGCTGGGAACAGGGCCTTTTATCTAATAGATGTTCAATAAATATTTGATTAATGAATGAATGACCTACAGGGAGTGAGATTTTAAATTATTAACAAAGTATGATTGGCAGGTATGGAGTTATGAACTTAATGCTGTAAGACCCCAGAACAACAGGTGACTAATTGCTTGTGAGAAAGCCTAATGAGTCTTTGAGACCAACTTTTAAGAATGAATGGAGTGTGATCACGGAGGAAAGGACGTTTCAGACACACGAAAACAACTGGAACAAAGGCTAATGCAAAAGTGTGAAAGCATGCTTGGTGCAACTCTCCTTAAGCCTATGGGCTGCGAGCAGAGATGTTACTTGGTTGTGGGAGTGAATTTTGACTTTTATGCTGTAAGCACTGGGAAAGCATCCTGAACAGAGAGAATGACATGATCAGATTTATAGATGAAGAAGACAACAGTTGCAAGAGTGTGAATGATAGATTAGATGAAGACAGACTGGAGAAAAGATGACCTGGGAAACAGTGTAGGACAGAAACAAGGAGAATACAAGTAAAATATGGATTGTGCTCTGTAAGAGCTCAGACCCTAGAAATAATGATAATAATTGGTATTATGGAGCTCTGTACCATACGTCCCCTGTCCTAAGTACAGCTACGTTACTGCAGATAAGAAAATTGAGGCAGAGAGAGGTTAAGTAACTGGCTAGCAAATATACATTAGAGTCAGGTTTTTGAACCCAGGAATTAGATCCTGGAGTACTATTCCCCTCTCTTTCCAAATACAATGTTTTCTATTAATAGCATGTGAGTAGAGCAGAGAAACCGCCCTAGAAGAGTTCAGAAAGGTATTTCATTTGCCTGGAGCCATAGAGAGGGAAGTTAGATCTTCCAGGGCAGTGGTATTCTAACTTGTTTTTTTTCAAGTGACTTCTAAAATAATTTGAAAAACCACTATACCTTCTTTTTATTTTTTAGAAAAACATCTAAAATTTTTCATCAATAAAGAGAATATCAATAAAGATGGACTTTTTTTTTAAGATTTTATTTTTCCTTTTTCTCCCCAAAGCCCCCTGGTACATAGTGGTATATTTTTTTTTAGTTGTGGGTCCTTCTAGTTGTGACATGTGGGATGCCACCTCAGCTTGGCTTGATGAGCAGTGCCATGTCCACGCCCAGGATCCCAACAGGCAAAACCCTGGGCCACCTAAGTGGAGCGTGTGAACTTAGCCACTCGGCCACAGGGCCACCCCATAAGATGGGCTTTTTTTTTTTTTGAGGAAGATTAGTTCTGAGCTAACATCTGCTGCCAATCCTCGTCTTTTTGCTGAGGAAGACTGGCCCTGAGCTAACATCCGTGCTCATCTTCCTCTACTTTATATGTGGGATGCCTACCACAGCATGGCTTGCCAAGCGGTGCCATGGGACCCGAAGCGGCGAAGCCCGGGCCACCGAAACAGAACGTGTGCACTTAACTGCTGGGACACCAGGCCGGCCCCAGATGGATATTTTTAAGTGAAATGGTTACATCACTTTTTTAAAGTTTTTATTTTGAAATAATCTCAAATTTACAAAAAGTTGCAAGTACATTAGAAAGAACTTTTTCTTTTCCTGAACCACATGAGAGTTTGTTGCTGACCATCATGTCCATCACTCTCAAAAATGTTAGTATTTCCTACGGACAAATATAATCTCTTACATAATCATAATAAAACTGTCAACACAAATTAACATTAATACTATCCTCAGGCCCCATTCAAGTTTTTCTTCTTGCCCCTACAAACTCCCTTATGCCAGTAGTTCCAGTCCAGAATCAGGCATTGCATTAGATCAACTTTCAAGTCTGCTTCAATCTGGAACAGTTCCTCAGTCTTTCTTTAACTTTCACAACATTGACAACTTTGAAGATTACAAGCCAGTTATTTTGTAGAATGTCCCTCAGTTTGAGTTTGGCTGATGGTCTTCATGCTGCGTTCTTTTCATTGCATACAATCAAATGGCACATGATTTCATTTCTTCCATTACTCAGATGACTTCATTAAGAGAGTATCTGCCAGGTTTCTCTACTGTGAAATTATTCTTTTTGCCTTTGTGATTGATTAGTATTTTCTGGGGAGGTATTTTGAAAGTATGTAAATATGCCATGCCTCATCAAACTTTCCATTTATTTTTATCAGACCATTTACCATTTTTATCAAGTGGTTCCAAACTTTACTGAATGCATATTTGTAACTTCCTTCTCCAACAATGAGAAATCTGGCTGCCATTATCCTTACTATATTTGCTTATTTTATTAGTTCACCTGTATATAACCAATCCCCGTGCTGAGCTACCCTCCCATGCAGGTACCGTCTACTCTTCTTGGCTCCCACAATCCCATGCTAAGCCACCCTAATATGCTTATATCTACCTTGCTCACTCCATCTAATGACTTTAGGACTGAATTATTTGAGAAGGGATGGTAGGGGAATAGGAAAAGCAAGAAGACATCACTCTTAAACCTAATGAAGTCTAAATATGTAATAATTTGGTAGTCGTAATAGAATACAGACAGTCCTCTCTTTGCACAGGAGTGCAATACCATAAAAATGACTGTGCAAGCAGAGGCTATGCAAAGCGAACTTAATAAGCAATGGGGAAAATTACAATTATTCCATGGCCTTTAAACTTGTTTATCAAACGTTAAAAACCCTGTCAGTTATAAATGTATAAGGAAATGGGTGTAGAAAAATTAAGTTTATTTAGTACACTGTAACTTAAAACATTAGAAACATTAAGAATTAAAGTGTTTTATTTTTTGGTAAAAAACTTTACAAATGGTAGTTTGAACTTCTCATGATATAACTTATGATATAAGCAAGCATTTTTTTCTACATTTTATCAAGTTCTCACACCCCATTCTAAACTTGGATCAGCTTCCAACATTTGTACTTTGCACTTTTAACGTGAAGCTTTTTGCAGGTATCTCCTCCTCTGAGACGTCTTCATCTGTTTCTTCACAGTCACTTTCCTCATTTATGCAGATAACTTCACCCTCACTAAGTCCCTCTAGTGGTATATCTGGAGTCTCAAAGATTGTCAGTGTCAGCATTCCCATGGTCAGCTGTTTCATCTATAATGCTATTTACATTTGATTTGAATTTCACTTCATATCAATATAAAAATCACGTCATCTCAATAGATGCAGAAAAAACATTTGACAAAACCCAACACCCTTTCATGATAAAAACACTCAAAAAATTTGAAATAGAGGGGACCTTCCCCAACCTGATAAAGGGCATCAATGAAAATTACCCACAGCTAACATCATACCTAATGATGAAAAGACTGAATGCTTTTCCCCTAACATCAGGTATAAAGATATCTGCTCTCACCACTTCTATTCAGCATTGTACTGGAGGTTCTACCTGGGACATTTAAGCAAAAAAAAATTAAATTAGTTAATTAATTAAATAAAAGGCATTCGGATTGGAAAGTAAGGAGTAAAGTTATCTCTATTTGCAAATGACATGACCTTTATAGAGAAAACCCTGAGCAATTCGCTAAAAAAAAAAAACCCTTTAAAACTAATAAATGAGTTCAGCAAGGTTGGAAGATACAAGATCAGCATACAAAAATCAGTTGTATTTCTATACACTTGGAGTAAACAATCTGAATATGAACTTAAGAAAACGTTTACATTTATAATAGCATAAAAAAGAATAAAATATTAGGAATAAATTTAACAAAGAAGTGTAATGCATACTCTGAAAAATACAATATATTGTTGAAAGAAATTGGATATAAATAAATGGAAAAATATCATGTTTATGGATCAGAAGACAACATTTTTAAGATGGCAGACTCCCCCAAACTGATCTACAGATTCAATGTAATTGCTATCAGGATCCCAACTGACTTCTTTGTGGAAATTGATAAGCAGATTCTAAAATGCATATGGAATTGCAAAAAATAAATAAATAAATAACAAAAACAATCCTGAAAAGTCAGACAAAGTGGGAGAACTCATACTTCCTGATTTCAAAATTTACTACAAAGGCAATGGTAATTAAGACAGTTGTGGTGCTGGCATAAGGATAGACAAACAGGTCAGTGGACTAGAATTAAGAGTCCAGAAATAAACTCATACATCTATGGTCAACTAATTTTTTTTCTTTTTTGAGGAAGATTAAAAAAAACAGGATCTTTTGTTTTTGGGGGATTTTTTGCTGAGGAAGACTGGCCCTGAGCTAACATCCATGCCCATCTTCCTCGACTTTATATGTAGGACGCCTACCACAGCATGGCTTGCCAAGCGGTGCCAAGTCTGCACCCAGGATCTGAACCGGCAAACCCCAGGCCACCAAAGCGGAACCTGTGCATTTAACCGCTGCGCCACCAGGCCTGCCCCTCTGGTCAACTAATTTTTGACAAGGCTGCTAAGATGGTTCAATGAGGAAAGAATAGTCTTTTCAACAAATAGTGCAGAGAAAACTGGAGTAGCTACATGCAAAAGAATGAAGTTGGATCCTTTCCTCACACCTTACAGAGAAGTTAACTCACGTTGGATCAAAGCCCTCAATGTAAGAGCTAAAACTATAAAACTCTTAGAAGAAACATGGGGGCAAACCTTCATGACCTTGATTTGGTAAGGAATTCTTAGAGAAAAGCATGAACATCAAAGAAAAAATAAATTGGACTTCATCAAAATTAAAAACTTTGTGTTTCAAAGGACACCAACAAGAAAATGAAAAGACAACTCACAGAGAGAAAATACTTGTAAATCATACATCTGATAAGAGACTTGTATCCAGAATATAGAAAGAACTCTTACAACTCAATAATTAAAAGAGCAATAATCTAGGGGCTGGCCCCGTGGCCAAGTGGTTAAGTTTGCGCGCTCTGCTGCAAGCGGCCCAGTGTTTCGTTGGTTCAAATCCTGGGCGTGGACATGGCACTGCTCATCGAACCACGTTGAGGCGGCGTCCCACATGCCACAACTAGAAGGACCCACAACGAGGAATATACAACTATGTACTGGGGGGCCTTGGGGAGAAAAAGGAAAAAATAAAATCTTTAAAAAAAAAAAGAGCAATAATCTAATAGACTGATTAACTAATAACCAAATGGAATAAACTTGGTACGTGCGACATTATGGATAAATATCACAAACATTATATTGAGTGAAAGTCTTACCCAGAAGGGTATATGCAGTGTGGTTCAATATATTTGAAGTTATAGAACAGGCTAAACTATGAAGTATGATTGGCTCTTTGGGGGTGGAGGGGAAGAGGCATGAGGGAATTTTCCAGAGTGATAGTAGTAAGCTGTAGTTTGAAACTGGTTTGCGTTACACAGATGTATCCATACCAATTGTGGAATGGTAAACAAGATGTTTGCATTTCACCATAAATTTTCCCACAAAATAAAAAACGCTAAACAAATATTGAACTCTTGTTAAATATATACACGCTGAAGAGTTTAGATGTGAAATATACCTTTCACTCAGCTCTCCAAATTATATGCTAAATTCACAAAATTATTTTTATTGATCTATAGGTGAAAAGTTGATTAGGTTTCCTCATTTTTGAGGAAAAGAATTGGAAACTGCATGATTGTTTACCAATCATTACAGTATTAGCTTTCTCAATTTCTGGGAAGGATACCAAAAAGGCTTTTCTAAAATGTGTCAAAGATTAGGGTTTAGCAAATATTTTCTTTTTTTATGCTTTTTGTGTGTGTGTGTGAGGAAGATTGGCCCTAAGCTAATGTCTGTTCCCAACCTTCCTCTTTTTTTTCTCTTCCCAAACCCCCCAGTACATGGTTGACTATCCTAGTTGTAAGTGATCCTAATTCTTCTATGTGGGATGCTGCCACAGCATGGCTTGATGAGCAATGTGTAGGTCCGCACCCAGGACCTGAACCAGTGAACCCTGGGCCACTGAAGTGGAGCATGAGAACTTATCCACTTGGCCGTGGGGCCGGCCCCAGCAAATATTTTCTATAAAGAGTCAGATAGCAAAATTTTAGGCTTGCAGGCCATACATTCTCTGTCACAACAATGCAACTCTGCCATTGTAGCACAAAAGCAGCTGTAGACAATACATAAACGAATGAGCGTGGCTGTGTTTGAATAAAATTTTATTTCCAAAAACAGGTGGCAGACAAAGTTTTCGTTTGAAATGATTAAAAATTTCAGGAAATGAATAGTGGTGATGGTTTCACAACATTTTGAATTTTCTTAATGCCACTGAATTGTGCCCTTAAAAATTGTTAAAATGGTAAGTGTTGTTATACATATTTTATCACCAGAAAAAAAAGAACCACAGAAGTGGCAGGCTAGATGGGGCCTGTGGGCCATAGTTTGTTGACTCTTGACAAAGACTATTATATCTGTTACCTTTGATTTAAAAGCATCTTCTTTAATTCAACCTACTCAGATCTGCTTTACAAAATCACAGTATTATTATTTTCATTAAACTTTTACCATACAATATTTTTGGTAAAATAATTTTATCACAAGGATTAGATATATTTTCATCTAGACCTTATTTACACATTTGGCTCATTCAATTTATGGAAAATGTCTGCCATATAACTGAATTTACAAAGCTAGTCTTTCCTATAAATCAATCAGCAAAACCTTTATTTTTGTCAGAAAATGTCTGACTTCATTTTTCAATTTAAATAAATTATGTCATGGAATAATATAAAAGCTGCTGAGGAATAGATTATGTAACATATTCCATAAGATGATTACTAAAAGCAGTCTGGTCAAGATTGAAATGATTTAGATCTAAAACAATATACCTATTTGCATAAATTAGAAAAACAAGATAATATACTGACTGAATCAGTAATCAAGAACCTCCCAACAAAGAAAATCCTGGAACCTGATGACTTCAATGGTGAATTCTACCAAACATTTAAAAAAGAAGTAATATCAACCCTTCTCAAACTTTCCCAAAACATTCAAGAAGACGGAATACTTCCAAACTCATTCTGTGAGTCTGGCATTACCTTGATACCAAAGTCAGACAAAGACACTACAAGAAAAGAAAACTACAGACCAATATTGCTTATGAACACTGATGTAAAAATTCTCAACAAGATACTAACAAACCAAATTCAGCAGCATATTAAAAGGATTTTGCACCATAACCAAGTGGAATTTATTCCTGGAATTCAATGATGGTGTAACACAGAAAAATCAATCAACATAGTACACCATATTAACAGAATAAAGGGAAAACACACATGAGCATCTCAATCGAGGCAGAAAAAAAACTTTATAAAAATTGAACAGTTTTCTATGATAAAAACACTCAACAAACTAGGAATAGAAGAAAACTCTCAGCATAATAAAAACCATGTAAGAAAAACCCATAGTGGACATCATGATCAATGGTGAATGACTGAAAGCTTTTCCTCTAAGATCAAGAACAGGGCAGGGATGCCTGGTCTCACCACTTCTGTTCAGCACAGTACTGAAATTTCTAGCCAGAGCAATTAGGCAAGAAAAAGAAACGAAAGCATCCAAATTGGAAAAGAGGAAGTAAATTCTCTCTGTTAGCAGATGATATGATCTTATATGTAGAAAGCCCTAAAGATCCCACAACAAAACTATTACAACTAATAAATGAATTCAGCAAAGTAGCAGGATTTCAAGTCAACACACAAAAGTCGGTTGCATTTCTGTAGTCTAACAATGAACAATCTGAAAGGGGAACTACAAGAACAATTCCTTTACGATAGCATCAAAAAGAATTAAATACTTAGGAATTAACTTAACCAAGGAGGTAAAAGAATCGTACAATGAAAACTACAAAATATTGCTGAAAGAAATTAAAGAAGACAAATAAATGGAAACACATCCCCTGTTCATGGATTGGAAGACTTACTGTTAAAATGTCAATACTACCCAAAGCAATCTACAGATCAATGCAATTTCCATCAAAAACCCAATGATGTTTTTTGCAGAAATAGAAAAACCCATCCTAAACTTCATGCAGAATTTCAAAAATCCTGAATAGCCAAAAGAATGTTGAAAAAGAACAAAGCTAGAAAACTCACACTTCCTGACTTCAAACAGTGTGGTACTGGCTTTCAGACAGACATGTAGACCAATGGAAAGAATAGGGCCCAGAAATAAACTTTTGCGTATGTGGTCAAGTGATTTTGGACAAGGGTGCCTAGACTATTCAATGGAGAAAGAACAGTCTTTTCAACAAATAGTGCTGATTAAACTAGACAGCTACATGCAAAAGAATGGAGCTGGACCCTGACTTCACACTATATACAAAAATTAACTCACAATGGATCAAAGACCTCAATGTAAGAGATAAAGCTATAACGTTCTTAGAAGAAAACATAGGGTAAAAGCTTCATAGCGTTGGATTTGACAATGATTTGTTGAATATGACACCATAGGCACTGTTTTCTTGGATATGACACCACAGGCACAGGCAACAAAAGCAAAAAATAGACAAATTGGACTTCATGAAAATTAAAAAATTTTTGCATCAAAAGAATATTAGCAGAGTAAAAAGGCAACCCGAAGAAAGGGAGAAAATATTTTCAAGTCAAGAGATTAATATCCAGAATATAGAGAGAACTTTTAAACTCGACAACAGGGGCCAGCCCCATGGTCGAATGGTTAGGTTCGTGCGCTCTGCTTCAGCAGCCCAGGGTTTGGCAGGTTCAGATCCTGGGCACAGACCTTGCACCGCTCATCAAGCCATGCTGAGGTGGCATCCCACATGCCACAACTAGAAGGACCCACAACTAAAATATACAACTATGTACTGGGGGATTTGGGGAGAAAAAGCAAAAAAAAAGATTGGCAACAGTTGTTAGCTCAGGTGCCGATTTAAAAAAAATAATTTCAAATATATATATACAATTTGTACTGAGGGCCTTGGGGAGAAGGAAAATTAAAGTCTTTAAAAAATAAAAATAAAATAAAACTCAACAACAAAAAAACCAATTCAAAAATGGGCAAAGGACTTGAATAGACATTTCTCCAAAGAAGATACACAAATGGGTGATAAGCACATGAGAAGATGCTCAACATCACTAATAATTAGAGAAATGCAAATAAAACCTATAATGGGGTACCACCTCACACCCATTAAGATGGCTACTATTAAAAAAAAACAGAAAATAATAAGTATTGGCAAGGATGTGGAGAACGGAACCCTTGTGCATTGCTGGTGAGAATGTAAAATGATACAACCACTATGGAAAACAGTATGGTGATGCCTCAAAAAATTAAGACTAGAGTTACCATATGATCCAGCAATTCCATTTCTGGGTATATACCCAAAAGGATTGAAAGCAGAGTTTTAAAGAAATATTTGTACACCCATGTTCATAGCAGCACTATTCACAGTAGCCAAAGGGTGGAAACAACCCAAGTATCTGTCAATGGACGGATGGATGAGCAGAATGTGATGTATACAAAGGAATATTATTCAGCTTCAAAAAGGAAGGTGATTCTGACAGATGCTACAACATGGATGAACCTTGAGGATATTATGCTAAGTGAAATAAACTAGTTACAAAAAAAAATAGTGTATGATTCCACTTATATGATGCACTTAGAGTAGTCAAAATCATAGAGACAGACAGTAGAATGGTGGCTGTCAGGGGCTAAGGGGAGGGGAAAAGGGGAGTTATTGTTTAATGGCCATAGAGTTTCAGTTTTACAAGATGAAAAGAGATATAGAGATGGATGGTGGTAATGGTTGTACAACATGATGAATGTATTTAATACCACTGAACTGTACACTTAAAAATGGGTAAGAGGGCTAAGTGAAATAAGTCAGAGAAAGGCAAATACCGTATGATCTCACTAATACTTGGAATCTAAAAAAGAAAAACAAAAATCCTGGGGCTGGTCTGGTGGCACAGTGGTTAAGTGCACATGTTGCGCTTCGGCAGCCCGGGGTTTGCTGGTTCAGATCCCAGGTATGGACATGGCAACATTTGGCAAGCCGTGCTGTGGTAGGTGTCCCACATATACAGTGGAGGAAGATGGGCATGGATGTTAGCTCAGGGCCAGTCTTCCTCAGCAAAAAGAGGAGGATTGGCAGCAGCTGTTAGCTCAAGGCTAATCTTCCTCAAACAAAAACAAAAACAAAAACAAAAAACACCAAGCTTGTAGATACAGAGAAGAGATTGGTGGTTGCCAGAGATAGGTGTTGGAGAAATGGATGAAGGAGGTCAAAAGGTACAAACTTCCAGTTATGAAATAAATAAGTCACGGGGATGTAATGTACAGCATGGCGACTATAGTTAAAAATACCCTTATTGCATATCTGAAAATTGCTAAGAGAGTAGATCTTAAAAGTTCTCATGACAAGAAAAAAAATTTTTGTAACTAGGTAAGGTGACAGGTGTTAACTAGACTTATTGTGGTGATCATTTCACAATGTATACCAATATTGAATCATTATGTTGTACACCCAAAACTAATATAATGTTATATGTCAATTGTACCTCAATTAAAAACTAAAAAATTTTAAAAATGGTTAAGATCGTAAATTTTATGTTATGAGTATTTTACCATGATAAAGAATTTGAAAAAAAAGAGATAATAGACTAACAGGGGCTTCAATTATTGAACTTATTAGATATAAATCATAAAACTGCTATGGTTATTTTTTTTCTCTTTTCCCCCCAGTTTTATTGAGATACAATTGATGTATATTTATTAGTTTAAGGTGCACTATGCTTATTTTTAAGAAGTGAAATACAAGTTTGAAAGTTTCATCTAGAAATTGGAAAACTATTAGAAATGACAGCAGATTTGAAAAAGAGCCAAATAGAAAATATAATAATTGATATTAAAAGCTCAGTGGATGTATTGGACAGTAGGTTGGATACAGCAAAAGAATCAGTGCACTAGGGAGATAAGTCAGAAGAAATGTCTTAAAGTTTTGAGACAAAAAAATGGAAGGGAGGGACAAGAGGGGGAGAAAGGGTACAAAATAAGATACAGTGAGGGGCTGGCCCAGTGATGCAGCAGTTAAGTGCGCACGTTCCACTTCTGCAGCCCAGGGTTCACTGGTTCGGATCCCAGGTACGGACATGGTACTGCTTGTCAAGCCATGCTGTGGTAGGCATCCCGCATATAAAGTGGAGGAAGATGGGCACGGATGTTAGCTCAGGGCCAGTCTTCCTCAGCAAAAAAAAGAGGAGGATTGGCGGCAGACGTTAGCTCAGGGCTAATCTTCCTCAAAAGAAAAAAAGAAGATACAGTGAGAAGTGCTAGGGTACGGGTAATTGGAGTTTCAAAGGATGAGAGAGAGTAGAGGCAACAACTGAGTAATGATTGAGACTTACTGAAAAATGACTACAGATATTCAGAGATTCAAGAAGCCTAGCAAATCCCAAGCATGACAAATAAAAAGAAATTCTCTTTTAGACTCATTATATTAAAATGGCAGAAACTCTGAGGGATGTATTAGACAGAGGAAAAATGATCCCTGATTTGCAAGAAGGAATGAAGGGCAAAGAAAGTGGCAAATAGTAGGTAACTCTCAACATCAACTGTATAAAATGAGAAGAAGAATGTCTTGTGGAGTTTAAATTATAGAATTTAAATATTTAACAAGAATAGTCTGTGAGTTGTGAGTGGAGAAATGGTAGTATTTTAAGAAGGAAGGTAAAGATATTAGCATTAATATTTGACGAATTAATGATGCATGTTTACCTTCTGGTAAACCACTAGAAGAGTAGAGACACTGCATATCATCCATAATAGTAGAGTTAAAAAATTATAGGGAAAAAAAGAATGGAACTGACTTTAGGGACAAATGAAAAATAGAAAATTGGATGATAGCTTCAGACCAAAATATTATCAGCAATTGCATCAAATTTATTAGAACCAAAAAACTTCACTTAAAAGACAAACACTTCAGGGGCTGGACCAGTGGCGCAGCAGTTAAGTGTGCATGTTCCTCTTTGGCAGCCCGGGGTTTGCCGGTTCAGATCCCGGATGTGGACATGGCACCACTTGGCAGGCCATGCTCTGGTAGGCGTCCCACATATAAAGTGGGGGACGATGGGCATGGATGTTAGCTCAGGGCCAGTCTTCCTCAGCAAAAAGAGGAGGATTGGCAGCGGATGTTAGCTCAGGGCTAATCTTCCTCAAAAAGAAAAAAGACAAACTTCAGATTGGATTTTATTATTTTTTACTAAATGTTTTTCTCTCTCTTTTACCCCCTCCCTTCCTATCCTGAACAGTTTGTTCCAAAAGCTATCAGGTGAGGCATCTGTCTGCACAGGGAAAGGGACTATGGTAGCTTGGAGTGGGGTGTCACAGTCTGAGCCTGGTGAGAATGGCATCCACATGGTGGTTGACCGGCTGTACCTCATCCGGTGTCACAGCCCAAGAACAGTTAGAAGGGCATCCATGTGAGGGCAACCCAGCCCAGGATGTCAGGTCCCAGATGTGGCGCGGAGGGTGCTCAGGGTGTAGAGGGGCAACCTGGCCTGGGGTATCAGACCCTAGGGGGAGTGAGTGGGGTTTTCTCAGGGCAGAGCTGCCTGGCGTGTTTTATCAGAGCCTGAGCAAGGTGAGGAAAGCCTCTAGACGCGTGAGAGGACAGGCTGACGTGAGCGTCAGAGCTGAGGGGCTTTTGAGCAGACCTCCAGGGGCTGTAGATAATATGACTATCAAACACAGACTGAAATTAACTATATAACTAGTTTAAAGAGATAAAAAAAACAAGATTTAAAATTTCGGGAAAGAACTAGAAACTGTTAAACCAAAAAAGAGCATAACAGATTTGAAAAGAAGCAAATAGAAATTCTAAAATTGAAAACACAGTACTCGAAATTGATAACTCAATGGATAGGGTTTGTCTTTGTTTTTGCTGAGGAAGAATAACCCTGAGCTAATATCTGTTGCCAGTTGTCAGCCTTCCTCTATTTTTGTGTATGTGGATGTATGTGGATCGCTGCCACAACATGGCTGCTGATGAGTGGTGTAGGTCCACGCTTGGGATGAACCCCAGCCACCGAATTGGAGCTTGCCAAACTTAACCACTAGGCTACAGGCCAGCCCCTCAATGGAAGTTTTTGTGTGTAGGGGAAGGGGGGATTCTTTTTGGTGAGGAAGACTGGCCATGAGCTAACATCTGTTGCCAATCTTCCTCTTTTTGCTTGAGGAAGACAGTCCCTGAGCTAACATTCATGCCAATCTTCCTTTATTTTGTATGTGGTATGCCACCACAGCATGGCTGGACGAGAAGTGTGTAGGTCTGCACCTGGGATCCCAACCTGTGAAGCCCAGGCCACTGAAGCAGGGCATGTGAACTTAACCACTACACCACTGGGCCGGCCCCTCAATGGATGATTTTAATAGCAAATTAGACACAGCTGGGTGAACGGGAAAATCAGAAGAACTATCCAGAAAGAAGCATGGAGAAATAAAAGAAAAGAAAAGATAAAGAGTACAGGGTAAGACATAGAGGATAGCTGGGTCCTAACATATGTTTAATTAGATTCCCAGAAAAAGAGAAGAAAGAGAATGTAGCAGAGGTAATATTTGAAGAAATGATGGCTGATAATTTTCAGTCATTTTATTTCCAACAATAATTCTCAGAGTTAAGAAATCAAGAGCTCCAAAAAGAGAAAGAAAAAAAAAGCCATACCTAAATGTATCATAGTGAAACCTTTAGGTGATTCCATTTCCTCTGAGGTGATGGCCATGACATTATTTTTTATGACGTTTAGGAACAGTTGTTCCTAATGTTTAGGAACAGTAACCCACGTGGAAATGACCACCCTCCAACCTTCCTGCCAACAAGCAGGGCTTTTGGCACTACACTAAACAGGAATGACATTCATGATATACTATATCCTGCTGTATACTCGTGAAATTCATGCCTCCAATAAGTGCAGGAAGTGGCTCTGACAAGTATCTTGAGGTTGCCATTCCTACATGGCTTTTTGAAAAGTGCTCTGCTTAACATAGATGGACAAAGAGGGACTAATGCACGCTGATTACGTGAGTGTTGAAGACAGCAAGTTCAAAGTTGCTCATCACTCTTAACCATAGTTTCAAATGTCTGCTTTACGGATTAGCCACAGCAAATTGGACTGTCTTCTCCTGTAACAAATTATTAACAGAATATCTAGGACCTCTTGAGGGCTTAGTATGTCCTGCACACTGTTCTAGGTGATAGGAATAAAGCAGTGAATAAAACAGATCAAAATCCCTGCCCTTTGGAGCAAGCCAGTGTGTGGTAGTGAAATACGTACACAGGTTGTTAAATGGTGATAAGTTTAAGGGAGAGAACATAGCACGGAAGATGCATAGGAGATGTTGGGGTGGGGTACAAACATTACACAAAGACTTTGAAGAAAATCTTGGAGAAGGTCGGGAAGCAAGCTGATGCTCTGGAGAAGACCAGTCCACACCAACTGCAAATCAAGTGCAAAGGCAATGAGAGGAGAACACAGCTATGTGTTCAAGGAAGAGAATGGAGGCCAGTATGCCGGAGCAGCAAGCATGAGAAGGAGTGGAAGACAGCGAAGTGACAGGCCCCGATTTATGGAGGACTGGTAGATCAGGGTAACAACTAGGCTGTTCACTCTGTGTGACATGGTAAGCCACCTGCGGATTATAGAATCATAGGCTGACTGACTGCTGAACTGTGAACTGACTTCAAGTGGACTGAAGCAGGAATACCCTTTAGGAGAGATGATAGGACCAAAATAGTGGTAGGTTGGGAAGATTGGTTGAGAAATGGTTAAATTCAGGGAACTGTTGGTGTTGCTGACAGAGTTCCTAACAAGTTGTCTGTGAAGTTTGAAAGGGTGAGCTCTGTATGGCACCAAAATTTTTAGCTTGAGGAGTTGGAGGAGTTGCTTGTGAGGGGAGAATATTGGGCGCTGGATACAGACTACGTAAGCTTGAGATGCCTATTAAGGATCCAAGTGTAAATGTCAATTAGTTGGATAGATGAGTCTAGAGTTGAAGAGAAGTCTAGACTTGAGAAAAATGTGGGAGTCACCAATGTTTCTGAGTGTCCTCACCATCCCAACTCTTGATACCCAAACACAGGACTGAAGAGATTCCCATAAACGTCCTCCTACTTATTTTTCAAAACTCAGGAACCAAAATGATGTTGGATGATATGGTGCGCCTCACTATCTGAAATTTCAGTATTCAAATTAGGTATTGAAGAGATTTGGATATTAAAGGATACTTATTGCTTGAGGACAAGATATTTAAAGCCATTAGACTATATGAATGAATGCAGATAGAAAAGAAATTAAGTCCCTGGGACTCTCCAACATTTCATGGTCATGGAGATGAAGGTATGCTTAAAAAAAAAAAAGGATAGAGGAGGAATGGCCAGAAAAAAATCAGATTAATATGATCCTTGGATTTAGCAACATGGAGATAATTGGTGACCTTGAGAACGGCAGTTCTGGTGGTTTAGTGGAAAGAAGACATACTTGGTTAATCTCATGAAAACTACGAATCTTCTTCCCCCCAGAATGCCTGTGTATATATATATATCCACAATTTCACATATAATTTCACAGGGGTTTCATGGACTCCAGAAGCCTATTCACAGCCCCATAAAGGATCCATTGATCTCAGTTTAAAAGTCCCTGGAGAGGCCGGCTGGTGGTGCAGTGGTTAAGGGCACACGTTCTGCTTTGGCAGCCTAGGGTTTGCCAGTTTGGATCCCGGGTGCAGACATGGCACCACTCGTCAAGCCATGCTGTGGTAGGCATCCCACACCTAAAGCAGAGGAAGATGGGCACGGATGTTAGCTCAGGGCCAGTCTTCCTCAGCAAAAAGAGGAGGATTGGCGGCAGATGTTAGCTCGGAGTTAATCTTCCTGAAAAAAAAAAAAAATCCCTGGAAATAGTTGATTGTGGGGAGTGAGGGGATTAGAAAACTGAGTGGGGAGGGTAGGTCAAAGGCAGGAAAGAAATAATTTGTACCTTTTACTTTTATGCTATTCAAATATCTTAAACATCTGCATATCGTCCCTTTTCAATAAAAAAGTTAATTAGGTGCCGGCCCATGGCGGAGTGGTTAAGTTTGCACACTCCGCTTTGGCGGCCCTGGGTTTCGCCAGTACAGATCCTGGGCGGGGACATGGCACCGCTCATCAGGCCATGCTGAGGCGGTGTCCCACATGCCACAACTAGAAGGACTCACAACTAAAAGTATACAACCATGTGCTGGGGGGCTTGGGGGAGAAAAAGGAAAAATAAAATCTTTAAAAAAAACACGTTAATTAAAACTTCATTGAAGTTTCTATCAACACACCCTTTAATACTTAATTAACTCTGTGTGTGTGTATGTGTTTGCGTGAGAAAGAGAGAGAGAGAGAGTTTATATTTTATTTCCTCTAACACACAAAGCTCTTTAGTGCCTTAGAATCTTTGCACATTTTTTTTCTGTCTGCCTGGAATGTTTCTCTCCACTCTGCCTTTGCATTGAATGCTAATTCTTTCTCCTTTAAGTCTCAATTCAGGTGTCACCAATTTAGAAAGGTTTTCCTGTCAGACACTGTTACCCACCTCCCTGCCCCCGACAGCCATTCTCTGCTGCTTGCCCACTAACGAAACCCTAACTTTGTTGGGCAGACAGCTCAGGAAGTGCTTCTTGCTCCCCAGTTCCAGGGGATGAGCCTTCATTGTTTTAAGACTGTCATGGGATTGGGTAAGGGACAGCCATGTGACCAAGGTCTGGTTAGCGAAAAATTGGGGAAGTATGTTGGGATTTCCGGGGAAAATTCTCCCTGATAGAAAAGGAGCAGCAAGGGGAAGAGTCCCAGGTGGTTGGGTCAGTGTAGGACGTCTGGAGTTGTAGCAGCCATCTGGGAACCAAGTGGGGAAAGCCAAGGGGATTGCAGAGAAGCCAAACCAGGGTTCGGACATCCTCTTGTTACTTAAATGATCCAACCCTGCTACCACCTATGTCCAGGCTTTTTTTAGGTGAGTGAATAAGTGTCTTTCCTTTTTATGCCATCTTTGGTTGGTGTTCTGTTACTTCCAGCTGAAAGTTCCTACTGATCCACTCTCCCTCACTACTCAATCTAAAGGAATAGATTGTCTTGCCCCCCGCGCTGCCTGCAGCTCGTACTCTCTCTGCTCCTTATCTGTTTCTTTCATAACCCATATCACAACTTGCAATTTATATATATAGACACATATATATTTATACACAAATGCAGTATGTACCTATTCATATATGTATAAGTGTGTGTGTATATATATATATGTACATATATGGTATTTGTTATTCTCTTGTCTCTTGTCACCATTGTACTCCAGCAGCTAGCATCCTGCCTGGTACAATAAATATCTGTTGAATAAGTTGAGCAATCAGTTGAATCTGTTGAGCAATTGAGGGAATGATGGAATGGATGAGCAAACACATCAGTCTCCCTGTGCTAACCGAACACTCCTTGAGGATGGTGTACATGTTCTATATCCTCAAAATGTAAAATGCAGTACCTGGCCCTTAACCTATACATAGTAAACAGTTGTTAAATAGTTCTGTCCACCTGAGTCTCAGACTGCCAACAGTATCTCTGTGTTATGAAGGATTCTGGCTTAACCAAAGAGTAGGAAGGAAGCTTTAAAAACAGGAAAACCAAAAATGCACAATTTCTAGACCAAGGTTTGTTCCATTGCAGCTATTTTCCTTTATTCTCTTGGGTGTACATATTTGTGAACCTGTACTAATTCATACAACTTTAGGTAATTGGAGTATAATATACTACTATGTCCAAGAAAAAAATTATTTGTACTTGTGCATAATCTCTTATTCTTCATTTCAGTACCTCCCTCATTTTATATAAGAATTTTTAGCTGTATGTATATACGCACTATATTTTTTTAAAATATAAGAAAGAGCTACAAAGGAAGTAGGAGAAACCTATACATCTCTCCCAGGATTTTAAGATTCATAAAATGGTCTGTCAGCTCTATTTGTGTGTGTGTGTGTGTGTGAGGAAGATTGGCCCTGAGCTAATATCTCTTGCCTCTTTTTGCTTGAGGAAGACTGTCACTGAGCTAACGTCTGTGCCAATCTTCCTCTATTTTATGTGGGATGCCGCCACAGCATAGCTTGAGGAACAATGCTATGTCCACACCTGGGATCCAAACCTGCGAACCCCAGGCCGCCGAAGTGGAGTATGCGAACTTAAACACTAGGCCACTGGGCTGGCCCCTGTCAGCTCTATTTTTAATTTCAAACGCACAAAACCAACTCAGGTCTAATGGCAAACCATCTATTGGGTAACAGTACAAGCTTTGGGGATGGACTGACTCGATTAAAAGGCTCCACCACTAAAAATCTCAGCAGCCTTCAGCAAGTTACTTAACTCTGCATTGAGCCTCAGTTTCCTCATTTGTAAAACAGAGACACTAATAGTGGATACAACCAGAATTACAGGGAAGATGCATGACATAACAAATGTACAGTACTTGGTGACAGACCCATAGTGAGAGCTCAAAAATGTGAAGTGTATTATTTTAATTCAAATGTAAATTTTTAATCTTACTCAAATTTCTCCTCAAACCTAGTATATGTTTTTCTTTATATTTACCTGGAACTCTACTTAACTAAGAAATTATTCATATTTATGAGAGAAATTATCTGTGATTAACCACAATCTAATTACATCTTTATGATATAATCACTCAAAAATAACTTCAATAGTTCACCACTTACTGACCTTGTTAAAAAAATTTCAATAAACCTTAGATGATTTTTTTCTCTTTCCCCAATATTTATGGGAGGCAGCCAGCTTCATCAGGGTCCAGCGTAGTCAAAGTTAAGGAAGAGGTCAGCATGCCTGACGACTGGTTACCAGGAGTATTGAGCAAATAAGTAAATACATTGAGCTTAATGAGAACTAGATTTCTTACTGTTAGAGAAGGAAGCTACAACCGTGGAAAGGGGAAGGCCAGAATGAGCTTTGTAGTGTTTGACAGGAATTGGAGGTACTGGTGTGAACACATTGTTTTCAATAGATAAATAAGTAGAGAAATAGAGGCGTATGTACATTTATATGTTTGTGTGTAAGTATATAGTGATAGTTCATTAGCAATGAACACACCTAGTGTCCAGATCTTTGTTTCTAAACACCATACCGCACTAAAAGGAACCGGAGCTCCTTGGAGAAATGGCTGGTTCCAGGGGTAGGGCATGGAAAGTACAAGGTGAGTATGGTACATCTTGCTATGGTACAAAGTAAGGAAGTATTCCAAGAATCATGGGAACAGGTCAAAAGGACAGAGAACCCAGTTTGAAGGGGGTCCCACTGGATAAATCTGGGATAATTTGAGCATTAAATAATGATGGTAATAGATCATTACCTATTGAATAAAATAGGAATCTATGGATGCATTATGATGTAAATAAATGAATTAATGGATAAATGGAGAGAAGAGAAAGTGCTTCCCTATGATAGAATGCCACTATAAACATAGAAAGAATGATGGGACTAGAAAAATCACCATTTGGCAACCGTCAGAGCAACAACTGATTCACACAAGAATCGTCAATAGATGCTAAAAATGGTGAAATTTTGTAGAGGATTGAGACATTTACCTGGTTTCATAAGACACTTACCAATTACAAAAGGAAAAATATTATAACTTCACAGTGAAGGAAACTGGCAGACACCACCTGAACCAAGTGATCAAAGTCAACAATGCCAGTAATGGGACAGATCAACAATGCATGCCACACGATAAGAACATAGTTCACTTCTGTGACATTCCTGTCAAAAACACTTGACTTAAATCTGATCATGAGGAAACATCAGACAAATCCAAACTGAGAAGCAGTCTACAAAAGAGCTGGCCTGTGCTTTCAAAACCCGTCGAGGTTGTGACAGATAAGGAAAATTTTAGGAACTGTTCTAGATTGAAGGAGACTAAAGGGACATGACAAATATATGCAACACATGATCCTGTACATTATTGGGGCAATTGGCAAAATTTGAATAGGGTTTTTGGATTAGATGGTAGTATTATTCAATATTAAATTATTGATCTGGATGGTTATATGTAGGAGATTGTCCTTATTTTTAGGAAATACATACTAAGGTATTTAGGGATAATTGGGCATCATGTCTGCAACTTCCTTTCAAAAGAGAAAGAGAACATACAGTACACGTGGTAAAGTGACAACAATAGGGGAAATTGGTAAAGGGTATACAGGAGTTCTTTGCACTATTCTTTAAACTTTTCTGTTAGTGAAATTATTTCAAAATTTTAAAAAACACACAGATATAGTTCATGGCCTATGACAAGTTTTTGATATAACAGTAGAGACAATATCTTTATAAAGATCAAACAGGGTTTACTAATTTATTAATGTGCTGACTAGAGATATGGCTCCATTTCCAATCTCATCTTCTGAGCCTACAAGGCCTGGGAGTCTAATAAAAGCACAGAAGACACTGACATTCAAACATAAAACATACACTACAATACATTCAGAAGAATAGTGGTAACATCACTTCTAGATCCCCTGTGAGTCTTAGTTGGAAGAAACTGGGGAAGACTCATTGCTCAGTAAGACTCCTGGAGCACAAAGGAACCAAAGTCTTAAAAAGACAGAGTAAAGACCAGAGATGCTAGAAAATTTTCATTTATCTTGGAGAATTTTAGGATACAGTTTGGATTAGGGTAAAATTCAATAAAGAACCATTTCTAAAAATTTTACTGGAGTATGATGTACTTACAGAAATGCATAGGGGCCAGCCCAGTGGCGCAGCGTTAAGTGCGCACGTTTCGCTCTAGCGGCCCGGGTTCGCTGGCCCGGATCTCGGGTGCCGACATGGCACTGCTTGGCACGCGATGCTGTGGTAGGCGTCCCACATGTAAAGTGGAGGAAGATGGGCACAGATGTTAGCTCAGGGCCAGTCTTCCTCAGCAAGAAGAGGAGGATTGGCAGCATATGTTAGCTCAGGGCCAATCTTCCTCAAAAAAAGAAAGAAAGAAACGCATGTAAATCATGTGTAGAGCTTGACAGATTATGACAAAGTGGATACACCTGTGTAACCACCACCCAGCTCATGAACCGGAACCCTGAAAGCAGCCCAGAAGCTCTTCTCCATGCAGTCTCCAATCGCCACCATTTCCTAATCCCACAGATGACCATTCTCTTGACTTCCTGCACCAGAGCTTAGTTTTACCATTTCTTGTAATACTTTAAATTGCTCAGGGGTTTTAACATTGAATTTTACTTCTAAAATTAGACTTCACTTTTTCTTTTGTTTTTCTGAATACAAATAATTCATACCCAAGGTAGAAATTCTGAGAGTTCACTACTGGTTTTAAAACTTTGACAAGTGGCATAGTCCAGTTCTGGAAAAGCCATTTAACAAATGGTGAATTTCACAGCTCAGCTTTAAAAGTTCTATCCTTTGGTTTCCATTAGCCAATTTATACTGATTCCATAAAGTTATTAAACATCTATGATGAGCCATAGCAATATGCTAATAATGTCTTAGTAGCACAATGAAATTATGTTCCCACATGACAACATCAGATAAATGAAGTTAAAATGAGCCATTGTCTACTTAAACACAAGTTAAACGTAATTACTGGTTTCACACTCAGCCTGAGTAAGCAAATATTACTTGCAGTCAGTGACTCGAGAATTAACTTAGTAAAGATGAAAGTAAAGAGGTAGTAAAGATGAAAATGGCAACATGGGACAACTGGTCAGAGCAGAAGGGTGCTCCCATTTATGGATCTCTGCTCATTCTCTGCTTCTTCTACCGGGGGATGAGACAAAGTCCAATAAGCTTTTGAGAAAATAAAAAGGCGGAGGTCAGAAGAAGAATTCTGTCTGATAGTATACCTCCAAAAGTGTGAACAAGCCATGTGATTTTCCAAGCTTAACTGTTAGCCAGAAAGAATCAGAACAGTCTTTCAACAACAGTGAAGACATTAACTTGTATAAATTTAGGTGTTCTTAGGTCCCATGAAGGCTCTCTAGCTGCGTACATCCTGCTTGAATCTCCATTCTGTAGCTATAGCAGCTATATTCATGGAACATCTAACCAATTTCCATCAGTTAAGAAGTGCAATCCGTAAACAATCCAGCCTCCAAGTCGGCTTTCTAGATCTACCAGGCAGTTAAATATAACCTTGGCAACTGTTTTGAGTAGCTGAAATTCTAAGTGCCATAAACTGTTTTTTAAAATCTGGGAATGAGCGTTAGATCAAAGACTGTAAGTCAAATCTAAAAGAAACGCATTCCTTGCATAAAGATATATGCACACCTATGTTTGTTGCGGCATTATTCACAACAGCCAAGACTTGGAAACAACCTAAGTGCCCATCAAGGGATGAATGGATGAAGAAGATGTGGAATATATACACAATGGAATACTACTATGCTTTAAACAAACATGAAATCTTGCTATTTGTGACAACATAGATGGACCTTGAGGGGATTATGCTAAGCAAAATCAGTCAGAGGGAGAAAGTCAAATATCATGTGATCTCACTCATAAATAGAAGATAAAGACAACAACAACAACAACATACACATAGATACAATGATTAGATTGCTGGTTATCAGAGGCAAGAGGAAGAGGGAGGAGAGCGAAAGCGATGACTTTCACGTGTGTTTGGGGATGGATAGTAATTAGTCTCTGGGTGATGAACATGATATAATCTACATAGAAATCGAAATATAATGATGTACACCTGAAATTTATATAATGCTATAAACCAATGTTATCTCAATGTAAAAAAAAAAAAAAAGAAAAGAAACGCATTCCTGATTCGTGAGAATCTTGACCTAAGTACAGAAAGTCCTGTAGGGAAAGGAATAAAGAAATGAATGTTGCTGACCTCTAGTGCTTCACAGGAGAACTACATTTCCCACTCAACAAACCCCAAGCAGAGAGGACCGGTACCAAAAACCACTGGCTTGCTAGTCACCTATGCCCCTGGTATGAGGAGAATAAGGAGGCAAGTTTGACTCTTTTAAATTCATTGTAATCATTGGGCTGGCCCCGTGGCTGAGTGGTTAAGTCCGCGCGCTCCGCTGCAAGTCGGCCCAGTGTTTCATTGGTTCGAATCCTGGGCGTGGGCATGGCACTACTCATCAAACCACGCTGAGGCAGCATCCCCCAGGCCACAACTAGAAAGACCCACAACAAAGGATATGCAACTATGTATCGGGGGGCTTTGGGGAGAAAAAGCGAAAAAAAAGAATCTTTAACTTCATTGTGATCATTGATATGTTTTGATGTATTGCTGTCATCTTATATGTTTATTTTCTGTTCACCATGATTTTTCTTTGCTTCTCTTCTCTCCTGTCTTCTGTTCAATTAATATTATTTTCTTTATTTCCTCTTGACTGTCTTGGAAGCTATGAATTACATTTCTATTTGTTTAGTAGTTATACGTACACTGCTTTTATACATTCCAAATAAAATTTTCTAACAAAATCCTAAGCTATTTACAGTCTTAATCTTCGTCCTAAGTGAGACCTGACTCCTCCTCCTGAATTGGAGGTGGGCATGATTGCCCTGAGGGTTGATTCTTTTCCCATTGCCAGGGATAAAGTCACAAAATGGGGTCCAGTTGGGGTCAGTAAAACATGAAAAGGAATCTTTTGAGACTTTATGCGAATTGCTAAAGCCATCTTGCTAGAAACCTGGGGATAAGGCCTACTCTGAAGATGGAAAACAGGGAATTATTAAGAACCTGGGTCCTTGTTGACAGTTTTGAGCCCCTGAATCAATAAACTATGAGCTCTGCCCTACTTGAGGCCTTCCTGTTACAAGACAAAACACTTTCACATACTTTAAGCCAGTTTTGAGTCATCCCAAATGACATACCTTTATATTCCCTTTTATTTTTACCTAAAATTTTAGTTTCATCTTTTATTTCTGCACAAAAAGCTGTTTTAATAGTCAGTAGCAAGTAGCCATTGGTAAATGAAGATTTACCGATATATTTTTCTAATATTAGTGCATGTCATTGTTGATTATATCCCACTCCTTTCCACTGGGTTAATTTTTTTTTGGCCAAGTATATTCTTTAGTTAGTTCTTTCAGTAAGGGTCCCTGGGTGGGACCATCTCTTATTCATTACATAAATAAAAATCTCTTTATCTTTTCCTCCTTCTAGAAAGACAGTTTAGCTGGATATAGAATTCTAAGTTGACAGTTATTTCTTAGCAAATTGAACCTTACTCCATTGTCTTTTGCTATCTGTTATTGTTCAGAGGAATGTTGTCAAATTGCTTTCCATTGTAGGTTTTGTGTCTTTTCTCTCTAGTAGCTTATATAATTTCTTTATCCTTGATGTCCTACAGTTTCACTGCACTGTGTCCAAGTGACTGTTTATTTTTATTTATCCTGTATGGCATTCAGTGTGCACGTTTGTTCTAAGGATTTGCATCTTTCTTCAATTCTAGAATATGTTCAAACATCATGTTGAATGCAGTATTACTTCCTTACAGTTCCTCTGCTCTAAACGTTTGTAACTCCTATTACACACTTATGTTGAAGCCCTTCAATCTATTCTCCATGTTTTTCAATTGTTCATTTTTTCTGCTTTTCTCTTACTAATGAGTTATTCACCCAGAATACAACATAACATTCCAATTCACTAAATCTCTTTCCACTGAGACTTGCCTAGGATTCATGACATCTATGGAGTGTTTATTCAATAATTGTATTTTTAATTTCTAGGACTTCTAACTTGTTCTTTAAATACTTACCTATTACCATTTCATTTCTGACTACTTTTATTTCATAATTTCTTATTCTTTGAAAATAGATATCTTTCCTTAATGTCTTTGAATATTCTAAACATACTTATTTTTAAGTTATTATCAGGTCATCCCGTTATTTTCATTTCAGTTGCAGTGAATTCATCTCTTGATGCTGATTTTGTCAGTTGTCTTTCTTTTGGTTAGGATTTCCTGTATGTTTTGGAAGCTTAACTTACAAGTTCCTCATGGACATTTTTTCCCCACACACGTACTTCTCCCTCCCTGATGGTTTTGTGGCAGCCTCTACTCAATCCTCCAGGAACTCAAAGCAGAAACAAGTCTTGAAAGTTAACATGAGAGTCTGTTTCCACAGTTAAATTTGGGAGACAGGAAATCCAGGTGCCAACTGAAAGGGTAGCTGGATTTAGGTCTGGATTCAATGTTGTGTCTGTTCCCTAAGTATATGGCATTCATGGATGGGTGGTTGGGTTTTTTTGGTGGTTACAAACTCCAGACTGCCTCTGTCTGTTTCTGGATCCATAGCCCAGCAAGATTACAGCTCTCTGTTTCTGGTCAACATAAATATTTATCTTATCTTGGAATGTGGATATGTAATTTTAATCTTTTCTTATTAATTCTACCAAACAAAGGGAGTGGCATCAAAGTGTGTACGATGCTATCTTGACCAGAAATCAGTTTCATTCACATTTTTTTAAAAGCCTATATATTGGTCCTTTGGCAGTAGTACCATGGTTAATAGTGATGGCTAAAAAGCAGCCTGGGAGCTATACATTCTCTTTCCAGTTTTACCAATAAATATTTTGTAAGATTGAAGATAACTGGCTTGTACAATTTGGCCAACGACATTAACTAGAGCTTCTGTCAGAAATAACTGATTGTATAACAGTGTTTAAGGCATATCAAAACACGTGATAATCCATTACCCAAATTCCCCTATTTCTGCAGTTTGAAGTCAAAAAATTAACCCATAAGGCCAGCCCGGGGCAGCGGTTAAGTTTGCACATTCTGCTTCTCAGCAGCCTGGAGTTTGCCGGTTCAGATCCCAGGTGCGGATATGGCACCGTTTGGCAAGCCATGCTCTGGTAGGCATCCCACGCATAAAAGCAGAGGAAGATGAGCATGGATGTTAGCTCAGGGCCAGTCTTCCTCAGCAAAAAGAGGAGGAGTGGCTAATCTTCCTCAAAAAAAAAAAATTAACCTAACGCTCTGGAAGAAATCTACATGTAAATGAAACATATTCATGTTTTGATGTTGCAATGATACCAAACTTAAAATACTGGTGCAAAAGACAGGGATAAGATTCAAATTCGCCTAAAAGAATTTATCTATAGTTAAGAATTATGAAAAAGAGATTAAAGATTTACTGGATTTTTAAGGTATAGTATTGGTTTTGTGGCTGTGCTGAATAAAAGGAATCTTACAGAGATACACCCTGATATATTTACAGACAAAATGGTATGATTTGATTTTTAAAAACTGGGGTGGTGGACATGGGGTTGGGCACCTACAGATGAAGCAAGACTGGCCTTGAGTTGAAAATTGTTGAAGCTAGGTGATGGGTACTATGGGTGTTCATTATACTGTTAGAAACTATGCAGGTGCAGGTCTGGAATTTTAGCCTACTTGCAAGCTCAACAGGTAACTAACCTGTTACTGTTTCATAGATGCTGGCAGAAGACACAAGACTCACAGGTCAGACATAAAGGAGTTTAATCACAGCAAAAGCAGTAGCCAGAGCTTCAGGTTGGTTTGCAACAGTTCCCCATGCCCCGTGAGTTCCCTGGGTGTGGTACAAAGGGTTTATCATAGTTATCTGCTCACACAGTGGGCTTCATTACCAGAGAGGAGCACTGAACTTGGGAGATTCAGTTTCTATACCAAGCGGAAGCTAAGTCAGCCCTTTGTCCTGGGGGAGATCATATTTCATCCCTCAAGGTTGCCTGTTGAAACACAGCCTTGAGAAATAGCCCAGGTGAAGAGCAGTAAAGGTCTTGCATTCTTGGTATTCCCAAGAAGAACTGGCAGGGAAGCTCCAGGTCCATGGAAGACTGCCTCTCCTAACATATACTATCTCTTTACTTTGTGTATGTTTGAAATTATTCACAATAAGAAAGTAAATTTTTTTTACATTTTTTTATTGAGGTCATAATAGTTTACAAAATTGTGAAATTTCAGTTGTACATTATTATTTGTCTGTCACCATTTAAGTGCACCCCTTCACCCTTTGTGCTATTCCCTAATCCCCTTCCCCCTGATAACCACTAAACTGTTCTCTTTGTCCGTGTGTTTGTTTATTTTCCACATATGAGTGAGATCATATGATGTTTGCCTTTTTCTGTCTGGCTTATTTCACTTAACATAATACCCTCAAGGTCATCCATGTTGTTGCAAATGAGATGATTTTGTCATTTTTTATGACTGAGTAGTAATCCATTGTGTGTGTGTGTGTGTGTATACCACATCTTTACTCAATCATCAGTTGTTGGGCACTTGGGTTGCTTCCACGTCTTGGCTATTGTGAATAGTGCTGCAATGAACATAGGGGTGCATAAGTCTCTTTGAATTTTTGATTTCAAGTTCTTTGGATAAATACCCAGTAGGGGGATAGCTAGGTCATATAGTACCTCTATTTTTAACTTTTTGAGAAACTTCCATACTGTTTTCCATAGTGGCTGCACCAGTTTGCATTCCCACCAGCAGTGTATGAGGGTTCCCTTTTTCTCCACACCCTCTCCAATATTTGTTATTTTTAGTCTTGGTGATTATAGCCATTCTAATAGCTGTAAGGTGATATCTTAGTGTAGCCTTTTTTTTTTTAAAGATTTTTTTTTCTTTTTTCCTTTTTCTCCCCAAAGCCCCCTGGTACATAGTTGTATATTCTTCGTTGTGGGTCCTTCTAATTGTGGTATGTGGGACGCTGCCTCAGCGTGGTTTGATGAGCAGTGCCATGTCCGCGCCCAGGATTCGAACCAATGAAACACTGGGCCGCCTGCAGCGGAGTGTGCAAACTTAACCACTCGGCCACGGGGCCAGCCCCCTTAGTGCAGTCTTGATTTGCATTTTTTTGATGATTTGTGATTGAACATCTTTTCACGTGTCTATTGGCCATCTGTATATCTTCTTTGGAGAAATATCTGTTCATATTCTCTATCCATTTTTTTTATCAGGTTGTTTGTTTTTTTGTTGTTCAGTTGTGTGAGTTCTTTATATATTCTGGAGATTAACTCCTTGTCGGATATATGATTTGCAAATATTTTTCCCCAAAACATCCTTGAGAATGTTCCATGTGCACTTTAGAAGAATGTGTGTTCTGCTGTTTTCGGATGGAGTGTTCTCTATGTATCTATTAAGTCCATCTGTTCTAGTTTTTCATTTAATTCTACCATTTCCTTGTTGATTTTCTGTCTGGATGATTTATCCATTGACCTAAGTGGGGTGTTGGGCTCCCCTTCTATTATTGTGGTGTTGTTGATATCTCCCTTAGGTTTGTTAATAGTTTATGAACTTTGGTGCTCCTGTGTTGGGTGTATAAACATTTATAAGTGTTATGTCTTCTTGGTGGAGTGTCCCTTTGATCATTATATACTGCCCCTGTCTCTCTTTACCTGTTTTATCTTGAAGTCTGCTTTGTATGATATAAGTATGGCAACACCTGCTTTCTTTTGTTTACCATTAGCTTGGAGTGTCATCTTCCATCCCTTCACTCAGAGCCTGTGTTTGTCTTTGGGGCTGAGATGTGTTTCCTGGAGGAAGCATATTGTTGTATCATATTTTTTAATCCATCCCACCACTCTGTGTCTTTTGATTGGAGAATTCAACCTATTTACATATAGAGTGATTATTGATATATGAGAGCTTAATGCTGCCATTTTACCACTTGTTTTCCACTTCTTCTGCATTGCCTTTGTTTCTTGTCCCATGTATTTTGGATTACCAATTCAGTTAGGTAGTTTTCTATGATGGTCTTCTTAGTTTTCTCCTTACTTATCATTTGTATCTCTAGTCTTTGTTTAGTGGTTACCAGGAATTTTGTATAAAAAATCTCATAGATGAGATAGTCCATTTTCTGATAGCCTCTTATTTCCTCAGACTAAGCCAATTCCAGTGCTTTCCACTTCCCTTTCTAAGTTGTTATTCTCACATCTTATTCCATCTTGTGTTGTGAGTTTGTGGTTAAAATGACGAGATTATAGTTATTTTTGGTGTTTTCCTTCCCTTTATCTTTAATGTTATAATTAAGTGTTTGCTAACCTGTTCTAATGGAGAGCTGCAATTTTCTGATTTTGTCTACCTATTTATATCCTTGCTCAGGGCTTTGTAACTCCTTTACTTTTTTTTTTTTCCAGGTGTGAGGTCCTTCTTGAGGATTTCTTGTGGGAGGGACGCATCTTATGGCAATGAACTCCCTTAGCTTTTGTTTATCTGGGAAAGTTTTTATTTCTCCATCATATCTGAAGGATATTTTCACTGGATAGAGTATTCTTGGCTATAAGGTTTTTTCTTTCAGAACTTTGAATGTATCATTCCACTCTCTCCTAGCGTGTAAGGTTTCTGCTGAGAAATCCACTGAAAACCTGATAGGGGTTCCTTTGTAAGTTATTTTCTTCTGCCTTGCTTCCCTTACTATTTTTTCTTTGTCATTGACTTTTGCCAGCTTTACCACTATATGCCGTGGAGAAGGTCTTTTTATATTGATATAGTTAAGAGATCTATTGCCTTCTTTCACTTGTATTTCCGGCTGCTTGCCCAGGTTTGGGAAGTTCTCAGCCATTATTTCTTTGAACAAGCTTTCTGCTCCATTCTCTCTCTCTTCTTCCTCTGGAATGCCTATAATCCTTATGTTGCCTTTTCTAATTGAGTCAGATATTTCTCAGATAATTTCTTTATTTCTTTTTAGTCTTAGTTCTCTCTCCTCCTCCATCTAAAGTGTTTCTATATTTATGTCCTCAAGATTGCTGATTCATTCATCCATGATATCAGCCCTATTGTTCAGGGAATCCACATTTTTCTTAATCTCATCCATTGTGTTTTTCATCTCCAATATTTCTAATTGGTTCTTCTTTATGGTTTCAATCTCTTGTAAAGAAGTCCCTGATTTCATTGAACTCTCTATCTGCATTTTCTTGTAGCTCAAGTTCTTTTTAGTGATAGCTATTTTATTTTATTTTATATATTTATTTCGAGGAGGATTAGCCCTGAGCTAACTACTACCAATCCTCCTCTTTTTGCTGAGGAAGAGTGGCCCTGAGCTAACATCCATGCCCATCTTCCTCCACCTCATATGTGGGATGCCTACCACAGCATGGCATGTGAAGTGGTGCCATGTCCGCACCCGGGATCCGAACCAGCAAACCCCAGGCTGCTGCACTGGGCTGGCCCTTAATGATAGCTATTTTAAATTGTCCATCATTTAGATTATAGATTTCTGTGGCTTTGGGATTGATTTCTGGCTACTTGTCATTTTTCTTCTGGTCTGGAGATTTAATGTATTTTTTCTTATTGCTGTATGTCATGTGTTTGTGCCTCCACGTAGTGGAAATATGTGGTTGCCACTTCCACCTGCTGCCACTGGGTGGGGGTCAAGAGCTGTGTATTCTGAGCCCACCACTGTCTGTGGTTCAGCTCACAGCCACTCCTTTTCTGAATGGGCTGAATTGGGGCACATGGTGGAGGGAGGGGTGCTTTCTTTTGCCTGGGTGATCCCAGGGGCTTCTCACTCTGCCCTTGCTATCTGCTATTCTGGGGTGCTAGCTTGCTGAAGACACCCCTGTGATAGCTAGTTACCTCTGTGTAGGCCTTTCCTTTGGGTTGTGGGACCCTGGAGAGCGATGGTGTTCCTGCAGAGGGCTGACCCCTCCCCCCTTTCCTTTCTGAGCCACATGCAGTCCTGGTGTCACTGCTGTTCAGGATGTAGAGGAGATTTCACTACCACCTTCCACTTTTTCTACGGGGTGCAGCACCTCCACCTTCAGATGTATGGCTGTGTGGGTCTCTCATATGTCTTTTTTGTTGTGTGGCTGTCCTTTGTTGGTCTATGAATGTCCTTTTCATTGTATCTTAGAGGGGAGTATTTAAGGGGAGATCTCACTCTGCCATGATGCTGATGTCACTCCGCCAAGAAAGTAAATTTTAAAAAGAAATATATGCAGCATTATTTACAAATAACCAAGACATGAATACAACCTCATTGTACATCAATGGCTAAGTGGATAAAGAAAATGTGATATATATCTACAGTGGGATATTATTCAGCCATAAAAGAGAAGGAAATCTTGCCATTCGTGGCAAGGGATGGACCTTGAGGGCATTATGTTAAGTGAAATAAGTCAGACAAAGAAAGACAAATACCATATGATTGCACTCAATATGTGGAATCTGAAAAACCCCAAAACTGAATTCATAGATACAGAGACAGATTGGTGGCATAGGTGGGGGGGTGAGGGTGGGCAAAATGGGTGAAGGTGGTCCAAAGGTTCTAACTTCCAGTTATAGAATAAAATAAATAAGTCCTGGTGGATGTAATGTACGTCATGGTGACTATAGTTAACAATACTGTACTGTATATTTGAAAGTTGCTAAGAGAGCAGATTTTAAAAGTTCTCATCACAAGGAAAAAGAATTGTAACTATGTGTGGTGATGGATGTTAACTAGATTTATTGTGGTGATCATTTTGCAATATATACAAATTTTTTTTTTTAAGATTTTATTTTTTCCTTTTTCTCCCCAAAGCCCCCCGGTACATAGTTGTATATTCTTAGTTGTGGGTCCTTCTAGTTGTGGCATGTGGGACGCCACCTCAGCATGGCTTGATGAGTGGTGCCATGTCCGCACCCAGGATCTGAACTGGCGAAACCCCAGGCCGCTGCAGCGGAGCGCGTGAACTCAACCACTCGGCCATGGGACTGGCCCCGCAATATATACAAATTTTATGTTGTTATGTTGTACACCTAAAACTAATATAATGTTATGTGTCAATTATTAAACATTTTTTTCTCAATTAAAAAAAGGAATGTACATCTGAGTTTAATATATTTGAAAATGTATGCATAGTGAGGTAGCATAGGTGTGTTAATGGCTACCATTATAACCAAATCTCCTTCTCAGGAGCCCTACATATTCCAAATGCTTCATTTTAATTCTTTTATTATCAAAAAAAGGAATCCATACTTTTGGTCCTCCCTAATCCAACAATGTAGGAAGGCGTGAAGTGAGAATTCAGTGACTTTCACCTAGCTGCACAGCTAACAGTTGTGATGCCTTCTTTCAGAAACGTTCTGTGCTTACATAAGCATATGTATAAACATATGGTCTTTTTAAAAAAAAAACGCAGTTGGAATAAAAAATATACTGGGTATAGAACATGCTTTTTTTACTCAACATTTCCTGGATAGTTTTCCATGTCTGCACACTAGGCAGAATTTATTCTTTTTAATTGTTGCATACCACTTCATTTGATTGACGTTGTTAGGGACTGAATTGTGTCCCCTGCAAATTCACATGTTGAAGCCTGAAGCCCCAATGTGACTGAGAGGTAATTAAGGTTAAGTGAGGTCATAAGGGTGAGGCCGTAATCTGAGAGGACTCATTCTTTAAAAGAGGAAGAGATACCTTCTACAAGCCAGGAACAGAGACCTCAACAGAAAGCAACTCTGATCGCACCTTGATCTTGGACTTCCAGCCTCCAGAACTGTGAGAAAATATCTGTTGTTTAAGCCCCCCAGTCTGTGGCATTTTGTTATGACACTCCAAGCAGACCAATATAGACATATTCTATTTAATTCAATTAGTCCCCTGAGAAGAGATATGTAGGTTTTTTTTAAACATTACAAATAATGCTGCAATGCATTTTCTCACTCATATGGGGTATGGTTGGATAAACTCCTAGAACTGAAATGAGTCAAAGGGCATGCACATCTTAAATCTGATACCACCAAACCATCCTCTAAAAAAGTACTGCCAATATATGTATAGTCCATTAATAGTGAATGAGTGCTTGTTTCCTTAAACTGGAGCCAGTCTCCCAAGTGAAAGTGTTCAGTACCTAGTATTTATTCAGTAGCTACCAAGAGACAGCACCAGGCACTGGGCAAGGTGCTTAGGATAACAAGGGATTAAGCAGTGAACAAAGGATGAACAAAGGATTAAGTCCGTCTCCTCAAGGATCTTTATTCTGGAGAGAAGCAAGTGAAAAGTAAGGATACACAAGTAAATAAAGAAGATGGCCTGGGAAGCTGTTTCTGAGATGACATCTGAGCAGAGGGCCAGGTGGAGAGAGAAAACAAGTCTTACCAACACTTGAGGAAAGAATCCTAAGTGTGTTTCATAGCTTTGTCTTTCAAAAACAAGCCAAGTTGCAATTCTACTCCTAGGTATATACCCAAAAGAATTGAAAACAGGTGTCCAAACAAAAACTTGTACACCAAAGTTCACAACAGCAATATTCCTAATAGCCAAAAGTTGGAAACAACCCAAATGCAAATCAACATATGAATGGATAAAGAAAATGTGATATATGCAAAAATGGAATATTATTCAGCCATAAAAAAATGAAGTAGATATATGCTATAACAGGGATAAATCTTGAAAACATTATGATAAGTGAAAAATGCCAGATTTAAAAGGCCACATTCTATATGATTTCACTTACATGAAGTATCTGGAGTAGGAAAAGGCATGGAAAAGGAAAGCAGATTAGTAGTTGTGAGGGGCTGTTGCTGGAGGGAGGAGGGGAAGACGATGAGGAGTGACTGCTTAATGGATACACATGGGCTTTCCCTCTGCGGCGATGGAAATGTTCTGGAACTAGATAGTAGTGATGGTTGTACCACACGTACATGTACCAAATGCCACTGAATTGTGTGCTTTAAAACGGTTAAAATGGTGAATTTTATGTTGTGCATTTGGCCACAATAGAAGATAGCATGTTAAAAGAAAAAAAGCAAGTTTGAATTTTTTTGTTTTCTTAAACTTAATGGCCATATATAATACTTTTTTTGCCAGCTGCCTCTTCATCATGCCCAGTGCCAATGTTTCTAGTGGATTATAGATTTATTTTTTATTTTATTTATTTATTTTTGAGGAAGATTAGCCCTGAGCTAACATCTGCTGCCAATCCTCCTCTTTTTGCTGAGGAAGCCTGGCCCTGAGCTAACATCCGTGCCCATCTTCCTCTACTTTATATGTGGGATGCCTACCACAGCATGGCTTGCCAAGCCATGCCATGTCTGCACCTGGGATCTGAAACAGAGAACCCCGGGCCACCAAAGTGGAACATGTGCACTTAACTGCTGCACCACTGGGCCGGCCCTGGATTATAGATTTAAAAAAATTAATCTGTAAACTGTCTTTGCATATTAAGGAAATTAATTCCTCATCTTAATTAAAACCAAAGAGTTGAGAGAATTTTCCATATTTATACAGAGATCCAAAAAAGCACCATTTGATTCTAAGTGGAATTCTATCTAGAGTAATGAAATTTCAGAACTGAAATGGCCTTAAAAGTCATTTGGTTCAACTTTGTTCTGATTTAAGAATCCTCCTTCTCTACAGTATCTTTTTTTTAAATTTTTTAATTGAGATTCATAATAGTTTACATCATTGTGAAATTTCAGTTGTACGTTATTTCTTGTCTGTCACCACACATGTGCTCCCCTTCACCCCCTGTGCCCACCTCCCACCCCCCTCCCCCTAGTAACCACTGAACTGTTTTCTTTGCCCATGTGTTTGTTTATATTCCACATATGAATGAAATCATACGGTGTTTGTCTTTGTCAGACTGGCTTATTTCACTTAGCATTATACCCTCCAGGTCCATGCATGTTCTTGCAAATGAGATGATTTTGTTTTTTTTATGGCTGAGTAGTATTCCATTGTATATATATACCACATCTTCTTTATCCAATCATCGGTTGATGGGTACTTGGATTGTTTCCACGTCTTGGCTATTGTGAAAAGTGCTGCAATGAACATAGGGGTGCATATGTTACTTTGGATTGTTGATACAGCATCTCTTGCCAAGTGGTCCACTTTGATTTCAAGAAAGCACAGAAAGGGAGTATTTAACCTTTTTTTGAAAACTTACTTTGAAGCATCCACAAAATTTCCTTAGTCTGGGATAGTAAACATAAGGGTAAAAAAATGACACACTCACACTAGGCAAGTGAATTGAGTTCACTAATGGGACTATTTACAGAAAGTATGGGCAGGTTTACTGGAATCCGAGAAATACTGTGGGGCCAGCAATAGTGGGGGTCAGAATCTCCTCCAGGCACACGGAGACAGTAGCTTGGAAGTGTAAGAGAGGTCCTAGATCCCAATTCTCATGCCTGTAGATGCCATGACAGAAAATTATGTTCTCTTCTGCCCTATTTTCTGTGGCTTGATGGCCTTGGTGATGAGTTCTACTATAATATGAGAAATAAAATTGGTTCCACCAACACTTCAACCCTAAGAAATTGAAGAAAAATAACCTAAGTGGCATGAGTCCACAGGACAAGTATCTGATGGAGGGAAGGCAGTATCCACGCACCCCCTGGAGCACTCACATGGCACTGGGGACACACATATAACTCCAAGAGGCTGGGGTTCTGGGTGGGGGAGACAGATCAAAGAAGATACCTTAAGCACTACCACACAGGGAAGAATAAACTGCTAGAGAAGCTCAAAGTAGGGCCCTGAAGAATGAGTAGGAAAGTGTTTGAAGAAGTTTCTAGACAGAGATGTTTGCAAAGAATGAAGTCTAGGGACTGGACAAAGGAAAATATGGCAGTGATAAAGAAAGAACCAGGAAACAAGAGGTGAGATATATGGGAGGGAAGGAAAAAGATACACTAACTAGCACTCACCTTAATACAAAATGGATCATCTTATCAGCTCCACCAGATACAACCATTCACTAAAAACAGCTCAAGGCTCAAGAATAAGGAAAATTATACAGTGATGTATGTCAACTATTTCTCAATAAAACTGGAAAAAAAAATAAGGAAAAGACCTTCAGAGAGAAAACTAGAAACATTAAATGCTCAACAAGGAAAAGTATTTAGAATGCTTCACTTGCGCCTCTTTTGCACTGCTTACTTGAGGTTTTAAGACTTACTTGCATGCCTTTCTCATCCTCTCTACCAGATCAGAATTTTCTTTGGAGCAGGGACCATGTCTTTACCACTTAACATTCACAACGGTATTTCAAACATAATCTGTATGAAGCTGAATCCATCATCTCCAACTCCTGTGTCCCTTTATTTTGTTAACAGTGCAGGATCCTCCTAGTCACTGGTACAAAATATCGGTCCTCTCTCCACACACCAGTGGCCAGGGATCAGCCTGGTGCTCTGCAATCACTGTCACCGCTGATTGTAGCTCAATCCCTCATTACCTTTCATCAAAGTAGTATCCTGGCTTTTATTTTTTTGTTTTTTGTTTTTTTTTGAGGAAGATTAGCCCTGAGCTAACATCTGCTGCCAATCCTCCTCTTTTTTTTGCTGAGGAAGACGGGCCCTGAGCTAACATCCATGCCCATCTTCTTCTACTTTAGATGTGGGATGCCTACCACAGCATGGCGTGCCAAGCGGTGCCATGTCCACACCCATGATCCGAACCGGCAAACCCCGGCCGCCGAAGCGGAACGTGGAAACTTAACTGCTGTGCCATCGGGCCGGCCCCCCCAGCTTCTATTTTTCTGGCCAATTCTACCCTCACACTTGCAAAATAACCTTCCTAAAATACAGTAATTTTACTCTCCTTAGAACTGTAAAAATAATGTCTTACAAAAAACAACTGCTTACAAATAATGTCAAAATCCCTTAGTGTAGCATTCCCACCTCTACTTTTTCTGCTCTGTCTCCTCTAAAGCCCCTACACATATCCAGCTCTCTGGCCATACCCAACTACTGTATATTCTTAGGATTTGCCCCTTGTTCCACCTGGATGTCTTTCTCACATGGTTCTTTCTCCTCGATGTTGCCATTCTGGAGTAACTACTGCTTTCTCTGAACCCCCGGAAACACTTCCTCTCCAGCATTTACCACTTTCTCTTTACTTGGGACAAGGTTTTCACCTTCTCTACCAGGCCCTAAGCCCCTTGAGGGCAGGGTCTTTGTATCCTCCACACCTGCTTAGCAACTGCTACACAGCTCACTCAAATGTCTGTGCGGGGGGGATCATCCCCCACGAAAGGACCACGCCCTGTTAAGAATAGGTGATGATTATTTGAATGAATGATGTATGTTCCACACCCACCTCCCCTACCCTTCTGTCCAATGCAGAAATACTTGTTGAGGGGCCCGCCTGAGGCACAGTGGTTAAGTTGTGAGCTCCAATTCCGTGCCCTGGGGTTAGCTGGTTCGCATCCTGGGCAGGCCATGCTGTGGCGGCATGCCACGTAGAACTAGAAGGACTTACAACTAGGATATACAGCTATGTACTAGGGCTTCCAGGAGGAAAACAAAGGGTAAGATTGGGAACACATGTTAGCTCAGGGCCAATCTTCCTCAAAAAAAAAAAAAAAAAGGAAAAAAATACTTGTTGAATTTGTTTGGACAAAAATGACGGGATATTGAACGGATTATTCATATATTCTGAATGACCACATTTTAAAAGCATACTCCAGGTCTTTCCAACTGTAAAATCCTGAGCCAGCTTCAGAGCTACCCATACTGAGGTCTCTCCTTTTTAAGTTGGATCCCACTGAACTCACACAGGAGTCTCATCTAGACGACTGCAGGTCACAGGGACAATGTCTTTTCTCGCTTCTGAGAGCATGGGGCGGGACCTCCAGACCCACCTAGCAGCACTCTGACCTGCGGTCTCCCCGCAACCCGCAAGTGCCACCTTGTTCTCTCCCTAGCATTGTACAGTTCACAAGGCACCATCACATTGATTTCATCTTCCTAACATTCTCGTAAGGCAGAAATTCTCACCTCCCTAAAGAAACAGAAGATCGAGGGGAGATGGAGAAGAGAAGAGGCGTGGCAACGAGCTCTGGCGGGGAAGGCGCGTGGGAGCCGGGAGCCCGAGCTGGAATTCGTTCCCGGCTCAGCCCTGACCCGCCTGTGTCCCAACTCGCGCTCGGAGGCACGGGGGAGGGGGCGCGCAGAAGACACCAAAGCTCTCCCGCTCGCACACTCCGGACGCTAAGGCACTGCGAGAGGGGCAGCGTGCGCAGCTCCGGCCGAGCCCGCCTTGGCCAGCTCCCTCCGCGACCCCAGAGCCGCCCGCGCGCCCACTCCCTTCGCGACTCTGCCGGAAGTCCCGCCTGCGCCCTCCGCGGCCGCCCCACATTGGGCCAGGTGCCGGGGTCTCGCCGCGGGTTGGCGGCCCGGCGGCCCGAGCCCTGGGGGGTGGGGGGGGGTGGGCACTGCGAGCCGTAGCTGGGGGCCCGCTGGAGACCAGCTGAGACGCGGGGTCCACACGGCAGGCGGGGCTGGGGGCGTGAGGCGGGGAGCGCCGGGGCGGACGGGGGGACTTCCGCCACGGAACCCGGAAGGGGCCGCGCCGCCGCTGGTGGGAGTTGTAGTCCCGCTGTGGTGGGGGGGGGGGGCCGCGGCTCATGCGCGGTGCACCGAGGCTTGTTTCACATCTGTAACAACAGGTGAATTGGGCTTTTTATTCTCCCCTTTCGTGCCCCCTCGAGGAGCTTCCCGCGGCCGGGGGTGGTCGGCGCGAGGAGGGGCTCGGGTCCGACCGCCGGCTTGGCGGAGAGTCGGGCGGAGAAGCGGGCGGGCCCGAGGAGCAGGCCGGGCATCCTAGGCCTGCCCGGGAAGCCGGCCGGGCCGAGCCTTGAGCAGCCAGGCCTCGGCCTGCCGTTGCCATGGAGCCAGGGCGGGGGCGGGGGCCGGACTGGTCCGCCGGGGCGGGCCTGGTAGCCAGGGGCTCCGCGGGTCCGCGGGAGAGGCCGCTTCATTGGCGCAACAACGCCTCCGCCTCAGGGGATGCTCCGTTTCCCGAAGCAGGGCCTGGAGGAAGCCTCCGGAGTGCCCTGGGACCTTTGTTTGCCCCCCGTGCCGTCTGGACCGTTTGTCCAAAGGGAGGCCTGGTGCATTCTGGCCCCCCTGGTTTGCCCCCTTTCGCACCGACCTTGTCACTGGGGGAGGCCAAGGGGTGAGGTGTTCTTTGTTTCCTGGTGGTGACTTGCCCCATTTCGCAGGGGAAGACCTAATGCATGTTGGGTCCTTTGTTTGCGGTGAACTGGAGTCCCAGGGGTCCTCAGAATCCCCAAGCCGGGAGTATCGCGTCAGCATGCTGTCTAGCTAGTCCTCGTGTAGCAACATTGGTCACCTTAATTGTGATTTTGCAAGGCAAAGGTTGTCCCACTTTGCAGCCCCAATCCACAGGGGATTGCCATACACTGTAGCAGGTGGACTGCAGATGGCCAGTTGCAGACTCTTTGGTTGCAACTTACTGGCCAGAGGGAAATGAGACATTGTCTGGTGGTTTCCCTCACAGTTTCTTTGGAGGCAGTAATCCCACTGTCATTGTGGGTCTTGACTACATCTTATAATTTACACTTAAATCTTGGAATATTGGAGTTTCCAGAAGAGAGAACTCTTTTCCTAATATAGCATTTGGGATTTGTGATAGTGCTCTTTATTTGTGTATCTGTTTTAAGTGCAGTAAATACATCCTTTGCTGCATTTTCTACCTGTGTAGGTTGTCCCTTTACCTCCAAAAGATATTTACTTTCCAAGTGTTTTAATTTATGTAGCTGTAGTCCCAGGTTTATCAGTTGGACCCTTCTTGCCCCTTTCAACCTTTGAAGATGTCAGTATAAAGTGTTCTTTCGAAGACTGAACCATGGGACATCTAGGCAATAGCATGATATCATGGAAATAAAAAAGTAATGTAGTACAAGCATGCAAGGCTTTGGAGCCCAATACCTAACTGCAGATTTCCATTCTGCCCTGAGGCAGCTATGGGATCTTGGGCAAGTTGTGTAGCCTTTTCTGGGAAAGATAATTCCTACCTCGATGGGTAGCTGCATAGATTAAGTGAGATAAAGTCTGTGGAAGTACTTTGTAAACTCCAAAAATGGTATTCAACATTTAGTTGTTATTTTCCCAATCTGGAAGAGCTTCTTTATCTACCGTAGGTTCATATTATAGTCTTGAGAGTAGAACTCAAAACTGAAGCAGCTTTTGCTGAGTCCTTGGAGAAGGTGCTTTTGGGATTACAAGTCCCTCTTTAACATGAATGACATCTCTTTCTTGGTATCTTACAGGTGCTGATGTAGGGGCAGCTCACAATTTGATGGGTCTAGAGTGGGTCTAGAGCAGGTCCTGAAGTGAGGCCAATGTGTCCAGTGTGTGTGTTTCATGCCACTAACAAAACTTGTCCTTGTTGTTAGAGTAGTAAATGAATTTCAATGATCCGGAGCAACTTTCTTTCTCTGCGGGGGCCATCATTTTAGTGACCCAGCATTGTACTTCCCAGGAGGAGGCCCAGCCTCGTGATGAGGAATAGCAAGGAGAGAATTCAGCTGCAGTTCAGAAGTCTTCAAGATCTGAGACCGTCACTGCTCTCGTAAGGTAAGTTGATGTAGCCGTGCACACAAAGCAGTGGTGGATCTCATGCTCAGCCACACTGTAAAGGAAAAGGCATGTAGTAAATCCATTTGTGACTATGTTGGAAGAAGGGTGTCATTTTTAATTAGCCGTTATAGAATCTCTCTGTCCTTGAATCATCCCATAGTGACTCTTCCTGGAATTAAGTGGTCTTTCATTATGCAAGAAATCTTGATACAATATTATTTTACTTACCTCTAAGTTATTTAAGAGACTCTGAACCATAAACGTTTCCAACATTATACTGTTTTACAATGAAGACAGCTTTCTTTTAGATCTCTAGGAAATGTTCTAGAGCTCTAAAATATCTCTGAAACATCTTCTCTTGAACCTCATACTATATTTTTTAGGCTGATACAGGAAAATATAGTGTTATACGAGCCTTGGTTGATATGAAGAGGATCGGGACTTTTTTTTAAAGATTTTGTTTTTCCTTTTTCTCCCCAAAGCCCCCCAGTACATAGTTGTGTATCTTTAGTTGTGGGTCCTTCTAGTTGTGGCATGTGGGATGCCGCCTCAGCATGGCTTGTTGAGCGGTGCCATGTCTGCGCCCAGGATTCGAACCAGTGAAACCCTGGGCCGCTGAAGCAGAGCACGCAAACTTAACCACTCGGACACGGGGCCAGCCCCTCATCAGGACTTTTTATAAGCTAAACCAAGACTCTGTTTACAAGCAAATTAACTTACAATTTCTTAGCAAGAAAGTATTGTTTCTTACATAATAATCACTTAGATGTTTTAGATTTTGTAATATTCAGGTTTTCTTTAAAATTAGAATCTCAAATTACACCCTTTTTCCTTTAATTGAGATAGAAGGAGTCTATAGAATGTAACTTCTTAAAGTAAATTGTATCATTGTTGATATTGTATTGAAGTTTTCTCTCTGAGCTACCATATCCTATCGGCTGAAATTTCCGGCATCCCTGGGGGAGAGGAGGCCATCAGGGCAGACCTGCTATGGACCTGAAAGATTCGGCCCCAGGTCAGCCCTCCACCCCCCGCCGCCCCACAATTTGAGAATGAGAGGGAATAGCAGTCAGGAGCAGGAGTGTAGGCCCCATTAGACTCCTAGTAATGAGGGACATTATCCTGATTTGCTAAAACATTATGTAGATGTTTTTAAACTAAGGCCACACAAGGTTGTTGCACCAACCAGGGAGTACTACATTATTTAAAACATCTCTAAGTCTAAGTTTGAGTGTTTTTTAAAACAAAATTGTTAAACCAGAGGTATCACTTATTTGTGTATGTGTGATACAAAGTCTCTAGGTAGATCCCTCCGTTAAGGATGCTAATGAGCTAAATGAACCAAATTTTTGGCCAATAGTTGAACTTTAACTTAATAGTTATTATTTCATAGAGACTCCTCTATGAAAATCTTGTTATTTTGAATCACTGTATAGTTATTCTTTGGTACTATCAGTCAAACCCCATTCCTAGGGGCTTGGCTAGGTTTTGTGAAAGCCCAGTAAACTTGTCCATAAGGCAGTCATCAGTCCCATTTCCTGATGCCACATGAGAAAAGGAGTCTATGTAGAATTTCATTTCTCCCTAGAAGTCCCAGGAAAATTGCAAGTATTGTGATGAGGTGGAAATATACATCTCTCATGGTGAAATGCATGCCCTTCTGTTTAGCAGCGTTCAGGGAGTTTAGGACAGAGAAAAGAAGAAAGCTCTCACTTAGAAACAAAGACATGTAATTACTTTAGAGTGGAGATGGCCCTTCCATTCTTGAGACTGGGAGCAGCAGTTGGGGCTCATTAGTGAAGAGCTTCATTTTTCTCATCTTCTGGACAGTGCTCTTTATTGAAGTTATTGAAGTCTTCTCTGTGGGTTCCTGGACCAGGAATATTAACCATTGTCTCTTGGCCCTCCTTCTTCTTAGGATTCCAGCTTTTCCTCCTGGCCAGAAATGTTCAGCCTGGACTCATTCAGAAAAGGTAAGAATGTAACTGTGCTTGTGACCTCATGCCCCTTCTCCCTGTGATGGAGAGCTGTGAAGCCTGTGAAAATCTTTTTCCCTCACCAATGTGTAGTGCTTAGATTCCTTCTTTGAGTGACTTTCAAAAGTCCTTTCTTAGCCTTCCTCTTGCATGGTGCTTATAACCTGTGCCTTCCCTTGTCTGGGTCTTTATATACATTTGCCACCCCTCCCCAAGTGCCCTCTCACACATATGCCCTGCTTGTTGAAATCCTACCTATTTTTCTAGGCCAGCGTTTTACACCATTTCCTCCATAAACCTTTCTTAACTCTATCAACCAAATGGAATCTTTGCTCTCTTGGATTTTCCTTTGCACCGTATCTGTACTTTCTTGTGCTGAGTCTATTCTGAATTAATCATTGTATCACTAGATTAGAAGCTCCCTGCAGCCAGGGCCTCTTGTGCTCTTTTATCATCCGTAGTACCTGGCATAGCATTTTGCCCATGGTAGGCCTCAGTAAACACTGGTGGAAGTGGATTGAGTCATTGTTATATTCATGGTCATAGAAATTGTGGCAGGTCTTGAAATCATGCTCTAGCAGATGGGGTGAGAGGATCGCATAAGCAATGGCAGAATTGAACCATGGCAGGGCCATAGGGTAGCATTCCAGGGCTGCTTAGAGGAAGTGATATAGCTGGTGAAGACTTCAAGGGTCAGATCCTGGAGGGCTTTGTGACTTCTCCTTTAAGAGAATGACTTCTCCTTTAAGAGAATAAAGAGTAAAAGGCCTGTCACCTGTATCAAACTGACCATGAGGCTCCTGTCTGAGAATATTTTACAAGTAAATGAGAAGCATAACAGGCCTTCCATAACTGCTGATTAAGAAGAATCTTCCAATTGTGTCTCCTCTACAACTTGTGTTCCTAGAGGCTTGAAAAGCCTTGGCCAAGTGGTGCCCTGTGTAATCCATTGAATGGGACCAGAAGGACGGCTGGGTGTACAATGGCTCAGAGCAGCCTCTTCCTGCCTCCTTGTTTGTCTTGAGCCACTCCATCTGTTTTCATATTGCATGAAAAAATTAATCTGTCTCATCCTGGTTTTGTTGGTTAACTGTGTCTGAAAAGGGAAATGTTGAACTTGAGATTAGTGTGGACAGTACATTTTGAGCTGAAAATCAAGTACACTTAATTGCTTTGTGTTTACCTACTAATCAGTGGGCTTTGTGCCCACCTGCTTGTAAAAAGTTGGATGAAAATAGGTTCTCTTATGATGGGAGTGTCTCTGAATTAACAGCACTGATTTCCTAAAGAGATGGAGAGCCCAATAAAATCACAATCCGCCTTTTTCCTGTGTTATTTAACTCTGACATGATAGGGAGATCGTGCCAAGTGAGAGTTTTGGGGCAAAATTCCTTTATAGCATTTTTGAATTTGCTTTCTAGGCTGAGGTTGATCTGAGAGGCTTTCCATCAGGGGTGACATCGTTAGCACTCGGTTAGTGGGAGGCAGTATAGCCTCACTGAGCAGAAACTCTGGACCCAGATGCTTGGTTCGCATCATACTTCTGCACCTTGCTGGCCAAAGAGGCTTGAGTGGGTGACTGAGCCTCTCTGTGCCTCCATTCCTTCATGATTTAAGTGGGACAGATCATAGTACCTGCCTCATAAGGTTTTTCAAGGATCAGATGAGTTAATATGTGTAAAGAGCTTAATATAGGGCCTGACACCTGGTAAACTCACAATCCACAGTATTAAGTAACTTCAGGACTTAATAATCAGACATAGTCTGATTTTGAGCCTTGCTTTCGACACAGGTAAAGGTTGTATTTTTACTAACAACCGTTTTATGCTTGAAGGTCTCAGGGAAAGCCATTAATCAGAAAGAGTCACTGCATTGAATAATTTCCTTCAGGCAAACCTGTCTTTTCACAGTTTCCTGACTATAAGGGTGAATGCCCTCTCCTGTCTTCTGAATGCTGGTATCACTTGTGGTTTGCATCATGACCTTGGCAATTGGTCATGTGTGGCTTTGCAATACTTTTATTGTTGATTAGGACTGTTCTTTATCTCTTATGGAGTTTTTATATGTTTCTTTGTTCTTTTTTTTTTTTTGAGGAAGATTAGCCCTGAGCTAACTACTGCCAATCCTCCTCATTTTGCTGAGGAAGACTGGCCCTGAGCTAACATCGTGCCCGTCTGCCTCTACTTTATATGTGGGACGCCTGCCACAGCATGGCTTTTGCCAGCGGTGCCATGTCGGCACCTGTGATCTGAACTGGAGAACACTGGGCCGCAGAAGCGGACGTGTGCACTTAACCACTGCGCCACTGGGCTGGCCCCTGTTTCTTTGTTCTTCATGATGAGATTATGAGCTCCCTAGGGTGTCATGAATCTTGAGAGGAAGTGTAACACGGTGTAAAGCTTGAGTCAGCTGGCTGAGGTTCAAATCTGGTCCCCACTAACACTAGCAAGGTGTTAACTTACTTGATCCTGTTTCCCAGCCCCTATCCTCAGGCGTATAGTGAAGATGAGGGACGATGTAGGGAGAGTGCTTGGCTGTGATCTCTCCCCGGCCCTTAGTCTTTGGTTGGCAGGCCCTTGATAAATGTGAGCAGGTTGACCTATTTGGAGTGCATCGCTGTAGCCAATGTTTTGCTGGAGAGTGGCAGGCTGGCCTCATCATGTGGTGTGCCAGGTGGCTGCATGGTTGAGCACCTGCTGTGTATGAGATACGAGGGTGGAGACAGCTATGTTTCAGAGATGCTTTCTGGTGCTCAGGGGCTTATAATCAAATGGGATGGGCCATTTGATGGTTCTGAAGGTAATGGCCACAGCAGTTCCCTGCAGCATTGTGGATGGTGGCTCACTGGGTATTGTGGCTACCATCTTTCCTTTTATTTAATTTAACAGAGTTGCCAACACCTCCCAATTAGAATGCTTCTGTGCCTTGTAAGTGACCAGTTATTGCCTTTGCCAGCATCTTAACAGAGGTTTCTTGTCTCTGAGCTGTAATGCCATCACAATCAGGTGACAATGAGCAAGCTGAGTCTTTTACAGTCAGCACAAAACTTTGAAAAATGCTAGATTGGGGCTGGCCCTATGACCAAGTGGTTAAGTTCGCACGCTCTGCTTTGGCGGCCCAGGGTTTCGCCGGTTCAAATCCTCGGCGAGGACATGGCACCACTTGTCAAGCCATGCTGAGGTGGCATCCCACATGCCACAACTAGAAGGACCCACAACTAAAAAATACACAACTATGTACCGGGGGGCTTGGGAGAAAAAGGAAAAATAATATCTTAAGACAAAAACAAAAACAAAAAAACACTAGATCAACAGCAAGAATGTGCAGTTTTTCTCCAGCTCCATGGTCACAAGAGGGCTCAGTGATATTTTGTGGGATTGTAACAGCTTTCCCCCAATTACTGAAATGCTTAATGAAATAATGAATAATTGTCAAATCATTTATTCTTTTTTTTTCACTCCAGCATTCCTGGATATGAATGAGGACCCTCCTCAAACAAGAACAGAGAGATTGAGCTGATCATTTCCAACCTTAGCTTCAAGGCATAGCTGGAATTAGTTCCAAGATAAATCTTGATCCTAGGCACTTTGTTCCGGAAGACCCTACAGGCGTTTCTGCTGTAACACTATATATGTTTTCTGCAAAATCACACACCTATAATATTACAAGAAGGCTTATGGGAAAAGTAGCGTTGAGGCATTACAACTGCAACTTTATGACCAGAGTAGGACAAAAACAGTCATTGGTGCCTGGGAAGATGCTTTGGACCACCAAGGCAGGCAGCACAGTGTGATGCTAAGACTGTACAAAGAGTGTTCTGATGAGAACAGAGTTGGCGGTTGCTGAGGCAATACAGGTGGAAGTGGAGCTCTGAGCCACTGGGGCTGCCATTAAGCAGTGTGTGCAGCTAGGAGTGTCGGGGAGGAGGACCTAAGTACAAGGACTTGCTCCGCCCCCCCAACATTTTATTATGAAAATTATCAAAAATACTGAAATGTGAAGAAATTATATAGTGAACACTCATGTATCCACCACCTTGATTCTTATAGTCAATTTTAGTTTTTTAAAAATATAACTGAAAGGGCTTTTCCTTTTCCTGCTGAAAATTACAATTCTACTTTTTAAAAAAAGTTTTTTTAATGTTTTCTTTTTCTCCCAAAGCCCCCCAGTACATAGTTGTATATTTTTAGTTGTGGGTCCTTCTAGCTGTGGCATGTGGGATGCCGCCTCAGCATGGCTTGATGAGCAGTGCCATGTCCGTGCCCAGGATCCGAACCTGCGAAACCCTGGGCCACTGAAGCGGGGCGCACAAACTGCACCACTCGGCCACGGGTCCAGCCCCTATAATTCCACTCTTGCTTTTTCAATTTCCTTGTCTTAGAAAAATTACATTTGAACCAAGGGTGCTTTCTTTTTACTGATATCATTACCCTGTTTACCAAATCTATATGAGCTCATTTGCATTATAGAAATGGGCAGCACTGTAGCAGAGCAAGCTGTTTCTCAAGTGTGTAGTGTGTGTGGTTGTCTCTCCCTGCTCCTCTCCTGCCCCATTTATTATACCAAAACCAGTGGGGCAGAGAGAGAGAAGAGCTTATGCACCTTTTTCTCCAGACAGTGAGTCTCTGACATTTTCACCATTTAGGTGGTTTTAAAGATTTTGAACATCCCTTATCCATAGATTTCCACCTTTCCATGGAATAATCAGTGAGTGTCTTAATTTTAGTTAATGTCTATCAAAGTTTTGGAACTTAATAAAAATGTATTTTATGGGTCACTGATAAGTAGTATTTAGTCTCCAAATGAGTGGAAATATTTGGGATGGCAAATCATTAAGCTTTAGAAAGAGGGAGAAGGCTGGTAGTGTGGATCTGGTCTTGGTTCTCAGGGAGGACCCTGACTGTTAATTAGTCCCTCTCTTGCCCAGTTCTTAGAGGGAAAGAATAATTTGAGATCTGGTGGCTGAAGTGGCTGTCTGGGGAACCCATAGCAGAGATAGAGATAGCTACCATAAGTGGAAAACAGAGAAGTGGAAGAACCCAGGGTCTTTACATGATGTCTTGACTTTTCAGTTTTCAACTGTTGCACTGTCTCATCCTCACAACTCCAGTCTCTGGTGAAGCACGTGGGATGGGTGTTCAACCCATAGAGGGTGGCCAAGGGAACGAGGAGAGTTTGAGGACTTTTTTGAGAGCCAAGAAAAGTTCTCTACAAGGCTACCATGTATCACACCTATATAAGACAACTGCCTTCTTTCTGTGTGGCATTATCAGCACTGTTTCTTAGAACTGTGTCTGGCTCCAGATGCCATCCATCAGCCCTGCTGCTCAGGGTCCTTCACGGATCCTCTGGGGCGAGCCATTCCGGGGGTCTGTAACTATGAGGGGTGAAAACACGTCACCTTGATGCCCTCTCTCTTTCCCCAGATCGGACCCAGCACAGGCAGCGTCAGTGCAAACTTCCCCCGCCCCGCCTTCCACCCATGTGTGTCAACCCTGCCCCTGGAGGGACCATCTCTCGAGGTAAGGGAGGAGCCTTGCCTCCAGCACCAGCTTGGTCTAGGGTCTGTGGGAAGGTGGGTGGCAGCGGGAGCCCGGGTGCCAGGGCCATGGGCCTCTGGAAAGTGAGTGAGGAGGAGTGGGGTAACAGAGTTTTTGGAGCTCTCAGGGAGAGATCATTGGGAAAGGTCTGGGTTATTTTATGATCCTTGGCCACATGGCTGAGACCCTCTGGTCTCCTTGTGTGACCAGGAATAAAGCCTAGGCTCAGTCTGGGTCTTTGGCACTAGCATGGAGAATCTGCAGGATCTTCTAGGCAGTCCCTGGCCCAATGTGGCTTAGAAAGTGCAGGGCACTTGTAGTAGAGTAACAATAGAGAGCCTTGACTCAGCCCACTGCCCTCCCTCTTGGAGGCTTTGGGGATGTCTGGCAAATCACTTCCCTATCTCCCCCTGGCACCTCAAAGCACTTTACTGACATTAAAATGTGCCTCTCAGTTCATTTGGCAAGGTAGGCTCTCCTTTTGATTGGAGAAAATGTCAGAGCATCCAGATAGGTAGGAGCTCACCTTAGGTCCCTCTGGTACTCAGGGACAGGGCCAGTAATAGGACCTAGGGAAGCACCTCTGTCCTAACTCCTCTCTTCCCTCCGAGTTAGATCTTTTCCAGGTCTGCTAAGACCAGTGCTCTTGGTGGCCTCTTCCTTATCCTGACAGCTGCCCTTCTCCACCCCACTGGCTGCCTGTTCACATCCCTCCCCCAGTTGCCTGGCACAAGAACACTATTTTAGGTCATAGAGTCTTTGCCTCAAGTAGAGACAGCATGTCCACTTTAGGCTCTGTCTGTAAAGTGCTTTGAAGGTCGAGAGCTCAGGAAGGGTGCGGGGAGCACAGAGCACCTCAGTTTCTGCAGCACATGCTGCTGCCATATGTCCATGCAGTTTCCACATACACCACCCTGCTACAGTGGCCCTGACTACGGACAGCAGCATAGAAATAAGTACTTTTGGCCCCTCTGACCATTTGACTTAGGTATTAAAGAAATGCCACCCCCCTCCCGTTGCCAAAACAAGAGTTGATTGCCCTTTTTTTTTTCTTTCTTAAAATGCCCTGTAACTCGAAAAGGCTGAACGTTAACATTTCCAACATGGCAGGTGAGTGGCTCTGAGAGTGTCAGATGTGCTTTGGCTAAGCTTGAAGATGGTTAGTTGGGATTAACCAGGCAGCACGGCTAGGCAGTGCCTCCTTGAGCACATGCAGAGGAGAAGGCTGCTGCACTTGGGAGGGGCAGCTGGTCCCTGTGGGGCAGCCCAACAGGCCCCGCCCTGTCTTCCCCAGGAGCACAGACTCCTTGAGCCTGATTGTTGCCTTATAGCTGCGCCTGCAAAAGGCATCCATGGGTTTATGTGTCTTTGCCTTCTCTCTCTCTCTCTTTTTTTTAGCTAGAAAGTGTTCTTGCCTCCATTTCTTCATCACAGAAGCAACAGACCTCTTAGTCCACATATGACTGTTGGACCTTTCTGCCATGCTTTCTGATTCCCTCGAGGCTTTGCTGGTGCCTCTGCCCTTAAGAAGAAAGCGTCTGGCAGAAACAGTCTTTCTGGTGTTCAGATAGGAAAACAGGGCTCAGAAAATGGTGGCCACTTGAATAGGTTATAGCACCCATCAGAGTCAGATTTGAGATTGGAAGAAACTATCACCTCCTTTCCCAATCTACCCCAAATTCTACTGCCAACCTCTTACCAAGGCCTCCTTCCAAGGTAAAGGGTGAATAAATTAAGAAACTCACCTCTAAGCCTCACCTGCAAATCTTTCCCACCCACCCAGATCTGAGATGTAGAGCACTGGAAAGCAACATGGGATAACACTCCTTCTCTCAGGATCCTGGGGGCCACAGGACTGGTCTTTCCTGTCCATCCCCTCATGCAGATGTGTTCCCTCTTCTTGATGCGGTGATTTACCTCATGGGACCTTGTGACTTCACATGTGTGGACAGGAAGGCCATGAGGATGGGTAGGGTGGGCAGGGTGGCCACTCGGCCCCTGTCGTTCTCCTTACCTTTCTCATTGCAACCAAGTGGACTATTTCTTGCCATTTTGACCATCCATACAATATCTAACTATGGTTGAATTGACAGAAAGTTGGCCAAGACCACTGGTTTCTTCAGGTATCGGTGGTCCCTCTCATTTTCCCTCCAGAAGTTCTGTGGTCTGCCCAAAGTCTGGACTATCTTAGGCTTCCTCCTATTTCTTTTTCCCATGGCCTTCAAAGTTTAGAATCCTAAAATCCTCCGGTGTATTCAGCAGATCCTTTACACTTTGATTCCGTGCTGCTAGGTGTCATTTAGTACCGGATGTCGTGCTTGAGCTAGAAGTGAATGGAGAGATCTCTGAGCCAGTAAACCCTTTCTTTTTTCAGAATTTTCCTCCTTTTTCACAGGCAAAGGAGTCAACTTTCTCTCTCCAAAGGATGGAGAGTGGAGGAGAAGGCTTAATGCTGGAGGAAAGGAAGGGGAGCATGCCTGAGCCCCCTGACTTCCCTCAAGGTCCTCTACGGCAGGAGTCAGCAAACTTTCTTTAAGGCCGGAGAGTGAATATTCTAGGCTATGCAGGCCATATGGTTTCTCTGCCATTATAGTGTGAAAATAGATAATACATAAACAAATGAGCGTGGCTATGTTCCAATAAAAGTTTATTTATAAAAATAGGCAGTGGGCGGATTTGGTCTGCTGGCTATAGTTTGGCAACCCCTGCTCTAGACCAGTGGGGAGACGATTACAGAACCGGAAGGGTTTCAAGAGCTGCTATAGGAACTGCCCTCATTTTAAAGAGGCAATGAGGTTTGCAGAGGTGAAATATTTGCTCAAGGTGATACCAGCTGTTAGAGCCCAGATGAAGTAAATGAAATAGGAAAAGGGGATAGGCTCCCTGAGAACCAACTAGTTTGTTGACATTAGCTGATGGGTTTTTTTTACATAAAATTTTAAACATCTGTTCCAAATATGTTTTCTAAAACAGAGAAAATAGTACAATGAACCTGCAAATATCTGTCACCCAGCTTGAACAGTTAACAACTCATGGCTAATCTTGCTTTGTGTATATCACTCCGCTTTGGCCTTTCTGGAAGCAGATCCATGAAATGATAGCTTTTCAACCTTAGCTTGACTAAGTAGCTAAAACTAAGTAGCTGTCAGAGCAGAGTGCTATACTGAGGGCTTCCTGACAGGCGCAGGCTGTTTTCCAGGCAGGGTCTTTTCATCTAGGCTGTTGTCTCCTTCAGCTTTCGGACACCACAATTTTCAAAACTTGGCCTCAGCCAGTGCTGCCACTACCAGGCTTGATAAGCTTCTGGATTCTTTTGAGGTAATTTGGGCTGCTAACAATCCTTGAGAACTACTGAAGCTGAATGTATTCCTCAGCTTTTGGCAAATTAAAGTGCTACTTGGCCAAATTCAAAGCCCTTGGAGAATCACGTTCTGCCCCATGGGTCTTGCCATACCAATATGGATGATCTGGGTTGGGGTGTTTGATATAGATGGTGGTATCCCCTTGTGTGAGGTCAGTTCATTGCTGCCAAGGACACCTTCCATTTTGCCCCTTTCCTGGTAAAAACCCACTGAGGAGAAAATCGAGGAGCAGGAGTTGAAGCTGCCCTGCCCTGCCCTGGGTCTTTCTCCCAGTGACCTGTCCCCTGTTGTCTGAGACCTTAGAGGACAGTGGCTTCTCTAACAGAGCACTTTGCAAAGCTGCCTTCCAAACATCCCAGTTTATGCTGACCACAGCCATAACAAATTGGAGGAGCAAGTTTGTCCTGATTTTCCCAATTGATGAAATTGCCCAAGGTTCACAGCTGGCAAGTGGTAGAATTGGGAATAAGCCTAAGTATTAGGACTCAAATCCTGTGTTCTTGCCATAGGCCTGCAGTTCTCAGATGTGGTCCCAGACCAGCAACCTCAGTATCATTTGGGCACTTGTTAAAAATGCAGGTTCTTGAGCCCCACTCCAGACCTAATAAATAAACTCGGGGGTGGCTCCCAGCAATGTTTTCACAAGCTCTCCAAGGGATCATTGGAGTCGGATCTAGAATTATAAAACACACAAAACCCTCCCTCCCAGCTTACCCTCAACTGCACTGCCAACCTCTGACCAAGGCCTCCTTTCAAAGGACTGAGACCTTGAGGCCCCTTGCTGTCGTTGTCACTGCCCCAGCATGCAGATTCATCCTGATTCCCAGCTTACCCAAAGCCGCGCTTCTCAGTGCCATAACAGGCAGAAGAGGAATGGGCCTGGCAAGAATCCAAGCATGGTAGTTTGGAAACAGAATCTACCTGCCTTTCAAACAAGTAAGGAGCAGCAGCTTCAGACTCTCACTGCTGGACCAGCACAGTTCTTGGGCACAGTGTCCAAGTCGGGTATTTTTCACCTGTGACTCCAGCCCCGGGGATTAAATCTGGTCTGCTTGTGTTCAAGAAGTCTTCCCTGTCCTGGCTCCAGATTCTTCACTATGTTTACTTTGTAAGCCATTAAATGCGATGGGGGTGCCCCAGTTTAGCAATTATCTTACAACTGTGGGGGCTGGAGTCCAGGCCACTTTGTCAGGGTATGTGACAGGTATTTACCAGCAATCGGTAGGACCTAGAGGGAACTTCATTTCCTTGAATGGATGTTGAGCTAAGGCCTGCACTATTTCCCAAGAAATCCCATTCCCTTTTCCTGCCTCAGATTCAGATGAGGAGTCTGTGGGTTTAGTTTTACTGGGGGAGTGATTTCAGCAGGGTCCCAGCCCGGGGCCCGGCCTGCCCACCGGTTGACTGGAGCCTGGGGTTGCTGGAGGCCTTGGTCTGTGCGAGGCTGGAGCCAGGCAGCCCCGGCCATCTCAGGTCGCCCCCACCCCGGGTCCGCCCATCCGGCAGGGGGCGCGCAGCGCTCGGGCCGCCCGCTCCGCCCTTCTACCATGTGCCTGCCGGCTCCGGGGCTGCTGGGGCCGGCGGGAGCGCGATGGCGGCCGCCAGGAGGCTCATGGCCCTGGCCGCCGGCGTTTCTCCGCGCCTGCGGCCGCCGGGTCCCCACACCACCTGGCGACAGGGACGCTCGCGCGGCCTCTCATTAGGCTGCGCCCGCCCCGACTGCACCAAGGAGGCCGCTGATACCGAGGCGGGGGCGGCCCCCGGCGGGCCCGGGGAAGGCGACGGAAGCATGGTAAACGGTGAGGGCGGTGGCAGGCGCGGCCAAGCCGCGACGCCCTTGACTCCTGGGGATGGCAGAGCCACGGGCGTGGGCCGGGGCCCTCTCCCCGATAGTGGCCGAGACCGCCGTCCGCTGGCGGGCCGCAGCCCTGCTGTTGTAAAACTGAGTGTGGTACGGGCCCAAATGGACCCCGAGCGTGGAGGTTCTGGGGCTGGAGCGCCTGCACTTGGCAAGAATAGGTGAGAGGTGTGGCACCTCGAGAGAGTGGGGGAAAACAGGTAAAAGTCCAACTCCTGCCAGGATGGGTGGTCAATGGTTAGAGGGTCAAGGGTAAGCACAGCCTCACCAGTGTGGGAAAGAGCCCAAAATACACCTGGGACTTGAGGATCTCAAATAAAGATGGAATGATTGCTCTAGTGGACCCCAGAGCTGTGCGTCTTGAAGGTTGCAGCGAATGAAACTGAGGAGTGCATCCCTGCCCATCAAGGTTGCATAGAACCGGCGCTCCCTGTGCTATAGAGCTGGAGGGAGTACTAGTTCACATTTGTAGTTTTATCTATAGGTCTAGTGTGCTACTTAAACTTGGGTCGCTCTGTGGGATAAAACCCCTTTGAGTCTACTTAGATACTGTTTCTTAACTGCTTGGTTCTTAGTTGCATTATAAGTTATCATTTAGAGGGAGACAGAGGCAGGCAGAATCCTCCCTCCTAGCCAGTTGATGTAGGAGTCTGCCCCCAAGGAAGCAGTCTCAACCCAGGCAGCAGGGTTACATCAGAATTCCTGGAGGAGCTTTTTCAAAATACAGAGCCTTCCCCAACATCACCACCATTCTCAAGTGCCCTGTGGTGAACAGTGTGTCCAGTGCTGTGCAAAAGCTCCCTAGGTGATTTATGATTGATGCATGCAGGTTCACGTGTGCATATATGTACTCCCTACAAATTCCTTTTGGGAGCTGGTTTAAAGTTGAGTATAATGCCAGAGAGTGTGAGTGGAGAATGAAAAGGCTTCCCATCTCTTTCTCTAGTCTCTGACCCTGCATCTCTTGAAGGGCCACTCTGGTGCTGTGGGACCCTTCCTTCTGTTTTTAGCTGCTCCCAGCAGGCTTCTTCATGGTCTGGCTAAGCCCTGTGTCTGGCACAAGCTGCCTCTGGGTGGACATTTCACCCATTTCTGCTCTAGGATTGATCCAAAGCACAAGTGAAAAAAAGTGAGATGCCTCTCATGGTGTCTGATGCATCCTGCCTCCACTTGACTCCAGCAGACTTGGGTGAGGAATAGCTCATGCCTGTGTCTCAGCTGTGGAGGTCTCCATTCAGTGTTCCTACACATAACCAGGCTCTCGGGAGGCCTTTTGCAGGGTGCTGAGGTACACCTGAGAACTGGGGCCTGGTGTTCAGACTCTGGAACCAGTCCTCCCTTTTGTGTGTCTTTTATTTTAGAGAGACCTTGCGTTGTCTTGATCTCCAGTTTGTGTGTGTGGTAGATTTTTGGTGTTTTTTGTTGTTGTTGTTGTTAGTGCCTTCTTTCAGACATCAAACTGGGGGAATTTGTTGTCATCTGGGCTTCTGTAGCTGATGTATTAAATTAGATGCTCGGGTGGGGGAGAGGATGCTGTCTGGTTCCTTCTGTGGTGTGTAGGTCATTGGCCCTTCTTCAGGAGATGGTCGTGCAGGTGGGTCTACCTCACTGTCCCCTGTAAGCCCTGAAGCCATTCCTCTGTCCTTTGCTAAGATGCTCCTGGGTTGTTTGGGGTCATGAGCCAACATCCTCAGTATCTAGTCCAGGGTTGCCTTGATTCATACCCCATGGAGTTTTTAAAAGAAAGAGAACAACTATAATGCTTTTCTTCTTATTTTCTTAGCTTCTAGGGACCTATTAAAAGAGTTTCCACAGCCCAAAAACCTTCTCAACAGTGTGATTGGAAGGGCCCTTGGCATCTCACATGCAAAAGACAAACTGGTCTACGTACACACAAATGGGCCGAAGAAAAAGGTAACTGCTGGTGGCAGGGAGCCGTGTTTGTCTGACTCTCAGGAAGGAAACTGGGTGCCCTTTTCTCCTTCAGATTTCTTTGTCAAAGAGGCCATAGAGTGGATTTTCTGAACTGAAAATGGTCAACAGAGAATCTCAGAGCAAGGCTAGGTTTGAAGGAGAGCCTGGGTTAAGGAAAGGGAACACAGGGCAGGTGAAATGAGGAGTTGTCATCTTGTGTAAGACAGGTCTCTGCACTGATCCCTAGTTTTGGTCCCGTGTTGACTAACTGGAACTGCGGAAGGTTAGAATTGACAATGTGAATTCCTGCTCCTAGAGTCTTGTAGGTCCTGGGACTCACAGAAGCTTGCAGGCAAACCATTTCGAAGGAAGATTTTTAACTTTAAAGATGGGTCCCACCTTGCCCTCTGGCTAGAACATGGCACTTTGAAGAAGCAAAATGAGTTGGGACAAATGGCTGAGTTAGAGCCTTACACGTTGTTAACGATGGGGTTGGGGTTCTGTCCTGCAGTCAGCTCCACAGCTTTGCTGTTGATTGTCCATGTGATTTGCAACAACTTTGCAGTCTGGAGAGGCAAGGGCCCTGATTCTCTCTTCTCCTCCCCAGAAAGTCACCCTCCACATAAAGTGGCCCAAGAGCGTGGAGGTAGAAGGCTATGGCAGCAAGAAGATCGACGCTGAGCGGCAGGCTGCAGCTGCGGCCTGCCAGCTGTTCAAGGTGACCCTCCCCTGCCCTTCTGCGTAGTGGAAGCCGTACAGACCTCCCTCTTGGGAAACTCCTTGCCTCTTGCACTGATGGTCTCTCTGGTGCTAGGTGCATCTAGGTAGAGGTTGACAGGGTGTTCAACCCCCACCTGTCCTGAGCCCTTCCCACCTTGTGGTTTCTTTCTTGTTTTTCAGCCAGTGAGGGAATAGATTTTTTTTTCCTACTGTAGTTATCTACTTTCTGCAGTTTAAAAACCACAGAGAAGAACCCCTTTATGAAAAATACTCTCTCTGTATAGCACCAAAGATATACTTCTGTTTTGATTTTTGTTTTTCTTTCCTCATTGTTTCATGTGAGTTTTTCTCTATAGCCACATGGTCATTTTACTTGTGATGGAAGCATGATACTCATTTCTCTCACTTCCCAGTGGTTAGGCATGAGTTGCTTTCAAGTTTTTGTTTACCCAGCGTTTACTAGACCTTCAGTGTTGCTCATTGACCTTTCTCTCTATCCCTAATTGACTCCCTTCGTGGCTGTGCCAACCTTGAATTTTCCTCAGGTCCCTAGGTCTTCATCTCTGCTCTGATAAGGACAAAGCTATAGGAAGTATATTCGTTCAGCTTCTCTCCCACTCATGGTCTCCAGGCCTTCACTGCCCCTGCTTCCTTCCTGCATCTGAGGAGGAAGGTCCTTCCTATCTTGGGCCCCTGCACCACTCTTCTCTTTTCTCTGTCCCTTTTCTGTGTCTTTTCTCTATACCCTCTTCCACACTTTCATTTAATTTTCAGATCCTTCCTCTTCTGATTCTTTTCTGTAGGCTTCAGAAATAGTTCAGGGCCTCGCCTGATGGCGTGGTAAGTTTGCACACTCTGCTTTGGCAGCCTGGGGTTTGTGGTTTTGGATCCCAGGTGTGGACCTACACACCGCTTGTCAAGCTATGCTGTGGTGGCATCCCACATACAAAATAGAGGAGGATTAGTACGGATCTTAGTTCAGAGCCAATCTTCCTCATAAAAAATAAGTAAATAAATAAAAATTTTAAAGAAATTAAGAAAAAACCTTCAGTGTTCTGATCCCTCCCCTCATTTCTTCTGCAAACAGCTCTCTGTGCTTTGGGTTTGCATTTTCTCTACCCCAGTGTCGTGGCTGCTGCCTTGATTACTGGTTAATTTCACATCGTGCAGTGCCTGACAGGTAGCTGTGGTCCCCAGATGATTGTTGACTGAATGGAGCAATGCTTTGCCAGGCTTATCAGCCTCTTCTTGGGCCTTGTTCTGCTCAGATGTTCTGTGGCTTTGGCACTGCCAGGTATCTCTTCCTCAGCCCCTGGGTTACCTCTCCTTCTCCTTCTCTTTGGGTCACCCCAAGCTCCTCTTCCTCTCCCAACATCTAAAAACATCTCTTTTTTCTCTACCCTTTCCCTCTGGGGAAATCTCTCTTAAAGTTCAACCGTCCTTTCTGTGTGGTTTTTTTTTTTTTTTTTTGATGAAGATTAGCCCTGAGCTAATTACTGCCAGTCCTCCTCTTTTTGCTGAGGAAGCCTGGCCCTGAGCTAACATCGTGCCCATCTTCCTCTACTTTTTATGTGGAACGCCTACCACAGCATGGCATGCCAGGCGGTGCCATGTCTGTACCCAGGATCCAAACCGGCGAACCCCAGGCCACCGAGAAGCAGAACGTGCAAACTTAACCACTGTGCCACTGGGCCCGCCCTCCTTTCTGTGTTTAATGCCTTAGAAATCTCCATCTCCCATTGAGTAGCTCTACTTCAGGGGTTCTCTACTGGGGGGGATTTTGCCCCCTCCCCCCCCAGGAATATTTGGCAATGCCTAGAGACATTTTTGGTGGCCACAGCTGGAGGAGTGCTGCTGGCATGAAGCCAAGGATGCTTATAAACATCCTACAACGCACAGGACAGCCCCCCCACAACAAAGAATTACCTGGCTCCAAATGTCAGTAGTGCCGAGGGTGAGAAATTCTCCTCCACTTGGGAATTTGAAGGCACTTTAAACCCAGCCTGTGTGCAGTGCATCAGGATCATATTCCTGTCTAGCCATTTCTCTGTTTCCTGTCTATGCTCAGCCTTTTTTGTTTTTTGTGGTTAATTGTAAAATACACAAAATATAAAATTTACCATATTAACCTTTTTTTTTTTTTTTAAGATTTTTAAATTTTTCCTTTTTCTCCCCAAAGCCCCCCGGTACACAGTTGTATATTTTTAGTTGTGGGTCCCTCTCGCTGTGGCAAGTGGGACGCCACCTCCGCATGGCTCGATGAGCGGTGCCGTGTCCGTGCCCAGGATCTGAACTGGCGAAATCCTAGGCCGCCAAAGTAGAGTGTATGATCTTAACCATTCGGCCACGGGGCCGGCCCCTTAACCATTTTTAGGTGTATAGTTCAGTAGTATTAAGCATGGTTGTACACCTGATTTCCAGAACTTTTCCATCTTGCAAACTGAAACTGTACCCAACTCCCCATTTTCTTCCCTTCCCTTGGTAACCATGGTTCTACTTTCTGTCTCTGATTTTGGCTACTCTAAGTACTTCATATGAGTGGCATCATACAGTATTTGTCTTTTTGTGACTGGCTTATTTCACTTAGCATAATGTCATCAAAGTTCATCCATATTGTAGCACATGTCAGAATTTATCTCCTTTTTAAAGGCTGAATAATATTCCATTGTATGTGTATACCACATTTTGCCTATCCATTTGTCCATCGATGGATGCTTGGATTGCTTCCACCTTTTAGTTGTTGTAGATAATGCTGCTGGGAACATGGGTTTACAGATATGTCTTTGAGACCCTGCTTTCAATTCCCAGAAGTAGAATTGCTGGATCATATGGTAATTTCTATTCTTAATTTTTTGAGGAACTGCCCTACTGTGTTCCACAGTGGCTGCACCATTTTATATTCCTACCAACAGTGCACAAGGGTTCCACTTTCTCCATATCCTCACCAACACTTGTTTTCTGGGTTTTTTTCCTTTTTTTTGATAGTAACTATCCTAATGGGTATGAGGTGGCATCTCATTGTAATTTTGATTTGCATTTTCTTAATGACTAGTGGTGTTTAGCATCTTTTCATCTGTTTATTGACCACATATCTTCTTTGGAAAAATGTCTATTCAAGTTCTTTGTCCATTGTTTAATCAGGTCTTTTTGTTGTTGAGTTATAAGAGTTCTTTATATATTCTGGAGCTGATAGCCTTTTCATTCCCCAATATCTGTACACATGGTTCTTCAGCTCTTCCCTTTCCCCCTAAAACCAGATGTGGTTCTTAAGCATTGCCCTCGTGCTTACAAAGGTAACTGGAAGTGCTCTTAGAGCAGCCACAGCCTAGGGGGAGGTGCCCACATGTGGAAGCTTCCTTCTTCTTGAGGAATGAGTAGAAGTTTACCAGGGCCCAGGGATGGAGCAGGGCGCTCCAGACACAGGGCACAGAGGCATGGAACCCGGCTGTATGTGAGCACCTGCAAGGAGTGTGAGCATGGGTCTGAGTGCTTGGTGATGGTAGGGACAGGTAGGGAGGGGCCAGCACACCAAGGCCTTAGATGTCACAGGGAGGAATTTTTATTTGATCCGGTGCATGCTGGGTCTACTGACTGGTGGTAATTGTTAGAATGACACAGCCAAATTTTCTTTTAAGAGTAGTCACCAACAGGAGTGGGATTGGGCAAGATCAGAGATGGGGACACTGGATAGGTGAGAACGCCAGTATCGGCAGTGGAGGAGGTTACTTCAGGATGTATTAAAGAGATTTTGAAAAGACAGTGACTGGTCAGATGGAGGAGGAGAGAGGAAGAGTGGGTTAGTGGAGAAGCATGAGCCAGCACGGGGGGCTCTGAAGGGAAGTGGGTTAGGGTGGGCTTTGTATGGAGGGAACAGTAGTAGCCAGCAGGTCAGGTATTCAGGGGTATTCGTCAGGAACAGCATGAGCCGGGGTGGTGAGTGAGTGTAAGGCAGGAGGGAAAATCATGCTGTCCTGCTGGGACAGGGGAAAGATGCTGTGTTTGTTTTCTATATAATCACATACATCCTTGTAAACAGTGAGGCAGTGATGGCAGAAGCACCAGGCACCCGTTCTGCCCTGTCCTGAGTGGCTGTGGCTCTGTGTGTGTGGATGTTTGTGGGTGTGCCCTCCTCCCCTCTCTCTGTCACAGAATCCTGCTGTTCTCATGCATCTGTTCTTCCACGTGAACTTCAGAATCAGTTTGTCAAATGCCCAAGAAGCCTATCCAGACTTTAGAATTATGTTAATTCATGGATTAATTTAGGACTCTTTTGTCTTCTCACACATAAAAGTTTTATCATTTAGGAACATATGTCTCTCTGAATTTATCTCCTTTGCCAAGTTTTGTATTAAAAAAAATTACAAATCTGTACCTTTCTTAAGTTCATGTTAGGTAGGTTATGATTTCTGTTGCTGTTGTGAATAGAATTTTTTTAAATTACGTTTTTTAATTACAGTTGGTTATTTCAGAAACTTAAGAAGAGAGTTGTAAGAAGGAAGGGCATGGTCGCTCCTCAGCTTGTCACAAGTCAGGTGGGGCTCAAGCCTCACTAGAGAGGTGCCTGGACTCTAGCACCTGTCGTCCGCTGTCATGTGGCCATAACGTCAGAAACCCACTTAACGCGTCCGTGTCTTTCCTGTGTCACTTTTACCTCTCCCAACTTGAATTCTAGTAGCGTGTGCCTTATTCATACTCTGCTCCTTGTTCTAGCTTTTCACTTACTTTCTTGGTCCTTAGACCCTAGTCGTCTGCGTTTCTGTTCTGCCTCTTGGATTCGGAGCTTCTTGAGGGCAGGGACCAGGTCTCATCTCTAAAGATGGTGCTCAGGGTGGTCAGCGTGTGGTTTTGTATGTGCTAGAGACTCAGCATATGTTTGGATATTTTCTCTAGAAAAGAATGAAGTTATAACACATCTTAAAATAACATTTTTGTATAAATGGCTTTAAAAGTGTTTTAAGTTACTTCTAGAACATGTTCCCAGCGTAAGATTCTTAGGTCAGAAGGTATATCTGTTTTATGGTGTAGGCTTCATATTTTCTAATTGCTGTATTCACTGAAGCTTCCTAGATCGTTTTGTAAATGTATCTGCTTCCCTGTTACTCTGGGGTGGGTTTGTGTGTGTGTGTGTGTGTGTTTTGTCTAATAGGTGTAAGAATTTACCTTGTCATTTTCATCTGTCAAAGCTAGACATGTGAAGTGCTGTCTCTGTGCCCAGTCCCTGCCTAGTGGCTGAGGTGGGTAGACAGGTGAAAAAGCGTGGCTCCTGCATATGAGGGACTTATGGTGTAACTGAGCAGGTTCCAGGCAAACTGAGATGTGAGGATGTTATGGACCCTCACAATGGCCCTTTCCTCCCCCCAGGGTTGGGGTCTCCTGGGCCCCCGGAACGAGCTATTTGATGCAGCCAAATATCGTGTGCTAGCCGATCGCTTTGGCTCTCCGGCTGATAGCTGGTGGCGTCCAGAACCCACCATGCCACCCACTTCCTGGAGGCAGCTGAATCCTGAGAGCATCCGGCCAGGGGGACCTGGGGGCCTCTCCCGCTCCTTGGGCCGGGAGGAAGAGGAGGATGAAGAAGAAGAGCTAGAAGAGGGGACCATTGATGTCACTGACTTCCTGTCCATGACCCAGCAGGACTCCCACACCCCACTCAGGGACTCGAGGTACAGCTGGAGGCAGAGGATGCAGGAGAAGCTGCTTGCATCTTTACATGGGGATGGGGGGATGTTCCCTGGGAGCCGTCTCTGAGAGGGGAAGGCCCTGCCCCACATCTCATCCTGCAGGTCCCATTATTTATTGGTATATCTGCCTATTCTTGGGGAGAGCCAGCTGTGGTCTTGTACTGTGTAGCTGGGCTTTTGCAAAACAGCAGCATGGACCCTCCCTCCAGCTCACACTCAGGTCCCTCAGAGGCCCAGCAACTGCTTTGCCAGCCCCCTGCCCCTTCCCTCTGCTTTCTTGTCTGTTGGGGGAACTGAGGGAGCATTAGCTATGCTGTGTGTCTGTGACAGGATCACAGACAAGCAAAGATGCCCAGCCTGCTGTCTCTTTTATGCTTCCTGGCTGCCTGCTGCAACAACGCAGCGTCCTAGCTCCTGGGTATCAGAGCCTGAGGTGGACTTGTCCCAGGAAGAAATAGAGCTTTTTCACCTAAGCTTTTGGTCCTCCCAGGGGGGGTTCCTTTGAAATGACAGACGACGACAGTGCTATTAGGGCTCTGACCCAGTTTCCGCTTCCTAAGAACCTTCTGGCCAAGGTGATTCAGATAGCGACATCGTCCTCCACAGCTAAGGTGAGTTGGGTCTCCTAGAAGTGTGTGGGTGGGGAGCTGGCTTGGTCATGTCTGGTTTTCCCCAAGACCAGCTGGAAGGGAAACTACAGGTGTGTGGAGGGGCTGAGGATACCTGTTCCCCCAGCCCACACCTAGGCCAGTTGGGGGAGCTCAGGGTCCTTGGAAGGTGAAGAGGGTGAAGCAGCAGGGACAGAATGGAAATCAAAACACAGGAGGACAGGGAGCGGGCTGGGGACTGTAGGAGTGGAAGACCCATATCTGTTCAAGGATGGTGGGCAGGAATGGAGGGGGTCGGGATGTGGGCAGCTGTCTTGCTGGGCTGTGAGTTCATCTTTGCTGCCAGGCTGAGGGGCTTTGGTTAGGCAGGGCTTCTCTCCAGGTGCAAGCCTTTTTGCTCCCCCAGGACGTACCTGGTTTTTAGCTCATGCTGACAGCTTCAGCCCACAGCTGCTACCACACCTGTTTGCCTTGAAGGTGCTGAGAGGACAGTGGGCTAAGAGGGGAGGTAGTGGCATTGCCCACCTGCTGTCTTCTGCTGTGAAGTTGTAGTAGAGCAAAAGCCAGCCCAGGACTGAGGAGCTGCAGTCCCATAGGGGCTTGCTTCTGCCTCTACAGGGCTACTTCTTGTGTGGCTGTTGTTTGGCACCTGCTGAGATGGGGGTTAATGCCATCTCTGGGTTCCTTGGCATTCTGAGAATGCCACAGATGTTTTCAATCCCAGCCATTTTATAGCTGTCTCTCTTGCCTTCTTTGTAGAACCTCATGCAGTTCCATACTGTGGGTACCAAGACCAAGCTGTCTACTCTCACCCTGCTCTGGCCTTGTCCCATGACCTTTGTTGCCAAAGGGCGCCGCAAAGCAGAGGCTGAGAATAAGGCAGCAGCCTTGGCCTGCAAGAAACTAAAGGTGAGTCCAGGAAGGTCCCTGGTATGATACGTTAGATCTAGTCTTGGAGCTCCCTGCTACCTTTGGCAAATTGATCCACTTTTCCAGGAAATGAAATCCACCACACCAGGCCCTGGCCTGGACACAAAAGTAACTGGTGCCAACCCTTGCTCGTGAGGCTGTGTGGCTGCTGTTTCCAGGACTTCCTCACGGTCCCTCTGGTGGTGCTTTGCCTGTGAGGTCAGCCTTTTCAGCACTGTTGGCCAGAACCTGGGTGAGGCCGGGAGGAGACTTGTTCATCACTCTGAATGGCATAAAGCTGGAGGAATGGTGCCCGTGTTGAGTGGCAGACTCTGTGTCTGGAAAAATCTTCATAACCTGGGCTTTGTGGCCAAAACTAATAATACGATGTTTATCTGGGATGAAGGTTGAAGAAGCACTCAACCCCAGGGTGAAAGCAATCTGGCCTACAGCTGACAGCTCCCTCAGAGAGGCTTGGCGGTCACCTGATTCCCCAGCGGTGGGAGTCAGCATTGTGGTGAGACTCTCTGAGAAGTTAGTAATCTCAACCCATGTCAGTAGAGGTTTAGTTTGCAGAACAAGAGAAGAGAGAGGCCCTGCTTTACTCTGAACAGTCAAGTATACCTTTGGTGTGTGTGGCTCTGGGAACTGCATTTTAGATACAGCTGATGGTGAGAGGTGACGAGAGCCTGGAGAGTAGACAAGGGCTGGGGACAGGTAAGTGGCGAGATACAAGAGGGAGTGGATGTGTTACCTGGGGCTCAAGAGGGCAGAGCTAGCGCTAATTGGGAGAACTTTGAGGAAGTTTGAGTTTTAGCTTGATAGACACAAGCACTGATGATCACAAGCCCCTCAGCATGGCAGAGGCCTATCTCAGGAAAGAGCGAGCATCTGGTGGCAGTGTTCAGAGAACAGCTGGCTGGCCACTTGTCAGAGAGACTGCAGGTACATTCTCACAGTCCTGCGAAAGGGTGGAAGCTTCTGCTGCAGCAAGGTGGCTGTGTCAGCACCTCCTGTGCTCCAGGGACTAACTTGAGGTCTGCCAGGAAGCCAGAGGAAGGGGAGGCTGGTCCCTGCAGCGGTCGACTTCTTGAAGGAGGGAATGTTTGATCTGGGTGTGTAGAGAGAGCGGAATCCAGACATTATAGGTGACGGGAACCCAAGAAGGGAAGAATGACTGGTTTTACACACCTGTCTGAGGTGTGTAAAAAAACAAAACATTGTTTTCTTGCCTTGTTTTCTCTCTGGTGAGGTGGCTTTGGGCACGTGGGGAAATAAGATGCAGTGTTTCCCTTCCAGTGGCTTATTTTATCAAGTTGCAGAAATGGATACTTAGAGGAATTCCGTGCATATGTGTATGGTGGGGTCACCGATAGAATGGTTGCCGGGATGGGCTTTGGTGAGGCAGTGAAGGCAGAGGGAGCCTGTGAGGCATATTCTGGGGTCGTTAAGGGCCTGGCCCACCTATCTTAGAGGTCCATGCTGGGAATTCGTGGAGATCAGATTAGGCTGTTGTGGGGGCTGCAGCTGCTCAGGGAGCGGTTTCTCAGGTACACCCCCCACCCCCGACCCCCCAGGCAGGTATGGTGCTGTTCTACTTGAACATGTCAGGTCTTGCTTTTCTTTAATTAAACTACTTAATTTTTTTTTTTTTTTGGTGGAGATTTACATTTTCCTGGTTCCTAATTTCTCCCTCATGTGCCATGTCAGTCAAAAACCAAAATCTCTTAGAACAGAGCTTGCCCTGCAGGACTTCTCTCTGGAGCTCCTGAGCCTGTCTGGGCCAGTTCTGGGGAAGCGGAGCTATAGACTGAGCTGTACGTGTTCCCTCTGCAGAGCCTGGGCCTGGTGGACCGGAACAACGAGCCGCTTACCCACGCCATGTATAACCTGGCCTCCTTGCGCGAACTGGGTGAGACCCAGCGCCGGCCATGTACCATCCAGGTGCCCGAGCCCATCCTCCGCAAGATAGAGACCTTCCTGAACCATGTAAGAGAATCCCCCCACCTGCTTCCCTCTTCTCCAGACTGAAAGCCTCCCCCTGTAACAGTCAGCAGTAACTCCCCTTTTTCCCCACTGAGGATGGAGCCTGGGTGCACCCTTGCCCTGAGCAGCCCAGTCTTGCCCGCAGAGGTCCCAGGGCAGTCATAGACTGAGTCCTGCCCAGCGGCTTGGCCCGTAGCACCTGGCCCAAGTGATCATGTGGCAGGGCTGGTTGTGAGTTAATGAGAAGGTTATTTCTCTTTCACTATTTTGCTTGCCTCTCCTGTCTTTTAGTACCCTGTGGACAGTTCGTGGATCTCCCCAGAGCTGCGGCTGCAGAGTGATGACATCTTGCCCTTGGGCAAGGACTCAGGGCCCTTGAGTGACCCTATCACAGGCAAGCCCTACATGCCCCTATCAGAAGCAGAGGAGGTGCGTCTGAGCCAGAGCCTGCTGGAGCTGTGGCGGCGGCGAGGGCCAGTCTGGCAGGAGGCCCCCCAGCTCCCTGTCGACCCACATCGGGACACCATCCTCAATGCCATTGAGCAGCACCCGGTGGTGGTCATCTCTGGGGACACAGGCTGTGGGAAGACCACACGGATCCCCCAGCTACTGCTGGAGCGCTATGTGACAGAGGGCCGCGGTGCCCGCTGCAATGTGATCATCACCCAGCCACGCCGCATCTCGGCTGTGTCCGTGGCACAGCGGGTCAGCCATGAACTGGGACCCTCCCTGCGCCGGAACGTGGGCTTCCAGGTGCGGTTGGAAAGCAAGCCCCCAGCCCGAGGCGGGGCTCTGCTTTTCTGCACTGTGGGGATCTTGCTGCGGAAGCTGCAAAGCAACCCTAGCCTGGAGGGCGTGAGCCACGTCATTGTGGACGAGGTACACGAGCGGGACGTGAACACAGACTTCCTGCTGATTCTGCTCAAGGGCCTGCAGCGGCTCAACCCAGCCCTGCGGCTGGTGCTCATGAGTGCCACAGGCGATAATGAGCGTTTCTCCCGCTACTTTGGTGGGTGCCCTGTCATCAAGGTGCCAGGCTTCATGTATCCTGTCAAGGAGCACTACCTGGAGGACATCCTGGCCAAGCTAGGCAAGCACCAGTATCCGCACCGGCACCGGCACCATGAGGTGAGGGGACGCGCCTGCCCCCTCCTGCCCAGGGCTCCTGGCCTTTCCTCCATGGATTCCCATCCTCCCTATCCTTGTGGCTTGGTGCCTTCCCCAAGCCTCAGTTTCCTTGATAGAAATGGGAACGATCAGGTTGGCTTGACAAGGGTGTGGTGAGGGTTGGAGGTGATGTGATGTGCTGAGTACCTCGGTCTCACTGAGTCATGGTGGCTGTGTCTTGTGCACGACCCTTTGCCCTGGGGCTGTGACTGTGGCCTCTCTTCCCCCACCCCAGTCTGAGGATGAATGCGCACTTGACTTGGACCTCGTGACTGATCTGGTTCTGCACATTGATGCCCGTGGGGAACCAGGTGGGTGCTTTCCCCTCTGCCCTGTGCCCACCCTGACTTCCATCTGCCGGGAGCGAGCAGCTCATGTCTGCAGGGCCCCTTTACAGGTGGGATCCTCTGCTTCCTGCCTGGCTGGCAGGAGATCAAAGGAGTGCAGCAACGCCTCCAGGAGGCCCTGGGCATGCACGAGAGCAAGTACCTAATCCTGCCAGGTGAGAGTATATGCAAGGGTGGTGGCCCCCCCAGACACCAGTCTTGCCCTCTGTTCAGGGGACTCACCCAACTGGGACTCAAGGGACCTGGGTTTCTGATCAGACTGCACTGCTTTTTGTTGGCTTTGCGAGCTTTACTGTGCATATTACTGATCTGGGCCTCATTTTCATCAAAATAGGGTCAAAATCTTTGCCCTGCCCTCATCACAGGGAGGTTTTGACAGGAGCAGTGCCCATAACCAGTGTGTTCTTGCTGCCCACCAGTACACTCCAACATCCCCATGATGGACCAGAAGGCCATATTCCAGCAGCCTCCAGTTGGGGTGCGCAAGATTGTCTTGGCCACCAATATTGCTGAGACCTCCATCACAGTCAACGACATTGTGCACGTGGTGGACAGCGGTCTGCACAAGGAGGAACGCTATGACCTGAAGACCAAGGTGGCACCCATCTCCTGGGCCCAGGCAGCCCCCGGGGAAGAGCTCCAAGTTCCGAGGTGGCCCCCAGCCCAGATGTGCCTTGGACCTGCCCTGTGTGTCTGGAGAAGGCCACACTTGTTGGGTCTCAGAGTCCCTGTTGGGGGAGGAGGGGTTGTTGAGGGGTTAAATGAGGTGAAGGCCAGGTGTGGGGAGCACTGAGGAAGGCCTGTGGCATCTGTGTTGCTACTCACCTGCCCCCTCCCCCAGGTGTCCTGCCTGGAGACTGTGTGGGTGTCACGAGCCAATGTGATCCAGCGCCGGGGCCGGGCGGGCCGCTGCCAGTCAGGCTTTGCCTACCACCTATTCCCACGGAGCCGGCTAGAGAAAATGGTCCCTTTCCAAGTGCCGGAGATCCTGCGCACGCCCCTCGAGAACCTGGTGCTGCAAGCCAAAATCCACATGCCTGAGAAGACGGTGAGGCAGGGGCGGGGCAGGGCAGGGCTGGCCTTGGGAATGGGCAGGCAGGATGCAGGCTCATGGGCTGTGGCTTGTTCTTGCTGTAGGCAGTGGAGTTCCTCTCCAAGGCTGTGGACAGTCCAAACATTAAGGCGGTAGATGAGGCTGTGATCTTGCTCCAAGAGATCGGTGAGTGGGGCAGGGCCAGGCCGGGTTGGGCTGTGGAGTGGCTCTCAAGGGCGGGACTGACAGCTGAGCTGTTGCAGGGGTGCTGGACCAGCGGGAGTACCTGACCACCCTAGGGCAGCGCCTGGCCCACATCTCCACTGACCCCCGGCTGGCCAAGGCCATAGTGCTGGCCGCCATCTTCCGTTGCCTGCACCCACTGCTAGTGGTCGTTTCCTGCCTCACCCGGGACCCCTTCAGCAGCAGCCTGCAGAACCGGGCGGAGGTGGACAAGGTCAGACCAGTCCCTTCCTGTGGCCCTCTCGCTCTCCCTTCCAGCCCTCCTCCACCCCTTGCCCTGTGACTCGGGTACCCTCCTCGCCCTCCCAGGTGAAGGCACTGTTGAGCCACGACAGCGGCAGTGACCACCTGGCCTTCGTGCGGGCTGTGGCCGGCTGGGAGGAGGTGCTGCGATGGCAGGACCGCAGTTCCCGTGAGAACTACCTAGAGGAAAACCTGCTCTACGCACCCAGCCTGCGCTTCATCCACGGTCAGCGGGGTCCCACCCCTAGTCTCTCAAGTCCTTCACCCCCTTCCCACTCGCACTGGACAGTGTGCATGATGAGCTTGTCATTGCCCAGCCTTGTGGCGGGGGGGCGCTGGGTTCACCCTGACTTTGTCTCCCCAGGACTCATCAAGCAGTTCTCAGAGAACATTTATGAGGCTTTCCTAGTGGGGAAGCCCTCGGACTGCACCCTGGCCTCTGCCCAGTGCAATGAGTACAGTGAAGAGGAGGAGCTGGTGAAGGGTGTGCTGATGGCGGGTCTCTACCCCAACCTCATCCAGGTGCTGCTTCGGGCAGGGGCGGTGACCGGGCCCCAGTCTCCTTTCCCATCCCCTGCTCCTTGCTCAGCCCATTCATCTTTTCCTTCATCCCTACAGGTGAGGCAGGGCAAGGTGACCCGGCAGGGCAAGTTCAAGCCCAACAGCGTCACATACAGGACCAAATCAGGCAACATCTTGCTGCACAAGTCGACCATTAACAGGTTGGGGGGCCATCAGGGTGGAGCAGGACAGCTGGGATGGTCCAGAAGGGTAGTTTCACCCAGCCCTATATTCCCTAGGGAGGCCACACGGCTACGGAGCCGATGGCTGACATATTTCATGGCTGTCAAGTCCAACGGCAGCGTCTTCGTCCGGGACTCCTCCCAGGTGCACCCACTAGCTGTGCTGCTACTGACCGACGGGGATGTCCACATCCGTGGTGGGTACCTGCAGACCTCCCACTCCACTCCTCAGGCTGGTCTGTCTCCTCAGGGGCCTGGCCTCACCTTGGGTTCCCATCTTTTCCATTCCCCCAGATGATGGGCGTCGGGCCACCATCTCACTGAGTGACAGTGACCTGTTAAGGCTGGAGGGTGACTCACGCACCGTGCGGCTGCTGAGGGAGCTGCGCCGGGCCCTGGGCCGCATGGTGGAGCGGAGCCTACGCAGCGAGCTGGCTGCACTACCCCCTGTTGTACAGCAGGAGCACGGGCAGCTGCTTGCACTGCTGGCCGAGCTGCTGCGTGGGCCCTGTGGCAGCTTTGACGTGCGCAAGACAGCTGATGACTGAGCCCCATGTCTGCTGGGGCTGTGTACAGAGTGCAAATGTTTATTTAAAATAAAGTTCTATTTATCCCTTGTGAGCATTGCTAGCCGATGGAGGCTCCTCTCTCAGGGCCTCAGCACCCCGGCCACAGTTCCCCAAACCAAGAGAAGACTGAAGGTGGAGAGGAGGGGCTGATGCTTGTGTTGCTGTGGAAGGGGCTGTGGGCTGAAGTCTTAAGGGATGGAGGAGCTTAGAACCATCAGTGCTGCTGACTGACTGGGCCAGGCCAGTCTTTGTCACAGCTGTTCCTATAGGTGCCCACACCATGCCTGTCACAACTGTCTCTGTCCTTGCAGGTTTGGACAGGAAGTACTGAGCACCCTCTTCCCCAGGTTCTCCTCCCTGGGGCAGTGGTCCACAGTGTGTCTGCTCATTCAGGCTGGCTGCCACCTAGCCCCAGGCACTATTGGGGAGAAGTTCCATAGGCAGCCAAGGCCCACTTGGACCTTAAGCCTCAAGGGGCCTTGGGTTGTGTGGCAGCCCTACTGTGAGCTGTGACTTTCCTTTGGTCATATCCACAAATTCACAGATGAGGGGCTGAGGTCAAGGCTGCACAGTGGGGGCCAGCCCTGGTGGCCTAGTGCTTAAGTTCGGTGTGCTCCACTTTGGCTGCCTGGGTTTGTTCCCAGGCAGGGACCTACACCAGTTGTCTGAGAGTGGCCATGTTGTGGTGGCAGATCACGTACAAAAAAGGAAGACTGGCAGCAGACGTTAGCTCAGGGCAAATCTTCCTCAGCAAAACCCCCCCAAAACAAAAAACTGCACACCAGTCCCTTGATGCAAGGGGATAAGCTAGGGGTGGGGTCACAGGTGCTGGAGGTAGACAAACCAGGACATACAGAAGACAGGGACTGCATGGTGGGACATCACAACCTTTATTTACTTTTGAAATCGTTACAACAGAACCACAGATTGACAAAGGTAATGGCTGAGCCAAAAGCAAATCAGGAAGTACAGAAATGTCCCACCCCCGAATGGCTGCAGAGGGACACGGCACACAGGGGCCACTGATCCTCACCTGTCAGAGCAGCCTTCTCAGCTTCTCTGGCTTGTGAGGCCCTTCAAGGGAACTGCAACCAGACCACCTCTCAGAACACTGACCACTCCAGCCCACCTAGAGAGCGCTCTACTTGGGTCGCCTCTCCCACCCTTACCCTTAGCCAAAGGACTGAAAGGACCCAAGCCTGTTGTCATCTTCAGCATCCTTGTGGCCCCAGGATCAACAAAGGGAGGGTGCAGGGACCCATAGGCCCTGCACTGTCACCTCTACCTTGTTTCCTCATGCTCCCCACCCCCCTACTTCCTTCTCCCAGCTTCATCTTGCTGACAAAACATGGATGCCCTGATATCCCTGGCATAGTTGAAGCGTTCTGTAGTCTCAGGCTCTGGGAGCACTTTTTCCACAAAACCCCTGCAATTTCTTGGTAGGTACTTGGGGAGCTGTGGATATGGTGTCAAACCTCCCCAGGAAAACACTACCTCAGAAATGGGGAGAACCTGCCCAGCCCAGATGCTGCTCCCCCTGCCTACAGGGAGATCTGATCTGAACCTATGTCAAGAGACCCTCCCTTCTCCAAGGGACACTAGGAATGGAGGGAGAGCGAAGGGCCACGTCTGCGGCAGCCTCCTCAGGGGCAAGTCTGCATGGCAGAAAATGCTCTTCCAGAAGGAAAGCCCTTGGAGACCCCGAGGCCATTCCACTACAAACTGTTATGTTTTAATCCTTTATTAGAAACCATGCAAACTTTAATACAAAAAAATACAAGTGCAATAAGAATCTTCGTGTCAATACAATTCCCGGGATTTCTCATCATTGCAGCCATCCGAAGACTGGGCCTGGCTGGGACACCCCGCTGCAGGCCAGCCTCACCTCACTTCTCTTCCCTCTTGTCTCCTCTCCAGTCAGGCCATAAGGGAAGCCTGTCTCATGCCTTTATTTTTAAATTTCCAGACCTGATTCCCCACTATCCACACGAATTCTGGACATCTCAGGCTCCCCACTAACTGAGGGCTTGAGTGTCCTAGGCCTGCAGGCCTGGAGGATTTTTACCTCCACAGCCCTTCCCTGTTTCTCCAGCCCTGACCTTGATCTCCTATTAGATCCCAGGAAATGAGACAGACAGAGATGCCAAAACCAGCCTCTTGGTTAGAAAAGCAGCATACACACAAAATGTCAGAACAACCAGTCCACACTCTGACCAGCCCCTAGTGTGCCCTAGTTGCTCACCAGGCACAGCCCCCGCACCTCACCTGCCCTGCCCACATCATCTCTAGGGCCCGAGCTGCCCAGCCCAGGGCAGCCCCCAATGCCTGACCTCCTGGCTGGAGGCTTAAGGATCTCCTCTCCCTGTTTCCTTTAACACCTACTGAGGACTTTCATTTAGACATGGCTTCAACCTGCAAAACTACTCCACCAGTTTTTAGGTTATTTAAAAAAAAAAAGATACAACAAGAAAAAGACAAGTGTGACAGCAGCTAGGCAGGTATGGGAAGCAGGGGGGACAGGCAGCACCGTCCCCTAGCTAACTTGGGGCAGGGCAGCAAGAGGCACCTGGCACCACCTGTGTGGTGGGCGGGACTGCAGGGTCAAAGGGAGAGGCAGTGGCTTAGCAGGCTCCAGGGGGCGCAGGTAGCGCCCAGCCATCATGTGGATATCCACTTCCACTCCTCCCTCCGGTGGACTCAGGAAGGAGGGAGGGTATGTCAGTTTCTCTTGGGTTTGGTCCAAAAAACCCAAACAAAGAGGAGGTTGGAATCAGGTTCCCCCCGCTCCCAGCTCCCACAAGGTCACGAGTTAGCCGTCCCCACCTCACTCCCCTCCCAACCTTCTCCATGGAGCAGTGGCGCAATGATGGGACAGGAGCAAAGGAAGGAGCTGGGCCTGGGCCTGGAGTGGAAGGAGGTCTGGGGGCAGGACTGCTGCTGCCCTGGGCAAGCGGGGCAGGAGGGGGAAAGGGGCCTAGAGGGCTGCCCAGCACCGAAGCGGTCATGGGTCTAGAGGGCAGCCTGGGAGAGGAAGCCAAGGGCCCGGGTGCCTGAACCAGGGCCACCAGGGAAGTGGGGGGGGCGGGAGACAATGTCGGCCCCGTGGTCGGTGCGGGCCCTGGCGTTTGCCCGGAACGTCAGCCTGTAGGTCTCAATCTGCAGTGACACGGGAGGAGGGAAAGGAGAGGGTAACAAGGGAGACAAGAAGGGGAACAAAGGGGACGGAAGACGAGACCAGAATGTCATCATTAGATGCCTGGAAAATAAAAGGTTGCTTCGTTAAAATTTAGGCCACACACTAGTCAAAAAACAAAGGAGTTTCAATTTGCAGCCAGTGGCAGGGCCCCTGGCTGGCCCTCAGGCCAAGCCCAGCCACTTACTTGTCTCCTGGATCTGGCTGTCCAAGGTCTGGGCCTCCCTTTGGTCACCACCCCCTGACAGGATGGTGTGGCCACTGAGGCCACTGGCTGAAGTGGGGGCGCCAGCTTCGGGCGCTGCCTCAGGGATGGCCAGCTCCTCCCCAGCCGGGGGGCCCGGACACGGAGGGGCCTCGCTGCCACCGCCCTCAGTCTACAATGAAACAGTGAGGGAGACAGTGCAGGGTCAGTTGGGGAGGGAGTGGGATGGGGTGAAGGCGGGTTTACACACAGCCCCCACTCCCGCCGCCCCGGCTCCCAGTGGATTAAGGTACAATCATGTGGCACCTAGACCAGGCACTCTCCACCCCTACCCCCGCCCGTGAGACCGACTCCTGGCTCGGAGGGCCTGATGCAGAGCAAGAACACAGGCTCTGGAGCAGGAGACTGCAGCCCCAGGCCCCGGGGGGCAGCCTGGCTAGTGACACACTCTGAGGACTCCTCTGTGAAATGCAAGGCTTCCTGAAGCCTCTCTGAGGTGACAGGTGCCAGGCTTCTCAACAAGGCTGAAACCAAATAAAAACAGCTATGACAGCAGATCATTAGCAACGAGCCTGAGGAACCATCTCAAGACAGTAGGTCTGGACTTGGCTGGGAAGCAGGGGTGCTGCAGACTGGTTAGGGAGCTCCGGAGCTTGAAGTCAGTTCCCCAGGGGTGCAGCCTGCCTCCTCTGACCCAGCGTGTCCCAGAGCACCCCCCACGCTGTGTGCTCCGAGAGGGTTCTCAGTAGCTCACGGGGCAGCCCTGCCTGCTCATCTATCTGTCCACGTACCCCGGGCACTGAGGCCTCTTCTGTGCTGGGCACCCTTCTGGGGCCTGGGGGCACAGGAGAGGGAGGAAGGTGTCCAAGGAGGTGTGATCCAGGCAGACTTTGGGGGCCTGGAGGGCTTCACGGGAGAAGGACATGTTGGGGACAGTGAACATCCTGTAAAGCAGAAGAGGGAAGGCCAGCAGGAGGCCACTGGTGACGCAGAATGCCTGTACCATGGAATGCCCAAAAGGTGAAAATGGAAGATTCCACATGGTTTTCAGTCAGAACAGTGAAAGAAACAGGCCTCTGTATTAGAAAAATAATTCCAGAAATAATAAAGAAAGGGAGATAATGTAAATAAAGAAAAGAACACAAGACTTGGGGTCAGAAAGGCCTAGCTGAGCCCTGGTCTACCGACACTTGCTGCGTGGCCGCGGGCAAGTGACTCCGCCCAAATTAGCACCCCAGGAGACAAATTCCAGAGTGCTCCTCATAAGGTGTTGGGCACAAACTGAGAGCCTGTGACAGAGCAGGACCACAAAATGTTCACCGAAGCCAGTGAGGGTTTGGATCAGAGCACTGAGGGAGGACAGGACAAAGGATGGGCTGGGAGGGCCCAGCGCGGGGCAGTCACGTCGGAGGGAAGGCCCAGAGCAGCGGTTCCTGCCCTCCTCCCTCGCTCACCTTTCCCCGAGCAGCTGCAGCTATCCTCCTCACGCTCAGAAGATGCCGCCCCATGAGTCCCCTCTACCCGCCAACAACACGGAACAAAGAATAGACAGTATCTTGGCACACAAAGGGTCTCACAGTACTGTGGAAGGAGGGTGGGAGGGAAGAAGAGAGGGAGGGAAGGGAGAGGCCCAGCCAGACCCGAGGATGGGAAGCCCAGCCACTCAAGCGCTCTCCCAGAGCCCTGGGCGGTCCCTCCAGAGGCAGGTGGATGCCAGGCCTGACGTCACTGGCAGTGGAAAATGTGCTCTCCTTCTCCCAGGCCTGGAATGGAGCCTGACATGGAGTGCGTACACATACTCCCCTCTTTCTTGAGGAAGCTGGGGGGGAACTGTGCCGTGCAGACCACCCCGTCATGGTAATCTGTGCCTCAGGCCACAGTCCCTCTGAAAATGGCTGAGACGGGCACAGAAAGTAAGGAAGGTCATGGCTCTTAGGAGAAGGTTCTGTCTCCAGCCGGACAGGTGAGAGGTGGCTGGCCGGGGGCCTCTTCACTTCTCCTGCCTGCTCAGGGCTGATGATGGACGATGGGAAAACAGCAATGGTGTGGGGGAAACACGACGCCTGAAGAGACTGAGGGGCGGTGACAAGCGCACATCTACTGGGAACCCAGACTCCAGCCGCACAGCCCCACCCCTCCCCAGCTGTGTCCCCTTGGTGGCCCATTCACTACCTTCACGGCACCTCCTGCAGGCAGGTGGCCCACATTATCAAGGGATCCCACCTTCGCCTGGGCCTTCTCCTTGAAGTTCAACTTCTGACTTTCAATCTTGACATCTCCTCCCCCTGGAACCACAAAGAAACTGGTCACTAATGGGGAGCAGAGAAACACCCCTGCAGGCAAAGCCAGGAGGCTGGGACAGAAGACTGGCTATGCGCCAACACAAAAATGGGGAAAACGTGACCAGCTCCCATTTGGTGGCTCTGAGGACAAAGAGGTACAGTGAACACACTTTGTCAAACAACGGTTCTCTTCTCAAAGTCAGGTTGACAATCTCTCCCCCGAGTCGGCAGGAGTCCCTCCACAGACAAGAGTCATCCTCACCGCCACCCCAGCCCGCAGCCTGTGCAGCTGTGATCAGACTTGGGCAGGCCCAGGTGAGCCTCCAGGGCAAGCCTCCAAAGCTGCCAACATGCACTCGGGCTTTGGTTTTCTCAGCAGCGTGCGACTCCCTCTAAGCCCGGTCTCCTCCCATGAACACCCTGTCCATCGGGGCTGTGATCCTTGTTTTACAGCTGCTAGAACTGATGCTGGAAGAGAAGTGACTTGCCTGAAGTCACCACCAACCTAGTGATGGATAGAGACAGGACAGAAGTGTGCTGTCTGAGCTGTTTAACTGAATCACCCTGTAGTGAAAAGATGGCAGGCAGGAGGCAGCAGCAGCCCTGACTGTGAGCTGAGCCAGGGCAGACATGGACTGGGCCAGCCACGCACTCAGGCCCATGGGCAGGGGTGTGGAGGAAAGGCAGCTCATACACAGGGCAAAGTTCAGAGCTCACAGGCAAGAGTGTGGCCGTGGGATCAAGGACCAGCCGGCCACACCTGGCCACCAGCCCCTCATGAGGCCCAGGCGCTTGGCTTCCCTGTGAGCCCTTCTCTCACGCTTCTATCTCCTCTCAGCTTACATCACAAACCTCAAAGCCCAGCTTCCTGCCAAATTCTGCAGGTGTCCTACACACTAGAGTTCTGGCCTCCTTGCTAAAACTGGACTTCAAATCACCGGGTCTCCCTACGGAAGGAGGTATCTCACAAGAGTGGATTTTCCAGATAAAAGCGGGAAAATGAAGGCTAGTTAGGGCTAAACTGTTTTGATCCTTTTAAAGGGAACACATTCTGAAAGGGATGACGCCTTTTGCTGTGAAGCAAAGGAGTTTGCTTAGCCTTCATCTTGCGTGGCCCCTGAGGACTGAGACACCAGTGTCCCTGTTGCTGCAGAGCTGGTTCCCCACCCCAGATCTGCCAGAGACCTGGAACCGCGACACACGAGGCTGTCAGGGTGATTGCTGAGGCAAGAGCGCAGGCTCTGCCCAGAGGCCTCTGGGGAGCACCGGGCCAACTGCACTGTGGAAGTCAACCCTGCGCCGCTGCAGTCACAAGACCCACGCCTGCGGGCAGAGGCGGCATTACTGACGGCCCACTATCTCCTGCCAGAGCTGGTGGGTGATGCTTCACTGCTTGAGAACATCCTTTGCTCCTGAATCTGCCAGGTGAGTCCTGGCCACCGCTCTCTAGAGCTCCTTCAGCATTACCTCCTGATTTGAAAGCTCCCTGGGAGGCCCAGCCAGGTTCTCAGCCCAGAGCGCACCTCCCTCGGGGCCCCAGGCCAACAGGTCCTCCAGATGATGCCTGTGCACATGGCAGCCTTGACAAACCCTTCCTCCTCCAGCTAAGAGATTAGCTCCCCAACGCCCCCTCCCTGACAGGGACTGAGGACTGTGTTGTTTCCACTGCTGTGTCCTGGGTGAGGGTGGCTCCAGGAATCTCTACAGAATGACAAAGGCATAAGGGATGACACCTAGCCGGCCTACGGCAGGACGACCCATCCCAGGCATCCCGGGACAAGGGAGGCCCTACTCACCAGGCTTGTGCTTGATGTTAGTCTTGGACCCACACTTGGAGGAGACCTTAGAGATATCGACCTTCTTATTCTGAATCTGAACCTGAGGAGAAAACACACAAAAAATTGCCTCAGAGAGAGCGTACACTGTCAGGGTCAAAGGTATGCTCCCTCTATGATCTTCTCTGTGTTTAAGTTTTCTCTCTCCCACTGTAAGCCCCTGTGTCAGTCTGCTCAAGGTCAGGGTCACCTCCCAAAGTGCTTAAAGAGCCCTGGCCCTGCTTGTAGCTTCTGACCCCACCACCAGCTGGACCAAACCAATGTGTCCACACGTGCCAAGGCCTTTCCATCCTGACTCTATCCATGCATCCACCAAACAGCTCTTCTTTTTGGAACCAAATGTCTTGAAATGTCCCTTTCGTTCCACCCACCTCAAATCTTACGCATCAACTCCCTGCCCAGAGATAATCTGGAATAACATTTCATCTTATTCCCTTCCAATTCTTTTCAATGCATTTTTCCCTCGTGGCTGACAACACACATATACATATATCTATACCTGTATCTATATCTATGATTTTGTATTGCTGCTTAATTCATGTTACAAGCATTTTCCCATGAAAGTTGGGAAATGCAAAGAAAGGACCACATAATAATCTATCCTATGCAGTCCAATATAAGCTTAAGTATATTCCTGATATTGAACATTTAAAGGTTTTTTCCTATTTTAAACTATTATCACCATGGCAGCAATGAATATCTTTGTGAACAGAAGTGTTGGCAGCTCTGATGACCCTTTAAGCAAGATGCCCAGAATTCACTCAGTCAAATGCTCAGATTGTTTTAAGGTTCTTTCTTTTTTTCTTTTTTAAGATATTTTTCCCCCTTTTTCTCCCCAAAGCCCCCCGGAACACAGCTGTATATTCTTAGTTGTGGGTCCTTCTGGTTGTGGCATGTGGGACGCCACTTCAGCATGGTTTGATGAGCAGTGCCATGTCCGTGCCCAGGATCCGAACTGGCGAAACCCTGGGCCACCAAAGCAGAGCGCGCAAACTTAACCACTTGGCCACAGGGCCGGCCCCTGTTTCAAGGTTCTTGAAGCATGATGCCTAACTGTTTTCCAGAAATGCAACGACAAGTGACACCTCCACTACAGAGATTATACTTTTCTGTCTCGCTGTATCCTCCCAGCACTGGATACTCTCATTAAAAAGAAAAAACAAAACTTTGCTAATTTACAGATGGAAAATGCTTCACTTTGGTTGCTCTACTTATTATTAAGGTCACTATCCATTTGCATGCTGTGCCACCTCACGCTCCTGTGGAGCACTCCCCCTCCTGCATCAGCCAAGGGAACGCTGCCTGGCCCTGCTGTGCGCGGCCGCAGGTGCACTCCAGCACGCTGAAGTTCTACATCTGCAGGGACTGAGCACCGACTGAGGCGTCGCTACCTACAGGCTCCCCAAGGTCTTTCCCTAAGCTCAGACTCTGTCCATGTTTGGTGGGTAATCAGAAGGATGAATGGCCTTGCAAGACTATTTATCCAAAATGAATCACGATACAGCTATGCCTTGCGGTTGGAGACTGGTTTGGGTGTCCTCTATACTTGGTCTGGCTTTCAAGATGGCCAACAGACTTTCATCAATGTCTGTCTTGCAGGAGCTTTGGCAAAACATCTTGGTACCAGGACTGATGGCATGTCTTTAAATCAGCAAGGACATCTGCAGACCCGAGTTCCCACTGGGTTCTTGGATAGTGGCTCCAGGGTTCCTGTGAGCGGTCCAGCTGTTCCCTGATACTGTGGAAGAGCCTGGCCTCCCACTATTATCAACCCCTTCACGCAGGGCCCACAGAGCCCTGCCAGCAGGTGTCACACTCTTCTGGTGGGGTTTCATCACAAGGCCGTTAAATGGCTACCTTCTTAGGATTCTGTTCTCCTTTCTTCAGTGTCAGGAAATATGGCCTCCACCACATTTCAAGAGAACAGATGTGGTATCTACTGTATTTTTAATCCCCACCCACAGCCCAGCGCCTGGCACAGAGTAACTTTCCATGGCTGTCAGCTTGCCTGAGCCATCATTCTTGATTCTAGAACTCTACTCATGCTGTTCCCCAGCAAGCTCATTGCAGTCTCCTTCTCATCCTTCAAAAGCCTGGCTCAAAGGCCACATTCTCCAAAGCCTTCCTTGGCTCCAGCTTCACTTCATCTCTTCTTCCCAACACCTCTTAAAGGAACGTCAGCATCAGCAGGACACTACCTGTTTCACGCGTTCAATAATCACTTACCGAGTACCTATCACCATCAAAACAACAGCCTCAACATAACCTCACCTTCCCAACAATGCTGGAATTCTTCCTAAACAGGAATATAGGGAAGGCTCACCACAGTGCACCCCTACCAAACTCATAGCTCCAGGCACAGGGCATCACAGCTGCCAGCATCACAAAGAGGGAGACGACCAGAAGAGTGGAACACAATGTGCTTCCTGATAGAAATCAACAGAATCCAGATTCCAGGACAAACTACTTGGTTTACTCATGCACAAAATTACTCCCCTCAAAAAAAAGTGGACAGGGGCAGGCCTAGTGGCGTAGCAGTTAAATTCACACATTCTGCTCCAGCGGTCTGGGGTTCACCAGTTCAGATCCCGGGTGTAGACATGGCACAGCCTGGCAAGCCATGCTGCGGTAGGCGTCCCACATATAAAGTAGAGGAAGATGGGCACGGCTGTTAGCTCAGGGCCAGTCTTCCTCAGTAAAAAGAGGAGGATTGGCAGCAGATGTTAGCTCAGGGCTAATCTTCCTCAAGAAAAAAAAAATTGGACAAGGAACTTGTAGAGTAAAAGAAAGTAAGACTTTAAGAGACAAGAGACATATCAACTAATCACAATTTATGGACCTTACTTGTATCCTGATTCAAATAAGCAAACCTGTTTAACATATTTTTGGGATTTTTAAATATATATACACATGTATATTAAAGAGTTCTTATCTTTTAAAATTTTATACTAGAATATTTACAGATGAATGACATATCTAGGATTTGCTTTAAAATAATTAGGGTGGGCATATATAGAGAAGACTGGCCATAGAGGTAAAAGAAGCTCGGTAGAGGGTACATCTGGTTCATTTTACTATGTTTTCCTACTTTTGCATATGTTTGGAAATTTCTATAATTAAATGTTTTAAAAGCTTAACTGCGCCACTCACTTAACAAGGCCCAATACCTCTGAGACGCAGCTCTGCCTCCTCAGGCTGGGATGCAGAGGGTCCATAATCCCCTTCCAAGCGATCCCCCTCTTCTTTCCTCCCCTGGCCACTTGCCTCCACTCAATGCTCTCTCTCTTTATGGAGCCACGTGCTGCTTCTCTGGCCTAGAGCGTGTGTTTCTCATGCTTCGAGGACCGGCCCAAGTGTCCCCTGCCCAGTGAAGCCTGACAGCCAGCAGAAGCCATACCCCTCCCTCTCTGTGGTCCTCTTGGTACACAATCAACCCCAGCACCCACCATACGTCGCTCTAGTTGTATGTTTACATGATCTGCCCCACTGGTCTGGGATGACCCTCAGGCCTACTCCAGATATCAACATATGCTATTGAAACGACACTGCCAACAGGTCTCAGAACCCATCACACATACATATCTCCCCCACTGAGGAGGTGAAATGGAACTAAAACTGCCACAGAATGTTAAATTGGGACTAGCCATGAAATCAGCTACTGTGTTCCCTTCCCTGATATCTTCCTGGCTCTCCACAAGGGGGATGTCTGTGTGTACATGGGGGTGTTTTGAGTGTGTGTGTCTGTGAGGAAGATTCACCCTGAGCTAACGTCCATTGCCAATCCTCCTCTTTTTCTGCTTGAGGCAGATTAGCTCTGAGCTAACATCTGTGCCAGTCTTCCTCTACTTTGTATGTGGGATGCCTCCACAGCATGGCTGACGAGTGGAGTAAGTCTACAACATGGGGGCATTTTTGGAGCACCAGTAATTGAGATCCTGCTCCAAGCCTCTCATCCCAGTGGTATGTCCAGAATTTCCATATTGGGGGCGGGGGGGCACCCTGGGGTTCAGATGTGTAACGCACAGTGGGCCCACTCTTTTTAAACTTCATGTTTATTTATGGTGGCTTTATGGTGGGGCTGATGCAACCACATTGCCTCAGTCCAGGCTATTTACCCTCATCTTCCCACCTGGAAACACTGCTCTCAGGTGGTTTCCTAATGCTCTGATGTTTAAGGAAGCCTCCAAAAATTAAAATGCTTTAAAAAAGTACATTCCCCTACAAAAAAAATCTTGTTTGAAGTCATGTGTAGGCAGCGTAGGAAGACCATAGTAGGTGATAGATAAATGATGACTATTTTCAGAGCTCTTACCAACACCACACAACATATTTAAATGCATTTCTGTGTGTCTCTCTCTCACACACACATAAGCAACCCAATTCCCTCAGAATCCCTGTTTACCTTCTGTTTTCATCCAGGCCAAATGCCTGAGAGGAAATGCTAGGGCTAGTGCCTACTTGGGCCCCTCATAGGCTAGATCTTTATCACCTTAACCAGATGCTGCCTTTAAAAGCTTCACCCACTTTGGCTGATCCCACACCAGGTGGACAACTACCAAGCTGGCCAAGCACACTTCACCCGAGTGCAAAGGATGCAGTTTCTGCCCACGCCAGGAAGAGCCACTGGTAGGAAAATGACTGGGAAGGAGGTGCAGTGAGGGAGTGTGGGGCAAGAAAGGGATGCCCTGTGGTTGCACTTTTCACAATGGAACTGCTCGGTCGGGGGTGTTGGTAGACCATGGGCAGGATGGCATGACCAAGGGGGTAGGGGGGACAGAGCCTGAAAATGACAAGGGTGAGCAGAGCAGGACTTAGTACAGTTCAAGACGGTAAGGAGAAGGAACTGAATGAAACCAAGAGAGACCAAGATAGGACAGGCTCTCTGACACTGGGGGTGTGAGAGAAGCAGGTGGAGAAGCAGTGAAGGGCAGGGGGCGCATGTGGATGGCTCCATGACACGCCCCTGGCACACACTGCAGAGTCCTGCTTGCTGGGCACTGTCACAGGAACACGTGGAAAATATACAGGGTGTTCTTTACATGCTCAGTGACAACGATACTTTGCCTTGTCTCTCCCTAGGCCAGGACCTCCCTGCGAGCTGGAGTCACTTGTGACCCCAACACAGATCTTAGGGCTGGCACAGAATAGCATGATAAAAAGTATGTATGTTTGGGGGCCGGCCCAGTGGCATAGCAGTTAAGTTCGCACGTTCCGCTTCGCCAGCCCGGGGTTCACCAGTTCGGATCCCGGGTGTGCACATGGCACTGCTTGGAACGCCATGCTCTGGCAGGCATCCCATATATAAAGTAGAGGAAGATGGGCACGGATGTTAGCTCAGGGCTGATCTTCCTCAAACAACAAAAAAAAATGTTGGGATTGAAGAGGGAAGGGGACAAAAGGAAAAGGAGGGAAAAGTGGATAGGAGGAATGGATTAGAAAAGGGAAAAAGTGGGAGAAAGAGAAAAGAAAGGAAAGAGGGAGAAGGTAGGGAGAGAAGAGGAGAAAGGGCAGAAGAGGAAAAGAGAGCAGGAGAGTAACAAAGATGAAGGGCAAGGCAGAGGAAGGATAGGAGGAAGTGTTCATGAATCCTCTGGTTCTACAATACAAGGGTTCAAGGATGGGCTTTAGAGAAATCCAGACACCTGTCTCAGAGTCACGACCACTGCCATGCTAAGTGGGACAGCAGACAGAGGTGTGTGTCCCCAGGAGCAGACTCAAGACAGGCAACGGGCCTGCTACTGACAACTGCCCTCAGACCAGGTCTCTGACACAGTTGGAGGAAGACCTAAGGCCTCTCACCCATAAGGGTGAAAAGATGCCAAGTGGGCATCCCTGGGTTGTTGTTCAGGGGTTTGCCAGAAACACTCGGGCTAAGCACATTTGAGCATCGGGGCTTCCCCTCACTTCACTAGCCTGCTTCTTGAGGAAAGCCCTGGGCCAGCCTGCCATGGTCCTTTCAGCATGGGCAGGTGGTCCTCTCCCCAGTGTGCCCACAGAGGGCTATGCCTTAGATGCCAGCCATCCAGAGCTTATACTTACATTACCACCTCCAGGGACATGCTTAATATTGTCCTTGGAACCACACTTGGACTGAATATGGCTGTAGCTCACTTTTTTGGAGACTATCTGGACCTGGATTTTTAGAGAACAGAAAAAACAACACAAAGGGAGAGGGCTGGTTAGAACCGACAGAGGGCAGGCAGTGAGTCCACACGTGATGACACTGACCAACAGGGTGTTGTTAAAACTCCGCCCCCACCTTCAGCAGAACAGCTGTGGAAAAGCACAAGGGAAGGAATTTGGAAGAGCAGGAAAAGGAGTGAAAATACGAACAAACAACACAAGGTCAGAAGTTGCAAAAGTGATACATGGCCGTCATCACCGCTCCTTGGGGGCTAGGCTGTGGTACACAGGCCCAGACAGCAGCAGGTCCTGGATGCCCACGAAGGCATGGCTCTGCCCCCTTGCTCCTCTCTCCACAACAGCTGGGGCACAGTGTCCTATGGCAACTCTCTGCAGGTGGCCTGCACAGAGCGGCCCTCACCCAAGGATGGCACTCCCGTTAAATCTGAGGCCTAGAACTACTACAGTCAGACCCACTCTGGGAGGCAAAGGCTGCTTAGCAAAGCATCAGGCGGCTGGTGCACATGGCACAGATCTGATACTAACAGGAAGGAAGGGACATTGTTCAGCTATAAATGCAAATGGACCAGAGGCTACTAGACTTGCTGTGCAGAATCTTGGACAGCAGAGGGAGCGCAGGCCACAGGCTCAGCAGCCTCCACACTTCCACAGATAGCCCATTTGTCTCAGGGCTTGAGAGAGCAGGGTACAAGTGAGGTTTAGGTCTAGACTTCCTTTTGACTCAAGGGTAAAACACCTTCTTCAATCCTCCAAATGCCCGATCCTGTGCCCTGTGAGTTTCCTGTGCAAAGAGAACAGGCTCTCCACAGGGCTGCAACGATGCACAATCCGAGGGGCACAGCACACCGTGCTGTGTATGAATGGCTTCCCCAGGAATGGAGCCACACAAAGGCCCAGGCTCTATGGGCTGAACAAAGAATTCTTTTTGAGCCCTCTCAAGAGGGAACAGTTAGTTGCCAGCTTCCTTCTTTCCTTTACTTCAGAGCCCTTTGCAAATGATGCAGCCCCCAAACTGCAGATTTCTTAAGAGTAGAGAATTCCACCCTGAGACACGTTAACCCAAACACCTCACCGTTTCTTGCCTTCTTTAAAACTTCAATGAGGAATAACTGGTTAGCCAAGCACTTCCTAATGAACCCTGGTCTGAACCAGAGACTGCAGGACCTCTAGGCATCACCCAGGAGCCACGGTGCAGTCTTCTTCACCCTGCCGGACTGTACACAATCCTTGGCCTGAGACCTCCCATTCTGGTCCCTAGGGACTGGAGCTCAGGCTTCCCTGGCAGGCCTGGTCAGAGAGACCACCTACCTGCCACAGCTAAGGGAAAGTTCCCACAGCAAGCAGGAGGGGCCTGGTTCCAGGGTGCGGAGGCAAGGGGCAAGAACCTAGAGTTTTAGTTACCTCTGCCCTTCAGCCGATGTTATGATCCCTATGCCGAGTGGGTTTCCATTGGGAATGAGCACCCTAACTTTTGTTAAGAGGTGACTTGGGGAACCAGGACAAATGAAGCTATCTCCATACCCAGCAGTGTTATGAGACGGGCTTTCTAGTTCAACTTAAAGCACAGGTCTCCAGGGTTCCAGATGTGGGAAGGTTACCAATGCCATGTCTGACTGAGGAAGAACCTGGGTGCTCTGTGTGTTGGTGTGCATAACTGGTAGGTTTCAGATGAAGCTCAGTGTGAAGGAAGCGACTGAATGTTTTCGGATACATTTTATCCAGCTGAATAAATATTCCCCAAAGGGCTAATAGGCTCCCAACTCTGTTAATTTTCAGGGTTAATAAAAAAAATTTTGGATTGGCTGTCATCAAACACAAAGGAGGAAGATGGGGAGAAGTAGAAACTAGTTGAGGACAGGAAAAAAGTGCAATAGAAGGGAAAGTGACTCAGGCTAGAGGAGACAGTTTATCATCTTTTACCTTCAAGAGGTAATAGTCTAAAGAAAACTCACTTTCCCAGCAGGCGGTTTCTGTGCACTCGCAATTGGGCCGGCTGTTTTAGTGACTGCGTTAGTTTCAGGCTTTCGAGCTGTAGCAACTGCCTCTGTTTTTTTCTCTACTTTGGCCTGGATGGAGATAAAGGGAGGGCAAATTTCAAACCAAGAGGATAAGAGCCCAAATGCCAACAAGGAAGAAGACTGTAAGGGACTCGACTTCAGGCCAGGCCACCAGGCAGAAGCAGGTCATCCTTGCTCCTAGGAAAAAATACCCATTTCCCAGGGTACACCAAGCCAGAGCGAGGAGCTACAGACCAAAGTCTTGCAACATGAGGAAGAGATCGAGACGACATTCACGGAGAAAAGATAGGAAGAAGGGCAAAATTCATGATTCTCTTCTGAGTGTGTGGTGGGGTTATCAATTTTCAAATCACAATGCCCTCCCACTCAAATGCTCTGATATGCCCCAAGCAACCTGCCATCGTCACAGAGAGCCACTACTGATCATGGGAAGTGTTACACCCTTCAGTACAGTGAAACAGAAAATAATTTAATCAAGTTACTCAACTCCCCACCAAGACCCCCAGCAACTTTTGCACCATGAAAGAATAAGAGCATAGAAAGGGGGAGATGGGCCATCAGCACCACAGCCCCAGAGGTCTGGTTGGGTACACCTGAGCCACAATCTCTTAGCAAAAGCAACTTTCAGGCCCTTATCCTAGACTAATCCAGTTTGCCATCAGTGTTTTCCAACAGTACCAGGATTCTGCCTCATTTTGGATCCTCTTCAATTTTTTAACAGCTCTGGATTGCAGCAATTTAAGTATCCTATCCTGAGGAGGGGGTGGGGAGTGGCGGTTTAAGTGCTAGAGAAAGATGTAGGAAATGAGAAGGTTACTGCTCCAGGGACTTGAACTTGGATTTCTGCCGTTGCCTTTTTCACATACCAAGTGCCCACAGTTGCTAAGAGTTAACAAATAATTCCAGGATGGATGCAACCAGAAAATCCTTAAAGGGCACTGTGGCCTGCCATGTCTTTCTCCATTACTACACTCTGTCAAGTCCTTTTATTTAGAAAAGCTGGAGGCTCACAGCAAGTCATCTTGGCCAGAAGAGGACACCCTGGTCCTCTTTCAGACAGAATCTCCACCCAAGTCATGGCTCGGGGAAGGAAAAGGCATTCTGCCTTCTGCCTATCCTGACGCCTACAGTGCAGGGGTAAGAAACATGAAAAACCAGGTTCATGTCCAGTCTCTCTCACCTCTGCAGAGTCTCAGAGGTTCCCCTCTATTTGTCTTGTAAAGTAGAAGAACCCTTTTGCCTCCAGACAAAAATGTATGCCTAAACTCCAGAACACAGAACACAAGCCCCTCTGACTGAGATGGGAGGAAAAAGCCCAGAGCTCCGTCCACCCCTTCCCTGCTGCTGGGACACAGAGCCCAGGCTGAAATTCCCTGACACCGAATTCAATGTCCTGACTGCCCTTCTTCTTTGGTGGGCCTCTTGGGTTGATGTGAGGACATGCCTGGGGAAAAATAGTTCGATGCGGCAGCGGAAGAAGCAGGGGCCAGCATGCCAAGGACCTCAAGCTCCCTGGACTCACCCGGCCTCCTCCGGGCTGATGCTTGATGTTTTCCGTGGAGCCAACCTTGGAGCGGACATTCTTCAGATCAGGGGCAGAAGCATTGGTAGCCGGGCGGCTCAGCCTGGGGGCAGAGGAGCTGGGCTTGGCTGATGTGGGCTTCTTGTCCAATGAAGGAGTCCCAGAGGGCCGGGAAGGCGTAGGTGTGGGCTTGACTCGACTGGGAGCCACCCCTGCTGGGGGTGCTGCCCCAGGGACAGTGGTGTTTTTCTTCATGGAACTGGTGGAGGTGCTCTTTGAGCGACTCAAGTCAGCTGCAAAGGCAGGAGTGAGAGATAACAAGGGTTCATGGGGAGAGAGCAAAAGGGAGCCTTAAAGCCACAGAAGAGGTAGGGGTTTAAATCAGGGTTCCTCAATGTGGGGGATGGGGTATTACCTGGTGCAGACTTTGTAGCCATCTTCTTGATGTCTGCAGGTTTTCCCTCAGTCTTGATGGCTGCACATACATACGCTTTTTAACATTTAACATAACGTTTAACAAATTGATCTACCGAACGGCTCATATAATACTGAGATTAATTCATTCACTCAACAACTACCGAATGTCCCTTTTGAACCAGAGGCTGTGCTAGTCTCTGAGAATAGAGTAGTTAGACAGCCACGTAAAGACCGTGCCCTATGGAACGTACAAGGCCAGGCACTGCATCTAATTCTTTTCTACATCTTGATGCTGCCTTCCACATGACCTTAGAAGTAAGTTATAAATACATGCCTATGGAATCGAATGGCCTATTTCTTATCACGTAAGCCCATAACCACAATATGCTAGGGGCTGTGGAGTTACTAAGAAAGGAATAGTAAAATTCTACCTGGGAATTCATGAGAGTCTCCTTCAATCAAGATTTTCCTGAATATATACACACTTGCTAACCTCACACAGAGAGAGAACAAGGCTGCTGCTTTTCAACATACTCCATTAAGGACTGGTGCACAAGCAGGTCTACACAGCTCTCTGCGATGCTGCCTGGAGCTACAGCTGGGGCAAAGCCCAGGCCTCACCCTTCTCCCCACTGGTTCCCATGGGAAGGAAGGGTGACAACACTTACCAGTGGGCTTCTTGGGCAGGGGTGCCGGGGGACTCCTACTGCTTGGCCCAGCTGAGGCAACAGTGGCAGCTGCTGTGGCTTTTGGAACAGTTTGGGTGCTCTTAGAGCCAGGCCTGGAGGCTGGGGCAGAGGCTGGCTTGGACGGTGAGGCTCGCTTCTCAGGAATCTTTGCCTCTGCAACAGGCTGGTGACAGGGAAGTGGGAACAGAGCTGCAGGTCAGCAATAGCCCCAGGAAGTCATGCCAAAGGATGGTTCTATATATGCCTACAGCAGGAAACAGGGGTACTGTGTGTTTGGCAGCTACTGACAAGAAAATATATACGGCTGAAAGATCAAAGTCCTCCAGACAACATGAGAAACGGGCCATATAGAATGCTGTGTGATCTGGGGTCAGGAAACAGGGAGTCAAACTACCTCAATCCAACCTAAACCAGTGAGAACGAACAGCCCTGAAAAGTATTCCACACCACAAACTATGCTTGCTTCAGGATCTACTGCATTAAACACTGAGGAATTTAATGTATTAAATACTTGGCCAAAGATTAAATATATAAAACAAAAAATTAAAAATTATGATGTTCAGTCAAATTCAGCTATTCTTTTGGTTAAGATGCACCCAGTGAATGCTGAACAGAATAGGGCTGCACATGGAGAGAACACTGGCTGAATCAGTCAGGTCAGAAGCCTGAGCTCCAGCCCCAGTTGAGTCTTCCACTCACAATGTGTTCTTGGGAGATCACTGAGCCTCTCTGGCCTTTATTTTTTCATTTGGATAAAGGAGGGTGGAACAGAGGATCTCTAAGTACCAGCTTTGATAATACACGACGTTAGGGACTAGAGAATGGGAAGTCTCTGAGAGGCAGAGATGATGAAAAGGGGCAGGCGGAGGGTGCAGGCCTGACCAACAGAAGGAATGAAAAGCACTGATATCACAGCTATGGCTGAAAGCCAAAGGGAGAAGTTTCTCATGTAGATGCACAGCATCCGGGCTGCTCTAGTTCCCCTCCCATGGAGGCTGGGCACATCGTCACTAGTGAGGAAGGGAAGGAATCAATTTGGCCTGGTTTCTACAGGAACAGGGGATGAACACTATTTTGATAAGCAAACGTACCATGTTACTCAAGAGAATAAGCCAAACCACAGTCACAGTGCATGCAGCCCTTTTAGTCCAAAAGAAACAGCAACATGGAGGGCAGTGTGTTGGTGGAGATAAGTAAGACATTGCTTAAATGGAAAAGCAGCTGAGGAGATGCTCAGAAATTAAGGGCTGACATCCAATTAAATAAACTCTAACCCTGCAAACGCAGGGAATGAACATTTCTACAAATGAAGTCCCTAAGTATGGTATGAAGAAGCCTAAGGTTGGAATCAGAGGAACTGGTTCAGTTGGCAGTTCTCTGGAACATGTTGTAGGATTTTGTGCAAAAGAATTCTCTTTCTGTCTGCTCTAAAATTTGAGGACTAAGGGCTGGCCCAGTGGTGCAGCAGTTAAGTACACGTTCTGCTTCGGCAGCCCGGGGTTCGCTGGTTTGGATCCCGGGTACGGGCATGGCACCGCTTGGCACACCACGCTATGGCAGGCGTCCCACATATCAAGTAGAGGACAATGGGCATGGATATTAGCTCAGGGCCAGTCTTCCTCAGCAAAAAGAGGAGGATTGGCAGCAGATGTTAGCTCAGCGCTAAACTTCCTCAAAAAAGAAAAGAAGAGAAAAAATAAAATTTGAGGGCTAACTCAGATACCCTGTGGAGTCTCCTCCAGATTTTCAATGCTATGACTATGATTCAGAATAATCTACTGGGATCTTATTATTTTGCCAGTAAGACCAATAATGAAAAAATAAGTTAGAAAAAAGTCACTTGGAATAGAAATCTCTAAAGGATGTGACATTCTTCACACATCAGGCTCTTGGCCTCAGCAAGGTGCAAAACCAGCCTGTTTTCATAACTGGAGTTACCCTGTTTTTGAATTAATATTTTCTCTTCTGCCAGAATCATAGATCTACTTATTTTTCTGATAAGCTTTTTTCCCTTTGTTTTGCTTCTATAAATCTTTCTATCAAAATAAAGATAAAAAGAAATTTCATTAGACTTTAGTTTCTCTCTCAAAATGTTTCCATCTGTTTCTCATCTAAAAGACAAACAACAGTAATAATTGTAATGCAGATCATCTCTTCAGTTCAGCTATATCTTGAAACGCTGTCTAAAAGGTGCATGGCAAAGAGCCATGGAAGAACAGTGTTGACAGAGGCCATGAGCACCAGCACTGGAGTTAGACGCAAGTTCAAATACCGGCTCTGCCACTTACTGGCACTGGAGCTTATGAAGATTATTTAAAAGGAGGATATTAATACACATCATGGATCATTGACAGAGAATTAAAGGAGTTAACGTATATAAAGAAACTGCTACAGTACACGTCACTTTTATTATTATTACAGAGTGAAATTTCACTAGACAAGCCCCTCCTCCCTACACCCTCCTCTGTCTCCCCCAGGATTTGCTGCTGAATAAGTGTGAAGTAGGAGCTGAGCTATCACTCCAGTCATCTTCTCTCTGGCCTCTTATTCAGATAAATTGTTGTCTAACAATCAGGAAAAATAGTCAACTGGGTAAATAAGGATCAGAAAGCTTTATGAGATTTCATCACTCCTTGTCTATGACAGGATTTCCCAGTTTCTTGGCCAGGGTTTCAACCTGGACTACAATTCCTAGATTCCACCAGTTTTCTTCACAAGATTAGATTAAAACACTGATATTCTAACATAGGAAACTATTTCCCACCATAAATTTAAAGAATGACATCAGGCTGACCTAAAGGCTCTTCTTAAATAAAACAAAATGTTAAGGAAGGCAGCCACAGACTCCACCTACCCTCTCATAGAACCCTGTGAAGCTAATCCTGCTCCAAATTCACCAGTTTCTAGGCAATAATGTGTGGGTGACCTGGAAAACTGAAAAGTTCAGAAGGAGCCCAGTGAGAGGTGGACTAATGCCAAAAGCAAAGTAAGTTACCACATGATGCTGGAACCTGCTGAGTTCAGCTCGAAGAACTTACCACAAAAGTAATGGGTAAAATTCACTTCTGCAGGATGATTAAAGAGAAAGACAAAGAACTGAATTTGACTGAGAATTCAATGTGGGAATCATACTAGAAATAGATATCTGATTAGTAGTTGGAGTAGAGGAAACTGGTTAACAAGTATTTACACAGATGAAGCGTAAGGAGGAACCAAAGTAGATGCCATACTGTCTCCAACCAGTGCAGGGAAAGGGACAAAGCATAAAAGGCCTTCAAATGTTATGGCTGCAACATGGGCCCCCAAATTGATTTCCAAGTCGCCCTTCTCACTTTTCCCTTGTCCTTCCCCCATTCTACCAGCCCAATTCCACTGTCTGGCAGCAACAAGAGTCTATCTGACCCTCAGAGGGGAAAACTTTTCCCTGACACAGTGGTTAGATGACAACTTACCTTGGGCTTCGCGTCTTTTGAAGGTAACATGGAAGAAGGCCTGGTAGTGGCGGCAGCAGGGCGTTTGGGTGGGGCAGCTGCTACTAAGCCTGAAGCAAGGCTCATGGGTTTTTTATTCGACCCACCAAAAGTGGTGGGAGCTGGCTGCTTAGGGAGAGAAGTGGGCTGTGTTTTGGCTTTCGATGTTGAAGTCTTTGCAGGTTGAGTGGTGGCCAAAGGCTTTTAAGTTGATTTGTTGTTTTTTGGGGTTTTTTTTTAAAGGCCAACATCAAACACACAGACAAGAATACAAACAAATGAAAAAAAAGTATAAATTGCACAATTCAAAGTAAAATTATAAGCAGTGAGGATATACGCAACTGAAAATTAGCATTCCTTTCTTCTGAGCCCAGTGAAGAGTGGAAAGACACCAGATTAGAGAGAAAGAAAACTGAGAATTGTTTCTTAATGACAGTGGCACAAATTCTAGCAGTTTGGCACCTGAAGACTTAAATTCAGGAATAGCTTTAAACAATTAACTAACTTTTGGTGGCAGCAATAAATCTATGAAGAAAGCCACCAGCAGATGATTAAGCTATTACTATCTGGACCTTGATAAGGCAACATCAGCATCCTCTTTTAAAACCACACTAATGTGTGGCATTTGTAAGTTTCAATAAATACCAATAAGTTTCTGAAGCTACGATCCACCTTAAAAATCTGTGTTCTCTTTTCATGAATGTAGATTTCAGAATCTATTTCTGAGTAGCTCTGTAATTCCGTTTATTGTTGTTAGGGGAAGCAGAAACAACCTCTACAGGACATTTCTACAGATATTAAAGATCATAAGGTCCATGGCACAGATTTTAAGGTTTGAATTAGGCCACTATGGTAAAATGGGAATATAAAATCTTTTCCAAGCATATTCAAACTTAAGGAAGGACTCATAGTAGCTCAGCAAAAAGAAATTTCATTCATTATTCAAGCAACAATACCAGAAGCTACTGTTTAAAAAATTATAGCAGGAGAAGATAACCCACCATTCTGGCACCTACCTTTGTTTTCTTCTCTGGGCTTGGTGGGAGCTCCTTGTTTGGAGGGGCGGTGATGTCATTTCCGGTCACACTCACAGTGGGCCTTAGTTCTTCTGGCTTGGCTATTCCTACGGGCCAGAAAGTTATGCTAAGCAAATGTTTTTCATACCCATTCTGAAAATGCAAGTCTTAGGAGAGACAGACTACTAACTAGCCCTTCATTCTGAAAAAAATCCAGAGCTGTGCTGCTGAAATGTGGACTAGACTCCCAAGTTCTCCTTATTGTGATGGAGGACAGTTTTAGATTCCAGAGATTCAGGCAGCCTGTCCCTGTGGAGAAGTAACCTAAGTGGGATCAATGGAAGGAAATGGCCCTTAAAGTTTGGTTTCCCTTCCCTAGAGACCGGCGAAGGGGTTCTGTCACCCAACCACTAACTCCCGGAGCACACTGGGGACAAAAACCTCTTCTACTAGAGTTTATCTCTTGGAATAAAGGTTGCTGGGAGATGGGATAAGAGCCAGAAGATCATCCAATGTCCTCCCCTTACTTCCTTTCCCTCTAAAGCACCACTTTATGGAGGATGTGAGATTAACTTGATCTAGTTTTAGCAGTGACCCAGATTTCCAACAAGGGTGAGGACACCCATGAAATCAGACCCAGGGCCAGAAATAGTCTACTCCTAAAGCTATGCCCAGCAACATCACTGTGGGGCAGTTACTCCGGATTTCAATAGGGCTACACCTGAAAGCATTAAAATACCATAAAGTTTATAACCTGGGTGTGGGGAAGAACTTTCTAACTGACACAAAATCCACAAGTCACCAAAGAGAAGTTTGGCTAAAGAAAAATAAAAAATTTCAACGTGGCCAAAAGAACAATAATAAAAGTCAAGAGACAAGTGATAAACAGGAAAAAAATATTGAACCTCACATCAAAGACAAAGAGCTTATTATATAAATTACTCCTTCAAATCAGTAACTCCTATAAAGGCCAATAATCCACTAGAAAAATGGCCAAAAGAACAGTTTACAGAAATACAAATCACTTCTGAAAATATGAAAAGATGTCCAATCCTTCAGAGAAATGAAAATTAAAACTATATTGAAACGCCCTTTTTAACCTAACACACTGTCAAAAGTCCTAAAATTTGAAAATAGCTGTTGTGGACAACATGAAGATATACACTGCTGGTAAGTGTGTGAAACAGTACAATTCATGCGGGGTAGTCTAGTGGCTGAAAATTACAAGTGTAGATATATTCTAATCCAGAAATCCAATTTCTAGAAATTTCTCTTAGAGATAGTTACACACTTGCAAAATAGCAAATGTGTAAGGTCTTTCACCAGAGCATCATTTCTAAAAGCAAGACTTAAACAACCTGGAAGACTGCTAATAGGAAAGCGGTTAAAGCATCATGGCAGAATATCAATGCAATCTCTGAATCTGAAAAATAAAGCACGACTGATATGGAACAAGCTCTACTAAGTGAAAAAAAAAAAGCAAGGGGCACAATAGTACGTAGAACATGAAACCATTTGTCTACAAAAGGGATGGGTGAAAATACGTTACTATTGAAAATACTCTTGTATGTGCATTTTAAAAAAGTCTCTGGATGTATCATGATGAAACAAAACAAGACTAACAATTTTGATAGGGGAAAATGGGGCACAAAACTAGGGAGGATAGGAGGCTTTATTTTAAAACTTTTCATTTTGAAACAAGTATAGATTTACAGGAAATTGCAATGAAATGTACAGAGAGGTCCCATGTAACCTTTCAGCCAGCCTCCCCAGTGTCAATATCTTGCATAACTATAGTACGCCATCAAAACCAGGGTACCAATATTGGTAAAATCCACAGAGCTTGTTTAGATAGTTCCAGTTTTACAGGCACTCATTTGTGTGTGTGTGTGTGCAAGTACGCAAATACGCAGTTCTGTGCAATTTTATCATGTGTAGCTTTATGTAACCACTACTAATAATCAAAGCACAAAAATGTTCCATCACCACAGGGCTCTCTCATGTTACCCTTTTATAGCCACTCCACCTCCCTTCCCTTTCCAATCCCTAAATCTCTGGCAACTACTAATCTGCTCTCCATCTCTATAATATTATTTCAAGAATATTACATAAACAGAAGCATACAGTATGTTACCTTTTGAGCCTGGCTTCTTTCACCTAGCATCACGCTTTTGAGAGGCATCGTGTTGCTGCATGTATCATTAGTTAGTTCCTTTTAGTTGTGGAGAAGTATTCCATGGTTTGGCTGTGCCAGTTTAATCTTTCACCTACTGTAGGACATTTTGGTTGTTTCCAGTTGTTCACTACTATGAATAAAGGTGATATGAACATGTATTTACAGGATTTTGAGTAAAATAGTTTCACTGTTAGCATATGGAAATGCAATTGATTCTTATTTGTTGATAGTATATCCTATGACCTTGCTGACCTCACTTATTCTAGGATTTTTTGGGGGCAGATTCCTTGGAATTTTCTATATAGACAATCATGTCACCTACAAACAACAGATTTATTTCTTCCTAAGCTATATTCCTTTCTTTTCCTTTTCTTGCTTTATTTTGTCAACTAGAACTTTCAGTACTACGTTAAATAAGAGCAATGGCAGCAGGCATAATTCCTTGTTCCTGATTTAGGGTGAAAGCATTTAGTCTTTCACTATTAACTATGATTTTAGCTGTAAGATTTTTTGTAGACGCTCGTTATCCAGCTGAGGAAATTCTCTCTATTCTTTGATGAGAGTTTTATCATGAATGGGTGGTGGATTTTGTTAAATGCGTTTTCTGTGTTTATGATTCTTCTTCTTTAGACTGTTCATACGGATTACACTGATTTTTGATTACTGAACCAGCCTTGCATATCTGGAATAAATTTCACTTGGCTGTTGTGTAGAATTATTTTCATATATTGCTGGATGTGATTTGTTAATATTTTGTTTAAGAATTTTTGCATCTAAGTTCATGAGAGAGATTAGTCTGTAGTTTGTTTTGTACTGTCTGTCTGGTTTTGGTATCAGCATAATACTGACTTTCTAAAATGAGCAAGGAAGTGTTCCCTCCTCCTCGTTTCCGAAAAAGAATGTGTAAAATTGATGTTATTCTTTAAATGTATGGTAAAATTCTCCAGTGAAACCATCAGAAGCTTTTTAATTAAAAATTCAATTTTGTTAATGGTTATTCAGGTTTGTTATTTCATCTTGGCTGAGTTTCGGTAATCTGTGGTTTTTAAGGAATTGGCCCATTTCTTCCAAATTGTCGAATTTGTGAGTGAAAAGGTGCTCCTAGTATTACCTTATTTTTGTTTTAATGGCTGTAGTGATATCCCCTGTTCCTGCATTGGTGGTTTGTGTCTTGTCTCTTTTTATCTTTTTCAGTTTTGTTAAAGGTTTATCAATCCTATCTTTTTTTTTAAGAACGCACTTTTGGTTTAGTACATTTTCTTTGTTGTTTTCCTGTTCATAACTTAACTGATTTCTGCTTGCTTTGGATTTATCTCGTTGTTCTTTTTCTAGCTTCTTGATGTAGCAACTTCGATTATTAATTTGAGACATTTTCTCTTTTCTAATATAAGCACTCAATGCCATAAATCTAAGAATGTCATTATTTTCCCTTTATTTCTGAAGGAATATTTACCAGACAAAGCATTTGTAGTTGACTGTTTTCTTTTCTTTTTTTTTGAGGAAGATTAGTCCATCTGCCACTAATCCTCCTCTTTTTGCTGAGGAAGACTGGCCCTGAGCTAACATCCATGTCCGTTTTCCTCTACTTTACATGTGGGACACCTGCCACAGCATGGCTTGACAAGGGGTGTGTAGGTCTGCACCCAGGATCCAAATCGGTGAACCTTGGGCCACTGAAGTGGAACATGCAAACTTAACCACTGCACCACTGGGCTGGCCCTGTTCTTATTTTTTAGCCCACAAAAAAAAATGTGCCACTTCCTTCTGCCCTCCCTGGTTTCTGATAAGAATCACACTATCATTTGAATTGCTGTTCCCTAATAGATAATGCATAATTTCTCCCTGGCTGTTTTTAAGATTTTTTGTCTTTAGTTTACAGAAGTTTAATTATGATATATCTTAGCATAGATTTCCTTGGGTTTTCCTATTTGAAGTTCGTTCAGTTCATGAATCTGTAGGTTTATGTCTTTTGATAAATTTGGGAAGTTTTCAGTTATTATTTCTTCGAATAGTTTTTCAGTCTCACATTCTTTCTCATCTTCTGGGATTCCAATATATAAATCTTTTGTAATTGACACAGAAGCCTTTGAGGAGCTGTAATTTTTTTTTCTGTCTTTCTCTCTGTTGTTCAGACTGAATAAATTCTATTGATTTGTTCCCAAGTTCACTGATTCTCTTCTTTGACATCTCCAAACTACTACTGAGCCCATTGGACACTTTGTTTTTTGAGGAAGATTAGCCCTGAGCTAACATCTGCCACCAATCCTCCTCTTTTTGCTGAGGAAGACTGGCCCTGAGCTGACATCCATGCCCAGCTTCCTCTATTTTATATGTGGGACACCTGCCACAGCATGGCTTGACAAGCGGTGCATAGGTCTGCAGCTGAGAGCTGAACAAGTGAACCAGGGCCACCGACGTGGAGCGCACAAACTTAACCACTGCACCATCAGGCTGGCCCCAGACACATTTTTTATTTTGATTATTGTATCTTTCCTATCTATAATGTTTTTTATATAACTTCTACTTTGCTGAGATTTTCTAATTTTTCACTTGTTTCAAGAGAATTCGTGGGCCAGCCCCATGGCCAAGTGGTTAAGTTCATGCACTCTACTTCGGCGGTCCAGGATTTCACCGGTTCGGATCCTGGGTGCGGATATGGCACTGCTTGTCAGGCCACGCTGAGGTGGCGTCCCACATGCCACACCTAGAAGGACCCACAACTAAAATATACAACTATGTACTAGGGGGCTTTGGGGAGAAAAAGCAGGAAAAAAAAAAGATTGGCAACAGTTGTTAGCTCACATGCCAATCTTACAAAAAAAAAGAGAGAGAGAATTCATAATTTCTTGTTCAAGCAATTTTATGATGGCTGCTTTAAAATCCTAATTTCGTATTTTAGTAGGTAATCACTGTTTAAATTTAGTGTGAAGGTTCTGGCTGTAGTTTCAATGACAATTTAGTTTCCAGAGCCCTTGCAATGCAATTCTGGCCTGCTATGTTCTTCTGGCTCCATGAGGCTGTCACTCAATTCCTGCTGGTAGTGCCTGCAAGGGCTGAAGGCACTTCCCTGGGCCAGGTGGTTTTACTAGGTGGGGGTTGACTGACGCTGGACCCATGAAATGCAGACAGTTTCTCTTGGCCTGTTTTCTGGCTGCCCAGTGCTGGTTCCTGTTCAATCTCTGTTGATACTGCTGGGAGCAGGAAGCACCTACCTGGCCTTCTGCTACTGGAGAGAAGGGTGTAGGAGGAAATCTACCTCAGTCCCCTTCTGCTACTGGGTAGAAGACTGGACGACTTCAGGCCTATAGATGCCAGCGGTGCTATCACTTGGTGGGGGACAGAGGATGGGTTTCCCTGCCAGCGTGGGTGGCTCATACTGCGTTGGTGCCAGTGTGGGTGGATCACGCCTGCAGCTGCTGCTAGGTGTGAAATGGGCAACAGGTGGGCTCTCATGAGCTCTGCTGACACTGTACCAGCACGAGAATCCAGTCCTGTACCGCTACTACTGATTATGGGTAGAAAAATAGGGCTTACTAGTAGGTCTTTACTGGGCTTCCCTTTTCGTGGTCTTTTAGCACGAGAGAATTGGCTTTTCTTTCTTTTTTCTTTTCCTTTTGTTTCCCGATCTATGCCTGTTGGTGATTCCAGCTTGCAGGTACTCTCCAGTGCCCAGATTGGGATACAATAGGAGATTAAAAAGAAAACCCAGGGAACTCACTACACTGTCCTGCTTCAAGTCCTAACATCCCTACACAGTCTGCCCTCTCCTTTCCACACTTCAGATTCTTTTTATGATCGCTGATTTCCTTCCAGAGTATTTAGCTATATTTATAGGAGAGAAGCAGGAAAAAGTGAATCATCATCATCTTGTCTTGGTAGGAAAATTTCTAATGCATAGCATTTTTGTACTTTTTAAATTTAATTAAATTAAATTATTATTATTTTTTTTTAGGGAGATTAGCCCTGAGCTAACTACTGTCAATCCTCCTCTTTTTGCTGAGGAAGACTGGCCCTGAGCTAACATCCATGCCCATCTCCCTCCACTTTATACGTGGGATGCCTACCACAGCATGGCTTGCCAAGCTGTGCCATGTCCGCACCCGAGATTCGAAACAGCTAACCCTGGGCCACCAAGAAGTGGGACATGTGAACTTAACTGCTGTGCCACCAGGCTGGCCCCACATTTTTGTACTTTTTGATGTTTGAAACCATATGTATTTTTAGTCAAAAGTTGGATTTTTTTTAGTTTTAAAAATATAAAGAAATAAAAAAGCCCACCACACAAGGTTGGTAATGTCTTTGTTCTATAGCAAGCTGAAAGAATACCTTACCAAATGTGTGACTTACTGCCACTGGCCCCAGACCACTATGAACCTTCTTCAACAGGCACAGGATTTGTCAATAAACAACATGAACACTTCACTAAGTCTTACTGCCTCTGACAAAGGCATGCAACATTTCAACCTGCACAAGTAAGTGTGACTCACCTGACCCATGCATAAGCAGAAACTGCTGTCTCCCTCCCAGACAGTGCTTCTCACCAAGACCCTCCTCCTTTGCCTCAGAGGTCTACCAACCAATTGCTAATGACCATCACCAAAATGTCCCCACAGTTTCGCAAAAGACCGTTCAAAACAGAATTCATAACTGCTCCACAAAACTGCTCCCTCCTGCTGGATCTTTCCATTATTTGTACTACTATGTGTCGTGAAACTCAGGCTCAAAATTCACAGCATCACCTTCAACTCCCCTCTCTCTTGCAGCTTCAACATCCAGTTTTCAAATACAGTTGATTTCGCCTCTGTTATATTTCCCCTATCATGTCCTCGATATTTCACCTGCTACGACTTCCTGAATCAAACTATCATCACAGGATGTTCTGCATTCAATCCTCTGTCTTCTAGTTCATCTTAGGTACTCAGAACAAGTAAGTCTTCCCAAAGCCGACTTTGGGCCACTTCATTTATTGTCATAGGAAGTCACCACAATTTTTTGAATAAGGGAGTAAGGTTTAAACATCTTAAGGGGGTATTTGAAGCTAGGGTTCCAAACAACTTTCTAGATTTGTTCTTCCGTTATTTCTTGCCACATATGTACGGATGGCAATCCAATGTCCTGTGCAGACCAGAGTCACAAAGGAAGCAGAAAGTAAGAGATGGCAGAGAAAAAAGTCTCCAGAAGGGAAAGGAATGGAGACACATGTTTAAGGAGGAGCCGAGGTCCTGAGACACACAATCGCTGCAGCACTTCCTGCAACTGGATTCCTAGTCAATAAATACCTTTTTTAAAATTTGAGTTCCTGCATTTCCATTCTTTGAAATTAAATGATCTTTAACAGAGTGTTCTATAAACACTCGCCATTGTTCTTCTAACTAATGTGAGATGTCTAGGATTCACCTTTTTTTTTTTTTGCATCCCTTTGCCTGGAAGCCTTTCCCTCTGCATTGTTAGGCATCCTAGGCTTCCAAGACCACCCCCTCTAAAAAGTTGCCGTGATTCACAACCCTCTCACCCCCTCTCCACCCTAACTGAGGCATAAGTTGCTTGAGGATAATGACAATATCCAGTGCCTAAATAGGGACTGGCGTATGGTAGGCATATTGAATAAATGAATCTTCATATAATTTTATCTACATAGCATTTAGCAGAGTCAGTATTCAAACATTTATTAGGTGAATGGATCAGTGAGGTTTGCCAGTCATTTGAAATTTTTTTCTACCAGCATAAACGTGTTAGTGTGAACTAGGATAAACTTTTTCTGAAATAAACAAAAGTCTTCACTCCTTAGCACCTCCAAGGTGTATGGCACTGATTGGGCACCTGAAGGTCAGTAAAAAGGTGACACAATCTTATCCATGAGGAGCTTACAGTTCTGCCACAGCTAGAAACAAGCAACAGCACAGAATACCTGAGTTCTTGTCATCTTGGAGTCATAAGAAATCATAGAGGAAACACGAAGCTTCTTTGCCAATCTCCATTAAAAAAAAAACCTGTCAGTCTTCAAGGGTCCTTTCCACTTACACTTCCCTTAGAAAATACCCATTTCTAACTTTAAGAGAAAATGAGTGAAAAATTTCATTAAAATGTACTGAGAGGAATAAATAATTCCTCTCAGGAAAAGAGGTTATTTTGTTACAAACAACACATGATTTAAATTCCCATTGATTAGCTTGTGAATCATGGTCCTTTGTGCTCAAACTGGACTCACCACCAACAATAAGATCCATGGGGGGATGGGGGATGGGGAGGAGAAGAAAGGGCCGGGAAGAAAGACACAGAAGGCAGCCACAAAGACTGCAACATTTAGCTGTTTATTAAGTACAAGTCTCTCCTTCTCTCTCCTCTTTCCCTTTCTTCCCCTTCTCCCCACAAATCCTCCCAACACACGTACAGAAAGAGAAAACTAGAAGCGAGATTTGGTCAAACATGAAGAACAGAAAAGAATATTAAATAGTCAGCTTTAAAAGGCGCTTTTTCAGCTTAAACAAAAGTAAAACGTTCTCAAGAGCAAAATGGAAAACAGAGCTTGCATCCAGACCGTGCAACTTAATGAGTGGAGGTTAGTGCTGATAAACCTATTGTAAATCTACACAGTGACAGATTTTCAAGCAGGGAAATCAATCAGTTGTGATTGGATGATTTAGGGCTCAGGAATCATCTGGCTCAAACCAACAGGGAGCCGAGGGTTGGGAGGATGGGGGATGGGGTGGGCAGGGTGACATGAGGTCATGAAAGGGGTTCTATTTCTTATGTCCACCACCCTCCGACCCCATCCCACCCCCAACTCAATCAGCCACATCCTCAGTCTACACTGTCTGCCACGCTAGCAGACGTTCAGGTTGACCCAGCCAGATTCACTTTGTTCACTTTCTTGCCTCCCTCCCAGCAACCTTCTGATGCAAGGGAATTAAGCTTTCCTCAGGCAGGCAGACTCCAGCAGTAACAAGCGGCCTAACGCTCGTTTCGCTAATCTGTCACTTTGGTTCCTTCCTTGCTGTCTGCTTGTTCCCCATGGAGGCAAAATTTAGAAACATACCATCACGTGGGGTCTCTTCACACAGGAACGATGGAGTGCTCTGGGTTGCAATGACCTCAATTTCTTTCTTCCCTGCTAGAGCTGTCTGTCCTGGCTGTTTCTCACCTCCCTGGCAGACTTGGGAGCACAAATCTGTTCTTGTTTCACGAATATCTTCTTGTCCTTTTCCCTTGCTACTTACTTCAGGAGGCTGCTCCAGCTTACCATGGAGATGTGCCTTAGCAGTGCCCAGCTCCTTCTTCCCAGAGCTGCTGCTGCTGTTGCTGAAGTGGGTCAATTCTTCTCTCTTCTCGGCCACTGGTTCCTTGCAGATAAAAGGAGGTACCTCTTCAGCAGACAGGATGGGCAGTTCCCCAGGGTTCAATACGAAGCTAGCTGTCTGTTCCTCAGCCACTGTCACGGAGCGCTTCATGGCAGGAGCCCCCAATTTCCTGGGCATGGGACTCGGCTCTGGGCTACTGGTAAGAGGCAGCAGGCCAGAAGAAATCTCTTCTCGGGCAGGGAGCTGAGGATACTTATCTGCAAGGTTGACAGCTGGGGGAACTGAGAGGTGAGAACATTCAGACAGAGCCCGGCGCATTGCCTTTTTCTGCTGGGGGCCTTGGTCAAGCGAAGCCCCCTCCTCAGCAGAACTCAACTTCTCCAACTCCTTATCATGGTCTCTGATATGAGAGCTGGCATTCAAATATTCCTGGGTGAACTCCACCATAGTGATTGGTGGAATGGTAGTGGGTGAATGCTCAATAGTAGGGGCTGGGTGGGCTACAGCCACTGGCGGTGAGGACTCACATTCAAGCTGCCCAAAGTTATCACTTACCACCCCAATCACCTGGCAGCCAGGGGTGATGCCATTCTCCTTTCCTGGAATTGCTTCCCTTGAGCCCTGAGAGCCTTGAACCACTGGATGAAAGTTGGGGTTCCAAACACTGGTTTCCTGCTCCTTCACATAACAAGTAGAGATGTCAGCAGCCCCAGGGAAATCCAGATCTGGCTGGCTCTTCGTCTCTGGCCCATTCTTCCCTGCCACCATCCCCTGAACTACAGTGGCTTTGTTTTCGTCTGGCTCCTCTCTGGGTCCCAAATGGAACTCAGCTGTCTTCTGGTGTACTGAGTTCCCCTCTGAGGGATGGCAGGTTTCTGAAATCACATACCTGCTCTCAAGGTGACCCGAGGTTGCTTGATAGTCCTTGTCCTGCACTTCAATGCTGAGCTCTTTGTCTAGCTTCCCCTCAAAGCGGCAGAGCTTATTCTGCTCCAGGAAGCTGGCATTCTTCACGAGCCTGTCTTTTAGCTGCCCGTCCATGCTGACATTCAGCCCCATTTCATTCAGTTTGCCCTCTGTTCTCTGCCACTCAAATCCAGCTTGACTGATTTCTTTTGGGGAGTCCATTCGGCACTCTTCAGGCTTGCCCTTACAGAGCTGCCCGTAAGCGGCAGTGCGAGAGGCTGGCTGCCTGTCTGAGAGCGACATCATCTCTCCCACTGCTCTCCCGCCTCTAGCTCCTGAAGCTCTAACACCACCTACGATCACACAGAGCTGGCAGTGACATCACACCAAGTCCCCAGTATTCACAACAAAACCCATCTTTCCCCCAATGTTCCTCTCTCCTCACGTGGTTAGGTGCTTAATTTATTTACTAGCATGAAAGAAAGAATGAACGAACGAAACAGAAAGAGAAAGGAAGGAACCTGCTACTCTGCACAATCAAATGCCACTGTTAAACTGGAAACGTAATTTCCTGTTAACTAGCACTCTGTTTAGATCTGCACATTAAAACATGGTTTGGTGCCAATCTGGGTACGAGGATAGTAATTATTCTGGCTTTCACTGATACAGATACACGTTATACCCACACATTCACTTATCTGACACTATGCCCACACTTCCACACTCACCCACTCAAAAAACTGTTTTAAAAATAAGCAAGACTCATTTGCCAATCCTCAGCCATAAAAAGAATAACGATTCCAGAAAATTGCTCAAAATTTCACCTTAAAAAAAAGACCCTAATGTATTATCAAAATTGGAGGCATTCATTTCTCAAAGGATGAGTGGGTCTGCTGTCATAGCAACTTATCAAATTCACTTGAAAACTGACTTGAGTGGAGTCCCCCAAGCCCAGTGAGAGCTTCGTCTGTAGCTCTGCATTGTGGAAGAGTTTAATAAAGGGTTCATTTAAAGATTTCAGCGATCAGGGCTTTGGGGACAGGTACCCCAGGTATAAGACATTTGTGTGACAACACATCCCTCGTACTTTTACTCCTGCCCTGCTCTCTCTTGGTTCCTTGAACAAACTGGGTCTCTCCCTCCCGAACCAGCCCTGCTCTTTCCAGCCTACTGATCGCTTAGTTGCCATGTGAACACACTGGGGCAGCTTTCTTCCTCTGACCTCTGAAACTTTGGGAATCCATCAATCTGTGACTTGAGGTCTTATCTACCCATCAGAGCTGACTGCCCCTACTTAATTCAGCATGGTCCTTTCCTGCACTGGACTTTGAGCTTACAAACTGTACATTCAGGACTGAAGGATCTATAGAAGAAAATTCTCCAAAAAAAAAAAGTTGCACTGAAAAGTTAGGCTATACTTGACCTTGAACAAGCTGATTTTTATTGCCTCACCTGTAAGTCACCATCATGTACTAATATAGAATACTGTGAAATATTCTATCAAGACTACATGAGGGGCCGGCCCATTGGTGCAGTGGTTACGTGCACACGTTCCGCTTCGGCAGCCTGGGGTTCACCAGTTCAGATCCTGGGTGCGGACATGGCACTGCTTGGCAAGCCATGCTGTGTAGGTGTCCCACATATAAAGTAGAGGAAGATGGGCAGATGTTAGCTCAGGGCTGATCTTCCTCAAAAAAAAAAAAAGACTACATGAGATGTCTTTGTCCAAGATGAGGAATAGCCAGGTTGGAGTTTTTTAAAGCCATTTGCCGTCAACTGCAATGATTTGATTATAGTTTTCAAATAAAGCTTTTAGAAACAAAGGGCAAGTTAAGATTGTTCCACCTTTGGTCTATAAAGTGTGACGAGATTACCAAGGCCCAGCTCAGGAAAGTTTCCTTAACTGGAACCTCTGTCCCCAAGCACTCACCTTTTCTACTATACATACCACTCACATAATTTACTCAAGTCCCCAACTAGAGTGCAGGAACCAACCTTGTATGTCTTTTCATTAACTTCAATACGTACTACGGTGCTACATTCATGGTCAAGAGTGGCAGTGTTACACTGCTGAAAAAAATGTGAATTTCCATTTAAACTCTGTCCTGAACACAAACTGAGTTTCTCCTTCCTCTTGATCTTAAGTAGTTTAGTAGCAATACATGTCAAAGCACAATAATAGGTTCATTGGCAAGGAATCAGGGTCACCTTACTCTATGGCAAAGCTCTCACCAATGGGGAAAAAAAAGAGGAGGTTCGTGGGTTCAGAAAGTCTTGGTGATGAAATATGGTCAAATTTTGGCTTTCTTACCTTTTTTAAATACATATATTATAACTGAATAACATAATTAAATATGTACAATATACGTGAAAGTTATGAAAGTCTGATGGGGAGGGTGTTGTTGCAATGTAGTCACAAGGTGCCAGAGGCAAACTGTTAGAACACACCTTAGAAATCATATACGCCTCAACAACCTCACTCAAGCAAAACTAGTCACACTCCCCCAAAACACACACACACACACCCCACACCCTCAATTTACTGACATCTTCTATCTTTGGTTTGTGGGAAAAACATAATTTGGCTTGGAGTCAGAACACCAGGTTGTAAAATCTCTGCCACTTAATAGTTACGATTCTGAGCAATCATTTAACTGCTCCTAGCTTCAGTTTCTTCATCCATAAAATGAGGGGAATCTTTACGGCGCCTTCCAGTTTCACAGTTTAACATTCTTACGTCTCAATAAAAAGGTTGAAATGCACATTCAAGGAATCATGGGTCTACAGCCAAGTCCAACTCCAAGTGTGATTTTAACTTGGGGCTCCAGTAGCCAGGATGTTCAGTACACCCCAGCCCTCACCATGCAAGGGTGCCACCTGTCGGCAGAGGCATGACTGAGGATGAAGTAGCATGTGTGAAGAAATCAGCAGTCTGAGTTGGCTGCCACATTCTGAAGGGGGAGAGAAAACCCTAGGTAAAGAACAAGCATGGACACTTGTTCCTCAGAGTCAAATGATTTTCAGTTCTAGCAAGCCTACCCAGACCCTCCCCACCAGTACCCAAAAAAACCTAAGGCAATGACTAAAATTGTAAGTTCCTGCTACCTTCAAATCTCACAGACCCTGCCCCAACGAGTCTATCCATAAATAGAAAACTGCAAAATGGGAGTCAGCCAAAAGACCAGGAGCAGAAGCAGGAACCAGTAGAACTAAGGTGGCCAGTCAAAAAGGAGTACAAATTCTGGACCATAGTTCATACTGTGGATCAGAAATGTGGTTAGCCTGAAGGAAGATAAAGATGAGGTCAGCATCTGGCTACTTCACCAAGCAGGAGTTACAAGGCTCAAGAGTTGGAGAGTTAGAAGAGGCAGTCTGGGTGGGGGGTCAGCGGCCATGAAGTACAAGCCCAGATTAGAGGCGAGTGCCCAAGACACCATGTCAACTAGATGCTCGGGCATGCACATAAGCTTGGAGTCACCCAGGGGTCTGAGAACAAAAGGCATAGTAAGGGGACACCCACAGAATCCTTCCCTCAGGTAGGCGTGAAGTAATACACATAAAAAGCATTTAAAAAGGTAGCTAAAACACAGAATAGCTTAAAAAAATTAAGAAAATGTATTCAAGTATGGAGTAGGTTTTACCACTCCCAATAAGGAATATGACGTGACATGATGAAGCATAAGTCCCTGGACTGGAGAATTACTACATGAGATCTCTCTGATTAAAAAGGTAGGCAAACAAGACATAGAAGCAACCTAAGTGCCCACTGATTGATGACTGGATAAAGAAGATAGGGGGTATGTGTGTGTATATACACAATGGAATACTACTCAGCTGTAAACAGGATAAAACCATCCCATTCACAACAACATGGATGGACCTTGAGGATATTATGTTAAGCAAAATAAGCCAGATAGAGAAAGACAAACTCTGTATGACTCCACTCATACGTGGAAGATAAACAAACACATAGACAAAGAGAACAGATTAGTGGTTACCAGGGGAAAGGGCGGTGGGGAGTGAGCACAAAGGGTGAAGTGGTGCACCTATAAGATGACTGACAAACAATAACATACAACTGAAATTTCACAAGGTTGTAAACTACCATAACTTCAATAAAAAAAAAAAAGGTAGGTAAAAACAAACTACCAACTATAAGAAATACCATAAAAACCCTCATTTCAATAACTAATTAATGAACAAGAGCAAAAGAAAAGGTAGCTCTCAAAATTGGAGGAATTGCCTAAAAAAATAATATCCCGTTCTCCAAATCTCTTTTAGGACAAGGATCATTCCATAAAAACAGTACTGTAAGGACTCTGAAGTATGTAGTACTACAGTACAGAATCAGAATGCTAGAGCTCCTCTGGGGCCGGCCCGTGGCAGGTGGTTGAGTTCGTGTGCTCTGCTTTGGCAGCACAGGGTTTCGCGGGTTCAGATCCTGGACGCGGACATGGCACCGCTCATCAGGCCATGCTGAGGCGGCATCCCACATGCCACAACTAGAAGGACCCACAACTAAAAAAATATATGTAACTATGTACCAGGGGGCTTTGGGGAGAAAAGGGAAAAATAAAAATCTTTAAGAATGCTAGAGCTCCTCTAACTTAATCCTCTCATTTTACGAAGAGCAAACGGGATCCAGAGGGCAAAAAATGAAATGGTTTGTCCAAGATCAAATGGTAAGTTAATGGAAAAGTCACATAGAAGATGCCTGGTCTCTGAATGCCAGTTTTCCCACACCACTGAGCAAAAATTAATCTTAGTCACTGGACGCCTCTCCTTTTAAATGTTTCTTTTTTTGCTCAGTTAAAAAAAGTACTTCAGGGGCCGGCCTGGTGGCACAGTGGTTAAGTTCGCACGTTCCACTCTCAGCAGCCCAGGGTTCACTGGTTCGGATCCCGGGTACGCACACGGCACCGCTTGGCAAAAAGCCATGCTGTGGTAGGCGTCCCATGTATAAAGTAGAGGAAGACGAGCATGGATGTTAGCTCAGGGCCAGTCTTCCCCAGCAAAAAGAGGAGGATTGGCAGCAGATGTTAGCTCAGGGCTAATCTTCCTCAAAACAAAAAAAAAAAGTCCTTCAAGTTTTCATTGCAATTTTAATTTACCTTTTTGTGATCAATTCAAAACTCCCAAATTAATGAACAGTGTGTACGCACGTGTGTATATGTGTATGTGTTTGGGGGGACAAAAGCAAGTTTGAAATAAAGGAGAAAAAGAAGCAATGCATTTAGTTTTAGTGTCTATCTTAACCATGGTCTTGTTTTGTTCTAATTATGCAAAGAATGAGGAAGGTGTGAGTAATTTATTCCTTAGAAATCTTCTGTTACTACTGTCCACTCTCAAGAGAACTTCGATTTACGTTAATGTCTTTTTACAGTGCCTCAGCCCTGTGAGCTTCCCTTCATGCTGCTTTTGAGTAGGCAGGCAGGTCCTCCTGCTTCATTAAGAAAAGGTGGAGATCCAGAGGTTTTTACAGAGGGGAGGGGACAGAATGGCTTATAGTATGATTACACTATTGCTTTGCAACACATACCAAGGAAGAGATCACATGGAACAGGAATTAATAGGTTTCTTCTTCTCCAAATGAGGTGAATGCTACCTGGATGGCAAACAATGGGGAAAACCTAGCACAGAATAATTAGTAAAATCTGAGGATAGCTCTGTCAGTGCTCTCTAGTCTAATTCAGAATTAGAGGCATAATCTCACTCAGCAATGCACATTCTGAGAGACAGCTGCAGCAAGGAACTCAAACTTGCCCAGCCACAGCAATATTTTATCAAGTTGATGGATGACAAACTTACACGAAGTCTTAAAGGCTGAGAATGCCTAGGTAAAAAGAAATGTACTTAAGAACCAGAAGACTTAAATTCTAGACAGTTGCCACTGGAATTCCTTGCCTCTAGGCTCTACTCTTATTCATTCAGAACTCACTTAAATGTTACCTCAGTGAAGTCTCCTAGGCCCCACTCCCAAAGTGACTTCTTCGTCTTTTTGCACTATACTTGCTCTAACTCTTCTTAGGACTCAGAAAGTGCACCATAATCTTTTATTCACGTGCCTTTCCTGGGAGCTTCTACAAGCCAGGAATATGACCTGTCCATCTCTGCCACGCTGGTGCCCAGCATGGTATTTGACACACATTGAGTAGGCTCTCAAAAAAGTTCTGCTCAATGGAAGGATGGAGAGATTCCTTTTACACTGATTCTATATCATTTGACCTGATCCTTTCCATTATCAAACTTATCCAAAGAGGCACAATTTGGAACGTCCTTTGGGCTAAAGATTTTTAAGTTCCATTCTGTCTTGAGACTGAGCAAAGTGCATGGATTCCCATGTGTCTGGTCACAAGGCAGTTTCTAAAGCTTTTTTATCAGACCACATAACGACATGTCAAGCCTCCAAGGGTGTTGGCACAGCCTGCAGGTCTCTCATCTCAGCAGATGTTTCTGTATTGCCTTGTGCCTTGAGCTAGTACTCAACCTCTTCAGGGCCTTGGTTTTGATACGCTCTATAACTGGTTTCTCTGCATTCTTATCAGTTACCAAGGCAACCAAGAATCTTTCCAGATTGACCAAATGTTCCCTGCTATTGTCTCCAGGAAACAACTTCTAATAAATTATCATTAGAATGGCAGTCAATAATTCTGGTTATAATGATTGATGACATTCTTCACTAACAAATGCTGAAGGTTGTGAAGTTGCAATCCAGTTTCTTACCTGGAAGTAAACGATGTTTGTGTTTATATACACATACATGTATGCAAAAACATTTCAAAACCATATTTTACTAAATTTCAGAAACATTTCTTAGTACATGTTTAACTCAAAATCATGCTTCTCCCTGATTAACTTTCACAAGTTGGGAAGCAAACAGATGAAAAAATTGAAGCTAACAATCTCATTTATGTGACCCTTGATAAAGATAATTTGTATACTATGCCCTACAAAATGGAGGCTGCCCCAGTAGGAGAACCCACACCACAAATCTAAACCTAAGTCAGCCTGTACTTTTAGGAAACATCTGTTAAGCAAACCTAATATACACCAGTCACAACCCTCCAACTCAGCTTTAGCTAGCTGACCTGACCCTAGAAAACAGGACCCGCTGGCCTTACAGGGAAATCCCTGCCCTCCTAGCCAACGATGCCCTGCGATGGCGCTGCCTCTTCGAACACTCTTTTTTTAAAAAAAGATTTAATTTTTCCTTTTTCTGCCCAAAGCCCTCCAGTACATAGTTGTGTATTTTTAGCTGTGGGTCCTTCTAGTTGTGGCATGTGGGATGCCACCTCAGCATGGCTTGACAAGTAGTGCCATGTCCGCACCCAGGATCCGAACTGGCGAAACCCTGGGCCACCGAAGTGGAGCGCGTGAACTTAACCACTTGGCCACAGGGCCGGCCCCTCAAATGCTCTTTAAAACTCTCTCTTGCCTAAAATCCATCAGGAAGAGTGCGCCCTGCTTGCGAGGCGCTGGACTCCCCCAATCCATGGATTATTTTCCCTTGAATAAAGGACACCAAACTAGTTACTAAACTGTATTATTTTTGTCATTTGACAACTTAAAGCATTAAAATGCTTATAGATTAAAAGCCCTTCAAAAAGTACATCTTGAAAATTCCAAGGCTTTGCTCATTTAAGCATGTATTGACCCTCCCATGGCCTCCGTGTAACAGAAAAGAGAATCATCAATATAAACTAAGTAAAAACACAATCTCCTCCCCGAATCACCTCCAGCATAAAGTCTAAGATCCTCTGCTTATGGAGGCACACATGACTTCCGGGACCCAGTAAGAGCTTACCTTCTTTTCCTCAAGCTCATCTCAAAATGTTTCACAGAACTCCTTGCTTCCCAAACTTGACTCATACACTAGTCATAACCAAACTGTTTGCTACTCAAACATTCCATGCACTTGTAACTTCACGATACCTTTACACAATCTACCCCTAGAATGCTTTACTCTGCTTTGCTCTACAAACTCTTAGCCATGTTTCCAGACCCACTCAAATGTTACCTCCTCCATGAAGCCTTCTCTTGCTCTCCTAAGAGGACTGAAGTCACTTTCTGCTCTGTATTCCCATAGCATATAGCTCACATTTTTATTACAGAACTTCTCTCACTAGAGTAAAATTATCTGTGTATCTCCCCACTCTAGAATCCTTAAGTAGAGAATGTGCCTTATTAATCTACCCTTAGAATGTGGGAGTAGGGGCCGGCCCTGTGGCCGAGTGGTCAAGTTCGCGCACACTGCTTCAGCGGCCCAGGGTTTTGCCGGTTCAAATCCTGGGTGTGGACATGGCACCGCTCATCAGGCCATGCTGAGGCAGCGTCCTACATGCCACAACTAGAAGGACCCACAACTAAAAAAACACACAACCATGTACTGGGGGGATTTGGGGAGAAAAAGCAAGGGAAAAAAAGTGAGAATGGGGAGAAGAGAAAATGTAAATAAAATGGAAACCAGTTAAAAAAAAAAGAATGAGGGAGTAATGTTACTCGGTGTCTGTTGAATGAATGAACTAAATATTAAAAACGCCAAGTCATGTTGAAAGTCCACTATTTGCAGAGCAAGAGGCAATGTTTATATGACAATTAGATCTTTGTCTAAACTTATACAAATTGCCATCATTTTAAAAACTAAATAATTTCAGAGCCAGCCCTGGTGGTCCAGTGGCTAAGATTTGGCACTCTTACGACTATGGCCCAGGTTCGTTTCCCAGTCGTGGAAAGGATACACAAGCATGCACTGAAGCTTTAAAAAGAAAAAAAACCCAACAAATTCAATCTGCTCACAGCTGAGATGATCTGCTTCAATGTCACAGGTAAAAGTAAGAATGGAAGTCCTCTTTACTGTCCATTTCCCATTTTAAAGAAGTAAATATATCTGCAACACCAAAACTCAGAAGCTAAGTTGTTTATATTTGTTTTCTGAATCCTCCAATGCTATTGTCAGTCAGAGGGTAAAAGTGACTGGTGAGGGAGTGTGAGGCAAAGAACTTCCTTTTAAAGCAGAATAATCAATATTTGCTGGATTCATTTCAAAGAATATTTAGATGAGCTGGCTCAAATAAGAGGATTAGCAGCACAGGACTGTTTGAGAGTTAAAAGAGTTTAAGACAGTACTGAGCCTATAGTAAGTTTTAATAAATGGTAGCCATTTTTAGTTGCATGACATATAGAATTTCCCAATAAATTTCATTAATATACAGCTAGTAAGAAGAAGAAAAATAAAAAGTCAGCCTGGGTGGTCCAGTGGTTAAGATTCAGCGCTCTTACTACCACTAATGGGGTTCATTTCCCAGTCAGGGAACCACACCACCCATCTGTCTGTTATTAGACTGTGGTCGCTGCGTATTGTTGTAATGCTGAAAGCTATGCCACCAGTGTTTCAAATACCAGCAGGGTCACCTGTGGTAGACAGATTTCAGCAGAGCTTCCAACTAAGATAGCGTAGGAAGAAGGACCTGGCCACGCACTGCCGAAAAAATTGGCCATGAAAACCCTGTGAATAGCAATGGAGCACTCTGTCTCATAGAGCACTGGAAGATGAGAGGATGGTGCAAAAAGACCATGCAGGGTTCAGCTCTGCTGTACACAGGGTCACTAGGAGCCAGAATCAACTCAACGGCACTAGCAACAAAAACAAAGAGGAAAAAAAGCCAGAGGATGAGAAGGTAAGTGGGAAGAAAGCAATAAGGAAAGGAGCGTCACAAATAGCACTACAGTTAAGAAAAGAGATTACCAAAAGGATATTTCTCCCATTGTAAAATCATAGCAAGTTCTAAGATTACAAACGGGTTTTTCATCTGCTGAGCATATTTTATTTATGTGCAAGGGCCTTGAAACTGTTAGGATTTTGGGTTTACAAATTACTTAAAGTTTCACACCAAGAGAATTTCCCACTATAAACTGACATTCCCAGCTGTTAGAAAACAGTTGATGGGCTCAAGCAAACTAAAGAAAGAAATGAAGCCAGATAAAAATGAGACCAGGCTCTTGTTATGGCAAAGGGAAGGGCCTATCTATAGGAATCTGTGATAACTGTCCCACTCACAGAAAAACACGCCAAGTGCACTGTCACTTACAAGGAACCAATGTGGAGCAGTGACACAGACTAGCATCCAATACGGAGCACCCTTTCAAACTTGCTCTTCCCTTCACAAAAAACACAGTCCCACAATGAGTCCTTTTCTAACAAGTTGAGCTCACATTTCCTGAAGTATCTTTCCTGCCTAGAATAATACATAATATGTGAAGAAACTTTCTGCTAAAATTCCCCTAAACTTGAGAGTGGAATGAAAAAATAACAGGAGAGGAAACCTTAAGCTGGAAGAGACTTAAGCAGTATACTTCCTTTTCCTACTTCCAAAGAGGGAGACTAGCAAAAGATAATTCATTCATAATTCAAAAAAATGTCATGAGGCATTATATATATGTAAAGCTCTATAATGGGTGTTAGGAAGTACATATGAATAAATCAAACACAGTCTCTGCCTGGAGAAGAAAACGCTAGACAGAGTCAAAATATGTTGTTGGACAAAAATACTCAACACAGAAGACATCAACTCACTCTAGGATAATCTATACATTTAATGAAATGTATGGTATACATTTTTGTATATGATTTCTTGTATACATGTATTTCTTGACATACATGATTTCAAGAAAAAGACTGACTGGATTTTTCCCCCCAAAACTATACAAGCCAATTCTCAAGTTTATATGTAATAATGAACAAGCAAGAATAGTCAGGAAACTTTGAAAAAATGTAACAGGGTGAGAGGTGGGGCTAGACCTATTAGATACTAAAGTATATAATTAAGCCACATTGTGTTACTGAAGCCTGAATGGAAAGACCAATGGATCAGAAAAGAAAGTCCAGAAATAGATCGAATACATACAGGAATTCAGAACATGACAAAGGTGGTGATTCAGTGGGAGGTAGATTATCTAAATAACAGTGGGAAGACTAAGTAATCTTACCTTACACACACACAGAGAAACAAATAAGCAAATTCTAGATTGACTGAAGATTCAAAATGTGAAAAATTAAAAATAGAAGAAAAAATATACTTTTTTTGCTGAGGAAGATTTGCTCTGAGCAAACATCTGTTGGCAATCTTCCTCTATATAGTATGTGGGTCACTGCCACAGCATGGCCACCGACAAGTGGTGTAGGTCTGCACCCAGGAACCAAACCTGGGCTGCTGGAGTGGAGCATGCTGAACTTAACCCCTAGGCCATGGGGTCAGCCCCAAAAAAATATTTTTATGAACTCAGAGTAGGGATGGCTTTTATAAACTTGATAATATACAAGGAAGTCATTAAATAAGTAAAACACAAAATAAATCTATGCCAAGAAATAATTTTTCACCTATTATATTAGCACACCTAACAAAAAATAAATATCACACCTGTGGAGAAAGTTCAGGGGAACAGGTATGGTCTATGCTGAGGGTGAGAGTATAGCTCTGGTACATCTCTGTGGCCCTATGGGGAACAATCTGGCAACACCTATCAAAATTACAAATACATGTTCTTCAAACCAGAGATTCTACCCTAGAGCCCCTTTTTATTATACAGATGTACTTGTTCAAGTATGACATTCTATATATCTTATGCACCTTGTTTCTAATAGAGAAAAACTGGAAAACACCTAAATGTCCATTAATAAAGAAGTGGTAAACTACATTAGGGTATATCCTTACAATGAAATACCATATAACCATTAAAAAGACTGAAGCCGCTTTCTTTGTACTGATTTGTAAAGATCTCTAAAATAATTAAGTTTACAAAGCAAGACACACATCAGTATGCATGATATGTCTCATTTATATAAAATCAGGAAATATATATGTTGTTACTTCCTTTTTTGGGGGGGGGGGTGAGAGAGCTTGGCCCTGAGCTAACATCTATTGCCAATCTTCTTTTTTCTTGAGGAAGATTGTTGCTGAGCTAACATCTGTGCCAATCTTCCTCTATTTTGTATGTGGGATGCTACCACAGCATGGCTTGATGAGCAGTATGTAGGTCTGCACCCAGGATCTGAACTGGTGAACCCCAGGCCACCAAAGCAGAGCATGCGAACTTAACCACTATGCCACCGAGCCAGGCCCCACGTCATTACTCCTTTGTACATAAATTGTCTGGAAGGATGCATAAGACACTGTTAACACTGGTTGCCTCTCGAGAGGGAAACTTCGATGGGGGTTAAGGGAGGGAGGCAGACTTACATTTTACTATGTACTCCTTTGTACCATGTGAATGTACTGACCGATTAAAAAATTAGTTAAAAAAAAAAGTTTAAAAAAAACTATTAAAGTATAGATTGTCCTTGGGGGGAAAGATGTGACGGAATTTAGAGAAGAAACAATAAATTTTGCCCAAAACCTATCATCCTCCCCATAGCCACTCTGCCAAGACCACTCCTAATACACAGTCTGAGTGTGGCCTGGCCAAGGCAGGGGCCCGAAAGTTCTGTAGCATCTGCCTTGTTTCCTCAAGAATCAGAATAAACTCTCTTTTTACATTTCTTCAGAAATACTGAGCAAAAAGAGATGGCTAGATTTCAGAAAATTTACATGTTACCCTTTGTACCACTGCTGAAACTGAAGAACCCGTCTAGAAACTAAAACTAAAGAACTGCATAGAATGCTGGAAGTCTTAACGAAAGCTGGAAAGCCCTCTCCATATGACTCCATTTCTGCCTTGGCAATATGGTAGCTAATAGAAGGATGATAAAAACAGAAAAGATGACAATATCTTATGCAAATAACAACCTTTAGCATTCTCTACTCACATAGCACATATTCCTTACTGGGTACAAATTCATGCACAGCACAAGCTTTACCCAAAACAACAAGTCCACATCATGCAGAACAGCATCCCATGATGAAGCCTCTCCAAAAGCCTAACTGGCCACTAAGGCCAACTGGTGTTTTTTTATTTCTGGAGTTAGTAGCTGCATCATGCAAGCCGGGAAATAGTGATTAAGGAATAGCATCATTTGTAGGCTGTGAAAAGGCTCAAAGGCCAGAAAACATTTTCTGAAGGTTAGGCTCAGGGAAGCCATGATTAGATGTATACTTTTCAGGGGAAAAAAAAAAAGCTAACATCTCTAAATCTTAAAGGAATCATCTTGTCAATCTCATTCTAATTACTTGACTGATTAGAGCCAAACAGGGTAAAATTATGAGGAATCCTACATAGGCAAGTTTTATAGACTTGCCCATGGATATAGACTATGTTTCATGGATACAGACTATGCCTAAAACTCTAACACACGTAAGTAACACCAGTCTGTGAGCAGCAGACTGGTCAAAGATGTGGCTACATCACTGAGAGATCATTTCCCACTACTAGAAACACAAATAAGGTCTGTGCCTACCAATACTGGTCAGAGGCTACCGTTTCCTCATAAAGGGTAGACCATTTCTATTTGTAATCCAAAAGCAATTTGGGTATTTAGGCCCACCAGCACAAGCTATTCATATGCACTGACCAAAAAAATCCCCCATGCACACAGCTAGACACGATATGTTTCCTTCCTTCTGTGAATCTTTATACAAAATAATGATTCAAATTTGGCTATAAACTTTACAAATAAGAGGTACACTTCTTAAAAAAAATTAAGAATAGTGGATGGTGACAGGCCTTCTGCTAAAGGATTGTTGTTTGAAATTCAATTTCCCCTGAAACTCAAGGTTCAGTGCTAGGTAAAAAGGCATGCAACCAAGTCACCAGCCTCCTCAAGCTGGACACAAGGCATGCCTTGGCTGCAGAAAACACGTAATTAGCAGTTATAAGTTTTCATGCCAACAAACCAACTGATTAACAAGGATGATTAGAGTCTGGATGGAACCAAAGCACAAGCTCTTTGCCTTTTTGATGCTGACTCAAAAGCCACAAGCACACACTTTCCCCATGGCAGGTTCCTACCGCGGGACTTCAGTGGCTTGGCTCTCTCTCGTTCCTGGATTACAGACTTTGGCAGCAGTGGACTAAGTCCTCTGGACTTGGTAGGTCTCATGTAGCCTTTCATCGGTTCTGCCATTCTGCTCTTATCTTCCTTCTTCCCTTCTCCTTTCATTGGTTCAGATTTTTCTGTCATTTTGTCAGGTGCCTCCAAGATCTTATCTTTGGGTTCTGGGAGTCGAAGACCCTTAGAAGCAGTCACAACTAAGTTATCTGCCACACTTGCAGGAGTGGCTTCAGCTGTGCCATCTATGAAATCTGACTGGAGTTCTGGTGTTGCCAAGGAAGCATAATCCAATTCTGTGATTTCAGAAGCCAGACTAATTCCTTCTGATTTACCCTTTTTACTTTTTGGAGGCAAAAGAGTCATATCTCCCTCATTCTTTAAACTATCTGGGCCCTTGGAATCTCTGTCTTCAACATTTTGGTCCTCACAGAAACTGGGCTTCTGTGCTTTGTCTCCCAGTAAGTCAGGCATTTGAACCGGAGCAGAACCTGCCTCAGACTCTTTCTTTTCATTTACTGAATATGTGGGAAAATTATTCCTATCTGCACGTGCTTCTAGGACTCTGACCACACCTGGTAGGCTTTGGTCATCTATAGGCACTCCAGAACGATGGTGCCCCTCTGCTAGCTCTGTGATTTTCTCTATTGAATGCTCAGATGCACCACCAAGCACTGACTCAGATTCTCCTATCACATGCCCTCCATCTAACCCCGCTTCATTTTTCATGGGATCAGGAAGCTCACCTTTATTCTTAAGACGGTTATCTCCATGACTGTTAACTGTTTCTATGGCTGCTATAAAAGTTGGGGTAATTCCTCCTGTGCTTGCAGAGGGCATAATAGCAGAAGGAGCCTTGGGTCCTTCTTGATCTGGGACTCCATCTTTGCTGCAATTATCTACCACTAATAATTTGGAAATCTGGGCTGGAATTGTCTCCTGCCCACTTTTGGCCAAAGCGTCTGGAAAGGAATCACTCTCCTTCACTACTTGAGGAGTAGGAATGGACAGTTTTTCACAGGCTGCTGATTCCTGAGTCTCTAGAGGAGGTGACTTATTCATCAATCCTGATGGTGTTCTGGGGCAGGTAAATGTAATATTTCTATTTTCGTCCACATAGCCCATTCCTTCAATTCTGTGGTCCCCTGTGGTTTCCATGGGAACATGTATTTTTGTTGCATCTATCTTATTCTCCAGAATGTGCTTCTCGGGAAAACTATTTTTAACTTTTTTACTTTTTTCATCATTATTCAGTTTATTTGGTTTGTCAGCCACTGCAGTATGTCCCTTGGCTGGATCTGTCTTATTCTCCTCAGACAGTACTGAAGGAACAAATCCTGCCCCCTGGATTTGGTCTTGGCAGCTCATCTCTGTCACTTTGGCAGCTGGTTCAATAACAGCAGAATCCTTGACTGTGTTTATTTTGTCCCCACCAACAGCCCCAAGCTCAAAAGAATTAACCCCAACATTTTTACCTTTTTGGTTAACTACTTCCACTGTGGGTGTATCTGATGTATGTGAGAACAAAGGGTCATGATTTACAGGGAAAGTGAGTCCCAATTCTTTGTTTTGATGGGAAGTACTACCAGCAACTCTATCCTTCCCTTCAAAAGGTGGGTTGAGGATTTCTTCCTTACTCTCCATGCTAGCAGGCTGTGTGGAATAATTATTTTTAACCTTTTTGTTTTTGCCTTCACTGCTTTTTTTTTTAGGCTTTTCAGAAATCCAGGGAGCTGCCTCATGATCCATCCAAGGACACTTTCCTTCCTTGCTCTGGTTACTAACACCTGTATCTATGGCTATGTCTCCTCTTTCTGTTCTAGCACTAGAAGTCTGAGTCATGCCTGACCCACTTCCCAAAGGAATCAGTGTCTGCAAGGTGCCTGCCACCTTAGAGTCAGTTGTTTCCCTAGGCTCCTCCATCACCACTGCCTCAGTGACATCAGCCATGGCTCCTGGTTGCTTTGAAGCTTCTAGCCCCAACTCCTCACTCTTATCCCCAGTAGTCATTCTTTCAGTTTTAGGGGCTGGCTCACTTGGCACAAGAACAGCTCTGCTGTCCTTCTGGCTGTCTAGAGGAAACGGCAATTCAGATCTCGCTCTTACCTTCCCAGAACTCATTCTTACTTTTCCAGAACTTCCCCTTCCCTTCCTGCTTTTGCTGTCACCTGCTGTTCTCTTAAAGGGTTCATTCCCTAGCCCAGGAACCTGAGCTAACACCTTGTCCTGAAGCTGCTCGGAAGCAAAGATGCCGATCTCTTGTCTTTGCTTGGGAAAAGCTTCTTTTTTCAGTTCTTTCACCTCTTCAGCTCCTTCAGAAAACTCTTTCTGTTTGTCATTATGTAGTTTAGTCATTTTACTTTCATCATTCCCTTCTTTTAGATTATTTTCTAATGGATTACTAGCTGTTAAAGTGGGTAGCAAATTAAGCAGTTCTTTTGCTGCTGTGGGTTTTGAAACTCTACCTGTAGCCTCTCGGTTCAAGATAGGAGAGCAACACTCTTTGGATCTGATCGCCAAAGGAATTTCTACTCTGTGTGCAGAAATTTCTGTCAGGGGTCCTTGCAGATTGACAGAGCTTATTGTCTGGCTTTTATCTACAGAAGTCTTCAGGGTGGGTGTAGTCTGTGGTCTGCATTCATCTTGCTGCAGCGGTTGCTGGTTTTGGCTCTGTGGTACTGACTTGTTACCTTTGACCTCTCCCTCTCCTTTCAGCTTCGGCTGAGAATTTACTGCATTTTGGGGGGGTTCTTCCAAAGGACACAAAGGAACACTGAGACTCTCTGAGACAAAGTGTTCAGCTACCAGTTTGGATGCTCTGAAGTCAATTTCAGATTCCTTTTTCAAGTTTGCTCTGGATAGCAGTCCATATTCCATGCCCACAGTGGTAGACTGGTTAGGGAGAACACCTGATTTTTGTGGGTCAGCTGCAAAGAGATGACCTTTAGGCTCGTCTGCATTGTCATCATCCCAAGGTCCCCCAGCCCGAGGTTGAGAGTATCTCTTTTGCTTTGGTTTCTTCTTTTTTTTCTTCATCATCATGGGTGCGCTTTCTATATCCCAGGCCTCCCTGCCAAGATCCCTCTGGGGTTCAAGGAAGTCAACAGGAAAAGTTTTCCTTTGGTTCCCAGGCTCACCACAGGAAGAAGAACCAGAGACCCAAGTGGACTGAGACAAAGGGCAGGGGCCCAGCCTGGGATCAAGAGTCTTCCGTGGAGAAGAGACTCCTAGCAGCTCAGGAGGCACCCTGGCAGGCCTGGGCCGGGTGGGCCTGCGGTCACTGGGTCTGCACACTTGTTTGGCTTGTGTGGGAGGGGTACCTGCAATATATGAAGTTGGCTAAAATTCCAAACAAAATACTCCTTATTATTGTTTCTTTTTAAAAAGTCCATTCAGTGACTTATTTAACTAGTCTATTTTCACCAACCACATACTCATTCCTTCAGAATGTTTTCTGAAACATTTCTTACCTTTAACTGGGATTAACAAATATTTAACAAAGATCATCATCTCAGGTAAAGTTTTTTTTCAAACATACTTACAAAATATTTGAAACGAGAACAGAAATTCAAATAGAGATCTTCTAACCTCTATAATAAGCACTTACTGTCCATAAATCTCATCTGGTATTTATATTTGTCAGTATTTTTAATAGGTACATAATTCCCAAGTATGCAACAAGATGGTAAGCTCTTGGCTCTTTTTGGTGACATTTATTCATTAACTGAATGAAATATACATGATTTTGGATAGAATTTATAATTCTAAGAGTCTGTCACCAATATTATTCTCATTACTTGTCAAACTAACCAGATCGATTTTCAGAAACAGACCAGAAGGCCAGACTTATGCTACTTTAAAAAAAAAAAAAAAGAGAGGAAAGAAAAGAAAAGGAAAAAAGATACTGAATTAGTATCTTGGCCAGGGAAAAATTTTCATCATTGCAGAACAAGAACCTCCTACTTGAAAGACAAATGTCTTAGATTTCAATGTTCTGTTCCTAAATGTACTTCCTAAAAGACAAAGAAATAGACATTATGCCAAGTAGTGTAATGAATTAAAACAATTAGGATGAGCACCCTTGGAAAGATTTCAGGAAGTCAACCGGTCCGACCTTTGCCTCCAAGTCAGTGCAGTGTGGATCCAGGATTCTGGAAAGAGTCCTATTAAGAGCAGGTCTAGAACAGCTCTTGTCAAGCCTGACTTAATGAAATGACTTCAAAGAACATTAAAATACTTACATAGTACTTTTTTGTTCTCATCTTTACCCCTCCCATGGCCACCAAATCCTACCCTTCATTAAACACCTCAGGTCACTTATTGCTTCTCTCCAAAACTTGCTAGGCTTTAGCCCTCCACAACACTTATAACATTTAATCTGGCAACTAATCAGCAGCTATTTGGTGCCATCTCATACTATTTTATTCAACTATCATATAAATCTTTGGTTTCAGAGTTCTTGCCTAGGAAATTCTCTCACCACCCAGGCTATAACATAATAACACAAGGGCAAGACCTAGACTTAACTATGTGCCTTAGGATGGTGTATTTCATACACAATAAGGATTTAATAAATGTTTACTGTATTTGATGTTATATCAACATAATTGATATAAATTGAGTCACTAAAACAAGATTTAAACAAAATCAAATGTTTATTTAGCTCCTTCTTGGTGTTAAACAGTGTGCAAAGCACTAGAGATTCTAAGCGAAATAAGTCATGGTCCCTGCCCTCAAGTTCACATTCTAATCAGTCACAGAAAAGTAAGCAGAGAATCATTAAGTTGATAATCACATACACACAGTTCTGGCTTACTGTCAAAAACCTGTGATCTTAAAGTTCATTGAATAAGTGAACTGTAAGTTAGAAAGTATCTTAGAGCAGTGCCTCTCAAAGTCTAACGTACGTAAAAATTATCTGGGGAACTTGTTAAAACGCGCATTATGATTCTGAAGGTCTGAGGGGGAACCCAAGACACTGCATTTCTAACAAGCTCCCAGGCAATGCAGATGCTGTTGGGCCATAGAATGCACTGTAAGCAACAAGGGTTTACAGAACATTTGACCAGTTTATTCCTCTTACAACTGAGTAAGTGAGATATATGAAAGTTAAACAACCTGCCTAAGATCACACAGGATAGAATAGTGAACAGATGAACTGGATTAAAATTTAGGTGTCCTACGTTGATGTAATGATAATTTTTAAATATGTAACAAGCTGACTTTCTAAACAAGACAAAATCTGTCTAAGAAAGAAAACGGACTTCATAAACAATACTGCTAATTAACACCATATAACCAGGGACAATGTCTATCCCATCACCCCATCACTCCCAGTTTCAGTTGTTTCAGAGCCCACTTTGTTTTCCTAATTTACCTGAGGTCTCTGAAGACAGTTCAGAAGGCTGACTACTGACTGGTTTCTTTTGGTCTAGTTTCTCTGACAGTGAATCCTCATCTGCTGGCAAGCTGTACTTTTGGCCCGTGGCTGTGACTGGTTCTAAAGGTAACAGTGAAAAATACACAGGTTTCAGAGAAGCACTATTTCAGCTATTTCTCCACCTTTGAGAAATTGGAAACAGAAACAGTTTTTGAGGAAGGAGAGATGCTCCTATGAGGGCAAAATAGAACTGGTGTAGTAGTTGGAAGGTGGAGGAAAGGCTGACTTTAGAGGTTTTTGTTTTGTTTTTTTAAGATGGGAAAAATAACTGTTCATACGTTGGTGGGAATGATCCAATGGAAAGGGGAAAAAACAGTGAGAGGCAAGAAAGAGGAGAATGGCTAGGGCAATGTACTTAAGTAGGTAGGAGGAGAGAGGAGCTAGTATAAAACGGAGAGGCTGGACTTAATTAGGAGCAGGGACAATTTCCTGATAGTTACAGGAGGGAAAGCAGAGTTTATGGATACAGATACAAGTAGTTAATTAGACGAGGTAATGGAAGTTTGTGAATGTTCTCTTTTATTGCTTCAATTATATGAAAAACAGGAAGATCAGGAGAGAACAAGGATAGAGAACGTGTTGCAGGAGAGTGAAGGTAAGAAAGAGTTGTCTAAGAGAGTAGGAGTGAGTATAAACTTGCAAAGTATAGTTGACTGTCTTTTATTTGGTATGACTTTGTCCCTTACCCTTCTGGAGACTACACTCTGGTAGAAAGAAATACCAAGAGTAAGTGTAAGTCCATACCTGGTGAAATCATGGAAGCAGGAGCAGCTGACTGCCCCTCATCCTGGAGAGATTCTAACTGGGAATCCTCACTTATTTCTTCCTGTGTCCGTGCAATTTCCATGTCCTTGACTGGAACTGGTGCCACCTCTGAGGGTGGTGCAACATCCTTGGCTGGAGTCACATTGTTGGTCAGGGTCACCTCTGGACCAGGGGGCAGAGCCACATCCTTAGCCAGGGCTACCTCTGTTTTTGGAGGCAGAAGCACATCCTTGACCCGGGCTACTTCTGTTTCTGGGGACAGAGCCACATCCTTGCCCAGGGCCATCTCTGTTTCTGCGGGTGGAGCCACGTCCTTGACCAGGGCCACTTCTGTTTCTGGAGGTTGGGCCATGTCCTTGACTGGGGCCACCTCTGTTTCTGGGGGCAGTGCCACATCCTTGCTTAAGACCACCTTAGTTTCTAGAGGCAGTGTTATGTCCCTGGTCAGAGCCACCTCTGTTTCTGAGGACAAGCCCACCTCCTCAGCTGAGGATTTTTCTGTGGATGATACAATGTCCTTAGCCAGTGCCATTTGTATTTCTGAGAGTGATTCTACAACATTGGCTTGGGCCATCTCTCTGTCTGTGGGTGGTACTATGCCCTCAGCTGGGGCCAAATCCATTTTAATAGGTGATGCTCTCTCTGTTTCTTTGAATACTACTACATCCTTGGCTAGGGCTACCTCTGTTTCTGTAGGCAGTACCATGTCCTTGGTAAAACACACATCTGTTTCTGTGGGCGACAGGACATCCTTAACAGGGGCTTCTTCTGTCTCTTTAGGTGGTACCATGTCCTTGACTAGGGCCATATCTGATTCAGTGGATGATTCCATGTCCTTGGCTAGTGACACATGTGATTTGGTAGGTGATTCCATGTTTTTAGCCAATGCCACCTCTGTTTCTGCAGCTGGTGCCTCGTCCTTAGCTGAGGTCATCTCTTTTTCTCTAGATGATGCCATGTCAGCAGTCTTCAGTCCCATCATTTCCAATGCTTTCATTGGTGCCCTCTCTTCTGCTGATGCCATTTCTACCTCCTTGGCCGGCTCTAAGGGAAATAAGTTGGAAATTTAGGACCCATCATGGTCTGCCTGTAGCTCTGCATTCAAAACTTACTTTCTTAGAGCATTAGGAGTAGCTGGTTTCTGCGACCATAACACTCTAAACATAACTAAGAAACTGTCCAGTTAATGCATTTGTGCCTAGTCTTTGACACTCTCAATACTTAGAAGAATAGCATATCAGGAGAATATATAGTGGAGGAGGAAAGGCAAAGGAGAGAAAAAAAAAATCAGGTTTAAAAAAAACAACACAGGTACACAATTAATGTCAGAAAGGGAACCTGAGGGACGTCAAGAGAAAAACTCAGAGTTCTAAAACTAACTGAATTAAAAAAAGGGATTTTCTTTGCCCTTTAACTCCAAGTATTGTATTTCAATTATAACTTGAATCCTCTAGCTGTGAAATCAGTAATTTAGCTTTAAAAACACTTGAGATGGTTCTGAATCTTTATCTATACTGCTGCACGCTGCTAAAAAAGAAATCTGATGATTGATATTGACTATTGGTACTGCAACCCTTAACTGATACAGAGGGGTTCTAACAACTTACCTGCTGTGGGCTGCGTAGGTTGTGTAATGGCCTCTGCGGAAATGAAAGATTCCAACTGTGGAGAGTTTGGGGCTTCCACAGACCACCCCTGAGGCACAACAGCTGGAGGAGCAAATGTGTCACAGGGAAACAGACCTAATATTGAAACACAAACACATCAAACAAACACATTTTTGAAACTTAGTCAACACTAGGAAAAAAAAGGCATTTGATATTTAAAACCAGTTTTACATAGACCCAATGACCAATGAAGAACAAAGCAAGAAAGTTTTAAAGTAAAAACTGCTGACATTCTTCAGGTTTTAGCTAATTGTTAATAGGTGTATAGTATAACTTTATCCCTGTAGTGACATTAATCAACACTGATTGGCTACCTTCTACAGTGTATTACAAAGATTCAAAATACCAAAGACTGAGCTCTAGCTCCAACATCACAACCAGTATAATATAATGTATAGTAAGGAATTGTGAGTCTTAATTTCCCCATCTGTAAAATGAGATTAACACCTCCCTTTCCAATACCAGAAGTTTATTATATGAAAACAGTCTGTAAATTATTAAGAACTAGACAAAGATAAAAGGATCATTATTTTGCTGTCCTCTGATAGATACAACAGGGGATTTAATATCACATGGTCCTTGCCATCAAGATTATTACAATTTAGCTAGATAGGCAAGATAGACATACATCAGATAATGCAAATTGTACAGTAAGGACTAAGTGCTGTAAGAGTTTAAAAACAACGAGGACCAGAATAGTCACAGAAGGATTCTGAGGAGAAGCAAGAGCAGGAAGAGAAGAGAGAGGGGTCAATTTTAAGGATGGAGAACACTGAGAAGAGAAAAGTATAAAGATGCCAACAGGACAAGAATATTTCTGGGACTACAAGATTAGTCTGATTCAAACAGATCTTGCAGACCAGACAGGGAAAATAGGATTAGAACAAACAATGGAAGAAGGATCTGGAAAGCAGAGAAATTTAGTCTTGACAGAAAAAAATAGGGTGTCTTAAGGTCTTAATCATGAAAATGAGATGAATACAGAACAGGACTCAGGGCAATCAACACAGTAGGTATATCCAGAATAAATTTAAAAGGGAGCAGGAAGTCTGCTAGGAGACAACTGAGGTAGCCTAGGTATGACATGATAGAGGTGTACACTGGGGAAAAGCAGAGGGAGTATAAAGGAAAATAAGAAAGATGCTGTAAAGAAAGAAGTCAATGCAACCAAATAACTCACTAGCTAGTGAGCGGAAAAGACAGAAGTCAAAGCCAAAATCAAAATATCAGGAGACTAGACACACAACTCAAAGTCAATTCACCTAACATTCTTCTCCCAAGAGATCTTCGGTCCAAAGAAAAGCATAAATGAAAAACATTATTAGCTAGGATCTTTACAAATACAAAATTATAAGCATTGTTTGAAGTGAGATTTACTGATGATAGGTACTAAAGGAAACCAGAATATGTCACCCCAAAATACGCCTCTTTGACACAAAAATTATTTTGAGGGGCCAGCCCTGTGGCCCAGTGGTTAAGTTTGCGCACTCCGCTGCAGCCATCCAGGGTTTCGCCGGTTCAGATCCTGAGTGTGGACATGGCACTGCTCATCAGGCCATGCTGAGGCGGCGTCCCACATGCCACAGCTAGAATGACCCACAACTAAAAATATACAACTACATACCAGGGGGCTTTGGGGAGAAAAAGGAAAAATAAAATCTTAAAAATAAAAATAAAAATTATTTTGAGCTGCAGGCCATGAAGAAGCAGGAAATCCAGAGAAAGCACCTCACTTTCTGCCAAAAGGCAGAATATAAATTCTCCTTTTACTAGAGACAGACTCTCATCAGCCCAGAAAAAGGGCACCAGAGGAACCTACAAGCAAATCTTACTCCATTAGTTCCCCCCCCCATATAATTACCTTCCCACAGTACGTTACTCTTGGAAGCCTAAAATTGCTTTCCTTGGTCCTGTCATTTCTCTACAAATGTATTGTTCTTTATTGAAGATGCTATATAAACTGAAATTCTGAGCTACCACTTTGAGTTACTTTTCTCCTGTGTGACGTACACTGCATGCATTAATAACTGGGGGCAGTTAAAACCCCCAGTTAATAAAAACACTGGGGTTTTTTTCTCTTGTTAATCTGTCTTTTTGTTAAAGAGTACCAACTGAAAACCTAAGATGGACAGAAGTAAAGTGTTGCCTCCCTTATAGTACTCTGGCCACATTCATGTTAAAAGTTATACAAAACCAGGAATGAGAATACTACTAATTGATAACTAAGATCTGTTTAATGTTTACTATGTATTGGACACTATGTGAAGTGCTTTTACATAATTTTATTTAATCATCACCACATCTTTAAGGTAGGGACAAGTGTTGGCCCCATTTTACAGATAAAGAAACCAAAATTTAGGGAGGACGTAACTTGCCCAAGACCATTAGCTAGTAAAATGTGAAGACAGAATCTGGCTCTAGGATATAAGATTCAAAATCCCATGAGAGGAGCTAAGTAGCCCCTGAGTAGCCTAACTGTGAATTCTCTCCTGTGACTCATCTAAAAAGAGCCTTCTCACAGCCAAAGCCCCCAAAGCTGACTTTGCCTAGTGGTTTACTTCAAAGGTGATGAGTGAAAGGCTACATAATTGTCTGGAATTAAGAAATAAATCCAGTAGGAGAAGTCATACCATAACTGTCTTCCAAGGGATTATTTTGTTCTACAAATGCTGAAGCACTGGTTGTTCCACTGGGGAGAAAGAGCAATTCTTCCAGGCCATCATCATGGTGCATCTTAAAGGGATCTGGAATAAAGAAGGAATTTAAAACACATTCCCAGTGAATACAACTAGAAAGATTAGCATTCCTTTTATCCTAAGATAAATATTGATTAGTTACCTGTATGTTGTCAATAGTAAGTTAAATAAGTTGAGATAATATGTGACTGAGCATGGCAGGGAATCAATAAATATTCACTAATTCATTTGTGATGAGTTAAAAATATGTAATCTCCTATTCTCTAAGATTTGATTATCTAAATCAGTCAACAAATATATAAAACTAAAAGCACACCTAATGCTTAATTCTGTGATATACTAAGATGTGAAAGTATAGGTATAATTAAACTTTCAATATATATTTACATAGTAGATATTCATTTTAGGTTATTAAAAAAAATACAGCCAGAACAAGTAAAAAAGACATTTTCACCTCATGTGGACATCATGAAGAAAACGGCATTTCAAAAGCTGTCTGAATGAGACAGGGTGAACAGCTGGCATCTTGAAAGGAGAAATAAGCTCTAGACTCAGGATTGGCATGAGTAAAGCCACTCAAAACATCAAGTAAACTCTGTGCCTTCTTACACAGAAAAAGAGCAAAACTAGTCAGGCCAAGCAAGAAGCTGGCTCTCTAGAAAGGCGTTCTCAAAATCTAGCACACATCTGTATTACCCTGAAGGCTTATAAGAAAACAGATTACTGGGCCCTAAGTATCTGCATTTCTAACTAGTTCCTTGGGAAATGCTAATGACTCATTCCCTTTAGGCACTTCAACTGTCAGAGGCAACTGCATAAAAAGCCCATTCTTGAGGCTCTGAGGCAGCTACACCACCCTCTTCTAGTAAGATTTCAGGATTAGGAGCGACCATGGCATTGGGGAGCATGAACAAGGAGATGGTAAACTGAAAAACTATTGGGGATAGAGGAGGCCCCAGTGCTGCTTCTTCAGAACAGCAGGAGAGCTGGAACATGAGCGAGATTACAAACATTCATTCTCCCTGTTCTTATTTGGTTTGGGGTAGCTGCTGCTTGCTCCACCTCTCACACTTCCACTGAAGGAAAACAGGATGCTTAAACCATCAACGAGAATAACTGCTGAATGGTTTGCATTAGGATGGTAGATCGCTAAATCACATTACTTTTTTATTGGGTGCTTACAACATGGCAGACCCTGTGTGCTCTAAAAACCCAAAGATGTATAAGGTCAGGGTTGAGAATATTTAGCAGAGGGATACATTTTAGTTCAAGTCAAGAAAGATCTTCACTTGATAAATATTTAAGCTGAGAATTAAAGAACTGAGTGGTCAGGGGGAGAGAGGAAGACCTTTTCTGTATCTGCATTCCCTCCCTTAGTGATCTCATCCACTCTCACAGTTTAAAATTCCTTCTATAAGTTAACGACACTTAAATTTGTATCTCCAACCATTTAAACCTCTCCTCTTATTTCTTGACTTTTATATCAAATTGCCAACTCTTAATGTATAAAATAAAGCCAAAATGTAACGTTTCCCAAATGACTCCTCACACAGTCTTCTCATCTCTAATGGCATTCTATTTTTTTGGTCAGAAAACTTGGAGTCACCCTTGACTTCTCTCTTTCATACACCATATCCAATTAATCAGAAAATCCAGCTGACTTCACCTTCAAAATGTCCCCCAGAATCTATTTCTTCTGCATCTCCACTGATTAGAGTGTCTCACAAGGGTGCAATCAAGGCATTGGCTGGGGCTGTGATCATCTGAAGATCTGACTGTGGCTGGAGAACCTGTCTATACAATGGCTTACTCACCTGGCTGCTGACTAGAGACTCTGTTCCTCCCCCAAGTGTGCCTCTCCATAGCAGCTTGCTATCCCCAGGGTAGGTAAACCCAGAGTAATCAAGATGGAAGCCACAATGTCTTTTGTAACCTAATCTTAGAAATGACATACCATTATTTCTGCCATCTATTCTATTGGTCACATAGACCAAGCCTGGTACAATGTAGGAGGTGACAACACAAGGCTATGAATACCAGGAGGTGGGGATCATTGAAGCCATCTTGGAGGCTGGCTACCACACCTGACTTGCAGAACATTATACTCTTCTGAGTTTTCTCTAACCTCAAAACTGACCATTCCTTTGAAGGTAACTTCCTGACTTGAATTAGTAATTAAAAACTACTCACAAAAAAAAGCCCTGGCCATGATGGCTTCACTTATGAACTCCACCAAACATTTAAAGAAGAATTAAAACCAATTCTTCATAAACACTTCCAAAATAATTGAAAAGGGGAGAACACTTCCCAACTCATTCTTTGAAACCAGTATTACCCTGATACCAAAACTAGACAAAGACATCACAAGAAAACTACAAATCAATATCTCCTCTGAATATAGATGCAAAAATCCTCAACAAATATGTTTACATAAGTACAAGCATATAAAACAAATTATACACCATGACCAAATGGGAAGCATCCCAAGAATGCAAGGTTGGTTTAATACCCAGAAATCAAGTAACATAATATGTACATATCACTAGAATGAAAAATAAAACCACATGATCATCTCAATAGATGCAGAAAAACCACTTGACAAAATCCAACACCCTTTCATGATAAATCACTCAACAAATTAGGAATAGAAGGCATTTTCCTTAATCTGATAAATGTCATTCACAAAAAACTCACAGCTAACACGATACTTAAAGGTGAAAGACTGGATGCTTTCCTGCTAAGACCAAGGACAAAACAAGGATGTCTGCTCTCACCAATTCTATATAACACTATACTGAAGGTTCTAGCCATGACAATTAGGCAAGAAAAAGAAACAATGGTATCCAGATTGGAAAGGAAGAAGTGAATTACATTTGTAGATGACACAATCTTACAGTTAGAAAATCCTAAGGAATCCATTAAAAAACAACTAGAAGATAAAAGATCAACATACAAAAATCAACTGTATGTCTATACCTTGCAATGAACAACGTGAAAATGCAATTAAGAAAACAACTCCACTGACTCATAGCATCAAAAGAATATTAGAAATAAGTTGTACAAAAGGGAGTATAAAATTTATACTCTGGGGGATAGCCTGGTGGTGTAGTGGTTAATTTCGTGTGCTCCACTTCAGTGGCCCAGGGTTTGTGGGTTCAGATCTCAGATGCAGATCTACACACTGCTCATCAAGCCATGCTGTGGTGGCATCCCACATACAAAAAATAGAGGAAGACTGCCACAGACGCTAGCTCAGTGACAATCTTCCTCAAGTGAAAAAAGGGAAGATTGGCAACAGACGTTAATTCAGGGCCAGTCTTTCTCACCAAAAAAAGGCAAAAAAATTATACTCTGAAAACTACAAAAATATAGTAGAAAGACATAAGATATAAACAAATGGAAAAACATTCCATGTTTATAGCTTGGAAGATAACATTGCTAAAATGGCAAAACTCCCCAAATTGATCTACAGATTCAACATAATTCCTATCAGAATCCCAGATGACTTCTTTATAGATATTGACAAGCTGGTTCTAAAATTCACATGAAATTGCAAAGGACTTGGAATAGCCAAAACAATCATCAAAAAGAACAAAGTAGGAAGACTCATACTTTGCAAGTGCAAAACTTACCACAAAGCAACAGTAATCGTGACAGTATAGTAACAGCATAAGGACAGATATATAGATCAATGGAAAGGAACTAAGAGTTGAGAAACAAAACCATGTGTCTATGGTCAATAGATTTTCAACAAGGGAGCCAAGACCATTCAATGGGGAAAGAATAGTCTTCAAAACAAGGAGCTGGGACAACTGGATATCTACATGCAAAAGAAGGAATCTGGACCTCTATCTCTCACCATATACAAAAATTAACTCACAGTGGATCAAAGACCTCAAATCAAGAGCCAAAACTATAAAACTATGTTTAGAAGAAAACATAACAATACATCTTAATGACCTCTGATTTGGCAATAGATTCTTAGATATGATACCAAAGTATGAGCAACAAAAGAAAAACTAGATAAATCGGATTTCATCAAAATTAAAAACTTTTGTGTACCAAAGGACATCAAGAAAATTAGAAGACAACCTACAAAATGGGAAAAAAATATTTGCAAATCATAAATCTGGTAAGGGTCTAGTATGCAGAATATATAAAGAACTCTTACAGCACAACAGAAAGAAAAAACAATTAAAAAATGGGCAAACGGGTCCAGCCTGGTGGTGTAGTGGTTAAGTCTGCATGCTCTACTTTGGTGGCCAGGGGTTCACAGGTTCGGATCCTGGGTGCAGACCTACACACTGTTCATCAAGCCATGCTATGGCAGCGTCCCACATTTGAAATAGAGGAAGATTGGAATAGATGTTAGCTCAGTGACAATCTTCTTCATGCAAAAAGAGAAAGATTGGCAACAGATGTTAGCTCAGGGCCAATCTTCCTCATCAAAAACAAAAGGGGAGGTGGGGGGGAAGGGATCTGAATACACATTTCTCCAAGGAAGATATACAAATGGCCAATAAGCACATGAAAAGATAAAAAGATAACCAACATCACTAGTCACTAGGAAAACGCAAATCAAAATGACAATAAGATACCATTTCACATCCACTAGGTTAGCTATAATTTTCTTTAAAGGCAAGTGTTTTCAAGGATATGGAAGAATTGCAAACCTCATACATTACTGGTGGGAATATACAATGGTGCAGTTGCTTTAGAAACAGCTTGGCAATTCCTCAAATGATTAAACATATAGTTAGCATCTGATCAGCAATTCCAATCTAGGTATATACCCAGGAGAAATGAAAATAAATGTCTACACAAAAACTTGTATATGAATGTTCAAAACATCCTTATTCACAACAGTAAAAAATGGAAACCAAAATGTCCAGCAACTGATCAACAGATAAACAAAATACAGTATATCCATAGAATGGAATAGTATGCATCCGTATAAAAGAACGAAGTACTGATCCATGCCACAAAATGTATGAACCTTGAAAACACTGTGCTAAATGAAAAAACCAGTTGCAAAAGACCACATATTAAATGATTCCATTTATACAAAATGTCCACAATAGGTAAATTTATAGAGACAGAAAGTAGATTAGTGGTTGCTCACGGCTAGGGTGGATAAACAGAAAGGGGGTGATATTTAAAGAGAACAGGGTTTCTTTTTGAGGTGATAAAAAATGTTCTAAAATTAACTCTGGTGATGGCTGTACATACGTATGAATATAACAAAATAAACTGAATTGTACACTTTAAATGGACAAATTGTATGGTATGTGAATTATATCTCAATAAAGCTGTTTTTAAAAATTACCATATATGTAGGATAGCAAATAACTGGAGAATGATATAGAAAATCAAGTACTAGATCATTTGGAAGCAGCTGTGAGCACCTTGTAAGTCAGATAGCAAAAAAAGAAGCCACACATAGGTGGAAACAAATAACTCGGACTCTCAATCTAGTTAACTTTGACATGGAGGTATCAATGCTATTGCTTTGAGGCTCTTTTTCACTCCATTCCTCTCACCACTTCTAGCTCGAGTCAACTACAGATAGGCTTTTTGTCTCTATAGATTAGTTTGAATTTTAAGGAAATTGGGTATGACTCTTCATTTTCTCTTCTGTCAAATAAAGATAACACATACTTGGTAGAGTTAGATATGAAAAATAGATAATATGTATATAAAGGCTCTAGCACTATGTCTGGCACAAAACAGGCACTCAACAAATGGTGCTGTTATTACTGTAATAATTCCTTTTGGAAGAATTAGAATTCTAAATTACTGCTGATCATTTAGTCTTCAATGAATATGAATTTCAGTTAATTTATTCAAAACAGTTTTTGAAGGGGAGACAACTAGAGGGACATGTGTCTCAGAACAGATAAATAGAGAGGAGAAAGGGTCAACTAAATGTTCACGGGAACTAATTATACCTTGGTTGTGCTTTATGAGCTTTATTTAGGCTATAACATTTTATCTGAGTGGCATTTGTGGCTTTTTCAGGTTTATGTCATAGTTCACATTCAGCAGTCACAGCTAAGCCTGCACTTACCAGTCTGGATAGGATTCACCACTTGCTCGGGTTGGAAGCAAAAGTTCGTATTTTCTGGCCAGTTCTGATATCCCTGGTAGGCCATGTTCTCTTCAAGGAATTCAGTTGGAGATCCTTCAAATAGAAACATGAAACAAAAGTTACACGGTATCACCTTTCTCCTCCACTAGAGTTGAGTTTCTATGAGTATTACAGCTAGTACAGTAAACAGTCATACCCAGCTAGTGCCTTTGAAGAAAGATTTTTTAAATTTTAAGATAGAAGGAAATAAAGAACTGGAAAACATAAGTTGTTATACGGTTAAAAATACTGTAGGAGGACTTCTCATTATGGACATGTAAAAAGGTTAGTGATTTTTATCCACAAAAGAACAAGTATAAAATTGGACAAAATTGTGAAAAGCGATCATTTCAAGTCATTGGAATTAAAAAAAAAAAGTCTGGTCTGGTGCCGGCCCAGTAGCACAGCAGTTAAGTTCACACGCTCTGCTTCAGCAGCCCGGGGTTCATGGGTTCAGATCCCAGGTGCAGACCTACACACTGCTCATCAATCCAAGCTGTGGCAGCATCCCACATAAAAAATAGAGGAAGACTGGCAAAGACGTTTACTCAGGGAAAATCTCCCTCAAGCAAAAAGAGGAAGAGTGGCATAGATGTTAGCTCAGGGACAATCTTCCTCAAAAAAAAAAAAAACCCAACCCAGATCTAATTAAAGGGAAAGATAGATAAACCATGTTCATGAATGGAAGATTCAATATTGTTAAGATGGTAGTTCTCAAACTGTCCAATAAATTCTCAAACTGACAATTAAAAATCCCAGCAGAACGTTTTGAAGATACCAACAAGCTCATTCCACAATTTATATGGAAATGGAAAAAACAATAGAATAGCCCAAACAATTTTCAATAAAAACAAACTGGAGGATTTATATTACCTGATTTCAAAAGTTACTACAAATGTACAGAAACAGAGTCAACGTGTATAGAACGTACATAAGATAAATGGAACAGAACAGAGTTTAGAAAGAAATCAACACACTGTTTTGGTCAATTGGTTTATAACAAAGGTGCCAATATAATTCAATGGGGAAAGGATACCTTTTCCAACAAATGGTACAAAAACAGCTGGACACTTACCTCACACCATATGCAAAAACTAACTCCAAATAGATTAAAGACCTAAATACAAAGAGCTAAAATTAAAAAAAACTTGGGGAAGAAGAGGAGAAAACTCTCTATGACCTTGGAGGATTAGACAAAGATTTCTTAGTCATGTCACCAAAAGCACAATCCACAAAAGACAAGACTGATAAATTGGACAGCATCAAAATTTAAAATGTTTGCTTTTCAAAGATACCATTAAGAAAATGAAAAGAGAAGCCAAAGACTGGGAGAAAATATTTGCAAATCATAAATCTGATAAAGACCTGTATGCAGAAGAGATTAAAATCTTTTTTTTTTTTTTTTTTTTTGAGGAAGATTAGCCCTAAGCTAACTACTGCCAGTCCTCCTCTTTTTTGCTGAGGAAGCCTGGCCCTGAGCTAACATCGTGCCCATCTTCCTCTACTTTATATGTGGGATGCCTACCACAGCATGGCGTGCCAAGTGGTGCCATGTCCGCACCCAGGATGCGAACCGGAGAACCCCAGGCCGCCCAGAAGCGGAACGTGCGAATTTAACCACTGCGCCACCGGGCCAGTCCCTAAAATCTCTTATAACACAACTATAATTACAATCTATGTTAGGTCAGTTTTAACGAGAGAAACAAGTTCATTTATCATGTTAAAAACAATATTTATACGAATTTAAATATTGGTACATATTTGTAGCAAATATTTGGTACAAAACTTAACTACTGGTAATATAGTGATTGTTCAAAACTGTGTTTAGGTATTTAACATGGGGAAATAGCTATTTCACTCTAACTTTTTGTTTAGTTTTGCTTATACTTGCAATGAACAATGTGTACAGTTTTTGTTTCCCTACCTACTGTTTGTTCTGATTATATTTATTAAAATGTTATTGTTTGTTGAATCTAATGATAAAAAATTGAGACATAAAAAGGCAATCTCTTACAACACAATTACAAAATAAACAACAATTTTAAAATGGGCAAAGATTTCAAAAGATACTTTCACCAAAGGAAATATACAAACGGGCGATATGCACATGAAAAGAAGCTCATCGTCATCAATCGTTAGGGAAATGCAAATTAAAACCAGCACAAGATACCACTGCACAACCACTAAAATGGCAAAAATCAAAAAGACTTACAATACCAGGTATTTGAGAAGATGTGGACAAACGGAAAGCCTCTTTCATTCTTGGAGGAAATGTAAAATGGTACAGTTACTTTGGAAAATAGTTTGATGGTTTCCTTTTCTTTTTTTTAATAACAACTTAATTGAGATATAAATTCACGCTTTTCATGTGTAGAACCCAGTGGTTTTTGGTATATTCAGAAAGTTATACAACTATCACCACTACCTAACTTGAGAACATTTTCATTACTCTAAAAAAAAAAAATCCTATACCCATTTTCCTTTCACCCTTCCTCCTAGCCTCTAGCAATCACTAATCTATTTTCTGTTTCTATAGATTTGCCTATTCTAGATATTTCATATAATCATAATCATACAATATACAGCCTTTTGTGAATGGCTTCTTTCATTTAGCACAACGTTTCCAAGGTTTATCCATGTTGTAGCATGTATTAGAACTTCATTCCCTTTTTATGGCCAAATAATATTCTGCTATATGGATATACCACACTTTGTTTATCCATTCATCTGTTGACATTTGGTTGTTTCTATTTTTGGTTATTGTAAACAATGCTGCTATGAACATTCAAGAATATTTCAAGAACATTTCAAAGTGGCTCCATCATTTTACAATCCCATCAGCAATGCATCAGGGCTTCAATTTCTCTACATCTTCACCAACACCTGCAATTATGTGTCTTTTTATTTTAGCCATTCTAGATGTGAGTATGAAGTGGTATCTCATTTTGGTTTTGATTTGCATTTCCCTAACTACTAATGATATTATGCATCTTTTCATGTGCTAATTGGTCAGTTGTATGTTTTATTTTTTAAAGAAATGTCTATTCAAATCACCCATTTTTTAAATAAGCCTTTTATATTATTATTGAGATGTAAGATTCACTTTCTTGACAACATCCTTGCAACGTAAGTTTTTAATCTTTTTTTTTTTGAGGAAGATTAGCCCTGAGCTAACATCTGCCAATCCTCCTCGTTTTTGCTGAGGACGACTGGCCTTGAGCTAACATCGTGCCCATCTTCCTCTATTTTATATGAGGGACACCTGCCACAGCATGGCTTCATAAGCAGTACATAGGTCCACACCTGGGATCCAAACTGGTGAACCCCAGGCCACCAAAGCAGAACCACTGCGCTACTGGGCTCACCCCCAAGTTTTTAATTTTGATTAAGTTCAATTTATCTACTTTTCTTTTGTCACATACTTTTGGTATCAAATCTAAGAAACCACTGACTAATTCAAGGTTACAAAGATTTATGCCTACGTTTTCTTCTAGAGTTTTATAGTTTTACCCCTTACATTTAGGTCTAGATCCATTTTGAGTTAATTTTTTATACAGTGTTAGGGAAGGATCCCAACTTCATTCTTTTGCATACAGATATCCAGTTTTCCTAGCACCATTTACTGAAAAGAGTATTCTTCCCTCAGTGATTTATCTTGACACCTCTGTTGAAAAATGTAAGAGTTTATTTCTAGACATTGACAGTTTCTTAAAATGTTAAAACACAGACTTTCTACACGGCCCAGCAGTTTTATTCCTAGGTATCTATCCAAGAGAAATGAAAGTATCTGTCTATACAAAGACTAATATATGAATGTTTACAGCCACATTACTCAAATAGCTAAAAATTGGAAACACCCAATACTCAACAACTGGTGAACGGATAAACAAAATATGGTACATACATATAGAAATACTACTCAGCTGTAAATGTAAATGAACTGCTGATAAACACTTCAACATGGATGAACCTAAAAAGCATTATGTTAAATGAGAAAAGCAAGACACAAAAGACTATATATTGTATGATTCCATTTAGATGAATTTTCTAGAAAAGACACAACTAAAAAAGACAGGCGGTAGATCAGTGGTTGCCTAGACTGTACGCAGGAATGGGGATTGAGTGTAAATGGGCTCAGGAGAACTTTTAGGGTGGTAAAAACATTTGAAAAATAAATTATGGTGATAACTGCACAACTCTATAAATTTACTAAAAGTCATTGACTTGAACACTTTAATGGGTGAATTTTATGGTATGTAAATTATACCTCAATAAAGCTGTTTAAAAAAGTCTAGCACTTCCAAGTCGCCTTTAGTACATACCTCCTTGTTAGGGGCGAAGAACTTTTGTTCAGAAGTGTGTGGGAGTGAGGAAAGGAGTTTTGAAAGGCTGAATAGCTACAGTAACGTTTGAAGTTTCCCTACTGCCTTGCTTCTGGAAAACAGACTAAGACTCAAAGAAGATGTACCTGGGAGAAGGAGAAGGCCCAGCCACGGGGTACTTATAAAAAGATCCATGGTTAATACATCTATCGCTAATCTTAAGGCAAACTGTGAGGGTAAGTGGCAGGACTGTCCCTCTTTTATTACTAACCAACTCATCAGGCTGCCTGTAGGTGTAAATTTTCCCTTTCAGGGTTGCCCTGTTTCACAGAATCATTCAAATCTGATTTCATCTACATGAACTGGTTTGGGGAAAGAGGAGGGAAGAGGAACGAAACACAATTATTTATCCTAGATTTGCATTTCCTGCAATGTACCTTCAGGAATATCTCCTGAGAGGAGGTTAGATATCTGAGGATTTTCTTTTTCTATAAACTTTTTTATTTAAGCATAATAAACGTGTGGATTTTAAGTTATTTTTCATGCCTGCAAGAATGGAAAGGGGATAATGTATTTTTAATTATTTGAATTATCATTTTATAACTAACACTCTTCTTACATAAACAAAACACCTAATCCCTAAGAAATTCATCTGTTGAAGGGAGAGTTAACTTTGTAAATGACACAGGCCTCCCGTGTCGTCTGTCAACCAGAGCCACTAGCAGGAATTGTTTCTCCCTGGAGGGTATGTGTACTGACCTGCACACAACAAAGAAACTTCTGCTGCTATAAGTTATAAAAGAAGGAAGTACATCAGTTCTTGAGAAGAAAGAGACTTTTCCAAATTTTATGCAGTATTTGTCACAAGTGTCTTTTTAAGATGGAAACTGATCATCACAATTGTCTTTCATCAGTAACAGTCTACAACAGATATAGAGATGTTCCACACATAGCTATTCCCTAGGGGAACTCTCAATAAATGACAAAAGTACAAAAGTAAACACACATCCTATTGTGGTACCACCTGGGGCCAAGGAGAAGAGAAAAACTTAGCAATACAGTTCAGATATGGAGTATACTACCAGAAGGAACTGAAACATCCTGCCATGTGGTCCTGTAAAATTCATGTCTCAGCTCCTCCAGAGGTTTAAGCGCACCCCCTCCTTTTGATCTCTCCCCAGTATTCTGTCCCTCCTCTAGCTTTACGAGAACCAACTTTAAATGGCATTTCAACACAATGAAGTTCTCGAGAGCTGACTGAGGTCAAACTGGGTTAATTGTGTGGTTTAATTTTCTGTAATACCTTGTATGTATTCACCACTATTTCAGCAGATATATAGGTCAACTTTGTATAGGCTACATATTTGCTTGTAGACTGTGCTGGAGAAGAAGTCTAAAGGCTGACTGAAACAATAAGACTCAGGCACTAAGTAAAATTCTCAGGAGAGAGACAAGACAGCAAGAACTAATCCACTGGTGACTAGGCAGCTCTGAAATAACAGCACCAAGAAATACGAAATAATAAAAAAAACAGAGACTGAGGTTCTTCATCTCAATTTTCCCCAGGCAAACTTCACCCTTTCAATACTTTTCGGTCTCTTTTTCTATCTGCTATATACTGCTGGTGTATATGATTTTGATTATTTACAGGGAGTCCAAGAAAAGAAATAGAAAAATAAGAGGCACCAAAAAAGAGTTACCTTATTTACTCTGAATTATTAATTGATAGGTACCTTTCTTACAAGCAATATTAGTGCTGCTCACAATTTGTATATTACTAACAAAAACCCAAGTCTGTGACCCCTACTATTCATATCCTTGGCTCTTTCCTTATCTGTTTTTTTTTCCCTCTAGTGGCAACCTAAGAACTTTAGAGTAGAAGGCACTTAGAGATCATCCAGTGCAAACCCCTGAAGTTTAAACCATACCACATTTGTCCAGGTCATTTATTTATCTATTTAAGCACCCACTACGTGCTAGCCACTATTCCAGGTATTAGTGATAGAGCAGCAAACCAAATGGTGAAAGGTCTTGCTCTCATGGAGCTTTGATCACTCTCATCCCCAATACACTGTGCTTGGGCACTACGAAAACAAAGCAGCAAGTACTAGGTTAGCGGAAGGTTTAAGATACGCCCAAAGATGCAAATCTCTGCAAGCCTCAGTTTTCATGTCTAATACCTGCCTTACTTACTTCATAAGGTTGAGGCAGGATATGTGAAAGTGCTTATAAAACCATGAGAAATATACTTAATTATTGCTAATCCTACAACAACTACTACGTGTTATGCAGGATAAGTGTCTATAATAGCAAGCACTAAGTATTGCTATCAGAATTTAAAGAAAGGTTACATGATACGGCTGTGGGATGATCTGGAATACTTCCTGTAGAAGATTAGACTTTAATTGGACTCGGAAGGATAGTTAGGAGGATATAATTAAGTGGAGTTGGGAGACTGAGAAAGAGACAAAGTTGGGAAGATATCGAGCAGAGCAAAATATGAGGTAAGACCATAGGCAAGAATGGGAAAATAAAGACCACACTAATTTGGCTGGAACACACTTGTGGAGGGCAGTAGTTCTTCACAGAAGGCAGCTAGAGAATAGCTAGAGTGCCAAAGGCCAAAGAGAGAAGACCTCAAGATTTGTTTGCCTGCCTCCCTTCTAAAGCAGAACCACTCTATTCCCTTCCAGATGGTCCTGGTATGGCTGTTGACCATAGTGTTTTGCCTTCCTGACCAAAAGGGTAGACTTGTGATTCAAGCAGGTCCAAAGTCCTTTGGAGAAATTTGATACATAAACATTTTGGATCTTGAGCCAGCCATAAGGATACACCTGGGCTACCAGTGGCCCTCTTTCCCACCCTGAAAGAATGTACCTGAGAAGGACACCAAAGAGGGGCCTGGGGAGGACAGAGGGAAGAATGGAAGAGAGGGAGTAAGGTGGCGTAAGAGAGAGAAGCAGAGAAAGAGAAAAAAAGGGGAGGAGAGAAAGCAAGAAAGAAGAGAGATTTATGAGCCAAATACTATTCTAAAAGCTTTACATATTTAAAAAAAAAATCTAGCTATAGGCAGCCAACAAAGATATAAATGTACACTGCCTAGTTATAATTGTAAGTAAACTGAGGAAATATAAAATGTAAAAAGTAAAAAATACACATTTTGCCTAGATCTGTCTGAGGGTTTCTTCACAGGACAGAAAAGAAATCTAAACTAAATCCAAAAAGTAATCTAATATGATATTAAAGAAAGAAAACTGGACTGCAAATCAAGAGATCAAGGTTCCAATCCTGGCTCTGCCACTTAACTATTGGTGTGATCTCAAGACTTTTTAGAGCCACAGACTATTATAATAATAGGGTATTTTTTAAAAAGTATTTTAATTCTGAAATTAAATTTTGAGACTTTTGATTTATCCATTCATCTTTATATCCCTCAAAAACCTGGTAAAATATAACTTACACATAAGTACTCAGTAGTTTGGGTCGTTTTTTAGAGATACAGACTGAGGGCCGGTCCCATGGCCGAGTGGTTAAGTTCATGCGCTCCGCTTTGGTGGCCCAGGGTTTTGCTGGTTCAGATCCTGGGCACGGACATGGCACCACTCATCGAGCCATGCTGAGGCAGCATCCCACATGCCACAACTAGAAGGACCCACAACTAAAAACACACAACTATGTACCGGGGGACTTTCGGGAGAAAAAGGAAAAATAAAATCTTTGAAAAAGAAGAGATACAGACTGATACAAAGATAGAATGATAACGATGTCATAAAACCATCCAGGGTTCAGTGGAGGGAGTAAGCGGGTGTTGGATGAAATCAGACTGCCCATGGAAAGATCAAATAACCTACTAAAGAGTCTGCCTCTAGTCTGACTCTCCTCTTCTTAACATAAAACATGTTCCTATTATTTCCTGGTTTACAACTCTTCAACGTCTCCTAACCCATGGATTACAGGGAAAATTTATACCCCACAGGATTCTATACAAGCCAGGCTTAAATAATGAGTCAACATGATTAATCATCCAGTCCACCTCATGTATCCCACTTCCCAGCTACCCATACTATTCCTTACCCACAGCCCTCTATTCTATTATATAAGCTGTTCTATCCATCTAGAATACCTTACTTAGCTCCCTCCATGCTGTTTGCCTGCCCAAGGCTTACTCATCCTTTCAGGGTCACTCCTCTAGGAAATATTTGCAGGTACAACCCTTCTTAAACACAGGGACTTCTGCCCTCAGTGTTCTCATGGCAGCCTGTGCATACACTTAAACACCTGACTATAAGATCTGGCTTATCCACTCTATGGTTAGCCACTTGAGAACAAGAACTATGCCTTCCCATTCAGTATTCCCAGAATGATATACTGTGCCTGACACCTAGATGGTACCCAATAAATGGTTGTTGAATGAACAAATGATTGCAATTTGGAGGGAAAAAAATTCATCTGGAGATAAAAATACTGGTACTCTGGTGGATTTTTCTTAAAGATACAACCTATAAATTAAGATTCTACTTTTTGCAACACCTTTGTTCCATTTAATTTTATTCACATTATATTTTTGCTGAATATTAAAATATTATAATCAGTGTATAATTTACTTCTTCTAAATGTTCAGGGCTATTAAACAATAGAAATTTACATTAATTTAGATCAGCTCATTCAGACTTAAGTCTGCCTGGTCAGAGTAGGCCAAGACACTTAAGAGTAAAAGGAGCAACTATTAATAATTAGGTTAGGACAACAGATACAATAAACCATGACTGTCAAGTACCTATGACCTGATATACGGCTAGCCTAATTATAGGGATATAAGGAGGCGGCTCTTTCTTCAGACAAAATAGGAATTAAAAGATTCCCTCAAAATGTCAATAACTCACAATGAATCTCATCTCTATGTTCACATTCTCTTAAACAGATTATATATATGAAAGTATTTAAATTATGGTAGATTTTAAGAAGATTTAGATTTAAAGCCAGAAGAAATGATTTACAAGTAGCCATAATCAAAATTCAACTGTGATAGAAACCACATGTGAACGTTAAAATGAATTCATGTCCAGGCCCATATTTCAATGACTTCTACTCATTCTACCAATTTATTCCAGACAACTATGGATAACTGACATTCTAGTTCTAAACTGAAGATGAAAAACCACTTTCCCAAGTAGTGCAAATTAGTCATGTATAGTTAATATTCTCACTATAGAATATTATTTGGAACACTAAAACACACACAAATCAAGAAGGAAAATAATGTCCAAACATTTTATTCTCTTCCTGTTTCTGGTTCCCTCAGATTCTGAAGGATTTCTTAACATACTGTTAAGAACTCTATCAGCAGAGTGGGTCCTTGGAAGGCTTGGGTTTCCCATTTTTTCTGTATTCCTCTCCACCTCCTGGCACAGAATTGGACATGGGGAGAGATCCTCCACCTCGAGGCACTGCAGAAGCCTTCAGCCAGGAAGAGGTTTAAGTTTCAATCCTCAGTCCTCTCACTGAACACACACCTTAGGCACATTTCCCTCCTCCTTCGCCTTACATCCTGTTACCAAGCAAGGAGGGAGGCGAGACCAAATAATCTGCCAGAATCACAGACCTGACAAACTTTTGCTTCTTTGGTCTTATTAGGCGCTAGCCTAATAAAGGATATCACTGCAGGTAATTGATGCAGTAGCATTCTCTCTGCTCTGAAAAATGTAATAAAAACACAAGTGTTCTATCTTTTGCATGCATTGGTCATAACTGTGGCCCATCCTTTAGAAGGGTGTGCTATAAAAGTCTTCAGAAGAGGGCTCCATCGGTGCCCTAGCAGGTGATGAATTTTCTTTAAACTATATAAAGTAAGGTTTCCTTTAACTCAACCATTCAGAATTTCACATTTATCCATTTCATCAGTTTGACCAGGTATAACTGCAGTTTTTCTTTAATTAAGTTGGATGAATCATACATGATAAAGATTTAACCAACAATGTAATGCTATCTTGAACTGCACTCACTTACTCATTCAACAATCATTTGAAAGTACCTACACTATGCACCAGGTTCCAGGGATAAAGCAGTGAATAAAATGTGCCTGGTTCTTCTCTTCCTGCTCCTGTGGTACTCTGCTGGTGTGTGGGACACCTAATGGTGCTCACCCCACAAGTTTCAGTGGCACCACACAGGTGGTTTTATGTGAGTTCCGCTGTCACCTCAGCCAGCTTCCTAGTGAGTTTCATTAGCACTGCCCAGGGCAGCTTCCTAGAAAGTGTGTTGGTACCCCAGCAAGTGGTACTTCTCCTTGTCAGCTTTAACCTGTAGCATCTCAGGAACTTCTCCACACTCCAGTGGACTACGGCTTTACCTTTTTCAAAGAAGTCTGAATCTCAACTGTGGGTGGGCTGTCTTCCAAATTTGTCCCTTTCTTACACAGTCTGCCTCAGGTATAGAAGTAATCACTGTCCCTATATCTGCTCTTCCTATATTCTTCAGAGTTCTCTTTACCCCTTAGCAGCTAATCTCTTATTATTAGTTAGTAATTCTTTATATTCTCTTGTTCAAATTACTTTATTTTTGTTTCCTGACCAGACCCTGACACAGAATAGTTACCAAAAGTAGGGTGATCCCAGAAGACAGACTTACAAACATGGGATGTGGGACTGGTTTGGTCAGGCCATTGGGTTTAAGTACAATGCTAATAAGCACATTGCTAATGGGAAATAGGATGCTAGTAATCCATGGTGTGAGGTGGTAACACAATTAACTGAATTGTCATCTGTGACTGTGTTGAAGTGCAAGAGTGAATCAAGTACTCTGAGAGCCCAAGTAGCTGCTGCACTTGAATGTTAGGGCAGTAACGATGATCCAATAACCGCAGTATGGATAGATTCTACTCAATACACTGAGTACTTACAGAAAGAAAAGGACAAACTCAGGTCTCTCAAGCTCTGAGAATTAGTCTGAGAACCACAGAGTTTAGGTCACAGCTGCAAAGAATCTATTTCCTATAACCATAGGGCTAATATCGTTGAAAAAAATCAAACAAAAAATTTTATTACACAGTCTGTTGAACTCACAGTCTCGCCAAATTTCTCATGTGAAGTTAGGACGTTGACTGGGAAAGAATGGAATAATGGCACTTGGAATGGAGACAGCTGGTTACATCCAGATGAAACTGACAAACTTGAACCCTCAAGTCACTGTGAGCCTCACTTACCAGTGACAGAGCTTGCCCTTTGGGGCCTGAGGATGCTAGCCTTTCTGACTGAAAATCCTGAGAAAATTTCACCTGGGGCAGATGCCTTGAAAAGGGATGCTTATTTTCCTCAAGGCCTAACACAACTACCCTCTGTTGCCCCTAGACCCATAACTAGGGTCAAATCTCAGCATGCTCTAGGGCAAGGGTTTGGTAAGCTACAGTCCTTGGGCCAAATCTGCCCTGCCACCTGTTTTTGTACAGCTCACAACCTGAGAATGGTTTTTACATTTTTAAAAAATAGAACTTTATTTTTTAGAGTAGTTTTAGGTTCATAGCAAAACTGAACAGAAGGTACAGAGACTCCTCATAAACCCTGCCCCCTCCCCATAGCCTCCCTCATCATCAATATCCCCCACTTGCGTGGTACATTTCTTACAATCAATGAACCCACACTGACACATCATTATCGCCCAAAGGCCACAGGGTTTTACATTTTTAAATAGTTTTTAAAAAAAAAGGGAGAAAATTTTGTGACATGAAAGTTATGTGAAAGTCACATTTCAGTGTCCCTAAATAAAGTTTTATTGGAAAACAGTCGTGTTCATTTGTTTTATGTATTGTCTATGCTGCTTTTGTGCTACAACGCCAGAGTATTTGTGACAGAATGTAGGGCCTTGCAAAGCCTAAAATATTTACATCTGGTCCTTTACAGATAAATGTTTGCCAATCCAGGTCTAGGGGGACAGGCACACGCTATAACCCCAAAGGAAATACTTTGCACACCAAAAAAAATTGTAAGACTCTGATAATATATTGGCAGAAACCTGGAGAACATGTGTAGTAGTTTCTAAGGATATTCAACCAAGGAGGGTAGAAGATAATTCTATATTGGGCCTAATTTATTGATACAGGTTCACTTACTAGAAATTCCAAAGTTAATGTGTTAGCTTATGTAGCTGGAAGTGGCTCTAACAGCTCACTCAGTTGTCTGAATGAAATTTGGACTCAACAGTGACCTACATTTAATGAGGCAGAGATGTCAAAGCTTCCCTGGCAAGATGGAAAGGAGGGAATCTATAGGCTTAGGGAGACAGAAATGTTGGAATAGGTTTTTCATGTGTGCCCTAAGTTGCACAAGACCCAGAAGAGGCTCCTTTAACTAAGGCACTGAGAAATATATTAGTGAAGGCAGCACCTGCATCCTTGAAAAACTCTGTGGGTGTTCTCCTTCATAGTATGTACCTGTCTCCCTAGACCTGGGTTGGCCAACTTTATCTGTAAAGGCCAGATATAAGTATTTTATGCTTTGCAAGCCATAAAGTCTCTGTCACAAACTCCAGGTATGACCACAGGGGATGTCATCACTGAAGTGGGTTCCCTGATTTCAATAGGGATGACAGGACCCTAGAATAGCAGAGGCCAGTGGCAGCACTTACTCACCAAAGATAAGGGGGTATCTGCCAGAAAAGGCAGCAGGGTTGTATTAGTAATCAGAATGCCTTGGCCCACCAGGATCTTTAGAGGTAGTTAATTGATCACAGTGTTCCACAGGCAGCCTACTAAAACATGGATTGACCTATATAATAGGAAAAAACTCTATCTCTGGTAGTAAAAACCATTCCTGAAGACCTCTCATCCAGTTTGCAGACCCAAGGTCAATTTACAAACCCAGAATCCCTTGAGGAAGGATCCTGCATTGTTTCCACAAGCACATACTGTGACTCTTCCTCCAAGCTTCCCCAAAGGCCATTTACTAAAGTGACTGTGGGTTAAAGAAAAGAAAATACCCGGACCATTCAGGGATTCCTGAAGACCCAAAATGCCACTGTGGCTTACCAGTCAAGGTGAGGGCTTATGGTAGTCAGATAATAGATGGAGTGCTTAGCTCAAGTCCAATTCAATGGACCCAGTTGTTCCACAGACCCATTTTGTGGTTATTTCTTTAGTTCCTGAATGAATAATTGAGGACAGACATACTTGGCAACTGGTAGAACTCCCACATTGGCTCCCCCTACCCCCACATTACCAATTGGCTAAACCAATTGACAAAGGTCATTATAATAGGAAGGGCAAAGGGGGAATCCCCTAGAACTTCCCTTCACTACCAAGATATTAAACCAGAAGCAACACTCCAAGGAGAATTAAAGAGATTAATGACACTATCAAAGACTTGAAAAGAAACAAAGGTGGTGATATCTATCACATCCACATTTAACTCAACAGCTTGGCCTTGCAGAAGTTGGATGAATCTTGGAGAATGGCTGTAACCTATCCTACACTTAATCAGGAGATTATTACATCTGGCAGCTGATGCCCCAGATGTAGCATCTTTACTGAGCAAATCAATACAGTCCCAGCACTTGGTATACTGATACTGACCAGGCTAATGTCTTCTTTTCTGTACCAATTTGCAAGGACCGCCAGAAGCACTTTGCTTTTACCTGCCTTTTACATGTCTATGAGTTCTGCCTCAGTGCTACATCAATTCTACCATAATATAGCCCAGAGATGCTGATCATCATGACATTCCAAAAAAATATCACACTAGCCCACTATATTGACATTAAGCTAACTGAGTGTGATGAGTAGGAAGTAGCAAATACAGATGCTTTAGTAAGATATATGCAAACTAGAGGAAAGGAGACAAACCACAAAAATTCAAGGGCCCTTCATATCAATTAAGCGTTTGGAACCAATGGCCCCAAGCACATCAAGATTTCACTTTCAACGTGAATGGTAAGTTGCTATAACTCATATCACTAACAATGAAAAAGAGATAAAATGCTTAGTAGACCTTTTAGATTTTGTAGGCAACATATACCAGATTTGACTGTACTTCTTTAATCCATCTACAAAGTTACCTATAAGGCAGATAGTTTAGAGTGGGGACCAGAGCAAGAGAAGGCTCTGCAGTAAGTTTAGATTGCAGTTCAAGCTGCTTTGCCACTTGGGCCTTATGATCCAGCAGGTCCAATGATACTTGAAGGGTCCGTGGCAAACAGAGATGCTGAATGGGACCTCTAGCAAGAAAGGATAAGAGAATCACAGCCTAAACTTACAGAATTTTGGAGAAAATCTATACTGTCTTCTGAAGACAACCATTCACCTTTTGAGAAATAGCTTCAGGCTTGCTATGGGGCATTGGTAGAGCCTAAACATGGGGCATTATGTGATCATGTGGCCTGAGCTGCTCATCATGAACCGAATGTTGTCTAACTCGTCTAGACATAAAGTTGGGCAGGCGCAGCATAAACCTATCATCGAGTGGAAATGATACATAAGAAACCAAACTCAAGCAGGTCCAAAGATAGGAGTAAACAACATGAGCAGTGGCTCAGACTCCTTCAACACTGACTCCTGTTGCACTGCCTCCTTTCCCTCAACCCATGCCAACAGCCTCCAGAGAGTTCTATATGACCAATGGAATGAGGAAGAAAAATACCCAAGTCTGGGTTATACATATACATATGTCTACACAATAAAGCTGGTACAGACGCAGGACTATGGCCCCATATAAAGGTAATCTTGAAGGACAATGGTGAAGGAAAATCCTTCCAGTGGGAGGAACTTCGAGCAGTACATTTGGTTTCCCCCCTTGCCTGGACTGAGATTGTCAGAGCAGAGATTTACTCTGATTATGAACAATTATTAAAGATTTTGCTGGTTGGTTAGGGACCTGAAGGAAATGGTGACAAGGAAATGTAGAGGAAATATATGTGGGTAAACTCTCACAATGGGTCCAGACTAAGATATGTGTGTCCGATGAGAAGAATCATTAAAGGGCAGTCACTATAGAGAAGGCTCTTAATAACCAGATTAACAAAATGATGTATCTATGGATATCAGTCAGCCTCTGTCCCCAGCCACTAGGCTGCTTCCTCAATGGACCCATGAAAAAGTGGCCATAGTGGCAAGGATGGAAGCTATTCATAGGTTCAACAACACAGACTTGCCCTAAACAAGGGTGACCTGGCTAAAGCTACTGCCAAGTGTCTAGTATGTCAATGGCACAGACCAACACTGAGCCCTCCAGTATGGCACCACTCCCAGAGAGCCTAGCTACCCACCTGGTGGTGACGTGATTACACTGAACTTCTTCCTTCACGGGGAAGTGGGCCAGGGCCAGGAGGCAGAGATTTGTCCTTACTGGAACAGGCATGTATTCTGGATATAGATTTCCCTTCTCTGCCTATAATGCTTCTGCCAGCACCACCACCCACGGACTTACAAAATGACTGGTCTACCATCATGACATTCCACACCACATTGCTTCTGATCAAGAAAGACATTTCACAGCAAAGTGAAAAAATGGGTTCATGTCCAGGGAATTAACTGGTACTATCCCACTCCATCACCCAGAATGGCTGGCCTAATTAAAAGATGGAATTGCTTACTGAAGACTCAAGTTACATTTTCAGTTGGAAGACAACATTCTAAAAGAATAGGGTAATATTTTGAATCAGAGACCCTTACAGGGTGCTGTTTCCCCCACAGCCGAAATATATGTGGGTCTGGGGAATCAAGGGGAATCACTACTATATCCAATAACCCACTCATAGAATTTTTGCTTCCACTCCTAATGACTTTGAGTTCTGCTAGTTTAGAGGTCTTGGTCCCCAAGGAGGGAATACATCTACCAGCATATACAACAATGGTTCAACTGAATTAGAAAATGAGACTCCCACATGACCATTTGGGACTTCTTACTCCACCGAACTAACAGGCAGAAAAGGCGGTTTTCTCTACTCTAATGATTAATCCTGATTATCAAAGGGAAATTGGGTTGCTGCTACACAATGAAAGTAAGCAGGACTATGTCTGGAACCCAGGGCATTCTCTGAGGTAACTCTTAATACTTCCACACTAATAATGAAGGTTAATGGAAAACCAGAACTACCCCAAAAAAGCCAGACAACTGAGGAAATGAACGTTTGGGTCATTTCACCAGGTAAAGAACTTCAATCAGCTGAGGTTCTGGCTGAGGACCAGGGAAATATGAAATGGGTACCTGAAGAAAGAAGTCATAGATATCAATTATGGTCTCTTGACAAATTACAGAAAGAGGAACTGTGATTGCTTTGTATCTTTTCTTTTTGTTATATTTAATGTTTATTTGTACATGTTAAACATTTTCTCCATCTCTTTCTTCTTCCGGTTACTATAAATTGTCAAAGGTTAACTTTACAATCAGTCTCTTGTTGACAAAATATTCAGTGGAACTGTGATTTGAGGAGTGATTAATATATCCAGCAACGGATACGCCAACTATAGGGACTAAGTGTCTCCTCATTCAGGGAAAAGGATGAGAGCTTCCTCACCATATGAGAGAGAGCTTTATCTTGTTAGATGGAAACACAAGAGTTGTTCCGTTGATATACGAAAGCTCAAATGTATGCAGAAAGAATATATGAAGCTAAGTAGCCAAGGGGTAGATTGTGCCAGTTATCAATTTATTGTCTCTCAGCTCCAAATATTCCCTTCATTGCCTTGCTTGTGATAATGGAGTTGGACCCTGCAAACGTTTCTCCTTTGTCAGTCGGCATGATATTAAGCTTAGTAAAGGGTGCTGAAGGAAGCCTGCTTCCTGTGTGTTTTTCCATCTTCCTGCTCCCGTGGTGCTCTGCTGGTGTGCAGAACATCCAATGGCACTCACCCCAACATGTTCAGTGGGCACTCCCATGAGCATCTTTCCAGGCAAGTTCTGCCAGTGCCCCAAGCTGGCTTCCTGGTGATTCAGCAGCATCTCCATAGACAGCTCCCTGTCTGCCAACCTTAGCCTATATCATCTCAGCAAACATCTTCACCATCCAGTGAAGGAAGACGTTCAAGAAAAGAACCTAGGCTTTGGCGGAAGGGGTATTCTTCCAAATTTTTCTTTCCTTGTATACCCTGCCTGAGTCCTAGGGGTAGTAGCTGCTCCCTAAGTCTGCCATTCCTATATCCTTTCAAGTTCTCTTTACCCCTCATTAATTACTACATGGTTTCTATCTCCTGACTAGACTCTGACTGATACAGATACTAAGAATTAAAAACTGTGAGATGGCTTACACCTACACAGTAGAAGAAAATGGAAAAAACTCTGAGATGTTGAAACCAAAGAAAATAAATCAGCAGGCACATGTTAATTTCTAATTAAAAGGCTATCATGTGCATGACAGAAAGTACTATATCTTTGCTGCTCAGCACTGAAAATAGCAGCAGCAGCAGAATATCTCTATCTTACACAGAAAAACTGAAGACCAGAAATATTAACTTTTACTAATCAGAAAGCAAAACTCTTCAACAAAGAGATTTAAGCAGTCTACATCAAAACTCCAAATTACAATTTACACAGCTTTGCATCTTCTCATTTTAAACTGTTGAAAACCTACTGGAGTACCAACCGTGCCAGGTTTTTGCAGTGACAAAGTCCTAAATTAATCTTCTCACAAGAAACAAAACAAAAGCTCTTCCTTCAGTCTGCCTGGAGTTCTTTTCAGTTTCACCTTGGGGCTGGCCCGGTGGTACACGGTCAGGTGCGCATGCTCTGCTTCGGATCCCAGGTGCGAATATGGCACCCCTTGGCACACCATGCTGTGGTAGGCATCCCACATACAGGGTGGAGGAAGATGAGCATGGATGTTAGCTCAGGGCCAGTCTTCCTCAACAAAAAAAGAGGAGGATTGGGAGCAGTTAGCTCAGGGCTAATCTTCCTTGGAAAAAAAAAGAGAGAGAGAGAGAGAAAAAAAAGTTTCACCTTCAGTTTTGTCCTGGAGAAATAAAGCATCTCCAAAGACACAATGGACACCAGACATGCTCTAATTACACCCAATTAAAATACTGTTATACAATCATTTAAATAGGAATAGGGACTGATGGCCAAACAAAGAATGATTTATTGGCAAAAGCATTTACTGGGTTGAACCTGTAAGTACTTTCTATGTGGACATTAATCATCATCCTAATATCATTTTATATTTATTAACCCCTTTAACCAGGTTACAAAGCTCTGAAGGTATTTTCGGTACCTTAACTCACAATTCTTTTATTTCTGGTTCTCCTTTTAGAGAGGAGGAACCTTTGCCTCAAAGAGGGCAATAACTTGCCTAAGAGACCAAAGCTAGCAGGTGGTAGATCTAGGCCTGCTCTTTCCACAGCTTTCTCAAATTTAAACAAATCACTAAGGGGGATTTATTTCCAGAAAGACATGTACCAATACCTGGCAAAAATTACTGCAATTATCTTTGGCCTTGCTCATAACTTTCTCTTCCCAGGCGAGGCCTTAAACAGAAAGAACCATCTACTCAGAGAAAAATGCTGGTGAAGAGAAATTAATATTGAAATATTAATATTCAATAATATTTGAATATTATTTGAAGCATAATCAAACTGCTTAGGCATCTTCACAATATACAAACATTTAAGTCAGATAATCATTCTGTTTATACACAAACTAGCAAGGTGGCCCACCGCGCTTTTCAACATTAAACACAACAGGTATAGACAGAAGTTTGCAATTTTTTCAACAGCATAGAAAGATGCTTTAAAAGCCTTTATTATTAAAAAAAAATTTTTTTTCCCAAACTTAGTGACAATGTTTTAGCCATGAAACGTGTTAAGGTAAACAGGGCGATGGAAAATCACTGTAAACTTAACATTGTCAGGGATATGGGAGTAACACCACAACAAATGGACTAAATGGCATATGCAGGCTTTGCCATGGAAGAGAGGCGAGGATAAATTAAAAACTGCCTGCCACATCTCTTACATGATACAGAAATATAGCAAGGAATCTATGGGCAAAAGTCCTGATATGCTGTAGAATGAGCAGGAAATCTGCAAAGGCAGAAATACCCCTCCACTGCAGAGGGCATGTGCTGCTGCTTCTTCCGCACAGCTCTTCTCTCTGCTTCAGTCAGTGCCTCATCAGTGCATCCTCTCAGCCTCCACCCAGTCACCTACTTAACTTCCTTTCAACCCTTCCATCCTAGCACAGGTATCACTGACAATTAGGACACGCTCCTTAGAACCACATTTCTTTCCTTCAGAGTTTGGTTTTGTTTTTTTTTTACTTACACACTCAACAAGATTATTCATTCAACAGCTACTGGGCAGCTACTATATGTGACACTGTTCTAGGTGCTGGGCCACAGCAGTGAACAAAACAGAAACCCTGTCCCTCTCACGATATTTATCTTCCAGTGGGGAAAGTCAGACAATAAACAAGATAATTAAACCATACAAATTATAAAGTGACAAGTACCATAGATAAAATTAAAGCAGAAATGAAGGAGAAAAAAATGGAAGGGGTGCAATTTTAGATAAGACAGAGAAGGCCTCACTGAGAAGGTAGAGAGCCAACTGCTGGTATATCTAAGGGAAGAGCACTCCAGAGAAAACAGCTGGTGCTCAGAGCCCACAGCAGGGCCACACAGCTTGCTCAGGAACAGTAGTGAAGCAAATACCAGGGAAGCAAAGTTAGTGAAGGGGAGAATCAGGAGAAGATGTGGTCAGAGAGATGACGGGTATCATACGGTCTTGTGGTGTCTGGTAAAGACTTTGGCTTTCACTCTGAGATGGGAAACCACTGGAGCATTTTAAGCAAAAGAATAACATGATCTATGTACAGGACCACTCTGGATGCTTTTGGGAATATACTGTAGGGGGCAAACAAACAGGAGGAGGGAGACTAATTTGGGAAGTTATTGCAGAAGCCACGGTGAGAGACAATGGCTCCAATCAGGGAGAAAGCAGTGGGGGTGGTGAGAAGTAGTCAGGTTCCAGATATATTTTTCTGACAAATTGGATGTGGGGTATGAGAGAAAGAGAGGACAGAGGAAGCCAAACATTTAGCCTGAGCAAATAAAAGGACATTCTATTTCCACTTAATGAGAAGGGAGAACCAGGTTTGATTTTGTTTTGGTTTCTTTGGGGTAGGGGTGGGAGACCAGGAGCTCAGTTTAGGACATTTCAAGCTCTAATTTCAAATTTCCTTAGCTCTCATCCAATCTCCTCATGGAATTTAACCAATATTACATCTGTTCTTACAATATGTTCCTTATAACTCTATTTAGCATTTAAGTAATGTTTACATATTTAAGTATTTCTCTCTGCAACTGAGCAAACTAGAACAAATCCACAAGACAGTTAATATATAGAGCATTACTTTAATTCTGCAGAGGTCTGTAGCGTACGAGACGGTTAATTTGAAAATCATCTCTTTTTTTAATGAGATAGCTTTTATTTATTTTTACCATTTTTGAGTGTACGGTTCAGTGGCGTTAGGTACATTCACACTTTTATGCAAATATCACCACCATCCATCTCCAGAAATTTTTTTCATCTTGCAAAACTGAAACTCTGTACCCACTGAAAAATAACTCCCCATTCCCCCTTACTCTAAACTTTTGGCAACCACTACTCTAATTTCTGTCTCTAAGAATTTGACTACTTATATACAACACCCTCATAAAAGTGGCATCACTATTTGTCCTTTGTGACTGGCTTATTTCACTTATTATAATGTCCTCAAGGTTTATCCATATTGGACCACGTGTTAGAATTTTCTTCCTTTTTAAGGCGGAATAATACTCCACTGTATGTAAACACCACATCTTGTTTATCCATCCATTTGTCTATGGGCACATGGGTTGCTTCCACCTTTTGTTTTTTGTGAATAATGCTGCTATGAACATGGGTGCACAAATATGTTCAAGCCTCTGCTTTCAATTCTTTTTTTTTTTTTTTTTAAGATTGTTATTTTTTCTTTTTCTCTCCAAAGCCCCCTGGTACATAGTTGTGTATTTTTAGTTGTGGGTCCTTCTAGTTGTGGCATGTGGGACGCCACCTCAGCATGGCTTGAAGAGCGGTGCCATGTCCTCGCCCAGGATCTGAACTGGCCAAACCCTGGGCTGCTGAAGCAGAGCGCACGAACTTAACCACTCGGCCATGGGGCCGGCCCCCCTGCTTTCAATTCTTTGTAGTATATACCCAGAAGTGGGATTACTGGATCATATAGTAATTCCATTTTTAGTTTTTTGTGGAACTGCCATACTGTTTCCCATAGCACTTATACCATTTTATATTCCCACCGACAGTGCAGAAAGGTTCTAATTTCTCTGTGTCCTCACCAACACTTGTTATTTCCTATTTGTTTGTTGTGTTTGGCTTTTTTTGGTGAGGAAGATTGGCTCTGAGCTAACATCTGTTGACAATCTTCCTCTTTTTGCATGAGGAAGATTGTTGCTAAGCTAACACCTCTGCCAATCTTCCTCTATTGTGTATGTGGGAAGTCATCACAACATGCCTTGATGAGGCAGTATGTAGGTCCACACCTGGGACCCAAACCTGTGAACCCTAGGCCACCAAAGTGGAGCGCTCAAACTTAACCACTGTACCACCTGGCCAGCCCCTATTTGATTGTTTTTTATAATAGACATCCTAATGGGTGTGAAGTGGTATCTCACTGTGGTTTTGATGTTAAGCATCTTTTCATGTCCTTATTTGCTATTTGTATATCTTCTCTGGAGAAATGTCTAAGTCCCCTGCCCACTTTTGATGGAATTGTTTGTTTTTATGTCACTGAGTTGTAGGAGTGCTGTATATATTCTGGATATTAATCCTTTATCAGATATATGTTTTTTGAATATTTTTTCCCATTCCATGGGTTGCCTTTTTGGTCTATTGATAGTGTCCTTTGATGCACTTTTAATTTTTATGTAGTCCTTTTAGTTTTTATGTAGTCCAATTTAGCTATTTTTACTTTTGTTGCCTGTCCTTTTGGTGTCATATCCAAGAAATCATTGCCAACTCCAATGTCATGAAGTTTTTGCCTTATGTTTTCTTCTAAGAGTTTTATAGTTTTAGCTCTCATGCTTAGGTCTTTGATCCACTTTGAGTAAATTTTTGTAAATGGGATAAAAAGGGGTCCAACTTCATTCTTGTGCATGTGAAAATCCAGTTTTCCTAACACTGTTGAAAAGACTGTCTTTCCCCATTGAATAGGCTTGGCACTTTTGGCTAAAATCATTTGACTTACATGCAAAGGTTTATTTCTGGGCTCCTTATTCTATTCCTTGGTCTATATGTCTGTCTTTATGCCAGGATCACATTATTTCAATTACTATAGTATTATAGATTGTTTTGGCTATTTGGGGTCCTTTGAGATTCCATATGAGTTTTAGGATAGATTTTTCTATTTCTACAAAAAAAGGTGGTTGGGATTCTGAGGAGGAAAAATGTCATCTTTTGAAAAAGCACTTTAAAGACTGGCACCTGAGCTAACAATTGTTGCCAATCTTTTTTTTCTTTTTGCTTTTTTTCTCCCCAAATCCCCCCAGAACATAGTTGTGTATTTTTTCAGTTGTGGGTCCTTCTAGTAGTGGCATGTGGGATGCCGCCTCAACATGGTCTGATGAGCGGTGCCATGTCCACACCCAGGATCCGAACCGGCAAAACCCTGGGCCGCCAAAGCAGAGCGTGCAAACTTAACCACTCAGCTATGGGGCCGGCCCCTGAAAAAGCACTTTAAATCTCCCTACCAGTGACTGACATTTCACCGTTTTTTTGGAAGCTCCTGGAAACTCATATTTGTAGTAATCATTTGTGTACATCCTCTTATCCACACCCTAGAATTTCTCACAAGGAATTAATCCTTGAACAATGTTAAAAGCATATAAAAGTTAGTTATATTATTCAAATTTCTCCCTTAAAACATTAGGATGAGGGCTCTAAAATATATGAAGCGAAAACTAAACTGAGAAACAGATAATTCAACAATGATTAGTGAAGACTTCAATACCCTACTTTCAATAATAGATAGAACAACTATCAACAAGGAATAGAAAACCTGAACAATACTATAAACCAACTCAACCTAGCAGACATTTTATAGAACACTCCACCCAAAAACAACAGAATATACATTCTTCTCAAGTCACATGGAACATTCTCCAGGACAGACTGTATGTTAGGCCACAAAATAAGCCTGAATATATTTAAAAGGAATGAAATCATACAAAGCATGCTCTCCAACCACAATGGAATGAAATTAGGAAATGACAACATGAAGTAGTTTGGGAACTTCAGAAATATGTGGAAATTAACAACATCCTAAATTACCAATAGGTCAAAGAAATCACAAAGGAAATTAGAAAATACTTTGAGATTAATGAAAACAAAAATGTAACACACCAAAACTTGTGAGATGCAGCTAAAGCAGTGCTTAGAGGGAAATTTATAGCACCTACATGAAAAAGGGGAGAGGGGATTACCAATCAGTAACATCACCTACCACCTTAAGAAACTAGGGGGGGAAAAGAGAACAAACTAAACTCAAAGCAAATAGAAGGAAGGAAATAATACAGATTAGAGCACACATAAATAAAATAAACTTAAAACCAAAAGTTGATTCCTTGAAAAGAGCCACAAAATAGGCAAGTTACTGACTGACTCAAATTACTAAATTCAGGAATGAAAGAGGAAACATCAACACTAATCTTACAGAAACAAAAAGGTTTCTATGGGAATACTAAGAAAAACAGTCAACAAATTATATAACCTAGATGAAATGGACAAATTCCTAGAAAGATAGAAACTACTGAAACTGATTCAAGAAAAAAACATTAGGATGGAAAATTCCCAAACTAATTTTTATGGTTAGTTCTATGGTTTCCAACAATTAGGCTTGGGAATTAATTAGTTCCATGATAGATGGAATTCCTTCATATATCCTTGTATAGAATTCAAGGATCTCATTCCTTATAATAAGGCAGCAATCTTTTGTTGAATTAACCTCTTGATTAATTGGACAGCTCTTGTGCCCAATCCTCCTTTAAAGTCCATCTTTTACTTTAGCTACAGCTGCAGCAGCCAGCTCCACGCAGGTGTGATTTGCCAGCACTTTATTTCAACCAAGCCAAAGTTTTCTGCCCCATACCATCTCTGATGCCAAAGACAAGACATCTGCAGAGTTAACCAATGAGAGATGGCAAATAATGAATAAATGCTACCCAGTTCTGTAACTCAGGCAGAAAATTCTGAGATGCATTCTACACAGCTCTTCAAAAGATCCCAATAGGATTAAGCTCCCTTTGTCCATAGCAGTGATTAAGTTAATCGTATTGGCTTTTCCTCTTTCCAATTTCACTTTTTCCAGTCTCCCACTCTGGATTCCCAGGATCACTTCTCAAAATAAACTACCTGCATGCAAAGCCCTTGCCTCAGCCTACATTTTCTCCCAGAAAGTAGTGCCTAAGAAAGGCAGCTCCTTCTAACTGCCTTTCTGATGTTTAGTTAGCGCTTAAGAAGATCTAATGTGATATGACATATTGTGATAGAAAGAGAAACTCTAATGTGTTATACAAATGATAGTCATCCTTATTACTAATGAGATGTATTAGAAAAATCTGTTCAAGTCTAGATTCAGGTAAAAATACAAGATCAATTTACAGTAGCCATGTGAATGTTAGCAGTTCTGTGAATAAAAATCCTCTGGTCTCTAATAGAGTGTACTGTATCTATAATGCTTTATTTTTTCTTAGAAAGGAGAATGTATTTATATATTACTTATGGAATTACAAATAAAACAAAAAATAAAATATTCTATATCTACATACGCCTTTTGCTATAGTGTGGTGTTTCACTCCACAAAGAGAAACAAATCATATAAACAAAGTTATGGACTCACTCAAAGCTCAGGAAGAAGTTATTTTGTCTTTTTCAATACAAAACTCCAGTAGAAATTGAAATCAAATGGCTCACAGTATAATTAAAGTCAGTCCATGAGCTGGTTTCAAGGGAGTCCTAAACACCCTAAAAGTAAATGTAACATGTTGTGTTAATGGGTATACGTGGATTTTTCTAAGAAGTTCCGCATTTTTACCAGAAAACCATGAACCAAAAGAAACTTTAAGAAACATTAGGTGTGATATTTTACCAATGCGTCTCCAACACACAACTTATATCTGGAAAACGAAAGAAAAACACTCAAGCTTGCTGTTTCCAACATTTGGGGAGGAGGCAGGGGGTCGCGGGCATGTCTTGCCGTACCTACATCTGGGAACACAGTGTGCAGCTTTATGCTTGGAATTCATTTATGAGTTATAATGCCAACTTATGGGTTGGTTGTAATAGCTGCTCAGAAACTCTAACGTTACAGATTTGTTTTGCTGTTAAGATTTCACATTTATGGTGCCTTAGAATTTTTCTAGCGCTAAATCCTTTGCATTCTCTCTGATGACACAAGAGTCAGTGATGAAACACCTAGGATATCTTCTGTGTCATGACATTCTAACAAAGCAGTTTTACTGTTTCACTGCTGGTACGACCAGAGGGACTGATATCACATCACATTCGGAACAGCTATCACAATAATAAGCCACCTACTCCAAACATAATGGAAATCACTAGTAACGCTGCCGTTTGTGGAGCACTTAGTGTACTGCATCCAGCCCCAAACAGCGTAAATAACAGTAATTTGCCTCCAAGGTAGCACAAAGGTTTAGTCCACAAATAATTTGTGGTTAAGTCTTGTTAAGTCTTCACTGTAATGGAAACAGCATTAATATAAAATCAAAGATAATCCACTTTTACATGACTTAGAAATGAAACTGACACTGCGCCTGCCCCACCAATCCTGTGTCTTTGCCCGGAACCCTCTCTAGCCTCCCAGCTCTACCATATTATCAGGTCAACAAGGGGGAAGAATTCAACATAGCCAGGTTTCATCTCACTTTCATCAAAATGAATATACTAATGAGATCCAAGAATTGTCCCCAACACCAAAAGCTTTAATCTTAGGGTACTTACAAGAAAGTTAGTAAGGATTGTGAACTATTATTTAAATTATTGTGCTTTATACCTGAGAAGAGATTATTAAGCTCTCTTAATAAAAGGAAACCTAAGAACATTAAATTGAGCTTTCTTAATAGAAGACATGTCTACCAAGCTAAAAAAAAGTCCTGTATGCTGTGCAAATTACCTTAGGCATAGAATGTTTTCAATATCTTAACTCAGCCAACATATTGCATTTGCACATCCATCTATTGTAAAGAAACACTCCTCAGAATGGCTAGGCAACTGGGCATTCTGTTGAATGCTTCCCAGATACAGCATACTAGAGTATTAAAAAAATAATAAAGTTACAAAATTAAAATGTTATTGAATGTAACAGTGTTATCTGAAAATTCAGAAGGCATTTTAAGAAGACTGTGAACATGAATTTTAACTGGATTAAACTAAGCATATATGCAGTATTAGAAGGTATCTAACAATAATTGCCATGCCATGAAACTGTCTTTTGGAATAACAGCATATTGCCACTCTGCCAACTGTCTTACTCACCAGATGCTATAAAATGTCAAATAGTCATTGGGATTTCTTAACTCTTACAGATTCTGGATAAAAGGGAGTTACTCTGAGAATAAAAAATGACAATGTAAGTGAAAGTGCCTGGCAAAAGGTAAAAAGCCCATACAAGTACAGAATGACTATGAGTGGGATTAGAAGCTTTGTTAGACTGAGAACTCATGCCTCAAGAGTCTTTATTTACAAATCTCATGTCTTAGTCACCTTATACTTCAATAATTAAGACCCCAACCAAAATCCAGTCCGTAAGGTGTTAAAGATGTTTATTAAATTTATTTAGTACAATGATCACATTAAAATGTCCCAATATACAAACTGTTGAAGTCTAAAGTCACAAAAAATATAAACTTAGGTGCACGAACCAAGTTATAAAAATATTATTTAAAAATAAAATTCTTCTTCAACATTGGGCCAAGAAAGAAAAGAAAAAAAAGAGACAGAAAGAGAGATTACACATAAGAAACATAACATTTCAACAGAGCAACCCTGACCAGTCTGGTCACCTTCCAAGTGAGATACTGGGCTACTCAGGTGTGACCATCATGGCAACACAGCATTTCATTACAGGAGTGCCTACTTCATATGAAACTGTATGAGAAATTTATTTCTTTCAAAATGAAATATCCAAGTGAAACAGAGAGAGCTAACAATATATACCAAATTTCAGCTGGCTGCTAGTAGAAAATTTCAATTCCATAAAATCAAAAAGAAAATGTACTTAGAAAAAACAAATTTCAAACAAAAATATAACAAAATGTAAATAAAAGTGGAACAAATCAACGTCAATAATGAAGTGTGAGTGTTTGCCTTTGACCTCTGCCATAGCAGAATCACACCCAAGCTTCTCTGCCCACCTGTCACTTAGACAAGCTGCAGAGACTGGTTAGAAGTGAGAGAAAAACGTCAAACATGATTTTTAAAAGTTAGCACTACCAGTTTTGAAAAATTCCCCGGCAAAAAAAAAAAAAAAAAAAAAGAAAGAAAGAGAAGAGAAGAGAAAAAAACCCACAGAAAACCAAAAAGCATTAAATGACTGCACACCAAAGGGAAAGAGCTCTGTTTTACGTGATGGTGTGCTCTCCTATGGTAAGTTTTCATATTTTATCAATTGCTTAGAAGGTAAACATAAGCTCTTCCCTCTAAAATGTGTCTCCTTTATGGGTCTTCTCTCCAGAATCCATAGAAGGAATTCTTGGCAGAGAAACACCCCCTTATGACCAGATCCTTGTGACCAGAAGAGGGAAATGCTTCCTAAATTCCAGAAGTCATTGCAGGGACTCATTTCAAACTTTCATAATATTCTGATTTTTCCATCTCAAAAGTAGTTTTGTATCAGAAGATCTAAAACAACGTACATCTCAAAATCTTCCTCAGAACATAGTGCCATTTATTTAATTTAATCTGAAATAATTAGTAACTTGCCAATTATAAAAACCTGCATAATCAGTAAGAGGATAAAAAATTAAAAAGAATATTTCACATTTCAGATCTTAAACCAGAACTCCTCTAAGATTTCACAAAGTAGTCCATGGTTTATATTTTATTTCTAAAAATCCAATTAAAGCTTATCATTTCAAAAGTTCCATGGTACTTATCCCAAATGGTTGTAGATGTTTTAGCTATTAGTTTGGAAAAATGAGGAACGAGAATAAGACAGTTCCATTGAGACAATCCTCGGAATGTCTGGGTATAAACGCAAATGTCCATGGTAAAGGACTTGACACATGGGTCGTCATGTGTGATCCACCAATCCCACTGGCAGCCTGCAGAAAGGCATCTCCAGAGATCAAAGGAATACTAGATATTAATCCTGAACAGAGTTTTAGTTCAATCAGATAACCATTTCATTATAAATCTGATACGTTGGTTGTGGTTCTTCAATGTGTTGCAATTTACTTTCATTCTCATGTTGTTACATAAAAAGTTACTTTCTATCTGTATCAACGTCTCAGGCATTCTAACAATAAAGGATTCCATTTTCTTTAACATCTAGATTCTTATTTTCGTAATTCATGATTATGTTAAGAAAGTAATTTTGGTTATAAAATTCCATACACAATAATAAGGTCAAATTTTCAGGAGAAAATAAGCGTAGACAAATAGATCATAATTTCATAACAGAAAGTTTCAGCCCAACTTGCAAATAACAAGGAATGATTTAATTTGAGGAAATACTTTTCAAAGTTTAATCAGAGCTATGCTTAATTAGAAAACTTTAAACTAAAATAGCTATCATTATTCAGATTTTAGTAAGGTGGAGAGAAACACAGGTAGCATGAAAAATTACCCTTCCCTAAAAGCAAGCTCAGAGGAGGAAAGGGGAGGGAGAGGAAAAGGAGGTGCCCTGCAGTACTGGTGGACTCAATCCCTTTATGAAAGCACACATTCTCATTTGGTGTTACAACGTCCTGATTCATGTTGAAAATCTGAAAATCAAATGAAAAAAGGCCAACTAAAAATGTTTAAAGGAAAGAAAAATGTGAGATTGAATTAAATGATAAAATGAGTTTTAAAAAATAAGAAATAAAAGACATTAGATGATCTTCATAAAATATTAAAGTTAAAAAGAATTCATCTTTACTTTGTGCTCACAAAGGGAAAGGAGATTCCATCAAGCCCTGCAGAGCCCAAGAGGAAGCAGGTGGTTTGCTCAGACATCAGCAGAAATAGGCCCCGAAGAACTACACTCAGCTTCTTCTATATGGTGTCCAGGAAGGAAAAGCAAAGCTCTGCAAAATGCTGAAGGTTTTAGAAGTGTAACGGTGCTTAGGAAAGATCACTGGTCTGGTGTTGCCGCAGCCCCAGTGTTGAGAGACACGCTAGGCTTCTAGGAGGAGAAAAATAGAAAGGGAGGAAGAAGTAGGAAGGGGGGGAAAGGGCGGGAAAGCACAGGTCATTAGTAATTAGCACAAATTCAACATAGCAAGATGCTCATAAACTCTTTATACGCTATCAGTGGAGCTGCTCTGTTCTTAGGACTATAGATAACATTCTGAAGGAAAGAAAAATGAGAATTTTCAAAATGGCACTGAGCTACATACTCCAGTTAGTGATAGCCAAACGTGAAGTCACAGCATGCTCCAAAAACATGCACTCTTTGCCCCCTCCCTACTACCTTCCACTCCCAAGGAAACATGCACATTTTCAGTAAAGCATCTGCTTTATTATAGTCAGGAAGTCAAATTCAGAGTGCAAACATCTTCCTAAGTGTGCAAACTATATTCTACCCAAGGATAAAGACGTGTCCAAGAGCAGCAAGATCTGCTCTCATGTCGTCACTGGGCAGTATATCAACAGCTGGGCTCTTTTTTGCCACCAGGAAACTAGAATCTTGAAACAGTAAGAGCCAAGCTGCAGATTTTTCCCTTTCTTTTTTCCTGCACTATTAAGATATGGCAGTGGGAAGCAACTGCTACATAAAGTTTGAGTCTCTTCTGGTCATACTTGACATCCTGCTGGAGAAGAAACCTTCCTGGATGAAAATGTGGTCATCCACTCTTTTCAACTGGCTAATCAAATTAATCCCCTCCAAGCCCTTCCTTCCCCTGGCACTGCCTCCTGGTGAAAGAAAGTCGAATTTACTCATTTTTTAAAGTTCATGTTCAATCTTCTTCTCCTTTAATCATGGGGATATTTCTATAAATGTTTTCTTAAAACCAAATTACACAGACAACTTTGCTTTCAAAGCACGCACAGAAACAGTCACTACCACAAACGATTATCAAAAAAATTTCAGTTCATAAAAGTGGAAGATAAGGTGGCACTTCCGGTTGTTTCTAGCTTTTAAAGCAAAGAGTTCCTAATTTATAAGTTGTTAATAAGGATGTTGACGCCACTGAGTAAAACTAACATTCGTAACAAACTGAACCTAGTCATCAATAAATCTGAGGTACAAAGGTCATAGAAGAAAGAATAAATCCTGGAGTAATTTGCTATTACTAACAGAAGGCTTTTTGAAAGCCTTAGAAACAAGAAATCCTATGGTGGCTCAAGGAAAGGCTTCTCAAAGCTGAGGTTTGCATACAAGGAGAGAATAGAGCCACTGTACGTGTCGAATGCTTGCTTCCACTGCGGCGATATGAACCAAATGCTATGCCCCAGTTAAAATCACACTTGGCTGCAGAGAACAATGTGCTTGATCATCTATTCATTTGGGTCAACAGTGTCAGCCTGACAACAACTGCAAATTAAGTGCAGTTATTTATAAAAATTCAGTATGATTCTCATATCAGTTACCTAAGAAAAGATTTACAAAGTACATCCCTGTGGACCCTGCTACTGCTTTGAGAATTTTGCTCACCACAGAACTGCTCACTGGGGACAGGGGGTTGGTGCCAGCCATGAGGTGGAACTCAGTGCTCGTTGATAGACTATCAAAGCCCTAGTAATGGACTAAGTTCAAGTTAGAGACAGATTTCAAGAGTAACAGTTAAGGAACAAATAAAGGAAAAACAGACTGAGGGCAAAAGAGAAAGGGAAGAACTTTTAACTTGTAGCTCACAGGCTTCCTAACATTAAGCCATGGAAAATAAACTAGGTAAAGTGTGCATTCTGAGATAAGACCTACCTAAAGAATTGTAGTAGACAAAGCCCTCCAATACATCATATTTTGATGATGATTATTCTGCATCTATAAGCATATTTTTTAGCTTGATCTAGCTCTTGTGTGGTACAACTACAACAAATATTCAAAGAACATCAAAGGAAATTCATTCTTCTATTTCCACTGTTGGAGACGTTATGAGGCAGATGCCCCGAGTTTAAATAGTACATCCAACAAGAACAACCAATATCCTTAGAAATAATCCATATGCTTCTACTAACAATCCTCTTCAAAGGAGCTTATCAAGGTGTTTGCTGTGACTGCTTCACCCACACTTTTGGGGAATCCTGGGAACCACTTACCTATAGTATCATTCCCTTCTATTCCGTGATCACCATTGGCTAGCACTGCTGGTTTAGAAGATGGAGTACCTGCAACAACCACAAAGAATAATTACTCATTTTGACACATAGAAAAATGAAAAACAGACCTAACTACTGTCTAACTTAGTAAAATTTTTGTCACTCTTTACAGCATTAGCTTAAAACAGATAAAAATCTGTCGAGAATTTAAAGATCCAATAAAAGGAAACCCAGAAACATAGAACAGAACTAACGTCATTAATTTCTACGGTGCCCAAGCTCTGTTAAGCACCACAACTATAGGAGAGGCCTTCCTAACAGCAAGCCAAACTCTTTTCTGTCCTGTAAATTGTCAAAGATTACCATTATATTCAATAAAACCATCATGAAGCACCAAAAGTACGGTATCTTATTCAAATCAAATGCTCCAAGGACACAGGGCCATTTAAAACAACCTCCACATAAAAAGTCCAGGGCACCATCATTGCTCCCACACTTGAGGATTACATGGAGATCACCAGCAACACTTCTGGGAACAGATGACCTTTTTAAAAAAATTTTATGCTATTCTAATAGAGTATAGTTGTGTCTCATTCCTTAATAACTAAGGATGTTGAGCATCTTTTCATGTGTTTATTTGCCATCCCTTTATTTTCTTTGGTGAACTGAATAGTCAAATTTTTTTTACTATTTTTTAATTGGGTTGCTTATTTTCTCATTATTGAGTTTTGATAATTCTTTATATATTTTGAATACCAACTCTTTATCAGATGGGTTTTGCAAATATTTTCTCTCAGTCTATAACTTGTAATTTCATTTTTTTAACTGGGTCTTTTGAAAAGCAAAAGTTTTAAACTTTGATCATTTCTTCTTTCATGCTTTCGGTGAGGTATCTAAGAAATCTTTGCCTAACCCAAGGTCACAGGATTTTCTCCTACGTTTTCCTCTAGAAGTTTTATAGTTTTCAAATTTAGGTTTCGCGTTGAGGCCTATGATACATTTGGAGTTAAATTTTGTATATGGTGTAAAACATGGATCTAGGTTCATATTTTTGCATATGGACATCTAACTGTTCCTGTATCATTTGTTGAGAAGACTATCCTTATTCCACTGAATTGCCTTTGCACTTTTGTTGAAAATCAACTGACCATATTACATGTGAATCTATTTCAGGACTCTCTTCTGTTCCACTGACCTATAAATCTACCCGTTTTGCCAATAACACACTGTCCAGATTACCGAATTTCCATAGTCTTGAAATGAGCGTCATGTAAGTCCTCCAAATTGGGTCCATTCCAAAATTGTTCTTACTATTCTAGCTCCTTATAAATTTTAGAATCATTGATTTACACAAAAATCCAGATGGACTCTTGACTGCAACTGCATTGACTATGTTGATCAATTTGAGGATGTACAACATTTTCTGAAAGGCTCTGACTATATCTAACATTTCAGCAAACTGTCCAGCTCTGCAGTCAGCCTGCCAACCTAAGAGTGTCCTACAAATCACTCTCAAGAACCTCACAGAGATATTTTTCATAAGACAAGTGAAAATCTAGAATGTATGCCACAAAAATATAAAATGTAAGATTTTACTCTGGAAGACAAGAAACTACACTGTCCAACCTCCTGGCTCTCACAAATACAAGGCAGAAATCTTTCACACAAACTCATCGAAAAGATCATTCATTCTGTTATCTCAGATAACAGAGGAACAGCTAAAGAGGATAACCTAAAAGAACAAGGCAGACCAAAAAGAAAATATCAATTAACTGGAAGAAGAGAGAAATAAAGGAGTGAAAGACAACAGACTTTCATTACATACCCACTATGCACCATACACCATGGCAGGGCTTCACATATTATGTTTTACTTATCCAGAGGGCTGCCAAATATGGGATACAACATATTTGATACAAATAAATTCCCTTTTACCCTCACACATAAGTTTATAAAATTTATTCTTCCTTGCTCAAGAAAGAATGCATATTTTAAAAAATCTGCCTCATCTTAAAATGCAGATTGCAAATAAATAAAATAAAATGCAAATTACAAAAAATGATACCATCTTATGACCATGAGAGTGATAAATCTTTTTAAATTTTGATAATAGCCAGTTTTGGCAAAAGTGTAGGAAAATAGGTAATCTGATACACCACTGGGGGAATCTAAATTGGAATGACGTTTTTATGAGACAATTTGGCACTCTATCAAATTTCAAATACCTGCTTAACTCAACAAACCATTTTAGGTATGTAGTTCAAAGAAAGACAGAAAAGCACACAAAAATGAATGTAAAAAGGATGTTTACTATGGCATTTTTTAAAAGTAACAAATGCCCACCAACAGATTCACTAACCTGTGAAATAATATGCATCTATTAAAAGAAATAGGTAGCTCTTCATGTATTGATAGGGGAAGATGTCAAGAAACCTTAAGAAAAATTAAAAGCAAATATGGCTTAATAGCATTATAAAAAACAACACACACACAAATAATCAGAAAAAATATGAAAGAATATAGACCAAACACCACAGGTAACTGCTCAAGAATGGAGTGTGGGGAAGCAGAGACAGAGATAAAAACAAAGACTTTCACAGATATATAGTCTTGTTTTAATTGAGTACTTTAAAGAATTTAAAGAGTGGATAAAGACAGCCGACTGAAGCACATAGGTCAGCCTCACTATACTATCACAAAGACTTAAAAAACAGCAGAAAAGACTGCTTATTCTATCCTCAGTGGACCAGAAATTACAAGAAATATCCAAGAAAGTGAAAGCAAATATGACCACACTGAAGGAGAAATCACAGTCCAAAGGCAGCACAGGAAAGCAGAACTCCAAGGGTACTGTAAGCTTAGAGACAGCAGAGATGATGGGACTCCGTTAAAAGCTGCCAGGCCAGGCCCGACTTCCTCCACACTTTCCTTCTCCTGCCCCACAACAGTCAGTTTTGTGCCAACTACCAGATGGGAGCAGAGAATGAACGCTCTGACACAAGAGGAAGCCAACTCATTGGGTGCCCAGTGATACCCAGAGGAGCAGGGAGCCCCACATTCCACCTGGCAGCACTGCTGCATTTCTGCCACAGGCAGGTGGTAGAAAACAGTCATGCATCATAGGGAATCTCAAATAGACAGTATTGCCAAATAGCTGAAGAAAACTACTACCAAAAGATAAAGGCACCACATTCAAAGAGAGTAAGCATCACCCAGGGAAACAATGTTGATATAGCAAATAGGAGACTTTTAAAAAGGGATATATCATTTCCCTCAGAAAGATAAAAGAAAATATCACACATCCATGAAACAAGAGCAAGCCCCTAAACAAAGTGAATTATCTAATGATTCAATAACAAATCCTTTCCCAGGTTAGACAGTTTCTAATTCTTTGCTTTCATCACAATTTAAAAAAAGTCATAATGAAGTTGTCACCTGACAGAACATTGAAAATGATTTTTAGTAATAATGAACTATAGAATTCTTGGCATATTACTCAAAGAATTGATGACATTGCCATAATAAAGCTTCTATTCCCACATATTTACCTACGTGTATAAGGTTTTGGGTCATTATGTCTATAAAAACAATAGAATAAAAATTGATAAATCCTGTTTCATCCTACCAAAAAAACATTTACCCACAAATTCATGATCTAATCAAGACAAATAACAGATCTTTGACACCCGCAAATCAATGTGACACATCACATTAACAAAACGAGGAATAAAAATCACGTGATCTCAACAGATGCTGAGAAAGCATTTGACAAGATCCAACATCCATTTATGATAAAAACTTGCAATAAAATGGGTATAGAAGGAAAGTATCCCAACATAATAAAGGTCATATATGACAAACCCACAGCCAACATCATATTTAATGGTGAAAAACTAAAAGCCATTCCCCTGAGAACAAGAACAAGACAAGGGTGCTCATTCTCACCATTCCTATTCAACATAGTACTGGAGGTTCTGGCCAGAGAGATAGGGCAAGAAAAAGAAGTAAGAGGTATCCAAACTGGACAGGAAGAAGTGAAACTCTCATATGTGGACAACATGATTCTATACATAGAAAACCCTAAAGAATCCACCAAAAAACTATTAGAAATAATCAACAACTACATCAAAATGGCAGGGTACAAAATCAACTTTAAAAATCAGTTGCATTACTATACACTAACAATGAACTAGCAGAAAGAGAAGTCAAGAATACAATCCCATTTATAATGGCAAAAAAAGAATAAAATATCTAGGAATAAATTTAACCAAGGAGGTGAAAGATCTATACACTGAAAGCTATAACACATTATTGAAAGAAATCGAAGATGACATAAAGAAATGGAAAGACATCTTCTGCTCATGGATTGGAAGAACAAACATAGTTAAACTGTCCATACTATCTAAAGTAATCTACAAATTCAATGCAATCCCAATCAGAATCCCAATGACACTCTACATGGAAATATAGCAGAGAATCCCAAAATTTATACGGAACAACAAAAGACTCCGAATAGCCAAAGCAATTCTGAGAAAAAAGAAATCACAATCCCTAACTTCAAAATATACTACAAAACTACAGTAATCAAACAGCATGGTACTGGCATAAAAAAAGACACACAGATCAAGAGAACAGAATTGAAAGCCCAAAAACAAAACTACACATCTATGGATGGTGAACCTTCAACAAAGGAGCCGAGAACATACAATGGAGAAAGGAAAGTCTCTCCAATAAATGTTGTTGGGAAAACTGGACAGCCACATGCAAATGAATCAAAGTAGACTATTATCTTACACCATATACAAAAATTAACTCACAATGGATTAAAGACTTGAATGTAACACCTGAAACCATAAAACTCCTAGAAGAAAATATAAGCAGTACAATCTTTGACACTGGCCTTAGCAGTATCTTTTCAAACACCATGTCTACTCAGGCAAGGGAAACAAAAGAAAAAATAAATGGGACTACATCAGACCAAGGAAAGGCAAAGGAAATGACGAACAAAATGAAAAGACAACCCACAAATATTTCTCAATATTGAGAAAACATCTGCAAATCATATATCTGACAAGAGGTTAATTTTCAAATATATAAAGAACTCATATAACTCAACAACAAAAAACAAACAACCCATCAAAAAATGGGCAGAGGATATGAACAGGCATTTTTTCAAATACAGATATACAGATGGCCAACAGGCACATGAAAAGATATTCAACATCATTAATTATTGGGGAAATACAAACAAAAACTACAAAGAGATATTACCTTACACCTGTCTGAATGGCTATAATTAACAAGACAAAAAATAACAAATGTTGGAGAAGATATGGAGGAAACAGAACCCTCATACACTGCTGGTAGGAATGCAAACTGGTGCAGCCACTAGGGAAAACAGTATGGAGATTTCTCAAAAAATTAAAAATAGAAATAGCATACAATCCAGCTATCCCACTACTGGGTATTTATCCAAAGAACTTGAAATCAACAATTCAAAGAGATTTATGCACCCCTATGTTCCCTGCAGCATTATTCACAACAGCCAAAACGTGGAAGCAACCCAATGCCCACCTACTGATGACTGGATAAAGAAGATGTAGTATATATACCCAATGGAATACTACTCAGCCATAAAAAAGGACAAAATCGTCCCATTTAGAACAACATAGATGGACATTGAGGGTATAAGGTTAAGCAAAATAAGCCAGACAGAGAAAGACAAACATTGCATGATTTCACTCATTTGTGGAAGATAAACTAACACATGGACAAAGAGAACAGATTAGTGGTTACCAGAGGGGAAGGGGGTTAGAGGATGGGTGAAAGGGGTAAAAGGGCACATACGTATGGTGACACATAAAAATTAGACTATTAGTGGTGAGCATGATGTAGTCCATACAGAAACTGATAAATAATAATGTACACCTGAAATTACACAATGTTGTAAACTATTATGACCTCAATAAAATAAGTGAAAAAAAAATAACACTCTATTACCACATTAAAAAAAACTTTCAATCAAATTCAACTTTTATGGTTAGTAATAATTTATCAAAAATTGTAATATATGTGATCAACTATGTACTACTAGTAACTGTGGTAATAAAGTTCTTCTGAACCAAGTTAATACTTAAGAGTCTTAGGGTTACAGAAACTTTTTAAGTTAAAATTTACATACATATTTTGTTATAGAAACATGAAAACAATCAAGAAAAAACCTTTCAAGTATAAAAATATATTACATTAGGACAAAAGTCTATGAGAGACATAGAATACAAGTAAGAGTTCAAGGAATCCAAAGGAGGATTTACATTTCCAATGATAAAGAACAGCTTGTTCATGCATTTTTAAAATAGATGATGGGAATAAAAATGCTATATATTTAAAAGCATTTGGATCTGTTTTAAAAGAGTGATATTAACTCATTTTTATGGAGCAAAAGTAAAACATTCTGAAAATTACAGGCTTTTCAGCTATTTAAGCCTTTGCTAAAAAAACTTAGATGCCAACTTAAAAATGTACAAAGGAGACAAAAATTTTCAGAATTCTCATATAGGTATGTGACTAAAGTTTCAAGACTGTCACTTTAGACCAATGCCGAAGTTACAAAGAATAATTTACACATACTGATAGAAAATTTTCCAAGACATAAAGTAAAAAGAATAAGTTATAAAAAAACAATGCATATGATTTGATCCTATTTGTTTAAAACTAAAGGTCATAAATTTCTGAATTTATGTATGTAAATACATAGTACATAATCTTAAAGCACTCCTCTTGAGAAATAAATAGGATTAAGTGAGAGTCAAGGGAGATTTTCACTTATCTGAATTTTAAATTTTTAAATAAAATTTTCATTTTAGAATAGTTTTAAATTTACAGAAAAATTGTGATGATAGTACAGAGAGTCCTATGTACCTATACCCAGTTTCCCCTATTAAGAAAAACTGGCTGGCTGTTTCTAAAACAAAGGCAGATTGATATACCACTATAAATTCATCATTACCAACCTTTACTTGGCCTAAATGTTTCTTGTCAACTCATTCTTCCACATTCTGCAATGTCTATTCTAAACCACCCCTGTTCTCCTCAAACCTCCAACCCCTTCCACCCCCATTTCTCAGCATATGACCTCGCCTCTTTCAAAGAAAATATGAACTCCCTTCAGAAGAGACTTCCTCCACTCTCTACCACCACATACAGAAACCTAAAGCATCTGCACTGAAGCTCTCATCTCTATAGCTGTGCTTTGGATCTCCATTCCTTCTTCCCAAAGACAAGATTCTTGTTCTCCATCTAGTGTTGAAATCAGATAAGCATCTCACTCCTCTCAAATCTCACAACTCTTTATTTGCTCTTTTCTTCTGGCATTTGACTATCTTCTCTATCGAACTGTTTGGGTTCATTTTTTTTTCCTTCATAACATAGTGGTCTCGATAAATATTTGCTTATAGAATGAATGAATGATTGGAATAAATGTGCTTGCCAATGTGTATGTGGAATGGCAGATGGGACATAAGGAGGGAGAGTGCAAACGAAAGAACTCCAAAGTTAACCTAAAATTTCTAAAAACAAAGCAAAGTATCAGAGTTTGTACTTTTTTTTTTTTTTTTTGAGGAAGATAAGCCCTGAGCTAACTACTGCCAGTCCTCCTCTTTTTGCTGAGGAAGTCTGGCCCTGAACTAACATCTGTGCCCATCTTCCTCTACTTTATATGTGGGACGCCTACCACAGCATGGCGTGCCAAGTGGTGCCATGTCCACACCCAGGATCTGAACCGGCAAACCCCAGGCCACCGAGAAGCAGAACGTGTGAACTTAACCGCTGCGCCAACAGGCCGGCCCCAGAGGTTGTACTTTTAAAACACTTTAATTTTCTAATTTTCTTCACAAACAGGGAAGTTTTGTTTTTATAATCAGGGGTATAAAGCTACTAACAGAAGATTTCAAACAAGATCAATACCAGGAGACCCTGAGTCATGTGCTATTTCCTTGTTTTCACTACCAGAGATGCAATCTACACGAGGGAGGGAGGAATACTGCTGTGGTTTCACTGAGAGATCATAAACAAAGATGTCTGCACCATTTCCAGAGTAAGCAATTTGACTGTAAGAAACAAACGTTCCTCCCAACTCACTTGGAGCCTGTGCCTAAGAACAACAGAACTTTCCTATCTGAGGGAAAAGGGTTCGAAGAAACAAAAAAGGACACAGAAGATAGCTGGGTTAGGATGATGGTTTATGGGTAGAATGTTGTTTCTTTCTTTATCTGTGCCCTATTCAGCTCTCAGAATTTCTCAGCTACAAAAAGAACCTAACAAATTGACCTCTTCTCAAGGGGTGACTGCTTTTCTTTTACACTAGGGTATCATTATTATGAACTACCACTGTTAGAACTATTTTTCTCTTCTTTTCCAAAAAGAAACTTAGTTAAGAGTATATTTTCTTTTTTTTTTTTTCCTGCTTTATCTCCCCAAACGCCCCCTGTACATAGTTGTATATCTTAGTTGCAGGTCCTTCTAGTTGTGGGATGTGGGATGCCACCTCAACGTGGCCTGACGAGCAGTGCCATGTCCGCGCCCAGGATCCAAACCCTGGGCCGCCGCAGCGGAGTGCCACGGAGCCGGCCCCAAGAGTACATTTTCAAATCAAAGTCAGAAAACAATCTTTGCAAAAATGTCATGAGACTATTTTTGTGTGTGTGTGTGAGAAAGATTGTCCCTGAGCTAACATCTCTGCCAATCTTTCTTTATTTTGTATACAGGAAGCTGCCACAGCATGGCTTGATGAGCAGTGTACAGGTCCGCGCCAAGAATCCAAACTTGCAAACCCAGGGCCGCCGAAGCAGAGCACGCAAACTTAACCACTACGCCACCAGGCGGCCCCTCATATGACTTTTTTATGCATAGATACAAACTTCCCCAAATATAACAAGACAATTAACAGGGTGTTAAGGCTTGGATATTTACGCCTGCCTAAATAAATACCTACCACTTTGGTTTGTAGACATAATTGCTTGTTAGTCTGCACATTAACATAACCTAAGCCTGAACAAAATGATTTCAGTTCAGTTTAACAGCAAACAAAACTATTTCAATTCAGTTTAACAAGCAAAAGATTGTACATCTGCCACAGACTAAGAGCAGTGATCTCTCTTTAATGTAGATCTGACCATGTTTCTCAGTCCCCTCAGAGTTCCCCATAGAGAGACTGCATGATCTCACTCAGTGTGCTTCTCCATGGTTCTCTCTTGTCACTTGTCACTTTAACCTTTTGTTTCTTACCACTGAGCAACCTGAGGTTGCTGGTACACTTTGACCTATTCTATATCTCTCTGCTTTTGCTAAATGTGTCATTCTGCATGGAATATAAAAAGAAACAAAATATTATTCCTACTCTATAGTAGCTTAAGTGTGAGACAACAAACAGTTTCATTATGACCTTACAAGTGCTATGAGAAAGGAAGGCCCAGGGAAGAAAGGCACTTACCAAGGGGAAGATGAAAACAGAGAGGCTTGTGGTGAGGGGGCAGAAGGGAGTCGGGATGAAAGTCAGAGAATGTTTTTGGAAGGTTACATCTATATTCAATCTTAAAGAATTGCAGAAGATCATCTTTAGCCAAAGCTTTAAATATCATCAACCTCCAGATTCGTATCTCCCACCCAGAACTCTCCTTTGAACTCCAGACTCTTTCATCTAGCTGCCTACTGCTCTTCTCCACTTGGCTATCTTCTCCACTAACAGATAACTCACACTCAACATATCCCAAGCTGAATTTCTTATCTTCCCTTCAAAATCTACTCCTTTTACAGCCTTCCCAATCTCAGATGATGGCAATTCCTTCCCTTTCAGTTGCTCAGGCCAAAACCCTTAGAGTCATCCTGGATGCATCCTTGGCAATGTAAAGGTCTTGTACTGTAAAAGGAGCAGTTTGGGTGGCATGGCATGGCTTAAAGTCCGATAGGACTGGGCTCAAGAGAGAATGAGAGGAAAGGAATTGGAGAAAGGTAGTAGATACATCTTTTTCAAAGAAGGAGCAGAATAAAAAAAAGTAGATGAGACGGACATGGGGTTGAAACAGGATGTTTTTTAAGTGAAGGAAAAAAATGAGGGTATGTTTGATGCTGATGAATGACCTAGCTGAAAGAGAGGAACTGATGATGCAGGAGACAGAAAAAACAATTGCTATGGTAGTGCCCTTGAGTGAGAGAATGAGCAGTTCACCTACAACAAGAGTAACAGCAGAGCAGGGGGGAGGGCGACAGGGGTAAAGGGGCACAAATGTATGATGACGGATAAAAACTACACTATTGGTGGTGCATATGATGCAGTCTACACAGAAACTGATAAATAATAATGTACAGCTGAAATTACACAATGTTATAAGCCAATAAAATAATTTTAAGAAGACACATTAAAATAAAATTTTATTTTTCCTTCAATAGAAGGAGTTTGTTTAAATTGTTTACTTTTTAAATGTTAGCAAACCTTGCAGAAAAGCAGGTCATCTGAAAATTTTATAGGACTGTTTATTTTGTTCTGGCTAGCAGAAACCTAAAATACACAAAGAGCAAGATGGTGAGGAAAATGATTCTTAATATGGACATCTATTTCACTTATCAATTAATTACTTCAACTTTTCCTGCCTTTAATAAACGTTTATGGAGGCATGATGGATTTTTCATTATCTACACTGTGGTGATGTTTCATAGTATACACATAAGTCATAACTTACCAAGATGCATATTTTAAATATGTGCACTTTATTGTATATCTAAATAAAGATGTAAAAATATACATACTAACAAAAAAACAGTAGCAGAGTAAAGGGCATAGACAAGGCAGGTTAGAAGGAGATGTGTGGGGGGACTATGGAGAAGTTCTCTTCTGATTTGAGTCTATTGATTCTCTGTTCTAAAGGACATCAACTGAGAATATGAACAGGAGAGCAAGTGCTAGAGGTCTGATCAGAGAAGGGAAAATGTGAAAACAGTTGTCTAGGAAAGCGAAGACTTTACAAATTCATATGAATTAGCAGCAGAGCCCTCAAGTTCATGTTCTTTATGCAAATGACTCATTCATATTCCTGAACATAATATTTATATGTCTAATATTTCTGACTTTTGAGTTACATAAGTGAATATTTAATTATGAAAAATACTATCTAGGAGATATTAAATCAAAAAGAAAGTATGCATTCATGAAGATGGTATGGTTTCATAGAAAGAACATGGGGTTTAAAATCAGAAGATCTGGGTTCATGCTGTGATTTTATCACTATTAACTAAGTGATCAAATGCAACTCCCTTGTGCTTTCTAAGCCTTAATAGCCTCACCTAGAAAATGGGAAAATATCTACCTTCCATGGTTACCATGAGGACTAAATGCAATATTGGAGGCAGTACTGTGTCAACTGTACTGTGTTAAGTAAATGTTAACAACTGTTATTATTCTTATTGCTATTAACTGTAGATTGATCAACTATAGATTGATTAATCTATAAACCAATTATAGATAACTATAAATTGATCACTAAACTACAAAGTAACCTTGTTAAGAACACTGACATTAATTTACTCTTGCTGGGGCTGACCCAGTGGCCAAGTGGTTAAGTTCGTGAGCTCCGCTGCAGGCGGCCCAGTGTTTCTTTGGTTTGAATCCTGGGCGCGGACATGGCACTGCTCATCAAACCACGCTGAGGCAGCGTCCCACATGCCACAACTAGAAGGACCCACAACGAAGAATATACAACTATGTACTGGGGGGCTTTGGGGAGAAAAAGGAAAAAAATAAAATCTTTTAAAAAAATTTACTTTTGCCTTACATAAAAAGCTTAAATGACATTACCAGAATAGGTAATAATTGTGAGACTAAGAAATAAGCAATTTACCAGAAGAAAAGTAAGACAAGGAGGATAGAAGAGAATGGAAGAGAGACTGAGATTCTACCATACACATAACACCTAATGATCTGAAAATCTAAGCCCAGGAGAGAAGAATAAAAACAACATTACAACATAAGAACAATTAGGTTTTAGAGTATGAAAAAGGTTTGCATACTTCCCCGCAGGTAAGACTTGTCGGACTCTAATCATTGGAGCACTGCACATTACTGGATAAGTCCTAATTCAAAAGATGCTATACTGCCTTCTTTCGCTGACTGACTAACCCAGAGGGACTCCCATTTCATGAAATGAAAGCTTTCTCAGCTAAGTACATATAGCATTATAAACAACACAAGGGGTTTTTTTTTTTCTTTTTCTTTTTTTTTGAGGAAGATTAGCCCTGAGCTAACATCTGCTGCCAATCCTCCTCTTTTTGCTGAGGAAGGCTGGCCCTGAGCTAACATCTGTGCCCATCTTCCTCTACTTTATTTGCGGGACACCTACAAGAGCATGGCTTGCCAAACAGTGCCATGTCTGCACCCAGGATCTGAACTGGCAAATCCAGGGCCGCCGAAGCAGAACATGCACACTTAACCACTGCGCCACCAGGCTGGCCCTACAACACAAGTTTTTTAAACTAATCACATGCTCTGAGATATAAGTATATTCAAATTTATTTATTTTATTTATTTTTTAAAGATTTCATATTTTTCCTTTTTCTCCCCAAATCCTCCCAGTACATAGTTGTATATTCTTAGTTGTGGGTCCTTCGAGTAGTGGCATATGGGATGCTGCCTCAGTGTGGTCTGATGAGCAGTGCCATGTCCGCGCCAAGGATTCAAATCAGTGAAATCCCAGGCTGCCAAAGTGGAGCACATGAACTTAACCACTCAGCCACGGGGCTGGTCCCTCAAATTTATTTTTTTACTCTCCTCTCCCACAAGAGATTTCAGAGTCCCAGAGCTGGCAAGTCGGTCTGGCAGAGAAGGGAAGTAGCAAGAAGCTGAGGGCGTGTGTGCTGTGAGGAAGAATGTCATAGTGAGCCTGCTTTGGGAAAATGGGGAGGATTCAGCAGGGTCTCAATGCCAGGGCATCTTATGCAAAAGTCAGGCCTGTGCCACCATCGCCCTCTGGTGGTCAATTAAGCTGGTTGCGATGCTCCACAATAGAAGGCTCCAGTCAGTGGAACAAGAAGAAATTCTGCAGTATCTAGTTATTATCCTTTCCAGGACCTGCTTAGGCCCTTTCTGCTGGATCAATGTTTCTCATCTTGGATATGCACCCAATTCACCTTCAAGGGCTTGTTAAAACACAGATTGCTGAACCCCATCCCCAGAGTTTCTGATTCCATGTGGTCTAAGAATATTATTTATTTATTTTGCTGAAGAAGATTCGCCCTGAGCTCACATCTGTTGCCAGTCTTCCTCTTTTTGCTTGAGGAAGATCAGCCCTGAGCTAACATCTGTGCCAGTATCCCCCTATTTTGTATGTGGATTGCTGCCACAGCATAGGTGACGAGTGGTGCAAGTCTGCGCCTGGGATCCAAACCTGCAAACCTGGGCCACTGAAGTGGAATGTGCCAAACTTAACCACTACACCACAGGGCCGGCCCCCCTAAGAACTGCATTTTGAACAAGCTCCCCAGTGATACTGATACTGCTGGTCCAAGGACCACACTTTGAAAACCACTGTCTTACATTAGAATGTTCTATAAAAGTTCTTAGCCTCAGAAACCTCCAGGAATGTTGGGGAGAAAGTTTTCTCTCAATCTCATGAGTAGAAGTATTTAAGCACACAGAGTACAGAAAAACTGAGTGACTTGTCCACATATTTGCTAATTATTTGTGTCTAAGGATCAACAACATGCCAGATGTTTATTCAAACATCTATGACAATGTTTTGAGTGAACAAGTGTCAAAGAAGTATTATTCCTTTGTTACTCATATCTAAGAGTAAGCTTCTGTCTTTTGTTTTCCCTAGCTAGAAAACAGAGCCAAATAGAGCTGATAATCAACAGTTACTATGAAGATAACGTTTCTGAAGAAGAAAATATCTAGTACATACACTCTGAAAAAGTATTTTGAGAATTGTTTCCCAAGATGACAGGCATTTTAGAAGTAAGAGTTTGACATCAGTTTTATTTCAAGGTATTTGGCTATTTGGATGTTGAAATGAAGGAATGCTAAGATCATAAAAAAATATTAAATTAATCCAAAAGCAGAAAAATAAAAATAGAATAAAGAACAGATGGCAGAAATAGAAAGCAACTGGCAAAATGACAGCTTTAAATCCAACATATCATAATCACATTAAATATAAACAGTCTGAACACACCAATTAAAAGACAGAGATCTTGGGGCCGGCCCTGTGGCCAGATGGATCAGTTCGCACGCTCCACTTCAGCGGCCCAGGGTTTCGCCGGTTCAAATCGTGGGCGTGGACATGGTGCTGCTCTTCAAGCCACACTGAGGCAGCGTCCCACATGCCACAACTAGAAGGACCCACAACTAAAAATGCACAACTATGTACCGGGGGGCTTTGGGGAGAAAAAGAGGAAAAAAAAAAAAGACAGAGATCTTGAGATTGGATAAAAAAGCAGACCCGCCCATATTGTCTATAAGAAACCCACTTTTATTAAATATTAAAAAAGAAATGCATTGAAAGTTAAAGGATGAAGACAGATATACCATGCAAATGCTAATCAAAAGGAAGCTGAGGGGCCAGCCACGTGGCCGAGTGGTTGGACTTGCACGTTCCGCTTCAGCAGCCCAGGGTTTAGCTGGTTCAGATCCTGGGCGTGGCCATGGCACTGCTCGTTGGGCCACGCTGAGGCGGCATCCCTCATGCCATAACTAGAAGGACCCACAACTAAAATATGCAACTATGTACCGGCAGGCTTTGGGGAGAAAGAAAAAAGAAAAAAAAAAAGGAAGCTGAGGTAGCCATGCTAATATAAGACAAATTAGACTTCAGAACAAACAATACTACCAGGAATACAGAGGCACAATTACATAATGATAAGAGAGTCGATTCATCAAGAAGGCGTGACAATCTAGATGTAAATGCCAATGACAACAGATCTTCAAAATATATGAGAAAAGCTGATAAAACTGAAGGGAGAAGGAAACACATCCATAAAATTACAAGGAGACTTCAAGAACTCTCTCTCAGAAATCAATAGAACAAGCAGACATAAAGTCAGTAAGGATACAGAAAACCTAAATAACACTATCAACCCACTAGACTTAACTGACATTAGTAAGGGGAGACTCTACACAAAACAGCATCATACACATTATTTCCAGTGCTCACAGAACACTGACTAGGACAGGCCATATTCTGGACCATAAAACAAACCCTGACAAATTGAAATGAATCGAAATTTCAAAGGATGTCTTCTGATCACAACAGAATTAAACTAAAAATTGATTACAGAAAGATAAAGCTGGAAAATCCCCAAATATGAGAAATTAACATACTTCTAAATAACCCATGGGTCAAAGAGAATTCACAAAGGAAATTAGAAAATATTTTGAACTGAATGAAAATAAAAAACATAACTTATCAAACTCTATAGGACACATCTAAAACCATGATTAGAGGGAAATTTATAGCATTAAAACCTTATTTTAGGGGCCAGGCCCATGGCTGAATGGTTAAGTCCGGCGGCCCAGGGTTTCTCGGGTTTGAATCCAGGGGTGAACCTAGCATCGCTCATCAGGCCATGCTGAGGCGGCATCCCACAGAGCACAACCAGAGGCATTCACAACCAGAATATACAACTATGTACTGGAGGGCCTTTGGGGAGAAGAAGGAGGAAAAAAAGGAAAAAAAGATTGGCAACAGATGTTAGCTCAGGTGCCAATCTTTAAAAAAAAAAAAACACCTTATTTTAGGTGGTTGCCAGAGGCAGGAGGTAGGGTGTGGGGGAAATGAGTGAAGGTGATCAAAAGATACAAATATCCAGTTATAAAATAAATAAGTCCTGGGGATATAATGTACAGCATGTTCACTACAGTTAATAATACTGTATTGTATATTTGAAAGTTGCTAAGAGAGTAGATCTTAAAAGTTCTCATCAAAAGGAAAAAATTGGGGGGCTGGTCTGATGGCATAGCAGTTAGGCTCATGCACTCCACTTTGGCAGCCCAGGGTTCGCCGGTTTGCTTCCTGGGCACAGACCTATGCACCACTTATCAAGCCATGCTCTGGCAGGTGTCCCACATATAAAGTAGAGGAAGATGGGCATGGATGTTAGCTCAGGGCCAGGCTTCCTCAACAAAAAGAGGAGGATTGGCAGCAGATGTTAGCTCAGAGCTCTTCTTCTTCAAAAAAAAAAAAGTCAAAAAGAAAGGAAAAAGGTTTGTAACTACGTGTGGTGACAGATGTTAACTAGGCTTACTGTAATCATTTTGCAATACATACAAATATCAAATCATTATGTTTTACACATAAAACTAAAATGTTATGTGAATTATATCTCAATTTTTAAAAAGTGCTTATTTTACTAAAGAAAAAATGTTTCAAATAAATGATCTAAGCCGCCATCCTAAGAAACAAGAAAAAGAGCAAATCAACTCAAAGTAAGCAGAAGGAAGGAAATATTAAAGATATGAGCAGAAATCAAAAAACAGAAAAAAGTTTACGAAGCCAAAAGCTGGAGCTTTAAAAAGATCAATAATTGGTAAACCTCCATCCAGACTAAGCAAGAAAAAAGAGAGAACACAAATTACCAATATAATGAATGAAAGAGGGGACATGACAACAGATCCTATATACATTCAAAGAATAAGGTAATATTACAATTTTATCTCCATTAATTTGACAATTAGAGGAAACAGACCAATTCCTAGAAAGATACAAACTACCAAAGCTCATTTGAGAAGAAATAGACAACCTGAATAATTCTATATCTCTTAAAAAAACTGAATTCCTACTTAAAAACCTGACAAAGAAAACTCCAAGCCCAGACGGCTTCACTAACAAATTCTATCAAACATTAAAGAAGGAAAAACACCACTTCTACACAAGCCATTCTAGAAAACAGAATAGGAAGGAACACTACTCAACTCATTTTATGATGTCAGCATGACCTCAATTCTAAAATTAGACAAAGGCATCAGAATAAAACTATAAACCAATATCCCACATGAACATAGTTGCAAAAATATTAGCAAATCTGATCTAGCAATGCATAAAAGCAGCAAATCTCTTTTAAAGGGTTTAATCCATGTTTTAATCCTGACCTGGGATTACGCCCAAAGACAACAAAAGGCATCTGATTCCATTCTAAATTAAGTCTTGACATCAACACAGAATTTATGTATCTAACTTTACAAAGCTACTTTCAGAGAAAAGACACAGCAGACAGTCTAATTCAGGAAATTATGAGGCAGATTATATAGTAGTTGGGACATTACAGAAGAAATCTTAGGGTTAAAAGTAAAATACAGGGGCCGGCCCCATGACCGAGTGGTTAAGTTCACACGCTCTGCTTTGGCGGCCCAGGGTTCTGCCAGTTCGGATCCTGGGCGCAGACATGGCACCCTTCATCAACCCATGCTGAGGTGGCATCCCACGTGCCACAACCAGAAGGACCCACAACTAAAACTACACAACTATGTACCGTGGGGCTTTGGGAGAAAAAGGAAAAATAAAAAAATCTTAAAAAAAAAAAAAGTAAAATACAGCTTCATGAACACACACTTAAATAAAGGGTAATTGACCTCCTTGGTGTCTATCAAAAAAATATAGATAAAGAAAAAAATTACTAGCCTATAACAAAAATCTGTTCCGTTTCCTCAAGGTTTCCAAGATTATGACAAAGCATATCAAAGCATAATCCCTAATCTACTTCCCAAACATATATATCCAGTTTGGATTAACTACTTACCTTCAACCTGGCTAGCATCTGAGCAAGGTTTCTTCTTTGACTCCGAATTCCCAGTTTTCTCATCAACATCCAGGAGAGGAATATAGTCTGTTTTTCCAACAGTTTCTCCCACAACATCATCAAAGGCCTCTGCCTCCAGCGTGGCAATAAAGTCTCGTTTTATCTCTTCCTCAATTTCTGGAGGTGGGTCTGTTAATGCATCTGCAAGACTGAGGTCAGCCATTCTGCACCACTGCAACTACCCTGCAGGGGAAAAAAAATGTTTCGTGTGAAGAGCACTGCAAAGTGAAAAACATTCCTAGAAACACTTGTCAGTTGTTTTACAGAAAAAAAGAATCAAAATCTAAAATTTTAGTGTGAGAAGAGCCTCCCTCATTTTCCAGATTAGAAAACTAAAATTTAGGGGCCAGCCCCGTGGCCAAGTGGTTAAGTTCGCGCACTCTACCTCGGTGGCCCAGGGTTTCACCGGTTCAGATCCTGGGCACGGACATGACACTGCTCATCAGGCCATGCTGAGGCAGCGTCCCACATAGCACAACCAGTAGGACCACAACTACAATGTACAACTATGTACTGGGGGGCTTTGAGGAGAAGGAAAAAAAAAAAAAAAGGAAGACTGGCAACAGATGTTAGCTCAGGTATCAATCTTTAAAAAAAGAAAATTAAAGCTTAATAACAGACAGTCTTACGCAAGGTAAACAATTTTTTTCTCACATCTCTAGGAGGTAAACAGATCAAGAGTCATTTTGTCCTTTTCATTAACAGGAAAAACGAAGTATAAAAAATAGTCAATTTAGGGGCTGGCCTGGTGGTGCAGCGGTTAAGTGCGCATGTTCCGCTTCTCAACGGCCCGGGGTTCACCGGTTCAGATCCCGGGTGTGGACATGGCACTGCTTGGCATGCCATGCTGTGGTAGACGTCCCACACGTAAAGTGGAGGAAGATGGGCACAGATGTTAGCTCAGGGCCAGGCTTCCTCAGCAAAAAGAGGAGGACTGGCAGTAGTTAGCTCAGGGCTAATCCTCCTCCTCAAAAAAAACAAAAAAAAAGTCAATTTATCCAAGGTTACAGCCAGTAACACTCAAATTAGGTTTTCTGAGTTCAATCTTATAACTCTTTCAACTAACTATTCCATATATCTTCATTTCCAAATCATATCCCAGAGAAATTTTTTGAACAATATACAAAAAGAGGTCATATTAGATTATATTCCCATAATAAAGGTTGCATTACTATTAGGTAAATGAAGTCACCTTTTTTGACCAAAGACTGTGTGTGGGCCTTATCTTGTTGGGGTAAGTACTGCTTCTTCATGAATTACTTGTGGATAGCTCCATCAACCAAACCACAACACTAGCCCCGCTCACATGAAAGAATACAGACAAGTTCTCTGATTTAGCTAGGGGAAGTGGTCCCTCCCTGTGGTCATGTACATTACCATTTTAAAGAACACTAGGCTCTCAATTTTTAAAAATAACCTATTTAAGAAGTATAATCTACTATAGGCAAAAGTGTAGATGAATAGCTGAGAAAATACAGAAATAAGGTAGTAAAAAGAGCCAAAGGCGGGCTGGCCCGGTGGCATAGTGGTTAAGTTTGCGCACTCCACTTTGGCAGCCTAGGGTCTACCAGTTCCGATCCTGGGCGTGGACCTACGCACCATCTATCAAGCCATCCTGTGGCAGGCGTCCCACATATAAAATAGAGGAAGATAGGCAGGAATGTTAGCTCAGGGCCAATCTTCCTCAGCAAAAAGAGAAGGACTGGCAATGGATGTTGGCTCAGAGCTTATCTTCCTCCCCCCAAAATAAGGAGCCAAAGGGCCTGAAATAAACTGAGCTCTTGGCACATACACAACACAGTAGGAAATAAAAAAGCGCTTTCAAAGAGTCTAATTTAATAGAGACTCCAAGCAACTCAAATGGACAAATGAGCCATATTCTTGACTGGGTAAAATGCAAATCAAATAGCAATCCTTAGTTACACAGTGTGATGCTACTGCTTCTGTCTGCCCAGAAATTTACTCTTTCTTATCTTCCGCATACATACCAATGCCCACCACTATAGGGTTAAGCACATGACTAGAGTTTAACCAATCAGAAACAGGAAGAGAATGGTTGGGAAAGGATCATTTCATGACTACATCCTGGAAGGAAAAGCCACAAGTGGCAGCTGTTCAGTTGGCCTGGTTGTCTTCCTTCTCAAGTCTGAGTGAATGACCTTCCAATACATCTTTCTTTAGCCTAATTTAGTCAATCCATTTCTGTTGCTTGCAACCAAAGAATCTCAACTAATACACACAGTCTTTCCCCAACCCAAACTTTAAAAAGCCAAAATTTACTATGGTCACTTAACGGTCAGGCTCTCCTTTCAAACTCTCCTCCACTGTCCACCTTTCACCAACAAATTTACTGAGGAAAAAACAAATACACAGCAAGGAATACAGTTATTCTGTCTTCATCTCTATCCCCATACACTCTCCTCCTCTCACTTAGACTATCCTGTGCTACAAATATGAAAGTCACATTTCTTTTTAGTTTCCCCCACAGGATCAAACTGTGAAGCAACCACAATTACGAAACATGCACAAAACAAATATTTCTACCTTTTTTGAAAAATCAGAAGCCATCCCATCCCCAATTCCCAAATCCAATACCTAAAAGACTTTGCTGTATGTTTCAATATTGTAGAAAGTATAAGAGTGGTAGTATAGAGGCTTAAAGCAAGTTAAGATAAAAAAAATACTAGTCTGGTTTATTATTTTTATTTTTTTATTATTTTCGGATGTACATCATATTTCGAATTCTGTGTACATTACATTATGTTCACCACCCGAAAACTAATTATAGTCCATCCCCTCACATGTGACCCTAATAGCCCTTTTGCCCTCTCCCCTAGACTAGTACAGATTTTAAACTCAGTTCTACTAAACAAAAGTACAGAGGGGATAATCCCAAAAGCAGGACCTACTTCTTCTAGGAAACTGCCTAGAAAAAAAGAAAAAAGATAACATTTGTCCAGCACAGGGAATGCTGGAGGGGTTTGTTCATATCTATATGAGGCTTGGTGAAAACAGCCACTACACTACTTATACTTTATATTATGTAAGTTAAAATAAAATATCAAGATTTGGTGGTGCCGGCCCCGTGGCCAAGCAGTTAAATTCACGCGCTCTGCTTCAGTGGCCCAGGGTTTCCTGGTTTGGATCCTGGGTACAGACATGGCACCGCTTGTCAGGCCACGCTGAGGTGGCATTGCACATGCCACAACTAGAATATACAACTATGTACTGGAGGACTTTGGGGAGAAGAAAGTAAATATAAATAATTAATCTTTTAAAAAATATCAAGATTTGGAAAGATATTAAGTACTGAATTTGTATAGACTTCCAAATAAAATGTTTTCCAAAATTTTAATGATAAATGTGAGCCTGCTTCCATGTGCTTAACCTTTTTACATCAGGTTTCCTATTTGAAACGGCTACCACAATTCCTGATCAAGATTTTTAAATGATGATCTTTTCAAATTCTAGATGGTCCCATCATACAAAAGAGATTTTTCTCTGATTCCTTTTCTTAAAACATGTGTTTAAATTTCCCATGATTATGCTACTGAGTTCCTAAATAACATCTTTCTTAATATCTAGTATTTCAAAATAATGAAGTTTGCTTCAAGCATACATAGATATCACACTAGTAATTTTAATAAAATTCGACTCCTGAAGAATAAGAAGGTCTACGTATCACTAGCGATTCATTTATAACCTCACTTTTTCAGAAGAGAATTTCTGCTTTGAAGCCATAACTTTGCCACTGTAGTCCCAGTAATTTGATTAAGTTCATTTATGTCTTAAAAATGTCAATTAAGACCATCTTTTAGGGGCCAGCCCCGTGGCGGAGTGGTGAGGTTCATGCACTCCGCTTCGGTGGCCCAGGGTTTTGCCGGTTCAAATCCTGGGCACAGACATGGCACCTCTCGTCAGGCCACGCTGAGGTGGCGTCCCACAGGCCACAACTAGAAGGACCCACAACTAAAAATACACAACTATGTACCGGGGGGCTTTGGGGAGAAAAAGGAAAAATAAAATCTTAAAAAAAAAAAAAAAAAAAGACCATCTTTTAAACTCAATAATTATCTTTCAATAAACATATCAAGAAAAAAATCATTCCTATACAAACTTTCAACTCTCTTTTTAAATTAATAAACTATTAAAATTCTGCACTGGACAACCAATGCACTTCAGTTTCAAAGAACAGAATGGTATTCTGCTCCCACTGTGTCACATATAAAGTTGAAAGCAAACGGACCACAGTGGCTTTGATTCGATGGATTTATCATTTTGATAGCATCATTTAATGTGGAGTACAGATCTATGATCCAACTTTTACATGAGAGGTTCTCTGTGAATAAAACAAAGGATTACAGAATGCTGATGCTTATGTTTTTATACCTTCTTGTCACAGTAGTCATCACAAGCCCACCTACACACAAACTTAACCAATGTGTCTGTAATATCTTATTTTGAATTATTCATTATCACTTGAAATTTTTTTTTTTTGCTTTTTCTCCCCAAATCCCCCCAGTACATAGTTGTTTATTTTAGTTGTGAGTCCTTTTAGTTGTGGCAAGTGGGATGCTGCCTCAGTGTGGCCTGACGAGCAGTGCCATGTCTGAGCCCAGGAGCTGAACCAGTGAAACTCTGGGCTGCCAAAGCAGAGAGTGTGAACTTAACCACTTGGCCATGGGGCTGGCCCCATATCATAACCTGAAATATTTTACCCCCAGTATTTTGTTTAGAAACTAAACACAGTTACTAAAGTGAACAGATTCAGCAATTTGTAATTAAAATTTATATCAACTAAAGTCATCTATCATGTGACAGATTGTTACATGTGCATACTTAATAGCATTATTCAGGCTGGCCCAGTGGCGCAGAAGTGCCCACATTCTGCTTCAGCGGCCCGGGATTCGCTGGTTTGGATCCCGGGTGCGGACATGGCACGGGTTGGCACGCCATACTGTGGTAGGCATCCCACATCTAAAGTAGAGGAAGATGGGCACGGATGATAGCTCAGGGCCAGTCTTCCTCAGCAAAAAGAGGACGACTGGCAGCAGTTACCTCAGAGCTAATCTTCCTCAAAAAATAAATAAATAAATAAAATAATTAAGTATCCTGCACATTGACACTTAAAAAAAAATAGTGTTATTCAGAGTGGTAACTCTTCTATTTTCTTTGCTTCAATATTAGTCTCAAATGAGGTGCAAGTTTTCATGCAAGCTAAATAATAAGTAATTCTGCAATTGTGTGAAGCATTTTGGTTTTAGGTATAAATAGCATGACCTTGTAACTAGTTTCTTGAACTTGATCTCATACTGATGTAACCAATGCCACAGAAGAATTTTGTATCTTATTTTGAAATTGCAGAGACTCAGAAAAGGAAGAATCTCATGTTACTTCAGCTGGGTTACTTGCAGTGAGGTTCAGGCATGGTTTATTTGTCACTGTTGTTTTATTTGATAATTTTGCCATATCAGTAAGACAATTAGGCTAAGACAGTTCAAGACTATCAGGGCATATGAATCTAAATGAGAAAACCCTCCTTATACTCTCTCATTAAAAACTTACATATTTTAAAAAGAGATATAAATAATAAGCTAATACTGGAGATAAAATAGAATCATAAAAAATAATCCAAAAGCAGACAGAAAAACAGAATAAAGAACATATAGAGCAAACAGAAAGCAACTAGCAAGATGACAGATTTAAATTCAACCATATCAAGAATCACATTAAATATAAATAGTCTAAATACAACAGTTAAAAGATAGAGATCTTCAAACTGGATTAAAAAAAAGGGAAAACCCACCTATATGATGTTTACAAGAAACCCACTTTTATTAAAAATTAAAAAAAGTAACGTTGAGGATGTGGAGAAATTAGAACCCTGTGTACTACTGGAGGAAGGGAAAATGATACAGCTGCTATGGAAAATAGTACGGTGGTTCCTCAAAACATTAACAATAGAACTACCATATGATCCAACAATTCTACATCTGGGTATATACTTAAAAGAACTGAAAGCAGGGTCTGAAAGAGATATTTGTATATCCACGCTCACAGTATTATTATTCACAATAGCTAAAATGTAGAAGCAATCCAAGTGTCCATGGACAGACAAAGGGATAAACAAAATATGGTATATACAGACAATGGAATATTATTCAGCCTTAAAAAGGAAGGAAATTGTGACACATGTGTGGGGGCCTGGAATTGGCCACCCCAAGATATGTCTCTTTGACCTTATCTCTAGAAACTCTTAATCAATGGGGAAGGCAAGGACTTAAATCTGCATTTGTTTATTGTGCTTGTCTGCTAACCTCCTGTAACTGATTCCCCCCACCCCCAACATCCTCCTTTGTCTTCAGCTGGATATGATATTTCAGCTGTAGGGGTTTCGGCCATTTTGGCGAGTTGCTCAGCTTGCCTGAGCAGCTCCCATGTCTACACTGACAAATAGAAATGGCAAGCAATAGGATATATCGGAGTACATGAGGAAACCACTTGGTGTAAACCTAATTCGGCCTGATTTTTTTTTTTTTCCCCAAAAGGGCCTGACTGTGGCCATTGAGCACGCATTGTATATCTGCTTTAAAACATTTACTATGGCAAGAACAAATGGCCTTAAGATAAAGGTGCAACTTCCCCCCACCACTGGCATTTCCTTAAGGATAAGCATCTTTCCTTAGGCTAGGAACTGACTGCTGCACTCACCTTTGACCACCCAGCTCACCTGTGACCACCCAGCTCGAGACAATAGACCTGCCATCCTGCTGTGTTCACCGAGACAGCAGACCTATCTGCTGTTTCCATCAATTACTGTGCCGACAGAGCAGTCTCATGACTATTGTTAAAGGGACATTTCAATCCTATGTGAAACAGCCTCTCTGGGGGTATATAACCACTCTGTGCACCCCACTTCTTCAGTGCCCTTTCTTCCTTCAGGAAGAAAGGCCCCAGGCCATGGTCCTCATAAAGCTTTGTTTAATTTTCTCCTGCTCTTCTGTCTCATGTGAATTTAATCCGCTCTCTGGCCAGACGAACCCAGAGAAGGTAGAGGAAATGTCTTCCTCCCCTAGACACGCCAGAACATGGATAAACCTTGACGACATTATGCTAAGTGAAATAAGCCAGTCACAAAAAGACAAATACTGTATGATTCCACTCATATAAGATACTAAGAGAAGTCAAAATCATAGAGACAGAAAACAGAATGGTGGTTCCCAGGGGCTGGGGAGAGAGGGTAATGGGGGTTTTTGTTTAATGGGGACAGAGTTTCAGCTTCGCAATATGAAAAGAGTTCTCAGAATGGATGGTCGTGATGGTTACACAACAATACGAATGTACTTAATGCCAATGAACTGGACACTGAAAAATGGTTAAGATAAAAGAAAAAGGGGGGTGAAAATAAAAGGACAGAGAAAGATATACCATGCAAACACTAATCAAAAGGAAGCTGAGGTGGCCATATTAACATAAGACAAATTAGACACCACAACAAACAATACTACCAGGAATACAGAGGGACATTACATAAGAGGGTCCATTCATCAAGAAGAGATAACAATCTATATGTACATGCAAATGACAACAGATCTGCAAAATATATGAAACAAAAGCCGACAAAACTGAAGGGAGATAGAAACAAATTCACAAATATACGTGGAGACTTCAATCTCTTCTCTCAGTAATCATCAGAACAACCTTTTTTTCTTAGTATTAATGTTTGTCTTGTGCAAGTAGGCCATTAAGGTGGGAAAACGCAAAACTATAAAAATTAAATGCCCTGTAGGTTTTTACAGCTTTGTAAAAGCAATCTTTCAAAAGAGAAGCTTAGGGGCAGCCTGGTGGTGTAGTGGTTAAGTTCACGCACTCCACTTTGGTGGCCCGAGATTTAGGGGTCCAGATACCAGGCATGGACCTACACACCACTCATCAAGCCACGCTGTGGCGGTGTCCCACGTACAAAAAAGAGGAAGCCTGGCACAGATGTTAGCTCAAGGACAATCTTCCTCAAACAAGAAGAGGAAGATTGGCAACAGAGGTTAGCTCAGGGCCAATCTGCCTCACAGAAAAAAAAGAGAGCGAGAAACTCAGATTTATCTACATTCTTAGGAATTTACTACAAATTACATGGATTTAAGCACACAGTAAGAAAAATAGGATGCCATGAAATACTGATTCATTTAATTCAATTAAGTTTTATTAAAAACTCAATGTATTATTTATGTATTCATGTACAAACAAAATTTTGAAAGGCTGACTTTCTGACATTGTAAAGCTTACAATACCCTTTAATAAAAAGATTAAATTATAGGGGTTTTTTGGAAATAAACTTTTTTAATTTCCCAAAACAGTCTTATAAAATTCTATCAAAAATCACACTTTGGGGCGCCCGGCCAGGTGATGCATTGATTCGGGTCGCACATTCTGCTTCTGTGGCCCGGGGTTCGCCGGTTTGGATCCTGGGTGCAGACCTACACACCCCTTGTCAAGCCATGCTGTGGCAGGCGTCCCACATACAAAGTAGAGGAAGATGGGCACGGAATTTAGCTCAGGGCCAGTCTTCCTCAGCAAAAAGAGGAAGATTGGCTGCAGATATTAGCTCAGGGCTAATCTTCCTCAAAAAAAATAAAAAGAAAAGAAAATCACACTTTGGCTAATTGTTCACATTAAGGCCAAAAATAAACATATAAATAAATAAAAACAATAGTGGAAAAAATTTAAATTAATTCTATTTAGCAATACCTAATAACTATAACAAATTCAAATCTAATTTAGTCTATTAGAAGAAAAATAATGAAAAGAGCAAATTAAGTTACAAAAACACACACACACAGAGGCACTTTAGTTATAACATCAAGAAGAAATCCTCTCCATAAAAAATAAGTGTAAGATTGGACAAAATTTTCAAGATCAGCCATTTCAAGACACTGGAAATCAATGAATTGCAAAAAACAAATTGAGAAGCTTTTACTTTTTTTTTTTTAATATTTCTGAATTTCTGATGCATTTATTTTATTTTTTTCTTTTGAGGAAGATTAGCCCTGAGCTAACATCTGCTGCCAATCCTCCTCTTTTTGTTGAGGAAGACTGGCCCTGAGCTAACATCCATGCCCATCTTCCTCTACTTTATACGTGGGGCACCTACCACAGCATGGCGTGCCAAGCGGTGCCATGTCTGCACCTGGGATCCAAACCTGCAAACCCTGGGCCGCTGAAGCGGAACTTGAGAATTTAACTGCTGCACCACTGGGCCAGCCCCAGAAGCTTTTAATTCTTGAAATCTGCTTGAGCTTTGGGTAAGAGTGACAGTCTATGGCCCTCTTGTCCAGAGCTGCTCTGCTCCCTGTCCCACTCCAAGCCCAGCTTGGTCAGCAAGAATTACAGTTTTACCAGTGTTGGGCTGATGATAAAAACTGGCAACTCTGCTGCCAAATGGGGGTAAACTTGATTTGGGGTGGGGGTAGAAATCCTGTAGCACGACAGAACTGTTATATAGCAGCAAATGCCATCTCACACACCAAAATAACCTCTACTGAATTCAGAAGTCAGGGGCTTTCCTGAGGGAACCATGCAAATAGGAATTAAAATACAATTTCAACTGTTATAAATATCTGAATGGTTGTTTAAATGTTCCTATCACAGTCATCAGTACTGAGTGGCACACCTATAACCCAGGTACAATACATACATATAGGTGGGAAGACCTATTCTATGCACCACCCAGACTACGTTACATACAAAGTATTACTGTTAATCCAGATCTTGCCAGGGAAAATGCTGAAAAATGACTCATTAAAGAAACTTTTTAAAAGCCTGGAAAATTCTAATGTCAAATGTTTCCATAAAAATTAATTGCTTTTCTCTTTTCTATCTATGATAACTACTATTACAAGTTAGCCTTTGAAAGCTGTTTTGAACCAAAAACAATAAGGGATGTCTAGAATTAAACAGCGTCATGGTCAAAGAGAACATGAAAGGACATTTGTACCATCCTTAACAACGTATAAGAGTCCAATATATTTATTTTTCCCAGAAATATATAATTATGATATTTATTTCATGCAATCTACTCAAACTTTTTCTAATTTAGGACACAGGTGAAAATGCAGACAAAACCAGCAATACATTTTAAACCTCATTTATCTAAGTACAGATTCTCAAAGAGCAGCTTTTTATGTACTGTAATCTCCACCCCACCCCAACCTCATAAATCACTTCCTGGGATGTTCATGGAATATGAACAGCAGCTTAAATTCAGCCTAAAAAGGTAAAACTGATAGAAAATTAGACAATTGGAAAGTGGAAAGGTCACTTGGCTCTGAGTGCATCCAGCCAACCAACCACCAAATATTTGCATCTCAATAGTTTAGCTATTTTTTCTTGTCACCAAATATAAATAGGAGTATGACTTAAAAACACACACACACACAAAATCTACTTACGGAAAATGACACTGTGAAGGCAATGCCAGTGTTGTGTTGGAAGTGAAAGTACTGGTTTTTAGCCAAAAAGCCCCAGTTTTCAACAGATCAAAGAGGAGATTACCCAATTTTATAGTTATTTTATTCTAAAACATGTACAAGTATAATAAATTTCCTAAGTACTCTACAGATTTGTTAAACTAGTTCTGCAAGTGTTTCAGAATTGATTTTAATAAATTCATGAACGAATTTCATCCCACACTTACAGAATCATTTAATGTCACATCACTCAGTTATGCCTTAAAATAGTTACGTACTTTATGGTCAAAAGGATGTGACACAGTGTTATTCTCAAATCTGGATATTCAAGAAGATACAAAAATGTACCCTTGTGAATGAGAAATATCTATGATGTAAAAACAATTCTCGTTGACTATTTATACTATTCCTCTTCTATTCGTATAGATAGCAAAGTTAACTTTAAATGCATTTGTTAACAGGAGTCAAGAAAAGAAAGCTGGGTAGAGAAGTTTCTATGCTTCGCTGAAGCACTAGTTTAATCTGACTCTCACTGTGGCTTTGAGTGAGTCACCTTCCGGGGCTGAGTTCCCTAATCTGTAAAATGAGAACAGTATGTTAAATGATTCCTAGGTTGATTACTCTATAAACCACATACTTATAATTCAGTTTCAGCACTTAAGTTAGAAATAAACAAACTTCATATAGATCCTCTGTGAGTGTGTGACTATTATTTTACATAGCAAGTTCTCTCAATTATAACTGGGTTCAGGTTTATTAAAAGGCAAAAGCTTTCTGGCAAAGGGAGAGGCTAAAAACAAACTCACCAGTGCACAGTGTCCTGCTTGAGCAAATCTGACTGGAACTTAAGAAACTCTGCCCAGTTCTGGCTAATATCAAAGGAGGCTTGACACCACCTTCCCACAAAATAAGCCCCATATTATTTAGCCAGGCACCAAGAGAACACACAGTTTTCAATCACAGCACTTGAGAGAGCTGATCTTTCATTCTGACTACATCCCTGAAGTGAAACTATCTAGTGAGAAGGGTTTTGAAAATAAGTAAACCTAGGCAAGAGAAAATGACATGACACGATGATGAAGCATAGAACAGAAGTTCGGTCTCTTGACTACTCTCTTACTATTAATAGCTATGTGCTCATAAAGAGTAAATACGAATATATGATGAGGTCACAGGCACCTTCTCTGTTGTACGGTTTACTTTAGGTCTGGAATTAATTACCAAACTAAAAATATTTTCTAGGTCTATAAAGACTAAATAGTGTTCATATCTAATTTAAATACACAGAAGTACAGGCAACTTTTTAAGCTCCCTGAAGTCCTCTTGAAAATTTCAGGTCAGTTTTACTTCCAGTCACTCACTTGGGATTTGTGCTCATTTTCTGATAAGAAATTAGCAATCTAGTTTGCAAATACCCTGTTGTTTCCTCTGTCCTCCCTCATCTGCCTCCCAACCCCCAAATCAAAGATGCTGCTTTGGAGCTAAAGTGGAAGAAGAAAACTCATGAAAAGGAAGAACAAAAGTCTAATTCCCACCAACATACTCAGACACTGTTCATACCCACTGTAATATTTTCATTTCACTGTCACATTAGCCAAACTTCTACCTAGATTCATTTGAAGTAGCTAGTATTCTCTTAAAAAAAAAAAGTATAGAATTCTATTTTACAATTTAAAAGGCTGCAGGAAGACATACAACCCTAGAAAGACCATCATTCTACCTTAGCATGAATTTAGTTCTTATCCAGTACCTTTCCTTCTAATCCCAGAGATAAATTCCATTGAAAGTGTCCAAATTTTTGGTTTTAGCGTGAAAATGGAGAAAAATAATTTAGCAATATGGACTGCAATATGAAACAAATATCACTTATAACATTGTTTATCTAAAGGAAATGCATTCTGAGTTCCAAATAAGCAATTTAATAAAGAAACATTTAATAATAATTCTTAAAGGTAAGAGACTGCTCATAATGCTCACTTAAATTTTTTCCATGATTGGTATTCTGTCCTGTTTTCTTGGGGACTGGGGGGTGGATCACAGAAGTCTAAAGATATGTAGGCTAATATTTTCTTCTAAACTTTTTTTTGCATGACTGACTTAAATGACAGAGAATTCTGAAGCCAACACTAAGTTGCTGTCCCAGGACATTAGTGAGAGTGCTGAGGCCAAAATGCAGTGTCCAGCATCCTAGATAGTCCCAGAGACCATTTATAATCTGACATGGTTCAAGGTATAGCCTGCATCATAAAGATTTCATACTCAACATGGGATTTTTTGATTTTGCCTAGCAAGCTTTCAGTCACTAAATTGGTTCTTTATTCCTCAAATTTGTTTTAATGAACTTCTTTCAGAGGCCTATTACATATGAAACTAAACCTTGTTTGGTGACCGTGTTCTTTTAAATTTATTTAACTAGAACACCTTGATTTATACTTTCAGGCAAAACATATTTCTTTCAAAGTAAATTCAAATCTTTAATGAGGACCTCTAGCGGAATCAGCTACCATCTTACACAGTCCATAGGCACATACAATGCCTGGGGCTAACACGAATTTCTCCTGCTCCTCCCCAAAACCAGACTGGCAAATGGCAACAAACAACTCAGCAGCATCTAGACTATCCTGAGCAATAAACTCCAAATCCCCTGGAGAATATATTAACTTTCCACCCCCAGGTGCCTCCTACACACTTCAAGGACAACAGCTGTACTATTACAATCTGATGGAATTTCCAGGCTTGGCAGTGTTCTGTTGACAACCACCATTTGTCCTGTTCATCACAGGATTAGCAACAGGAGGGAGCCCTTGATTACTAGAATAGCCGAGGCCATCTCCCAGCGACATTCCTATATGAAAGGGCACAGTGACACACTTTACTTCCATGTAATCCCCAAAACAAAGAGTTCCTTTTCCCACTGCTGTTTTAGGGAACTCTGTCCTTTAAATATAAAAACATTGCATACACATGCACACATATATTCACATACATAAAATCTTGCAGCACAAGCCTGAAAGCCTAGTTTACTTACAGGAACTATCCAGGCAGCTTGTGTTCAGTTCTGACTGCATGCATTTTGGATCTCTAAACAGGCACCTACCTGCCTGACACGTTTCTGTCCAAGCGAACGTAAATTTATCTCTCCAAGAAGAATACACTAGATACCTCCCACTGTTAGCCATGTGATACAGACAGCATGTCTGCTGAAGTCTGGTTATGTGTGCCAAAACAAGAGACGACAATGACACAGCACTTAGATTTCTGCTATAACCATTCTTGAGTTTTATCTCAATTTTTTTAAAAAAAGCAAATCTTACGATGATTCTCAATACCTAATGCCCCCACATTTTGAAAAAGAGAAAAGTATTTTTTTAAACTTTACTATTCATCCCACTTATCTAAGTCTAATTAAGACAAGAAAAACATTCAGAGTTTGTTTACACCTATGCAAAAATTATTTCTAACCACTTAACAATCTCTAAAGGCTTTTTTAAAAACACCAGTTCAAATAATCTAGGATCCAATTCCCTCACTTTAACAGATTACAAAAAAGAGAACCAAAGAAAACAAGTCACTTATAAAAGAAGCTAGGACTAAAGATCAGGCTAGGAGGAGAGCCAGGGAACATGAGAAACAAAAGCAAGGGTGTAATAAAATTGACAAAATCTTGGAATTTTATAATTTCCACTACTATCCGACATAAAGACATCACTATACTTCAAAATCAATTTTTTTGCCCTACCTTTTCTTCTTAAAGGATGAAGGCAGTTGGGAAGAGTCCTGAACAGCAAAACATTCCATCTAATTTAAAAGGACTCCAACACCTTTTTTTTTTAAATCCAAACTCCTCAGTGTGATATCAAGGCCACACAATCCTAAAAGACCCAGTCCTATCTCCCACACAACCATCAGCAGTCTTCCATGTAGGGTCTCCTATATTTTAGTCACATGGGACCAGCTTCTACTTTACAAGCATACCACTGACATTATCACTGTATATAACCTTGCTCACATTGCTCTCCCCACTTCTAATTCTTTTCACTCCCTCCTCGTTTGTCTGTCTTGAATCACAGTCCACATCAAGCATCTGTCACCTTTGCTGTGATTCCTTTTTAGCATCTGTTCCCCCAGTGTCATTTAGAACTAACACATCACCTGTACTTCTATTGTAACAGTACAGTCTGATCCATACTGTAGTTAGTTGTACATACCAGCAGCTCCTGTAAACTACTAGGTCCGAAAGGGGAAGGACCATGTCTAAGCGATCTGTATATCTCCTCTTAGTGGATCACTTTATACAAACGACGGGCCAAAACAATAAAACAATGGGACTAACAGTTCTAAAATGGTATCACGCAAGTTAATAAAAACTGTGTCTAATTTGAAATTAACCAGTGGTGCCAAAACTACAAAAACTCTTCAGAATTAGAAAAAAAAAAAAAATTCAAGGTTGAAAAGTCACTGCTAAATAAGAATATTCACCTCATTTCTTCTACTTTCCAAACATAGCTTGTGCCAGAGCAATCACAGAAAGAAAGCCAAAAGCGAGTAATTGTACAAGCCAGCTCTCCATGCTGGTCATCTTATCATTATGAGGCAGAGCAATAAAAATAGCCCTCTGCTTTTAGAAAAGCACAACATGATGCAATGTGGCAAAAAAAGTTTTTTGTTCAAGACATCAGCTACCACCATCATGTTAATATCGCTGTATAAATGTTAAAACTTTTGTAATTATTAAAATGTTAAATCTCTCTAGTATTAGCTCACATGCCTCTGTCAAGGAGTAATAAATATATTATGTAATTTTAAGATTACTCAGTGCTGGGGAAATCGGATGAAGGGAAGAGTATTCACACCTCATCAGCTCTTAGCTTTTGAGAACCATTTTAAGAAAAACCTCTCCATCAAGCAAAGTGAAGTTTCTCTCTGAAAAGTTCAGAGTCACAGGATGCCATATTTTATTGTATAAAATATCAATGAAAGTGAAGGAAAATGGAAGGTAGAACTAAGAAGAGATGGGATTTGTGTTGATAATTCTATAATTATTTATTTATAATGTGTGTGCCTTCCAGAGCCCCCCTTAAACTCTGAGTTCTGGGTGGCAAGGACAGCATCTTTTTCCCCTTTTATCCCGGGCATCTAATATAACAGTAATACCTCGTAGGCTCTCATTAAATGCATATTCATCTTGCTGGGTGTGTCCTATTCTATATCATGACACCAGCCTTCTCTTGCTGGGGTTGACATCTGCCCAACTGGAAGGACCCTCGTGGCTCTTTGGCTCTTCCACTCTTGGTTCTAGGCACAGAATCAGCACTCAAGTACAGCAGCTCCACTCTTCTGAGCAGGAAAGAGGAAGGCACAAACTCTACAGGAGTACTTAGCAGGCATTTTGTAGAATGACCTTAGTGACCTTTTAACATAAAAGTACCTTACAGACACTTTCAAATAGAGATGGAATAAAGCCAAGAAGTAAAAATAATACTATTAAGTGAAAACTGAACAAGCAAAGTGAAAAGTCAAAGGAAACTTTCAAGTTATTATTAACATAACTTTTAACATTTTACCTGAAATAGAGGTAAAGATCTGAGTTAAAAGTGAAAAACCACTGAATCAGAATCGTTCAGGGACAGAGTTGAGCAATTTCACTTTTTAAGAGCTGATTCTGAAGGGCACACAGAATTGAGAGCTACTGAATTAATCAACAATCTACCTAATACCTTAAAGATTAAGTTCACTGAAATGAAACATAAGACAGGATTTGCAAAACTTAGCACTAGAAAGAGATCAAATTCTCCCTTGTAGGGAGGGTAGGTGTTTTAGATCCAGTTTACAAGTAGAACCTGAGACAGAGATTCTCATGCACGTGATTTACTGAGGAAGCACCCTCAGGAGAACCCCATAAGGGAGAGAGGGAGGAGCAGAACTGTGGTTTCAGCTGAAGTCTAGCCTCCGCCTCCTCTCTGGGAAGCTACAGAAGCACAACTGCACCATTAAGTTAGTCCCACCAGGAGGTAAGGGAGCCGGGTTTTTCTAACCCTCACCAGGCAGTCATTGGCTGAGGACTATGTGAAGGGGAGGGGCATAACTTCCCGGGCATCTCTGGGAAAGGTGGCTTCTATCTGCTGCAGCCCTTGGCAGCTAACACTCACAGCAGCTGGGAGTGGGGGGTGCACTCGCTGGTAAAGGGGATCTACACAGGACAGCAGCAGCATTTACTACAGAGGGTTCAATTGCATAACAAAAAGGCATACCAGATTGGTGTAGGTATACAAATATTGAGCAAAAAGACTCTAAGCAAAACACTATTAGTAGAAATAAAACTACAAAAAGTTTAATTCACAAAGATTTACCACTATTAAATATTAAACCTAACAACACAGCTATTCAAAAATACATAACACTAACAGTAATGACAAATAGATGAGTCCTCTTTCATAGGCGGATATTGTTAATACACCTCTCAGTAACTGACATATCATGTAGACAGAAATCAGTAAGTATATATAAGCTTCGAACAATTCAGTCTGTAAGCTTCCGCTAATGAAATATAGAGCACACCAGAGAAGATACTGTCTTTTCCAGGACACACAGAACATTTCTAAAATAACTGTATACTAGGGGGCTGGCCCTGTGGCCGAGTGGGTAAGTTCGCGCACTCCGCTGCAGGTGGCCCAGTGTTTCGTTGGTTCGAATCCTGGGTGCAGGCATGGCACTGGTCATCAAGCCATGCTGAGGCAGCGTCCCACATGCCACAACTAGAAGGACCCACAACTAAAACTACACAACTATGTACCGGGGGGCTTTGGGGAGAAAAAGGAAAAAAATAAAGATCTAAAAAAAAAAACAACAAAAAAAACACTGTATACTAGAACATAAAGCAAATCTCAAATTTTTAAAATCACTATTGCACAATCAACATTATGAAAGATACCATAAATAGAAATAAAAACATCAAAGAATTTTTTAAATGTATTAGGAAATTTTAAAACACACTAAAAATAACCTATGAGTTAAAACCATAATCGAAACAAAAAAAAAAACACTTAGAACTGAATAATAACAAAAATACTACATACCAAAGCTCGTGGAATATACCTAAAGAGTGAACTTACGGAAAGTCTCCAGCATTAAGTGCTTACATTAGAAAAGAAAGGATGGAGGGCTGGCCCCGGGGTGTAGTGGTTAAGTTTAGCATGCTCCACTTCAGCAGCCCGGCTTCATGGGTTCAGATCCCAGGCGCAGACCTATACCACTCATCAGCCATGCTGTGGTGGCAGCCCACATACAAAATAAAGGAAGACTGGCACAGATGTTAGTTCAGGGCTATCTTCCGTAAGCAAAAAAAAAAGAGGAAGACTGGCAAGAGATGTTAGCCCAGGGTGAATCTTCCTCAGCAAAAAAAATATATTTTTTTTTTTAGAAAGTAAAGGATGAAATTAATTAGTTAAGCATCTACCTTAAAAGTTAGATAAAAATAAACTTGAAGAAAACAAAAGGAAAATCATGAACAAATATGAAGCACAAAGAAAAAAAAAAGATTAACAAAGCAAAAGTCCTCTTTAAGGACTAATAAAGTTAACAAACCTCTGGCAAGACTGACAAAAAGAAGAGAAGGCACAAATGAACAATTTTAGGAAGGAAAAAGAGAATAACGCTACAACGCAACACAGGGGAAAAAGAGATTATGAACAACAATGCCAAAAAATTGGAAAATCAGACGAAAAAGACCAATTCCTAAAAGAGTATACACTACAAAAATGGATCCAAAATATAACAGAAAACCTAAATAGTTCTAAATCAATTAAAGAAATCGAAACAACATTTTTAAATCTTCCAAACACACACACACAAACATCTGCCGGCTGAAGGCAAGGATTTTACAGGTGTTCTACCAAACATTCAAGAGGCAGACAACTCTGATTTAACACAAACTCTAAAAAAATAGAAACATAATTCTCCCCAAATCATTTTATGAGGCTAATGTAAGTACAATGTAGATAGAGGCCCAGAATCACACCAGACTGTCACAGGTTCAAATTTGAGTCCTACTACTTAGTATCTATGTGACCTTGGGCAAGTTTCTTAAGCTCTTTGCTTTCGTTTTCTCATATGTAAGTTGGGGATAACAATATCATCTACTTCTGGATCTGTTAATATATAAAATGTTTAAAACAGTACCTGGAACATTGCATGTGCTTTAGGTATTTGCTATGGATTACATGATCATTGATAAAATACCCCTGATACTAGACAAGAAGATACAATACAACAGATACAATAATGGAAAGATACAATAATGGAAAATTATACGCAAAAATAAACTCATGAACTTAGATCAGGGGTCAGCAAACATTTCTGTGAAGAGCCAGACAGTAAACTGTTTAAACTTTATGGCCCATATAATCTCTGTCAAAAATGTAGACAGTCCTTGCTTTGCAAGGTTCTAATATGCATGAATTTCAGTGACCATGATTTAGTTAAACAACACCAGTCCCCCAACAACACAGTTCAAGTTTCAGTTACCATGGTATATTAACTATGAGTAATTGCATAAAGTATAAAATTTGCTGCTAACTCTTCAGTCCACAAATCACTACAGAAATAACAGGTGTTGGGGGCCGGCCCTGTGGCCAAGTGGTTAAGTTCATGTACTCTGTTTCAGCGGCCCAGGGTTTCGCCGGTTTGGATCCTGGGTGCGGACATGGCAACGCTCATCAAGCCGTGCTGAGGCGGCCGCCCACATGCCACAACTAGGAAAACCCACAACTAAAAATATACAACCATGTACCGGGGGAAGAAAAAGGAAAAATAAAATCTTTAAAAAAAAGGAAAAAAAAAAAAAAAGAAATAACAGGTATGCATTGACATCAATGACCTACCGCGACACTTCTTTCAAAGCCTGTTGGTGACTGATCACCGCGCATCTGTTATTCAGTTCATGCACTAACAGTTGTGTTGCCTCCTCATCTCACTGATAAAGCCATGCAACATTTTACAAAACTGGATAACTAAAAGAGCAAACTGTCCAACAAAAATGAAAGTCCAGTAAAGAACCAAAAAGTAATAACACTGGAAGTGAAATTCAAATCAAACATAAATGGAGTTACCAAAGGAGTAGCTCACAGTGGGAATGGTGACACTACCAGCATTCAAAAGACTGGATATGCAGCCAAGGGCACTTAGTGAAGTGAGCTTATCTTCATAAATAAGGAAAATGGTCTGGTGAAAAAGATGAAGATGTCCCAGAGGAAGTGATGCTGGCAAGAAATTTCACATTAAAAGAAAAGAAAAAGAACAGAAAGCACAAAAGATAAAATGTTGGAAGCTAATCCAAACTTACAAAGGAGTATGAGAATTTGCCAAGGCATAGAAAGGATGCCCATTCCATGTCATAAGTTATATGATGAGAAGAAGCTTGGCACTGTTCAAACTACTCTTGATAAAATTTTTACAAGTAAAACATTTTAATTCTCAATGTTTCTAATGTTTTAAATTACAGTGTAGTAAATAATAGTTTTCCTATTTTTTCATTTCCCTATACATTTATAACAGACGAGGGAGCTTTTAAAGTTTTTAAAAGTTACAGAACAATCATAATTTTTCCTACTGATTATTAACATTGCTTTGCAGCTTCACCCTGCATGGCCATTTCTACAGTCTCAAACTACTGTTCAAAGCAAAAACTGCCTTTACTGAACACTGCCGTTACAGTGTGAAAACTTCCATAGATGACACATAAACAAATGAATGTGTCTGTGTAAAACTGTATTTATGGATGCTGAAATCTGAATTTCACGTGTCCACCTGTCATGAAATATTTCTTTTGATTTTGTCAATTATCGTTTTTTATTTTTATTTTTTCAATTACTCTAAAATGTGGAAACCACTCAGCTCATAGATTATACCAAAGTACGCAGCAAGCTGAATTTGACCTGTGAGTCATAATTTGCTGAACCCTTAGATGAAAAAAATCCTAAAATAAATATTAGCAAACAAAATCTAGTAATATATAAAAGACACATTATTTTTTTATTAATGTTATGATAGATTACAACCTTGTGAGATTTCAGTTCTACATTTTTGTTAGTCATGTTGTGGGTACACCTCTGCCCCCTTTGTGCCCTCCCCCCACCCCCCCTTTTCCCTGGTAACCACCGATCAGATCTCCTTATCAATATACTAACTTCCACCTATGAGTGGAGTCATATAGAGTTCGTCTTTCTCTGACTGGCTTATTTTGCTTAACATAATACCCTCGAGGTCCATCCACGTTGCTGTGAATGGGCCAATTTTGTCTTTTTTTATGGCTGAGTAGTATTCCATTGTGTATATATACCATATCTTCTTTATCCAATCATCAGTTTCTGGGCATGTAGGTTGGTTCCACGTCTTGGCTATTGTAAATAATGCTGCGATGAACATAGGGGTGCAAGGGACTCTTTGGATTTCTGATTTCAGGTTCTTAGGATAGATACCCAGTAATGGGATGGCTGGGTCATAGGGTATTTCTATTTTTAACTTTTTGAGAAATCTCCATACTGTTTTCCATAGTGGCTGTACCAGTTTGCATTCCCACCAACAGTGTATGAGGGTTCCTTTTTCTCCACAACCTCTCCAACATTTGTTGCTCTTGGTTTTGGAAATTTTTGCCAATCTAACGGGTGTAAGGTGATATTAAAAGATACATTTTGAACCAAGTTGGCTAATTAAACACTAGAAAAATCTATTAATGTAATTCATAACATCAACAGATTAAGAAAGAAAACTAAAAGCTCCTCTCTCAACACAATCAAAAAAGGCTCTGGAAAAAAGACTCTCAGCAAAGTAGGATGGGAACATCCTTTATCCAACAAAGAGTATCTACCAAAAAGCCCTACCACAAACATCATTCTCTTAAGATAGGGTAGAAATGAGAATGTCCGCTATTGCCATTTCTAACCAATATTGTGCAATGAGCCAAGAAAAAAAACTAAGAGCATAAGGATTTTAAAGAAAAGAAAAATAACACTACCATCATTTGCAGGAAACATAACTATATAGAGAGAAAGTCAAATAAACTATTAGAATTAGTAAATGAGTTTAGCAAGGTTGTTGAACTCCAGGTAACTTTTTAAAACTCAATTGTATTTCCACATACTAGCGAAAACAATTGAAAAATATAATTGTTTTTAAGATCACTTACAAGTGTATTTTTAAAAATACCGAGGAATAATTTTAATGAAACATATCCATGACCACTACATGGAAAACAAACCAAGAAAACTGGGAAAAATTAAAGACTTAAATAAACTGCAGCATTGTATCACGATCATGTACTATGTATTAGAAGACTCAATATTTTAAAGATGTCAATTATCCCCAAAATGATCTACAGAGTGAATGTTTCCAAGCAAATCCCAGTAGGTTTTTCTAATTCAACTGAAAAGCCGATCCTAAATTTTACATGAAAATGCAAAGAGCTGAGAACAGCCAAGACAATCTTAGAGAACAAACATAGAGGAACTACTAGATATCAAAATTCACTACTCGGGGCCAGCCCAGTGATGTTCGTGCACTCTGCTTTGGCAGCCCAGGGTTTGCAGGTTCGGATCCCAGGCATAGACCTAGCACTGCTCACCAAGCCGCGCTGTGGGGGCATCCCACATAAAGTGGAGGAAGATTGGCACAGATGTTAGTTCAGGACCAATTTTGCTCATCCAAAAAAAGGGGGGAAAATATATAAATAGATAGTATAACCAAATCATTAAAACAAAAAACTTGCTACTAGGTTAAACCATATGAAATTGCCAAAAATAGATGACCTACAAATATGGCAATTTCATATGTTTCAACCTAATATATATAAGTACAATAATGAAGACATTGTGGTACTGGCATGGCCACCAAGAAAGAGGCTAACACAAGAGAACAGTTTCAAAAAAAGAATCACTACAATATGGACACAATTTATGACAAATATGACACTACAGAGCAGTAGGGAAAGAACTATCTTTTTTCTTCTTTTTTTTGTCCCCAAATCCCCCAAGTACATAGTTGTATATTTTAGTTGTGGGTCCTTCTAGTTGTGGTATGTGGGACGCTGCCTCAATGTGGCCTAATGAGCAGTGCCATGTCCACGCCCAGGATCCGAATTGACGAAACCCTAGGCGGCCAAAGCAGAGTGCGTGAACCTAACCACTCAGCCACAGGGCTGGCCCCCAAGAACTATCTTTTCAATAAATGGTGCTGGTCAACTAAATATTCAATTATAGAGGAAAATGTATCTGAGTTTCACCTCACACTAAACACAAAAATCAATTCCAGGTGGATGGAAGGCCTAAATGTGAAAGATAAAACAATAATAAAGCTTCTAGAATATGAAAAATATCTTCATTATCATGGGGTAAACAAAGATCTCTTAAACAGGTCACATGGATCACTAACCATAAAGGGCTAAAATGATCAACTGGACTACATTAAAGGTAAGAATTTGTGTCCATCCAAATATACCACTAAAAGAGTAAAAGACAAACCACAGGGTTGAAGAAGATACCTGCAATATATAAAACCAAAGAACTCACATATGGGATATACAAAAAATTCCTACAAATAAAAAACAAAACAGCCACCTCTCATAAGAGACTATCCAAATAGCCAATAAACATATGAAAAAGTGTTTACTTTTACTAATCATCAGGGAAAGGTAATTTAACACTACTTTGAGATCCAATAAATACCTGCCAGAATTGCTAAAATGAAAAAGAAAATAACAGATGAGCAGTCATTTTAGACAGCAGTGTGTCATTATTTATAAGGTAGAATTTGCACATATCCTTAGACCTAGGCTTTCCATTTCTAGATATATATCTTAGATAAACTCTTGCATCCATGTACAAGAATGTCAGAGCAGCATTATTCATAAGAACAAGAATTTGGAAACAACTCAAATGCATATCACCAGAAAATAGGTTAAATTTTATATCACTATAATGAAATCAATACAGCATTGAAAATGAGTTAACTACAGATAAACACATGTTAAAGTTTCTATGAATTCAAGATAGTGATACTCTCTATGAGGAATAAAGAATTTCAATAGGGAAGGGATAAACAAGGGGCTTAGGAAAGTCCAATTTTGTAAGCTGGGTATTAGACTTGCGGATATTTATCTTTTCATTCTTTAAATTTTACATATATATTTTACATACAAAAAGGTACATATAACATATCACAGCAAAAGGAAGGTGGGGGAATGGGGAGACGGGGTGGGAGGGAGAAAAGAAACAAAAAGAAAATCCCCCAAGCAATACCAACTAAGTTATGAGAAACAGATTGGCTTTTGATTTCTAAAAGCAACACTGCATGCTAGAAAGCAATGGAGTGATGCCTTTACAACTGAGAGAAACTATTTTGAACCTAGAGTTTTATATCCAACCCATCTATCAAGTGAGGACCAAAGTGGTAAATTCTAACAAACAATAAATCCAAAAAGTTTATTTTCCAGACACCATTTCTAAAAATGAACTTTCAGCACAGACTCCAGGAAAATGACAAAGGAACATGGTATCCGAGGAAAGCCACAGTATCCAAGTAATAGCAAGAGAAATTTCTACAAGAGAAATGAAAATAAATCCCCCCAGTGATGATAAAGATCTAGAAACAACTCTGTCCAAAATTAACCTTTCAACAAACAGTATAATTTTAAAAAGCTGAATGACCTTAGACATGTGGTGCAGACAGCATATATTTTTCTGCCAACAAGAAAACAAAAAAAGACGAAAGGGAGGGAGAGTCTATTGGAGGGGTTACTACACAAGAAAGTTTTGATTCAGGGGCCAGCCTGGTGGCACAGCCGTTAAGTGCACATGTTCCACTTTGGCGGCCCAGGGTTCGCCAGTTTGGATCCTGGGTGCAGACATGGCACCACTTGGCAAGCCATGCTGTGGTAGGCGTCCCACATATAAAAGGAGAGGAAGATGGGCACAGATGTGAGCTCAGGGCCAGTTTTCCTCAGCAAAAAGAGAAGGATTGGCAGCAGATGTTAGCTCAGGGCTAATCTTCCTCGAAAAAAAAGAAAGTTTTGATTCAAATACAATACAAACTGAACTATGGCATTAACTATGGCATTATTTTGAGCTAATTATATATTTTAAGAAAAGAATGCATTTAATACTTAGGCTTAGAACATTCTCATCCAATTTACTAACATAGGATGGAACCATGAGAAGTATGTGTTGTACTTAGGTACAAAAGGGTATATATAACGTATTACAGAAAGAAAAAAAAAAAAGGAAGAAGGGGAAGGAAGGGAGGGCATGGGGATAACTCCAAAACGGCAGCTGAAATCAACTGAAAGGCTTTTGCTGACTCTTCAAGCTTAATCTTAGGTGGGCAGAAGGCAAAGAGAACTCTGCCTCCTTGCTGGAATGTGCTTCCCTACTGGTCTGCAAGTCTGCATGAGCTGACCTTTAAGAGACAGTATAAGGTTTGTCTGTTCTCCCTTCTGCCAGTGGGCTGACAGACTGAACATGGGTGGACAATGACTTGGTGGCTCTGATGTTGGCTATATTCAATATTCTACTGTATTTCTTGTACAAGCACTGGGAGATTTTTTTCCATAGATGCATTTTTAATCCTTCAAAAATAAGCAAGACATAATGAAATAAAGGAGAAGTTTGAACCACAAATGAAATTACAAATAAAAATAACAAGATATAACCATTCTGCAGGGGAAAAAATTCTCCTAATATAGCAAGCACCAAAGAACTTACAAAATAATATTACAAAGACTTCCAAACTAAATTTCTTCCAAAAAATTTGAAAGTAAATTCTGAGTAATCAAAGGTACAAAAAGTGACATGCAACAGGAAAGATTTTGGTGTTGACCATAGAATCAAAGAATGTACAAACTGAATGGAAGCGTGGCTGAGACATATGCAATACTGTTCCTTCTTCCTGCATATCAGAAAGACACTTCCTACCTCTCTTGCAGCTACAAATTGAGACCATATGACTGGTTCTAGTCAATGGAATGCAAGCTGAAGTAATATATTTCACCAGAAAACATTTTATGGGATCCTCCTTGCTGGTGCTCTTTGCTGTCAAACAATGAATACAAAGGATGCAGTGGAAGCCTTCAAGACACCAGGGGGGAAGGAGCTGGAATTCTTCAGTCATCACATGAAGGCCATAGGCCAAACACCCAGACTATGGTGTGGGCAAGAAATAAACATTTATTGTACTAAGCGATTGAAATGCTAGATATGTTAAAGCAGACAGCATTAATTACCCAACTAATACAGGGATTTCACATAGCTAACATCCTCATTTTATAAAGAAAGAAACTGACAAACAAAGAGACTGTCTAAAAATTATACTAGTTGGTAGAAGAACCAGGTCTCCTGACTTTCTCTTCAGGGACTTCTACCCAGTAAAAGATTTCCATGATAAATTTAGAATTAAAATTACAATCTCAACATTTGTTACAAGAACTCAACAAGGCAGCCAGATATTTTCTCATATAAACACAATGGACCTTAAATTTCTACAAAAATGCTCATGAAAACCTCTGAAGCATCTATCCCAATACTGTGACTGATACTGGCTCTCACATTCTGACTTCTATCAGTAAAATATGGCTGAAATTGTTAAAAACTTTGTATACCACAATAGACTAATAAATTACATAAAATTTCATAATTTGTTACTCTATTATCCTCCTTTTTTCTAAGAAGTATTTTAAAAGTATTATATTATGTAAGTATATCATGTGAAAATGGTATTTGTGATCATTTCTATGAAGAGTATCACGGACATTAGGCTCATGATCAAATACATGGTTTCTGATTATGCCTTTATTTTTACAGGAAAAGAAATAAAACCCAAGCTTTTAACAACAGTTCAAGTCAGATTTAAAATAATTCATCATTGGCAGATCCTCTGGCCTCTCTTTATCTCTGCCATAAACTGGATATGAAATCTTGGGCAAGTCACCTCACTTTATTTATAAAAAGAAGAGTTTTCCACAAAGTCCTTTTTAAGCCTACCATTTTAACTATGATTTGCCTCTGCTCAGGTCAACAAAATGTACTGACCATTATTAGGTGGAAAATATAAAATTGCTGATAGTTTATCATTTTTGACCTATAAAGACTGCATTTTTGTATGGCTTGATCTAAAACTGAGTGCCACCCACTATATTCAAAAAGTACTAACATTTTTTTAGAAGAAAAACTAGAATGCTGATTTAGGGGTTCCTGAACTCTTGTGAGTAGAACTAAAGAGCTAAGTCTATACATCTGAAGAGAAAAATCTTTTACACATTCTCTTCTTCTGAGAACTTAGAGCTATGTGTTATTTACAAAGAAACTAGACAATTTCAGTTAATTAATATATTGGATCAGAACTGGTGACTATTTGGCCAAACATTTTGGCCAAAATTGCTGCAGTTACTGTGTATTATTCCATCATCTATTATTCTATCAGTTTAGACTTCTACTTAATTAAAGATTTAGGATTAAGTTTGCCTTGTCAGGCTCACAGAGGGTTAAGTTACTTGTAAAAAGCCATTTCCATGAAAGACTACATCACAAATGCTCACATTACATCCCAATCAAATACAAAGGTTTCTCTTTGTTAATCCATACAAAACAGGAATTTAGACCAGCCCTCAGGATGGAGGTATGTTTCTTACCAAAGCATTTTATATCAAGATACTTTATTTGAAAAACAGCACCAAGAACCAAATCAACATATTTTTACAAAAATGCTACAGCTGATCTAAGTATGGCAAATGAATATCATTAACTTGTCTTCCTAGAATATATAAAAAATTTATTTCCCTTGTCTTTAACATTTCTCTACAAGAATCTGAATCTTCCTACAAAACCACTTTCTTGATAAAAACCAGTCTAAAGTCAAATGAGGAGGTAAGAGTCTTCTTATCTCTGTAGACTAAATTCCAAACGTAGTTTTTCAGATTTTAGTTTTGCCGTTGGAATAATTAGTATAAGTCATCCTGCAATCTTATGCAGCTGATTTTAAGCAATGAACACCAAATATATCATTACTCCCATACACAACTGCCACCGACTGATTAGCTTAAACTAAAAAAAATTAAAGTCAAACTATAAAAATAATGTTCTCCATAACTAAGAAAACATTATCCATTGTCAGCTTTACTGTTTCTACCCATCATGCATACCTCCAAAAAACCTCACCTAGCAATACACCTATCATTACAGCTTTGATCACATTAAAATCAATTGACCATTTACTTGAAGAAACAAAAATATAAAAATGCATCACCAATTAATAAGTGCACATCTACCAGATACTTACTGAAGGCAGCAAGTATGCCAAGAGTTCAGGAAAGCAGGCACAAATCCTTTGTAGCCTACAAGAAGGGATATTTGGAAAAAACATAATGGTCTCCTCCACTACCAAAGAACTTAGATTGTTAAAATTTTCTGATGTCCTCGAGTCATAAATGGTCACTGTTTCACAGCTCAAGATAAATACACTGTAAAAATATAAAATAGTAAATAGTAAGGGGGAACCATAAATTATCCAGTTTACTCTCATATTTTACAACTAAGTCAAGTGAGATCCAAAGAGGTTTCCCCTTGCCCAAAGGCATGCAGCTAATTAGTGGCAAAGCTACAATCAGAACCAAGGTCTTCCAACTCCCAACCAGCCCAAAGTTCCCTCCCCAGGGTGAGTACTGCTGAACATACAAGAGAAGCGCTAGTTCAGAGGTCATAAAGCGGCGATCTTAGGTCAAACAGGGCCCTTGGTGTAGTGGCCTGTTTGGACAGAGTGTTTTGGAAGAATTATGCCAATATCTCAAAAATTAGGAATGCTTGCATGAAAATACAGATTTACAGCTTCTTTCAAAAAATAAGACGATGAAATAACTAGCATGCTTTCCCACGCAGCAATAATATACTAAAGCTGAGAAGTAACTGCCTTCTGTAGACACCCACTCAGACAGCGTATGCAGCATAATCTTATTCCAAACCAGCTTTTTCATTCACTTGAACTGCCAGGATGCCGTAGGAGTTTTAAGAGCCTTCTGCACTAGAGCTATTTAAATCATCAACTCTAAACAATTCCTAATGGTAGTAGAATTTTGGCTGTGTTTTAGTGGCTGGGTTTAACTAAATCACAAAGTCACTAGACAGGAAAGACAGGAGAGAAAAAGAAAAAAAAAAATAGTATGAAACCAGTGGTAATTCCTTTAGAGCATAATCAGAACTCGATTCATGCACTCAAAAGGTCTTACTTCCATAGGAAGCAATAACTGCTAAGTCCTCTTTCAAGAGTTTTAGTTAATAACAGGAAAAGCTCCATCCTTAAACCTCCGCTTTAAGGAACGAGTAAGAACACATACTCATATTTCCTAAGGTAGTAATCTCAGTGGTTTAAAATTCTATATATTATTGCTACAGATCACAAGCGTAATGACATTTTTACATGATATTTTAAGATTTAGTACTATGCTACAACAAAAGGAGGTAGAAAGAAGAGAGACAAGAATGGGGGAAAGAAGTCTACATTAGGAACATCCCTAAACTTTTTCCCTTAAATATGGCACTTCCATTTCTTTCAAACATAGATAAAGTTTAACTAAAATCTTTAGGGGACAGTCCAGTAAGCAATGAGCACCTCTAGCATTCAGGTCTTGGTTTCTAATACTATTCTCTGATAAAAGAACCAGGACTCCTTGGAGAAATGACCAATTCTAGGACTGGGGACGAAAATATACAAGTGGAGCCTGGAGCATCTTGTAATGTCAGAAAGTTAGGAAATGCTTAAAAAATAATAAATTAATTAATAGAGGTATGTCAAAGGAACAAAGGAGTCAACTAAAAGAGCTTCCAATGACCAAAGCTGGAATAACTTGAGCAAGAAAATATAGTAGTATTGGATTGTAACCGAAAATGTAAAATATTCATGAATCCATACTGATATAAATAAAGGATTGAATAAACAAATTAGTGAGAGGGGCTGGCCGAGTGGCATAATGGTTAAGTTCACCTGCTCCCGTTTGGCAGCCTGGGGTCACAGGTTCAAATTCCAGGTGTGGACCTATACACCACTCATCAAGCCATGCTGTGGCAGGCATCCCACATACAAAATAGAGGACTGGCATAGATGTTAGCTCAGGGTCAATCTTCCTCACCAAAAAAAACAGAAAGAAGGAAAGGCCTAAGTCTAGCTTTCAACCTTAAGTGTGTCCTGAGCCCCTTTATCAATCTTCTCTCTTTATACACGTGTCCAGCCACAGTGCAAGGAACTGTGCCAAGTACCTTTCACCTTCTTCTACATATCAGTAGTATTCTATCACACAGAAAACCCACACTCCTGCCCCTGAACATAACCACAAAGTGTGGCTTATTGTGTGGTCAGCCTACCCAGCACGGTTTTGTTTCAACAAATACTTCAGAGACTGCAAACTACTTAGGAAGGAATGATCTCATCCCACCAACCCAACAGCCAATTTTATCAAAAAGCTTTTTGTTACAAGTTGTGATAACCCAGGAAACCAGATCTATTTTTACTGTTCAGGCAAGAAAAAGGAAGAAAGAAGAAAACATACGGGGGAAAACTCAGATATTTACCATTTTAAAAAATGACTTATTCTACTGAATTTTCCCCTTTCTTTGATGTCTGGCTACAAGTGAACAAAAAGAAAGATTTCCAGAATTTTTTAACGCCAAGAAAAAAATGATTTATTGTGACAACTAAAAATCAAACTTCATATTCTAGTCCAAATATTGAATCTACCTTGGGTCTGATTTGTATCAAAAATAAGAATTCTTCTCCAAAATCACCTCAACATTTATTAAGTGCTCATATTCCAGATACTAGTTTAATCACTTTAGATATATTAATTCAATTAATATACTGAACACTTCTAGTGTGCAGGTTTATTATTTCTTGCATTTAAAATGAGGACACCAAGGCACGCACTTAGAGGTTAAATAACTTGCCTGAGGGTACTCAGCTAGTAAAGTGGTAGAACCCAACTCTTAATTACTACCCAATACTGCCACTCACAGCAGTTTTTATAGCAAGCTCTAGGCAGAGCTAAAAAATCATTAAATACACTGAAAAGTCAGAGGCAATATAAACATTCTCTCCCACCACTTCTACATGCAACTCCCTACCCCAACTCCCAGCTCCTGAAACAGATAAAGACATCTCCAACACGGAGAGACAGAGGGTAGCAGGAATGGGAAAATGAGCAGGCGAGTATACAGGCAAATATAAGGACTTCTCTTGCTCTATGACATCAGATGTGCCAGATGGAAATGGTTAGCATAAAAAAAGATGCAGGGGAAAGGGGGTGCTTAGAAAAGCAAAATTTCCCAAGAGTCTGGGGAGCATAAGCAATCCAGTCATCTAAAAAGTGTTCTCTTCTGGGGGAAAGATACACTTTTTAAATACCTTACAATATACCCGTCTTTTTGTCCCCTCGGCAACTGTGTGGAAGCATGAACAAGACACTCTGTCTGACTCTCCTAGAGCTTAGATGAAACAGCCCCAAACTATATTCCTTTGTTCTAAATCCATGCTTATCCAGCATCCTCCTCATTTAGAATAAGCCAAGATGGGGGTAAGAAGAGGGGCAGGAAAGCAAGAAGGAAAAGTGACACTAACCACTGAAAGTTAGTTTCATCTGAAAAGTCAGTATCCTAAGTCAAAAATTGTAACCTAGATCCTGGAGGCTGGTAACCAGTTAGCGTCCCTCACCAAGACCACCTGACTCCTAAATGTAATCTCTTTGAATGTCTGGTAAAAAAATAAAACTGCCATGCATTTGCATTCATCACCTATTAACCTTACTCCCCTATTTTTTTAATTCTTAAAAAAAGTTGTTATTCATCATTTACTACACATCTAGGTACTCAAAGCACATGGATGTACCTTCTCTTTGCTTGGCTCCAAGCAGGCATACTGTCATGTATGGAGCTATGGCCAAATGCTTTGACAAAGGGTGTGCACATCCAGACCCTTGCCCAGGCAGTTCCTTCTGCTTAGGTGGTCAGTAATTATCTCTGCTCTAAAACACTTAGGAAACACAAAATAGATCAGGAGAACTACTTAGAGTGAGTCTTCCTAATTTGTGTGTATCAGTATGCATGTGAGAATCAAATGACTGAAGGTGGCTGATGCAACAAAGGAATCTACAGCAGACAGCATAAGGAACAAAAGCTAACATAATCTCTTCTAGTTTGTGGAGCAACTGTCTGAGATTCTAAAGGTGAATGTTGTCCCCCAGTAAGATAAAACAAAAAGATGGTTATAAGGCCTACTGAGAGATAAAGACTAAACTTAGATTACCAGCCTAGGGCCTGAAAATATTCAGTGAGGACAGTAATACAAGCATCAACATGAAATAAAATCTGAAAAGGAAACAAGCAAACTCCAGCAAACAAAGTTCTGAGGAAAGGAAAGAAAGAGTGCCTCCAGAAAGAGGAAAAGCTGTTATAAGAGCTATAGAACCTCCCTTCATCTCCTGGTGCTCTGAAGTGATCCCCATGCACTCAGGAGCTACATGAGAATGAGTGTAGGTAACATGAGTGAGAGTGGCTAAGTACATTAGTACACTGAATCAGAAATAATGATATCAATTCTTCCTCTTCAATCCTAAAATAATTCTCTCTTGCTTAGTAACCAAAATGCCATTCTTCTTTCCCATCTTTTCAAAACCTACCTCAACTATCTCCATCTCAATGAAAGCCTCCATGACTTCCAGAACACTCTATACGGTATGTGCTTCTAGTACAGCGCTGACAAACTTTATTATTTATGTGCCTATTACCCCTTATAAACTGTGAGCTCAAGAGCAAGGATTTTCAGTGATCTTTGAATGTTCCTATCCCAGTTCCAGGAACATGCCAGACACAAAATAATGTAAAGTGAAATGTTTCATATTTTTCTAATTCTGAACTTTTAATTTTTCTCTTTTGATCACAACCCATGGGGAAAAAAACTCATTTTATATAATGACCCATATTCACACACATACACTTACATACATCCACACACATATAACTGAAACAAAGTTTCATAAATCAATACTAATCTTCACTATGTAAAATGTATTGATATCTTCTGTTCCTTTTTTTTAAGGGCTGCCTGTGATCCACAATTTGATTCTGGTAAAATCAATCACTTAAGAGAAGGCCATACACAATTAAAAACAGTTTTCAAAGTTTACTGTGGACATCCCCTGGGAAGATGATTTAATATAGATTTAACATAGATAGTCCTATGCTGGGAATCTGATTTGGTAAGTCTGAGTAGAGGTCCAGGAGTCTGCATTTCAAACTATGCTAAATGATTCTGATGTGGACGACAAAACTACACTTATCAGAAACATGCCTACATAATTTAAGATTTAATCTCAAAAGTCATAGCTTCAACTCATCTTACACTAAGTTACAGGTTAACCAAAGCATCTGCAAGAGGTTCCTGTCTTGCTAATAGATTGGTTTTTAAATCTGAAAGCTGTTTGGCTCAACAATCCTTTTATACACTTCCTCTAATGCAACTTGGTAAACCACTAAGATCTAACTGTTCCTCTTAACTACAGCTCTTCGCACCAAGAAAACAAAAGAATGATATGAATGAAAGGCATTTTTGTTGCCAAGTCATTTGCTTTATAACTGAAAGGGCTTTTGAAAACTAGTCACATTGACCATACAAGTGGCATATGTAGTCATCAGTTTGGAACTCCTAAGTACAAGTGGCCTATAGATCTAAGGCGATCACTAATAGCTCAAAAGTCTGACCACAAACTGCTTGAGAGCCAACACTGAAATAAAGCTTGCGTAAGAAGACCCTACAATGCAAGCCTCTACTTTTTGTAATTACAAGCCAGTAAGACAACCCTGATTACTGAAAGTTTTAAATTCAACAATCAACATTAAAAGAGTACCAAACACTTGCAGTGAACAATCCAAAAGTTAAATTAAGAAAACAATTCCACTTACAACAGCATCAAAAAGAATACTTAGAAATAAGTTTGGAATCACTCTGTTGATAAGAGATGAGGTCAGCTGAACTGGTCCTGGAGGGCCCAGGATTACATAGTTAGTCTGAACATTTATGTGACTGAGTCTAAACACTGTTTTTCACAGCGCCTTCTTCTGTTTATACTTAGTCAGTTTTTAAAACTTTTTAAATACCTTACAATATACCTGTCTTTTTGTCCCCTCAGCAATCATGTGGAAGCATGGACAAGAGATGTTGCCTTCTTACTCAGACGAGAAGGCAGGCCTATGGTTAATCTTTACCCTAAAAAGATGAAAGTAACAGTTATGGAAAGGGACTGAAGGAATACAAACAGAGCAGAAAATTGGTTAAGAAAAGAAGCAATTAATTATACTCAACCATTTGTTCTGTACTAGATTAAATTTACCACACTCTTATCCTTCACCATCTTCAGGAGAAAATTTGGAGCGTCAACATTTCTCACATCTCTTTATTGGTTTAAAAAAGTGTCTCATTGGGACCAGCCCAACGGCTGAGCGGTTAAGTTCACACACTCTGCTTCAGCCACCCGGGATTCACCGGTTCAGATCCTGGGCACAGACCTACATACCGCCCATCAAATCATGCTGTGATGGCATCCCATATAGAAGAACTGGAATGACTTGCAACTACAAGATACAACTATGTACTGGGGCTTTAGGTAGGGAAAAAAGGGGCTTATGATGCCATCAAAATCTCAAAGTGGTTGCCTCTGTCAGAAATGCACCCTATAGATTATGACTCTTCTTACACAAAAAACTGCAATGGGAAGTTTACAGAAAAAGAAATTAAAAATATTAGAGCATTTTATTATGCTATATGTGCTGAGACAGATGCCATACTTGGTGAAATTATTTTGGCTTTCACCAGTTAGATCTTCTTCAGAAAACTAATGTCATATACACTCAGACCACAAAGAGCTAGCCACGGAACACTGTCAGTTTTATAAAATGAGTATGTGTGAAGCTAGTGCCCATGTTCCACTCTTGATAATGGGACCAGGAATTAAGGCCGACCTATAAATATCAAACACGGTTTTTCTTGTGGATATTTATGCTTGATATTGCTGGAATTCCTCTGCCTCAGAACCTGAGTGGATACTCTTTACTGCCATTATCATCAGAAATACTTAAGAATGAACATAAATGCAAAAACCTAACACATATCCTAGATTCTGAGCGAATTCCCTGGATGCAATGTGAATGCTTCCCCTACATGCTTTGAACTAACCAGTGGAAGCACAGCCTACTCTGAGGGTGCTTCAGTATTGCCTCAACTCTCATCTTTCCTCAGATCCAGATGAACTAATAAACACTGCTACAAAATTTCCAGAAATTACTTACTCTTCGGATCAAAAGCTTCCTTCCATTATAAATTACCCTAAAGTTTCTGCTTCTCTCCACCAATACAATAAAGGGCAGTTTCTCAAGTGGAAACAAACTGTAGGGCACGTCTATTCAAATATGTTAGCAATCTTTAGGTGCCATCAGGACTGGCAGAAAGAACCAAGGAAGTATGAAACCACAATCGATTAGTGGCTTAAAACCCACGTTAATCCAAAAAAAATTGAAAAATAAGAAAATAATGTTCTAGAGCTATGCAGAAATATATTAAAAGATCATGATTAGCTGTATATTTTAAATGTTAATTTGAATAATTACTGATTTTAGTTACTTTTAAAGAATGTACTATATTTTAAAATAAAATACACTATAAAATTATATATTCAAAAACGATTACTATTGAGACCTCATTCTTACCAACTTCTAACAACTTAAAGAAGTATTAAAAGGATAGAAGAAGCAAATGGTATAATACTATGTTCCTTTGAATAATATGGAATACAGAATATTTTAACAATTATTGATTACTTATGAATTATAAAATAGCTTTTGTGAGTAAAAAGAAAAAAAATTTAATAAAAGTATAAAACATACTCTGAAAAATACAAAACATTGGTGAAAAAATTAAAGGTCTAAACAAATAGAAAGACACCCCAAGTTCTTAGATGGGAAGACTTAACATTGTTAAGACGGCAATACTCCCCAAACTCATCTGCAGACTCAAGGCAATCTCTATCAAAATCCCAGATGGCCTCTTTCAGGAAATTGACAAGCTAATTCTAAAATTCATACAGAAATTCAAAGGACCCAGAACAGACAAAACAATCTTAAAATAAGAACACAGTCAGAGGACTCACACTTCCTCATTTCAAAACACACCACAAAAAGCCACAGTAACTAAGACAATCTTGTACTATACCAAGCATAGACATAAAGATCAATAGAACAGAATAGAAAGTTCAAAAATAAATCTTCACATTTACAGTCAATTAATTATCAACAAAGGTGCTAAAGCTCCCCAAAAGAGAAAGAATGGTCTTTTTGACAAATGGTACTGGGACAACTGGATATGTACACACAAAATAGTGAAGTTGAACCCCCCACTCACACCATATACAAAAATTAACTCAAAATGGAACAAAGACGGAAACGTAACTGCTAAAATCATAAAACTCTTAGAGGAAAATACAGGGATAAATTTCATGACCTTGGATTTAGCAATGGTTTTTTAAATATGGCACCAAAAGTGCAAGTAACAAAAGAAAAATAGATACACTGGACTTCATCGAAATTGAAAACTTTTCTGCTTTAAGAGGCACCATCAAAAAAGCGAAAAGGCAATACACAGAATGAGAGAAAATACTTACAAATCACACATCTGATAAGAGACTTGTATCTAAAATATACCAAAACTCTTACCACTCAGTAATAAAAAGACAAAATAACCTAATTTTAAAATGTGCAAATGATCTGAACAGACATTTTTCCAAAGATGCTATACAAATAGCCAATAAGCAGATTAGTCATCAGGAAAATGAAAGTCAAAACCTCAATGAGATACCACTTCATACCTACCAGAATGACTATAATCAAAATGACAGATAATAACTAGTGTTTGCAAGGATGTGGAGAAACTGGAAGCCTCATATACTGCTAATGGGAATATAAAATGATGTGGCCACTTTGGAAAACAGTCTGGCAATTCCTCAATAGGTTAAACATAGAGTTACCATATGACCCAGTAATTTCACTCCTAGGTATAAACCCAAGAGAAATGAGAACATATGGCTGTACAAAAACTTGAACACAAGAGTTTGTAGCATCATCATTCATAATAGCTAAAAAGTGGAAACAACTCAAATGTCCATCAACAGATGAATGAATAAACAAAATGTGGTATATCCATACAATAGATTATGTGTCCATGAAAAGGAATGAAGTACTAATGCAAGCTACAAGATGGATGAACCTTGAAAACATTATGCTAAGTGAAATAAGCCAGTAATGAAAGACCACATCCATTATCATACCATTTATATGAAATGTCCAGAACAGGCAAACCTTAAGAGATAGAAAGATTAGTGGTTGCCTAGGGCTGGGGGTTTGGGCGGGGGGAGTGAAAGGCTTAGGGGGTGATAGCTAAAGAGTATGGAGTTTCTTTTGGGAGCGAAGAAAATGTTATAAAATTGACTGTGGTAATGGTTACACGTATCTGTGAACATACTAAAAGCCACTGAATTCTACACTTTAAATGATTGAACTGTATGGTATGCAAATAATATCTCAACAAAACTGTTACCAAAAAAAGAGAAAGAGACAGAGAGACAGGGCACCATATACATGAAACTAACATCTTCCTTCCTGAGATTACCCATAACACCAACTTCAAGGATATTTCTTTTCCTGTTATTATCAGCAGATATTTTATTTCTTTTTCAGTAATTATGATTTTTTTTCAAAAAGCAAAGCTTGCTGAAAGAAACATGCTTTGTCGTCAGATGCATATACAAACTTCTGTAAGAAAATGCCAGAGGGTGCCACTAGAAGCTGAAGAGAAAAATTAAACTTTCAACAATGAAGTATAGACATCTTTGTTTTGCTCAGTAGTGCAAGACCAGAAAAATAACAATGCAGGCTGAAACCATGCAAAATGATCATAATAATCAATGGGAAAAATTACAATTGGTCTGTGATCTTTAAAAATTTTTTGTCACAGCATTAAAAATTCTGTTAGTTATAACTGTATAAGAAAATGAAAAAGTGGGAAAATCTTTATTTAGCAAACTGGAAAATATTAGAAACACTGAAAACTATAGCATATAATTTCTTTGAAAAAACTCATCAAGAGCAGTCTGAACAGTGCCAGCCTTCTTCTCATCATTTAACTTATGATATGGAATGGGCATCTTTTCTACACCTTGGCAAATCGTCGTACTCCTCAGTTTGAATCAGCTTCCAGTATTTTATCCTTTGTCCCTTCGATGTCACAAAGCAATTTCAAGAGGTCCTTTAATGTGAAATTTCTTACCAGCATCAGTTCCACTGAGACATCTTCATCTTTTTCACCAACCATTGTCATCATTTACACAGATAAGCTCACCTTCACTAAGTTCCTCTGGCTGCAGATCCAGTCTTTTGAATGGCAGTAGTGTCAACACTACCACAGTGAGCTATTTCTTCTAGAGCTCCATTTATGTTCAATTTGAATTTCGCTTCCAGTTTTATTACTTTTTGGTTCTTTGCTGCACTTTCATCTTTGTTGCCAGTTCCCTCTTTCAATTATTCATTTTTGTAAAATGTCACATGGATTTATTACTGGGAAACAAGGAAGCAACATAACTTCACGCTTTGCTGTCTGTGCATGAAGTGAACAAGAGATGTGCAATGACCAACAGGCTTTGAAAGAAATGAGATGATAGATCGCTGATACTGATGCACACCTGTTATTTATGCAGTAATTTGTAGATAGAAGAGCTGGCAGTAAATGTTGTAGTCTATGCAATTACAGCTAATATACTGTGCATAATTCGTTATTAGGAGACAGGTGTCATTTAACCAAATTATGGTAAGTGAAATTTGTACATATCAGAACTACACAAAACAAGGACTCTCAGTACATCAAGTCACAGAATCGTGGCACTTTTAGAAAGCTCCTTCAGGGTAATCTAATCTAACTACGGAGCATACGTGGATCCTTCATGTAGATGATTGGTGACCATCAAGTGCTACACATTACTTCACAAGGTAGCTCTTTCACAGGTGAGAAGCTCTAATGATTAAAAAAATAAATTCCCAAACTAGCATAATGGTCAAGAGCACAGGTTCTAGAATCAGACTGCCTGACTTCCCATCCTGGCTTTTGCTCTAGGTAAACTTGGGCAAGTTATGTAATCTCTCCATGACTCAATTTCCTGATCTGTAAAATAAAAATGTTAAGACCTGTCAGCATGGAGTTATTACAAGAGTTAAATCCATAGAGAGTACTTATTATTTCTACCTCATAGTAAATGTTCAGTAAATGATAACCTCTATAATTAATCATATCACTATCATGAACTGTAGAGAGCTTGGTTTTCCTTATCAACCCCCACCAGCCTTGGTTCAAACCCTCTCCCTCACCTGGACTCTGCATCAGGCCCTTAACAGAACTCTCTGACACCGTCTCTCAATCAACTCACCATATGGTCACCAGAATTATCCTCCTAAAAATCAAATCTGACCCTCTTCCCCTTGCCAAACAATTCAGCCTAAAGGCATTAGGCAGGGCAGGGTACAGTTAGAGTCCTTGCTTTGGGGCAGAGAGGAAGCCATGGCGGCCCAGAGCAGGGTGTCAAAGATAAGTAGGGTGAGGTAGGAATTCACGGTGAGGTAGCCTGGCCCTCAGAAGTCAGAAGATAGCTACCATTTTAAAAGATCAAACAAATTTTACAAACTGAGAAGACATAACTAATAGTCCAAAAAGGAGGAATTAAGCTTAAATTTTAAAAGGAAACTGAACTTATTGCAAGCAGACACAATGACAATACACAACACTTAATCGTGATTCCTTGGAAATAGGTTGGTGTTCCAATGTTTGTTCATTTTGTCATTTTCTCAGTGCCAATTTTTACTGCATTCACTTTCAAAATAAAATATCATTTGAGAGTGACGTCAGCATTATGGCAGAGTAAGCTTTGCGAGGAATCTCTCTCCTCCACCATACAATGAGAAAGACATTCATACTCCAACAGAGGATATCCAAACACAACACAAAAGACGCCTGAGAGACCCATGCAGCCATATGATGGAGGGCGGAGACACTGGAGCCCCCCTTGGAGGAGGTGGAATGGGGTAAAAGAAAACTTCACTCCCTCCCCAAAAGACTGGGATCTGGGACTGCAGGTAGCCTCCAAGAGGAGAGGAACAGGGGAGGGAACATTCGTTCATAAGAACATCAAAGATCCCCAAGGGCCCTCGCAGCTGAGGGGAAACCCCTACCAACGTGAAAGCTAACATGGGGGTGACCTCATCAAGCCAACACCTCAGGAGAGCAAATAGCGAGGGCAGAGTGAGAAAACCCCCAGAGGATGCAAGGAGAAAGCACCCCACCCCTCACCCACCTGGTGCTGGCTCCAGTGCCTGGGATCTCAGCAGAACCCAGAGGGCTCAGAATATGCAGCTCTTGACCCCCACCCAGTGGTGATAGGCAGTAACTGCGACCAAATAATACCATGATGCACAAAAACAGAGCCAATCCCTCTAGCAGTATCAAAAATTATATTAAATCTCCAGACCAGAGAGAAAATGACAAGTACCAAAAATTCAGTCCTGAGGACACAGAAATATGTAATCTAAATGACAGACAACTCAAAATAGCTATCATCAAAAAACTCGTTTTGTATTGTTTTGTTTAAAATTTTTATTTTTCCTTTTTCTCCCCAAAGCACCTCGGTACACAGTTGTATATTTTTAATCGTGGTTCCTTCTAGTTGTGGCATGTGGGATGCCACTTCCGCATGGCATGATGAGCGGTGCCATGTCTGTGCCCAGGATTTGAACCGGCGAAACCCTTGGCCGCCGAAGCAGAGCGCGCGAACTTAACCTCTTGGTCATGGGGCCAGCCCCTCAATGAGTTAGAAGAGAATGTAGAGAAATAATTCAACAAGTTCAGGAGCTACTTCACAAAACAGACTGAAACTAAAGAAGAATCAATCAGAAATGCTGGAGATGAAAGACACAACGGAAGAGATAAAATATGGATTCCCTGAACACTCAAGCTGACATCATAGAGGAGCAAATCAGCATAACTGAAGATAGACTTGTTGAAATGCTCCAGATAGATGAGGAGAGAGAACTAAGAGTAAAAAGAAATGAAGAAAATCTCCAAGAAATAGCCAACTAGACTAGGAAATTCAACATAAAAATTATAGGTATCCCATAGAGAGAAGAGTAGAACAGAGCAGAAAGCTTGCTCAAAGAAATAATAGCAGAGAACTTCCGAAACCTAGAGAAGGAGATGGAAATCCATGTGGAAGAGTCTATCAGATCTCCTAAATATGTCAATGTAAAAAGACCTACAGCAAGGTATATAGTAGTCAAACTGGTAACAGTGAATGACAAAGAAAAAACACTAAGGGCAGCAAGGAAGAAGAAAATAACCTACAAACGAACCCTAACAGGCTTTCAGAGGATTCCTCTGCAGAAACCTTACAGACTAGAAGAGACTGGAATAACATATTCAAATCTTTGAAGGACAAAAACTTTCAGCCAAGAATACTCTACCCAGTGAAAATATCCTTCAGATATGACGGAGAAAAAAATTTTCCCAAATAAACAAAAGCTAAGGGAGTTTGTAGCCACAAGACCCCCCCCCCCCCACACACAAGAAATCCTCAAGGTCCTCATACCTGGGGAAAAAAAAGGGGGGGGGGAGAAAGGGGTTACAAAGCATGGAGTAAGGAGATAAATAGGTAGACCAAATCAGAAAATTGTAGCTATACATCAGAACAGGTTAGCAAATACTCAAGAACAGCATTAAAGACAAAGGGAAGTAGAATACCAAAAACAAAGATAATGTTGTCATTTTAACCACAAATTCACAACACAAGATGGAATAAGATGTGACAAAAACAACTTAGGAAGGGAAGAGGAAAGGGACTGAATCAGTTTAGTCTAAAGAAATAAGAGGCTATCAGAAAACGGACTATCTTATCTACGCAATTTTGAATACAAACCTCATGGTAACCACTAAACAAAAAAGCAGAACAGAGACACAAATAATAAATAAGGAGAAAACAAAGAGGTACAACACAAAAAACTACATAACTCAACTGGTAGATCAAAATACACAGGACGAGAAACATAAGAAATGAAAGAGAACTGGAAAACAAGTGATAAAATGGCAGCGTTAAGCCCTCACATGTTGATAATCACTCTGAACATAAATAAACTGAATTCTCCAATAAAAAGACACAGACTGGCGAGATGGATTAAAGAACAAGACACAACAATATGCCGCCTCCAGGAAACACATCTCAGCTCCAATGACAAACACAGGCTCAGAGTGAAAGGATGGAAGACGATAGTCCAAGCTAATGGAGAACAAAAGAAAGCACGTGTTGCAACACTTATATCAGACAAAGTAGACTTCAAGATAAGACAGGTAAAGAGAGACAAAGAGGGGCTGTATATAATGATAAAAGGGACACTCCACCAAGAAGGCACAACACTTATAAATATCTATGCACCCAAAACAGGAGCACCAAAGTACAGAAATCAACTATTAACAAACCTAAAAGATGATATTAACAATAACACAATAATAGCAAGGGACCTCAACACTCCACTCACATCAATGGATAGATCATCTAGATAATCAACAAGGAAACAGTGGAATTAAATTAAAACTAGACCAGTTGGACTTAATAGACATATATAGAACACACCGTCCAAAAACAGTAGGATGCACATTCTTCTCAAGTATGCATGGAACATTCTCAAGGACAGACAATATGTTGGGAAACAAGGCAAGCCTCAATAAATTTAAGAAGATTGAAATAATAACAAGCATCTTTTCCGATCACAATGCTATGAAGACAGAAATTAATTACGAGAAAAAAGCTGAGAAAGGGACAAAGATGTGGAGACTAAACAACAGGCTATTGAACAACCAATGGATCACTGAAGAAATTAAAGGAGAAATCAAAAGACATCTGGAGACAAATGAAAATGAAAACATACCATACCAACTCATATGGGATGCAGCAAAAGCTGTATTAAGAGGAGAATTCATCGCAATACAGGCTCACCTTAACAAGAAAGAGAAAAATCTCAAGTAAGCAATCTCAAACTACACCTAACTGAATTAGAAAAAGAAGAACAAAGCCCAAAGTCAGCAGAAGGAGAGAAATAATAAAAATCAGAGCAGAAATAAATGCTATTGAAACAAAAAAGGCAGTAGAAAGGATCAGTGAAACAAAGAGCTGGTTCTCTGAGAAGATAAACAAAACTAACAAACCTCCAGCCAGACTTCCAAAGGAAAAAAGACGGAAAGCTTAGGTAAACAAAATTAGAGATGAAAGAGGAGAAATAACAATGGATACCATAGAAATACAACAGATTATAAGAGAATACTACGAAAAGCTATATGCCAACAAAATGGACAATCTGGAGGAAATGAATAAATTCTTAGACTCTTACAACCTCCCAAAGCTGAAAAAAGAAGAAACAGATAATCTGAACAGACCAATCAGAAGGAAGGAGATTGAAACAGTAATCGAAAGCACATCCCAAAAAATAAAAGCCCAGGACCAGACAGCTTCCCTGGAGAAGTCTACCAAACTTTCAAAGAGGATTTAATATCTATCCTTCTCAAGCTATTCCAAAAAATTAGGGAAGATGGAATGCTTCCTAACACATTCTACAAGGCCAACATCACTCTGATACCAAAACCTGACAAGGACAAAACCAAGCAGCAAAACTTCAGGCCAATATCACTGATGAACATAGATGCAAAAATCCTCAACAAAATATTGGCAACCTGAATACAGCAACACATCAAAATGATCATACATCGTGATCAAGTGGGATTTATACCAGGGACACAGGGATGGTTCAACATCTGCAAATCGATCAATGTGATACACTACACTAACAAAACGAGGAATAAAAACCACATGATCATCTCAATAGATGCAGAGAAAGCATTTGACAAGATCCAACAGCCATTTATGATAAAAACTCTTAACAAAATGGGGATACTAGGAAATTACCTTAACATAATAGAGGCCATATATGACAAACCCACAGCCAACATCATACTCAATGGGGAAAAACTAACGCCATCCCTCTGAGAACAGGAACAAGACAAGGATGCCCACTATCACCACCCTTATTCAACACAGTACTGGAAGTGTTGGCCAGAGCAATTATGCAAGAGAAAGGAATAAAAGGAATCCAAACAGGGAGTGAAGAAGTGAAACTCTCACTGTTTGCAGATGACATGATCTTACATATAGAAAACTCCAAAGAATCCATCAGAAAACTATTAGAAATAATTAACAACTACAGTAAAATTGAAGGGTACAAAATCAACTTACAAAAATCAGTTGCATTTCTATACTCTAATAACGAACTTACAGAAAGAGAACTCAAGAACACAACTGCATTTACAATCGCAACAAAAAGAATAAGCATCTAGGAATAAATTTAACCAAGAAGGTGAAGGACTTTTACAATGAAAACTATAAGACATTATTGAAAGCAACAGATGATGACACAAAGAGATGGAAAGAGATTCCACACACATGGACTGAAGAATAAACATAGTTAAAATGTCCATACTACCCAAAGTAATCTACAGATTCAATACAATTCCCATCAGAATAACGATGACATTCCTCACAGAAACAGAACAAAGACTCCTAAAATTTATATGGGGCAACCAAAGACCCTGAATTGCTAAAGTAATACTGAAAAAAAAGAACAAAGCTGGAGGCATCACAATCCCTGACTTCAAAATGTACTACAAAGCCATAGTGATTAAAACAGCATGGTACTGGTACAAAAGCAGGCACACAGATCAATGGAACAGAACAGAAAGCCCAGAAATAAAACCATACGTCTATGGACAGCTAATCTTCGACAAAGGTGCCAAGAATGTATGATGGAGAAAGATAGTCTCTTCAATAAATGGTATTGGGAAAACTGAACAGTCACATGCAAAAGAATGAAAGTAGACCATTATCGCACACCATATACAAAAATAAACTCAAAATGGATCACAGACTTGAAGATAAGTCCTGAAACCATAAAACTTTTGGAAGATAATATCAGTAGTACACTCTTTGACATCAAACTTAAAAGAATCTTTTCGAATACCGTGTCTTCTCAGACAAGGGAAACAAAAGAATAAACAAACAAGTGGGAATTCATCAGACTAAAGAGCTTCTGCAAGGCAAAAGAAACTAGGGTCAAAACAAAAAGACAATCCACCAATTGGGAGAAAATATTTGCAAATCATATATCTGACAAGGGGTTAATCTCCATAATATATAAGGAACTCACATAGCTGAACAACAAAAGAAACAAACAGCCCAATCAAAAAATGGGCAGAGGATATGAACAGACATTTTTCCAAAGAAGATATATAGATGGCCAAGAAGCACATGAAAAGATGTTCAACATCACTAATCATCAGAAAAATGCAAATCAAAACTATACTGAGCTATCACCTTACACCTGGTAAAATGACTATAATCACTAAGCCTACAAATAACAAATGTTGGAGAGGGTGTGGAGAAAAGGGAACCCTCACACACTGCTGGTAGGAACGCAAACTGATGCAGCCATTATGGAAAACAGTATGGAGATTCCTCAAAAAACTATAAACAGAAATACCATATGACCCAGCTAACCCACTACTGGATATCTACCCAAACAACTTGAAATCAACAATCCAAAGTAACACATGTACCCCTGTGTTCATTGCAGCACTATTCACAATAGCCAAGACATGGAAACAATCCAAGTGTCCATCGACTGATGATTGGATAAAGAAGATGTGGTGTATATGTACAAAATGGAATACTACTCAGCCATAAAAAACACAAAATCATCTCATTTGCAACATGGATGGACCTGGAGGGAATTATGCTAAGCGAAATAAGCTAGACTGAGAAAGACAAACACCATATGATTTCACTCATATGTGGAATATAAATAAACACACGGACAAAAAAAACAGCTCAGTGGTTACCAGGGGAAGGGGAGAACTTATGTGGTAACAGACAAGAAATACTGTACAACTGAAATTTCACAATGATGTAAAACTATTATGAACTCAATAAAAAAAAAAGTTAAAAAAAATTTCATTTGGAATGCTGGTCTCTCTTGAACTTGTTAACAAAAGAAAATTCCTGGTGAAGCCTAATCATCAGTTACATAAATATTAGGTATTTGAAAAATCGCTGGTTCTTCAACAAAACATCTCCGGTTTCCCTACCTCTTAAAAACAAAAAGAGGGGCGAGCCCCATGGCCGAGTGGTTACGTTCGCGCCCTCCACTTCGGTGGCCCAGGGTTTCACCGGTTCGAGTCCTGGGTGCGGACATGGCATCGCTCATCAAGCCATGCTGAGGCAGCATCCCACACGCCACAACTAGAAGGACCCACAACTAAAATATACACAGCTATGTACCGTGGGGCTTTGGGGAGAAAAAGGAAAAATAAAATCTTTAAAAAATAAAAATAAATAAAAGAGAGAGGAAGGGAAGGGTAGAATTCAAAAGAAAAGAATGAAAGAGAAAAGAAAAAGGCAGATAATATTAACTCTGAAACTAAAATACGTTGCAGAGGTGCTTCTGCAGCCGTAACCTGATCATGATATAGTGATACTCTCCCATTACATCAACATTTGAAAGCCACAAGATAATGGACCAAGCCACCACCTTCCTTGTATTACAATCTCATACACTTGATTTGGATGCTGTGCCTCCTAACCACACCTAGTTCAAGTAGCATCATATATTTGCCAACCTCTAGTATTTAAGAACCAAGTAAAAGTCTGAAAGGAATTACCAAGCAAGGCTGCATGGCACTGTGCAAAGAACACACACTTTGTGGTCAGATCTAGATTTAAATCCACCTTTTTACTGACTGTGCAACCTCGGGTCCTTATCTTCTCTGACCTCTGTCATCTCCAACTTTATAGATAAGAATAATGCCTACAGAGAAAGATCATTATAAGGACTGAAGGAAACAGTATATGAAACATCCAGTACAAGCCTGTCTCAGATCAGCCAAAAGTATGTCTTAAAACCTCTGCATGAAAAAAACCCTCAAAACCAACTTATATTAAACTCAATTCTAGTATCTGCTTTCCTAAGCCACAGGAGTTTAGGGAAAAAAATAGAAAAGAAAAATAAAGAGCTTTTCCCCTCACAGAATAAAGGACAGAAGCAGAAGTAGTACAAAGCAAGCACTCAAAATCATAGCCATGTGAGGAGCTTGGAGGTAAAATCTACACATTTCAACAAGTGTGAAGAATATCATTCTATATTACAGTCTATCGTATTACTGTACAAAATGATGACTAGAAGTCACCAGAAAAAAAAATTGGGGGGATATAATAATCACTTCCTAAATATGAATTCCTTTTATGCAAAGTTCAAGTATACACAGATTACATTTTATTTAATAAAATAGGTTCAACTTAAGCATAAGAAATTCTCGAGTCACTCCTACTGGGATACTTAAAAATAGGGAACTGGGCAATTGGGGAAAGAAAAGGGACATAAGATGGATAGTGCAGAAGTCATTACTTGTAACACAGTCTTAGAAGAGATGGAGACAGCTGTCTGTGGAACCGCACTTATACAGGAAGAAGAGGTGAATAAACAGGGTTGACAATGTCTGATCAGTATTCTTACCTTCTTATGATCATGAAATTAGAATGGGTTATATTAGTATAGGTGGGAAAAGTTGAGAAATTATCCCAGAATACATTTGGATTTGCTCAGTAACAGGTTTGTTTTTCTCTTTTTTCTTCTTCTTCTTCTTCCCAAAGCTCCCCAGTACATAGCTGTATATTCTAGTTGTAAGGTTGTGCTATGTGGGACACTGCCTCGGCATGGCTTGATGAGCAGTGCCAGGTCCACGCCCAGGATCCAAACTGAGGAAACCCCAGGCCGCCAAAGCAAAGCGCACGAACTTAACCACTCAGACATGAGGCCGGCCCCAGTAACAGGTCTAACTTATGCTTTACCCATCTCAAGAATCCAAGTTATTCTGCACCTTCCTATCAGTTTGATCCAGGATAGAACATAGTGGGTAAGAAACAACAAATTTTAAAAGCAATTTAATATAATTAAATGTAAGACCATACAGGAAAAAGTCATAGTGTGCACACATGCAGTAAAACAACGAAATTTTAAATATAAGTATAGAAAGTACAAAACTTAACTGAAAGTACAAAATTACGAATTTAAGGTATGCAAAGTTTTTTATTATTTAATGAGCTGTCTGTTCTTTTATTTAGGAACTATAAAAAATAAAGGCACGTCTATTAGAACAGCTAAAATAAAAAACAGTGACAGTACCAAATGCCGGTGAGGATGCAGAGAAACTGGATCTCTCATACACAGCTGGTGGGTATATAAATGGGACAGCCAATCTAGAAAATAGTCTGGCAGTTTCTTAAAAAATTAAACACACACTTACCATACAACCCAGCAATACTCTTGGGTATTTATCCCAAAGAAAAGAAAACTTATGTTCACTCGAAAACCTACACACAAATGTTCATAGCAGGTTTATTCGTAACAAAAAAATATGAACCAACCCAATATGACTTTCAACAGTGTAAAGCTAAACACACAACATCCATACTATGTAATATCACTTAGCTATAAAAAGGAACACATTACTGATACGCACAACTTGGACGAGACACAGGGCATTATGTTTAGTGAAAAAAACTAATCTCAAAAGGCTACCTCCTGTATGATTCCAATTTTATGTCACTGTCAAAACGACAAAACTATAAAAGTATAGAACAAATTAGTCATTGCCAGAAGACAGGTGGAGGGAGGGGTCTGCAAAAACTACACACACACACACACACAAATGAATGCAGGTTAAAAAAAGTGATTAACTGAGTAATGTCCGTAGTCTAGTTAACAGTAATGTACCAATGTCAATTTTCTGGCTTTGATATTATACTATGGCTATTTAAGATATTGCTATTGGGGGAAGCTGGGTGAAGGGTACACAAGACTCTCTATTATTTTCAACTTCATATGAGTCCATAATATTTCCATAAAGTTAAAAAATAAAATAAGGGCTTTATGGAGTCACTTTTTTTTTTTTTTTTTTTTTGCTGAGGAAGATAGCCCTGACATCTGTTACCCATCTTCCTGTTTTGGGGTTTTTGTTTTTTGGTTTTTGGTTTTTTCGCTTGAGGAAGATTAGCCCAGAGCTAACATCTTTGCCAATCTTCCTCCACTTTATATGTGAGTCACTGTCACACCATGGCCAATGAGTGGTATGGGTCCACACCTGGGATCTGAGCCTGCGAACCCAGGCCACTGAAGCAGAGCATGCTGAACTTAACAACTATGCCACAGGGCCAGCCCCATGGATTCACATTTTTATGGATTCACTTTCAAGTTCCACTGAGAAGCATTACACAGTGGTTAAAACCATGAGGTGCCTACCATCTACTCTTTGGTATCACTCTATACCTCGGTTTCCTCATCTGTAAAAAGAGGATAATTATCAAAGTGTTACTAAATTCCTTAACTGCAAACTCTCCTGTCAAGAAGCCTCTCAGGAATAGTTACGTTAGTAGAGGAAGTACTCTGCTCCATTAAAGTTCAAAAGCCCAGAAGTCAAAGCAAAATATTGGAAAATTTGACTAGGTTAAAATAAAAAAAGAACTTCATTTAAAAAAAAGTACCATAAGTAAAGTCAAAAGGCAAACAACAAACAAGGGGAAAATAATTGTATTACACATAATACAAGAAGGGCTAATTTTTTTTTTTTTTAAAGATTTTATTTTTTCCTTTTTCTCCCCAAAGCTCCCCCAGTACATAGTTGTGTATTCTTCGTTGTGGGTTCTTCCAGTTGTGGCATGTGGGACGCCGCCTCAGCGTGGTCTGATGAGCAGTGCCATGTCCACGCCCAGGATTCGAACCAACGAAACACTGGGCCGCCTACAGCGGAGCACGCGAACTTAACCACTCGGCCACGGGGCCAGCCCCCAGGAAGGGCTAATTTTTATAATATACTAAGAGCTCTCACAAACAAATAAGAAAAATATCACAACCTAACAAAAAATTGAGACCAGGACACAAACTCTTCATAAAAATTTAAATGATCAAGAAACTTATGAAAAGATATTCAGCCTCTCATGTTAAAAAAAAAAATACAAATTAAACAATAAGTATTTTTCACTTAGGAAGAAAGGTTCAGTTTTCATTTAATACTCCTGTACTGCTTTATTTTCTTAGTATTATTTGTCTTAATAATAAACTTTTTTAAAAACACTCAGCTTGTGTCACATTATAGAAAATTTTCTGAAAATTTAGAAAACTTCACCTTTGTGAAGATTTTAACAGGTGAGTTTAACTGGAAAATTCACTTCAATAAATCACTATATTTTCCCAACCAAAAAAAAAACTTGTTACGGGATCCACAAATTACATGTCTAATTTTTTTCAATAACATTATAACTTTAAAAGATGGGAAGAAGGATGATGACTTTTACCTTTCTTTAATCCCTTATATCGCCAAACATATGACAAATTGACAAATACGAAGAAAAGAATGGAGGGTTGAGAAGAGGGAAGACAAACAGATCTTGGATTCACATTTAGTCTGATTAAATAGCATCATCTCTGAAAAGCACAAGTTTTCCAAACACACACACACATCCTCTGTCAGTGAGCTACACCACAGCTAGTCTCCAACTTCATTTATAGGGCTGTTGAGACTTTTAAAATAATTTCCATTAGAGGCCGGCCCAGTGGCACAGCGCTTAAGTGTGCACGTTCTGCTTTGGCGGCCCGGGGTTCGCCGGTTTGGATCCCAGGTGTGGACATGGCACCACTTGGCAAGCTATGCTGTGGCAGGTGTCCCACATATAAAGTAGAGGAAGATGGGCATGGATGTTAGCTCAGGGCCAGTCTTCCTCAGCAAAAAGAGGAAGATTGGCAGCAGATGTTAGCTCAGGGCTAATCTTCCTCAAAAATAATAATAATAATTTCTTTGAAATAACCTATAAAATCAGACTCCTGTGCACATTCTTTTATGTGATCATTGATTTTGGCAGGGTAGAGGGAAACTGGGGGTGATGGCTAAGCGGGGCAGGGGTTTTTGGGAGTCTAATGAAAATGTTCTAAAATTGATTGTGGTGATGGATGCACACCTCAGTGAAAATACTCAAAACCATTTAAATGTACACTTTAAGTGGGTAAATTGTATGGTATGTAAATTATATCTCAATAAAGCTGTTAAAAAAATTCAGTTTCTGGACTCCGCCTCAGCTCTAATGAATCAGAATCAAAGGCAGAAAGCCAAAACTATTTCAAAACACCCTCCAGGGGTCCCAATGAAGCTGGTCTGGAACATTTGGGGTCTAATGTCTAATGTCAGACAGTGATGACTATCCCAAACCACAAGCTGCAGAGACTGGCAGAGGAAACAGAGCCTGCTGAGCACTTCTCTGTGGTCAACTGCTTATAACAGAATATGAAAACTAGTAATTTGGTAATTTTTCTCCTTCTTTCTAAATTTAAAAATTTTCACTGGCACTACCTTTCACTTTTGCAAAGGAAAAAGTAAATATAATTATTAAGTTTCTTTCTTTAAAGATTTTATTTTTCCTTTTTCTCCCCAAAGCCCCCCAGTACATAGTTGTGTATTTTCAGTTGTGGGTCTTCCTACTTGTGTTATGTGGGATGCCGCCTCAGCATGGCCTGACAAACAATGTCATGTCCTCGGCCAGGATCCGAACCGGCGAAACCCTGGGCTGCCGAAGCGGAGTGCATGAACTTCACCACCTGGCCACGGTGCCAGCCCCTATTAAGTTTTTGAAATATGATCAATAACATATTTCAATCTCATGTCTAATTAATGACTCCACATTAAGTTGAAATGATAGTTCCCTAAACAAATTATGATATATGCACCTTCATGTTTCAAGAAAAAGAAACTAAAACAACTCCAGATACTATATACTTCTATATCTATGCTCATTTGTAAAGTGATTTTATAATTAGTGGATTATTTTTTTTTTTAGATTGGCACCTGAGCTAACGACTGTTACCAATCTTTTTTTTTTTTAATGCATTTGCTCCCCAAATCCCCCCAGTACGTAGTTGCATATTTTTTAGTTGTGGGTCCTTCTAGTTGTGGCATGTGGGACGGCGCCTCAGCATGGCTTGATGAGCAGTGCCATGTCCACGCCCAGGATCCGAACCGGTGAAACCCTGGGCTGCCACAGCAGAGCACGTGAACTTAACCACCCAGACACCGGGCCGGTCCCTGTAATTATTGGATTTGATTTGACTTACATTGCAGCTATTCACAACATACTACAAATAAGATTACACAAAGTGGAAAAAAAATTGAGTAATAATTTTTAATTAGACCTGCCACATGAATCTGGATAGCTAATATTAAAGGTCCCAATCTATGGACTCTCAACAAATCTGAACATCTGGAAGTATACTGCACAGCAATTAGAAAAAGTTGTACTATGGAAAAAGATTTAAGTCATTCTGGCTTATATTTTGCAATCCAGCAGAAAACTAATTCTAGGGTTCATTGAAACAAATACTGCTAGTATCTCCTATTTCCTCCAAGAACAAACAAGAAAGCCATTATTATCTCTGATTTTCTTCTGAAAAGTATAATGACCCCTCTTACAATGTTACGGAAAATATGAACAAAAATTTTAATCAAAATAGCATTTGTAAAGACATGTGGATACGTTTATTTTTAAACTTTAAAATCTAAATACCTACTCAAACACTGAGAGTTTCTGAAAATAACAGCTAAATCTGGTTTACTTCAGACTCCCTTTAGTAAAAAAGCGATGTCTAAACACTGAGATTCATGTGAAAGAGTACATCCTCTCTTTGTGGAGGAACTGTCTCTCTCAGGCTCTTAACCTAGGGAGGTTAACACATACCGATGATCTCCTGAACAGACACATTACAACTTAATTGATAGCACAAAAAGTGGTATTAGTATTTATTGACAAGGAATGATGCTTGTAGTTAAGTGGAAAGTTATTAAATAGTACAAAGAGTTCTTATTTTAGCAAGAAAAATATGTATACATATTCACAGAAAATAGCTAGAAGAATATATATCAAAGTGTTATTCTCTTTTATTCTTTTCGTATTTTCTAAATTTTCTACATTGAATATATATTCTTATAAATAGAAAAAATAAATATATTAAAAACAACTATATAAAAACTCTTCTGGGGCTGGCCCTGTGGCCGAGTGGTTAAGTTCATGCGCTCGGCTGCAGGCGGCCCAGTGTTGCGTTGGTTCGAATCCTGGGCACGGACATGGCACTGCCCATCAAACCACACTGAGGCAGCGTCCCACATGCCACAACTAGCAGGACCCACAACGAAGAATATACAACTATGTACCGGGGGACTTTGGGGAGAAAAAGGAAAAAATAAAATCTTTAAAAAAAAACAACTCTTCTGCTTCTGGTAAGATGGAAAAGATCTACTTTTCCCTATTCTTCCAATTAAGTACAACTAAAAACCCTGGACATCATATATAAAATAACCATAAGGGCCAGCCAGGTGGTGCAGCAGTTCAGTGGGAATGTTCCGCTTTGGCAGCCCGGGGTCCGCAGGTTCGGATCCTGGGTATGGACATGGCACCACTTGGCAAGCCATGCTGTGGTAGGCGTCCCACATATAAAGCGGAGGAAGATGGGCACAGATGTTAGCTCAGGGCCAGTCTTCCTCAGCGAAAAGAGGAGGATGAGCAGCAGATGTTAGCTCAGGGCTAATCTTCCTCAAAAATAAATAAATAAATAAATAAATAAAATAAACATAAGACTCTGAAAGGTGGCAAGTGAGTAGAATGGCTAGGGACCTCGGGAACCGAGGAATAATACAGTGATGAGTTCCCTGGGTTTTCTTTTTGCCTTACATAGCTCAGAATTGGAACTGATGAGGCTGGCAACCCAGAAACCTACAAGGGCAGACAAGAAAAACCTCAAGAAAAGCCTGCTCTCTTTACCCAAAGGACCAGGAAAGGGGCAGCCTAGCAAGACAGAAAACTTCGGAAAATACCCACTCTCCTCCAGCCAAACACCACGGAATACACTATGCCCAACACCGCCCATACAGCAAAGGCAGAGTAGGGAGCCAACTTCCTTCCACCTTCTCCAGGCTAGAATGAGGCACCCGACACCCACTCCAGGGTGGAGTCAGAGGAGGCCAAGGAGGAGCACCAGGACTTTCATCCCTGCAGACCAGTAAAACAAGGTAACTTCAGTGCAAGTGAAGATCACTTGCAGAGCCTGGTCTGCCACCATATTATAGCAATATAAAAGACATTTCTTTAAAAACTAAACATGAAACTACCATATGATCCAGCAATTGCACTCCTAGGCAAAGAGCCAAACTGTTTTCCTAAGTGACTGTACCATTTACTATTAACTGTTTCAATATCAATACCTTGGTTGTAACATTGTTTTGCAAAATATTACCACAGGGGGAAACTAGGTAAAGGGTACAAGGGATCTCTCTGTACTGTTTTCTTACAACTGCATGTGAATCTATAATTACCTCAAAATTAAAACTTTAAGAAAACCCAGAATTTTAAAATTATATTAAAAACACTCACAAATATACTAAATATTTGGACTTCTTAAGGCAGGACTATGAGTTACTTATCTTTATATCCTTAGCATTTAGGCTAAAACCTGGAACATATTAGACATTCAACAAACATTTATTGAATAATATAATCACAACTTCAAAAATATAAGCTGCTTAAAAACCTAACAGTTCCATTTCTTTGGCTTTAAATAAAGCAACAACATCTTTAAACTCAAGCACAAAAAAGTTGCCTTCAAGAAAATAAAGTATCCTGGAATTGTTTCTCAAAGAGAACAGTGACTCATTCTTAGACTACAATGAACTAGAAAGATACTACGTCATCTCTTTAGCCAATTTATTGCTGGCTCATTTAAAAAAAAGAAGAAAGAAAGAAAGAAAGAAAGAAGGAAAGGAAAGTGTGCAGGGCTTAAAAGTACTATGTATATAATTTGAAAATCAGCATATAACAGAGGTTCTTTAGAAACCAAGAAGTACACGTAAACACTATGTATACCCGCCTACTTCCAAATGCTTTTTAGGCCAAAAATCTTATTCTACTTGCCTAAGTTTTATCAGCATGTCTGATTTTTATTTTCTTTTCTTTAAGACTGGCACTTGAACTAATATCAGTTGCCAATATTCTTTTGTTTTCTCTTCTCCCCAAAGCCCCCCAGTACATAGTTATACATTCTAGTTGTAGGTCCTTCTAGTTGTGGCATGTGGGATGCCGCCTCAGCATGGTTTGATCAGCGGTGCCAAGTCCGCACCCAGGATCCGAACCAGCGAAACCCTGGGCTGCCGAACAGAAACACGCGAAACTAACCATTTGGGCACAGGGCCAGCCCCAGCATGTCTTATTTTAACTAGGTCTGGCTGAATGGGACGTGTCTTGAACATAACATCTTTAAGATTAACTGTCATAATTGGTGAGCATCTCCACCATCTATGAACACAGTTCTTTTTACCTGACAAAACTGTCATTCAATAACAAGACAGTCTCTTATTTTACCAGAAAGACTCAAGTAATTCATTAATTAAAGAAAAAAATGTATAGAGAGACCTGCATCGTCACTTTGTTTAAAACCAATAAAACAAGTCTTTTCTGACAAGTTCCCCTGCATGAACACCTAAATTGAAAATCTAGCAGTATTACTTTAAGCAGCCTTTATGGTTAGATGAAAGTGAAAGCGGAGTTAACAGCCAATAAACAGACTTCATGATTGAACAATATGAGTAAAAGTACCAAGTTAATAGCCAAAGCTACATGAACTAAGTTGATGATAATAAAAAACACCCAGGATATCAATATTAGAATAATGGCAAGCCATGCTTACTCTGATCCTTTATGGTCCATAAAGCCTACAGACATATTAAGTCTTAATTATTTCAGAATTAAACTACTCTTGAATATCTCTCTCAAACCTCAGGCCTTTAAAATTCCTATCACATAGCTTTTAGATACATAGATTCAAGAATTGTCAGTCTGAAGCAGAACTCTGCAGCAAAGAATAAATAGTTCCATCACCAAAAGGTATCTGGATCACATCTCAACTAGTACAAACTCAGTCACTTATACATTGCTGATACGTTTCCTTTGGACCGTTATATAACACAAGGCAACTCATTATGCTGATAACTCCTGCCTACTCAAAAGTTTTATCATTTATGCTCATGAATGCTACATGGACATGAACTGCTGCAGAGTAAGGTCCTAGAGAACCCACCAAAACTATGGAATTTTAGGGGGCCAACCCCGTAGCCAAGTGGTTAAGTTCGTGTGCTCTGCTTCGACAGGCCAGGATTTGTCAGTTTGGATCCTGAGTGCGAACCTACACACCACTCATCAAGCCATGCTGTGGCGGTATCCCACAAAGAAGAAGTAGAATGACTTACAACTAGGATATACAACTATGTTCTGGGGTTTGGGGGAGAAAGAAAAAAAAGAGGAAGACTGGCAACAGGTGTTAGCACAGGGCCAATGTTCCTCATCCAAAAAGAAATATAGGGGCTGGGCCCATGGTCGAGTGATTAAGTTCATGCGCTCCACTGCAGGTGGCCCAGTGTTTCGTTGGTTCGAATCCTGGGCGCGGACTTGACACTGCTCATCAAACCACGCTGAGGCAGTGTCCCACATGCCACAACTAGAAGGACCCACAATGAAGAATATACAACTATGTACTGGGGGGCTTTGGGGAGAAAAAGGAAAAAAATAAAATCTTTAAAAAAAAATAAATATATAGGAAGGATTCTCAGTAAAACCCTGAGGCATTACTGTTCAGGTGAATTGTTAAAAAAAAAAAAGAAAGAAAAATTATGAAATATTTAAAAAATGAATCATAAGAAAAATGGACCATAGACCTAAATGTAAAATGCAAAACTATAAAACTCCTAAAAGATAACAGGAGAAAAGGTAGGTGACCTTGGGTTTGGTGATGACTTCTTCTGAAGAACACTCAAAGCATGATACATGAAAAAGAATTTGTGGGCCGGCCTGGTAGTGCAGCGGTTAAGTTCACACATTCTGCTTCTTGGCAGCCCGGGGTTCGCCGGTTCCAGTCCCGGGTGCAGGCATGGCACTGCTTGGCAAAAGCCATGCTGTGGTAGGCGTCCCACATATAAAGTAGGGGAAGATGAGCATGGATGTTAGCTCAGGGCCAGTCCTTCCTCAGCAAAAAGAGAAGGACTGGTAGTAGTTAGCTCAGGGCTAATCCTCCTCAAAAAAAAACAAAAATAAAAATAAATTTGTAAGTTGGACTTTGTTAAAATTAAACCTTCTGATTTGCAAAATACACTGTTAAGAGAATGAAAAGACAAATTACAAAGAGAAAATATTTGCAAAACACATATCTGATAAAGGACTGGTATCCAAAATATATAAAGAACTCTTAAAACTCAACAACAAGAAAATGAACAACTGGATTTTAAAAATGGGCAAAAAAAATATGAACAGACACCTCACCAAAGAGGATATATAGTGGCAAATAAGAGTATGAAAAGATGCTCAACATCACATCATTAGAGAATTGCAAATTAAAACAAGATACTACTACACATGGATTGAAACGCCCAAAATCCAAAACACTGATGACACAAAATGCTGAGAAGGATGTGGAGTAACAGGAACTCTTATTCATTGTTAGTGGGAATGCAAAATGGTACAGCCCCTCTGGAAGACGGTTTGGCAGCTTCTTACAAAATTAAACATACTCTTACCATCTAATCCAGCAATCATGCTCTTTTGGTATTTACCCAAATGAGCTGAAAACTTACATCCATGCAAAAACCTGCACATGAATGTTTATAGCAACTTTATTTATATTTGTCAAAACTTGGAAGAAACCAAGATATTCTTCAATAGGTGAATGGATAAATAAATTGTGGTACATCCATATACTGGAATATTATTAAGCAATAAAAAGAAATGAGCTATCAGAGATCTGCTGTACAACACTGTGCCTATATATTTAACAATACTATATTGTACCCTTAAAAATTTGTTAAGACGGTAAATATAATGTTAAGTCTTCTTACCATAATAAAATACAAAATGAGCTATTAGGGGGCCTGCCGAGTGCTTGGTGGTTGAGTTCACACACTCTGCTTCAGCAGCCCAGGGTTCACAGGTTCAGATCCTGGGCTTGGACCTACACACCACTCATCAAGCCATGCTGTAGTGGCATCCCACGTACAAAATAGAGGAAGACTGGCATGGATGCTAGCTCAGGGATAATCTTCCTCAAGCAAAAAGAGGAATATTGGCAACAGATGTTAGCTCAGGACCAATCTTCCCCACCAAAAAAAAAAAAAAAAAAAAAAAAAGAGCTAGCAAGCCATGAAAAGATGTGGAGAAACCTTAAATGTATATCGCTATGTGAAAGAAGCCAATCTGAAAAGGTTACAAACTGTATGATTCCAATTATATGACACTCTGGAAAAGGCAAAACAAACTATGGACAATGTAAAAAGATCAACAGTTGCCATGGGTCTGGGGGAAGAATGAATAGGTGAAGCAGAGGAAACTTTTAGGCCAGGGAAACTATTCTGTATGATACTGTAATGGAGGATACACGTCATTACGCATCATCTGTCAAAACCCAGAGAAGGTACACCACCAAGAATGAATGAACCCCAACGTAAACTCGGGACTTTAGTTAATAATAATGTATCAATACTGGCTCATCAATTTTAACAAATATATCCCAGTAATGCAAGGTTTAATAGGGGAAACTAGAAGGGTCAGGGGAGGAGGCAATATTTGGGAACTCTCTGTACTTTCCAATCAATTTTTTAGTAAACCCAAAACTGCTCAAAAAGAAAGGAAAAAAAGAGCCTCTGCACACTGAAACAATCTTTATTATTCTTTATTCACTACTGTACCACCACCAGCCTCACTAATACCACTAACACCTCAAACTATAATACATTCTCACCACTTACAGTGTGATCTGTAGACTAACAGGATCAGCATCACCTCACAGATTATCAGAAATGCTAAATTTTGGGCCCCACTCTGAACCTTCAGAACCAGAATCTCTACTGTAACAAGATCCTATGATTTATATGTACACTAAAATCTGAGAAGCCCCAATCTAGAGCGGCAGTTCCAGGGCCAGCGACACAGAGCGAGGGGGAGAGAAATCAGAGGGCTCCCAAGGTGAAGTCTTATAAGGAGACACCCACTGACCTCTCAAGGTGAACCAGATTTAAACCAAGGCCCAAAGTGCCCACAACCCCAGGGGATAATACGGAAGCCTGCCTTAGTGGCAAAAGAACCAAAACTTTCTGAGAAATTATGGCCACAGAATACCCGTCATGTGCATTGGCACCCAGGGTTCTCATAATCTGGATAAGCCAAGGACCCTCAAATTGTGAACATAGTTTGAGATAATCAACAACTGGTAATGTCACAGAATACTTGACAGAAATGAACACCAAGGCTAACTTCGCAAAAGCAACAATGTAAGCCAGAAGATAATGGAATGATAAATTAACTATGTGAAAGAAAATAAAAGCAAACATACATTCTACCTCCAGAAAAAGTATTTTTCAAGGATGAGAGAAAAATATACACATATGTATACATACAAGCTTTCTCTGGGGACAATGTCTTTGCCACCGTTTAGATTCTCAAAAGGATCTATACCCAAAAATATTAAGAACCACCTATTTACAAAGATCTTAAGGGTCATTCAACCTAACCACCTTCTTAATATCTCTACAACACTACCCGGGCTCTGCTTTAACATGAAACTCACTATCTTCTAAGAAGTGCCATTCCACTTTTCTCTTTAACTTCTACTTGATGGTTCTAGCTTTGCCAAGGCATCAAAACACAAAATCTAAACCCTCTTCCACTTGCCAGATCTTGTACCTTGAAAATAGCTGCCCCCACCTACTTCTTCTCCAAGTGAAACATCTTTAACTCCTTAAATAGAGCCTCAAATCATTTGATTTCTACTTTTATCACAAACCAGATTGTTTCACTCTGGATAGGCTCTAGATTATTCATGTCTCTGAAAATGTGGTTCTTAAAACTGAACACAATACTTAAGGTATGAAGTATTATGTTCCCCTCTAAGGGTCCTTATAGTTTTAATCCTAAGAATCTATACTCTTTATGCTTCTGACTGCCCAAATAAATCCATTTCCCCATTACTGTCTCAAAGTCAACAAAGAAGCATTCGAAGAACTGTTTTAAAGAATATTGAAATGATAAATATCCAGCTCCACTAATTAAAAATTTATGAAAAAGACTTGAATCCTTGATTATGACTCAATTGAACAAAGCACCTTTGAACTACTTAAGGCATTCATTTGAATCCACTCAGTCATTCAGATCTCTGCACAATTTGTATAGCATTTACAGTCGAGATCATGACAATCATGACACTGTTATTAAAATAGCGTGTGTCATTTCTTCTATTTTACAACTTTTAAAAATCACCTGCAGCATTTATCACAGTGCTATACACCTATAATATACATAAATCTGTAGTATTAAACCGAACTTAGTAAAAAGAATGCTAGAAATTAAAGTTCAAGTCCTACTCAGCTAAAATTTGGTATGTGACCTCACAGAAAACAATTATTCTGGGCCCCAAAGTAGTTCCATGAGCCCATGAATTTCACGTTTCATAGCCAATTTACTATATGGTCCAATGAAACTTAGAGGCAATGCAATTTCCATTGAAAACACCAACAGACCACCAATTCTATATACACCAAAATTATTCTTTGATTTGGATCACTAGGCAATATCTTATTAGCATTTAAAGGGTACCCATCCCAGTCACACACCTTAATTCTCACAACAAGCTGGAGAGGTAGGTATTATCAGCATTCTGATTTTGTAAACAAAGAAACAGATTCATTGATTTGCCCCAGACTTCATAGCTATTATGTGATAGAGTTGGGACCTGAACCTTGGTCTTTTGACACCTGGTCCAGTGCTGTTACTGCCATAATAGAATTGTCTGCCACTAATAACTGTAGTTTGTTAATTTTGACAAGTCTACCTCAGACTCTTAGACCAACTCACTGTTGAAGGGCATCCCTGTCCCTGACTGATGAACTGAGCTGGCTGGTTTGCCCCTGAGGCATCTCAGTAAGCCTCAGCTACACTAAACATATAAAATTGGTCAGAACATCCTTCAAACATTTCTTTCGTCCCTGTTATTAATGTTACCCCCATTTTAGCTTGCTGAACAACAGCTTGCTTTGATTACTAGGTATACAACTATGCAAAACTGATGTCACTGTTTAAGAAAATCAGATGTGATTAAAATAGTGAGATTTTTCCATTTTTAATCTACTAAATTAGCAATTTTTTAATGGATGTTTTTATGATAATTTTTTAAACGATAATTCTCACTGCTAACAAGGGTATGATGAGATGGGCTTTGATAAGAATGTACAAACTGGGGCCAGCCCTGTGGCCGAGAGGTTAAGTTTGTGCGCTCCGCTTTGGTAGCCCAGGATTTCACCAGTTCGGATCCTGGGCATGGACATGGCACCGCTCATCAAGCCATGCTGAGGTGGCATCCACATGCCACACCTAGAAGGACCCACAACTAAAAATATACAACTATGTACCAGGGGGCTTTGGGGAGAAAAAGGAAAAATGAAATCTTAAAAAAAAATACTAAAAACCACTGAAAGGGTGAATTTTATGGTATGGAAATTATATCCCAATAACTGTCAAAAAAAAAAGAGAGAATCTGGGTGGTGGGAGGGCAAAAGGGGTAAAGGGGGACATTTGAATGGTGACAGAAGGCAACTAGACTCTTGGTGGTGAAGACAGTGTAGTCCCTACAGAAGTGAAAATATAACAATGTATACCTGAAATTTACATAGTGCTATAAACCAGTTATCTCAATAAAAAGAGAATCTATCACAATAAAAATCTGAAATGTAAACACAGCCTTATGCACAAAAATAGCCAAAAATGAAAAAAATGTCTATATGCAATAAGTAAATCAAACTCTGTTCATATGATGCAATATTATGTAGTCATTAAAGATTATCTTTACAAACAGCTTTTAATAACATAGGAAATTATGCTATCATAAATTTTTTAAAAGCAACAGAAAAAACTATTTATTAGCAGGAATATCTAAGTAAAAAATGTATACATGTAGAAGAAAAAGACTAAGTGGATGTGCTGAATTATTAAAGTGCTTATCTCTGGGAGATAAGTTTTCAAATGATTATTTTTGTCTTGACACTTCTCTATATTTTCCAATTTTCCCATGTTCCTCAATGAACAAGTATGTTTTTTACAAAAAAAATTGATCATTTAGAAAAAGACACATGGAGGATTTCTAATGCTGTGTGTTCACTCTCACTTTTTTACAGATCTTCATTCCTATGTCTAGAGACGGCTACTATACAGATCAGCATTCTCCTACAAGCTGGACTGGTTCATCTGTTTTCCCCACCTCCCAATCTGAGTACCACAAAATGCTAAATAAGAGGGTTCAGCAAAGTTCTTCATGTTTACAATGCCAACAAAAGTCTGAAGCTGGTAGAGGCCAGTCTCTTTCAGACCCAAAATGTTGTAATAGATGTGACAGTGTCACTATAAAAAAAGCTGCATGTCTCATTACTCACAAGCTTAAATGAACATTCTCTTATGAACTCCAGGACATTTAATGATTTTTTTAGAACGGAAATTAAGAATGAGGCAGACAACCTGCCAAAAAAATCAAATCTCTAGCTCTTAACTAAAAGTTTACAGGAAATACATGGGGGACCAAGAAACAAGTTGAATACCATCACCAAGATGCAAGCAGCAAAATCCAGCATATGAAAAGTTCTACAGGACAAATGACAGTTTTTTCAATATACAAATTGCAAGGAAAAAAAGAGGAAAGGAGATCCTGTTAAAGGAGACTTAAGAGACATATCAACCAAACGAAGACCTTATTTGAATCCTATTCGAACTGACCAGCCACAAAAGACATTTATAAGATAGTAAGGAAAATCTGAACATTAACTGGGTATTTTTGTCATATTTTGGGGTTCTCTATGATACTGTGATTATATTTAAAAGATAAGTACTATCTTTTAAGATACATCCTAAAATATTTGCAGATGAGCTGATGTCTCGGATTGCCTTCAAAATAATCCAGTAAAGAAGGGTAGGGGAGTAGATATGGATATAGATGAGTCAAAATCAGCCACAGATTGGTAATTACTGAAGAAAATGCTGGACACTTGGGGTTCGTTTCATTATACTAATCTCAACTCCTGTGATGCATCTGCAATTTTTCATAATAAAAAGCTTCAAAGAAAAAAAAGAACGAGGAACACGAAAATGACTATTATGAAATCAAACACAATGATAGGACAATGTAACTGTGAGAAGTTTGGGAAATATGGACTTCAAATAATGACCTAAAAAGTTTCCCTATGAGCAGGCAAACTTATACATGGACACTACCAGATCACATCCTAGAGCTTAATAAGAAAGACTGAATAATACACGTGCATCACATACCCCTGTATTTCTCTACTAGTGCTGAAAAATGCATTGGAGAAGGCACGATTACTCTTGATTTACTCAACCACAGAACAATGCAGTCTGTGGCTACTTCCACAAGTTCCTAATTTGGCCTAGCCACCACAGTTACCTTGTTGCTGATGGGATTGAATTTTTTATAACAAATATAGAAATTTTCAGAGACCCCAGAATTTACACATATTATTCACCCCCACCTTCAGAATGGCCAATCTACTACACTGAGAATCCATTCTTCAAGAAATCGTTTTATTATCTGATTAAAAGAGAACTGTGAATTCTTTACTCATCCTCTTTTTAAAGAACAGGATGCTTTTTAAAAGTATTTCTTGGGGCCAGCCTTGGTGGCCTAGTGGTTAAATTCAGCACGCTCCACTTCAGTGGTCTGGGTTTTGTTCCCAGGTGCTGACCCATACCACTCACTGGCAGCCATGCTGTGGTGGCGAGCCACATACAAAATAGAGGAAGACTGGCACAGATGTTAGCTCAGAGCAAATCTTCTTCAGCAAAAAAAAAAGAAAAAAGAAAAGTGTTTCTTCATGGTAATGAAACGTAGACAGAAAAATAACAAAAGAACAAGTCAGATCCTGCCCTTTAACAGCAAATGTTTTGTTTCCCCTGTCTGTGATTTAATAAAGAGAGAAAAAAAAAAATGAGTGAACTTGAGTTTACCCAAGAAAATATGTGAACACAGAATTAAGAGCCAACATGGCCAATCACATTACCATAAGTACTCCTAGATTCATGACAGAACTATTCTGTGAATGAGGACAGAATACATTTCCCTAAAGAAATAATACATAAAATCAAATTAAGGTTCCTATTCGAACACATGGAAGTTTATGATCCAAAGTATTCTGAATTCCAGAAACAAAGGATAATTAGGGACAAGAGGTATAGAGTAGCAGAGGTAGAAGTGAGAAGAATTAACTTTCCCAGACCTCAGGAAACATTTTACAATAGGTAAAAAATAGTCTTACAATACTCCACTTCCCTTCTGCGCCATTTTCTGTGGCATTATGCTACACTTTCGACTACAACGGCATCTTTACCCCAGCATTAACTGAATATACATTTGGCAGTAGGGAAAGAAAAACGAAATAAAAGACACAATCTCTGACTTCAAGAGGATCTCAGTCCAATGGAAAGGCATATATAATTAAAAAACATGGAAATCTGAAAGAATACACACACACACACAAGTATTAGAGCTAATAAACAAGTTCAGCAAGGTTGCAGAACACGAGATCAATATACAAAAATCAGTTGCATTTCTATGCGGTAGTAATCAACAATCTGAAAACGATATTAAGAAAACAAATCTTTTTTTTTTTTAAAGATTAGCACCTGATCTAACATCTGTTGCCAATCTTCTTTTTATTTATTCTTTTTCTTCTTCTTCTTCTCCCCAAAGCACCCAGGTACATAGTTGTATATTCTAGTCGTAGGTCCTTCCGGTTGTGCTATGTGGGACGCTGCCTCAGCATGGCCTGATGAGCAGTGCCATGTCCGTACCTAGGATCCGAACCAGTGAAACCCTGGGCTGTCAAAGTGGAGCGCACAAACTTAACCACTCAGAGAGCACAAACTTAAGCACTCAGCCACAGGGCTGGCCCCAAGAAAACGATTCTATTTAAAATAGCACCAAAAAGAATAAAGTGCTTAGGAATAAAACTTAACCAAAAAAGTGCAAGACTTGTATATTGAAAACCATCAAACATTGTTGAAAGAAACTAAAGAAGACACAGATAAATGGAAAGACATTCCATGTTCATGGATTGGAATACTTAACATTGTTAAGATGGCAATACTCTCCAAATTGATCTACAGATTCAATGCAGTCCTTATCAAAATTCCAACTGCCTTTCTGCAGAAATTGACAAGCTGATCCTAAAATTTACACGGAAATGCATGGGATCCAGAATAGTTAAAACAATCTTGCAAAGAAGAACAAAGTTGGAGGACTCACACTTGCCAATTTCAAAACATACTCAAAGCCACAGTAATCAAGACAGTGTGATACTAGCATAAGGATAGACAAGTAGGTCAATGGAATAGAACTGAGAGTTCAGAAGTAAACCCATACATCTAAGATCAATAATTTTCAACATGAGTGCCAAGACAATTCAATGGAAAAAGAAAAGTCTTTTCATCAAATGGTGCAAGAAAACTGAATATCCACATGCAAAAAAATAAAATAAATTTGGATTCCTACCTTATACCATATAAGAAAATTAACTCAAAATGGATCAAAAACCTAAATGTAACAAGTAAAACTATAAAACTCTTAAAAGAAAGATAGGTAGAAATCTTTGTGATCTTGGAGTAGGCAACAGTTTCTTAGATGTAACACCTAAAGCACAAGCAACGAAGGAAAAACAGATAAACTGGACCTCATCGAAATCAGAAACTTTTGTGCTTCAAAGGATACTACCAAGAAAGTGAAACGACAAGACAATTCACAGAATGCAGAATATATCTGCAAATCGTATATCTGACAAGAGATCTGTATCTAGAATATATAAAGAACTCTTACAATTCAATAATAAAAACAACCTAATTAAATATGGGCAAAGAATCTGAGTACACAGTCCTCCAAAGAAGATATACAAACAGCCAATAAGCACATCAGTCATCAGGGAAATCAAAATCACAAGGAGATATCACTTCACACCCACTAGGATAGAATCAAAAAAACATATAACAACAAATGTTTATGAAGATGTGGAAAAGTTGGAACTCTCATATACTGCTAATAGGAATATAAAATGGTGTAGCCACTTTTGAAAACATTCTGGCAGTTCCTCAAAAGGTTAAACATACGGGCTGGCCCCATGGCCGAGTGGTTAAGTTCCCACACTCCACCTCGGTAGCCCAGGGTTTCACCAGTTCGGATCCTGGGCGCAGACATGGCACTACTCATCAGGCCATGTTGAGGCGGCATCCCACATGCCACAACTGGAAGGACCCACAACTAAAATATACAACTATGTACTGGGAGGATTTGGGGAGAAAAAGCAATAAAACAAAAAAGAAGAAGACTGGCAACAGTTGTTAGCTCAGGTGCCAATCTTTAAAAAAAAAAAAAAAAAGGTTATACATAGAGTTACCATATAACCCAGTAACTACACTCCTAGGTATATACCCAAGAGAAATAAAAACATATGTTCACACAAAAACTTGTACACAAATGTTCACAGAAGCATTATTCATAATAGCTAAAAAGTGGAAACAACCTACTGATGACAGAATAAACAAAATGTGGTATACCCATACAATGGCGTATATTATTCAGCCATAGAAAGGAATGAAGTACTAATATATACTACGACATGGGTGAACCTTGAAAACATTATGCAAAGAGAAAAAAGCCAGATACAAAAGGCCATATATTACATGATTCCATTTATATGGTATGTCCAGAATAGGCAAACCCATAGACAGAAAGTAGATTAGTGGTTGCCAGGGGCTGGGGAATGGGAAGTGATTGCCAATGGGTTTGGGATGTCTTTTGAGGATGATGAAAATGTTCTGGAATTAGATAGTGGTGCTGGCTGCACAATGCTGCGAATATACCAAAAATCACAATGACTTGTATGCTTTAAAATGGTGCATTTTATGGTGTGTGAATTATATCTTAATTTTTCTTTAAATAAGGAAAGACATATACCCAAAGATATATATTGGTGAAAACACCAAAGAGTACTTAACCCAGACAGGGTAGAAAGTGGTCAGAAAGGCTTTCCAAAGGTGACACCTGAGCTGAGAGTAAGGGAAATAAGTCTGTAAGTCTGCCTTATCCCCTATCCCCTGGCCCTCCCCAGTCCTCCCTAAACTCAGAAATCACTTCTCTGTCACCCAAAGGAACACTTACTTTCCAATACAAATTATTTCAATAAAAATATAGTCTACCTATAAGAAAACGACAGAGAGCTCTCTTGAATCCTCCCAATGTGTTTCTATTCCTAAAAGAGAAAATGGGTTAACCCAAATGAATACCTGATTGAGACTTTCAGACAGTTTAACAAAAATAGAGCTCGGAAAGAAGAGTCACTATAGGAAGTAACCTTTCCTAAGGGTCTCTATCCTCCACTTCCACTCACCATCTATCCCCAATCTCCCCTAAATTTTTCCATTTTCCTTCTCTTAAACTTTCAGTTTTTCCACAGCAGTCTCAACATGAGGGGGAGGGCGGGGTGGGGGCAGGGAGGGTGTGACCAGGACGGAAATAATGAGATAGAAGCTATAACTATTTTATCTATGAATCATTTGTAAGTCAGAACCTATACTCTGTCATAATAAAATAGAATCATATAACGTAACTTCAATCAATAATCAGTAACTCTAAAGCAGCACTGATGGAAACTATCGTAAGCTCCCCAAGGGCAGGGATCATTTTGAATTCTTTAATCACTTCACTTTCCAAGGCCTACTACAGTATCCAGATCAGATCCTACCTGACAAACTGACTAACTACAGCATGGCCACAGGATGATGCCCAATATAGAAAAAGGTTTAGAAACACCATTTCATAAGAAGTGGCTGGGAGAAAAAAACTGTTTAGTCTGGAAAAGAAAAAACTTAAGTGGGACAAAATAACTGTTATTGAATAGCTGTAAAGTGGAGACTGAAACTTATAGGAAATAACTGTAGACAGCAAAATTAGAACCAATGAATAAAAACTGCAGGGAGGAAGGTGTGAGATCATCACAAGGGAAATCTGTCTAAAATGACAAATTTGCAAACCAAGACTTGATAGCCACCAGCTTGAAGTTCCTATCTTGGGGAACACCTGCATACAGGGCTGGAGAAATCACTTACATTGTGTGAAAAACTGCACTAGATCATCTCTAAGATCTCTTCCAATTCTACAATTCTACAAGTAGGAAAAATTCCAGAAAAGGAATTATTTTTGCTCTCAACACTGCCAAAAGTTAAAAAAAAAACCTAAAAACCAGGAACTTCTTTAATTAAAAGGAGTAATCCCACCAAGAAAGGACAAAGGTTAGTCAAGACACTTCATATGAAGAGACTGCTCCGCTTGGGATCAAGCATAGCACTGGGAGTGAGAATAGGTCATCAACTCCAGCTACAGTCACTCACTTCCTGTTTGGCCAGGGGCAAATGACTTCACCTCTCCAACTGAGCTGAAAAATAGTAATTTAAAATACCAATATTAAAGGAGTATCATTTAAATTAACAACTGCAAAATGCTTTGGAAATTTTCTTTATGTGACAATTAAAACTGCATTTTCCTACCTTTACACATATACGAGGGTTGAAGAATTAGGTAAATCTATTATAAATAACAAGAGCTAAGTTTCTCACTATCACAGAAAGAAGTTACAAATAAGCAAGGAGAGGAATGCTAGAATAAACTTTGTGGTGCTGGATTAGAGTCAGAGAGACCAGTATAAACTCACGTTTATATTTATATACAGATAGATATAGAAATAAACACAGCTGTGAGTGTATGAACATGCATTTCCTAGCTCTGTCCCCTAAGAGGGCCCAGAAGAAATGATTAACCAGTAGCAATGAGTACACCTTGTTCATTTAGAAACCAGATCTTTGTTTCTAAATATTTTTCTCCAATAAAAGAAACAAGGGCTCCTTAGAGGAATGGCTGATTCCAGGGCTGGAACAGGGAAAATACAAGATGAGACTGGAGCATCTTGCAGCGCCGGAAAATTAAAAAGCGCTCCAAAAGGGAGGGACGGGGTGGGGGTGGGGGACAACGACACAACACATGTCAAAGAACATAGGTGCCAAATGGCCAGAGTTGGAAGAATCTGAGCAACAAAATATAGTATTAGATTATACTCTGAAGAATAAAATAAATATCTATGGATCCATACTGATATAAATGACTGAACAAATAAATGAGGGGAAAGGTACAAATCTTCCCTACAGAAGAATTCCGAATAATAAATGTAGAAGGAATGAAGGAAATAGAAAACTACCGCTAGAATAACACAATAATAATTGCTGCTACAGGCAAATTTCCCCGATGAATGTTTAGCGGATAACATTTTAAGGAAAAATCAGATCTGTGTGCAGCCTCACAGAATCTCCCCTAAAACATTTATTAATTACTGAGGGTGATTTTAACATATGCTCACAAATTCTTTCCTACTCATCCCTTCAGGAGGTGGAGCTTAATTCCCTCCCCCTGGAGAGTGGGCTTGACTTGGTGACTCATTTCTAGCTTCTAACAATTAAAGTAAGAAAACGGGAAAATAGTCACTTTAGTGAAACCAGGAAGACACTACCTTAATCAAGTTCTCAAAGTTACCATCAGTAATAAGTCATATTGATATCAGGCACCCCCGGATAAGAGAGAGGTGGTGACCGGAAGAGCATACCATCTCTATGGTATTCCTCCCTAAAATGCATAACCTCAGGCTAATCATGAGGAAACATCAGAAAACCCAAAGTGGGGAACATTCTACAAATAACCGACCACTACTCTTCAAAGGTGTCAAGGAGAGAAAGGTAAGGCAAGACAAGGAAACTGTCACAGATTAGAGGAAACTAAGGAAACATAACATCTAAATGCAACGTGGTGTCAATCCTGGATTGGAGCCTGTAATAGAAAAAGGGCATCAGTGTGGAAAAACTAAGGAAATCAGAGGAAACTACATAGTTTAGTTAATAACATTAAACTAATACTGATCGTTTAATTTTGATAAATGTATCATGGTTATATGTTAAAGATGAAGGGTATACGGAAATTCTGTACTATCTTTACAACCCATCTGTAAATCTAAAATTACTTCAAAATAAAAGATTTTTTTAAAACTTCACTTTCTTTGCATGGTCAGAAAGAAAGCGAGGAAAAGTTATAAATAAATTTTAAAAGATATTTAAATACATGCAAACTACTAAGATGTGTTTTATGGTGAGAAGATTAACTTTTTTAATCTATCAAGAATCACAAAAGTAAGTTGGGCTGACTTTCAAGCTTAAAATTTCAATGACACACAAAACAGTTCCCATAAGGTCTGCAGTGAGAGATTAGCCCAGAAACCTCTAAGAAAGTATCCCTTGATCCCTCATATATATCCGTTTCCTTTATCCCCTTTCTTGACCCTAACTGTCCTCAACACACTCACTCCTTAGCAATATGTCTACAGTAACCTGGTTCTAACAGTGCCATTTAGAAGGACAAACTGAAATCAGTGATATTTACTCAGTTTCCTTTTTAAACCGACCAAATCAAATGAACCACCAAGATAATGTCCACTGGGTCAAAATGTTCCTTTGATTTTCTTGCATTTTAAAGAAAAATGAAGCCTACTCATGCTTCTTTTAAAAAGACTGACACCTGAGCTAACAACTGTTGCCAATCTTCTTTTTTTTTTCCTCCTTCTTCTCCCCAAAGCCCCCACCACATAGTTGTATCTTCTAGTTGTGAGTGCCTCTGGTTGTGGCATGTGGGATGCTGCCTCAGCATGACCTGATGAGCAGTGCTGTGTCCACCCTCAGGATCTGAACCAACGAAACCCTGGGCCTCGGAAGCGGAGCGCATGGACGTGACCACTCGGCCACGGGCTCGTGCCCCTACCCGTGCTTAATATTAAAAAAAAGAAAAGCGGGGCTGGCCCCGTGGCCGAGTGGTTAAGTTCGCGCGCTCCGCTGCAGGCGGCCCAGTGTTTCGTTGGTTCGAATCCTGGGCAGGGACATGGCACTGCTCATCAAACCACGCTGAGGCAGCGTCCCACATGCTACAACTAGAAGGACCCACGATGAAGAATATACAACTATGTACTGGGGGGCTTTGGGGAGAAAAATGAAAAAAATAAAATCTTTAAAAAAAAGAAAAGCGATGCCAAAAATTTGAAGTGTCAACAGCAAAAGTTTACAGAGCCAAAGGATGGATAACCAAATTCAGAAACAAGATTAGGAAAAAGAACAAGACACTGAGATCAGGAAGAACCACCTCTCTGACTAAAGCCAAGCCACCTATCTTGATGCAGGTGAGTGGTTCAAACCACACAAGCCCCCTCACATAACGGAACACTCATTCCCACCCCCATCCTATAACAAAAAGAAAAACCACACGCCAGTATCTCCCTGCTCTCAAGCCATTGTGAGCAAGCCTGAGAAATGTGTCCTACTCTCCCCTGAAAGCCATATTAGGTAATTAATAAAAGTTTTCATACCCTTGAAAAAAATGAAAAAACAAAAACAAAGCTAAGCCACCTAAACATAAGAAAATCCAGGTGATTCCTTCACTGTCAGCAAAAAAAAAAAAAAGGAAAAATGACTTTTTATACGTAATGTAAACTTATTTGGAAATTTGGAAATTTTAATACAGGTAAACATGCTAGGATGACAAATATATGAAGAGATGACTTAAAAAACAACTGAGACAGGGTGGGAAAATGTGTTAAGAATCTCCCCAGCACTGTCAAACATTAGTATGTGTGTTCGCACAATAGGGAAAGAAGGGAGACTCACAATTCCTGCTTCTGTAACTTGATTAAAACATCCCCTAAGAACATCCAGTGCCCTTAGTTCCAATTCTATAATCAACTGCCTTCTTATTACTGATATGGCTGCCCAGAAACAAAGGAGGCGTCCTGGCCAGTGAATAATTAATTCCAATTGTGTACATGGCACTTAATACTTTCAATGTAAATAAATTGGTATTTGGTCTATCAGCCTCTGGTGAGTTTACTTTGCATGAATAAATTCTCAAGCACTTGAATCACCCTTGTGTGAACCAAAAATTTTGTTTCTGAAATACTGTGTGGGTGTCAGAGTGACCTTGGTGTGGATGCCACTTATCTGTGTGACCTCTTATTCCTGTCAGTCTCCATTTCCTCATCTGTAAATAAATACCTACAACTAGTGCCTAGAAGATAGCAAGTACTCAGAAAGTGATAGCTTTATTATTTTTAAGCCAAATTTGAAAGCAGGAGTATAAGTGAGGTAAAAACATTTCATTTGAAAAGAAGTACTATGGCCCGTCAAACCACATCAATTTAAGAAACCCTCTGAAAAGAGACTGAAGAAAGCTGAGAAAAGTTAAAAAGTTGCAAGTACCCCCTGCACTCTACAGATGGATGGAGTCTCTTGCTTAGCAACTCTAATGTTGTCTACCAAACACTCAGCCTGTAATAGTTAGAGCATGACAACTGTTCACTCTAAATCCATGTGCTCAGCTTGGATTCAGGACTGATTTATAAAAATAGCTGCTGCTGCTGCTGCTCTTTGAATCCCTTTGAGCCGATGACTGGGCAGTGTTACCCTATAGGCCAAGAGCAGCTGTATTCCCTCACCACACCCATTTCTCTGCCTACCCAGCCGAGCTGACGGCATTCCCCTCCCATCTCTGCAGCACACTATTCTCCCTCTTCCTGGGCTGAGTGAGCAAATTACAAGCACAAATATCCCCTGATGCAATGCCACAACCATCCCTGGGAAAGAGCAGAGGCAGTTGCCAAAAGCGCAGCAGCAGGGAAATAGGCGGGAGGCAAACACAGAGCAAGAAACACTGCAATGCTATGTAGCCAGGGAGAGGGAAACGAGAGGCCCTGGGGAGCAAAACTGTAACTGGACCAGAGGAGGGAAAGGAGAAAAGGGGGTTTCCAGGAGAAAGCTGGGTAACACTAAACTCCCCGAGAAGCACCTTTGACCCTGGGTCTGGATCCTAAAACACAAACTTAAGCGTAATCACTGTCTCCTCCCAAAAGCAGCAAATGAATCTAATTTACACGTTCCCGGATGGAAGCAAAACCCACTACACTCCCCCACCGGCCAATTTCACTAAAGAAGAGCTCAGGCAACACACCAGCGAAGAATCTGGCCCATGTGCTAAATAAACCACAATCTCTGTTCTAGGTAACGTTTCCAACTGCCCCTCCTGGTTCCTGCCCCTTTCCTCCCATCCCCACCCTTACTGAAACCCCTTCGCACTCCCGCAGCCAGACACACGCCTAGTCCCCAAACAGCGCCCGGGCCGACGCAGGCAGAGAGCCCGGGCTGGGGCCCGGTTCTCCAGACCACCCCTCAGCCCCTCCCATAACCCGAGTGGGCACCCTCTCCAAGGTTCGCCTCAGCCCCACCTCAACGGAGCCCCCAAAAGCCTCACAGAATGATCTCTGAGTTCTCCCGCTCCCCCGAGCCCCTCCCAGGGCCCCAGACTGCAGCCGACCCTCGCTCCCCGGGCTCAGCCCCATCCCCAGCCCGAGGCATGCCGCTCGGCCCAACGCTCCAGACCCCCGAAGCCGGACCTCTCAGCCCGCCACGCCCCGGCGCGCGGGCCCCCAGATCACGCCTTGAAGACTAGGAAGATCACGCCCCCAGGCCCCCCGCCCGGTCGCCCCCGCGTCCCGCAAGCCGGCGGCCACCGCCCTTCCCCGCCCCAGGCGGGCCCTATGGGGTCCCGGCGGCCGCGGGGCGAGGCTCGGGCAGCCCCGGGACAGCCGCCCCTCCGACTGGGCCCCGCCTGCGGCTGCACCTACCCGCCGCCGCCGCGCCGGAGCCGGAGCCGGAGCCGGAGGGAGCCGGGAGAGGGCCGGGAGGAGCCGGGAGAGGTCGGGAGGAGCCTGGAGCCAGCAAGCAAGCCCGAGGGGCGGGGCGCAGGGAGGCGGCCGCTTCCTCGTCGCCCTCTTGAGGGCCGGCGCGAGGGAGGGGCGCCGCCACCGCCTATCCCGCGGGCGCCGCGGCTCCCGCCAATAAGCGCGGCGACGGGGCGGGCGGAGGGCTGCGGCGGACCAATGAGCGCTGACCCCACCGCCTCGACCTCGCGGTGATAGCGGCGCGAGTGGAGGGCCGTTGGGGGCAAAGTACGCAGGGGGCTGCAGGATCCCGCCTCCCGCCGGCTGACGCCGAAGCGGCCGGGGGCAGGTTGACCGCCCCTGCTGCACTGTGATGGTCGTCCGTTCCTTTTAGAACTTGGGTGCTTGGAGTAGGAAGGATGTGGGCGGCCGGGCACACGCGGCCGGGCCCGGGTCTCCCCGCCGGCGGGCCCGTGGGCTCTGTGATGTAACCTGGGCGGGGCGCGGGGCGGGGCGCGGGGCGGGGCTGGGGCGCGGGCCAGCTGCTCGCTGGAAGGAACCGTAGGGGCACGAGGCCGCGGCCAGGGGGCCTCTCCAGGGCTGCGCTGCCACCAGCCACAAGTGACGTGGCTGATGCAAGTTGAGATGTGCTGTAAGTGTAGAAATTCTGGGTTTCCGAGACTTAAAACAAAAAATATATAAAGTAGCTCATTCATAATTTTTATATTGATTACAAGTTGGATAATTGATTACAGTTTTGGATATATTTGGTTAGATAAAATATATTTAAAATAATTTCATATTTCTTTTTCCATTTTAAAATGTGTCCACTAGAAAACTTAAAATTACTTTTTGGTTCATATATTTCGCCAGATAGTGCTGGTCCAGAACGAAAAGTGATAGCTAACACCTTTTTATTGCTTACTATGATCCAGGCATTCTTGTATGTGACACCTGATAACTCATTTATCATCACAAAAATCCTATATGATTAGTATTAATGTTCTCCTCATTTTACAGATGAGGAAACACACAAGAAGTTTAGTAATTTACCTAATGCCAGCAAGGCAGTCATTGGCTGGGTAGGGCTTTAACTCAGGCAGCCAGGCGTTTGGGCCATAAACTCAAACCTCTAGAGCAGACTGGTTACCAGAATAACTTGGTTCTTCTTGGTAAGAACTGGACTTGGTTGAAAGCCGGGGTTTGAGGTCCAGCTCTGCTACTTTATAGCTGTGTAACTTAGGGAAGTTAGGCTTCAGTTGCTTTATTTATAAAAATGAGATAATACACCACCAGCTTCTCTCATAGTCCCTATTAGGATGACCCAGAAGTAGCATACTGAGGTAGTTAAACATTGACTCTGGACCCGTATTCCCTGTGCAAATCTGAGCACTGCTACTTACAAGTTATGTGCGTTTGTGGAACATATTTAATCTCTCTACACCTCAGTTTCCTCAACTGTAAAATGGATAGTAATGGTACCTAGCTCATTAGGGTTATGTGGATCAAATGTGTTAATATACGTAAAGTGCTTAGATTGGTGCCTAGCACTTAGCAAGCATTTACAGAGTTTACTGTTAATGTCATAATGACTATAAAGGAGTGTTAAGTGTCTTGACATGGGCCCGGCCCCATGGCCAAGTGGTTAAGTTCACAAGCGCCGCTGTGGCAGCCCAGGGTTTCGCCGGTTTGGATCCTGGGAGCGGACATGGCACCGCTCATCAGGCCACGCTGAGGCGGCGTCCCACATGCCACAACTAGAAGGACCCACAACTAGAATATACAACTATGTACTGGGGGGATTTGGGGAGAGAAAGCAGAAAAGAAAAAAAAAGATTGGCAACAGTTGTTGGCTCAGGTGCCAATCTTTAAAAAAAAAAAAAGTCTTGAAAAATCTGAAGGGATTAAGAGTAAAAGAATAAGTAGAAAAGGCGTAGAAGTATAAATTGGAGCTCTGGAAAGGCCTTTTGGCCAATCACAGAGAACTGAAATGACTGACCTAGGTCATGCACCAATTAATAAGCCAGGTGTCGTGGACCCAAACCCAAAGCTTTCCTCCGCTCTCGTATTTACCCAGGCTCCCAAGGAGGGAAACTACCATTGCAAGCCTGAATTCGTTCACCGAACAGACACTGAGTACCTGCACATCAGGAAGGTCCACACAGTGAGGAGCACTTATACAAAGATGAATAAAATAGGTTTCCTGTCCTGGTGAAATTAGCATTACTTCACACCAAAGCCCACAGATTTTGTCTAATCGTGAATTTACTGTTGTAGGAAAACACACACGGGAGCTAAAAAGATTACTTTGATTCTTCTTCCTGCTGCCTGGAGTAGGCAGCCCCAGGGCCTGTCCCAGGCTTCATGAATGGAATTGGCTTTGAACTCCTTAGGAGTCAACGCCTAGCTTTTGACTCTCTCACCCTGGAGGAGGCCAAGGTGCAACTCTCTTCAGTCATCCTGAATCCTGGTACATCCAACACCAGCTGCCTCCACCATGCCGCCTAAGTTCGACCCCAGCAAAATCAAAGTTGTCTCCAAAAAAGTTGGGCAATCACATCACCAGGGCAACTGGTGATTGGAAGGGTCTGAGAATCACGGTGAAACTGACGATACAGAACCAACAGGCTCAGATTGAGGTGGTACCTTCTGCCTCTGCCCTCATCATCCAAGCCTTCAAAGAACCGCCAAGAGACAGGAAGGAGCAGAGAAACATTAAGCACAACAGGAATATCACCTTTGACAAGATTGTCAACCTTGCCCAACAGATGGGGTACCATCTGTCATTGGCCAGAGAACTCTCTGGAACCATTAAAGAGACCCTGGAGGGGCCGGCCTGTGGCCAAGTGGTTAGGGTCACGTGTTCCGCTTCAGTGGCCCAGGGTTTCGCCGGTTCGAGTCCTGGGCGCAGACATGGTACCACACGTCAAGCCATGCTGGGGCAGCATCCCACATGCCACAACTAGAAGGACCCCCAACTAAAAATACACAACTATGTGCCAGGGGTTTTGGGGAGAAAAAGGAAAAATAAAATCTTTAAAAAAAAGAGATCCTGGAGACTGCCCAGTCTGTGGACTGCAGTGTTGATGGCTACCACCCTCATGACATCAAGAGTGGTGTGGTGGAATGCTGGGCTAGTTAAGACCTGCAGAGGACAATACTTCAATATAGGATCACTTAACAAACAAAATTTTAAAAAAAGAAGTCAATGGCTAGGAAGATTCAAAAGTGTTGGAATCCTTCATTCCTTCTTTAAGGTAATAAAGTGACCAAGTTGGGGGCCGGCCCAGTGGTGCAGCTCTTAAGAGTGCACGTTCCGCTTCCGCGGCCCGGGGTTCACTGGTTCGGATCCCGGGTGCAGACATGGCACCACTTGGCACGCCATGCTGTGGCAGGCATCCCACATGTAAAGCAGAGGAAGATGGGCACAGATGTTAGCTCAGGGCCAGTCTTCCTCAGCAAAAAGAGGAGGATTGGCAGTAGTTAGCTCAGGGCTAATTGTCCTCAAAAAAAATAAATAAATAAAATAAAGTGACCGTGTTATGTGTATCCCAAGCTAGACACCCAGGAGTCATTCTCAATTATTCCCTTCCTTCTCCCAGCTCAAGCCTACCAGATGCTCCTTCTGCCTCAGAAACATCAACACTGATGCTGTTCTGGTTCATTCCCTTTTTTCTTTCCACAGCCACTCCAAGCCCTCCCTCTGCCTCTGCTTCAGTCCAAGCTTCGCAACCTTCTGCACCACCCCCTCCAATTCATACACACCCTCCTGCACCCCTTATATGCCCCTCTATTACAGCACCCACCTATTATATTACTCACATATTATCACGTGTGGTAATTATTTGTGTAAACAAGGATCTTCCCTGGTGGATTATTTCTCAAAGTACAGGTTCATTCTGTTTCCCTACCTCCAATGGGAAAGAATATTCCTTCCAGTTCCAGGGTGCCCAGGATGAAAAACATAGATCTCTAGCATCTCAGAGTTGGAAAAGGTCTCATCAAACATTCAGCCCCATGTCTAAGGATATATTCTTGAGGCTCTACAAGTTCAAAATAAGACATTTTAGAGTTATCCAATATATTTATCATAAAAAGCATGATTTATATTTATTCATCCAAATTTTGATCAAATGTTGGCCAGGACACAAACATGGGCAGAGCCCAATGGCTTAAACCATAGAGTCATCCCTCCAATTTTAACCTGAAAATAGCTTTCAAGACTCTGTGCGATGATGATGCTTTTTCTCTGTCTTACCTCATCATCTGCCTTATTTCTCACTCTGCCCAGCATCATCTGCCTTCTTTGTTTCTTGAACTTTTCCCTCTCAGGACCTTCCTCAGGCTATTACTTCTGCCTATCCTAATTTGTAGGTAATATAATTGTCTGTGTAGAAAATTTGGGAAGAGCCAGCCCTGATGGCCTAGTGGTTAAAGTTCAGCATGCTCTGCTTTGGCGCCCTGGGTTGGCTTCCCGGGTGTGGAACCACACCACTCATCTGCCAGTAGCCATGCTGTGACAGTGGGTCACATAGAAGAACTAGAAGGATTTACAACTAGAATATATAACTATGTACTGGGGCTTTGGGGAGAAAAAAAAAAAGAGGAAGATTAGCAACAGATTTTAGCTCAGGGCGAATCTTTCCCAGCAAAAAAAGAAAATTTAGGAAGGTCTACAAATTACTAGAATTAATAAGAGAATTCAGCAAAGTTCCTGGATATAAAGCTAATATACATAAAGGAATAGTTTTCCTATATACCAGTATCATCAATTACAAAATGTGATAGAAAAAAATCTATATGTAAGTCTTCTATAGAAAAACATTATAAAACTTCACAACTTTTAGAAGAAAATACAGAGAGAGATCTTGATACTCTCAAGGTAGAAATCTTGCTGAAATTTTTTGGTAACAACACTTATCAGAAAAATACGCAATTTTTACATATCAATTTTTATTGTAATTTACAATGTTTATGTTAGAATTCCATGGAGAGAGGAAAATATAACCACAGGGTTCGAATTTGAATAGGATAAAATCAGAATTTAAGAGCCAGAGCGTCTTTTGGGGTCATTAGCCCAAACTTTTTTCAGATGAAGTAATTGAGATATGTTGAAAACACAAAAAAGTGGCAGAATCCAAACTTGAACCCATTTTCTGACCCTCAGGCAGGTGTTTGTTGCACCCACCCCTTCTTTCGTTTTTTCTTTTCTTTTTTTTTTGAGGAAGATTAGCCCCGAGCTAACATCTGCTACCAATCCTCCTCTTTTTGCTGAGGAAGACTGGCCCTGAGCTAACATCCATGCCCATCTTCCTCCACTTTATATGCAGGATGCCTGCCACAGCATGGCTTGCCAAGAGGTGCCATGTCCATACCTGGTATCCAAACTGGTGAATGCCGGGCCGCCAAAGCGGAACATATGAATTTGACTGCTTCGCCACCAGGCCAGCCCCTTTCTTTCATTTTTAAAGTGGTGTAGCATAGTGATGTGGCAAACATTATGGACCAATAATTCAAAAGCCCCCTGCTGTGTCCTACTTTAGTGACAGGACACTTAAAACACTCACCTTCCCAGACTCCCTTGCAGTCGGGATGGCTATGTGCCTCACTGGATGGAGCTTTCAGGTAAGCCTTTATAAAAAGGCAAACTCAGCTGCATTTCTTCCACCTGCCTGGAATATGGACACAATGCCTTGAGTTGAAGCAGCCATCTTAAGACAATAAGAACAAAAGCCATGGGCTAAGGGTGAGGAGTAGGAAAATAGGAGGAGACTAGGTCCTTAACCTCTTCAGCAACTACACTAATCTTTGACTGCCCACCTCAGGACTTCCGGTAAAGTGAGAAAAATAACCCCTATCTCTTAAAGCCATCATTAGTCAATAAATCTGAATTGATGTAAGCCGCCATTAGTCTCTGTCACTTGCTGCGAAAAGCAATCCCAATTGGTACATGGAGTAAAAGCCCTGGACTACCAGTTGAGAAACCCCATTACAGTCCCACCACTGCCAGGAACAAGCTATGTGGCCTTGGGCAAGCTATTTCCCATCTCTGGGCCTCGGGTTCCTCATCTCTATCAAGGGGAGTAGAACAAGATGCTCTCTTCACCTCTTGCTTTCTGTGATCTCATTCACTGTGCATGCTGTGTAGTACGCAACGTGGGACTTCCTTTCCCTTGAAAGAAGACTGCTTCTTTCAAGATTCACTAAGGTTTCCTTGTTCCTGTGACTTCAGGACTAGTTACAAGGACCTGTCTCTTTTGAGTGGTTGTAATGAAACACACACCTTGGGGGCATTCCCTGAACACGAATTCCCCCTAGCTAGGTCCTTGTTCTCTGTTCCTTTGGTTAGTTTCATTTACCTACCTCTAGAGGGAGCACACAGGGGGTTCTACTCTAAAACTAAGGGAGCATTGTGCCCGTCTCTGCCCTAAACTTGCTACATGTGTAATTTCTGCTCTTGGGGCCTCAAATCATTGTTTGTGAAATAAGAGGGTTGCAGATCCTCAAAGGGCCCTTAAAGCCCAGGCATTCTAACACTAAATTACAGCTGAATTTCATCTCAACTTGGGATAGTGCTTCCCTGATTGCTAAGTGCTTTCTCTCGGGTCCTGCAGGTTAGGCCTTCTATAACTGAGATGGCAGGGCTAGTATTATCATCCCTATTTGAAGTCGAGGAAATTGATTCACGGATGTGGATTAATATGTCCAAGATCACACAACTAGTAAGTGGTAGATCTAGAACTAGAAACTACATCCTTTGATTCCTTGCTCGATGCTCTTTCCACTACCCCTTGATTTTTTTGTTTTTTTCTTTCTCTTTTCTCTCCAGGATCCACTTCCTGGAGATAAGTCATAACTGCTCTCAGCTCTGCCCCCAAGACTGCTCACCAGTTCCAGGCACTTGGGAGGCTCAGCAGACACCTGGCTTTCCCCCAATTCTTCTTCCATCCTTCGTTCTGAACCCTGAGTCCCAGTAAAACCTCCCAGTTTCTTCCCAACTCTGACTTTAAGCATCACATTCCTTCAGGATCTCCACTGGGTACGTCAACATCTTGAACCAGAATCTGGTCCTTTGTAGGCCAATGTACTTCAGACGATTCTCATCTTGGTTCTATTATTGCTTTTCTTCACCTCACTCTTCACTCCATCAACCTCTTGTTCAGCATCTGAAGTCCCTAAAGAGATGAGACATGGTCAGAGAAGATGTGAACTGGAAGGTCCTTTGAGATCTTCCAGTCCAAAGGCCAAGCAGAATATGAAAGAGTGGGGTGGGGACTTGTGAGGAACAGGAGGGCACATGCCCCAACTCCAGCTGATGCTGCCAGTTGCTGGAAATGTGGGCCCAGAGTGGACAGAGAAGATGGAGCCAAATTTTTATGTGCGGTGTCCTAGTTATTGAGTGCTGGCAACTAATTAAGCGTTTTAAAAAATACTATGTAGGCCAAACACATGTGTGGACTGGTGGCTCTTGGGTTGCTAATTTACAACCTCTGCTCTGGTGCAAACCCTTCACCCCACAGATAAAGAGGGCAACATCACGCAGCAGATCAGCAGGAGAGAGGGAGGCAGGAGCCAGACCTCAGACCTTCTATTCAGAGCTCATCATTGGTTACTCAGAAGCTAGAAAGCAATTCTGGGCCGATTCAACAAGCCTCCAGTGAGAAACTGCTCTAGGAAAGGTGTTTTGAGAGCAGACAAAGACAAAGGGATTCTTTATAAAAGATGCCTGCCTTAGCTCCTTGGCACGTCTTCACTTAGCTTGGAATCAAACATTTGGCAGGTTGGGACAAACTAACTTATATTTAGGACAGAAACTGCACATGTTCTTGGAATTCCTATGGGCATGGTCCACATTGACTGAATTAGGATTCGAGAGACTTCACAGGGGAACATTTCTAAACTTTTTGTTTGGAAATAATTTCAAACTTACTGAAAATTTGCAAGGATAAAAATAGTGCATAACACTCTCATATACCCTTCACCTCTTCTGGGCTATTTGCTTGATTCTGTTTGCACACACACACCACATGCAAACAATATTTTTGGAGCCACCTGAGTGTAGATCACATACATTAAGACTTTTTAACCCTAAATACTTTAGTGTGTAGTCCTGATAATAAGGATATTTCTTATAATCACAGTACAGATATCAACTGCCGTAAATTTAATTTGACTTTATCTAATCTACCATCCATATTCCAATTTTGTCAATTGACTCAATAATGTCCCTTGGAGTACTTTTCTCTCCTCCAGAACAGGATCCAGTCCAGGATCAAATATCACATTCAGCTGTCATGTCTCTTTAGTTTCTGTTAATGTGGAACATTTTCACAGCCATAGCGCGTGAGTATGTGGGTGTGTTTTATGACATTAACATTTTTGAAGAATACAGCTCCCTGGTTTTTTTATTAGAATGTATCTCACTTGAGGTGTCTGATGTTTTCTCATGGTTAGATTCAGGTTATGCATCCCAGTCCGGAATATTGCATAAGTGATGGCTTATCCTTCTCAGGGCATCATATCAGGAGGCACACGGTATCAATTTGCCCCTCACTGGTCATGTGAATTTTGATCATCAATTCAAGGTGTTTTTTGATTTCTCCAATGTACTGTTACCGTTTTTTTTCTTTGCAACATAATAAGCAATCTATGGAGAGACACTTTGAGACATGCTTATATCCTGCTCCTCCTCGAAATTATTCCCTACACTTAGCATCCATTGATGATTCTTGCCTAAACCAATCTTTTCTGGTTGCACAGTGATGGATTTTCCATCCCACCACTCCCTCCACATTTACTTGTTGGCACTCAGCATTTTGATGTAAACTATATCCCTTCTTTCTGGAGGAGTGCAGTTTTGATCTCTATCAAGGTAGGTGATATCTGGAGGTCCACCAGAAAATAGTCATTCATGTCTAACGGCAATAGAGGGAAAGGAGATAGCCCACCTTGTCTAGTCCTTGAGAGCAGACAAAGGGTGAACTGGGATTGTCACTCCAAGCATTCCAGCTAAAGGAGCTGAGACCCTCGGAGGAGCAAAGCAAGATAGAGAAATATGCAGGGACTTCACGCAAACAATGTCAGTTTAAATTCTCTCTCTTACCCTCACCTGTTTTGTGACCTCCAACAGCTGACTAGCTTCTCTTGGCCTCTGTTTCCTAACTTGTAATATGAGATAATTCTTACCTTAGAGGCACATTGGGAAGATTAAAGGAAACAACATTCATGTCTTACTGGGCCCATAGTGTGCTAAGTGAGAGGTCTATATTATATAGAATATGGGAAAATTATGTTGTGCTTGAATTATATTTCATTTCGATAAATTGCTACTAAGAACCTACCATGTACCAAGACACTGTGCTTGGAACTAGAGACTGAATAAATCAGCCCTCAAAAGCTCACAAACCAGAGGAAGAAAAAGACAAACTTAATTCCACTCCTAGGTATTTACCCAATAAAATTAAAACATACATCTATACAAAGATTTGTTCAAGAATGTTCATGACAACTATGTTCTTAATAGCCCCAAACTGGAAACAGCCCTGGCGTCCATCAACAGATGAATGGATGAACAAAAATTGTAGTACATCTATACAATGGAATACTATGCATCAATAAAGAGAAACAAACTACTGATTTTATGTAAAATGTCTGAATCTCAAAAACATGGTGAGTAGAGGGCTGGCCCGGTGGTGCAGCAGTGAAGTTCTCATATTCCGATTTGGTGGCCCAGGGTTCGCCGGTTCGGATCCTGGGTGTGGACCTATACACCTCTTGTCAGGCCATGCTGTGGCAGGCGTCCCACATAAAGTAGAGGAAAATGGGCTTGGATGTTAGCTCAGGGCCAGTCTTCCTCAGCAAAAAGAGGAGGATTGGCGACAGATGTTAGCTCAGGGCAAATCTTCCTCAAAAAAAAAACCATGCTGAGTAGAAGAAGCCTAACACAAGAGTAAATAGTATATGATTTCACTTATATGAAATTCTAAAACAGGGAAAACAGGAAAAACCATCAGAAGAGTGGTTGCGTGGGATGAAGGCAGGGAAGAGTTGCTAGGGAAGAGCAGGAGGGAACTTTCTGAGTGCTGATAATGTTCTGTATGTCGATAAGGGTTGGATTGTATAGGTATATGTGCTTGTCCAAATTCAGCAAATGTACACTTAAGATTTTTATATTTCATTGTATATAAATTTCACATCAAAATAGAAAAAAAACTGTATAAAAGATTGAACTCTGGTAAATGGTATACATCTAGAAATATTTAGGGAGAAGTGCACTGATCTCTAGATTTTACTTTGAAATGTATCAAAAAGAATATGGAGGGGCCAGCCCCGTGGCCGAGCGGTTGTTTGCGCACTCCACTTTGGCAGCCCAGGGTTTCACTGGTTTGGATCCTGGGCACGGACATGGCACTGCTCATCAGGCCTTTTTTTTTTTTTTTAAGATTTTACTTTTTCCTTTTTCTCCCCAAAGCCCCCCAGTACATAGCTGTATAGTCTTCGTTGTGGGTCTTTCTAGTTGTGGCATGTGGGATGCCACCTCAACGTGGCTGGATGAGCAGTGCCATGTCCGCACCCAGGATTCGAACCAACGAAACACTGGGCCGCCTGCAGCAGAGCGTGCAAACTTAACCACTCGGCCACAGGGCTAGTGCCCATCAACAGGCCATTTTGAGGCAGCATCCCACATCCCACAACTAGAGGGACCTACAACCAAAATATACAACTATGCACTGGGGGGATTTGGGGAGAAAAAGCAAAATAATAATAATATAATAATAATAATATGGATTAATAGAGGGACAGTAGCATGGAAAGATGGATGGATATGTGATAAAACAAATATGATAAAGTGTTAATGGTAGAAACAAGGTGATAGAGAAATGAGTGCTAACTGTAAAATTCTTTCAACTTTGCTTCAAATTTGAAATGTTTCATAATAAAATGTTGGGGCAGAGGAGGACAATGCTGCACAGTTCAAGTGAGACTTTGATAAATGGTGTGGTAGAGAAATAACCAAGTTTTTCTCCTGTGGGAAGAGATGGTGGTAGAGGTCAAGGAGAGTCTCCTAGAGGAGGAGTCCTAGGAAATGGGCCTGAAAGATAAGATTTTAAAGGCAGAGGAGGAAAAGGTGAGGGGGGAGTCATCTCAGTAGAAAAAACAGAGCACCGTGAAAATGAAAGTTCCTTTGGGGAAGCTGCAAGGGAGCAGAGAGAATTTGGGGGCAGAGTGGCAGGAGGGGAGGCCAATGAGCTGAACTGTGCCCAGGCTGGGACGACCTTGAATGACGGACAAGGACATCTGGTTTTGACTGAGTAAACAATGGGCAGCCACTGAGTAGGACGTGCGCATGCGTGTGTGTGTGTGCAGTGCGTGCGTGTGTGTATGTGTGTGTGTATAAGTCTTTGTCATCTGACAGGCAGGGTAGAAGCTGGTGGAAAGAGGCAGCAGGGGGGAGCCAGCAGGGCTGATGGTCAAAGTTTTCTGTTGCTTTGGTTAGCAAGCTGACAATGAGGACAATTTTTGTAACAGAAAAATGGTCAAGACATGGCCTTCCCAGAGGCGAGAACTTTTTAAGTGAGTCAAGAAGATAATTCGGTTTGTCCTAGTTCCCAGCTCTCTGGGAACTTTGATCTGCCTGAAGACTTCCTGTTCCCTTTGAAGCTCTAGGCTGTCCGCTGACCTCCCCTCTGGCCCTCAGCCACAGCCCAGAAGATGCAGCTCGCTTTCAGGGCCCTCCAGAGTGATCACACTGGGGGTCGGGAAACCTGGTTTCCAGTCCTGCTTCTGCCACCTTCCCTCTCTGCCCCCCAGATTCCTCGTCTGTAAATTGGTTGTGCGGCCTGATTGTCCTCTCTGCTTCCTTCCAGTTTCAAGACTTCCCTACTCTGGTCTTCTTGCAACCAGCCTCCAAGGTTCTGTCTCAAAAGTTCATTTTCCCTTTGACTTACAGAGGTCTTTCTGATCACATCCCCACTGTCTTACCTCTTTCCTCCCTGGTCAAGGATGTCACTGCAACGTCCAGCTCCAGTTTCTGGCTGATCTGGGCTGGGGCTTGAAAGAGCCCTGCTGGCAGATCAGGGGTCTCTGAGCCTCAAGGGCTGAATGTGTGAAAGGGGTAACAATTCCCACCTCCCTGTGTTGTGGTGAAGAACAAGGAAGCGATGTGTGAAGGCATAGCCTGGGGCCTGCCACGCCACAGGTACTCAGCTTCTCTCCTCCACATCTTCCCTCCATTTCCCAAAGTTCACAGATGACATGTAGTGACTTACCTGAAAAGGATACCAGAATAGTCGCAGCCCTCCTTTGTCTAGCACCCACATTTGTTTCCAGTCCTCACACCAGCCCTGCAAGGAGGGCAGGACAGAAATTCCCCATTTTCCCAACTCTTACTGAGTTCTAAGAAGAGCTCAAAGTTTTACACACATTATCTTTAATTCTCACAGTGAGGTTGGTATCTGTTCCCACTTTGACAGACAAGGAACTGAAGGCTCAGAGAGGCTACACAACTTGCCCAAGGTTACACAGCCAGATCCAAGAAATTCATAGCCAATGTATCAAAATGAACAGTTACACGGTGTTCTATACACCCAGCACTAATTTTTAAGAATATATATTGTAGGGGCTGGCCCCGTGGCCGAGTGGTTAAGTTCGCGCGCTCCGCTGCAGGCGGCCCAGTGTTTCGTTGGTTCGAATCCTGGGCACGGACATGGCACTGCTCATCAAACCACGCTGAGGCAGCGTCCCACATGCCACAACTAGAAGGACCCACAACGAAGAATATACAACTAAGTACTGGGGGGCCTTGGGGAGAAAAAGGAAAAAAATAAAATCTTTAAAAAAAAAAAAGAATATATATTGTAGGGGGCAGCCCCACAGCCTAGTGGTTAAGTTGGCACACTTGGCTTGAGGAGCCAAGGTTCCTGGGTTCAGATCCCGGGTGTGGACCTGCATGACTTGTCAGCCATGCTATGGCAATGACCCATATACAAAATAGAGGAAACTGGCAGAGATGTTAGCTCTGGGAGAATCTTCCTCACCAAAAAAAAAAAAAAAAATATATATAAAATAATCCCCATGGCTAGTCTACACGCAGGTCCTGAGGAGCCTGGCCAAGGGTCCTGATATACACATGGCTGGGGCGGGGTGGGGCAGCGGGGCAGGAAGGTAGGGGGACACAGCAGGGGGGAGTGCTCCTTAGTTTGGGGCAGCAAAAGGAGAAGGTCCAGAGGTATTTGCTGCTTCTTGAGGGACAGCAGGCCTTCCCCAGACTCATCCTTTCACTGATCAAATCCTGACACTTCACCTGAGGGTCAGTCATTGAGGGGAGAGAGAGACAGGCAGGGGAGGGCCTTCCAGGCTCTCTCAAAGACACCGAGTCAAGAAGCTGAGAAATGGCGAGGCACGTGCGGATCAAGCATGTTCAGAGAACTAGGAGCAGAGAAGGAGAGAAGACTCTAACAATGGTGAGGGAACTTTGATGGGGGTAAAATGGGCAAAGGAGTTTAAACAATCTCCAGGGCACTTAAGCTGCACTGAGGAGCTCACAGTTTTCTCATGGGAATATCTGTAGCCACCTAAAAAGCCGTGTTCCAACAGTGAGTGGCATCAAAAGGTCTCACCAAGTGTGGGATGGAGACAGTATCAGTGGCTATGGTCAGAGAGGGTCCCTCCAGGCCTCAGCTCCGATGCTTTTGATGCTCTCTGAGCAGGCAGACCATGCACATTTAACCTTCTGTGGATATTCCACACTTGGGGCCTCAATAAAAGCTTTGGAGGAATGCAGCTCAGATGCCACTATAGGCCTTTCCTCACTCTCCTGGGGGAAGGCGGTTTATGTCCTCAGGTTGATGCTTCACCTGATGGAAAGTGCCTCCTGCCCTGGTCTGAGCCACTTCCAGTTCCTCTGCAGCCTGTGGCGCTGTGTCTTCACTTGGTTCATTTATACTGCCTTGCCTCCTGCCAGGACTCACAGTCCCTTGGATAGATAGCACCCAGGCAGGACTGCTGGATCCCCATGGGAGGCTGAGTCCCTTGGAGTTCCACTTGGCCCTGAGAGCCCATGAGTTCTGAGCAGACAAACCTTCCCAGCCTCATTATCTGTGGTGATTTAAAATATGTCCAAAAATTCTTTGACACTTTTCCCTTTGAAATGTGGAGCCTGATTCCCCTCCCTTTGAATGTGAGCTGGACTTAGTGACTTGCTTCTAATGCATAGAATGTGGCAGAAGTGATGCTATGACTTCAGAGGCCAAGCAGTAAAAAGCTTATAGCTTCCTCCTAGCTCCCTTCTCTCGGATCCCTCACTCTGGGCAAAGTCAGTCCCCGTGACGTTATGACGCTTAAGCAGCCCTGCAGAGGAGCCCCTGTGGGGAGGAAGTGAGGTCTCCCACCAAAGCCAGCGTCAGCTTGCTAGGTGTGTGAGTGAGCTGCATGGAAGGGGATCCCCCAGCCTTACTCAAACCTTCAGATGACTGCAGTCCCAGCCAACACATGGTTGCAATGCTTGAGGCTCCAAGCCAGAACCCAACAGCCAAGCTGTTCTTGAATTGCTGATCTGCAGAAACTGAGAGATAATAAACGTTTCTTGTTGAATTAAGCCACTAAGTTTTGAGGTAATTTGTTGCACAGCAGTGGATAACTAAGACATTATCCTTCTCCCCACTGCCTCTCTCCAAGCTTCCCATGCTCCAGCCAAACTGAACCACTGACTCTTCACAGCAACATATTTTTGCCAAGTACTCTCTGTGTGCCAGCCCAGGCCAGACGCTGGGGACATGGCAGTGAGCCGGTTAGACGAGCATGGCCTCTGTCTTCATGAACTTAAGGGGTCACACAGTCCAATGTTTACAGATCCTGCTTTGGCCCACATTGTGCCCTCCATACAGAAAGCTCTGCCCAGCCCACCCCCTGTAACTACATTCTGAACATGTTTGAATTCATCTTTCTCCCTCAATGATGAACTGAAATGTTGTTTCCTCCATGAAGCCTTTTCTGATTCTGATCTTTCTCATCTCTGAACCCCTAGAGTACTTTATCTCAACCTCACTTTGGCCATTTAACATCTTCCTTGTATTATGATTATGTTTATAACTCCCCATTAGCTGCAGTAGGCTCCTTGGGCTTGATGTCATATCTGTATTCCACACCAAATTAGTGTACAAAGTGGCATGTGCATAGTTAGCATTCAAGAAATGTACATTATGCAAATGAACATGTAAATAACTTGACCATAATATAACAAAGACAATCTAAATGCCAACAGAGAAAAACAAATGTGATGCTACGGAGACTAGAGGGAGGGAGGAGAGTGCATCCCACTGAGAGAAAGAGGAGGAAAGCTATAAGAACTAAACTCTATTAGATTCTCATGATATTAATCATGCAACATCTCTATGATCCAGCAATTCTGCTTCTAGGCATATACTTAAGAGAAATAGATGCATGTGTCCAAAAAAAGACTTGCACAAAAAAGTTCAGAGCATCTTTATTTATAACAGGCAAAAACTAGAACTAACCTAAAAATCTACAGAGGAATGGATAAACAAAACTGTGGTATAGTCATAAAATTAACTGAGCTATATACATATTGTGTTCTGCTATATGTAAATTACATTCTACTTAAACAAAACAAAACTCATTAGTAACTCTGTGCTTAGCCCGGTGCCCATCATAGGAGAGATCCACAGTACACACATGCTGAGTAAATTAATCAAATCACATCAACCAACAGACTTCATCCCATTTTAGTGTTTTGATTCTGACGTCAATTCTGGTGTGTGTTTTTTCCCCACACCATCAAGCAATTCTCTGACACCAGCCGGGTGTCCTACAGTTCAATTCAATTCAGACACTATCTACCTGGAGATAGTGGCAGATCCTATAGGTTAAGGATTCAGCCTTTCAAGATTGCCCCCACCCTCTTCAGACTTCAATCACAAGTCCAGGCTGTCACCTGTGCTTCTGACTGACCAGCTATAGATCTAAATTTCCAATGATCCCCTCCTTGGGTTCAATTAATTTGCTAGTGTCTCACAGAACTCTGAGAAACATTTTACTTCTCAGATTACTGGTTTATTATAAAAGGATGTAACTCAGGAATAACTAGATGAAAGAGATGAATAGGGCAGTGTATGTGAGTAGGGCTTCAGACTTCCATGCCCTCTCTGAATACACCACCCTCCCAGCATCTCCACTTGTTCACCAACCCAGAAGCTCTCTGAACCCCATCCTTTTGGGTTTTTATGGAGGCTTCATTACATAGGCATGACTGACTAACTCACTGGCCATTGTCCATTGATTCAATCTCCAGCCCCATTCTGCCCCCCGGAAGTCAGGAGGTCCGGACTGAAAGTTCCAACCCTCTAATCACATGATTGGTTTCCCTGGCAACCAGCCCCCATTCTTAGGTGGGGGTCCAAAAGTCACTACATTAACATGAACTCAGGGGTGGTTGACTGGGGTTTTGTTATGAATATCAAGACACATTTATCACTCTTGGCACTTAGGAAATTCCAAGGATTTTAGGAGCTCCGTGCCAGGAATGAGACAAAGACCAAATATATATTTATTATAAATCACAATATCACAGCAGAAAGTCTCAATGGCGAGCAGGATTTCAAACAAGTACAGAGCAGCATTTCACTTGCCAAGCTTACCTGCTGAAGCAACAGCTTATCTTCTTGAGCTTCCTTCGTGGCAGAGTTTGGATTCAAGGGCTAAATTCTCTTAACACTTTTTTAAAGTTGTGGTAAAATATATATAACAGAAATTTTATTATTTTACTTATTTTTAATGTAAAATTCAGTCATATTAAGTACATTTACATTCTTGTGCAACCAGCACCACTATCCATCTCCAGAACTTTTCCATCGTCCTGTATTGAAACTCTGTACCCATTGAACACTAACTGCCCATTCTCCCTGCCCCCAAGCCCCTGATAACCATTGTTCTACTTTCTGTCTCTATGAATTTGACTACTCTAGGTGTCTTATATAGGTAGAATCATATAGTATCTGTCCTTTTGCGACTGGCTTATTTCACTTAGACAATGTCTTCAAGGTCCATCCATATTGTGGCATGTGTCAGAATTGCATTCCTTTTTAAGGAATGATATTCTGTTGTATTTAACACTTTTGATAAAAACGAATGTTTCATGAGCATCCTAGCTTTGAGCATAATTTGAGATTTTCTTGACGCTTCAGCATTGACATTCTGAATCCTTCCGCTTCCATCAGTGCCTCAGTTTCTCTCTACAAGAAAAGGGCTCACTCAGATCTTCTTTACAGCTATGACTGTGGCTTTCGCCTTCCTTGAATGCTTGGGCCCTGAGTTCATCACTCCCTTGGGCAAGATTGGGTGGACTGTGTGTTCTCTAGACAGAGAAGTGATATGGCCTTTGGTCAGCACCCTTTCTTGGCATGGAAAATCCATCATAAGGGGCAGGTAGTCAGAGGAGATGAATTCAGGGAGTCTGAGGCCACAGGTAGGCACATACATCTGACTCCAAGCCACTCCCTGCCCTGCTCAAGCCAGCTGAGTGAAAGCCACCTCAAGGCATTTTTCCTGGCGCACATCACCCCAGAACCCAGCCAGAGATGGGCACTGATATCGGTGGGGAATCCCAGGCAGTCAGCACTCATGTCCAGGACCCTGCTTGCAGAGAGGGACATGGCAGCCTGGTTTGGCTCTCCAGGGCACCTAGGTCAGAAAAACACTGCCCAGAAGCAGGGTTGATGGTTTATATATGGAAGGAAGCCCCTGCCCCAGAGAACTTGGGTGAGATCTCACAAGGCACCTGCAGCAGCCAGGTTCTGTACCTGCCTGGCCCAGATCTGAGACCCACGGGTATGTTCAGTGGCCTTCCTTAAAAGCATGGGAGAGAAGTATGATGTTATGCACTCCAAAGTCACCCTGTATCTGGGCTCTAGTCCTGGCTCCTTCATTGTGAGCTGTGAGGCCTTTAGATGATGTATGAAAGGTACTAGAACCCAGTGTGTCCTTGGTAAGTGAAATCAAGGATCATCATCACCATCATTATCATGTTTCAGCTCTGTTGGAGCAGAGAGGAGGTTGACCATGACTGGTTGTGGGTTTTGTCATCTACAACATGCAAAAAACCCAGAAAAGATTGACAGAAAGGATCAGTGGGCAGGAGCAGAGGACTGTTTTCAGGCTGCCCGTGGACCTGGGAGGCAGGTCACACAGTCACCAGTCTCATTCTCAGCAGTAAGAAGCGGCTCTTGCCCAGGTCACTTGCTCAAGCTAGGGACTCACCTGCCCAATTTAGACCGGAAAGTCATCAGAGAGGACTGTGTTCAGCCAATGGGCAAGGAAAACACTCACACTTTGTTCCAAGATAGAACCTGAGGAGTCTGTGTTTAGTGTGATTCCTCTGGCTCCTCCTCAGGCTCTGGGCTCTGGGAATGTTGCTCATATCATCAGGAATGAAGCACTGAGCAAGTAATTTGGGGCCAAAGCATCTGGCCGTGAGCACTGGCTTCGTCACTTACTAGCAGGTGATCTGGAGCAAGTTGGTTAAACTCTATAAACCCCAAGTTGCTCATGTATAAATCAAGCAGTCACAAACCCTCCGTCTCACAGGGTGAGTGAGGGGGTCAAGGGAGAGAACACACGAAAGCACTTTGTAAGTGATGAAACTCTACGCGAATGATGGGGAATATTATTATCAAATAGCTCCATGGCCAGGGGTTCTGGATTCTGGTAGTGGCCCTACCCTTACTGGGGTAAGTCCCTTCCCCTCTCTGCCCATTTGAATAGTTGGGCTAGAAGAGCTTCTCTGTTTGATCAAGTCTGACAGTCAATGGTGATCATGGGGGGAAAAGGAGGGCCACGTAAGGCAAACGGACAGCAGCAACCAGTGTTGAATGACCAAAGGAAGTGGCCCCTACGTGGGGTATGGCATTGAGCCAAGCTTCTGGCAGTGCTAGGTTTAAGCAGGAAGGCCCCAGCAGGCCAGCCTCAGTTTCCTGAGCAGCTCCAGGACAGAGCCTACCCCCTGTGCATCAAGCCAAAGCCTGGGCAAGGCCTATGGCCCTGTGCTTGGAAAGGCCACTCTGAGCAGGACTGATGTCTGCAGGCCAGGCAGACATTATGTCATCCGTGCATCTGGAAACCACAGACCCACCCTCCTGTGTCCCCAGCGGCTCTCATGCTCTCTGGCCAGGATCCCTGAGTTCCGCTCTCTCTGATTCCCCAACCCTTCACATTCCAGGCTCCCAAGGAACTGAGCTAGGCCCTCCTGGGCTTCTGTCCAAGCAGCTAGCTCTAAATTCCCCCACCCCCTTGTCCCTTTGGAGTAAACAATATAACCTTAAACGAAGACCGCTGCTTCAGCCTTGAGGAAAATACTGGGCCATGTTGAGCGCTATGCTTACTGTTTATTTCTTTATACCCACACTTCGTTCCAAGGTAGAACCTGAGAGGGCTGTACTTACTGTAATTCTGCTGTTTCCTCTCGGGGCTTCCAGGCATTGTGAATGCTGCTCACATTCACAGGGTTGGTGGGGTAGTGGAACAGGTGTGTTTCAAGTCAGAAACTTGGGTGTTTGAACCCAGCTCTGCCCCTTTATTAATTGGCAAGTCTCTCAGTATCTCTGAACCTTAGTTTCTTTGTCTACAAAATGGGGCCAATAATACTGACATTACACAGTTGCTGTGAGGATATGACTCAGCGCCTGTCAGGTGGCTGCACACAGCGGGTGCCGAACACAGACAACCTTCCTGTTCTCCCCTCCCCCTTTCCAGTAGACAGGTGCTCAATCCCCTGGAGGGTTGTTCTGATTGGGGACATGGGCATTGACCGCAGATGGGCCCGAGGGAACTTTCTGAGGTGATGGGAATGTTCTAAAACTGGATTGTGGAATTGGTTGCACAATTCTGTAAATTTACCAAAACTCATCAAACTGTGCACTTAAAATGGGTGAATTTTATGGTATGTCAATAATGCATCAATAAATACTTGAAGTTCTTTACCTTTGACAAGTCCATCCCGGAGCTCCCTTGTGTGCCAGGCTGAGAGTAGAGGGCATGGCCCCTCCCCCTCCTCTGCTTGCTGGGCCTCCCCACCAGAGTGTCTGGTTCAGCAGTTCTGAGCTCGGTCCTGAGATGTGAACTTCTAACAAGCCCCCAGGGGCTGCTGCTGTGGGTGGCCCAGAGGCTACACTTCGAGAACTACTGTGTTGGACAAAATGTGCACAGCCCTCATCTCCCTTGTGAGGAGTAGGTGGAGGGGCCGTGCCCTCTACTCTCAGCCTGGCACACAGGGAGCTCCGGGATGGACTTGTCAAAAGTAAAGAACTTCAAGTATTTATTGATGCATAATTGACGTACCATAAAATTCACCCATTTTAAGTGTACAGTTCGATGAGTTTTAGTAAATTTAGGGAATTGTGCAACCAATTCCACAATCCAGTTTTAGAACATTCCCATTATCTCAGAAAGTTCCCTTGGGCCCATCTGCAGTCAATCCTCATGTCCACTTCAAGCTCTAGGCAACCTCTGGTCTACTTTCTGCCTCTAAGTTTTGCCTTTTCTAGAAATTTCATATATATGAACTCATACAATATGTGGTCTTTTGTGTCAGGCTTCTTTCAGTCAGCATAACATTTTGAGGTTCATCTATGTTGTAGCACGTGTCAGGAGTTCATTCCTTTTTACTGCTGAGTAGCAATCCATTTGGTGGTCTAGTGGTTAAGATCTGCCTCTCTCAGGGCAGCCCCGTGGTGCAGGGGTTAAGTGTGCACATTCTGCTTTGGCGGCCTAGGGTCCACTGGTTTGGATCCCAGGTGTGGACATGGCACCGTTCATCAAACCATGCTGTGGCAGGCATCCCACATATAAAGTAGAGGAAGATGGGCACAGATGTTAGCTCAGGGCTGATCTTCCTAAAAAAAAAAAAAAAAAATTTGCCTCTCTCACCGCCGAGTCCCCGCTTAATTTCCTGGTAAGGAAACCACATCACCCGTCTGTTAGTTGGTATGGCAGCTGTGATGCTGAAAGCTATGCCATCAGTATTTCAAATACCAGCAGGGTCACCCATGGTGGACAGGTTTCAGAGGAGCTTCCAGACTAAGACAGACTAGGAAGAAGGACCTGGCCACCCACTTCCAAAAAACTGGCCACGAAAACCCTGTGAATAGCAGTGGAGTATTGTTTGATATAGCACCAGAGAGGATGGTGCAAAAAGACCAGGGAGGGTTTCGCTGTTCATAAGGTCTCTAGGAGTCAGAACCAACTCGATGGCACTAACAACAAAAGTATTCATTGTGTGGGTCCATCACAGGTGGTTTGTCCATTCACCGATGATGGACACTTGACTTGTTTCCCGTTTTTGGTATTATGAATAATGCTGCTATAAACATTCATGTACGAGCCCTTCTGAGGACATGCACCTTCAAATGCTGTTTGTAAAGGTAAACTATAATTTACAAAGTCTCTTCTCCCCATTCCTCAGGGTGTCTGCAATCAGTGTAGTCAGAGGTGTGAGAAAGTGATCAATGGGGAGGCCCAGCCTCTCCTGCCAGCAGCTGACCAGTTGAGATCAAACTCAGACCCCTCCCCAGGCCCTGCTACCCTGTAACCTCACCTTACCCACTTGTCACTGCCCTCCCCATCATTACCCCAAATATATGCTTTGATTTAGAGCTGGTGATTAAAGGATTTTGCCTTTCAGTTGAATTAAACTGCTCAAAATATCAGAGAAGAGAATAAAAACAGGATGGACCTAGATCGCTTGAAAGTTCTGGGGCCTCTCATCCCTCCTGAGCATCACTAGGCCTGGGATGTCCCCACGGATGAGGCACTGTCTAGTCCAAAAGTAGCCTCCTCTCTATGTGCACAGTAATCAGAACAAACTGAAGCTCCAAAACTGACCTTCTACCCCAAAGGTCCCTGATTCTTTGCTGCTATTTGGCTCCGCTGGCTTGGCAGACTTCAGGTTTAAAACACCTAGACTCCGTTCCTTACATCTCAGGGACATCCCAGCTGCTGTATGGGAAAGTGTTTTTCTTACCCCATGTCCAAGCCTTTCCATCCACCACACGAGAGGGGCACCAAAGCTGTTATCCTATACTCACACGGCCCCTTGCAAGGGCCCCAAAGGAATCAATTGAGCAAAGGCTGACTGTCTAAGACCCTTTGCTCAGAGCCAGTTGCCCTCTCCAGTTCCAGTAAACCTCCCCGTGTGCAGGCGGTTTCTGGGCTCCAGTCTTAGGCCACGCCATTTGGTAGAGGAAGTTCCGGCCTTAGAGTCCAAAGATCTGGATTTGCGTTCTGTGCAGACTTGTGGCAGCAGTGACCTCGGGCTCTCCACCTACGACGGAGGTGATATTTTCCATCCTGTCCACCTCTGGGGACAGCTGAGATAACAGGAAGAGATTGGTGGGGTGTATCTGCTGTGGAAATTCGGAGGGGTCACATAGGCCCCAGGTCAGAGGGCTTCAGAGAGCAGGAAAGACTTCGCTCCTGGCACCAGGGAGGATGGAAACAAGGACCCTTTCAGGGAGACAGCCTCTCCGGAACTGCCATCCTTGACTTGCTCCCCAGATTCACCAAGTCAAACAGTGGCCCTGCACCAGGAGTTAAAGAGGTGCATCAAAGCCATGGATTGGAGTTGAGTTTTTATGTTGTAATGAGTGGTTGGGTGACTTAGACCAAAACTATTGGGAAATGCCTGTGCATTTAGTGAGGAAAGTGGACAAGAACAGAGGCCTGGAGTGTGAATCTCAGTCTTGGCACCCACTAGCTGTGACCTTAGACACATTACTTAACATCTCCGGCCCTCACTTTCCTCATCTATAAAATGGGAGTAATCATCTCACAAGGTTACTGTGAAAATTAAGTGAGAATGTATGTGAAGTTTTTCACTCATTAGCTGATAATGTGTGCCAAAAATGGCAATTTTCTTGTTCGTGTTTTATTTTTAATAAAGCATTTCCTCAGTGCCTGCTATGCATTTGATTATCCATTGGTTTGGTCATTCATTTGTTCATTCATCCATTCAACAGAAACTTTCTTTTTTTTTTCCTTTTTCTCCCCAAATCCCCCCAGCACATAGTTGTGTATTTTTAATTGTGAGTCCTTTTAGTTGTGGCATGTGGGATGCTGCCTCAGCATGGCTTGACAAGCAGTGCCATGTCCACGTCCAGGATCCAAACCAGCCAAATCCTGGGCCACCGAAGCAGAGTGTGCGAACTTAACCACTCAGCCCTGGGGCCGGCCCCAACAGAAACTTTCAAGTGTTAACAGCGTGCCAGGATTTATGAAATGCACTAGAAAACAAATAAAAGCGAAGACTGATATAGTGCTTGAACATTTCAAAGCTCTTTTACATTCATTGCCTCGTTTTACCTTCTTACACCAAGGCAAGGATGAGAAAACAGAGGCACTGAGCATGTTGGGATTCATCCAAGATATCAACTAAAAAGTGACACAACAGCCTCAAACTCAGGTCTTCAAACATTAAACCCAGTTTACTTTATAGGACACCTAAGTATCCAAAGAGCAGGGTAATTAATAAATGAGTAAGACAGGGCACCTCCCTGCAATTCTCCACGATTGATACTCCCAGAACAACGGACACCTCCCCTCATTGTAGTCTTACCCTCATGGCCCTGTTAGAGTTATTTGTTCAGACTCATCTCCGTATTCAAGGAGTCTGCCCAGAGCAGGGCAACGAGATGATGCCCATGTCCATCTGGGTTATCAGTTGTCAACAATGGAGCAGGGCCCAGGTCACGGGCAGTGCCCTAGCAGTAAAGAGGCTAGGAAAGTGACGGCATGGCTTCTATCTAGAGGAGTGGGACTCAGAACAGGAAGTGCCCAGCACAGGAGAGTGTTCAAAACTTCTGGGAAGGCAAAAAGAATGCCAGATGTGCTGTGCCCTGGCCTGAATCTGAATCTGGTTGGTGGGGAGACCTACATACACTTAGCCCTAACTAAAGAGTAAGGAATCCTTCCAGCACAGTCTCAATGCCCCTTTGGGGGCTCAGAGCCAGGATTTAAGACTTCTGATTGCTGAAGTTATTCAGATAGATTCCTGGCCAAGGAGGCCTTTAAGCTGGTCCTGGCCGGAAGGCCTCACCCTGCACAGGCACTGAGACAGCCTCCCAGCCTTGCCCTGCCCAGGTGCATGGGCAGGATTCATTGGGATCTGGCCACCCCCAGGTGCACTGGGAGCTTGAGTACTGAGAGGCAGGATGTGGCTCCCACCTGGACACCAGCTTTGGGAGGAATCATCGAGTCTGATGTTGAGCATTCCAACAAACAAGGCCCAACCAAGCTGTGGATTCCAGGGGGCAATCTTGTTCCCCATGATCCGATGCCCTAAAAAGTACACAGCTCCTCTACACACCATAGTTTCTCTAAGGCAAACTCTGCTGAGGATAGAAAGAGCCAGAGAAACACGAAAAGAATACGAGAAATGGCAGCTAAGATAAACATAAAATAATTGCAGGGCCAAGCCGCTGAGGGAGCAGAGGAAGAGGTGATTGATGCTGCCCCAGGGAGTCTGAGCAAGCTCTGGAGGAAGAGACTGAGCCCAGTGAAAAGGACTGGCAGGAGTTTGCTGTGCCACGCAGGGGAGGGAAAAGTGTTTCACATGAGGCAACAGTGTATTTAGGAACACAGGGTGGTGAACAGGCAAATGGCTGAGGAACGTTGAAGTTTGGCTGGACTGCAGGATGGATGGGAGGCAGGAAGTAGGCAGGAAAGGCCAGCAGGGGAAAACGGAACATGAGACCTTGCTGTGACCTTCACACAGAAACCAAACTGCTTGGGAGTTGAGCAGTTTCGCATTTGAAAGGGAAATAGCATTGTGCTGAGAAATAAAGCTGCATATGGAGTGCCAACTCTGCCCTGTGGCTTTACAAGCCTATTCTCTACATCACACAATGTGCACACTTTACAGATGGGGACATGACACGGAGCCATGGTTTCTCTTTGGTACCAGTCCCATGTGAGCAGAGAGCAGGACAGAAGGGACCTCGGCAGAGCCATACCAGCCCCTTGAGGGTTAGGACCCCCTTACATGGAAGGAAGCAGGGTGGCACTTATTAAAGAGTTCTCTCTTCTGATCTTAAGGTCTGAAATCTGGATCCCCTCTCTGGGTCACTGTAGCACCACCCAAGGTCACAATACCCAACACCTTAAATGAGCCACCTGTTAAGGACCCTCCAGACAGAGCCTTTTCAGTGGTAGGGCCCACGTACCTGGTGCATGGCACATGCTCAGTAGTAACTGTTGGATGAAGTTTCCTGTAAATAATTCTTTTGGTTGTCTCTAGGCTTTGGGCAACATCTTCAGGAAGTAACTCCCAGTCTCTCTGGTTCATCAAAGTCAAGTGGAAAGGAAGGGGCTCGATCCACTTCCATAGGGCTGCCAAGGGCAAGAGTGCTCCTAGAGTCCTCCCCAGTCAGTTGAGTCATGGAGGGAGGACTTCCTGGAGTAAGAGAGGCCTAGGTGACCCAACGAGGGAGGTGGGAGAAGTGAAGGGGGTAAATAGGAAGTGGGTTTGGGAATAAGGAAGAGATCTGGTGGGGCCCACCTGGGGAGGCCACTCGGAGGAAAGAATGTCAGCCCCTCACCTCTCAGTGCCATGTCTCCCCATCTGTGAAAGGCAGGGCCTCCTTCCTCCTCAGCTTCTCTGAGGCGGGAGGTGTCGGGAGAGGGTGGGGAGAGGAAAGGAGCCAGCTGTACCTTAGCCAGGGTAGGGACTAGGTCCTCTGCCAGGCGGCCACTCTGTGCCTCCCCGCTATGTGTCAGCCTCAGCTGGCTATTTGTGGTGAGTCACAGCCCTTTTATCCATCTACAAAATGGGCTCAGGGCCGGCTCCGTGGCCGAGTGGTTAAGTTCACACGCTCCGCTGTGGTGGCCCAGGGTTTGTATCCTGGGCGCGGACATGGCACGCTGGTCAGGCCACGTTGAGGTGGCATCCCACATCCCACAACTAGAAGGACCTGCAACTAGGATATACAACTGTGTGTGTGTGTGGGGGGGGGGAGGGTTTGGGGAGATAAAGCAGAAAAAAAAAAAAAGATTGGCAACAGTTGTTAGCTCAGGTGACAGTCTTTAAAAAAAAAAAAAATGGGCTCAATAATGGTATTTACCCGATAGGGTTTCATGAGGACTCGGTGTGGGATGATTTTTGTTACTATCTTGATTTTGTCTGTTGTCTTCGTAGTTATATGGAGGATAAGAGATGAGCCAGACCCTGAACCTTCGGTACCCTATGTGCTGCACTCATAATAACCCTAACTGGGATCTCTGAGTGCTTACCGGAACTGCTCTAAGTTCCTTATATGCATTAAGTCACTTAATTCCCAGAACACCCTGCCATTTTCCACATTTTGCAGATAATGAACCCGAGGTTTCCATCCACCCATTCCCTCATCTGCTCAGTTGCTCATCACATACCGTGCTCACCAGGTGCTCAGTAGCCTGGGCTTTGGGTCAGCCCACACTTGTCAGCATACCTGGCCCTCCTGAGCCAGCCAGATGTCTGGGCAGGCCTTGGAGCTCCCAGACCTGTCGCCGCACCCTGTTTCGGCCCCACCTGGCCGCCTTCCTTACCCTGCTGGGGAGCTCGGCAGCTGCCAAGGCTCGTCATTCTTCCCTCTGCACACCCAGTTATTTGGGTGCTGGCAAATGCCAGGCAAGTGAGGAGCCACAGCTTACACTACCCAGCTCCCTTACCCTCAAGGTGCGGGGTAGGCGTGGGGCAGGGAGCAGGGGAGAGACAGGGTGTCTCCTGGGCTCGGAATTGCTGAGACTGGACGCCAGCTGAGTCACGGCATTAACTCATCCAGACCCGGGGCTCGGGAGTACAAAGTGCCTGTGTGTCCCTCTGGACCCAGGGAGAGACATGGCATCCTTGCGACATGAGCAGCCAGGTGGCATCCTTTGCCCAGGCGCAGGGACAGTTTAGCTTGTTCTTCAAACTTAAATCAAGTGGTCCCAACTTCTCCCCTTATTCTGAACCATTTGTTCAGGACCCATCACGAGCTCAGGGAAGAGAGGGAGAGCCAGGCTTCCAAACACAAATTAAGAAATTAAGTCTCATGGGAATTAGCAGTGTTGCAGTCACCCAGAAGTGGCTTCTGGGCTCAAGAAGCTGAAGCCCAAATTTGGAAGTGCAGGCCTGAGAGGGGCTGCGGTGCCAGTCCTCAGTGAGTCGCCCAATGCCAGGCTTCTACTCTCCCACCACCTGTGCTGCTCTGTGTCGAGAAAGGAAATGTCCTATGTGAGAGTACTTCTAATAGAAGAAGAAGGTGAAAATAGGTAAAGAGGGGCCGGCCTGGTGGGCAGTGGTTAAGCGCGCACGTTCTGCTTCAGCGGCCCATGGTTTGCCGGTTTGGATCCCAGGTACGGACATGGCACCGTTTGGCAAGCCATGCTGTGCTAGGCGTCCCAGGTATAAAGTAGAGGAAGATGGGCACAGATGTTAGCTCAGGGTCAGTCCTCCTCAGCAAAAAGAGAAGGATTGGCAGCAGTTAGCTCAGGGCTAATCTTCCTCAAAAAAAAAAAAAAATTAGGTAAAGAATGTTATAAAGGACCCTGAAAATAATTTCCTACCCATTCAGGTAGCCCTGTGCTCCCTTGCAGGGCAGGCCCAGCGACCTGCAGAAAGGAGACAATGAGTCAGGCCTTAGGGCGCTTCCAGACCCTCCCTGGCTCCTTCCTCACCCGGGCATTATCATCTAACCTGCCTGTCCCACTCATGACTTCTTGTGACCAGAGACCAGGCCTTGACAGTGAGGTGGGTGGGGCCAGGGGCAGAGGTGAGAGGCTGCAGAGGCTGGGCCCTCATTTTCCTGTTTGGATGGCAGCAGGAGAAACCGGGATGAAGGCTGGAAAGGCCTCACAGAGCTTGGTCCCAGTCAGTCACTCTGAGGCTCACCACCAAGCGCTCCCTGAAACACCCCCTTCCACCTTTCCACCAGGCACCTGCTCTCTCTCCGAAGCAGGCTCAGTAGTGTGCGTCTCAGGAAGGTGGCTTGCACATGAGAGGAGAGAGTCTCAGACTTGCAACAAGCGTCTACTCCCGTCTCTTCTGTTCGTTAGCCAAGTAATCAAAAGCCACTCGCCCACCTCCATGAGCATGAGTGTTCTCACCCATGAAATGGGGCTAAATCCCACCCTGTGAGAGTCAAGTGAGAATGGGCACCTAGAAGGGAAACCAGACGGTGTCCCCAAAGTCAGTCCTCGGGAACCCAGGTCCTATGAGACGTTCCATGGAAAAAAGACTGTGTGGGCAAATAAGTTTGGAAAATGTTCTCTTGTCTCCTGAAATGCAGGCTAGCAGGTGAGGGACCCTGAGAAGCCCAGCAGTATAGAAGCCAGGTGGAAATTATTTAACTCAGGGTTTCCAGCACTTGACTCACGATTTCCGTTTTTTTTTTTAAAGAAGCATACTGTGCAGGAGGTGTTCTGAGTGCACTTTATGCACATATTAGGCGACCATGGTGTTTGGAAAATGGCCAATAGTCCACTTTCATGGGAGGAGAGGGCTCAACCAAGGAGAAGGGTGACAGCAGCCTGGAAATTAGGTGGGACTTCAACATGCTCCTGCACTGTGGGTGGAAACAGGCACTGACATTGACGAGTTAAAGGGCAATTTGACTACTCTGATTAAAATGCTAAAGGCTCTATCATTTATCTGGCAACGTCACTTCTAGGAACTTCTCCTATATAGGTATCTGCACTTAATATGTACAAGAATGGTTGCTGAAACATCACTTGTAAATTTCAAAAAAAAAGAAGAAGAAAACAACCTAGACGTCCTAGGGAAGTTTCAGTCTGTCTGTACACATAGTGATAGCCTGTGCCACTATGACAGACAAAGCTTGTCTATGTGCCCTGAAAGGCAAGACTTCCCAAATGTGAGCTTCAGTAAAAATGCAAGTTCCCTCTTACGTAAAAAAGAACCTTTTCTGCTCTCTCTCTCTGTGTATATACATGTATACATATATAATATATATGTCTTGTTTCGTTGTTTTTTTTTTTGAGGAAGATTAGCCCAGAGCTAACATCTGCTGCCAATCCTCCTCTTTTTTTAAAATTAAGATTATGATAGTTAACAACCTTGTGAAATTACAGTTGTACATTATTATTAGTCGTGTTGTAGGTACACCACTTCACCCTTAGTCCCCCCCTACCCCCCCTTTCCCCTGGTGACCACTGATCAGTTCTCTTTGTCTATTTGTTAACTACCACCTATGAGTGGAGTCATACAGAGTTCGTCTTTCTCTGTCTGGCTTATTTCATTCAACATAATACCCTCAAGGTCTATCGATGCTGTTGTGAATGGGACGACTTTGTCCTTTTTTATGGCTGAGTAGTATTCCATAGTATGTATATACCATATCTTCTTTATCCAATCATCAGTTGCCGGGCACTTAGGTTGGTTCCATGACTTGGCTATTGTGAATAATGCTGTGATGAACATAGGGGTGCATGGGACTTTTGGAATTGCTGATTTCAGGTTCTTAGGATAGATACCCAGTAGTGGGATGGCTGGGTCATAAGGTAGTTCTATTTTTAACTTTTTGAGAAATCTCCATAGTGTTTTCCATAGTGGCTGTACCAGTTTGCATTCCCACCAACAGTGTATGAGGGTTCCTTTTTCTCCACTGCCTCTCCAACATTTGTCACTATTGGTTTTGGAAATTTTTGCCATTCTAACAGGTGTAAGGATATCTTAGAGTAGTTTTGATTTGCATTTCCCTGATGATTAGTGATGATGAGCATCTTTTCATGTGTCTATTGGCCATCCATATATCTTCTTTGGAGAAATGTCTGTTCATGTCCCCCGCCCATTTTTTGCCAATTCTCCTCTTTTTGCTGAGGAAGACTGGCCCTGAGCTAACATCCATGCCCACCTTCCTCTACTTTACATGTGGGACGCCTGCCACAGCATGGCTTGACAAGCAGTGTGTAGGTCTGCACCTGGGATCTGAATTGGCAAACCGGGGCGGCTGAAGCAGAACGTGCGAACTTAAACACTGTGCCACTGGGCTGGCCCCTGTCTTGTTTTTTATATTTATGAATAATGCTTCAGTGAACATTCTTGTATTTATATTCCATGTAAGTACATATATAGGATAAATTCCTGGAAGTGAAATTGCCATACCAAAAGATATGCTGAGGAAGATTCGTCCTGAGCTAACATCTGTTGCCAGTCTTCCTCTGTCTGTGTGTCAGTTGCCCCGGCACAGCATGGCTTGAGAAGTGGTGTAGTTCTGTGCCTGGGATTAGAACCTGCGAACCCAAGTGGCCAAAGCAGAGAGCACAGAACTTTAACCACTCGGCCATAGGGCTGGCCCCCTCCAAAGAATTTGTTTTTTTAATTGGCACCTGAGCTAACAACTGTTGCCAATCTTCTTTTTTTTTCTTTTCTTCTTCCTTTCCCCAAAGCCCCCCAGGACATAGTTGTATATTCTAGTTGTGAGTGCCTCTTGTTGTGCTATGTGGGATGCTGCCTCAGCATGGCCTGGTGAGCGGTGCCATGTCTGTGCCTGGGATCCGGACTGGTGAAAACCCAGGCCGCTGAAGCAGAGTGCACAAACCCAACCACTCGGCCACGGGGCTGGCCCCCAAACAATATTTTAAGGTGTATATATGGATATACAGGTAGATAGAGATAAATATAGATATACAGATATAGACACATCATATATTTATGTATATATATGTATATGTATTCATTACAAATCTAAATATAAATGACATACATCTATATATGCATGTATACTTATATTATATATATATTTATAAAGGCACAGGAAAGGGTCTAGAAAGGTACATGACAAAGTTAATAGGGGCTGCTTCCTCTGAGGGACGCGGGAGTAGGAAGAAGGGTGGGGAGGACAGTGAGACGTGTGCATTTCCATGTTGTTTTTATTTTTTGCAGTGAACATGCGTTACTTTCGAAATTTTGAAAACTTATTTTTTTAATTGAGAGAAAAAAACCACTAAACCTAGGCTGAGAAGGATGGCTTTTCCTAGATAGCTAACTCAAAGCTTTGTTTTTTGCAGTCTGAAGCCATGTGTGTTTGTTATGAACATAAGCACCGAATGACTGATCCCGTTTCAATGGCTTGTGGTTTTGAAATGAAATCACATTTTGTTGGCTTGTTTGTATTTGAAAAATACTGAAGATCATAATATTGTATAACACACCATTTAAAAAATATCTTAAAAGAAAGAGGTCAGAGCTCTCTTTCCTAACCTGACCAGTCCTGTCTCGGGAAATAATCCTAACATAACACCCAGTGAATAGACTGGTGCAGATTCTTTTTTTTCTTCAAAGATTTTATTTTTCCCCCAAAGCCCCCCGGTACACAGTTGTGTGTTTTTAGTTGTGTGTCCTAGTTGTGGCATGTGGGACGCTGCCTCAGCATGGCTTGATGAGCGGTGCCATGTCCACGCCCAGGATTCGAACTGGCAAAACCCTGGGCCGGTGAAGTGGAGTGCGCGAACTTAACCACTCAGCCACCGGGCCGGCCCAACTGATGAAGATTCTTGGGCGCATTTTGAATGGAAGTATTGTGAACCTGTGGGGCACCCTCCAAGTTAGTCTGTTATTCGTTCCTAGTCCCTGGTCGCAGGGAGCACACAGCCTAGAGGACTGGTGAGCAGGGAATGCCTATTACCCTGTTCCCACCAGAAAGAAATGAGGGTCTATGTAGCCTCACATCTGTATGTTCACCATTGTGCCTGTCCTCCATCTCCTCTGGCATCACTGACCTTTCTGGGATTCTTTCCCATGCTTTTCAAGTGTATCCTTGAGAGGTTCATCTAGTGAGTTCTCTTGGTGGGGAATCGCTGTTTTTGTTTATCTGTGATCCTCTTTATTTTACTCTCATACCTTGCAAGGTAGTTTTGCCAGTTACACCATCCCAGGTTGAGAGAGCCTTTCTGCACTTTGTGGGGAGTACCTCTAGTCTCTCCTTGTTGCTGGTGAGCAGCCGCTAAGTCGTCCCTGTTTGAGTGCTCCAGCCTTCTGTTCAGCGTGTGCTTAAAATCCTGTGTCTTTGGTATTCCGCCCACATTATGTGCCCAGCTGTGGATTTCTTCTTATTTACTCTGCTTAGGATTCATGGGATTTCTTGGTTTTGTGGATTCAAGTTTTTCATCAGGCATTCTTTCTTTAAAAAATTACGTCTCCTCCATTCCGTCTATTCTTTCCTTCTGGGACTCAAATTTGCTCTCATTAGACCTTCTCATTATGCTCTGTTTCTCTCTTTCCACCTCCTTCATACTCTCCTGATAAGAATACGTATGATAAGTATGTGTCTTACTGTTGTATCCTAAATAATTTCCTAACATTTCTCCAGCGCATTATTTTTTCAGTTGGGTCTAATCTGTAATTTAACCCATCAATTGAGTTTTAGATTTCAACAGTTATATTATTCCTTTTTACAAAAATAAATGAGTTCTGTGGAAAAAGAAGGGCCCTCTCCAGAGGTGTCAGCAAAGGTGAAGACATGTGCAGGACTGGGAGAGGAGACCTGGGTTGGAGGGATGGGGGTATTGCCCAAGCCCATCCTTTATAAATGAGAACTCTGAAGTCCAGAGAAGTTAAGTGTTTTGCTCAGGGTCCCACAGCTAGTTAGGGGTAGAGCCAGAAATGGAATGCAGGCCTTCTTATTTCTTGATTAGAGTCTAGCAATTGGTCAGGACCATCCAAGGGGGAAGGGGTTAGGCATTGAAATGGTTGAGGTGACTCACCCTGTATCATCCACAATAAACCATGAATGAAGTATAAAGACACCCAACAAAGATCTGATGTTTTTCCATGCTGACTACTTTGATGCATTTATTACAAACATACACTGACAATCCACCCCCATGCCCAGCTTTTTGTTTCCTGCTCTGGTGCCATTGCTTTGTGGTACATGAAGCACACCCTTGGACTAGCCCATTGGGAACTGCATCCTGAACAAGGAACAGCCACAGCTTTGCCTACACTCAGGGCAGGCAGGATGCCCTTAAATGCAGCTGGAAGCCAGGGCGGGGTGGAGGGCTCCTGCAGCGCCCCCAGCCCCTCCCAGTTACTGATTCGGGAGAAAACAAGCCGGAAAGCAGATGCTTGAGGAGGCTAACCTGGAGCGTCATCGCCATCTGGTGGCGTAACCCGGCTATGGCAGCGGTCGCGGGGCGGAATGAGAGAACAAAGGAGGCCTGTGGGTGGAGGCACCAGGCTGGGCGATTTGACTTCGAAGAAGAGCTGGGCCGCTCTGTCCGTCACCGGAAGGGGCTTCCTCCTGGAAGAGGTGAGCTCCCTGTCCTAGGAATGTTCAAGCAGGCGGCCCTACACTGGGCTTTACCTGACTCCGAGGCGTTATCAATTGGAAATCAGAATGGCCAAGGTCTTACGATCTTAGAATCAAGGTAATCCCCACTCCCAACCCTGCCGCCAGGTCACAGTCACACAGAGGCTGAGGATCTGCCCGAGATCTCCCAGCTCGCCCCGGCCGCTGTTTCTGTCTTCCATGTCGCTCCTCCGCCCCCCTCCGTGTGCGTCGCCTTTGTTCACCAAGGTCCTCAGCGACATTCCATTCTGGCCACAGGCAGCAGAGGTTTACCTTATCTCTCCAGTCCTCCCCGGGGCACACGGCCTGTGGCGCCACTCCCTCCCGGTCTCCCTGACCCGCATGCTGACATCCTGTTCTCCCGCGTCTCACTCTGGCTCCCTGCGGTCCCCACGCCCCACTCTGGACCTCTCTTCAACTGCAGTTGGGATGCTTGGGACCAGTTGCTGTCACCAGCCTGGATATTTCTCTGGAGCAATCCCCTCACGTTCATCCCCGACCACTGAGGCATCTGGACAGTCCACTTCCGAAACCCTTCCTGTCCACACAGGAGCTCAGCATGGCTGTCCCCGCCTCTAAAAATGTTTTCTTTTGAAATAATTTCATACTTACAGGAAAGTTGAAACAATTGTAAAAACAACTTCCTTATACTCTTTACCAAGAGTCATTAACTTTTAATAGTTGCTTTCTCCTATTTTTCTGTCTCTGTCTCTCTTACACACACACACACACACACACACACACACACACACACATACAATTTACATCTTTTCCCCCCCATTTAACCATTTAGAAGATTATCATAGTCCTTAACCTTAATATCAGTGTATTTCCGGAGAAAAAGGATATCCTTATATAATTATCAAATTCATGAAATTTAATATTGAGACAATATTTTAACCATATTTCAATTTTGTCAGTTGTCTCCAAAATGTCCTTTATAGCACTTTTTTGGGGTTTGTTTTTTGGTTTGGTCCAGGATCCCATATTTCATTTATTTGTCATGTGTCTTGAGTGTCCTTCAATCTGGAACAGTTCCTCAGCCTCTCTTTGTCCTGAATGGCACTGACATTTATGAAAACAGGCTACTAATTTTATAAAGTTCCTCAACTCAGATATTTCCTTTCCTCTTATATTTCTTGCTCTGAGCGCCAATGGTCTACGCAGTTCTTCAGGTTAGGAGCCAGGACATTATCCTGGGTCCCTCCCTCTCCGTCACTCCCACTCACCCATCACAGGTCCTAGTGCCCAATGCCCTTCTCTCCCATGCCTGCAGCTTCCGCTGGGGCTGTGCCCTCATCCTTCCTCACCAGCCAACCAGCTTCCACCCTGCCCTCAGCGCCTGTACTGCCTCACACAGGCTGGCTGCTGGGTGTGGTCCAAGGATCGGTAGCATCAGCAGCTTGTTTAGAAAGGCAGAATCTCAGGCCCCCTCCCAGGCCTACGGAATCAGAATCTGTATTTTAATAAGTTGCCCAAGTGTTTCTTCTGCTCCATTTTTGAGAAGTCCTGCTCTCAGATCCCTGAAGCTCAGCCTCCTCAGCCCCATATTCAAGGTTTTTGGAGTGTCCGCCTCCACCACCCCTGCCCCCAAGCTTCATTTCTTATTCTCATCTACATTCATGAATGTGTGGTATTTCACCTTTGCACCGTCTATTCCTTCTTCCTGGAATGCCCTCTGTCTCCTAAGACTCCTACTCAAGATTCGGCTTAAACATCACCTCCTCTGTGCTTCCTGCCATTCCTCTTGAGCAGTTTCCTCTGGACCTCTCTGTCTTTATCCTAGCTTCTGTTACGTGGAAGTGTTACTCCCCAGGGCTCCTGATCTTTAAGTGACGATTTCTCCCACTGGTTGGTGAGCTCCTTGACGGAAAGCCTGCATTTTATACACCTCCTTATCCTCAGTGCCTGGCACAATTCAAATGTTTGTTGAATGAGCATATGAAAGAAATAGCTCTTATTCCACAAAGGCCTTCTTCCAAGTAGATCTGAAGTGGGTATTGGGGTATCCAAAGGGCCGTCCAAATACCCGAGCCACCGAATGTTGGGACAGGGGTGGCCACAGGGGAACATCAACTTCAAATGCCCTCGTTATCCACGAGGAAAGGCCCCAGAGAGGGAGAAGTGCCTTACTGCAGAACCTTCTGCTGGAGAGGTGTGGCCTGAGTCACTATTGACTCACCCTTTGCCCTTCCTGGAGCCAAGTGCCCTTACCTGGCTCAGTGTGAGAAGGAGAGTACTAAGTGAGTAGCAGATGAATGTGCACAAAATGGAGATATTTATGTAAAGTTTTAAAACATGAAAAACAATTCTGTCTTCTTGCTTAGGAAATGATCATAATGCCAGTGAAGGATAATTGTTGCCTTGAGGGAGATGGGGAGAGGAGAGTTTCTGACCAAGTTGGGGCAGGCAGGGGGCTTCAGCCATGGTGTTTATTTTTCAGCTGGTGTGTGGAATGTGAATATTGAGTTATTATTATTATTATTTTTGGTGAGGAATATTGTTGCTGAGCTAACATCTGTGCCAATCCTTCTCTACTTTATGTGGGACGCTGCCACAGCGTGGCTTGACAAGCGGTGCTAGGTCTGCGCCCAGGATCCAAACCTGTGCACCCTGGGCCGCAGAAGCAGAGCATGCGAACTTAACCACTATACTGGGCCGGCCCCCTGAAATATTTTTTATATATCCTTACATACTGTAAGAATTCTTATCTGAACCAAGGGATCATGCCCTGCACAGTTGTCCCCAAATTCTTTAATGAGTTAAGTCTTGCCCAAGGTTCTCAGTTAACCTGCTCTCAACCTTGTGTCCATAAGTTTTTCTATAGTAAATGCAAACTCTTTGCATGGCAGGCTTCCAGCTCTAACAAGCAAGGTTCAGAGGGCAGGGTACATTCTAGAAACAGAATCTTGCCCTATTATTGGAGCATAAGATGAACACAGGATGAGGCTGGGTTATGCCTTAGCTTATGGGCTAGAGTTCAGGTTTCATTTTATAGGTAACAAAGAACCATTACATTCCCAAGTAAGAATGAGTTGACCTAATTAGATGTTTTAGCAAGTTGATTGTGGCCACAGTAGGCCAGACAGGAGACCAGCTGGCTTTTGCAATAATCCAGAAGTATTTCCTGCTCAAAGTAAATCTAAAAAGCAAAGTCCAGGTGAGGTGAGGAAGAGAAACAAGATTGGTTCTGAGTAGATACTGTTGAAGCTGTGTAATGGGCAGGAAAGGAGTTCGTTATTTTACTTTTATGTTTGAAGTTCTCCATGATTAAAAAAAGCAGTAATCTTGTAGAAATCATAAATATACACATATACAACAAATTTAAAAAACCCTAATTACAAGAATGGATACTTGGCAAACTTTTTCACACGTGAACTAGAAAGGTGCTGTGTGTCAAATAATTTGGATAAAAGATGAGTTCAACTCATACAACTGAACACCAACAAAAACAAACAGCCTGATCAAAAAATGGGCGGTGGGGGGCGCGGGGGAGAGGGGGACCGGCGCCGTGGCCGAGGGGTTGTTTGCACACTCTGCTTCAGTGGCCCAAGGTTTCACCGGTTCAGATCCTGGGCGTGCCTGGCACCACTCATCAGGCTATGCTGAGGTGGTGTCCCACATGGAACAATCAAAAGGACTTGCAACTAGAATATACAACTATGGGGGCCAGTCCAGTGGCACAGTAGTTAAGTGCGCGCATTCCGCTTTGGTGGCCCGGGGTTCACTGGTTCTGATCCCAGGTGTGGACATGGCACTGCTTGACAAGCCATGCTGTGGTAGGCATCCCACATAGAAAGTGGAGGAAGATGGGCATGGATGTTGGCTCAGGGCCAGTCTTCCTCAGCAAAAAGAGGAGGGTTGGCAGCAGTTAGCTCAGGGCTAATCTTAAAAAAAAAAAAAAAGAATATACAACTATGTACTGGGGGGGTTTGGGGAGAAGGAAAAAAAGGAGAAGATTGGCAACAGATGTTAACTCAGGTGCCAATCTTAAAAAAAATTTTAAAAAAGGGCAGAGGATATGAACATTTTTCCAAAGAAGATATACAGATGGTCAATAAGCACATGAAAAGATGTTCAACATCACTAATCATCAGAAAAATGCAAATCAAAACTATACTAAGATATCACCTTACAACTGTTAAAATGCCTATAATCACTAAGAATAAAAATAACAAATGCTGGAGATGGTGTGGAGAAAAGGGAACCCTCGTACACTACTAGTAGGAAGGCAAACTGGTGCAGCCACTATGGAAAACAGTATGGAGACTCCTCAAAAAACTAAAAATAGAAATACCATATGACCCAGCTATCCTACTACTGGGTGTCTACCCAAACAACTTGAAATCAACAATCCTAAGTGACCTATGTACCCCTGTGTTCACTGCAGCACTATTCACAATAGCCATGACATGGAAACAATCCAAGTGCTCATCAACTGATGGTTGGATAAAGACGTGATACATACATACAATGGAATACTACTCAGCCATAAAAAAGGACAAAATCATCCCATGTGCAACATGGATGGACCTGGTGGGTATTATGTTAAGTGAAATAAGCCAGAGAAAGACAAGTACCATATGACTTCACTCATATGTGGAAGATAAACAAACACATGGACAAAGAGAACAGTTCCGTGGTTACCAGGGGAAGGGGAGTGGTGGGTGGGCACAGGGGTGAAGGGGAGCATGTATATGATGACAGACAAGAAATAGTGTACAACTGACATATCACAATGATGTAAACTATTATGAACTCAATAAAAAAAAAACCCACATTAGTTCAAGGAAGTTAGTACATGGTGCAGAAATAGATGAAGAGCTGAAATATAACTTCATTCTGAAATACTGAGAAGAAGCAGCACATCTAAATTAACATTTCATATGTGCTTTTAAAGATTTTATTTTTCCTTTTTCTCCCCAAAGCCCCCTGGTACATAGCTGTGCATTTTTAGTTGTGGGTCCTTCTAGCTGTGGCATGTGCGACGCTGCCTCAACATGACCTGATGAGCGGTGCGATGTCTGTGCCCAGGATTCAAACTGGCAAAACCCCAGGCCGCTGAAGCAGAGTGCGCGGACTTAAACACTCAGCCACGGGGTCGGCCCCCATAAGTGCTTTTAAATATGTACAGACACTGTTAATTACAAGTAGACGTTTGGCTATTTCCACCATGAAACCTAAGGTTCATGTGGTCTAATGTCATGAGGAATAGTCTTGTCTCGGGAAGGTACTGTAATATGGGATGAGTTAGAGTACAGCCATAGGATTTTACATGCAGTTGAAAGCCATCTCTATATACATAATCTTTATGTACTTTCAAAAAGAGTGTGACAATAGTGGGAGTAGGGTGGGGATGCTTAGACCTGCAGTGTCCCTCTGGAAGGGTTAAAATGGGGGCTACATAAGGGAAGGCTTGTGTTTAATGTGAACCCTTTGGTCTCTGTGGATGTGCTGTCTCCTCCAAGTCTTCCTAACATGACAGTAATACTCACTGGAAATTGGTGGTACAGGGTCTTCTTTTCTTCACGGTCTTACAATTTTTTTTAAAAGGCTGGAATAATACCTCTACTATAGATGCAAATCAGAAGGGAACACAATATTTAAATGAAACTTGACTTGACCATGGGTGAAATATTTCAGATTTTAGCATTTGCTGTGTGTTTTGGAAGATTAAAAAAAAAAAGGAACACAAGTTACTTTCTGTTTCGGGCACCACTCTATTTTGTAATAGACTTTTGCTCCAGCTGTTATCCCTTCTGGCAATAGCCCCCCAACATCACATTTGCAAGGTTCTTTGGTTGCATGTGGGCCCAAGACCTGCCAACACCTGTTCTATTTCATTCTATAGTATCCTCTGGCTCCTTCAGAACACAACTGAAACTCCTATCTCATTTAGGGTCCCTCCTTTGGCCTGCTGCTTAATCCATATGAATTAAAAGATCTCATAAGGCAATGTCAGTGGTTCACGCAAGCTATTGATGTCCCTATTTCATCTTGCAAATCAATCTGAATCACAAGTTTGTTTTAGGACTCAGGGTAATAACTGGAGGCCATCCCAGGCACCACTGAAGCCAGGCCAAGTAAGAGCCCTTTGGCCTCTTGAGCAAATGTGGCTGCCCCAGTCACTGGTTTTAGTCAAGTGCGGTCCCAGAACCTTAAAAGGAAACACAATTTCCTTTAAATCCATCAAGAACTAGGCAGAGAGCATGGGTTCAAGGTTGTTTTTATTTTCAGAGCCTGCAACAGTTGGTTAGCAGTGCTAGCTAAGCTGGTACAACCTGAAGGCCATCCCACCTCCCTTTTCTGGCATTCAACCAGCAGAATCCCTGCGAACAAGATTAGAGACCAACTGAGATGTGTCTCAATGTGTGTGGGGGAAGAGGCCTTCTCCCTCTCCTCTCCTCCCCACATATTTTTCTAACAAGATTGTTTTACAGCCAAATGCAGCTCAAACCCATAACATAGCAACCAGTTATCTCCAACATCACTGATTCCCTCCCCACCCCCAGAATAAGAAGCCAAGTCACGAGGGGAGACTGACTTGTGTTTAAGAAAAACTTGGCTACACCCCAGTGGAGCAAAGATGGTAAGGAAAACTGGTGCCTAAGGGTAGGGATGAGCAGGAACCAAACAGGCCTGTCTGGAATCAATCAAGTCCGCCCCAGCTCCTTGGGAGGTGTTCCTTTGAGACCCCCACTTCCATGGGGTCAGATGAGGGGCAACTGATGATGATCTATCATTCCCTGTCCCTCAAATTAAAACATGATAATCTCAAAGTTTTACCTTCAAAACCCACCACGCTGCCTCCTAAGAAACACATTCTAAACAGTCATCTCTATGCCAGCACCCATGTCCTTCTCCTAATGCCCAGGGCTTCCAGCCCCTCTCCCCACCCTTGGGTGGCCCAGCCAACACCGATTTGATACTCCTTGACTCATAAAATGACTGTTTTTTAAAAATGAAAATAAAAGCTATCAAAGAGTATCAGAATAACAGAAGGAAGACACTCAGCGTCTACTCCCCTCCCCATCCTGCAGAGCCCACCCCTCCCTGCCTCCTACTCTGGGACACCTACACTATCATGTTCCAACACTGACCTGGGGGAGTAGGGGTGGGGCAGTGGCAGCTGCCTGAAGTGCTTTCCTGACTGTGACTCCTAGACCAGCCAACATCATAGGGACTGGGGAGAGGAAGAGCGCGTCACCCCTCAAAGAGATCTCAGCGGCCTTCGAGGTAGGTCTGGGAGGTTTAGCTTATGTCCTGTAGCCACGCCTGAGTCCAGTGCCTGCTCCCACCAGTGTCTCAGTCCTTGGCTTTAGATAGCAGCAGCCCCAGTGCCGCAGCACCTCCTGGGGGTGACAGAGCTCCCAGTTCTCTGTCCCACAACTCTCAAGTCGTCCTCTCCTTCCCCCGTCCTTTGTTTTTTTTTAAATAAAAAACAGAGGTAGTCCCTGGGATGGTAAAACCCTACCTAGAATGGCAGTATTATGACTCAAGCAGTTAAATAAAAGTCTTCAGGAGTTAAAAAAAAAGAAAAGAAAAAAGAAAAGTGATCGCTGAAGTTGAATAAATTAAAGATATGGGTTATCCCACAAACACCGTTCCTTCCCAGGCTGTCTTTGGTATTTGGCCAGCAGCATTTCCATTTGTGTTACTTCTCTCCACTTCACTGTCCTGACCCTTCTCTCATGAGAGAAGGCCAGTGCCCAACAAGGCCCCAGGTGATTCATCCAACTGTGGGGGATGAGGAGTCAGAACATCTTGACCTGGTGCTCAGAACTGTGCTGTGGCACACGACTTCCTTGGCAGAACGTGCTGGTGCAGAAGGAGGTCATCTTACAGGGACAGAAGAGGCATAGCCAGCAGGATGCTTTGGGCTCCAACCTTAGGAGTGTGGGAGGTAGGTTTAAGGGGTGGAAGCCCCAGGCCTTCTCTCCAAATGTCACACAGCTGGCCCCTCTGCTTAAGTTTCTCTGCAGCAAAGAGGAAGTGGGGAGGGATGGAGGGAGGCTCAGGCTGCTGCTGTCTGGCACCACCACCCTCAGAGCTTCTTCAGACGGCTGTACATTTCCCTTTTGCTCTTCTCCCCTGCCCAGGTCCGGCTCTTGGTGCGGAACTTCTTCAGGTCTTCTTTAAAGTCCTCGTGGTGCATGGGCCGGTAGCTGGGGGGCTCACAGTGAGACTGGCAGATAAGAGGATGAGGTCAGGGTACACCTGCTCCACCTTCACAATCCTGCTCCCTCCCTGCCTGGGGCTGCAATGCAGACCTGATCAGTGGGTTCTAGGGCCCTTCTTTGTGCAGGGCAAGTCCACAGACCTCTGGCAAGAAATAGCCACGACCATGAGACAGATCCAACTGTCCAACCTGGGTGAGGGGTGGACCATGCTCTCCAGAGAGCTCAACTTACCTGGCATTTCAGGAAGAACTCCTTGTATCCACCCTTCAGGACATACAGCTCAGGGTAGTGGAGTTTGGGGTACTCATTACCCAGCCGATCTCTCTCTCGCACGTACCGGCACCTATAGCAGAAGGCCAAAGCAAGGTTAGCTCTTCCAACATAGAGAAGTATGAAGACAATCACACAGTGAAAGCAGTGGTTGTGGCTTAAGTACTTCTTACACACATCTTCCCAACTGTACATTTACTTTTAGAAACTGTCAAGTTGTGAGTTCCTGGCTATGTGTGATCTTTAGGAACAATGTTCACAGCCAGAGCCACTGCCTTGTATTGGAAGGTAGACAGTTTCTCCTCCAACTTTCCTTTCTCTAAGTTAAACAGCCCTAGCATCTGACCCCTACTGGGCATCGCCCTGTTGCCACCCGCAGCTAATCTGCGGTGACAGCCTCTGAGTGAGCTGTCCACTGCATTCTCTAGCCCTGCCACATTCCCTTGCCTCCTCCTTGATCGGTGCCTCCCGTACCTCCCTCTATCCAAAGGGGCTTCTTTCTTCCTTTGACTTTGAAACAGGCTGAGCTTGCTCCCGCCTCAGGGCACCTATTTGCATCCTATGCCTGGACTGAATACTTTTCCCCATATCCTCACCTGACTGTTGGCTCCTCACTGCCCAACGCATGGTACAAAAGCCAAAACCCTTACAGTAGCCTACAGCTTGTCATCCCCACCCCCTGCTGCTCTCCCTGTCATTCTCCACTCTAGCCACTATCGCCCCCTTGCTGTTCTAACCTGCCTGGAGCTCCCACCTCTGGTCTTCTTGTTCTCTGAAGCACCTTCTAACATATTGTATAGTTTACATATTTATCATGTTGTCTGCCTCCTGCCACTCTAAAATGTAAGCTCGTTGAAGGCAGGGGTTTTTGTCTGTTTTGTTCACTGCTATTCTCCCCAGTGCCTAGAACAGTATCTGGCACACAAGAGGCAATGGTAAGTATCTGTAGAGTGAATAACTCCACTCGTGAATGAACATTAGGCCTTGCTCAAATCCACCTCTTCAGGTGATCATGGTTTTGTACTAATGCAGGGCAAAGTCCTCATCCTTAGGAGACAGATGCTGAAGGACTTGGGGAGACAGTCGCATGTGCCAAATTCTTGCTGCAGGTGTGTGTGTATAGTTATGTGTGTGCAAATGTGGCAAAATATTAGCAACTGATGACATCAGGTAAAGCATGTACAGGGAAATGGTTTGAGCTTTGAAAAGGTTCAAAATCAAAAGGTGGCATAAGAACACGCCTGTGAGAAGTCTCTCTCGGACCACCCTGGTTGAAGCTCCACTCCTGCTGCCCCACCTGTCTCTAAGTGTCTGTCCCTCTTTGGTTTCTCAGCACTTGTCACCATCATCTTACGTCTCTCCACGGGAACCTCCCCCGCAGCAAGTCCTTGTCAGTCCGGCTCCCTGCTGCACCTTCTGTGCCTAACAGTGCCTGACACATTCCAGGCTTGCAGTCCTTTCTGAATGCACAGGGATAATGATGGGCAGCTGGTTGGCCCTATCCCAAGCTTTTCAATACCACCACTCACTTCTGACCACATTTTTCAGCACCAGTCCTATTACCATTAATGAGAGTGGAGGATGCTGTTGGAGCATCAGAATATTATTTTAAATCTTAAGTGAACGTTGTTTTATTGTAATTATACTTTCATCTATTTTGGCATAAAATATACCTTTGGGTAGTAAATTATAACTGGGCCTTAGACACCAAAATCCTCATAGAAGTTCTTGCTAATAAGGAGTGTATGTGTGTGGGAGGGTATTTCTTTTCACCCTAATATGGCAGTAACATGAAACTACACAACCCACTACTTCACAAAGCTGGACTTGACAAATGTTTGAAAGCATCACCTCAAGTTTTGCGGTTGAGGACTTCACACTTTTCTGGCACTTGCATAAAGAGCAACCACATTGTACTTGAAGGATATCATCTGAGAACAGCAGCCCCATAGGTAGAACTAAGGACAACTAAGGACTGTGGGGGAAACTGGAAGAGCCAGAGTTTAGCTCAATATAACGGAAGGACTAACAGTGAGCCACACCCAGCAGAGGGAAGGACAACTCAGGACTCGGGGTGAGGAAGCAGAGGCCAGATCCTCAGAGGATACTGTGTGAGCAACACTAGTACCACAGACAGCCTGGACTGGAGAAGCCCACCAGCTCTTTGCAACTGAAACTGTCAGGTCAGGCCTATAAACTACATTCAAGGAAGCTGTTCATAAAATCAATCAATTGCTAAATAGATAAGAATTTGAGAACACATCTGTTACACCTGAATTTGTACTTTTATAAGACTGTGTATTTACATGATATGTGTGTAGGCTCAGGCATGGAAATGACTTGTGATGTCCAATAGGACGTTGCAAGTGTGAGCCATATACCACCATGTCCCACAGGAGCACTGTGGGGGCCACGCTGCAGAGCCCAGTTCTGTGTGATACTCACATGCGAGGGCCTCGCTCAGAAGAAAACTCGCAGTGGAACACAACGATGACGCGCTTGCCATCAGTAGGTACGATGGGCTTCTTGAGTAAGAAGTCTTCAACGTCCTCTTCCATGTGCAAGTTCACTGCCCCCTGTGAAGGCACCAGAGACTCTTGGCACCTGCACATCTCACACTTGCAGTAATGATTCTGCAAGAGTGATCTTTAAACAGGCACCTCAAATTCTGTTATGACTGTGCACTTTATGAGTGGTATTTTTTTAATGTTTTAAAAAATTTTTTTCTTTTGAGGAAGATTAGCCCTGAGCTAACATCTGCTGACAATTCTCCTCTTTTTGCTAAGGAAGACTGGCCCTGAGCTAACATCCATGCCCATCTTCCTCCACTTTCTATGTGGGACACCTACCACAGCACGGCTTGCCAAGCAGTGCCATGTCCACACCTGGGACCCGAACCGACGAACCCTGGGACACCAAAGCAGAACAAGTGAACTTAACCGCTGTGCCATGGGGCTGGCCCAATGAGTGGTATTTCTGAATTTGGGGACTCTCAAAAGCCATAAGACAGTGGCAAACACTAACACTGTATTTAAAGTACCTCCTTACTATTTTTCAACACTATTATATTGGTTAAAAGATTAAAATGGCACAACCACATACTGTCTTCCTGGGAAAGTTGTGTCCCAACACCCCCTTCACCAGGCAGCTTAACACAATTACAAGCTTAAGAGGCATCACTAGGCCCAGCACAGACTGGGAAATGTTGCCAGAGAATGGCTTCTCCCAGTCAGGAGCCCTGGGATGTTCAGGCATGGCTTAGAAATCAGTGTGTGCCACCTAGAATTGCCCTTGATGGTGACAGTGTGAGGGACAGAAGAGGAAGCACTTGCTATACAATGTGGTAGCGAGCAATGTAGACCAGGGAACATTCTTTCAGTGCACCAGCAGTCAAATGCCTTTCACACGCACTGCCAGCATGCGAGCTAATAAGCAGCCAGGTGTTACCACACCCCCTTTTAAAAAATCACAGATGCTATCTAGGGCTCCTTCTATGCCCCCCACGACAGCAGGGCTTGACAGCAACACTCAGGAATCCATACCTTAATGTGGCCTCCCTCATATTCATATGGGTATCGGCAGTCAATGATAACAAACTCTTTAATGAGGTTGGCAAACTTGCCATTCAACACAGATGCCATCTATGGAGAGAAAGCCAAGGAAAATTAACTTTGGCCACCAGCAACAACCAGATTCAAATATCCTATGTGCTGAAGGTTCCAAAGGGATGACTTACAATTTCTGGAGAGATGTATTTTAAATCCTGATGCTTGCCAGCAACTGTATGAAAAAGATAACCCTTAAAAAAAGGAAAGAGATACTTAGGAAATCTGAAAGCCTATAAATACAACCTTTATACCGCTTGCCTGCCTGGTAAGAGTCAGCTTTAAAAAACAACCTTTAACTTAATAGTTAGTACATGCTAGTTACTTGTCTAGGCACTTCATTTAACATCCTGACATTTAATTTTCACACAAACCTATAAGGCATATCATTTCCATTTTCAGATACATCAAACCTAAGCACTGTATCCAAGGTCAGCCAGCTAGGAAGCCAGATTTGAATACAGAAGCCTCAGGTAGTTTCCTTTTCCTCCTGCTTTTGTCAGGACTCCTCATCCCAGCAGCCTGACTGTGAATAGCACTTGAAGAACACAGTGTGGAGTGAACTTCACTCATTTCCTGAGCACCTGCTATGTCCAGTATGGTGCCAGACATTGGAGATGGGAAAAATGAGGCCTGGCCCAGCCTTGAGGGGGAAGATGGGTACGTCAGCAATTACTCATGAGGGCGACCAGCTGAGTCAAGTGTTCGCCCATCCTTATGGCCATGTGTGGGTTCATTATGACAAACACAACCAAATGCTTCAATTCAAGCAGAAAGTTCCACTAGCAAGGGCATACCCAGGTTTTTCCTTGCTCTTCCCTTCAGACTAGAATTGTCTTCTATTTTTAACCCACTTATCTGTCCCTGTTCCTTCAAAACCCACTTGGCTGAAATATCTACGGTTCAGACTCATACCTTCCCCAATCCTCTAGCTGAGACAAAGCCCCTCTTATTTCTCTTAGCCTGCTGCTTACATTGCACTGACATTTATTTCAATCTACCATGTGGTAGACGTGGTTCTTGTCCACATGGTACAACAGGTCTTACTGACCATGTGTTAAATTTTTTGAGGGAAGGAACTGTATCTCATTTTGGAATCTCTGCCAAACACAAGTGCTTCGATAAAGGGGCTGGCACTGCTCATCAAGCCACGCTGAGGCAGCGTCCCACATGCCACCACTAGAAGGACCCACAACAAAGAATATACAACTACATACCCGGTGGCTTTGGGGAGTAAAAGGAAAAAATAAAGAAAAAAAAAATCTTAAAAAAAAAAAAAAGTACTTCGATAAATGTTAGCTAAATTAATGAATGAAAGATTCATCTGGTAACCTTCAAGTCACATGTAATTAAACAAGCTACTGCTGACACATTCCCTGACCCACCCTCATATTTCACCTACAGCTCAAAGGCAGCCAGCTCCTCCCCGGAGCAAATCCACGTTAGGCCACCTGCAGATCTTCCTCTGGACTTCCCTGGGGGCCTTTTCCCTTAAAGGCCATGCTTCTCTGGACAATGGAGAAATTCAGTCTCAACCCTGAACCTTCTAAGATAACCTTTTGGTATATAGATTTGCAGTGAGGCTTAAGTTTATTTCTGCTTCTTTATACATTCCTGCATTACTGTTTTGTAATCAGAAACACAGTTCCCAGAGAGCCTTGACTTTGGGTTGGTGAGCAACTCCCTACCTGAAACCTCTGATCAGCACCAGTAAGGTCTACAGTTCCACAGAGACCAAGATACACCTGATCATGAGTTTGTCTCTTTATCTTAACAAAATTTCAAACTATGTCCTCTTGGGGGCACCCCAGGAGCCACCTCAGGAAGGCTGAGGGGGGTTCTAGGTAACCCCTCCAATTCCGCATCACACAGCCAGAGCAGCTCTGCTTGCAATTACCTTGGAGAAATCTCCTATGAGGTCCCTTGGGTCATTATCCAAAATGTTCTCAATGGTCCCTTTTGGGGAGGATGCGAGGGATAAAGATTGATGTAGAATCTGTAACAAGTCAAAGGTGGAGAGTGAGGCCAGGGTTCTGAATAGGACTTTTGAAAACATTCATCTAAATATGCCATAAGGAGGAGACTGAAATGTTAATGTCTATATTTAGCAAATAAGAGATTTTGCCTTATTTGACTGAATCTAGAGTGAAAAAAAGAATATGGGTTACTGACTAGGTCTACTATTATTTTAGTGTCTAATTGAATAATTTTTCCTTTTTTTTAAAAAAGGAGGATTAAAATTAGGGCTTAGCCTAAAAAAGCATGTTTTAGCTCTATCCACTGAGAAGCTCCAGGGGTGCAGTGAGCGCCCCTAGAGGACAGTGCGCTCTCTAAACACTATTTTACACTAAATGAAACCAGGGCTTTTTGAAGAAGTGATTGACTCCAGGTTGGGACAAGAAATGTACAAGATAAACCTGGAACACCTTGCGGTGGTAGCAAAGAAGCTCTCAGACTTCTAAGGACAAGTCAAAAGGGCTAATCATGGGGAGGTAAGGATTTCTTAAGCGCTACACAAAAAGCACTAAATATAAATAGAAAGATTGATACATTGAAGAATTTAAAAATCAAGAAATTCTGTTCATCAAAAGAACAAGATTAAGTAAGAGAAAAGGTAAGCCAGAGTAGAAGACACATTAATCTAAAAAAAGACTCATCTTTGGAAATAAAGTACTGCCAGAAACGAGAGACAACCCAATAGAAAAATGGGCAAAAAACACGGACAAGTAACACAGAGAGGAAAATCTAGGACAAAGAGGAAGGACTACCAGGGAAATGCAAATTAAGATCAGAGATGCCACACACTCACAGAATGGTTACAATTAAGGGGACGAACAACACTAAATACTAGTGAGGATGTGTAAGAACGGGAACTCTCACACACTGCTGTGAGTACAATCACTTTGGAAAACTACTTGGCAGTGTCTACTAAAGCGAAACACATGCCTAGCCTAGGACCCAGCAGTTCCATGAGAAAGGAAAGTGTATATTTAAAAAACAAAAAGTAAAATATGGTCAAGTGATATTTGACAAGGGAGCCAAGAATACTCAATGGAGAAAAAATGGTCCCTTCAATAAATGGTGTTGTGAAAATTGGATATTCCCATGTAAAACAATGAAACTAGATCCCTACCTTACACCACTCACAAAAATTAATTCAAAATGGATTAGACTTAAATGTGAGACTAGAAATCATAAAACTCCTAAAATAAAACATAGGAAAAACTTCCCTGACATGGGTCTTGGCAATGATTTTTTGGATATGACACCTAAAGCATGAGCAACAAAATAAAAAATAAAAAAGTGGGAGTACATCAAACTAAAAAGCTTCTGCAGAGCAAAAGAAACGATCAACAAAATGAAAAGATAACCTATGGAATGGGAAAAAATATTTGTGAACCATGTATCCGATATGGGGTTAATATCCAAAATATATAAAGAACTCATACAACTCAATTCAAAGAAAACCCAAATAATCCAATCAAAAACGGGCCAAGGACCTGAATAGACATTTTTCCAAAGAAGATATACAAACAGCTCACAGGTACTTGGAAAGGTGCTCAACATTACTAATCATTAGGAGAATGCAAATCAAAACCGCAATGAGATATCACCTCACACCTCTTGGAATGGTTATCATCAAAAAGACAAGAGTGGGGCTGGCCCAGTGGCCTAGTGGTCAAGTTCAGCATGCTCTGCTTCAGCAGCCTAGGTTCAGTTCCCAGGTGCAGACCTATACCACTTGCCAGTAGCCATGCTGTGGTGGCAACCCACATACAAAATAGAGGAAGACTGGCACCAGATGTTGGTTATGGGCAAATCTTCAAGCAAAAACAGGAGGATGGGAGACAGATGTTAGCTCAGGGTGAATTTTTCCTTAGGAAAAAAACCCCCCAAAAACCCCGAGATAACAAATGCTGGCAACGATGTGAACAAAAGGGAACTCTTGTATACTATTGGTGGGATTGTAAAGTGGCACAGCCACTACGGAAAAAAGTAGGGATGTTCCTTAAAAAATTAAAAATAGAACTACCATATGATCCAGCAATTCTACTTCTGGGAATACATCTGAAGGAAATGAAAACACTATGTTGAACTGATATCTGCACTCCTATGTTCATATCAGCAATATTTACAAGAGCCAAGGGGCTGGCTCGATGGTATAGTGGTTAAGTTCATGTGCTCCACTTCGGCAGCTGGGGGTTTGCCAGTTTGGATCTCGGGTGCGGACCTACACACTGCTTATGAAGCCATGTTGTTGTAGGCATCCCGCAGATATAAAGTAGAGGAAGATGGGCATGGATGTTAGCTCAGGGCTAATCTTCCTCCAAAACAAAAGATAAGGGGATACAATAGCCAAGACAAGAAAATGACCCAAGCATCCATTGATTGATGAATGGATAAAGAAATTGTAGTACACACACACATACACACAGAGGAATATTATTCAGCCATAAAAAGAAGGAAATTCTGCTGTTCATGACAACATGGATGGATCTTGTGGGCATTATGCTAAGTGAAATAAGTCAGAAAAAGACAAATACTTTATGATCTCACTTATATGTGGAATTTAAAACAAAAACCAAAACCACCAAACTCATAAAAAAAGAGATCAATTGGTGGTTACCAGAGCCACGGGTATTGGATAGGGGGTGGGAGTTGGGGGGAAGTGGATGAAAGTGTTCAAAAGGTATAAACTTACAGTAATAAGATAAATAAATATTAGAGATGTAATGTACAACATAATAACTACAGTTAACAATGCTGTATGGTATAGATGAATTCTGTAAAGAGAGTAAATCCTAAGAATTCTCATCACAAAGGAAAAAAATTTGTTTTTTCTATCTATATGAGATAATGGATATTAACTAAACTTATGGCAATCATTTCATAGTATATGTAAGTCAAATCATTATGCTGTATACTTTAAACTTATACAGTGCTGTATATCAATTATATCTCGATAAAACTGGAAAAAATTATACAATCATGTTAACAGCAGCTTTATTCACAGTAGCCAAAACCTGTGAACAACCATCTAAATGTCAAACAGGACAGATAATCTGTAGTCTGTTCATCTTAATAAAATAAACACAGCAATGAAAACAAACCCCTGTGGATACACACAACAGATGATTCTCACAAAAACAATGTTGAGCAAGAGAATCCAGACATATATATGCAGTATGATTCCGTGTATATAAGGTCCAAACACAGGCAAAACTCAGCTACAGTGTCAGAAGACTGGTTAGTGTTACTGAGGGAGGAGGCACAAGGAGCAGCTCTGGGATGCTGCTAATGCTCTTTCTTGATTACAGGTGGGATTTATGGGTGGAATGTGTGTTCACTCCATAAAAATTCACCAAGATATACTCTTATTTTCATGGTTTTCAGAATATATAGTAAAATACTTCATTAAGGTTATAGTTTACTTTTTTTTTTTTTTAAAGACAGTTTTGAATCCTTTGTTTTTTTTTTAAAGATTTTATTTTTTCCTTCTTCTCCCCAAAGCCCCCCGGTACATAGTTGTGTATTCTTCGTTGTGGGTTCTTCTAGTTGTGGCATGTGGGACGCTGCCTCAGCGTGGTCTGATGAGCAGTGCCATGTCCGCGCCCAGGATTCGAACTAACGAAACACTGGGCCGCCTGCAGCGGAGCGCGCGAACTTAACCACTCGGCCACGGGGCCAGCCCCAAGGTTATAGTTTACTTTTGAAAGCAAAACCTCAGGGGCCAACCTTCAGGTTATCTCTCAGGTAGCCAGGTGTCAAAAAAGGGGTTAATTTGAGGATTAAAAAGGATAAAAACTGCAATATATAGAAAAACATCAAATGTTTTAATCCATGAGTTCATAATTTTTATTGAAAAACAACCCATAAGCCACAGTGCCAACTTTGTTAAGATGCAAGGTAGGGCATCATTTGGAAAACTGGCAAATAAAGAGATCCAGCATTCATCCTGCCTTTCCCAAGGGTGACCAAAGAGTGTGATGTGGATAAGTTTCTCTTTATAGGAACATTCTGCTAATAAATGAAGAAAGAATGATAGAACTGCAGGATCACCTTTTTGAAATCCTGGTTAAATGAAGTATTGAATCTAGGCAACAGTCATTGATGGCTGCCCAGCACATTGTGCCCCCTGATCAAAGTAAACAAAAGCATCCACGGAATATTCTTGTCAAAGAAATGGAATCTGAATCTGATTAAAAAGGCTTATGGGCAATATAGAGGGGATAGAAGACAATGTTAGAAGACCCCAAGGAACTGTGGGAACCTCTATAGGACAAATGACCTGAGTTCTTCAACAAATAAAGTGCAAGAGGGAAACGAAAAGATGGAGAGCAGGAACCCAAAGAATAAGAGACCTGTTAACAACGGCAATGTACAAACCTGATGTGAGCAAACTGAAGAAGCACTTAGGAGACAACTGGGAGAAACTGAACCCAGACTGGAAATTTGACAATATTAAGAAAATAAGAAGGCAAATCCCAAGAATGTCAAGAGTAAAAGGAAATGAATATTCTTAAATATTGATATATAAACTAGAAGCTTTCTGAATGGCAATTTGTTGATATGCATACAATGCAAATTTTCATAAAGGTTCCTGCCTTTTAACCTAGAATTCTATTTTTAATTAGAAAAAAACAAAATGTCCATCACATGTTACATAACTAAAGCAGATTATGAAATATAACGCACCAGGCCTACATGTTTTCATAGCTGTGATCTAGTTAACCTTTTACGATGACTGATATTTATTCAAACTTTTTCACGCTACAGAAAACATGGGTAGTTCTCCAGTTTATTTTATAATCCTTAATACCAAACCTTAACACCAAAATCTGATACAAGGACAGGATAATGAAGGAAAAACGTGTATACAAAAGCAATTCTAAATAAGCCAAATACGACACTGCAGGAAGCAAGAATAGTTTTAAAATCAGGGAATCTATGAACGTAAGCCAAAATATATTAAAAAGTTAATAAAAATGGAGTAACCATAGCTAGATGCAAAACTATTTCAAAGGCTTTAGTTCACAGAATAAATAATGCAAAGGAGCATAGGACTTATGCCCAGAGAACCATGACTCTATAAAGACAAATCATTCACCCAAAGAAATAGCTAATGGTCAATCAGAAATGAAGAGACTTCCCTGGAGTCAAGAAAGAGACACAAGATACTACTTTTCACATATCAAAATAGCAAAAACTTCCTAGGAATGGTAACATTCAGTGCTGGGGACACTTTGGATAAAGTCGTCAATTCATTTGTTTCTGGTAGGCATGTGCATTGCTGACTCCTTTTTAGAAAAATATAGTAAATGTACATAGCATTTGCCCCAACAACCTCACTTATTCCCCTAAAAATGAAAATGCAAGGATGGTGAATATTGTTGTAGTGTTGAAAAACGGGAAACATTAATCAACAGAAAAATAGCGCATCCATAATAAGGACTCTCATGCAGCTATTTGAAAATAATTTACATTTGTGTACAGATGTATAGGGTGTTTGTGATATTGTATTAGTGGAGGAAGTTCCAAAATAACTGAAAACAAACCACACAACTATGAGTAATGGAATTCATTAACTTTAGCCTTTGATTTGATAGAATTAGATATACTGAACTTGATACCAAGGAGGATACTTATTTTGAATACAGGTGAAACCTTTATAAAAATTAAACTTTTGTGGGCCAGCCCCATGGCCTAGTGTGGTTAAGTTTGGTGTGCTCCACTTTGGTGGCCTGGGTTCAGTTCCCAGGTACAGACCTACACCACTGGTTGGCAGCCATGCTGTGGTGGCGACTCACATACAAACTAGAGGAAGATTGGCACAGATGTTAGCTCAGGGCGAATCTTCCTCAGCAAAAAAATAACTAACTAAATAAATAAAAAATAAACTTTTATTAGGCTATGATAGGATGATAGGTCAATTAAAAGGAAATAAATGAACTAAAATACATAGAACTAAGTGACAATGTAAAACACTACAAAGTTGTGAGACAAATCTAAAGTGGTGGGAAATTTATAGATCTAAATAAATAAGGAAACAAGAAAACAAGTGAGTTTGGCATAGAATTCATGAAGCTGGAGATAGCAAACCCAAAGAAACTAGAAGCCCCAAGAAGGCTGGCCCTGAGGCTGAGTGGTTAAGTTTGTGCGCTCCGCTTTGGTGGCCCGGGGTTTCACCGGTTCGGATCCTGGGTGTGGACATGGCACCACTCATCAGGCCATGCTGAAGTGGTGTCCCACATGCCACGACTAGAAGGACCCACAACTAAAAATACACAACTATGTACTGGGGGGCTTCGGGGAGGAAAAGGAAAAATAAAATCTTTAAAAAAGAAGGCCTAAGAAAAGCCCACTCTCCCCAGCCAAAGGACTAGGAAAAGGGCAGCCTATCAAGACAACTCTTAGACAACATAATACTCTACTCTGGCCAAACACGAAGGAAAAAATTATGGCCCCACTCCATGCCTTGCCAGTGCGGGCAGAGAGTTATTAGACTTCCGCCTTGCCCAGCTGTAATTAAGTGTCCCAATCTTTACTCCACTGGGATGGTGTCAGCAGAGGCATACTAGGGAGCTTAAACTCCCAGTCCTGCCCAGCAATAATGAGACTTATCCCCGACCCTATGTGTCATGTCAAGGGAGGCTGTGTTGGGGAACCTGAACTTCTACCCCCACCTTCCCTGCAGTATCAGAGGCCTGCTAAAACAGATTTACATAGCCCACAGTCTCATAATACCCCAAAACATACAGATAAAATTGAAAGATCACTTGTCATACCAAGAACTAATCAATAGAAGCCAAGACACAGATGCTGGAATGATCTGAGAAGGATTTTAAAGTAGCCATCACAGAAATGCTTCAACAGGCAATTATGAACATGCTTGAAACAAATGAAAAACACAAATAGCAAGTCTCAGCAAAGAAAAGGAAGAACAAAACAGAAATTTTAGAACTGAAAAATAGAGTTATCACTCTCCTCAAGCCAAAAGGAACCAACAAAACCAACCTCTTGGGGCTTCTCTGGACTAGCTGCCTCTCCAGGACTGGCCCCAGCCATGCTCTTCTTCCGCTTCGTATTTCCAGGTGGGGACTCCTCTTGAGATCGTTCTGGTCTTTTCAACACTGGCCGGGCAGTGGAGCTACACATGGAAGGGGAGTCAAACAGCTTGCATCGATTGCCCTTAGGGGGGAAAAAAGGGAGAGACCCACCTTTCATTAAAACTTGCTCACTTGAATGGTAAAGAGAATGGACCAGGGTTTTCTGGAATGGTTTAAGATCCACCCTAAATTAGGCAACAGACACTGTCCATTCATCTAGTCCCTGCAACTCTCGCAGGGCCTGGCACATCATAGATACTCAGTACCTGGTGTTCCACGAACATGTACTAAGCTGACATTATATGGAGATGAGAAAGATAATCCACGCCCTCAAGAAGCTTACTGTCTATACAGAGTCCTAAGAGTCAAACTGTTACCTTCCAGCCGCGAACATATTTTTTGTTTCCTCTTCCCCTCTATTTTATTACTTACATCTTGCCCAAGCAGCTTGACAGGATTTAACACCCCACCAAAATCCATAAAAGGTGTGAGGTTATCCAGACTATACTATAAAAAAGAGCCAGTAAAGTGGTTAAAAACTGAGTTGAGTCAGAGTTTGCAGGGGGCAGGGGTACGCAGAGGAACAAGTGCCTTCAAAATTGTGTTCAGAAGTCCTTCTCTCCGGGCCAGCCCCGTGGCTGAGTGGTTAAGTTTGCGCACTCTGCTTTGGCAGCCCAGGGTTTCGCTGCTTTGGATCCTGGGCTCGAACACGGCACCACTCGTCAGGCCATGCTGAGACGGTGTCCCACATGCCACAACTGGAAGGACCCACAACTAAAAATATACAACTATGTACCAGGGGGCTTTGGGGAAAGGAGAAATAAAATCTTCAAAAAAAAAAAAAAAAGTCCTTCTTTCTACTTGGTCTTTTTTTTTTTTTTTTTTTTTATTAAAGATTTTATTTTTTTCCTTTTTCTCCCCAAAGCCCCCCGGTACATAGTTGTATATTCTTCATTGTGAGTCCTTCTAGCTGTTGCACGTGGGACGCTGCCTCAGCGCAGCCTGGTGAGCAGTGCCATGTCCACGCCCAGGATTCGAACCAACGAAACACTGGGCCACCTGCAGCGGAGTGCGCGAACTTAACCACTCAGCCACGGGGCCAGCCCCTACTTGGTGTTTTTTTTTAAATAACATCAGAGCATTTTAATGTAAGACTTACAAAGCCAAAGGAAATACAGGAAGATGTTCTACGGTACTTGGTTTTTTTAAAAACTAATTTCCCAGAGTCTGAGGGCAGCCAATCTGCCTAGTGATAGAGGCAGTGTAAGTTCAGCTCTCTAACCTCACATCAGCCTGTTCACGACTCAGTGTGCCTTGGCTCCGTTTTTCCTTCCGTGCACAATGTCCCTTCATACTCCAGTAAACCACTCTCTTTGGAGCTGATACTAAAATTTCAATGTTGCCTCTTCTTTGAAATGTTCCTAATAGTTCCCAGTGGAGTGAGTCACTTCCACATTGCCTCTCCCAGAAACCAAGAATTTTCTCCTAATTTTTCTGAAGTTTATTTTAACAGAATGTTGTTCAGAAAAGCAAGAATAGATTTCTTTTTTTTATCCAGAAGTGCTGGAAGTTTTTGGAAGAGGGTCCACTGCTTTCAACAGGGTCTCAGAGGGAATTATGCACTCCTCAAGGGCAGAAACCACAATTCCAACAGAGCCCCCAGCTATTGTGAGGCTGCAATAAATGTTTGTGGAAGGAAATTTCCCACTGTGAAGGGCCCTTAATACTCATGTTCATGATTTCTAAAACAAATTTATAAAACTGGTAAGCCATTTCCCAAGCATTCTCACATTACATATAATTTTGTCTTTCAAAAGGACCCATGGCAAATTTAGTCCTCGTATTTGTACCAGGGTAGCTTATTTCCTCAAAGCTATGCATGTTAATCTACTATAATTTGTAAATAGCCTCAAGACTAGTTCATTTGTCCCATTTTTATAGTTCAGGGGCATTGATAGTTAAAAATGTAGCTATCAGCTTCTATGTATACCTAAAGGTGTGTGACTCTGAGTCTGTACTATGATATCTAATTTTCCCTAGGTGTTTGCATAATAAATGATGTGTAACTGTGAGGGCCCAGCCTTGCTTCTACTTCCTGTTTGAAGGTATCTCTGATGGAAACATAAATCTTGTCTATATATCGATGGTGGGTATTTTCAATTAAAAAATATAAGCATTCTGTGAGTTACTGTTGCTTGTCTAGTGTTGTGCTAGATGCTATGGAGTATAAATAAATGAGAATGATCTAAAAAAGAAAGAAAATAGTCTTCAGACTAAAAAGGCTTTTTCAAACTACCTGGATGGTAGAGCCAAAAGTAACTGGTCCCTTCTAATCGAACACCTTATAGATTAGGAACAGATGCATAAACGAAATGCATCCTTCAAGGTCACAATAGGTAGCTGAGGTGGGGTATAAAATCCAGGTGCCTAAATCCTGTCATTCCATTCAACCTTTGGCTGTACCCAGCTAAGGTGGCATATTAAGGGCACACCCACACCATACCAGATGCTAAGAAGACAGGAGACAGCAGCTCTTCTACCCTCCGGGTACTTAAACACAGACATACACATACAAACACCCAATAAAATCAAGGAACTACCTTAACAGTATTTCTCAAACTGAAAACTTTGGTGTCATTCTCATGGCTTCTCCTTTACCTCTATCACAGCCAAATTTCTAATTTACGAAGTTCCTTCAATCTGTTCCCTCCTCTTCACATGATTCAGAGAACATTTTCAGCAGTATTCTAAACAGTCACAATAGGCTCGTAAGTGGCATGTTTGTAACTGATCCCTCCTCCCTTCCAGTTAACATAGCTCTGCTACATAAAGTCCTTCAGTTCACAACCAGTTGTTCTCTGACCAAGAATAGCTGGGATGAACTAGAAATTATAAAAACAAGGATTACATGCATGTATATTACCCAGACTTTCGCACACACAAATGAGGATAAAAAACTTGAAAAACAGTGTGCATTACACCAGAGAACACTAGTAATCAGTCAAGGGGAGAGGTCCATACACTCAAAGACAGAATCTCACACGAAACAATTTTTGATGCCAGTGAGGACATGGACAAATGGGTTAGTTTTCTGTTTAGTCTAGTCCACTCTGTCCCAGAGGCCCAATTACTCAAGGCTCCCTATAGACACACCAGAACAACTTACAAGGTTTGTGGTTCTTCTCATGACAAGGGGAGCTGTCCACAGGCTTGCCATGCATGATGGGGTCTCTTCATCATTCTAAAGAAAGAGAAAAACTGTGTTACAAAGATCCACTAGAGATTAACATTAGTTTAAATGCTTTAGGTATAATTCTGCCTAAGAATACTAGACAGGCTTAGATAGGAGGCATCTAATGTTCACGCGTCTTCCCCACTCCCCAAAATTTTAAGGTCAGAAGAGAACCACACTTAACAGTTCAGATATCTGAACATAACTAAAAGCACCCCCTGTGAAGGTATGTGAGGAGGTATCCTCAGTCTCTTTAGATTTATGCCACGTGGCAGCCAGTCCTCCACTGTTCTGGTTTCATGTCTCTTACACAAAAACAGATTGTCAGCTCCGTTAGGGTAAGAAGGATCATCAGTGCCTTCTTTTGAAGTCCCCCGACAGGATTTAATCAGGCTAGAAGCAGAGTCTCAATAAATCCTCACCAAATGAACAAAAATACCAGCCAACTCAAGCCCTGGGGAATCGCTGTTCTTTGCATGGCTTCTCCAGGGGGTAGTTAGTAGAATGGATAGAAAAACACACACACACACACAGTACCTTCAGATTCTCTCCATCGAGAAGGTCCATGAAGCCATCATCCTCATCAGACAAAGCGGCAGTCACAGGTGACTGGGGCATAAAAAGAGGAATGAAATTCCCTGGTTCACTGCTATCTCTTTCATTTGAGGAAAGCTACAAGACAGAATTCATGGCTTGTTAATAAGTGATCAGCTTTGATTTCCTTGAGTGGGCCACTGGTTTTTATGAGGAAAGCATACAATATTTGTTACAAGAAGTAAAATTTTAGCAGCCGCTAACCAAAGGAAAATGAATCCCAAGATTAGTCAGGCCTAGTAGTCTTCACAAAGAACTCTTCCCAGAAGCAATTCACTTTACAGTAGGATCTGGGCATCGCCTCTTGTGAAGGACAAGGTTTGTTTTACCAGGATTTTAACTGGTGAAGATGGAGCAACACGAGGGTTGTGAAAGTATAACAATCTGCTGGAACAAGGAAGGGTGAGAAGATACAAGTCTCTACGGAGACCACAAAACGGCCTAGAGAAAGCTTACGTAACTAGCTCTGACAGAGGGAAATAAAGGGTGGCCTGGTGCTAGAAAATCTAGTTCTATAGACTTGGAATTTAAATGATAGCTGCTTGGGGGCTGACCCTGTGGCCAAGTGGTTAAGTTTGCACACTCTGCTTCAGTGGCCCAGGGTTTCGCCAGTTTGAATCCTGGGCACGGACATGGCACTCCTCGTCAGGCCATGCTGAGAAGGCATCCCACATGCCACAACTAGAAGGACCCACAACTAAAAATATGCAACTATGTACTGGGGGGCTTTAGGGAGAAAAAGGAAAAATAAAATCTGAAATTACAGGAAACCAATGCTTAAGAGCGGTTACCAAGATCATCCAGCTCACCTGTTTGACTCCAAAGCCCAAGTTTTTCTCCCTCCTACACTCCCTCCCTAGGACAAAGAATCACTCCTGGAGTGAAAATGGGGGCATCTCATTCGGCAACAGCAACCTTATATTGTTTTTTGGGGGAAACTCCCATTACAAAATATCTATTTAACATAGAAAATTTAGAAAAACCATTCATAAATCTACCATCTAGAGATAACACTGCTAATACAAATATTGCTGATACTGAATTATTTCTTTTCCAGGTGCTTTCCAAAGCCAGGAATAAAGTTGAGATATATATCTTTTTTCCACAGTAACAAGGCAGTCCCAACTTAAGCCCTACAGATAATCCTTAAAATCTAAATCCCTTCGTGGTATAAATGCATTAATCCTCAAGCGGCCCTCGGGTTCTCAGAGTGGATCACTCACCTAGGAATCTTCGTGCTGCGCACCTACTCTGGTTCAGGCACTAGCTGGGCTTCACAATATAAAACAAGTTCTGGGTTGCCTTTGATCCTCCACAAGTGCAGCTGAGCACACTGGCAGTTTTTAAGCCAGCAAAGCCCAGGAGCAGGCAACTGTATCACAGGGCAGCACTTTTTGAAGGCTCACATTCTAATACCAATTTTATGTGTGTGTGTGCGTGTGTGTGTGTGTGAAGATTAGCCCTGAGCTAACTGCAGCTAACTGCCGCCAATCCTTTTTTTCCTGAGGAAAACTGGCCCTGAGCTGACATCTGTGCCCATCTTCCTCTATTTTCTATGTGGGACACCTGTCACGGCACGGCTTGATAAGTGGTGATAGGTCCGTGCCCGGGATCCTCACTGGTGAACCCCAGGCTGCTGAAGAGGAGCACATGAACTTAACCACTATGCCACTGGGCAGCCCCTATATAATACCAGTTTTTGTGACCTAGGTTCTGGGACCCCAGGTACAGATGTGCTATAGAAAATAACAGACAAATCTCTGGACAAGACCTAATTCTTACTCCACGATTCTTATACCAAGAAGTCACTGATTATGCTTGGAGATTAAAAGCAAGGATACGAAAGAAATACCCTCAGATGTGATCAAAAGCCAAACCACTGAGATTAGTGCTGGCTTTCTTTCAGTTTGCACCCTCAGCACCTATAATTAGGGATGGCCAAATGACCACAGGAAACCCTGGTGCTCCTCTGGTCTTCAAGCACACACTAAAGATGCTTAGTTTTACCCAACTCTCTAAAGGTTACTGTGTACTTGGGCATCAGGAAATTTTGTTAAATCCCGGTCTTCTGTTTATCTGCGTCCTTTGGCAAATTGCCCAACCTTCCTGCCTAACCGGACTTTCCCAGTCTGTAAAATGGACTAACTCCAACTATTTCACAGGCTTATGAGGACTAAATACAAGAAAACATAAAAGTACTTTGTGCAAATGCTAGACAGAACAGCAATACTGCTGAACCTGAACCTCAGACCACCAGCCAGATTGGAAAGCTGTATTTTCAGATGCAAGTTCCCAGGAAAACCTGGAGATCAAATGTGGTCATTTTGCTCAAGTTGGACCTCTCTAGTCTATAGCTGTCAGATCAACGCAGGAAACTTTGGAATGACAGTCTGTCTGGAAAATTAAAAAACCAGGGGCAAGTGGCCTCAAATACTGGTCAGGTAGCCTATATGCAGTGGGTTCACTAGACTCCATCATAGTTCTTAAGAAACCACCTTTGGAAGAAGCCAAGTGGTCTCTTCAAACAAAATCACTGTGGGAAGCACCTCTTGGCACTCAGGATGCATTGTAAAGGGCAAGTTTTAAGTAAGACATATAATCCCACCATACATACATTTAGAGGAATGATGCAGGATGCCTGCAGATTATTTTCCCAGAATCGACAAGGTCAAATATTCCTTGTTCAAGTCCAACATTTCAAACATAGCATCTCTCACTCTGCTTCTGCCTGCCTGTTCTCCAGACACAGCAAAAACACAAAAAAATGTGACAGTCTAGTTTCAAAAGACAAAGTCAAGGTAAAGACAGCATGAGCTACTATAGTGTCTTCAACTCCAATTTAAAGAGGGTGCTTTAATTCTCTTCCCATCAGATCTCCCCTATGAAAGCCAGAGCACATACCATCCGAGCTGGGGCAGAGTTCTGCCTCTGTGTGAAGAGGTCTTTACCCTCCTCAAGTCCATGAGAGTGCAGGCAGCCACGAGATGCAGGTCTGATTGGCTTCTTAAACTCAAAGGCTTCCTGCAAGACAGTATAGTCAAGACATCTTCTACTGTTCATGAAAACCAGCTCTAGGGCCTTGGCTGTAGCTCACGTGAGGCAGGCAAGGGAGTGGGCACTGATCACCTGCTTATAACTGCCTCCAAACTAAGGGTTTACCCATTTCTGATCTAATTCCAACACTGGATCTGGGTAACTAAGAATTTCAAAGACTCTGTCAACAGCTAACTTCTAAGGCAGCATTTTTTTCTCTCACCACAAACACTTTCTTTCCTAACAAACACATGAGTATTTGCCAAGTATACAAAATACTGAGTTATAAGCTAAATCAACTTTCTAAAATCTAAAGTAAAATCATTTCAATATAATTGCCTGTGAATGAGAGCCGAAACTTTCCACTCTAGATTTATACGTTTGAGGGCTTTGTATTTTCCACCTTCTTCCTACCAATGGGAGATAATCTTTTTCCACTTAAAATTACTATATACCATACTAAAAGCAAAGGGGAAAAAAAACCCTACTAGTTTACTCAACAACATGGATGAATTTCACATAATGTTGAGAGAAAGAAGCCAGAAGTGATAGAATATATCCTGTATAATTCCATTTACTTAAAAATTAAAAGCACTTATAATCCTCCTACCCTAAAATATCCACTTAACTTGTTATGTTAGGCTCAGAGCAATAACAGCTAATATCAGAGTATTTATAAGCTAACACAGCACTAAGTGCTTGCTGTGCATTAGCTCATTTAACCATCAACCACAACCCAATCATCCCCATTTTATAGATGAGGAAAGTAGGCCTTACAGGTAAGTGATGTGCCTAAGATCTGGCTTCATGGCCAGACAGGACAACTACAGAGCAAGAGCTCTTTAACTTAAGACTGTTTCCCCTCTAGAACAAAGCTCCAGGCAACCCTGGGAGAAGTCAAGTTCAGACAGTGCTGGGGGAACCAGGCCTCAGTATAGCTTTGGACTATTTAGTAGAAAGCACTACGCAGAGGCTGACACAGTGTTCCAAGCACTCAAGGCAGGAACTCATTTCTGTACTCTCCCTTAGGACATCTTGCAAGTTGCCAAAGGAATCACTGAGAGAGTTCATGGAGGCAGTAGGCTTCACACCAAATTTGGAAGATTATAAGGATTATGAACGGTGGCATTTTAGCAGAGAATGGAAAATGGGAGAAAACAGATATGGAAATAGAGTAAGAAAGAAGACTGGAAAAGTTGAGCTAATTCATTTAACTTTTGGATGCCTACCCTGTGCAAGGCACCTTGCCAGGTGTGAGAGAAAAATCAGGTCAGGGTGTTCTTGGAGTTTCGGACGGACAACCACAAGCTTACCCCCTGAGCTACCATTTCAGTTACGCTGAGATTCCCTGGGACTTGTTGGCCCTAGTCTTTCAAATACTGTCAAGAAGTGTTTTCCTAAGCTTACAACTCATCCCAGGATCAGCACAAAGAGGCAAAGAAGGCCTGGGGAGACCTTTCCAGATAAACTATTTATGGATATAATTACTCCTAAGAGCTACTATCTGAGCAACTCCTACCTGCCAGGAAGGATTTGAAATGCTTTATCTACATTATCTTATTCAACTCCCACACAGCCCTACAAGGTACTGCTATTCCTATTTTACAAACAAAGAAGCCTAGAAAAAGAAAGAACTTGCCAAGGTCACACAGCTAGTAAGCAGTAGGATCCAAATGCAGGTTGTTCTGAGGCCAAAGACCATCATGACTTTTGGTGAAGGTTTAGAAAGCAGCCCAGCCATTTCTCTGTGAGCCACTGACACTTGTGGGCTTTTCCTTTGCCCTAGGTTAGTAGATTGATGCCACAACTCACGTTTTCCTTGTTCTCATCCTGGTCAATCAGCTGAAAGACATCATGGTCAAGAGAGTCGGAATGGCTCCTCTTCAGCGCTGGGCTACACCCCAAGAGCTTCTGCTATCAGTGACAAAAGAAATTAGGGCATGTAAATGAAAATTCAATGGGAACTCAGTTCTCTAAAGAAAAAAGGAAAGCTGGAGGGAGGGCCTAGCTCCTCACACACTGCAGTAGGTAACCAGTGAATGTGGCCAGGGCTCCACCTTGCTAGAATGCGGGACAGAAGTTCCTACACAGCTTTAGCCTAACCTCACAAGGTCTACAGCACTCTCAGCAGGGATGTAGGGTGTCAAACCACTCCCAAATAACATCACTTGTACAAAAAGAACCCTTTCTGGTTTGATAAAACTGATAGTTAGAGATGGAAGAAAAGCCCTTAAGAGGCAACTGTTATTGAAGTTCTTTAGGTAGAGTGTTTATGGGACTAAGGAATAGCAGTCCTCACGGCCTAAATTACAGTCTACTGTCAAGGCCACAATGGTAGGTAAGGGGCCAGATAATAGGTATTAGTTCAAAATAAACAAGGGAACTAACTTACAGGTAGAGAATTTATCCTCTTCATGGGATTTTCAAGGCTGCAATGAAATCAGAAGGTAAATGATGAGAACAAAGCAAGTAAAGAGGTTCTCATATTAGCAGATTCACAGCGTCTAACCTATAGTTTGGGAGGAGACAAAAATATTCCCATTTTGGGCAAGATGGAAGAACAGATTTTTGAAGCTGTCTTGTTCTCACACACCCACCCAACACCGGGCTTCTAGGTGAAAAAAGCAAGCTCAGGTCTTCTCTTAAAATATACCCGTTCTCCTAAGGCTATGACATCAGAGGATAGAGCAAGGGTTTGGGTTAGACTGGAAAAGAACCCCCAAATTACAGCTAAAATAAAGGAAGGGAAGTTCTGAAAACTGACACAAACCACGCAATCTCAAAAGATACCAGATTGTTTACAGGGTATAGATCCAGGAATCTTACCAGGTACAGCTAATAAATCTACAGCTCCAGTCCAGAGGATGAAGAATTTCATTAAAAAATTAAGAAACCTTTTTTCTAAGCACAAACATTTAAAAGCAGTGAATACATACTTTTCTTTACTGTCCAAGGGCCCAGGAGAATCCAGACAAAAGCCTATGGGAAATTTAAAAAAAAGTCTCAGGGAATAATACATGAAATACCATCTTGTCATGAAAATAAACAAACAAATAAATAAAACTATTAATACTGCTTCTCTAAGGCAGCCAACAAAAACTTATCGCTGGGACTTTTGCCAGAATTGAAGCTGAGTCTCTATTTGATTGTCAAAAAGTTTATATTTGCTCAAGTCTTAATATTTTCATGATATATCTACTAATCTCCCTTTCCTTCTTGCCATCAAATATCATCAAGGGAAACAGGATTTGAGGAGTGTGAATTAAACCAAACCTCGTGACTGCCTGGCTTTTCAGATGGGGGTTACCCAGGTAACTTTCTAACGGTGAGTTCCAACTACGGAAAGAATAGGTCCCAGTTTTCTGGAATAGTTTGGATTTCAAATATTTTATCCTGTCATAATTTTGGGCTTTGGAAAATACAATTATGTTATATGACAAGCAAGGCAAGTATGTATTGTCTTCTACAAAATAACACCAAGCGAGGTGACCATCTCAAAGGCAGCAGGGTGGAGAAGACACTGCTCAGCATGGCCCAGACCCACCAGTGCCTGCCTAGAGCACACCTTTCCTCCACGATGTGTGTACAACCTTAAAGGAAGTTAGGTGTTAGCTCCTGAGTGGTATTCTCCTTTGCCACACTGCCACTAATGAGAATCCTATCCCTAGTTCTTAAGCAGCCTATATTTGAAGATTTTTGCTCTTGCAGTTCCCTAACCTAAAGTATATGTGCAAATACAGATGAACTCTGCAGTAACGTGAATTTATAAATTAGAATAAAATGCACTGGCACATTTCCTCCATAGCAGGCTCACTGAAATAATTTCATAATACTTTAAACAGTTTGACTCTGTACTTTAACCAATAAGATTTCTGGAATTGCCACTTATAGTGATATGGTTAATTTTACCCTATTACTCATCCTCAAGACCAAGCGCATCACCTCCCTGCAGACACTTGACACTTGTTTCCTCTCTTCACAAACTGTGGCAGGGGCTCCTCTGTACTGTTCTTAAGAAATCCAATGCCATGACTTCTGTTTACTGTCTCAACTACTCACCAGACTAAGTTCCTAGGTGGAGATGCAAGTTTCAGCAAATTTCAAGCATTGCTCCCACAAAGCAGACACGTGACAAATACTGAAGACTAAAAGAATACCTGAATCAGTTGACTCGGAGGAACCCATTCTCTGCAAACTGCTGTTTTTCACTTCCAGTAGCTGTTCATACTCACTGAAACCAAGAGAAATAATTCTATGTATATATTTCTAGGACATAATTAAAAGGTCACACACAGGAGACAGGCCATGAGGTTAGCAAGTAGCCAGGCTGCCATCAACCATCATTCATCAATCATCATCTAGGCCACACCACAGAACACTTTGCCATCCAGAACAGCCAGTTAGCACTAGAGCATAAAAGGAAATGAGAAAGGAGTGGGTCAGCATGGCCTGGGTCACACTGTAGGACAGGATAAACTATGATGCCTCTTGGAGTATTTCCTGAAATGAGAGCATGTGTTCTAGGTACTGTGCTCAAAGCTGGGATGAAAGATGACTAGGACAAGTTCCTGCTTTTCAGAGGTTGGAAAACGTGTAAGACACGTGCTTACTTAGAAAATGGGATGTCCAAGATTGAAGGGAAAACAGCTCCACCAGAAACACTGTAGGATGCATTTCTTGCTATAAGAAAAAGTTGAGGGAGCTTTTGAGTATGGAAAGTTGAGTGAAAAGGCCTGGCCTCGTTATGGAAAGCATCGGGGTGGACATCAGGAATGTGCACGGGGAGAGCGATTGCGATGATTTTGTGCAAACGCCAGGAAACAAAATGCCATGTCCCTTTGTTGAGAAGGAACAAAGCTCACAGGAAACGAAGATCCTGTGAGGAAGTTCAGCAAAGAGTGGAAGTGAGCGCCTAGAACGGCCTGCTTTTGCCCCGTGGGGGTAGATTTCAAAGAGCTTCCTAGGATAGGGACAGAAGAGTATAGGGCAATCCGAAAGAAGTGGCGAGCTGGGGCCGCCCACCCCCCCTACTACCGGGCCTGGCTCGGGGCTAAGGGGGGCCTCTCCCGCTCAACATTCCGCTTGGGGGGAGGGTGCACATGGTGAGCCCCCGCCTGATGCGGGCGGGCAGGTCTCGCCCTTCTCCGTGCCCGTTTCCCGGCCTGATCTCCCTGAGAGCCGTCTGAGAGGCCAGCGGCCCGCGGCACTGCTCGCCGGTCCCTCCTCACCTGCCCAGCCCCTGCAGCTGGTCCATGGTGACCGTCAGGTTGGTGACAGGCGACAGGCCTCCGGCGGCTGGCGCGCCGAACAGCGCCTTCACGACGGGCTGCGACGCGGGAGGGGGGCTGCAGGCGAAGAGCAGGCGGCGGCGGTGCGGGGGCTCCGGGCCCAGTTCCATGGCGGCGCCCGGCCTCCCACGGCTCCCGCTCCCTCTTCCGCCGCCTCCGCCGCGCCCGCCCCGCCCCGCCGGCACCGGCCTCGACCGCGCGCCCAGTAGCCGGCGCCCGCGGGTCAAACACAAACACGATCCCGCGGTTCAGGGTCGCGGCTGCCACGGGCAAGCGGCGCGGACGGGCGGATGTCCAGACCAGGCAGGAGCCAGCCACACGCACGGGTGTTCCCCCCTCACCCCGCGAGGCCAGCGGTGGGCGGGCGCCGGCAACCTGAAGATTAAATCCAAACAAACGCGGCGGATCAGGAAGGGATAGTGGCCAGAGCCCCGAGTCAACGGCCTGGGCTCACACTCTCCTCGCTTTTCCCTCACCCCCTTGCCCAGCCCGGGGTGGCAGAGAACCAAGCCGACCTCCAGCTCACTCTCGGACTGTCGCTGCCAAGGTGGCCTTTCGCGGTAATAGCTGCTCACTGGGGACCGCCACTGCCCCGCCCCCCTTTCCTAGTTGGCGCCAAACGGAATCCACCAATCAGTAAGCGACTTCTGCTCCTCGCGCCCGAATGGCAGGTAGACTGGGCCAATGAGAGGTGAAGAAGGAAGCAGCTCGCGGGACACCGTGAGGTCACCCGCTCTCAGAGAGGGGCGGGGCCTAGAGAAGACCTGATCTGCTCGGAATGAGAGGGAGCTCAGAGGCAATGAAAACTCCCAGCAGAACCTGCGAGGCTCAGGTCGAACCGGAAAGCCCCTTTTGGCCCGTTGCATGCTGGAACGCGTAGTTTCCACATTGCGTAGCGATCCAGTCCGGTCCTATTCGCGTTGGGTCTTTGCTGCATCGCCCCGTGCCCCAAAGGCTGAGGGAATGTGGAGGCTAGAGAAGGCTGTCCCGGCCGCTGGAGGCCAGGCCGGGCCCAGCCTTGACTCGACTTATAACCGTGCAGTACTGTGGGCCCCTCCCTTCGGCCCTGGTCCTCCAGGCCCCCATTCTATACCGAGGGACGGAACTGAGGAACCCAAGGGCCGGGCTCTGCCTCCCAGACAGCAGGGCCCAAGTCGCTAGCGCTAACGCAGCTGTCCACCCTTCCTGTCCAGCGGGCCATCGAAGACCCTGCAGGCTGTACCGACCTCAAGCCGCTGACCACAAGACTTGACCCTACAGGCCAGCCTGGGCCGAGGGCCTTAGCAATCTTAGCTCGCTTCCATTTTAGCTCTTACTATATTTTCTCAGAATCATTTCCTTCTCTGCCACCCTGTCTTACCCCATTGGTTGCTACTAGATAGCAATACCGTAGATAGAATAATAGCTAATGCTTATGTAGTTCTTGTGTGCCAGACACTGTTCCAAGTGTTTTATCTGTATTAATTCATTTAATCCTTACAACAACTCTGTGAGAGAGGAATTATCCCCGTTTTATAGGTGACTGTATTTATTTTTATATCCCCTGCACCAGTGGCAGCTCCTGGAATAAATGATTTTATCAGAGGGGCATGGTACAGCAATCAGGCTGCAAGAGGACTTGTCTTTAGACAGCATGTTCAGAGTAAACACTCTGCTTAGATTGTATATTTATTTTAGGTGTTTGATAGAGATTATGAGCACTACTTCTGCTTAAGGCCTGTTATTACATTTATTAAATTAAATATTTTTTTAAAAAGGTTTGCTTTCAAAGGTTTGTATTATGTGAATAATACAAAATAATTATAACCTCAGAAAATACAGATAAGCATAATTGAAAAAAATCATCTGTAGTTCTTCCATCTTCAGAGAAACAACTGTCAACATTTTGGACTTTTTGTACATGTGTGTATTGTGAATATACAGTCAATAATTGTTTCACGGTGCAATAAAGGAATAGAAAGCCCTCTCTCCTTGCTGGAGTAGACATTCCCTGAATGGGATCAGCCCAAGTGGATTAACGTACTGGAGCACTTCCACCAGCAAGTCCAAGTATTGGAATAAAAACTTGGTGTCAGAAATGTCAAAGAGCCATTGGCTTTTTTCCTTTTTAAAAGCTGACTGGGGGCTGGCCCAGTGGCACAGTGGTTAAGTGTGCACATTCTGCTGTGGTGGCCCAGGATCTGACGGTTCAGATCCTGGGTGTGGACATGGCACCGCTTGGCAAGCCATGCTGTGGCAGGCGTCCCACATATAAAGTAGAGGAAGATGGGTTAGCTCGGGGCCAGTCTTCCTCAGCAAAAAGAGGAGGATTGGCAGCAGATGTTAGCTCAAGTCTGATCTTCCTCAAAAAATAAAATAAATTAAATTAAATTAAAAAAAGCTGACTGAAGTGTTGAGAGTGATTTTTATTATGGTTAGGGGCCATTTCAATTGTGAAATGGAAACAAAAAGAAAGGGATAATTTAACCAAACCCCCTTCCCCATTCACTTAGGCATGCTCTCCAAAATCCTGGAGCAGCATTAGGGGAACGGAAGAGCCCTGCACTGTGAATTGTGGGGTCTGAGTTCTAATCTGGTTCTGCTTCTGGGGCAAATCAATATTTGCTCACTTATTCATTGTCCATACCAATGAGCCAAACAGGAAGGGTCAATGCTTCCTTGGAGATTTGCCTCGAATGCCCTCCTCAGCCCCATACCCACATCACTCAGCTGACACCCACTAGTCCCAGGAAAGCTCTACCCTCAGACACCCTGGCTGATACATTGCCCTGTTATCACCCACCTTCCAGGCACTACATGTTTACATTTGTTTCTGTGATTATTTAATTTGACTATAAACTCAAAAGAGTAGAGACTGCCTTTCCTTTTCCCTACAATAGTACCATCCAGTGCCTGGTTCAGGGGACCCCTCAGCACATGTAGATGGAATACATGCTGCAAAGAAAAAGTGTGAATGCTTTGAGAGTGTTTAAGAAGGGAATTCGATCTGGTCTGGTGTATCAGGGAAACCCTGAGGAAGTGTCCAGAAGGATAAGGCCTTAGGAAGTGGAACAAAGAGGGTTCTAGGCAGAGGGACAGGCCCTAAGCAAAGGCTCTGAGGCTGGAAGGAGTCCTGTGTGTGTGGCAGTGAACAAACGGAAAAAGAGGAGGCTGGGGAGGGCCCGCCCAGACCCTATAGGGGCCACAGACCACGTTCTGGAACTCAGACTTTATCTCAAAGTCAATGGGAAACAACTGGAAGGTTTACATTTACATTTTGAAAAGATAAGCCTGGCTGCAGAGTGGAGAATTGATTAGAGAGCAGCAATGGTAGAGCTGGGGAGACTAGTTTGGAGGGGATCACAAGGTCCTACTGTGAGATGGTGGTGACTGGAACTAGGGAGGAGATAATGCAGGAACGATGTAGGCCTCATTTTCTCCCTGTGTGTGGTGAGAGAGGTGGACCATAGTTGTGTCTCTCAAGCACTGAGGTACCCCAGCAGGGCTCCTGGCTCCTCCCTGCCACTCCTTGGGAACCAGAGAAACTCGACTTTTAAATCTGCTTTATGTATCACGGTGCCCTGTATATTTTATTTGGAGAAGGAATTCCTCCTGCTAAAAACAAAAGCAAAAACAACAAAGAAAATCCAAAAAATTTCCCATCAATTTCTTAGATTTATTTTCTGTAGAAAAAGCAGCATTCCTTTTCTGATTTAATGTTTTACATGTGCCCATTCTCCTTTCGCCCAGCTGTGCTAGTAGCATGATCGGATTTCTTCTACATGGTTACAGGAGGCAGCATGAGCCTCCCTGGAGGCTGCTAGGTTTCAGTTTAACACTAAGAAGGAAGGTCAGAACTAATAGAGCTTTCTAAGATGTAATAAACAGTCCAGGAGGCTAGATAACCAATGTCTTAGGTGCCGTCGAGGTGAGGAGGAGTACCTAGAATCAGGGCTTCCCAAATTCCGTTTCTACATCACAATCATCGGGGGAGCCTTGATTTTTATTTGTTTATTTATTTATTGAGTAGGCAATCCATTTACATGATACAAATTTAAATGATGCCAAAAAAGGCCTGGAGTAAATTGCCCTGCCATCCCTGTCCCCAGCTACCCCGTCTTCCTCCCTGGGGGTCTCCTAGAGTCTGTCTGTGCTAACAAGTCTCTGTACATATTTTCCCACACAAACTTTTCGTTTTTCACAGACAATAACATATTATAAACACTGTCCTGAACCTTGCTTTTTTTCACTTCATATATCTTGGAGTTGGTTCAATATCAGCAGATAGAGTTCCTCATTTTTTCATTATTTTCTATGACTACCAGTTTGGGGAGCTTTTTTGAAAATATACATCCTCTGGTCTCCCTTGGATATTTTTATTTCATCGGCTTGGTGTTGGGGCCCTGCCTGGAATCTGTATAGTTAGAACGCTCTCTGAATTGTTCTGAAACACAACCAGGTTTGGGAACCACTAAACTGTATGGCTTTTATGGCCTTGAAGACCAGAGATCACACACATTATTCTAATACATAAGTTGCATTTGTAATAGATTGTGCTGTGTAGGATGGTGTTCTGAACACAGGTAAGTCTTGTCTCATGGCTAAATGTTCGCTCTGGGATGACGAACTTTTCTGGCAAAAGCCCCTCATTCTTTCACGGGTGCTTCCTGAACAGTTTCACCCACCTCCAGTACTCCTTCAGCCCCTTCCCTTTTCCCACAGAACTCCCAAGTCCGTATGTCAACAGAACTTGAATTCCAGTCCCTTGTCTGAATCCACCTAGAATGGCCCACCAGCAACTCAAACTCTCCTTGTCTCAAGTCCACTTCTCTCTTTCCCTCCAAACCTGCTACCCTCCCTAGTGCCCCTGGCAGGAAATGGCACCTCCATCTACACATTCTTCCTCTCTGCTGCTGCCCTGGTCTAGCTGGGCTCCCAAGCCCTGACCCCCAAGTGATCTTTCTAAATGCAAATCTGATTTCCTCCTCCCACCCTCTGCTGAAATCCCTTGTACCCACCCCATTGCTTAAAGTAGGGGCTCCCATGCATTTTGGACCCATGACCAGGAACTCGCATATTAAAAAGTTTTCAGGGCCAACCCATTGGTGGTGCAGCGGTTAAGGGTGCATGTTCTGCTTCGGTGTCCTGGGGTTCACCGGTTTGGATCCCTGGTGCAGACTTGGCACCACTTAGCGAGCCATGCTGAGGTAGGCATCCCATATATAAAGTAGAGGAAGATGGGCACGGATGTTAGCTCAGGGCCAGTCTTCCTCAGCAAAAAGAGGAGGATTGGCTGCAGATGTTAGCTCAGGGCTAATCTTCCTCAAAAAAAAAAAATCTTTGAAAAATGTCTCCTCTCTCCTCTTGTTTTATGTAATTTAATACTTGGCTCAACATTCCTGTTCTTGCATTCATTCATTCAACAAGTGTTTATTCATTGCTTACTGGCACAAACCCAGCACTTGAAATAAAATGCCACAATTCTTACCCTCAGGGGGCTCACACCTGCCAACTGCAATATCTCAAAATGATCCTTATAATAATGGAACTGTCATCGTGATAATGGCTGCCATTTGTAGAGGGTTGGTGGGACCTGGAGGAGGGGAGGAGATGGAGATGGAGAAAGCTGAAGGGGAGGAAGAGGGGGCACTTCCCAAAGGAGATTAAAGCTGCTGAAGCTTGAAGGTGTAGGTCCCTGAAAAGGGGGAATTTGGGGTGGGGTGCTTTCTAAGGAGAGGAAAGTGTCCTGAGAAGCCAAGAGGTGAGAACAGCACTTTCCAGGAACAACTTCTGAGTCACTCCAGCCCAGTCCTAGAATGGGCACATGGGAGTGGTTGTGAGAGACCCAAGTAGGAGGAAGGGGATAGTTCTTGAAGGACTTAGAGCTTGCTGAGGGTTTGGCCTCATCCTGTGGACAGTGGAGGGTGTGGAGGGTGGGTGATAATAGGATCAGAATTGCTGCAGGGTGGATCAGTGGGGGAGAGTGGGGAAGCTGAAGGAACAAGGAGGGGACGTCCAAACAGTTCTAGTAAGAAATGGTGATATCCTGAACCAAAGCAGGGCCTCAGCAACAGGAGGAAGGGACTGACCTCGGAGCCCAGTAGGAGGTGGAGTTCACTGGATGTTGATACCTGAGAGTTGAGGTGGTGGACGGGGAGGTATTCCCTGGTAATGGTTTAAGCACCTGGCTACATGGTCATATTATTTCAACAGTAGGCAGCACAGTTCTTGGAGGAATTTGATGAGCTCAGTTTTGTGCTTGTGCACTGTCTGGGGTTAGCACTCAGGAGAGAAATTTGGGGCTCATTCGGGTGAGGAAGGTAATGTCTGCTGAGGGTGGGCAAAGAATGTTTTAGGAGACTGGGTCTGAGGAGCACTAGCACTGAAGCCTGGATGTAGCAGGAGAGGCCCATGAAGGTGGGGCTGGGGAAGGAACTGCAATGGAGCGAGTGATCAGTCCATGGTTCAGACATACCCTTAAGGGAGTCACCGAGGGTGAGCAAATGGACATCTTCATCATGTTGAATGAATGGGAGAGGTGGGAGGTGAGGAAACAGCCACAGGAAGGCTCTGGGAAGGCAAGAGACGGCACAGAAGGTATAGCACGGTTCATGAGTGCACCAAAAAGCACTTACACGAATGTTCACAGCATTATTCACTTTAGGGCCAAGCAAAAAGCAACCTAAATGCCCACCAACAATATAATAGGGGCAAACAGAGGTTCTTTTATACAGCAATGGAAAGGAAAGAACTACTCACACTATGGATGAATCTCACAATCTATGTCGAACATAAGCCAGACAGAAGAGGACATGCTGTTTGATTCCATTGACATAAAGTTTTAAAAAATGGAAAGTCCTGCTTTTTAATCCTTGGCGATAAAAGCTTGGGTACTGGTTATCTTTGGGGGTGGTGGTGACTGGAAGGGGCCATGAGGAACTGGTCCCTTTTGGGAACCAATCACATTGTTTCTTGAACTGGCTGCTGGTTCCATGACTATATTCACTTTGCGGGAATTCAGTGAGCCGCAAACTCATAATTTGTTCCCTTTTTTGTATGAATGGTATATTTCAATGAAAAGTTTTTTATTAATAGTAAAATAACCTTCCCTCGACCCCACTTTCTTCTCCAGTATACTCCTTCCCTTCACAGTAAAACTCGAAAAAGTTGTCTCTAATTTCTCTCCTCCTATTTTCTCTCCGATCCACTCCAATCAGACATTCGCCCTCCCTAATCTACAGAAACAGCATTTTGTGAGTTTTCCAGGGACCTTCATTTTGCTGAATCCAGCAACTACTCTGCACACCTGGTCTTACTCTGCTCAGCACCCATCCATTACAGCACTGATACAGTTGACCTCTCCCTTCTAGAAACATTTGCTACACTTGGCTTTCAGGACACCGTTCTCCAGATTTTCTTCCTCTCTCCAGTTGTTCCTAAAAAAAGATACTAGGGAGGGGCCGGCCCGGTGGCACAGAGGTTAAGTGCGCACGTTCCGCTTCTCATTGGCCTGGGGTTCGCCAATTCGGATCCCGGGTGCACACATGGCACCGCTTGGCGAACCATGCTGTGGTAGGCATCCCACATATAAAGCAGAGGAAGACGGGCACGGATGTTAGCTCAGGGCCAGGCTTCCTCAGCAAAAAGAGCAGGACTGGCAGTAGTTAGCTCAGGGCTAATCTTCCTCAAAAAAAAAAAAAAAAAAATATACTAGGGAGAGGTCATGATGGAGGGAGCCATTTGGCCCCTCAAGGGTGGGAACCAGGTTTAGGGAGAGAGAACAGCCTGGGGCCTCCTGGATAAGCTGGGAGCTCCTCAGGGCTTCATGGCCTCTTGTTCCCAGTAGCAGCACAGAGACTGGCTCATAGCTATAGGGAGAAATGTTTGGGGAGTGAATGAAGACTAAGAATTTGAATGTTATCCTGAAGGCAGTGGGTTTAGGAAGGGCCTCTAAGACACCATCATTCCTCTTCCCTCGCCCCATGGAAGATGGACTGGACTTACAGCTTGGGGTGGTGAGTCAGGTCCCTCCTCTCCCTTTCCTCTTCTGAAAAGGTTGAGGACTTTTTCTGCCCCTCTTCCCCTTGGTGGCCATTGGCGTAGCACCTGAGAAGGCCGCCAGAGGGCACTTGTTTCCCAGGAGCATATACTTTGGGAAAGAAGTGAGAGTTGTTGGCAGAAAAGGCAGCTGTAATTAGAGGGACTTGGGCTGGAAGGTAATCATGTGTGAAAAGTCCAATGCATCCCAATTGCAGGGGATCTGTTTCTAGAGCCTTTTGCAGGGGGGACATGCACAGGGCCAGGAACTTCAAACTGAATGTTAGTCTTGGCTGGGCCTTTATCTTATGCGGCAGCCTCTTAACCACTCTGGGTCTCAGTTTACCCCTTACAGAGATGGGAGGAATGACCATCATCTGTCTACTACCCAGAGGCCTGAGCAAGAGAAAACAAAGCAAGTAGTGTACATACTTTCTGGAAGTTTGAAATAGAGCATCCTGGAGAAATGCGAGAGATTGATGATCCTGGCAGTCCCTCATCCTACCCATGTGCAAATGTAACACTACTGTGTGACACTCCACTCATGTACATATTGTGAGTGCTCAGTGCTAGACATTCTGGGAGAGGTGATTTCCCAGCAGGTAGAGATGATGAGGCCTGAGTTAGGTCAGAGGCAGCAGGCAGGGAATGGAGGCCACTGGAGTCATAGTGAGCCACAGGAGGTTCTGGAGCAGGGGCAGGACTTCATTCCAAAGGGCTGAATTTTCTTGTGAGGTTTTCTGGGCTTCTCCCTCTCATAGTCAGAGGTCCTGGGAAGCAACTGAGCCTTCCTTACAGCTTGCACCTGGGTGCAAGGTAGAGAGGGAGGAATTGAAACATTTTGTGCTGGGGGCTGGAAAGGGCTGGAGACCAGTAAGCTGGACCTGTGGTATCATTGCCCTGTTCCAGTCTTTCTCAATCCCTGGGCCTCTGGGAGATGAAATTGTTGCTGGGGCTCCCTCTCATCCTGGTTGAGTTAGAGCCTCTTGCTCCATCCTGTTGCTAGCTGGTTGACAAATGCCTGCCTTAGGCAAAGTGCTGTGGTGGGATGGCAGGTGGGGTAAGGGGTCATGGTTTCCAGGACCTATTACTTTCCAGCCCTGAGCAATGCCTGCCCTGGAGGGAGTTGGGGCTGGACCCATTGCAATCCTTTGAGCCTAAAATTCAGGCTTCAAGGCATGCCCCAGTCCTTCTGGAATGTTTGTGTATTCTGTTAAAAAAGGGGCAAATTTGAGGAAATCAGGGTTAATCAGAGTGAAACGGGTTCCATTTATGCAGAACTCTTCGGAGCCTTTAATAAGCTAACGTGTATTATGACTCCCCAAGAAACAGCAAGGCAGGTTTTACATACTTATTTGAATGAGAAACCCTTTTCACAGAGAATCTCCTATGACCATTATTCCATGGAAAACATTCTGAGAAGTACCCATGTAATCCAATGTAGCGCCCACATTCATTTCACAGATGAGGAAACAGAGAGGGGAAGGGGCTTGCCCTCAGCCCCAGGCTGGTGGTCTCCTGAGCACAGCCCGGGCCTCCCTTCCCTGGGCACACTCAGAGCCTCCCTGAGTGGGCAGGGAGGGGGCATCTGCAGGGCTGCTCCTCTGCCAAACCTTCACACCTTTCTCTCATCTTCAGCGGGCTCATGGGCCAGCTCAGGTAAGCTCGGGCTCTGCAGTCACGGAGCACTGGGGAGAGGGAACAATGCTCCTTCTGTTGGAGCCACTCACCTAAGCAGTAGTCTTTACTATACATATTAAAGATTTTGTTCTTATTGTCTTTAAACTAAATCAGGGCATAGGGCTTTGCTCTGGTCTCTGATGCATATCCAGTAAAACAAAAGATTATCAGGAACTAAGACCAGATGTCTGCCCCACCTCAAGAACAGGTCCCTCCCCCACTCGGAGATCAGCCCACTATGTAACTGGCCTGTAGTCTTTGTTCTGTAAGATGATTCTTTTGGACATGAGTCAGCCATCCTCCCCCTTGTTAGCAAGCTGTAATAAAACCCTTTCTCTCCTACCACCTTGCCTCTTGACTATTGGCATATCTTGTGGTGGGCAGACGACCCCACAGTAACACTTCCTGGAAAGATATGCCCACACATTGCCAGTGCTTACTTCTCTATTCTGCAACTTTTTCTTTTATTTTTTGAGGAGGATTAGCTCTGAGCTAACATCTGCCACCAATCTTTCTCTCTTTTTTTTTTTGCTGAGGAAGACTGGCCCTGAGCTAACATCCATGCCCATCTTCCTCTACTTTATATGTGGGATGCCTGCCAGAGCATGGCTTGACAAGCAGTGCTAGGTCCGCACCAGGGATCCAAACTGGCGAACCCTGGACCACCAAGGTGGACTATGCGAACTTAACCACTGTGCCACCAGGCCAGCCCCTATTCTGCAACTTTTAAAACGAAGGTATAAATTATCTATCATAAAATTCACAATTTTAAGTGTAATTATGTGAGTTTTGACAAATACATACAATTGTCTAACCATCGCCACAATCAAGATGTAGAAATTTTCATTAAATGTTCTACAAAACATTCCCTCACGCCCCTTTGCAGTCAATCTCTCCCTAACCCCGGCCCCCGGCAGCAGCTGACCTTACTTCCTATTATTATAGTTTTGCCTTTTCTGCAGATTCCCTACAGATGGAATCATACAATGTGTGATCTTTTGCACCTGGCTTCTTTCACTGGGTGAAGTGTTTATGAGGTTCGTCCGGGATGTCTGTATCAGCAGTTGATTCCCTTTTCCTGGTAAGTAGCATTCCATGGTGTGGCTGTCCCGCAGTTTGATGGACCTGCTGATGGATGTTTGACTTGTTTCTGGTTTTTTACTATTAGGAATAAAGTTGCTATGTACCTTCTTGTGCACGTTTTTATGTTTTATTGACAGTAAACACCTAGGAATGGAATTTCTGGGTTGTATGCTAAGTGTCAGAGCTTACCCTTTTCAAAATGATTCCTGGTTGTTCTCCCGTCGTCTGCGGAGGAGGAGGTCGAGGGGATGAGAGGGTAAGCTGAGGCTGGGAGAGGCTGCCGGGTGACCTGGGCCTCAGCCTTAAATCTGTCTCTAAGGAGGGTGGTGTCTTTGGCAAGTGGCTTTGTCCTTATCTGGGCCAGCCTCAGTTTATTCATTTGTGAAACAGCAATAGCACCATGACCCTCCCTGCCTGTCCCGAAGGGTGTTCTGTGGATAAAATGAGATGGGCAAGAGTCATTCTGGAAGCGGTGAGGGGCTTGTACTCCGAAGGGTGGAGTGGAGGTCAGGTGGTGCTTGTGAGACAGAATATGGCCTGGGGGAAAGGCTTCCCTCTGAGAGCTCCGTTTGCTCTCCTGTTGATGTGGGCATGACAAGAGCCAGTTTCCTTTTGGCCCTGAGCCGATTAGGCAAGGGCTAACATTTCTTGGATTGTCAAAGGCCATCCACTTGCCAAATACCTTGGAATATGGAGCTATATAGGAGGAGAAAAATTTTGCAAGGAGGCCGGGAAAAAAAATATCTTCACCACTGTCCTATATGCCTGTGACTACTTAAATTTAAAGGAATGAAAATTAAATTAAATTAAAAAATTAGTTCCTCAGTTATACAAGCTAAAATTCAAGTGCTCAATAGCCATCTTGTGGTTAATGGCTGCCATATTGGATAGCACAGAAATAGAACATTTCCTTCATCACAGAAAGTTCTATTGGACAGCCTGATTGAGACCTCAAACCCTTCCTTTTGGAAGGGTCAGTGTTGTTAGAACATCTCTAGTGGACTGAGGTAGGCCTCATGGAGGTCAGCTGGCTTACAGAAAAGGACCCCAGCAGCTCCAGTGGACAGAGTTCATTGTGACAGAGCTGGCTGCACAGAGACCCTGCAGTTGGCTGGTGGGGATGGTTTCTGAGATGGATAGCTGGACATGGTGAGGGCTCTGCGGAGGCTGAAGGGTAGGGTCCAGCCCTGGCTCTCAGAGGGGCCTCGGAGGGAGGCAGGGTGTGAAAGAGGTCACTGGGTGGAGCAGACACGGGAGGGTCAAAGGGGGCTGCTGCTCAGAGAAGCCAGCCCCGGGTGCAAATGGGTCTCCTGCTGAGCAGCCTGGAGGGTCAGAGCCCTGCATCTGAGGGTGTGGGGAGGCAGGGGAGATCCGTGGAGAAGGCAGGGTCCCGGGAATCAGCCAGAGACCCCAGGGAGCAGGGTGAGCCCCGAGGGCCTGACAGAATCCCATGGGGCAGGGCAGGGTCTGGGGAGCAGGGAGGGACCTGGGGAGCAGGGAGGGATCCCCGTGACCTGCCTGAGCCCTGGCCCCACGGGAGCCATCTGATGGCTGAAGATTAAGTCTCCTAATTTACCAAAGGGACCAACATTTTGTTTTAATGGCCCTTCATTCCCAGTGTGTGTCATGAACATGATTTTGGTAGGACATTTCTCAGATATGTTAAAGAGATTGAATATTGAATTTGGGGTGTTTATTCTTTTTACAGACTTGTCTTTTTAATGTAGACAGTGAACATATTCTACTTTGCTATACAACAAAAACTTTAGCACTTTATAAATGAAAACTTTAGTTCATTTGATGTCTCATATTATTGAGTCATTTTCTGTTGCGCCTTCATTTTAGTATTTTAAGAACATTGCTTTATTTTTCAGAATGATCAATTCACATTATCTAGCAAATGTACCAATGAACCAAAAAGAGAGTTGGAACATTTTATAAAATTTACAGCAATTTACCTTATAGGAGACGGTTTGAACATTTTGAAGATTTCTGTTCCGTTTTACCAGATGTGCTTTGGTTTCTCTTTATTATCCATTTGAGCAGACATGGGAACATCGCCTGAAAGATAGAGACAGAGAAGGGGCGGCTGAGGACACTGGGAGGGTTTGGGGTCCCTGGAACCCTGAGGCCTGGCTCCTCCAACACTCTCAGGCCCTGTGACTGTGCTCTTCCCCCAGTAGACACAGCTCCATCATATACATTTTGGAGAAATCAGTAAATTGGGTCAATGGTGGGAATGAGCCATTTAGGAAATTGATGTCTGAGCAATTTTTCTTTCAGTTGATTTTCTTCAAGGGTCCCTGGTGCCCTTGTCCTCGGTGATGTCCTAGCTGGGCCAGTTCTGTCCTAGGCTCCTCTGGAGGTTGGGCGTCCCACCCTGTGTAACCTCCTGACCCACCTACATCCCCTGCCCTGCTCAGGATCCAAGAAGCCCTCAGTTTTCTGCCCTGGCCCCCACTGAGTGTCTTGGGGACCATTGTCCCCTCCCCTCTGTCACTGCTTCCAACACTCCTTCTCCTCTTCTGTTTCCTCCTGTAGCCCCTGCTGGCCGCTTTGCCTTTTGCTCAGGCTGTGCTCCTGGTTCTGGAGCTCTCTCTTCCATCTCAGGTCCACCCTCCTCCCAGATTCCTCCCTTCATGCTGTGGCCTCTGCCACCCTCCTTTCTTTTTTCTTGTTTTTTTTTTGAGGAAGATTAGCCCTGAGCTAACTATTGCCAATCTTCCTCTTTTTGCTGAGGAAGACTGGCCCTGAGCTAACATCCATGCCCGTCTTCCTCTATTTTATACATAGGATGCCAACCACAGCATGGCTTGCCAAGCGGTGCCATGTCCACACCTGGGATCCGAACCGCTGAACCCCGGGCTGCCGAGAAGTGGAACGTGCGAACTTAACCACTGTGCCACCGAGCCGGCCTCTGCCACCCTCCTTTCTGAGTTCTTGTGAGGTAGGGGCAGCACTGGTCACACCTGAAGTAGAGTGGCATTGCCACCACAGCTTCACTATATCCTGAGGGCTGCATATGTGCAGGATCAGCTGTGTGAGGTTCCAATTGCAGGTCCACCTGCCATCTGAGTGAGGAAACTGGGCCCTTGACATCCAACCCTGGCAGTGACAAAAGGGATGGAAGGAGGCTGGGGCCCTGGGATGTCGAGGAGCATGGGAAAGCCTGGTCTGGGTTGAGGCAGAGTGCAGAGAGGGACATCATCCCAGCCCTGGCCTCCTCCAGGGGTCCTGTCACAGGGGAGTACAGGGGAAGGAGAGCCCCTACCAGCTCTGAGCTGAGATTGGACTGGGTTGAGCCAATGTGGCTACTGAGCACTTGAAATGGGGCTAGGATGACTGAGGAAATGATTTCTAATTTACTTAAGTTCAATTAATTTGGATTAAAATGTAAATTGCCACCTGTACTTGTGACTATGGTATTGGACAACACAGGGGCCTAATTGCATTAGAGCAGACATGACTAAGTCCGATGGGCAGGGAACAGTGAGAGGAAAGCTGGTTGGGGCTGGGATCAGGGGGAGACAAAGGAGGAGGCAGAGTGCTGTGCTGTGGGTCGGGGGTCACGGAGCAGGAGGGGAGCAGCGGGCAGCCTGGCGCACGGTCCCCGGACACCCGGAGGCACAGAACGCTGAGGGGCACAGGCTTCAGGGATCACTGACAAGGGGAGAGGCTGGGAACGGGGGACAGCTCAGGGCAAGGGCAAGAGGGATGCAGGGGATGTGAGAGCAGGAAGCTGGAGGTCTCATCTTCCTCCTTGTTGCAATTGTGGGGATGGGAAACCTGGATTGTGCAACGGGCCCCAGGCCCTGGATGGTTATTGCTACGCAGGACGGGGTGTGACTGCCCACAACTGCCTTGGCCTTTCCCAGAAGAATACATGTTTCGGTTTCACACTCCCCATCCCACCTCCTGGGGAGGAGAGAGGGGCCCTGCGAACTGACATCTGGGCAATATCCAGGTCTCCCCCTTATGGCTGGACAGAGACCCACCTCCCCGGACACCATGTCCCAGGCCCCTCTTGGGAATCACTCCAGGACACAGAGGCATATTGGCAGTTCTTCTTTTGACAAACGTTTTCTGAACCTGGCCCTGGACGTGCTGGCTGCTGCCCTCACCTACCTGGGCCCCTCTGAGGACAGAGCCCAGTGCCCGGTCATGAGAGCGGGTTGTCAAATAAAAATGGCAAGTAATAGGATATATTGGAATATATGAGGAAGCCATTTTGGTGTAAACCTAATTCGGCCTGACCTTGTCTTTCCAAAAGGGCCTGACCGAGGCCTTTGAGCATGCATTGTATATCTGCTTTAGAGATTCCCTATGGCAAGAGCAAAAGGCCCTTGAGATAAAGGTGCAACTTCCCTCCCCCTCCCAACGTTGGCGTCTCCTTAAGGATTAAGCATCTTTCCTTAGGCTAGAAACTGATTGCTGTGCTCACCTGTGACCGCCCAGCTTGAGACAATAGACTTGCCTCCTGCTACACCCACGAAGATAGCAGACCCGCTACCTGCTGTGTCCATCAAGCGCTGTGCAGACAGGGCAATCTTGTGACTATTGTGGGAGGGACATTTGAATCATATGTAAAGCACCCTCTTTGGGGGTATATCACCATTCTGTACACCTCATTTCTTTGGTGCCCTTTCCTCCTTCGGGAAGAAAGGCCCCGGGCCATGGTCCTCAGATTTCAGCTCAGAATAAACTCACCCAAATTTTCATTTACAGATTGGTTATGGATTATTTTCGTCGACAGGGTCAAAGAGGATAAGGGTCCTGTGGAGCCTGAAGGCTGAAGGGAACACAGGGTCTGGTCCTTGGGAGCCCCTGTCTGAGGGGCAGACAAAATTGTCACATTTGGGAAGCCCATGTCCTGAGGAGAGGTGCAGTTCTGCCATTGGGAAGCTGGAAAGAAGGGACGAATGGGGGAATCCCTGTGTGAGGGGGCCACCCAGGCTTCCATGTCCCTTGTCTACGGAGATAGGTGGTCCCCCCCTGGGGACAAGCCCAGCAGAAGAACCCAGCCTGAACGGAAGGTGGGGTTGGAGAGCTGGCTCCCATCCTGGTGTCGGGTGGAGGGTGCATCACAGAGGATGCCAGCAGGGGTGACACTGGGGCCGACTTCCTGGAGAGGCTACTTCTGAGTAGAAACATGGCCAGGCCTGGGGCAGTGGGCGGAGTCCTTGGCAAGGAGACAGGGCACAGCTCCCGTGCGTGCATGTGTCTGTTGGGGGACACAAGTTGGGGGAGACCTGACCGTGACTTTCCTCAGGGAAATGCCCTGGGAGTGCAGGACTTGATGGTGAACGTGTCCTTTCTCACTCACTGTCCCATTTGTCCCCATGCAAACCCCGCAGGGAACATAATTCCCATCCTGTAGATGAAGAAATCAAAGCCAAAAAAAGAAAAGCAACTTGCTCAAAGTGACACAGGTAGTAAAGGATAGGGCTTGGGACCCCTTCTCCAGGTCTCCTGGGGGTCCAAACCTTCAGGTGAAAGAAAGGTGGAAGTGGAACTGTGGGGTCTGGGCAGACCTTGTGGTTAGTGCCCTCTATGACACAGGGCGTAAGCACACCTGTCCCTGACTATGCATCTGACTTCATTACACTGCTGTCCAGCTGGGTTGGGGTTTCTGTTCCCAATTTTTGTACAGGAAAACTGTGGCTCAGGGACGAGAGGCAAGTTGCCAGAAGTGCATGTTGAGCCACCTCTGCTGTCAGGGACACTCTGGGGCATGACCTTTGCTTGGCTGCTTTGCAGAGTTGGAAGTCCTCCTGGGTCCACTGTGGGGGTGGGCTGTCTGCTCGGGTAGTCCATGAGCACGAGCTGCGTGTCAGCTGTTTCCACACATTCATTGCTGCTCTAGTCCTCACAGCCCTCCCGGCAGACCTCAGGGACACACTTCAGGGCAGAGTGAGGCTCAGGCAGGTTGAGTAACGTGCCCAAGAATGAAAAACTGATCAGTGAGCCCGTTGGGCTGTCTTCCATCAGATTGCTTCCCTCTGCTCCCTGGAGGGGCTCATGGGAGTGTGTGGCCTACGTGTCCGCTTGTCCAGGGTGGGGAGGGAGATCCCAGCAGTGGTTGGCCTTGGGAGCCTTCCCCTCTGGCCCCCAGAACTAGGATTGGAGATCCTGTAATAAAGTGTTTGTCTTAAGCTGCCCCTGAAGTCCCCTCCTTAGAGCCTCATTTCTTTCAGGTTGATCCTGAAAATATAAACCAAGGGTCCAAAGTGTCCTTGGGGACCATCTTGTGTGAAGCCCTCAGTTTAGAGGATTCTGATGTCCTGAGGGAGGGCAGCTGTTACTGAGTCACCCAAGTTCCCTACCTCTTGGCTCCTGTTTGCTTCTGAAGTATTAACCCAGGAGCTCACGTTGACAATGCACTGACACATCCTAAGCCCACACCACATTGTTCTGGACCTTCACAACCATACTATGAACTGGGGACTGTAATTATCATCCCTGTTTTATGGATGAGGAGACCGAGGCACAGAGTGGATACACATTCCCTAAGACCACACAGCGGGTCATGGCAGGGCTGAGCCTGGACCCCAGGCAGCCAGGTCAGAAGCCTGTGTTCTGTGACTGCCAAGTCCTGGGCTTCCTGGCATCCTGAGTGTGGACTCTGGGCACAGGGAGGGACAGTGGCTTGCCCACAGAGACAGAGGCTGAGGATGGATAGGATGCTCCCTGAGAGGATGACCATGCTGTCTGCATAGTCCTCCCTTTCAGACAAGCGGACCATCCTGATGAGGGTCATCTGAGGGGCGAGTAGGCCTGAGGGGTTGGGTGCCTCAGCCAGGGCAGCCATTGGCTCTTCAGGTTCCAGGACTTTGCACAGGGAGCTGGAGAGGGAAGGGAAAGAAGGGACTAAGGTGGGTCTGGTTCCAGGCAAGGGAGGGATTCTGGAATGCGGGAGGGGTGCTCCAGCATCTGCTAATCCATGGAAGGCCTCCCAGAGCCCTCAGCAGCCTCTGTGGACCAAGCTCCTTGACCACACTGGGCCCATCTCTCAAGACTTGATATGAAAAAGCTTCTCTGTTTTTTTCTTTCTGATCCGGAATCTTCTGATCACCTTGTTAATGGGAGGAGACATCATGAGAATGGAAAGCTAGAGCGAGCCTCTCCCCTTCCTCCCCAGCAGAGGTGCAGCCCTGGGTTCTGAGGGTCTGAGTCCGCCTCCCTCCTCACAAGGTGGACACCCACTCACAGGTACTCGGCCAGGGACAGGGCTCACTCCTGGAACCTGGGAAGCCTGGACCCTGTGCTGTGGCCCAGAGAAGGAAGACGAGTGCCCCTGGAGGCAGACTTCGGACTTACATCAGAGGACCTGTGGAAGCCCTTGGGCTCAGGCCGATTCCAAGTGAGAGGAGTGTCTGGTATTGGCCTAGGCGGAATGTCCCCTTCAGCCAGTGGGGCAGGATCTCTGAGTGTGCTGGATCTGACCTAGAGGAAGGCGGGACTGGGCCGGGCTCACGCCACAGTCTAAGGACTAACATTGATACCCACTTATCTCCCAGTTTGGCTCCTTGGGGACCCTGAAGTTAACAAAGAAAGTGAGGGAGCCAGGAGAGCTGGGTTGACCCTCCTCCCAACTGCTATGAAGGTCCCTGATGTACAAGCTCTGCTTGACCAAGAGGCCACTAGGGCAATACCTGGACTGTGAAACCAGGATGCACAGAAGCCCATTTCTCCTTCCTTCTCCCGAGGCTGAGTGCGCAACCAGCGGCTTGCATCCTGGTTGCCACCTTCTGAGGTGCCCCATGTAAACCCCCAAGAGTCCCACAGGCCAGCTATAGCCAAGAACTACCCAGGCCTCTCAGCCCCATAGCCATTCCACAGGAGAGCTGGGACTAGACGTTGCCTCATCGTCCCTGGACCCCTCTATCACTTTGCCTCATCATCTCTCCCAGCTGTGCTCTCTCCACCTGCCAGCACCAGCCACCCCAGCCTGGTGTCTCAACCAGAGCACTGGACAGGGAGTCACTGGGGTCAAATCAGAGGAGACTCTGTGGAGGCTGTGGGAGCAAAGAAGGAGGTTGCTGTGTCTGGTGGGCGGTCAGGGAAGTCTTCACAGGCTGGAAGGCATGCCAAGCGAGGGATCAGGTGCAGAGGTGGGGGAAAGAGCAGGAGGCTCAGAGGAGGCTGAGGGTTTGGGTGTGTGGCAGCCTGGCGCCTGGGATGAGCAGGGTCTGGGTGAGGGCAATGGGGAGCAGTAACATCCAGGCTCTGAGACCAGGCCCAGGCAGTGTGGGCTCCTGAAGGCAGGGAGTGAAACGGCCAAATCAGCTGTTTGGAGGAGCCCCTGGACAATGGTGTGGAGAGTGACTGTGGTCTGGGGGATCCTGGAACCTGGAAACGTGGAGACTGGAGGCAGTGTCTGCACTTCAGAGGAGAGAAGATGGTGGTAGGAACCAGGGCAGGGGCGCTGGGGGAGGTCAGGGGGTGAGTCCCCAGGAGGAAGTAGGAGCAGGTGGGTGCTCCCCAGGCTGTGAGCTCAGGGCCCATGCAGCAGCACCCAGCAGCACAGCAGGCCAGGGGGCCCCGTGGGGACAGCCATGGGTATTCATGGGGGACTTGAACTCAGAGGCACAGAGCAGGAGAGGTCTGATCACGATAACTGGAGTCCCAGGGAGATGCGAGGACTGGGAGGAGAAGCAGCCTGGGATGCGAGTCTGCAGCTCTCCTCACATGTTCTTTTTTTTCTTCTCATATTTATATTTTAATGTTAATTTTACTGAGGTCCTATTGGTTTATAACATTGTGTAATCTTCATATTGGTTTATAACATTGTGTAATTTCCGGTGTAGGTTGTCATGTATCAGTTTCTGTATAGACTGCGGCAGGCTCACCACTAACAGTCTAGCTTTCATCTGTCACCATACAGATGTGCCCGTTTAACCCTTTTGTCCACCCTCCCACCCCCTTGCCCTCTGGTAGCCACTAATCTGTTCTCTTTATCCATGTGTCCTCCATATATGAGTGAAATCATATGGTGTTCGTCTTTCTCTGTCTGGCCTATTTCACTTAACATCATACTCTCAAGGTCCATCCATGTTGTTGCAAATGGGACGATTTAATCTGTTTTTACGGCTGAGTAGTATTCCATTGTGTATATATATATCAGATTTTCTTTATCTAATCATCCGTTGATGGGGACTTGGGTTGCTTCCACGTCTTGGCTGTTGTGAATAATGTTGCAGTGAACATAGGGGTGCATAGATATCTTTGTATTTTTGATTTCATGTTCTTTGGATAAATACCCAGCAGTGGGATAGCTGGATTATATGCTATTTCTATTTTTAATTTTTTGAGAAATCTCCACACTGTTTTCCATAGTGGCTGCACCAGTTTGCATTCCTGCCAGCAGTGTATGAGGGTTCCCTTTTCTCCACGTCCTCTCCAACATTTGTTATTTCTTTTCTTGTTAATTATGGCCATCTGACAGGTGTGAGGTGATATCTCATTGTAGTTTTAGTGTGCATTTCCCTAATAATTAGTGATGTTGAACATATTTTCATATGCCTGTTGGCCATCTGTATGTCTTCTTTGGAAAAATGTCTGTTTATGTCTTCTGCCCATTGTTTGATCAGCTTGTTGGTCTTTTTGTTGTCGAATTGTATGAGTTCTTTATATATTTTGGAAATTAACCTCTTGTTGGATATATGATTTGTAAATATGTTATCCCAGTTGGTGGATTGTCTTTTCTTTTTGTTTATGATTTACTTTGCCTTGCAGAAGCTTTTTAGCCTGATGTAATCCCATTTATTTATTTTTTCTTTTGTTTCCTTTGCCTGTGTAGACATGGTATTTGAAAAGGTGCTGCTAAAACCAATGTCAAAGAGTGTACGGCCTATATTTTTTTCTAGGAGTTTTATGGTTTCAGGTTTTACATTGAAGTTTTTAATCCATTTTGGGTTAATTTTTGTGTATGGTGTAAGCTAATGGTCTACTTTCCTTCTTTTCCATGTGGCTGTCCAATTTTCCCAATACCATTTATTGAAGAGAATGTCCTTTCTCCCCCTATATGTTCTTGGCTGCTTTGTCAAAGATTAGCTGTGCATAGGGGCTGGCCCCGTGGCTGAGTGGTTAAGTTCATGCGCTCTGCTGCAGGCAGCCTAGTGTTTCGTCGGTTTGAATCCTGGGCGCGGATATAGTACTGCTCATTAGACCCCACTGAGGCAGCATCCCACATGCCACAACTAGAAGGACCCACAACAAAGAATATGCCACTATGTACTGGGGGGCTTTGGGGAGACAAAGGGAAAAAATAAAATCTTTAAAAAAAAAAAAGATTAGCTGTGCATAGATGTGTGGTTTTATTTCGGGCTTTCAATTCTGTTCCATTGATCTGTGTGTCTGTTTTTGTGCCAGTACCATGCTGTTTTGATTACTACATCTTTGTAGAATATTTTGAAGTTCAGGGATTGTGATGCCTCTGGCTTTCTTCTTTTTTCTCTGTATTGCTTTGGCTATTCGAGGTCTTTTGTTGTTCCATATAAATTTTAGGGTTCTTTGTTCTATCTTCATGAAGAATGTCAATGGCATTCTGATCGACATTGCACTGAATCTGTAGATTGCTTTAGGTAACAAGGACACTTTAACTACGATTATTCTTCCAATCCATGAGCGTGGGACATCTTTCCATTTCTTTATGTCTTCTTCGATTTCTTTCAATAATGTCTTATAGATTTCAGTGTATATGTCTTTCACCTCTTTGAGTAAATTTATTCCTAGGTATTTTATTCTTTTTGTTGTGATTGTAAATAGGATTACATTTCTGCTAGTTCATTATTAGTGTATAGAAATGCAACTGATTTTTGTAAGTTGATTTTGTACCCTGCCATTTTGCTGTAGTTCTTGATTATTTCTAATAGCTTTCTGGTGGATTCCTTAGGGTTTTCTCTATATATAGAATCATATAATTTCTCTTTGTATGGAATCATATCATCTGAAAACAGTGAGAGTTTTACTTCTTCCTTTCCAATTTAGATACTTTTATTTCTTTTTCTTGCCTAATTGCTCTGGCCAAAACCTCAAGTACTATGTTGAATAGGAGTGGTGAGAGTGGGCACCCTTGATTTGTTCCTGTTCTCAGGGGAATGGCTTTCAGTTTTTCACAGTTAAGTATGATGTCGGCTGTGGGTTTGTCATATATGCAGCCCTCCTTATCACGGGGAATGTCCTTGGAGGAGATGGAGAAGGAGCCACCAGGGAGGCAGGAGGGAAATCAGGAGAGTGGCTTCAGGAGAGAATGGTGCAGGGGGCAGTTTCAGGAGGAGAGAAGAGTCACCAGAACCTACACAGATAAAGGTAAAACTTGAGAGTGGCCACTGGATCCAATGAGGGCAGACACGCCTGCAGTGGCCTTGAGTGAGAGAGTGAAGAAGTGGGTCAATGAGTGTAGATGACCCTTCTTCAGGCTCAGTTGAGGAGGGGCCAGGGCAACAGGCCATGTCTGGTGGGGACTTGGGACATTTTTAGACTGAGAAAGGCAGTAGAGCAGAATCCAGGAGAGGGGACAGATGGTGCTGAGCCCCTGAACTAGCTGAGGGCTGGGTCCAGAGACAGGATGGTGTGGCCTTGAAAGTCTCCCTTGGGACTGGCTGGGTGGGTGAGGCTCTAGAGAAGGGGGTGGGTGGGTTACTGTTATTCATTCATCAACTACGAACTGAGTGCCTGCTGCATGCCCAGCAGTGCCTAGAGGTGGAGATGCAGTGGTGAACACACTATACTACCCTGATTCCTCAGAAGACCCAGGGCTGTTGCAGGGAGAAGGATGTAGGATAAGCACCTGGCTCCCTTCCTCTCATGGAGGACTCAACTCTCTTAAGCAACCCTGGCTGTGACGCTCCCTGGTGGGGCCCAGGAGAGGCCAAGACCTTGTCAAAGAGATGGAGGAAACATTTCTTCACTTGCACATAAGGTAGACCTCGTCCACTGTCCAGCAAGCCCCATGACGCAACAGCAGGGAATGAGGGAAACCCAGGCCACATCCTGGCAGGAGGCCAGTGATGAGGTTGGTCAAGAAGCATCCTGGTTGGGCCTTTGCATCATCTCCAGGCTGGGCATAAAGGAGGGTCCTGCAGGCTGGGAGGAGGCAGACTTGGAGACCATGGAGACCAAGGGGAACAGTCGCTCCTTGGGGCGATGGTCCCTGTTGCTACTGCTACTGGGCCTGGTGATCCCTCTGGCCACTGGTCAGGCCCTCAGCTACAAGGAGGCCGTGCTCTGTGCCGTGGATGGCCTCAACCAGCGGTCCTAAGATGAGAACCTCTACCGCCTCCTGGAGCTGGACCCGCTGCCCAAGGAAGTGAGTCTGGGAGGGGGCAGTGGGGAGGGAAGGTCTGCTCTGGCCAGGCCTGGCCACACTGTCTCTCCCTTTGCCCAAGTTGTCCCTCCTGTCAGGAAGGCACTTCTCCCTTTAAGTGTGGTCCCACATTTCCCAGGAAACCTTCCCAGAGCTGTGTCCCCTCTCAGCATGAGAGCTTCCTGCCTTAGATCTCTACTGTGGGAAGAGGTGTCCCCCACTCACACCCACATTCAGGCTTCAGTGACTTCTGGGAGCTCCAGGGACATGAGGGGTCTTTGGATCCAGATTGGGACTCCTTTGCTTTATGTCTACTCTGCACTCTGTTGTCTCCCACACAGGGAAGGGCTCTGCTCAGCCTTAAGGTTCCGGTGACAATGTCTTTTCCTCTAGGACCACCCTGATTTCCCTCAGCCCCCTCAGATGGGGAGGTGCTCCTCGTCAGAGCTTGTCTGAGGTCCACTTGGGCTCTCTGTTTGCCTGCCGAGGGCAGGAATGGGCCCTGTCCTCCTCCCCTCTGTACCCCAGCACCATGCCCATTGCCAGGCACACACTACGGGCTGTTGAAAGGCTGCACTTTTGGTGAGGGATGGCAGACAGGTCAGAGATGGCAAGCATGGGCTCGAGCCTGGCCTCCCCACTTTCTCCTTTGACCAGGACGAGGACCCAGATACCCCAAAGCCTGTGAGCTTCACGGTGAAGGAGACTGTGTGCCCCAGGACAACACAGCAGCCACTGGAGGAGTGTGACTTCAAGGAGAATGGGGTGAGGTTGGGGGCTGGAGTGTGGGGGCGCTGGCTGATGCCTCCTAGGGAGCTGACCCAGAAGCCTCTGGGGAATATTTCTATCCACTGGGGTGAGGCTGTGAGGTTACGGCATGGGGGTTCCAGTTTGACTTGAAGCCTCCCCTTCGCAGCTGGTGAAACAGTGTGTGGGGACAGTCGTCTTGGACCCGGCCAAGGACTACTTCGACATCAGCTGTGATAAGGTGAGTGATCCATTCTGGGTTGCAACTCCTGGTGGGGAGGTGCTGCGTGGAACATCCTATGTACCAATTACCCACTGCCCCATCCAGGGCAGAGAAAGCCCCTCCTACCCTGGGCTCCTGCCTCAACCTGAGCCCCAGGTCTCAGGACTGACTCTGAAATTCCTTAGAGTAGCGGTTCTCAAAATGTGGTCCTCACCTGGGAGATTGTCAGAATGGCAAATTCTCAGCCCCCACCAGACTTACTGAATCAGACTCTGGGGTGGAGCCCCAGGCAATTTTTAGTTTAACAAGCCCCCCAGGGATTCTGACTCCTGCTGAAATTTGAGAGCTACTGACTTAGAGTAATGAGCTTTCAGCCCACGCTCCTGTCCCACTTTGCTGGATGGGCTGTGTGACCCTGGGAAGCCCCTTGTCATCTCCGGGCCTCAGTTTCCTCACTTGTTTGTGGATATAGGGATTCAACCAAATGCTCCTAAGCTCAGAGCCAGAGGTGAACTGGGGCTCAAGTCTCTTGGAGTGCCTCAGGAATGGGGTGTCTAAGTCGAGAGGGGTCTTGTCTTGACTCTGGGCCCAGCCCTCACAAGGATCCTGTTTCCTCTTGGTTCACAGCCTCAGCGTATCAAGAGATGGCGCTGGTTTCGCTTACCTTTCCGGGAGTTTCGTGAACAGCTTAGGAGATTTCGTGACCTACTCCCTTTTCCCTGATGTAGGTTCTTTCTAGGGTCCTAGGGTCTGCTTGTTCTGGCTGGGCTTCTGGACCCTGAAAAATAAATTCTTGTTGAAGCAACTTCCTCCAGACTTCAATTTCACTTGTCTTGCCTTCTCCCACTTACTACGACCAACTGAGTCTTTAACTCTGGGAGGCCCTGTGTGTGTGTATGTCTGTGCCTGTGTGTGTGTTAGCGTGCTTGCACAAAACACAGGGATGGGTGGGGGCAGCTCTTCCATCCAGGAGGGCATGGGGCGAGGCAGCAGGGCCAAGAGTACAGGACAGCTCCTCCATTATCAGGCTCCCTCTCCATGTCCTTCACGTAACTCCCACCCCCATCTTGAACATTCAGTGGGACGTGCAATCCCTTGTGTGTGCAGGGGTGGTGGGGATGCTGCAGAGCTGGTCCTGCTCACATGGAGGTGACAGTCGAGGGTGCAGCCAGGCATTTTGTTAAACACTCATAGAGATGCCAAGCAGTCTTGTGGCTGACTGGGTTCTAAGCTCAGCCTGCTGGTACAATGTGCATAAAGACCCAATTTCAGTGAAAATAATAATTCTGGAAAAGCCCACCACTCCTGGCTTTTCCTCTGGCATTGAGACATATCACTGTTTCTTTCGCTTGGTAGCAGATTTAAGTTGTGGGCTTGTGTTTAGGGATTGATTGGTACACAAATTTTGTACCTCTAAAAAGAAGAATCCTGCTCGGTGGGATTAAGAGCTCTGGTAAGGAGAGACGTGCAGAGTGACACACAGGTCACATCTCTGTCACACTGTGCATTTCAGACACTGTCCATGTCCTGCCCACTCACCATCTGTAGCTCACTAGAAGCACCTGTGGCTCTTTGCAGTGGGACAGACTGGAAGTACCTGGGGAGTTGGTGCTCCAGGGAGCAGCCTCAACCAACAATAGGTCAGAGTTGGTAGAAAAATATCTTCCCTTCCTCACTCCTGGGGTGGACCCACTCCAAGATGTGTTACACATCTCCCAGAGGTCCCCAGCTGGGTCGTGCCCCTCTTGCCCACAGCAAGGACCTGTCCGTGAACATGTCCTCTTCTGACCTCTGTTCCTGCCCTGTCTCACTTCTCCATGCTCCTGCTGGTGCTTTCTGTGATCACCTCCCAAGTAACTACTTCCACTTGAATCCTTGTCTGCGGGCTGCTGCTGGGTCAACCTAAAGTAGGACGGAGACACCCCTCTCTGAGTGGGACAGAGGGCAGGACTCACGTCCCGTTTACTCTGTTGTCTGTCGTGCTTGCTTCTTCTTGGTGAGCAGGTGCAGCTGATTTCAGGCAGGTTCGAGAAACCTAAGATGCTTCTCACTCTTCATCATCAGGAACCCAGGGGGCGGTGTTGTGTCAGTGCCAGAGGATACTGGCTTCCCAGGTTAAATCGTTCTGTTTTCAGGATCTCTTTGAGGTGGTAGTTAAATTTTTGGAAGTTTGAAATTGAACATGAGAGGAATATTTACACCTTGAAAATCAGCAAACACTACAAAACAGCCCCCCAAAGCTGGCACATTTCTGCCCAAACTGAGAGAGGTATCACTCGTCAGGCTGGTATCGGCCTGTGCTTACATCCACTTCCAATTTCCTTCCAAGATTGCCCGTCCTACTACCATGGCAACCCTCCTATTCCCCAGCCCTACATTCAGCTTTGATATTCTACAGGACGTCGGGCTGATTTCCCTTGCCATGTACCAGGCCATCAACATGCATACACGACCATTGATGCCAGAATGGAACATATGCTTACATTTTTTCCATCTCAGCCCTTCATCAGGGAGTGTAACTGGCCACTGGCAGGGAGGTTGGCAGGCCTTGTCAGTGCCCTCTAAAGTGATTGGTCGGCAGGTGGGCCTGCTGTTCAACAATGAGACAGTCTTAGCCATGATAGAACAAATATTAGACCGTTCCATGGCTGGCATTGGAGCATCAGGCCCCAGCACCCTTGGCTTGTCAATTCTCCTTGGCAGTAAAGCTCTGGATGGTGAGTTCTATGGGCAAGTGGTGCCCACAGTGTTATGAGAATGCAAAAAGAGGGGACCCCAGTCTAGCATGGGGGAATGGACGGTGATCTAGGGAGAGGACACCTTAGTTAAAGGCACAGTGACAGGCATGATAGGAGTGAGGAGTGACACTCCATTCAGTGCTCAAGGCAGGCATGCAAGGGGGTGGGGGTCAGGGTTGAGTGCAGAGGTAGGCCCAGGTCCTGAAGAGCAGAAAGGAGTAAGTGATGGTTTTAGCACGGGGAGATCGGATCCTGCGTCCATCTTAGCCAGATCACCCTGGCTTCAATGTGTGTGTGTGTGTGTGTATTTAGCAGGGTGAATGGTGAGGGAGACCAGCAAGGACATGTCCCCCCAGGGCAGTGGCCAAGAGCAGAGAGGGAAGAGAGAGTGGAAGGAGGGTTGGCCCAGAGGCTGACAGAGGGTGGGGCTGACTGGGATGGAGTCATGGCAGAGAGGATGAGGCAGGTTGGTTCCCTGGGGAGCCTCACAATGGTGGCGCTTCCTGAGAGAATGACATGGGCTATTCAGATTCCTGGGGCAGGTATGAGATGAGTGTGGGGAGATGACAAGTTCAGTTTTGAACAGATTGGTTCTGAAGTGCTTCTGGGATGTTGGTCCCTGGGTGGGGCCTGGGGAGAAGGACTATTGTAGTAGATGCTGTTAGTGCCCTGCCCAGATCCCCTCCCTGGGCTGCTGCTCCCATCACCCAGTCTTTTGTATGTGGAATGTCATGTCCACTGCTAATGGCTCACAGCTGCCCCCCTCACAGCCTCCCCAGGAGATGCCTGGGGGTTACATTCCCTCTGCCTGCAGCTGTGGAGAGTGACTGACTGATGAGGGGATGTCATGTTCCCTATCTGTAAACTGGGGAACAACGCAGACTACTTCAAGGGATTTGCCTAATGCTTTGGTTGGATGAGGAAGGCAAAGGACCTCCTGAGGGGCTGAATCTGAATCAGAGAGGATGAGGGACTCAAAGGAGACACTAGTTAGTGAGGGTCACTCTGTCAGAGTAGAGACTGAGAGAGACACGGGGAATCTCCATCAGAGGAGGATGCAGCACATCCACACAGACCGGACTTCCTGAGAGTACAAAAGTGGCCATGGTCCAGACGCCCCTCTCCACCAGCCCTCTCCCACCTGGCTGCTAGAAGCAGCTGGCATGGCAGGGCGGGGGATCCTCCAGACGTCCTCTGTTCTGATTGAGCGAAGCCCATGCCAGTCTGATCCCAAAAGACCTGTCCCCCGGTCTCCATGGGTCTCTTGCCTCAGTCCAAATGTGAGGGGCTGCCCTGATTCCTAGTGTCCTACCAGCAGCCCCAGTTCTTCTATGTTCTACTTCGCCTGTGTGTTGTCCCCAGCCAAAGCAACACAGGATGGTGGCAGGAGAGATACAGGCTGCATTGTGACCATCATGGCCTCCAGGCACTTTTACCTGCACAAGCCCCTTCATGCACAAAAAAATATGCTAAGAAATTTTTGCATATTAAGCTGTATGGGGAAGCCATTCTGGTCATACCTGATTTGGCCTGAACATTATGTGAACTAAGGAAGCCTGACTTATGGCCTGTCAATCATACACTGTACATCTCCTTTCACCCTTAAGGAAAGGATGCATTCAATCACTGCCCTACAGTAAAGAATGTGCTCTTTGAAGATAAAAGTTAACGCCTCCCTTCTTGCGATGCCAGATGGATCTCCCTTCCCAGGGCAACAGGCTCATGTTGACCTGCTGTGTACGTGCTAATCTGTAAACAAAATATGTCTTGAGACCTTGAGAAAAAGAAAATGCATCCCTGTCATCCTTGATGTGTGTTCTCTGTTCTGAAATGGTCTACATTGCGCTGAAAACCCTGCTGCTCCAAGTGCTTCCTTCCTTGGAGAAGACTGCACTTCCCGGCTAGTGTTCCGCTTGCCTCAAATAAAACCTCTGTCTTATTATAGGACGATTATTGATTACTTGCATCAACAAGTATTAAAAACTATATTTTACAACTTCATCCATACAAAGATGAATATAATCCAGGCTGGATTTAATATTATATATTCATTATTATTATTATAGTCATTTTTTGGGTACAAAATGTGTTAGTTTACTAACTCTACTTTTGTCATACAGTGGCAACCTCTTGAATATCTGGAGACTAGTTATTATAGAATTAGGACCCTTTTGTCCAGTATATACACAATATATACGGTAAAGTTAAACGAAATGCACATAACATAGGGCAATGGATAAGCTGAAATTTCCAGTGCACAGTAGCAAAACATTCTTTGCAAGTTCTTCCCTCCCACCTCCCTCGACCCAATGAACAAGTACAGAGTAAACTGTTCAGATAGGTGCTTTAACAATTCCATTTCCAAAGACAACATTTCCCATCTGTTTTTAAAAGCTATTTACAAGAAGTGTTACTTTATTTACTTCTATTTTTAAATACACCAAACACTTCTAAATATCTAGAAAGACTAGATATTTCATATAAGAACTTACTTGTCCACCATGTACACAGTCCTGTTAAATAAAATTGCACATGTCACAACAGTTATAATCTGAGCTATCTTCTAAATATGACCATTTTGGCCGGAACCATTCCCTTGCCCACCTCCCCCTCTCCATCACCAATCCAGTGGACAAGTACAGGCATGAGTAATGCCTAGGGGTGGTTGAACAAATTCATTTCCAAAAACCATTTACAGAAGACAAGCTTTCCCATGAATTTCAACATAAAGTGTACAAAGTATACTAGTTTTACTAACTACTTTGTCATACACTGGCAACCTCTTTTAACATCTAAAGACTAGATGTTGCAAAATTACGACTCATTTGTCCATTATGTACACAATATACACAGAAAAACAAAATGCATATTATAAAAAATGGTTTTGTCTGAAAATGTCCAAGTATGCACACACTAGCACATTACCATTTGCAATTCTTTCCCTCCCACCTCCTCCAAACCACTGAGCAAGTATAGACAATACAACACTGTTCCCAAAGGGAGTTTAACAATTCCACTTCCAAAAAGCAACATTTCGCATGAATTTTACCAAAAAAATATTTACAAAATGATGTTTTACTCCCTCTACATTTAACATACGTCGGGCACTTCTAAACATCTAGATGGACGAGATGTTTCAAATAAGGACTTAACTTGTCCACTACACACACAGCAGTCTTGAATAAACACATGGAACAGAATCTGAAAGTTTCTTTGAAATGTGAACACTCTAGCCTAAGATCAACCTTTCCCTTCTCTCCCTCCTCCACCAACCCAGTGAGTGAGAATGCTCAACTCTTCAGAAGACAATCTTCCCTAGGAATTTGAACACAAAATGTATTAGTTTACTAACTCTGTTTTTGTCATACACTGGTAACCTCTTTAACATCTAGAAAGACTAGATGTTGTAAATTAGGACTCATCTGTCCATTATATACATTATATATACAGCAAAGTAAAACAAAGCGCAGGAACATCAGGGACAACGGTTAATCCTGCTCACTATCGACACACCAGCACAGAGCTCTTTGCACTTCCCTCTCCTCCCTTGAACTGATGCACAAACACAGTGTGTGCTGTTCAAAGACGTGGTCTGGCCATTCCCCCCAAAAGAAACAATATTCATATGAATCTTAACAAAAAGCTATTTACAAAATGTCTTTACTACCTCTACTTTTAACATTCATCAGGCACTTTAGAACATCTCGAAAGACTAGGTATTTCAGAAAAGTACTTGTTGTCAACTATGTAAACAGTAGTGAGGAATAAAATGCACACATAAAACAATGGTTATAATAGGAAAATGTCTTCTAAACATGACCGCTCTGGCACAGAGCCTTCGTTTCTTCCTCCTCAAGGTCTTCTCCTCCATCGCCTCTAACCCACTGCACAAACGTGGACGTGTGTCGCTCCTGCTGTCGCTTCTAGCGGTGGGCTAACAATTCCACTTCCAAAAGTCACTTCTGGAAGACATTTCTTATATTTTTGAAAACAAACGGGCATTTCCAAGACGTGTGACTTTCTATCATACGTCGGCCACCTCTTTACATCTAGAAGGCCTAAAGGTAGCCAAGTTTTCTTTTGAAAGGCTGAGGAGAAAGTCGAGAGCAGCTTTTTCATATTATATACACAGGCCTTCCATAAACGGCCAGTAACTCTTCCCAAAGGGTGGCGGTCACTTCCTAGGGGCCAAATGCGATCTGTTTTTCTACCTTTTCTGTCTTCTGACGTCAAGGTCTGATCGGAGGAGGACCGCCCGCCCGCGGGCCCGCGGGCCGTTCCCCGTCGTCGACCGGGGCTCCTCACCTTCAGGGCCCCTAAGGGCTTTGTCCCGCGTTGTCCGGACGAGGGGAGAGCTCGCCCCGCTGGGACACAGCGGTCACCCCCACGTCCCGGATCTGCGCGGCGCCCAGGCTCAGGGGCGCCGAGCCCGCGCCCGGCAGCGCCGCCTAACGGCCCTCCGCGGCCTTCCAGCGGCCGCCATCCTTCCGGCCCCGCCGCGCTCGGCGCCCAACGGCTGCACCGCGTGCTCGGCGGCTCGGCGGCTCGGCGCGGGCTTTGCCGGGGCCTCGCAAGGTTGGGCCTGGAGTCTGGGGTGGGCAGCGCCCGCGCTCCGGAGGCCGCCGCCGTTAGGTCGCGGAGGTGGGGGTGGGGCGAGGGTCGCTGCTGCTTCAAGGTCGGGACGGCGCGCGGCAGCCGCGGCGCAGGCTCTCGGGCTCTGCAGGACGGAGCCCGCGGCCACCCCCTGGCCCCGCGGCCATCCCCCAGCCCAAGGCCGGAGGGCCCGGGCGACCCTGGAGAGAAGGCCGCGCTCCTTTCTCACCCTCTCTCTATAGTCATTTTTACCTTCTCATTTTAAAAAAAATTACTACATTTTTGTGGGTCCCTAGAAGTATCATGGCCCCCAGGCGCCGTGCCTACTGTGCCTAATGGAGAAGCGGGCCCTGGGGAGACGGTGTTCCTGTAGCAGCGCGGGCACCCTGGCAGGCAAGTGCCTGGCGCTGTCTGGGGACGCTGGGCACCTGCTGGTGCTGCTCTACATTTCCCCCACTGGCCATCTGTGGGTCCTGCAGGGCGCAGGAGGGCTAATGGGGCCAGGGAGGCCCTGCCCTGGGGGCTTCCCTGTCCTGTGTCTTGGCAGGCAGCAGGCTAGGAGCTGGGGCTCCCCTGGGGTACTCGATCCTCTCCTCACCGTTTCTGTAGATGCTCATCTCTACTGAATGGGATTTTGTTAAAACCAGAATCTCACCTCTCCTGAGCATCGGGAACATCAATTTTTGTCAGTAGAACTGAGAGCTGGCTGTTGTACAGCACTGGTTCTGTGCCGTCACAGACAAGGAAAGCAAGACGCAGAGAGGTGATTTAAGGCTGAGGTGGCAGAGCTGGAATTGGAGCCCAGGCAGCCTCCACTGCCACCCTGGGCCTCCTCCTGTCCTGGCAGAAGATCTAGGTGTGACCTCGTTAAATATGACAGCCCAGTAAGGGATTCCAGACTGCACAGATAACAGAGACGCTGAACGTACACCAATCTCAAGCAACCTTGTAAAGGCTGGATGGTTTTAAAAAGCTTTTACTTGGAAATCACTTCAAATTATTAAAAAATTGCAAAAAAATTTTCCAAACTACATCTGTATTCTCTTTACCCAGATCCAGCTATTATCAACATTTTATGTTATTTATCTTATCATTTGCTCTCTCTAAACACACACACACCCTTCTTTTCAGAACAGTTTGAGAGACAGTCTCATACATCATGGCTCTTTAACCTTAAATAATTCCATGTGTGTTTTTAAAGAATAGGAATAGCCTCTTATGTAACTACAGTTACCAGCTTTATAGATTTACATGGTTACATCCTGTTTCCTATATGCTGGCCCTGTCCCAATGCTGTCGTTGATAAAATAATGGCTTTGCTATGTTCCTTCACCTCCAGTCCCTGCCCGTCCTAGGGTCAGGTGTTTTGGGGAGTTGTCAGTTCCCATGAGCCTCCTCCAGCCTGGAGCATTTCCACAGCCTTCCGTATCCTTTTTTCTCTAAAACTGTGGATGTGTGTGGCTGTGTGTTGAACTGTGTGGATGTTAAAGGGTGTTGAGGTTGAGTGTGTGTGTGGGAGGTGATTGTGTGGTGTGTTTGTGAGGGCATGGGTGTGCACATGGATGTGGAGTGTGTGTGTGTGTGATGTATATGGTTGTATTGGGGTGTCTGTTTAGGTGTGTGAGTATGTGTTGTGTGTGTGTGAGGCAGAATATGTGGAGTGTAAGTGTAGGTTTGGGGATCTGATGTATATGTATCGGTGTGTGTCTGGGATGTGTATGTGGGGTGTATGTGTGGGAGTGTGTGGGTTTGTAGGGGTTTATGAGTGAGTACATCTGGATGTGTGGGCTGGCCCCCATCATAAGGTTTTTAAGGGCAAGAATTTGACTGAAGATAAGACTAAAAGCAAGTTACAAATAACAGAAATAAAATGCTTATCCAGTTCCTGAATGTTGTAAGTTTAAAAATTTTTTAAAACACTTATTTGGCCATAATTTCAAGTGTACAGAAAAGTTGCAAGAAAAGTACAAAAAAAGAGTCGATATTCTCGTTACCCACAGTTACCTTGTTAACATTCTGCCCATTTGCTTTATCCTTGCTCTCTCTCTTTTTCTCTCTCTCTCGTTGTTTTAAATTGTTCCGAGGATTTAGTTTATTCAGGTCTGGTGAGGCCAACAGATCAGGAGACCACTGAAAGAGAGCTTGTTAGTCCCAGTTCCCCAGAGGAGGGGGCATGTCCCACCATACTGGGCCACAGGAGGTCCGTCAGAGGCAGAGAGAGTGAGGGGACCTGCGGGGACACCTGTATTATGGTTTTCCAGGGAAGGAATGGGCAAGGCAGACAAGGAGGGGACCAGGTTAAAGTTTCACGAATTAGAATAATTTCCGTTGCCTGTGGTGTGCAGGAGCTGCCCAGGTGGTCTGATGTCTGGCCCCAGGTGGTGAGGACAGGAGGTTACAGTCTCACAAGAAGAAGAGGTGGGGTGGGGGTCAGCGTGCCTCTGACAGGCGTGCTCAGGATAGTGCTTGCCTGCTCTAGGAATCCATTCCCCTGGGAGGGGCGGTCCCTCCCTAGTCAGCAAGGCCCCGGATGTGCACACAGCACTCACAGGGAGCAGACAACTTGGGTAACACAGGACCTTTTACATTGAACATAGGCCGTGATATATCTGGGTTATAACCTAACATCTTGCAGCTATTTCCTATACATTGAATTTCTCCTTTGTTTATTTTCCCTCCTTCTTTTTCTGCCTTCTTATGGATAGTTTTTATGATTATGCTTTATGTCCACTTTTGGCTTACTATTTATACTTCTGTTTGAGATATTTTTAAGTGGTTGTCCTAGGGTTTACAGTTTACATCTGTGATGAATTACATCTCTATTCCAATAACACATCACTTCAACATGTAGTGGAAAGGTCTTTCAAGAATATAGAGACAACATTGTCCAATGTTTTCACTGTATAAATGGTGTTCTGTTGGTTGGCAACCCAAAGGTTTCCAGATTAATGGCTCTACCTCCTGTGACATCAGCAGTCAGCAGGAGTGACTGATGAATCACTCATCATAAGGTAAAGTTTGCTATGTAAAGTTTCTTGAACAATGTGGGTGGATTCACAAAACTGAATCCCTCTGGCAGTCAAAGAATAAGGCTGCCTTTTACAAAGTAAAGAACTCAATGGTCCTGGTACTAAAACCAGTGCTGTGTGCCAAACTTGTAACTCCTGTGAAAAGTTGGCCCTTGTTTGTCTTAGACTCAAAAAAGCCAGACTTCATGGGGCTCTGACCCTACTTGCTTCTACATCAGATCTTTGACTGCTCCTATCCAGGTTAATGCTGATGCTTCATTGCTATCTTTTGCCATTTCTGCTGCCACTGGCCCTACCATGGTCCTTGAAACTAATCTGTGTTGTTTCCTTTGATGGACGTTCTGCACACACAGGTAGATGATCCTGCTGATGGCATTGTGGAAACAGATGTTCTAAGGATGAGTAACACTGCTCCTGACCGTAAGGGATGCTCCCAGTGGGGAAAGGCCAGGGTTAGGACAGTGGCAGCTGGACCAATGCAGAGCTGGGAACCTACTAAGGTCCCCTGGCTCAGCCACGTGGTGGCAGTAGAGCAGTACAGAAGATAAGGGTGGATGGGGAAAGAGACCACCACCCACCAACTAAAGTGCTGGTAGATGCAGAAGTACATAAAGAAATTGCCAAACAGTCTGTATAGACTGAACCTCCGCTCAGGTCAGTTAGTCCTAAAGAGCCTTTAATTACAAGTGTTGGTGATAGACAATTATAGAGACTGGAGCCTGAGGCCAAAGGATGTAGTCACTAGGCAACAGTCCCTTGCGGATACGAACACAGTACTTACCTGACACTGCCACCTGGTGTAGCCCATTTGAGAGGCAACTACTGGCTTGTTATTGGGCATCAGTGGACACTGAGAGACTAAGAAAGCAACAGCAGGTTGTTGTGCCCTGACATCCCTATCATGGGATGGGTAAAAAAGGAAAACACCAGCAAAATGGATATTACCCAGAAAAGAAGTAAACTGGGCATTAGAGGAGTCCAACATCTACAGGAAAATGTGGATTCACCTTCCAGATGTGGTTAGCCCAGATGTGGGTCTGTGTCAGAGCTTCTCCAGGTTTTGGTACGCCAAGGTTCCTGAATGTGCCTAGTCTTGATTCATGAACGGGTCAGCTAAGTTGAAGGTAGATGGATGTGCTTGGCCACGAAACTGTACAGCTTCAAAGAAATCTGTTTAAATTACTCATGAAAAAGGGTACTGTGCTCATGGGTAGAGTTGTGAGCTATGGGGCTTATCCTGGAAAACACTCCCTAAAATTCACTTTGTTACATTTTTCACTGACTCGTGGGCAGTAGACAGTGGACTGGCAAGGTGATCTGATGCTCGGCAGTGGGACAACTCAACGATCAAGTCTCAGTCTTTGGGGACAAACATTATGGCAACAGATTGCACAGGACCCACAGCCCCTGTTCATGACTCATGTGGATGCTCATGGAAAAGGACCGGTCAAGGATGAACATCAATAGAATCAACAGTTAATCAAGCCTGCACTGCCCAGGTAAGGACCACAGCCTTGGGGATATTCCATCACACAGGTCCTGGTAATCCATCTACCATTCAGGATCGGGCCCCAAAATAAAACCTAGCGATTCCAGCACATGAGGCCAAGGAAGCCTAGCAAATGTACCTGACTGCCAGCTCCACAGTTGAGTGACAAAGGGAACTCCAGGGCACATTATCAGTGCTGCCATCCCTCTCTACACAGCATATGTGGGCCAAGCTACTCAAGGACTCTTAGATGGAGTATGTTACATATTTGGATTCCCTAAGCGCATCCAATCAACAGTGATTCTGCCTTATAGTAGAAAGTACCCAGCAGTGGATAGCTACCTGAAACCCTTGCTGGACCTTTTATGCCCAGTATCATCTCCAAGCAATCAGGGCCATAGAAAGATGGAATGGGCTTTTAAAGGAAAAACTGAAAAGGATAACTGGACAACCAGTCTCAGTTCCCAGTGGAGCACACACTTAAGAAAGGCAGTTTGGGCTCTAAATGGGGCAATTCCAAGGAAGGGTAACTTTCATTTAAATAGAATGTTTAATTATGAGGTTAGGGAATGAGGGAGGAGGCCCAGACTAGCTGTAAGACACTCAAACCACAAAAGTAATCCTTCTCACTCTTTTTTCTTCCCACGCCTACTCCTGGGAAATCACATAACTAGAATTTGCAAGTTGCAAAGAGGAGCCAGGAGGTGGGCGACTGTAACCTAGTTCTGATTTTGCTGCCTGGCTATGGCTGCTGGGATGTGGGCAGTTATGGATATTGATGGTAATGATCATGAATATGAGGTGACAGCTCCTAAGGTGGTTCTACTAAGGTGGCTCCCCTAGTGGGAGGTGGGAGATGTTCTAGGATGGCTCAAGGTATATAAGGCAGAAGCTGCTAAACATCTAGGCATGAGCTTGGGCATATGTCGTGTGTAAGACATGGGGAGGACTGGAGAAAGGGTGATGTGATTGCTGCAGGGGCTGGTCATACAGATTGCTTGGCTGTGGAAGAAGGGCAACAACCCTGGCTGATGGGATAGAATGCCTGAGAGGTCAGGGTGGGAAGAGGGACCATCAATCTCTCTCTCAGCTTTTGTTTGTAGGGCACTGGTCAATGCAACCCAGACTGCTACCACTTTCCTCAACTTGATCAACTGCCAATGAAGAACGTCAATCTAAGAACTCTTAGAAATCCTCCAACTGCTGGGGCTGGCCCCGTGACCGAGTGGTTAAGTTCACGCGCTCTGCTGCAGGCAGCCCAGTGTTTCGTTGGTTCAAATCCTGGGCGCGGACATGGCACTGCTTGTCAGACCACGCTGAGGCAGCGTCCCACATGCCACAACTAGAAGAACCCACAACAAAGAATATACAACTATGTACCGGGGGGCTTTGGAGAGAAAAAGGAAATAATAAAATCTTTTTAAAAAAAAAAAAAAGAAATCCTCCAACTGCTGACTCCAGGAGTGAACAGCCTCTGCTAAAGATGACAGAACAAGATGGACTTCCTGGACTCAGATATGATTTTCATAAGCCTCATCTTGTAATTTTTGAACTCTTTTCTATGCTCTGCACAGGCTACAGCAACATTCTAAGTTTAAATGATTGCTGGATCCTGACTCCATGTCAGCAAAATGCTGCTGCTGAGATTGCTACTACTTGGTATGTGAGTGTCAGGCCTCTCCTTGTCTTCCATACACAAGCTAGTCTAAACTCTCCTTATGGTGACAAAAAGTTGCATTGCTCTAGACTTCTTGCTGGTCATTTGAGGCGGGGTATGTCAAATGCCAGCATGTTGCTGCAGCTGGGTTAATAACACACTGAGTTGATGTGTTTCCAGATGGGGAGCCTGGCTAAGTCCATATTCCAAATGGACCTGATCATCCTACGGGGAGTTATAGTCATGGTCACTCTCATCTGCTGTTCCCTAAGACGTATAGGACAGTTTAGTCCAAACCCCTGTCAGTACAATTGATTAGAGTACTGATGAGTGGCCTATGTTTCTAAAAAGAATTCTTAGTTGGATATGTGAAAGGTTGGGGTGCAGAGGTGTAAGGCAATGGCTTTATCTTAGTGACCTTGTGTATGTAGTTGTCCCTTGTTGTCCATGGGGATACTTTCCAAGACCCCCAGTGGATGCCTGAAACCACGGATAGTACTGAACCCTAGATATAGTATGTTCTTTTCCTATACATACAAACCTATGGTAAAGTTTAATTTATAAATTAGGCACAGTAAGAGATTAACAATAACTGATTTTGAAATAGAACAATTATAAGAACGTATTATAATAAAAGTTACCTTAGATCTTAGCAACCTCAGCATACAATTTTTTTCTTTCCTTATTAAGTTGAGAACTTTCACCTTTTCACTTAAAGGAAGCATTTTATAGTTTCTCTTTGGTATATCCAAATATCCAGCATGACTCCTCTTGTGCTTTGGGGCCATTACCAAGTAAGATAAGGGTTACTGGAAGACAAGCACTGCGATACTGTGACAGTCAATCTGATAACTGAGATGGCTACTAAGAAACTAAAAGGGGGATATACAGTGTGGATACTCTAGACAAAGGGATGATTCTCATCCTGGGCAGGACAAAGCGAGATGATGCAAGATTCATCACACTACTCAGAATGGTGCTCAAATTAAAACTTATGAATTGTTTATTTCTCAAATTTTCCACTTAGTATTTTTGACCAGGGTGGACCACGGGTAACTGAAACCATGGAAGATGAAACTGCGCATAAGGGGGCACTGCTGTATCCACACAGGCCCGGCAGGAAAGGCTTGAACTGCAGCTAACCCAAGTCTTGGCAGAATGCCTTGTGATCCTCCTCAGAGCCCACCACAGCCCAGGCATGAGCTAGACCGAAGCCCTTTCCTGGCCATCACCAGCTTCAGTGAGGGGTCCTCTAAGAACTTGCAGCTCCTCTCAGCGGAGTCTGTAGAGGGTGAGGGAGATGGGCTGGGTGGTGGTGGTTAGACAGAGACAGAGAGGTTATTGGAGGGTGGGGGAAGGAGGAAGCCAGTCCAGCAGGGGGCAGCCAGTGTGAGGGGTGGGTGTCTTGGAGTTTCCGTCCTGTGAGCTCCTGGGGGTGGGTGCCAAGGATACGAGGCAGGAGTCTGGCTGAGATGCCAGGGGAGGTCCAGTACCTATGGGACCTTCTAGAAGAAGGGACCCTGTCTAGAGATGGCCCTTCTGCTGAGTCCCTTGAGGGTGTGTCACCTTGATGAGGGAGACCCAAGCTGGTTCATGGATCCAAAGACACGTCAGTTCCCTTCTACCCTTACAGGGTGTTGGGGAAGCCAGGGACAAACTCTGAGCTGGATGTTTTCTCCCCTCTTCTGCCAGGACAGGTACTTGAGTTCATTTCAGACCCTAAACTTTACCCTCCTGGAGACAGTAAGGCCCACAGAAGAGCTGGAGAGATCCCTGGAGATCTTTGGTTTGCAGGAAAAGGGGGTATATAGGAGCCTCACCAGGGAGGAGCCCCTTCCTCAGGGCTCATCCTGCAGCCTCCTCTCCTGTCCTGTGGCCTCTGCTCTGCCGTCACTCCTGTCTGATCCTGCTGGTGAGTCATCCAGCTGGGCAGTTCCCTCTTCTTGCTGGGTCTCCTCGGAGGGGCAGGGAATCTGAAAGGTGAGGGGCCAGCTTGGGACAGTCTGGTAACTTCCTGAGTGGGCCACTTGAAGGCTGCCAACCAATGATGTTCCTTCCAGCACACAGTGGGGCCTTGGACCAGGCTGAAGAAACGACAGAGAAGCCAGGACTTGAGAGCAGGAGAGAGCATGTGCTCATCCCAACCGATGCTTCCCACAGGGCTGGGCCTGGAGGGAGGAAGACATCCAGGCTGCCCCCAGAGCTTCTCAGAGGGTCTGCAGTGGGGGATTTAGAAGAGCTCTCCCATGTGATCTGGGCAGATTCCCACCTCCTCAGGAAGGTTGCTGGTGCAGCCCAACTGCACACAGTGGAGTCAAGGGCCGTCTGCTACAGAGATCTAACTCTTGATGAGAATACCTGTACCAAGCAACACGTGCTAATGATGCACTGAGGGAAGGACGTGGGGAATCTGAATGCTCCCCGTGGGTGTTCTTGGTAATCTGGTATGAAGACGTGGTGCTGTGTGTGAGGAGGGAACCCCGCACCTGTCTGTGCATGAGGATGAGGCCTTGAAGGGAGTGTGAGTGTTGCTTGCACGTGTGTGTGAGCATGTGTCTCGGGGAGACAGTGTGTATATTTCTGTGGGTTCATTCTGAGTATGACTCCTTAGCGGCTTCTACTGGGGAGACTAGGTGGACTCTTCTCTGCCCTGGTCCTGAAGTTGGTGAAGGACTTTTGGAGACTATCTCTGCTGAGCAAGGTGTCCCTTGCCTTGGAGGTCACCTCCACTGGGGAAATGCTCTCCTCTCTCCAGCCTTGTCTCCATGAGTCTGGAAACAGCCCTAAGGGCAGTGCTGGGGCCCTTCCCATCACCAAGGCAAAAACCCGAGTCTTTGGGGCTGTCTTGGGAACAACACCTTGAGAGGGTACCTGGGGCCATAGAGTCCTACACCCGTGGCTGCCTCCTCCTCCTCCTCTTCTTCTTCGAATAATTAGCATTGTTAAATGATGTATTCTCCTTATAAACAATTCAAGCAATCCCAGTGCAACTAAGTCCTTTTGACAACTTGCTTCCTTGTCCCGCTCACCCCAATTTCCATGTTAGAAATAACCTCCTTTCATCAGTAGGGTGGGTATCTGTTCTCATCTTTTTCTAGAAGTTTGTGTACATTTATGAAAATAAAGAAACATGATGTCTTGTCTTATGGTGATTGATGTTTTACCTAAATGGAATCATTCTGCACATATTGTTCTGCAATTTTCCTTTTCCCCTTAATATCTGGAAACATCCCACTTTTAGCTGAAATATTATACACATATGAAAAGTACACTAATCATGAATGCACAGCTTGCTGAGCTTTCTAAGTGATTGCATTTATGTAAGTCCCCTTTACGCCCTTCCAGTTGCTACCCCTGCCCTATAACCATGACCCTGACTTTGAACTCCATAGATCAGTGTTGCTGGATTTTGAAATTTACAGAAAATAGAACCATAGAGTAGATACCTTTTCGCCCAGTTTCTTCGCGCAACATGATGTTTGTGAGAATTATCCACGCTGTTGTATGTAATTACAGTTTGTTTAGTTTTTTGTTGCTAAGTAGTATTCCACTGTATGAATACACCACACTATATTTATTCTATTACTATTGGTGGATATTTGGGTAGTTTCTTACTCATTCTTTTTTTTTTTCAATTTTTAAAAAAGGTTTTATTTTTCCTTTTTATCTCCAAAGCCCCCTGGTACATAGTTGTATACTTTTAGTTGTAGGTCCTTCTAGCTGTGGCATGTGGGATGCCTCCTCAGCATGGCTTGATGAGTGGTGTCATGTCTGCACCCAGGATCTGAACCAGCGAAACCCTGGGCCACCACAGCAGAGCGCGTGAACTTAAACGCCTGGCCACGGGGCTGGCACCCTGCTCGTCCTTTTTAATGGCTGCGCTACAGTCCATAGAATGGACATACCATTCCCCACTGTCACACATCTGGATAGTTTCCAGTTCCCACTAGGCCCAGCAAAGCTGCAGGGAACATCTTGGTTCACGCCTCCTCATGCACATGAGTGAGCATCTTGAGGGGGGCTCCTGAAAAGTGGGACTTCTAGGGGCACATTGAACGTGGCCCGTGCTGTGCCAGGGCTTCTCCAAGAGAGTATGTGCTGGATGATGGGTGTGGCGAGGATGGTTGTTGTCTCCTTTCCTACCTAGGAGTAGAGGAAGGCTCTATGGAGACTGGGTCTCTGGCTCCTCTCCTTGAAGTTCATATAGGAGGAATTCTTTATGGAGGAGAGATGGGCCTTCCATGCAGGTGTAATAATATTTTCCATTTCTGACCAGGAGGAGGTACAACTGGTGAAAGGCTTGTTTAAGTTCACATCAGTGGTCAGCAGGTTGGGCCTGGGCAGGATGCTCAGACTTGGGCACTGTTTCTTCTCTTACACCACTTTGCTTTGATTGCCTGGAAGTCCAGGGCTCTGGGGCTGGGATGACAGGTGTCTAAACACAGGTAAGGCTGTGCTTTGTCCAGTGTGGGGGTTTTAAGTGCAGAGCATGATGAGAAAGAACATCTGGCTCAACTAGACTGGAGGGGAAGTAAAGGAGGATGGGGAAAGGTGAGAGCCCCAGGTTTGGGACCCAGTTGTGACAACAATCTTGTGACAGCCTCTGCAGGACTATGTGCCTACATGTCTTGGGCTGGTCTTTCCTCTTTGCTGGGTTAGGAGTGGGCACAGGGAGAGTGTCCAAGGCCCAGTCTGCCCATCTCAGGACTTAGCTCCAGCACCTCAGAGGTCCTGCCCACCCCTGACCTGCTCCTCATTTACTCTCCCCTTCGCCTTCTCCCTCCTTTCTCTCCAGAAAGAACCTGGCCAGGGGAATTGCAGGTAAGTGGAGCCAGTGTCCAGATGGACCGGTTCTACAGCTTGCTCTCTTGCTCTTCCCTTGGGCTTCCCAGTTATGCCTGAGGCAATTCGAGTTGGGTTCCCACTCACTTGCTGCTGAGAGTGCCTACCAGGGCAGAATTTTTCAAAGGAAGTCACAGCTAGTGAGAGGCAAACAATGATTCCAGCACAGGTCTGCCTGACTCTGGAGTCTAAGGTCCCGAGCAGCCCTTGGGGGCAGCTCCCTGCACTGTTGGTGATAACAGCTGCTGTTTATGGAGCACCAGCTATGGGCCACCATGTCCAAGTTCTTTACTTCTGTTGACTCCTCTATCAGACCTCATCTTTCATCAGCATCCTGAGGTCTACGCTTTCCAAGGCCAAATTTCAGAGAAGGAAATCAAGGCACAGAGAGGTTGGGCAGCTACATGCCCAAAAGTGCACAGAGTAAGTGGAGAGCTGGGACCTGGACTCGGGCACCTTGGATCTGGTGTCTGTGCCCTTGAACACTTTATGGCATGGCCTTCAGAATCAAGGTCCCCACAGCCTGTCCTATCTGTCCCCACCCTAGGGAGGTGGATGATCCACTTTCTTTTCTTTCATTCTTTTTTTTTTTTTTTGAGGAAGATTAGCCTTTAGCTAACATCCATGCCCATCTTCCTCTACTTTATATGTGGGACGCCTACCACAGCATGGCTTGCCATGTGGTGCCATGTCTGCACCCGGGATCCGAAGTGGCGAACCCCAGGCTGCCGAAGCGGGACCTGAGCACTTAACCACTGGGCCACCAGGCCGGCCCCCAACCCCGATCATTCCTCAATCTTAAGGGATTTGGGGAGACAACTGATCTAGCTACTTCCTCTTGAATTGGGGGCATAGGTTATTCCATATCATTGAACCAGTCTTTTAATAAGGTGGTGATGTAGGTGGGCTCTCAAAGTTAGGCCAATTTCTGAGCCCAGAGGATGGCCAGTCAAGAAGATTTCTAGATGTCAGTGTTGAAGTGCCCCCTGCAGTTTGAAATGTCTATGGTGATGTCATTGGGTGGTCAGGAAAACGTTTTGAGTGGCTTCTTTAGCAACAGGCACGAAGCTTGTCTAAACATGTGCTATCATGATGTTCTCTCTTAAGTTTACGTCAAGTTGTCCATCTTCAGTTTGCAGATAGAAAACAAAAATTTCAAACACAATTAACAGAACAAGAACCCAATACCCATAAATTTGTATTACAGTTTTTATTGAAGCATAATTTTTCTCTCTAAAATTATCCTTATTTTTATCAAAGATAGTCAAATTAAGACTCATTGGTTTGCAAAATAAGTCTAGTTTCAATAAACTTGGCCCAATTATTTACATAAGTACAGTAAGGATGACAACTGATCATTGAAGCTCTTTCAAATTTGCTTTGCTGGAACTTTTTATAAGGAATCTCAGATTGACCGTTAAAGGCCTCTTGAGGACAGGAAAGCTAGACGAAAACCTTGTCATCAGACTCTGCCTGTAGTATCTACAGATTTAGGTGGATTCTTCTCTTCTTGAGATCCCCCCAAATATTTTGAGGTTCCAGGCACTTGCCAGATAAGTGACCTTCCTTACTTACTGGGTAAGATTGCTGGAATATCTGTAAACAAGGTATCAGGCCAATATTTTCAAGAGGCTTTATTCCAGAAAGTCAATCTTTATTCCTCAAAAGCTGTTTAGTCATATCCGAGTCTCTATGTTTTTCTCAAATATGACATTCCAGTCAAAGCCTTGGTAATATAAACAGTGTTTCCAATTGTGTCCTACTATAAGGAGAACAGATTCTTGTTGAACTTATGTAAATAACTATAGTGCCATGAAAATAAGAATACTCACTCATCAAGAGTTTTCAAATTCTGGAGGGATCAGATAAGGAGAAAAAGATAAATGTTTCAATTTTGCTTACAATTTGCTGTAAGTCATAGTTAGCTTAAGAGAAAAGAGAAAAAGTTTTCCTCAAATCTGAAAAAACAAAACATTAAAAAGTCAGCAATATTTCAAAAAAAGCCACAAAATTATAAACATCCTCATCAGTTTATTTAGTCTCATATAATTAATTCTTGATCTTGATCTTCTGTTAGCAGTTTTATGAGGCCATCAGTTTCTCTGTTAGAGTTCTGTAATTTCTTATCCAGCTCAGTTTTATAATCTGAAAGTTTATCAGAAACCTGCTTCTAGAGCAAGTGTTAGAGTCCTTTCCATGAATCTCTCTAAAGATAAAACACACCTGCAAAAACATCAGAGTAAAACAACAACTGTCTGAAAATAACAAAACATTCAAAAATGGCAATTGACAAAGATGCTTGACCATTTCTGTGAAGTCTAGCACTTTGAGATAATAACCAGAATTGAGGCTGATAAGCAAGATAGATCAGAATTTTAGGAATGTTATATTTGAAATACCTATATCAATAATATTCACCAACACAATATCGTAGGTCCCCATAAAACAATGCTTAACTATCTATTTAACCATGGTGATAACCAAAGATCATGAAGGCAAATATAGAGAGCCAAATAGTTAAAAAAGAAAACTTAATAGAGAGACCTCAGTCCTTCTGAACATAGGAAATTATTTTAACAAAACATGGATTTTCTGTCTTTAGGTAGACTTATTCGAAAGTAAAGAAAAACCTTTTATAACCTCGTTATCAAGAATAGACCAAAAGTTCAAAAAGATTATCCTTTTTTCCCTTCTTCTCTCCAAAGCCCCCCAGTACATAGTTGTGTATTTCAGTTGTGGGTCCTTATAGTTGTGGCATGTGGGATGCCACCTCAGCATGGCCTGATGAGCAGTGCCATGACCACGCCCAGGATCCAAACCAGCGAAACCCCAGGCCACTGAAGTGGAGCATGTGAACTTAACCACTCAGCCACAGAGCCAGCCCCAGATTATCTTTTTAAGAGAGAGAAAGCCAAATTCTAATTTTGCACCTTGATATTGAAAGTCATCTATTTAATTGAATTCATTTAGATCTCAGCCAACTTGACCAGGCACAAAACTTCTCAGTGTTTTACTTCTACAAACCTTCTGTCACTTTTTACGTTCAGCATTTGTCCCATGTTTTCTTGTTTTTTTCTTTCCTAGTACTTTAGGACAAATTTATCTTTTGTAACAAAACTAACAAAAACATCTTTATTCTTTCCAACTGCTTTACTGAAAACATACATTTTACTTTCCTTGTATACAGAAATATGTGCTTTCTCATAGAAAATTCTCCAGCATACAGAAAACATGTCTATCAATAAACCTAAGCATCTTTCAGTTTCTCTGAGATAAGAAACCAAAGACAGACAAATCCATACTTAGTAATCAATTTCTAATATTTTATCTTATGTGGAAATTACCTAGATACTCAATACATTTCTATCATTAATTTAGCAAAACTCTGAAGTTTCAAGTTGCCAAAAAGATTTTGGAAGCTGTTTTTCAAGCATACAGACCATAACACATAGTTGTTGCACTCAAAAACTCCTACCCCTTTTCATCTGTCTAAATCATTTGTTTTCAACAATTAGGTTTAGATTACTCACAAAAGCTTTCTGTGACATTAAAGCAGTTAGCCATCATCTTAGGTTGTTTTAAGTACATATGTCATAACACATAATTATTGTTAAAAAGTTTCTCCAAAAACTTTCATTCTTTTACATCTATTTAGTTTACCTATCCTCAACAATTATATTTAGGTTGTCTATAAAAACCTCATGAGACGTCAAACAAAATCAGCTATTATTCTAAGTTATCATTTTTTGACAAATTTTGTAGCAGAGATAACATGTTTCTATTATACCCAATGTTGATAACTCTGAAAACATGTTTATTTCAACTAAACCAACAAACTTAAACAAGCTCATTTATCGAAGATCATTTTATATCGTGTTAACTTGAAAGACTCTCTGGGATAGTTTCTTTTACATTTAGAAATAATTTATGTAAGTGCCTACTTGAAGCCAATTAAATAGAGCTCCTTTAGAAATTATACCATCCAGAGGCAGACAAATACATGGAGAGACTTACATATACAAACATAAAGATAAATACAAACAGAGATCTTCAAAGTTTTAGCCGTGTCTCAGGTACAAAACTCAAAAGAACAGTTGGATCCAAACTGCTCCTCTGGAAGATGAACCCGTTCAGATAGCCAAAGATCTTTACTAAAGATTCTTTTCTTTTTGCTGTCAGGATCCTCTTTAGAGCTGTTTTTGAAGTTATTTTGTCTTTTAGAAGCTTCTGCATATTAATCAAAGAATGCATTCTATTGTGAAAGGTTTTGAATTCTCTCTCTTGAGGGTGACCCTTAAAGAGGGTTTATCTGAAACAGAGGTTCTCCAGAATACTCATTTTAAGGTGAGATCTCCTTTAGCACGTTTAACTAAAATTGCCTGAAGCGTGGATTTATATGCTCTTACAATATCAGGCAGTATACAATGTTTATCCCTACAACATAATCTACTATAATACAATCAGGCAGAAGAGACGCAATCATTTCACATAAAGCGCATTTAAATATAGCAATTTTCTTACAAAGTTTTATTTTTATTTTATCAACTCTTACGCCTCTAATCCTAGCTTCCATTAAGCGTCCATTAACAAGTCTCGGTCTTATAATGCTATGTAAGGGAAGTATTTCCAGCTAGACATACATCCATTCCCAAAAAATACTCAGGCAAAGTTGGTATAACCTCTTTATAAAATATTAGCTCAAACATTTTAATCTTTATAATCTTATCAACTTTAGCAGCCTAACTGTTGCCCCAAAAGACTGTTGGTCAGATTTCTTATTGTGATTTCTCCTTTCTGGTTTTTTTTTTCCCTTTTCATAGGTTCGTAATTGACAACATTCTAATTTTGCAGTATGTAAGCTAGAGGGCTGCCATTGGGAACTGAATCTGAGTTTCCCACTATGGCACTGTACACACACACACACTCACGCACACAGCATGTTCACACACACACACACACACCTATCAAAACAAATGGGGCCAGGGCCTGCCCCATGGCCGAGTGGTTAAGTTTGAGCACTCTGTTTAGGCAGCCCAGGGTTTGGCTGGCTCTGATCCTGGGAGCGGACACGGCATTGCTCATCAAGCCATGCTGAGGTGGCGTCCCACATAGCACAACCAGAGGCACTCAGAACTGGAATATACAACTATGTACTGGGGTGCTTTGGAGAGAAGAACACGGAAAAAAAAAAAGAAAGATTGGCAACAGATGATAGCTCAGGTGTCAATCTTAAAAAAACATAACAAAAAAACCCAAATGGGGCCAAAGTGTTCCTCTGTGAGTGAAAAACTCTAAGTCCTTTCAACAATTGAGGGCCCCCCCCCCCCGAACAAACTCAAGTAACCTGGAACAAAACCCCTAAAACAAAGGTAAACAAACAAAAGGAAAAGTAAGATTCCAGTCAGTCAATTGAGGAAACTCAACAAAAGGACGTCCATTCCAAACCCAAACAAATGGAGCCCAGAGGGCTGCCATGTAGCAGTTATTTCTGGTCAGTCCTCTTGGAAAAGGCTAGTGCAAAGACAAAAACAAAAACTGCCAGCTGCCAAAAGAGACATCTTCCAAAGTCCCGAACCTAGTTCCTTCCACCACCAAAGCAAAAGCACTGTGGGCCAATTATGTCTGGTCATCAGCCCATCACCTGGGGCTGTCCCTGAGAAGGGGCTCCGGCAGCTGCAGGACAGCTTCCAAGGGAGGCCTTTAGCCAGAGGCTGGTGTACCACAGGCGAGACATCCACTTGGGACATTGTCCTATCTGGGTTGGCAAATTGATACCTAACCTGAAGTGAGTTCACTTACCTGTTCCACAGCAAGCCAATCTCTGACACCGTGTGTAGTGGAAGAAAGCAGGAATTTATTATTGCAAAGTGCCGAGCAAGGAGAATGGGTAGCTAATGCCGTAATCCCAAACTCCTTCATTCTCAGTTTCAATGCTGTGGCCTCTGCCACCCTCCTTTCTGAGTTCTTGTGAGGGAGGGGCAGGATAGGTCACACCTGAAGTAGAGTGGCATCACCACCACAGCTTAACTGTCATCTCAGGGCTGCATATCTGCATGATCAGCTGTGTGAGGTTCCAACTCAGTCTATCCATGACCCAGGTGATGTGACCTGGCCCTTGGCATCCAATCCTGAGAGCGACAAAAGGGATGGAAGGAGGGTGGGGCACTGGGACATCGAGGGGCATGGGAAAGCCTGGTCTGGGTCGAGGCGGAGTGCAGAGAGGGACATCATCCCAGTCCTGGCCTCCTCCGGGGGTCCTGCTGCAGGGGAGTACAGGGGAAGGAGGACCCTGGCCAGCTCTGAGCTGAGATTGGACTGGGTTGAGCCAATGTGGCTACTGAGCACTTGAAATGGGGTTAGGATGACTGAGGAAATGATTTTTAATTTAACTAAGTTTAATTAATTTGGATTAAAATGTAAATTGCCACCTGTGCTTGTGGCTACAGTATTGGACAACAGAGGGGCCTAATTGCATTAGAGCAGACATGACTAAGTCCGATGGGCAGGGAACAGTGAGAGGAAAGCTGGTTGGGGCTGGGGTCAGGGGGAGACAAAGGAGGAGGCAGAGTGCTGTGCTGTGGGTCGGGGGTCATGGAGCAGGAGGGGAGCAGCGAGCAGCCTGGCACACAGTCCCCGGACACCCGGAGGCACAGAATGCGGAGGGGCACAGGCTTCAGGAATCACTGACAAGGGGAGAGGCTGGGAACGGGGGACAGCTCAGGGCAAGGTTACCAGGCCAGCAGGAGGGCCTGCCAGGGCAGGAAGTTGGAGGTCTCATCTTCTTCCTTGTGGCAAGTGTGGGGATGGGAAACCTGGATTATGCAACGGGCCCCAGGCCCTGGATGGTTATTGCTATGCAGGCCAGGGTGTGGCTGCTTTGGCCTTTCCCAGGAGAATACACATTTCGAATTGACACCCCCAACCCACCACCCAGGGGAAGACAGATGGGTCCTGTGAACTGACAGCTGGTCTATAACCAGGTCTCCCCCTTATGGCTGGACAGAGACCCACCTCCCCGGACACAATGTCCCAGGCCCCTCTTGGGAATCACTCCAGGAAACAGGCATATTGACTGGAAATTACCCATCCCCGCCCGATGCTGTGTAGTTCTTTTGACAAATGTTTTCTGAACCTGGTTCTAGACCTGCTGGCTGCTGCCCTTACTCACCTGGGCTCCTCTGAGGAGAGAGCCCAGTGCCCAGTCATGAGAGGGGGCCAAGAGGATAAGGGTCCTGTGGAGCCTGAAGGCTGAACGGAACGCAAGGTCTGGTCCTTGGGAGCCCCTGTCTGAGGGGCAGACATAGTTGTTACATTTGGGAAGCCCGTGGCCTGAGGGAAGGTGCAGTGCCGCCATTGGGAAGCTGGAAAGAAGGGACGAATGGGGGAATCCCCGTGTAAGGTGGCCACCCAGGCCTCCATGACCCTTGTGTGCAGAGACAGGTTGTCCCACCCTGGGGACAAGCCTGGCAGATGAACCCAGCCTGAGAGGGAAGGTGGGGTTGGGGAGCCGGCTCCCATCCTGGTGTCGGGTGGGGGGTGCATCACAGAGGACGCCAGCAGGGGTAACACTGGGGCCAACTTCCTGGAGAGGCTGTTTCTGAGTAGAAATGTGGCAGGGCCTGGAGCAGTGGGCAGAGTCGTTGGCAAGGAGACAGGGCACAGCTCTCCTGTGTGCATGTGTCTGTTGGGGGACACTTGGGCCTGAGCCATGCCAGAGCAAGAAGACCTGACTGTGACTTCACTCAGGAAAACGCCCTGGGAGTGCAGGACTTGATGGTGAATGTGTCCTTTCTCACTCATTTGTCCCCATGCAAACCCTGCCGGGCATGTAATTCCCATCCTTCAGATGAAGACATCGAGGCCAGAAAAGCAAAGCCGATTGTTCAAAGTGACACAGCTAAACAAGGATGGGGCTTGGGTGCCCCCGTTCCAGGTCTCCTGGCGGTCCAATCCTTCAGGTGAAAGAAAGGTGGAAGTGGAACTGTGGGGTCTGGGCAGACCTTGTGGCTAGTGCCCTCTACGACACAGGGCATAAGCACACCTGTCCCTGACTATGCATCTGACTTCATTACACTGCTGTCCATGGGGTTGGAGTTTCTGTCTACAAGTTTACACAGGAAAACTGTGGCTCAGGGATGGGAGGCAACTTGCCAGAAGTACATGTTGAGCCACCTCTGCTGTCAGGGTCACGCTGGGGCATGACCTTCGTTTGGCTGCTTTGCAGAGTTGAAAGTCCATCTGGGTCTTCTGTGGGGATGGGCTGTCTGCTTGGGTAGTCCATGAGCACGACCTGTGTGTCAGCCGTTTCCGCACACTCATTGCTGCTCTAGTCCTCACAGCCCTCCAGGCAGACCTCAGGGACACATTTGAGGGCAGAGTTGGCGCAGGCAGGTTGAGTAACATGCCCAAGAACGAAAAACTGATCAGTGAGCCCGTTGGGCTCTCTTCCATCAGATTGCTTCCCTCTGCTCCCTGGAGGAACTCATGGGGTGTGGCCTACGTGTCCACTTGTCCAGGGTGGGGAGGGAGATCCCAGCAGTGGTTGGCCTTGGGAGCCTTCCCCTCCGGCCCCCAGCACTAGGATTGGAGATCCTGTAATAAAGTGTTTGTCTTAAGCTGCCCCTGAAGTCTCCTCCTTAGAGCCTCATTTCTTTCACGTTGCTCCTGAAAATATAAACCAAGAGTCCAAAGTGTCCTTGGGGACCATCTTGTGTGAAGCCCTCAGTTTAGAGGATTCTGATGTCCTGAGGGAGGGCAGCTCTTGCTGAGTCACCCAAATTCCCTACCTCCTGGCTCCTGTTTGCTTCTGAAGTATTAACCCAGGAGCTCACGTTCACAATGCACTGACATCATCCTGAGCCCACACCACGCTGTGCTTGATCTTCCCAATCATTCTATGAACTGGACACTGCAATTATCACCTGTGTTTTAAAGATGAAGAAACTGTGGCACAGAGTGGATAAACATTCCCTAAGACCGCATAGCAGGTCTCGGCAGGGATGAGCCTGGACCCCAGGCAGCCAGGTGCAGGAGCCTGAGTTCTGTGACTGCCAAGTGCTGGGCTTCCTGGCATGTTGACCATGGACTCTGGGCACAGGGAGGGACAGTGGCTTGCACACAGAGACAGAGGCTGAGGATGGCTAGGGTGCTCCCTGAGAGGATGACCACGCTGTCTGCATAGTCCTCCCTTTCAGACAAGCGGACCATCCTGACGAAGGTCATCTGAGGGGCGAGCAGGCCTGAGGGGTTGGGTGCCTCAGCCAGGCAGCCATTGGCTCTTCAGGTTCCAGGACTTTGCACAGGGAGCTGGAGAGGGAAGGGAAAGAAGGGGCTAAAGTGGGTCTGGTTCCAGGTGAAGGAGGGACTCTGGAAGGGGAAGGGTGCTCCAGCATCTGCTAATCCATGGAAGGCCTCCCAGAGCCCTCAGCAGCCTCTGTGGACCAAGCTCCTTGACCACACTGGGCCCATCTCTCAAGACTTGATATGAAAACGCTTCTCTGTTTTTTCCTTTCTGATCTGGAAGCTTCTGATCACCTTGTTAATGGGAGGAGACATCATGAGAATGGAAAGCTGGGGAGAGCCTCTCTCCTTCCTCCCCAGCAGAGGCGCAGCCCTGGGTTCTGAGGGTCTGAGTCCGCCTCCCTCCTCACGGGGTGGACACCCACTCACAGGTACTCGGCCAGGGACAGGGCTCACTCCTGGAACCTGGGAAGCCTGGACCCTGTGCTGTGGCCCAGAGAAGGAAGACGAGTGCCCCTGGAGGCAGACTTCGGACTTACATCAGAGGACCTGTGGAAGCCCTTGGGCTCAGGCCGATTCCAAGTGAGAGGAGTGTCTGGTATTGGCCTAGGCGGAATGTCCCCTTCAGCCAGTCGGGCAGGATCTCTGAGTGTGCTGGATCTGACCTAGAGGAAGGCGGGACTGGGCCGGGCTCACGCCACAGTCTAAGGACTAACATTGATACCCACTTATCTCCCAGTTTGGCTCCTTGGGGACCCTGAAGTTAACAAAGAAAGTGAGGGAGCCAGGAGAGCTGGGTTGACCCTCCTCCCAACTGCTATGAAGGTCCCTGATGTGCAAGCTCTGCTTGACCAAGAGGCCACTGGGGCAATACCTGGACTGTGAAACCAGGATGCACAGAAGCCCATTTCTCCTTCCTTCTCCCGAGGCTGAGTGCGCAACCAGCGGCTTGCATCCTGGTTGCCACCTTCTGAGGTGCCCCATGTAAACCCCCAAGAGTCCCACAGGCCAGCTATAGCCAAGAACTACCCAGGCCTCTCAGCCCCATAGCCATTCCACAGGAGAGCTGGGACTAGACGTTGCCTCATGGTCCCTGGACCCCTCTATCACTTTGCCTTATCATCTCTCCCAGCTGTGCGCTCTCCACCTGCCAGCACCAGCCACCCCAGCCTGGTGTCTCAACCAGAGCACTGGACAGGGAGTCGCTGGGGTCAAATCAGAGGAGACTCTGTGGAGGCTGTGGGAGCAAAGAAGGAGGTTGCTGTGTCTGGTGGGAAGTCAGGGAAGTCTTCACAGGCTGGAAGGCATGCCAAGCAGAGGAATCAGGTACAGAGATGGGGGAAAGAGCAGGAGGCAATTCCGGTTCAGGGCTTTGGTGGGGTCGGGATGAGCTGGTCTCAGGATGGACCACATCCTCGCTCAGCTCCTTCCTCTGCCCCATACTGCTTCCCCCAGCCCCCTCCTCCTGAGCACACCCCTCAATCGATCATATGCCTCTGAATTCCCACCTCAGGCTCTGCTTCTAGAGAGCCCAGCCTGTGATGGCCGTGGACTGAGGTGGGAGCTCTGCAGAGTCCATCCAGCTCTTTCCAGGTGGGTGTAGGTGCCGGGGCCTGGTGTGGAGCCAAGCAGAGAAAAGCCAGTGGTCTCTGCAGCACTGGTGCAAGGGTGAGGTGTGTGTGGGGCATTCCTGTAATCCACGGCCACTGAGGATTTCAAAAAGTTGTCAGAGTACACAGGAGGCCAGTTGGGCCAGGGAGATGACCTATAAGGGTTTCGCACTGTCTGTGCTGATGTGAAGGCTGCTGATATCAGTGGGGGACAGCCTCAGTGTGTTCGGGGCACAGAAACCAACCACATCGAGCAGGGGAGAGAGCAAGAGCTATAGAAGAGAGGAGGCAATGAGTGTGGACGAGGAGGGGATTTTCTGTCCCCAAACCCCTGCTGCTCCACGGAGGGAGAAGGTGTTTATCAGGCAACGCCCTGTGGACCCTGCCCTCAACCTCCTCCTCTGAGGCGTCAAGTGTTACTTAGGGGTCCCCCAGAGGGGACAGAACTCTCCTGGTCAGTCTCACGGGGGCAAAGAAGAAGGAAGTCTGAGGAGTTTAGAAGTCTGAGAATAATTGCTCTTCTGTCTGTGTGGTCCTGGCCAGGTGAATTGACCCTTTTGGACCTCAGTTTTCCTATCTAAAATTGGGAAGAACACAGTCCCGTACCTTAAGGGATTGGTCTAATGTTTTGGTTGGATAAGGAAGGTAAAGGACCTCAACAGAGGCTGAATATAAATCAGAGAAGGTGAGGGACTCAAAGGAGACACTAGTTAGTGAGGGTCACTCTCAGGACACAGGGCTGTCAGAGCAGGGACCGAGAGAGACACGGGGAATCTCCATCAGAGGAGGATGCAGCACATCCACACAGACCCGACTTCCTGAGAGTACAAAAGTGGCCATGGTCCAGACGCCCCTCCCCACCAGCCCTCTCCCATCTGGCTGCTAGAAGCAGCTGGCATGGCAGGACGGGGGATCCTCCAGAAGTCCTCTGCTCTGACTGAGAGATACGTGTGCCAGTCAGACCCCAGGTCCCGGAGGTGGGGGTGGGGCAGGAGGTCGGCTGCTGCTTCAAGGTCAGGCCGGCCTGCAACAGCCAGCCGCAGTGAAGGCTCTGGATCTCTGCAGGACCCAGGCGCGGCCACCCCCTGTCCCTTTGGCTCACCCCCTGGTCCGAGGCTGGAGGCCCCAGGGGCCCCTGGAGAGAAGGCCGCACTCTGCTTCTCACTGCGCTCTCTTCCATAATCATTTTTACCTTCTCTCTTTTTTTTCTGAGGAAGATTAGCCCTGAGCTAACATCTGCTGCCAATCCTCCTCTTTTTGCTGAGGAAGACTGGCCCTGAGCTAACATCCGTGCCCATCTTCCTCTACTTTATATGTGGGACGCCTACCACAGCACGGCTTGCCAAGGGGTGCCATGTCTGCACCGGGATCTGAACCACCGAACCCTGGGCCACTGAAGCGGAACATGTGCACTTAACCGCTACGCCACCGGGCCAGCCCCTTTAACTTCTCATTTTAAAAGGAATTAAGACATTTTTGTGGGTCCCTAGAAGTATCATGGCCCCCAGGCACCGTGCCTACCGTGCCTAATGGAGAAGCCGGCCCCGGGGAGACAGTGTTCCTGTAGCAGCGCGGGCACCCTGGCAGGCAAGTGCCTGGCGCTGTCTGGGGATGCTGGGCACCTGCTGGTGCTGCTCTACATTTCCCCCACTGGCCGTCTGTGGGTCCTGCAGGGCGCAGGAGGGCTAATGGGGCCAGGGAGGCCCTGCCCTGGGGGCTTCCCTGTCCTGTGTCTTGGCAGGCAGCAGGCTAGGAGCTGGGGCTCCCCTGGGGTACTCGATCCTCTCCTCACCGTTTCTGTAGATGTTCGTCTCTATTGAATGGGATGTTGTTAAAACCAGAATCTCACCTCTCCTGAGCATCGGGAACATCAATTTTTGTCAGTAGAACTGAGAGCTGGCTGTTGTACAGCACTGGTTCTGTGCCGTCACAGACAAGGAAAGCAAGACGCAGAGAGGTGATTTAAGGCTGAGGTGGCAGAGCTGGAATTGGAGCCCAGGCAGCCTCCACTGCCACCCTGGGCCTCCTCCTGTCCTGGCAGAAGATCTAGGTGTGACCTCGTTAAATATGACAGCCCAGTAAGGGATTCCAGACTGCACAGATAACAGAGACGCTGAACGTACACCAATCTCAAGCAGCTCTATAAAGCCTGGATGCTTTAAAAAAGCTTTTTATTTGGACATCACTTCAAATTAAAAATAATTGCACAAAGAACATCTGTATTGCTTTATCCAGATTCAACTGTCATCAACCTTTCATGTCATTTGCCTTATCATTTTCTCTGTCTAAACACACATGCACGTACACACACACACACAGATACACACTTTTCTTTCGGAACAACTTGATCATGGCTCTTTACCCTTAAATAATTCCGTGTGTATTTCTTAAGGATAAGGTATAACTGCAGAGCAGTTACCAACTTTATAAATTTACATGGATACAACTCTTTTTCCTATATTTTGGCCATATTCCAGTGACGTCATTTGATAAAATAATGTGCTTTACAGTATTTTTTCACTTCAAGTACTGGATTCATCCTAGGGTCAGGTGTTTCAGTAAACTTTCTCCTTAGCTGCCTTCAGCATGGAGCATTTCCGTAGCCTTCCATATCCTTTTATTCTCTAAGAAATGTGTATTTGTCTGGATGTGAAGGTCGGATTGTGTGGGTGTTAAAGTGTGTTGAGGTCAAGTGTGTGTGGGAGGTGATTTGCAGTGTGTCTGTGAGGGTATAAGTGTGGACATGGATGTAGGGTTTGTGTGTGTGATGTATATGGTTGTGTTGGGGTGTGTGTTGTGTGTGTGTGTATCTGAGGGAGCATACGTGGCGTGTTAGTGTCGGTTTGTGGGTATGATCCGTATGTGTGAGAGTGTCTGGGATGTGTATGTGGGGCGTATACCTGAGTGTGCGTGGGTTTGTGGGGGTTTATGAGTGTGGGTGTGTTTGGATGTGTGGGGATATTTGAGTGCAGCATGTGCATGGGGATTTCTACAGCGTGTGTGTGGGTGTGTAAGTGAGATGTGTGTATGTGGAGTGTATAAAATGCCTGCATGGGTGTGTGTTAGAGTGTGCACTGTGTGTAGAAAGTGTATAAAGTGTGTGTGCATTGGTGTGCAAGTCAGGGGTGTATATGTGGAATGTAAGATGTAAGGCTGGGTGTGCATGTGTGTAGAGGGTTTTGTGAGTGTAGACAAGCAGGTTTATATGTGAGTGTAAGGCTGTATGTGTCAGCGTGGGTGTGCGTTTGTCAGGGTGGTTGTGTGGGTGCTTTTGGCAGTGTGTTTGTGTGCAATTTACATGAAAAAATTTTTATGTACTCCCTTTAATCTCCCCAAATTATCTGTATACTTATTAAAAATATATTTTAACCAGCATAAGCAGAAAAAGTGTTTTATTGACATTGTTCCTGAGGGAATGGTGCCTCTATAACAAGGTCTTAGGGGCAAGAATTCGATTGAAGAAAAGACTAAAAGCAAGTTACAAATAAGGAATGTAATGCTTATCCAATTACGGAATGTTGTAACTTTAAAAATTTTTGAAAACATTTATTTGGCAATAATTTCAAATATACAGAAAAGTAGCATGAGAAGTATAAAAAGAGCTGATATTCTCCTTACCCAGAGTTACCTTGTTAACGTTCTGCCCATTTGCTTTATCCTTGCTCTCTCTCTCTCTCTCTTTCTCTCGTTGTTTTAAATTGTTCCGAGGATTTAGTTTATTCAGGTCTGGTGAGGCCAACAGATCAGGAGACCACTGAAAGAGAGCTTGTTAGTCCCAGTTCCCCAGAGGAGGGGGCATGTCCCATCATGCTGGGCCACAGGAGGTCCGTCAGAGGCGGAGAGAGTGAGGGGACCTGTGGGGACGCCTGTATTATGGTTTTCCAGGGAAGGAATGGGCAAGGCAGGCAGGGGGGGACCAGGTTTAGGATGGGGGCATTAGAATGGTTTCCATGGGCTGGGGTGTCTAGAGGCTGCCGTGGGTGGTCTGATGCCAGGCCCCAGGTGGTGAGGACAGGAGGTTACAGTCTCGCAAGCAGAAGAGGTGGAGGTGGCAGTGGTCAGCTTGCCTATGAAAGGCGTGTTTGAGGGCCCTCCTGCTCAGTCCAATTGGTCCTAAAGAGTCTTTAAATCACAAGTGTCGGTGACTGACAATTATAGAGACTGGAACCTGTGGCTGAAGGATGTAGCTGCTAGGCAACAAGTCCCCGTGGATATGGACACAGCATTGCCTGACACTGCCACCTATTGTAGCCCATTTGAGAGGCAACTACTGGCTTGTTATTGGGTGTCAGTGGACTCTGAGAGACTCAGAAAGCAACAGTAGGTACTGTTATGCCCTGACATCTCTATTATGGGATGGGTAAAAAATGAAAACACCAACAAAATGGATATTACCCAGAAAAGAAGTAAACTGGGCATTAGTGGAGTCCAACATCTACAGGAAAATGTGGAGTCACCTTCCAGACGCGGCTAGCTCAGGTGTGGGTCTGTGTCAGACCTTCTTGGGGGCTTTGGTACACCAAGGTTCCTGAAGGGGCCTAGTCCTGATTCATGGATGGATCAGCTAAGTTGAAGGCAGATGGGTGTTCTGGGCCACAAAGCTGTTCAGCCTCAAAGAAATCTGTTTAGGGGCTGGCCTGGTGGTGCAGTGGTTAAGTTCGCTGGCTCCATTTAAGCACCCTGGTGTTAGTGGGTTCAGATCCTGGGCATGGACCTACAAACCACTCTTTAAGCCACACTGTGGTGGCGTCCCACATACAAAATAGAGGAAGATTGGCACAGATGTAGCTAAGGTCTAGTCTTCCTCAAAAAATAAAAAAGAAAAGAAGTCTGTTAAAAACGGCACATGAAAAAGGGGCCTCTGCTCAGTGGGTGGAGTTGTGGGCTGTGGGGCTTAGCCTGGAAACACCTCCAAAAATTCACCTTGTTACATTTTTCACTGGCTCATGGGCAGTACACAAAGTACTGGCAAAGTGGTCTGGTGACAGGCAGTCGGACAACTTGATGATGAAGTCTCAGTCTTTGTGGGGACAAACATTATGACAACAGATTGTATAGAATCTGCACCCCCTGTTCGTGACTCATGTGGATGCCCATGGAAAAGGACCATTCAAGGATAAACATCAATGGAATCAACAGTTGATCAAACCTGCACTGCCCAGGTAAGGACCACAGCCTTGGGGATATTCCATCACACAGGGCATGGTAATTCATCTATGATTCAGGATTGGGTCCCAACTAAAAGCTAGCGATTCCCGCATATGAGGCCAAGGAAGCCTGGAAAATGTATTTGACTGCCAACTTCACAGTCAAGTGACAAAGGGAACTCCAGGGCACGTAACCAGGAGTGCCATCCCTGTACAGCATATGTGGGCAATAATATTCAAGGACAGTTAGATGCACTATGTTATATATTTGGATTCCCTAAGCACAATCAATTTAACAGTGATTCTACCTTATAGTAATAAGTACCTAAGAGTGGATAGCTGCTTGAAACTCTCACTGGAACCTTATGCCCAGTATCGTCTCCAAGCAGTGGGTGCCATAGAAAGATGGAACGAACTCTTAAAGGAAAAACTGAAAAGGATAACTAGACAGCCGGGCTCAGCCCCCAGTGGAGCACACACTTAAGAAAGACAGTTTGGGCTCTAAATGTGGCAATTCCCTGGAAGAATACCTTCTATTTAAATAGAGTGTTTAATTAGGTATTAGGGAATGAAGGAGGCGGCCCAGACTGGCTGTAAGACACTCAAACCACAAAAGCAATCCTTCTCACCCTACTTATTTTTCTTCCCACACCTGCTCCTGGAAAACTGCACTACTAGAATTTGCAAGTTGCAAAGAGGAGCCCGGTGGTGCGTGACTCTAACCTAGTGTTAGTTTTGCTGCCTCACTCTCCTTGCTGGGATTTGGGCAGTTATGGATATTGTGATAATGATCATGAAGATGAGGTGACAGCGCCTAACGTTGTCTGACTGGTGTGGCTCCCACAGCCGAGGGTGGGAGATGTTCTAGGATGGGTCAGGTACATAAGGAAGAAACTGCCAGACACCCAAGCACGAGCTTGGGCATATGTTGTGTGAGACATGGGGACGGCTGGAGAAAGGGTGATGTGATTGCTGCAGGGGCTCGTCATGCAGATCGCTTGGCTGTGGAAGAAGAGCAACAACCCTGGCTGATGGGATAGAATGCCTTAGACTCAGAGAGGTCAGGGTGGGAAGAGGGACCATTAATCTCTCTCTCAGCTTTTGTTTGTAGGGCACTGGCCGATTTAACCCAGACTGCTGGCACCATCCTTAACTTGATCAATGGAATGAAAACTCTCAGTCTAAGAACTCTTAGAAACCCTCCAACACCTGCCGACTCCAGGAGTGAACGGCCTCCACTAAAGATGACGGAACAAGAGGAACTTCCTGGACTCTGGTACAGTTTTCTTAAGCCTCATCCTGTAATTCTGAACTCTCTTATATTTTCTGCATAGACGATAGCAACCGTTCTAAGTTTAAATGATTGTTGGATCCTGACTCCCCATCAGCAAAATTCAGCTGCTGAGATTGCTGCTACTTGGTACATGAAGGTCAGGCCTCTCCTTGCCTGCAATACACAAACTGGTCTAAACTCTCTCTTGTGGTGATAAAAAGATGCGTTTCCCTAGACTTCCTGCTGGCTATTTGAGGCAGAGTATGTACAGTGGTCAGCTTCTTGCTGCATCTGGATTAATAATACACTTAACTGATTTGTCTCCAGATGAGAAGCCTGGCGACAGTCCGTGTTCCAAATGGGCCTGATCATCCTACTGGGAGTCATAGTGATGGTCACTCTCATCTGATGTTCCCTAAGACATATAGGACAGTTTGGTCCAAACCCCTATCCGTACGGTTAGAGTACTGATGGGCAGCCTATGTTTCTAAAAAGAATTCTTAGTTGGTTATGTGAAAGGTAGGGGTGTAGAGCTGTAGGGTAATGGCTCTATCATAGCGACTTTGCATATACAGTGATCCTCTCTTATCCATGGGAATATGTTTCAAGACTCTCCAGTGGATGCCTGAAGCTGCTGATAGTTCTGAACCCTATATGAAGTATATTTTTTTCCTATACATACATACCTTTGACAAAGTTTAATTTATAAATTAGGCACAATAAGAGATTAACAATAATAACTAGCAATGAAATAAAACAATTATAAGAATATACTGTGATAAAAACTACCACAGATCTTAGCAACCTCAGCATACAATTTTTTTCTTCGCTTATTAAGTAGAGAACTTTCACCCTTTCACTTGGAAGCACTTTACAGCTTCTCTTTGGCACATCTAAATTGCTAGTATCATCTATTACACTTTGGGACTATTATCAAGTAAAATAAAGTTACTTGAAGGCAAGCACTGGAATACGGTGACAGTCAATCTGATAAATGAGACAGTTTCTAAGTGACTAGTGGGCGAGTACACAGTGTAGATACACTGAACAAAGGGATGATTCTCATCCTGGGCAGGACAGAGTGAGATGGTGGAAGATTCATCACACTACTCAGAACAGTGCACAGTTTAAAAATTATAAATTGTTTATTTCTGGAATTTTCCATTTAGTATTTTTTTTTTTTTAAAGATTTTATTTTTTCCTTTTTCTCCCCAAAGCCCCCCGGTACATAGTTGTGTATTCTTCGTTGTGGGTTCCTCTAGTTGTGGCATGTGGGACACTGCCTCAGCGTGGTCTGACGAGCACTGCCATGTCCGCGCCCAGGATTCGAACCGACGAAACACTGGGCCGCCTGCAGCGGAGCGCGCGAACTTAACCACTCGGCCACGGGGCCAGCCCCTCCATTTAGTATTTTTGACGGGGTTTACCATGGGTAACTGAAACCATGGAAAGTGATAACCGTGAATAAGGGGGCACTACTGTCTCCACATAGGCCCTGCAGGCAAGGTTTGCTTCTGCAGCTAATCCAGGTCTTGGCTGAATGTCTTGCTATCCTCCTCAGAGCCCACTACAGCCCAGGCATGAGCTAGACCGAAACCCTTGTCCTGGCCATCACTCTCTTCAATGAGGGGTCCTTTAAGAACGTCCAGCTCCTCTCAGCAGAGTCTGCAGAGGGTGAGGGAGATGGGCTGGGTGGTGGTGGTTAGACAGAGACAGAGAGGTTTTTGGAGGGTGGGGGAAGGAGGAAGCCAGTCCAGCAGTGGGGGCAGCCAGTGTGAGGGGTGGATGTCTTGGAGCTTCTGTCCTGTGAGCTCCTGGGGGTGGGTGCCAAGGATACGAGGCAGGAGTCTGACTGAGTTGCCAGGGGGTGTCCAGTCCCTATGGGGCCTGAGGAGCCTGAAGGGCCCGGCATGGAGATGGCCCTCATGCACAGTCCCTCTGTGGTGTATGGACTTGACCAGGGAGAGCAAAGCTGGCACGTGGATCTAAATGCATATCAGTTCCCTTCTACCCTTACAGGCTGGTGGTGATGCCAGGGGCAAACTCTGAGCTGGGTCTTTTCTTCCATCTTCTGTCAGGATAGGAGCTTGAGCTCATTGCAGACCCTAAACTTCACCCTCCTGGAGAGAGTAAGCCCCGTAGAAGAGCTAGAGAGATCCCTGGAGATCTGTGGCTTACCGGAGAAGAGGGTATATAGGGGCCTCACCAGGGAGGAGCCCCTTCCTCAGGGCTCATCCTGTGGCCTCCTCTCCTGTCCCGTGGCCTCTGCTCTGCCATCCCTCCTGTCTGATCCTGCTGGTGAGTCAGCCAGCTGGGCAGCTCCCTCTTCTTGCTGAATCTCCTCAGAGGGACTGGGAATCTGAAAGGTGAGGGGCCAGCTTGGGACAGTAAGGTATCTTCCTGAGTGGGCCCCTTGAAAGCTGGAAACAGATCATGCTCCCTTTCGCACAGCATAGGACCTTAGACCAGGTTGAGGGAACCACAGAGAAGCCAGGACTTGAGAGCAGGAGAGAGCATGTGCTCATCCCAACTGATGCTTCCCACTGGGGCGAGCCTGGAGGGAGGAAGACATCCAGGCTACCCCCAGAGCTTCTCAGAGGGTCTGCAGTGGGGGATTTAGAAGAGCTCTCCCATGTGATCTGAGCAGATTCTCACCTCCTCAGGAAGGTTGCTGGTGCAGCCCAACTGCACACAGTGGAGTCAAGGGCAGTCTCCTACAGAGATCTAACTCTTGATGAGAATAACTGCATCGTAACAGATGCTAATGATGCACTAAGGGAAGAATTTGGGGAATAGAAACTTTTCCCAGGGATGTGCTTGTTCACTCTGACTGTGGCTACTTAGTGGCTTCTACTGGGTTCACCGGGTGGATCCTTCTCTTCACTGGCCCTGAAGTTGGTGAAGGATGTTTGGTGACTCTCTGCTGAGCAAGGTGTCCCCTGCCTTGGAGATCACTACCTCTGGGGAGAGATGCTCTCCTCTCTCCAGCCTTGTCTCTGTGAGTTTGGAACACAGCCCTCGGGGCAGCTCTGGGGCCCTTCCCATCACCAAGGCAAAAACCTGAGTCTTTGGGGTTGTCATGGGAACAACACCTTGAGATGGTGCCTGGGGCCATAAAGTCCTACACCCATGGCTGCCTCCTCCTCCTCCTCTTCTTCTTGCAATAATAAGCATCGTTAAAGGATGTATTCTCCTTATAAGCAATTCAAACAATCCCAGTGCAAATAAAGTCCTTTGACAACTTGCTTCCCCCGCACTGCTCATCCCAAGCTCCACATTAGAAATGGCCTCCATTCATCGGGTGGGTAGCTGTCCTGGTCTTTTTCTAGACATTTGTATACATTTATGAACATAAAGAAATATAGTGTCGTGTCTTATGGTGGTTGACGTTTTACCTAAAGGAAATCATTCTGAACATATTATTCTGCAATTTGCCTTTTCCTCTTAATATCTGGCAACTTTAATTGAAATATTGTGTATATAGGAATAGAGCACTGATCATAAATGCCCAGCTTGCTGAGTTTTCTAAGTGATCACATTGTGTAACCAGCACCCAGAAGTCCCCTTGTCCCCATTCCAGTTTCTGCCCCTTCTCCATAAGCATGACCCGGACTTTGAACTCCATAGATCAGTGTTGCTAGATTTTGAAATTTATAGAAAATAGAATCATACAGGATATACTCTTTTTCACTCACTTTCCTTATGCAACATCTTGTTTGTGAGAATCATCCATGCTGCTGTATGTAACTACAGTTTGTTCAGGTTTTTGTTGCTGAGTGGTATTCCACTGTATGGATACACCACAGTGTATTTATTCTGTTACTATTGATGGATATTTCGGTAGTTTCCAGTTCATTCTTTTTAATGGCTGCACTATAGGCCATAGAATGGACATACCATTCCCCACTGTCACACGTCTGGATGGTTTCCAGTTCCCCACTAGCCCAGCAAAGCTGCAGGGAGCATCTTGGTTCACGCCTCCTCATGCACATGAGTGAGCATCTTGAGGGGGGCTCCTTAAAAGTGGGACTTCGGGTCACACTGATCATGGCCTGTGCTGTGCCAGGGCTTCTCCAAGGGAGCATGTCCTGGATGGTGGGTGTGGAGCGGATGGCTGCTGTCCCCCTTTTCCCCACGAGCTGGGGAGGGTCTATGGAGACGGGTCTCTGGCTCCTCTCCTCCAAGAACATATGGAAGGAATTCCCCCATAGAGGAGAGAGGGGCCTTCCATGCAGGGGTAATAATATCTTCCATTTCATAGACGAGGAAGCGGTGCAGCTGGTGAAAGTCTTGTTTAAGTTCACATTGGTGGTCAGCAGGTTGGGCCGGGGCAGGACCGGAACCCAGGTTGCTCAGCTCTGGGCCCTGCTCCTTCTCTTATACCACTTTGCTTTGACTGCCCGGAAGTCCAGGGCTCTGGGGCTGAGATGACAGGTGTCTAAACACAGGTGAGGCTGTGCCTTTGTTGAGTGTTGTAGTTTGAAGTGCAGAGCATGATGTGAAAAAACACTTGGCTCAACCAGACTGGTGAAGAAATAGAAGAGAACTGGAAAGGTGGGAGCCCTAGGTTGGGGACCAGGTGATGACAACAATGTTGTGCCAGCCTGTGCAAGACCATATGCTTCCAGGTCTTGGGCTAGACAGTCTTTGTTGTTGGGTTAGGAGTGGGCACAGGGAGAGTGTCCAGGGCCCGGTCTGCCCATCTCAGGACTTAGCTCCAGCACCTCAGAGGCCCTGCCCACCCCTGACCTGCTCCTCATTTACTCTCCCCTTCGCCTTCTCCCTCCTTTCTCTCCAGAAAGAACCTGGCCAGGGGAATTGCAGGTAAGTGGAGCCAGTGTCCAGATGGACCGGTTCTACAGCTTGCTCTCTTGCTCTTCCCTTGGGCTTCCCAGTTATGCCTGAGGCAATTCGAGTTGGGTTCCCACTCACTTGCTGCTGAGAGTGCCTACCAGGGCAGAATTTTTCAAAGGAAGTCACAGCTAGTGAGAGGCAAACAATGATTCCAGTACAGGTCTGCCTGACTCTGGAGTCTAAGGTCCCGAGCAGCCCTTGGGGGCAGCTCCCTGCACTGTTGGTGATAACAGCTGCTGTTTATGGAGCACCAGCTATGGGCCACCATGTCCAAGTTCTTTACTTCTGTTGACTCCTCTATCAGACCTCATCTTTCATCAGCCACCTGAGGTCCACGCTTTCCAAGGCCAATTTCACAGAGAGGGAAATGGAGGCACAGAGAGGTTCGGCATTTACGTGCCCAAGAGCACACAGAGTAAGTGGAGAGCTGGGACCTGGACTCGGGCACCTTGGATCTGGTGTCTGTGCTGTTGACCACTTCATGGCATGGCCTTCACAATCAAGGTCCCCACAGCCTGTCCCATCTCTCCCCACCCCATGGGGTGGATGATCCACTTTCTTGAGGAGTTTTCCCAGCTTCTTCTCAGGGGACATTGCCCAGATTCCCCGCTCACTTGTGGAGAAGCTGAGAAGAGCACTTTTGGAGCTGGGCGCTCTCATCTTTCCTGGCTCAGCTTCCGGTGCCCTGTCTGTGGGGTGGGCCTGGGAGAATCCTGAGTGTCCCTTCCCGAGCTCACAGGGCTGGGTATCCATCTATTGACCCCACACTAAGTGCCTCTGTGCTTTAGGGCCCACTCAGAGCTGGGTCACAGGTGAACAGGACTTACTCCTTGGAGGCCCACAGTCTGGAGGAAGAAAGACAAGCAAATCAACATGGCCCCCGTGTCAGTTGGTTCTCCCAGCCCCAGCCTCAAACCCTTTTTTCCTCCCTTAGGTCCTCCTGGTGCTTCTCTCCCCATCCTTCTCTGTCCTGCCCGCTCAGGAGCAAACAAAGTCCCGTTGCCTCTCCTGCTGACACCATTATCACTCACTGAGTATTTCCCAGATTCCCCAAGAGGACTTCTGTACTCGCTGTCTCCATCATAACATTTTCACACCCCTCATGACGCACACAGAGACTCCACTGTGGGGTGAAGCGCTGGGGGAGAACTATGTGCAGGGAGCCCCAAGAGCTCAGGGGCGAGGACAGTCAGGGTGGGCTTTCCTGAGGAGGGGAGCCTTGTCCTGAGGAGCAGAGGACTCTGGCAGGTCAAGAAGGCTGGGCAAGGGGTGGGAGAAGGGTGTTGCAGCCAAGGAAAACAGCCTGTTGTGTGGGGGCTGCACTGTGTCTGTGCAGGCTTGGAGGGTGCTGGGGCTGAAGAGGAGGTCAGAGGGGAGGTCACAAAGCTCCAGAGGGGCCCCTAGTGTCAGATGACTTCTCTGCATCCCAGCCTCTCCTCACTGGCCTCCATTCAGCCCTGCTCAGCCCAACCAGAGCCCTGCATTCAGGGCACACACTCCCCAACCGCCTTCCCCAGGCCTTCCCAGGGCACTCTCACTCCATCCTGACTGAGCTCTGATGAAGCCAGCCCGCTGGGCTCCTGCAGGCCTTCTGCAGGGAAACGACACAAGTGTCCCAAAGTCCATACCCTCCTTTTGCAGCGGCCTATTGGGCCATCTCCAGTTGCTCCCTCTGGGCCTAATCTTTAATTAACTCCCTTAAGCCTTTTTCACACACGGAGCCCTGGGGGCACGCAGATCTTGGAAAGAAAAACTGCTGAGGGTACACCGTCCAGGAATAGTATTAGAAACGGCTGAATACTGACCCAGAACTCATTCGAGACCTTGTCTCAGGTCTCCTCCTGTTCAGGCCCTCAGAATCCGCACCCAGAAACAGAGAGGACTGGCACATCCAGGAGGTGGCCCCTGAGACCCTCTGTGCACTCAGGATGGAGAGAGGGAATTCCTGCGGCTCTGGCGGTGCCTGGCCTCCAAGGTTCTTAGTGCCCACCATCCCCCACTCCAAGCTGCTGACCTCAGGTACCAGGCGGGGGGAAGGGGTTTGCACAGATGTGGGGGGCACCCCCTAGTCATCTTGGAGAACAGAGATGCTGCACTGGGTGGCAGAGGTGATCCTGGGTGTGGGGAGTGGAGGACAGGTACCTCCAGGCTCCCAGAAACTGCCCCCTCCTCACTGCCGCTAGCAATGCTCCTATAATAAAAGCCCCTCCCAGGGAGGGCCCACTATGCACCTTTCCAGAGCTGCTTGCTGATGGCTCAAGGCGTAGTGCAGAGTGGGCATGGAGTCAGAAGCTCCCTCCAGTCAGCTGAACGGGGGCTAAAGATGAAAAGGGTGTGGAGCCTGATGGCTGAAGGGAACGCAGGGTCTGGTCCTTGCGAGCCCCTTGTCTGAGGGGTAAAGTTGTCACACTTGGGAAGCCTGTAGCCTGAGGGGAGGTGTAGTCCCGCCATTGGGAAGCTGGAAAGAAGGGATGAATGGGGGAGTCCCCGTGTGAGGGGGCCGCCCAGGCGTCCATGACCCTTGTCTACGGAGATAGGTGGTTCCCCGCCAGGGGACCAGCCTGAAGAAGAAACACAGTCTGAGACAGAAGGTGGGGTTGGGGAGCCGTCTCCCAACCTGGTATGGGGTGAGGGGTGCATCACAGAGGATGCCAGCTGGGGGTGACATTGGGCTGACTTCCTGGAGAGGCTGCTTCTGAGTAGAAACGTGGCAGGGCCTGGGGCAGTGGGCGGAGTCGTTGGCAGGGAGACAGGGCACAGCTCCCGTGTGTGCATGTGTCTGTTGGGGGACAGTTGGGCCTGAGCCATCCCATAGCAAGGAGACCTGACCATGACTTTCCTCAGGGAAATGCCCTGGGAGTGCAGGACTTGATGGTGAACATGTCCTTTCTCACTCACTGTCCCATTTGTCCCCATGCAAACCCTGCAGGGCACGTAATTCCCATCCTGCAGATGAGGACTTTGACACCAGAGAAACAAAGCAGGTTGCTCAAAGTGACTCAGCTAGTAAAGGATGGGGCTTGGGCAACCCCCCCACCCACCGCCCAGGTCTCCTGGGTGTTCAATTCTTCGGGTGAAAGAAATGTGGAAGTGGAATTGTGGGGTCTGGGCAAAACATGTGGCCGGTTTCCTGTGTGACCACAGGGCATAAGCACACCTGTCCCTGACTCCATTACACTGCTGTCCAGCACGGTTAGAGTTTCTGGCCCCAAGTTTACACCGGAAATCTGTGGCTCAGGGAGGGGAGGAAACTTACCAGAATTGCAGGTTGAGCCACCTGTGCTGCTGGGGTCATACCGGGCACCTCCCTCGCTGAGCTACTTTGCAGAGTTGGATTCCAGCTTGGTCAGCTGTGGAGAGTGGACTGTCTACTTGTGCTACATGTCAGGTGTTTCCACACACTCATTGCTGCTCTAGTCCTCACAGCCCTCCCGGCAGACCTCAGGGACCCACTTCAGGGCAGAGTTGGCGCAGGCAGGTTGAGTAACATGCCCAAGAACGAAAAACTGATCAGTGAGCCCGTTGGGCTCTCTTCCATCAGATTGCTTCCCTCTGCTGCCTGGAGGTCCTCATGGGGGCGTGTGGCCTACGTGTCCACTTGTCCAGGGTGGGGAGGGAGATCCCCGCAGTGGTTGGCCTTGGGAGCCTTCCCCTCTGGCCCCCAGCACTAGGATTAGAGATCCTGTAATAAAGTGTTTGTCTTAAGCTGCCCCTGAATTCCCCTCCTTAGAGCCTCATTTCTTTCACGTTGCTCCTGAAAATATAAACCAAGGGTCCAAAGTGTCCTTGGGGACCATCTTGTGTGAAGCCCTCAGTTTAGAGGATTCTGATGTCCTGAAGGAGGGCAGCTCTTGCTGAGTCACCCAAATTCCCTACCTCCTGGCTCCTGTTTGCTTCTGAAGTATTAACCCAGGAGGTCACGTTGACAATGCACTGACACATCCTGAGCCTACACCACATTGTTCTGGACCTTCACAACCATACTATGAACTGGACACTGCAATTATCATCCCTGTTTTATGGATGAGGAGACCGAGGCACAGAGTGGATACACATTCCCTAAGACCACACAGCGGGTCATGTCAGGGCTGAGCCTGGACCCCAGGCAGCCAGGGGCAGGAGCCTGAGTTCTGTGACTGCCAAGTCCTGGGCTTCCTGGCATGCTGAGTGTGGACTCTGGGCACAGGGAGGGACAGTGGCTTGCACACAGAGACAGAGGCTGAGGATGGCTAGGGTGCTCCCTGAGAGGATGACCACGCTGTCTGCATAGTCCTCCCTTTCAGACAAGCGGACCATCCTGACAAAGGTCATCTGAGGGGCATCTGAGGGGCGAGCAGGCCTGAGGGGTTGGGTGCCTCAGCCAAGCAGCTATTGGCTCTTCAGGCTCCAGGACTTTTCACAGGAAGCTGGAGAGGGAAGGGAGAGAAGGGAGGTGGGTCCTGTTTCAGGTGAAGGAGGGACTCTGGAATGCGGGAGGGAGCTGCAGCATCTGCTAATCTGTGGAAGGCCTCCCAGAGCCCTCAGCAGCCTCTGTGGACCAAGTTTCTTGACCAGACTGTGATAGGAGCTGGGTCCATCTCTCAAGTCTTGGAGAAGGAGCCAGCAGGGAGGCAGGAGGGAAACCAGGAGAGTAGTACCAGGGACATGGGGCAGGGGACAGCTTCAGGAGGAGAGAGGATCAGTAGAGCTTGAACAGAAAGAGACAAGGCTTGAGAGAGGCCATGGGGTCCAGTGAGGACAGACAACCTGCAATGGCCTTGAGTGAGAGAGAGTGAAGAAGTGGGTCAGTGAGTGTAGATGACCCTTCCTCAGGCTGGGTTGGGGGGCCAGGGCACAGGCCACATCTGGTAGTGAGCTGGAGACATTTTAAGACTGAGAAAGGCAGTGGAGAAGAATCCAGGAGAGGGGACAGATGGTGCTGAGCCTCTGAAGTGGCTGAGAGCTGGGTCCAGAACAGGATGGTGTGGCCTTGAAAGTCTCCTTTGGAACTGGCTGGGTGGGTGAGGCTCTAGATGAGGGGGGTTACTGTTATTCACTCATCAGCTATGAACTGAGCGCCTATTGGTGTCAAGTACTGCCTAGAGGTGGAGATTTAGTGGTGAATACACAATATTACCCTGATTCTTGAGAAGGCCCTGGTGGGGAGGGGAGAAGGATGTAGGATATGTGCCTGACTCTCTTCCTCTCTCGGAGAACTCAACCCTCTTAATCAATCCTGGCTATGACGCTCCCCAGTGTGGCCCAAGGGAGGCCAAGACCTTGTCAGGGAGATGGAGAAACCACTTCTTCACTTGTACATAAGGTAGACCTCGCCCACTGTCCGTAAGCCCCATGAGGCAACAGCAGAGGCTGAGGAAAAACAAGGCCACATCCTGGGAGGGGCCAGTGATGGGGTGGGTCAAGAAGGCTCCTGATTGGACCTTTGCATCATCCCCAGGCTGGGCATAAAGGAGGGTCTGTGGGTTAGAAGGATGCAGATTTGGGAAGCATGGAGACCCAGAGGGACAGTTGTTCCCTGGGCTGGTGGTCACTGTTGCTACTGCTACTGGGCCTGATGATCCCTCTGGCCACCACTCAGGCCCTCAGCTACAAGGAGGCCGTACTCCGTGCCGTGGATGGCCTCAACCAGTGGTCCTCAGATGAGAATCTCTACCGCCTCCTGGAGCTGGACCCTCTGCCCAAGGGAGTGAGTCTGGGAGGGGGTGGGGGGGAGGGAAGGTCTGCTCCTGCCAGGCCTGGCCACACTGTCTCTCTCTTTGCTCAGGCTGTCCCTCCTGTCAGGAAGGCACTTCTCCCTTTAAGTGTGGTCCCACATCTCAGGAAACCTTCCCAGAACTGTGTCCCCTCTCAGCATGAGAGCTTCCGGTCTTATCTCTACTGTGGGAAGAGGTCCCCCTACTGACACCACATTCAGGCTTCAGGGACATGTAGGTCCAGGGACAGGAGACAGGTCCAGGGACAGGAGTGGGGTCTTTGACTTGAGGCTGTGACTTCTCTGCTTTATGTCTCCTCTGCACGCTGCTGTCTCCCACACAGGGAAAGGCTCTGCTGAGCCTTGAGGTTCCAGTGACAATGTCTTTTCCTCCAGGACGACCCTGATTTCCCTCGGCCCCCTCAGATGGGGAGGTGCTCCTCGTCAGAGCTTGTCTGAGGTCCACTCGGGCTCTCTGTTTGCTTGTCGAGGGCAGGAATGGGCTCTGTCCTCCCCACTTAGTACCCCAGCACCAAGCCCGGTGCCAGACACACACTAGGGGCTGTTGAAAGGCTCCACTTTGGGCGGAGGGCAGGGAGACGGACCAGAGAAGGCAAAGCATGAGCCTGAGCCCGGTCTCCACACTTTGTCCCCTGACCAGGACGAGGCCCCAGACACCCCAAAGCCTGTGAGCTTCACGGTCAAGGAGACTGTGTGCCCCAGGACAACGCAGCAGCCACTGGAGCAGTGTGACTTCAAGGAGAATGGGGTGAGGTTGGGGCCTGTGGGATTAGGGGCACATCTAAGGAGGTGAAGAAGAGGCCTCCAGAGAATATTTCTAGCCTTTGGGGTGAGGTTGGGAGGTTATGACACGGGGGTTCCAGTGTGACCTGGAGCCTCCTCTTCTCAGCTGGTGAAACAGTGTGTGGGGACAGTCATCCTGGACCCGGTTAAGGCCTCCGTTGACATCGGTTGTGATGAGGTGAGTGGCTCATTCTGGATTGCAACTGCTGGTGGGGAGGCGATCTTTGGAACATTCTATGGACCAATTACCCACTGCCCCATCGGGGCAGAGAAAGCCCCTCCCACCCTGGGCTCCTCCCTCCACCTGAGCCCCAGGTCTCAGGACTGGCTCTGCAATTCCTTAGAGCAGCAGTTCTCAAAATGTGGTCCTCACCTGGGAGCTATCAGAAATGAAACTTCTCAGGCCCCACCACACCTGCTGAGTCAGCTCTGGAGTGGGGCCCCCCAATTTGTGCTTTAACAAGCCCCCAGGGATTCTGATTCCTGCTGAAGTTTGAGAGACACTGACTTGGAGCAATGAGCTTTGAGCCCATGCTCCTGTCCCGGCTTTGCTGGGTAGGCTGAGTGACCCTGGGAAGCCCCCTGTCATCTCCAGGCCTCGGTTTCCTCACCTGTTTGTGGGTGTTGGTTTTCAACCACACGTTCCTAAGGTGACAGCCAGAGGGTGAACTGGGCCCCTAGTCTCCTGGCGTGTCCTATGAAGGGGTGTGTCTAGGTGGGAAAGGTCTTGTCTCGACTAGGGTCCAACCCCCACAAGAAGCCTCTCTCCTCCTGGTTCACAGCCCCAGCGTGTCAAGAGACGCGGCTCGGTGACTACTCGTTACCAGTTCCTGATGATTCATCTTCTTCGACCTAAGAAGCTTTTCGCCTAGAATCGGCTTGCCCTGGCTTGGGCTTCTGGACTCTGAAAAATAAATTATGTGAAAGCCGCTTCCTCCAGGCTTCAGTTTCACTTGTCTCGCCTTCTCCCACTTCCTGCCACCAACTGAGGCTTTAACTCTGGGAGGCCCCATGTGCATGCATGTGTGTGTGTGTGTGTATGTGTGTATGTGTGTATGTGTGTGCGTGCTTTCACAAAACACAGACATGGGTTGAGGCAGCTGTTCCATCCAGCAGGGCCAAGAGTCCAGGACAGCGTCTCCATTCTCAGGGTCCCTCTCTATGTCCTTCATGTACCTCCTGCCTCCCTCTTGAACACCCAGTGGGACTTGAGATCCACTGTGTGTGCAGGCTTGGTGGGGATGCCGCGGAGCTGGTCCTGCTTACGTGGAGGTGGCAGTCGAGGGTGCGGCCAGGCATTCTGTTACACACTCACAGACATGCCGAGCAGTTTCATGGCTGACTGGGTTCTAAGGTCAGCCGGCTGGTACAGAGCCCGCAAAGTTCCAATTCCCTTGAAAATCTTAACTCTGGAAAAGCCCACCACTCCTGGCCTTTCTTCTGGCATTGAGACACATTACTGTTTCTTTGGCTGGGTAGCAGATATAAGATATGGCCTTGTCTTTAGAGATTGAATGGTACACAGATTTTGTACCATTAAATCAAGAATCCTGGGGGGCTGGCCTCGTGGCAGAGTGGTTAAGTTCATGCGCTCTGCTTCGGCAGCCCAGGGTTTTGCTGGTTCGGATCCTGGGTGCAGACATGGCACCACTCATCAAGCCAAGCTGAGGTGGCATCTCACATACCACAGTCAGAAGGACCCACAACTAAAAATATGCAACTATGAAAAAAAAAAATATGCAACTATGTACCTGGGGGATCTGGGGAGAAAAAGGGAAAATAAAATCTTTAAAAAACGAAAACAAAAAACAAGAATCCTGCGCAGCAAGGTGAGGAGCTGTGGCAAGGAGAGACATGCAGAGTGACACACAGGTCACATCTCCGTGACACTGTGCATTTCAGACACTGCCCATGTCCTGCCCACTCACCATCGTTAGCTGACCTGAAAAACCTGTGGCTCTTTGCAGTGGAACAGACTGGAAGTACCTGGGGAGTTGGTGCTCCAGGGAGCAGCCTCAACCAACGATAGGTCAGAGTTGGTGGAAAAATATCTTCCCTTCCTCACTCCTGGGGTGGACCCACTCCAAGATGTGTTACACATCTCCCAGAGGTCCCCAGCTGGGTCGTGCCCCTGTTGCCCACAGCAAGGACCTGTCCGTGAACACGTCCTCTTCTGACCTCTGTTCCTGCCCTGTCTCACTTCTCCACGCTCCTGCTGGTGCTTTCTGTGATCGCCTCCCAAGTAATTACTTCCACTTGAATCCTTGTCTGAGGGCTGCTGCTGGGTCAACCTAAAGAAGGACGCAGACACCCCTCTCTGAGAGGGACAGAGGGCAGGACTCACGTCCTGTTTACTCTGTTGTCTGTCGTGCTTGCTTCTTCTTGGTGAGCAGGTGCAGCTGATTTCAGGCAGGTTTGAGCAAACTAAGATGCTTCTTGCTCTGTGTCATCAGGAACCCAGGGGGCGGTGTTGTGTCAGTGCCAGAGGATACTGGCTATCTAGAGCCAAGTATTAAGTTTTCAGGATCTTCTTGAGCTGGTTGTTAAAATCTTGGTAGTTTGAAATCGATCAGGTTGAGATTATTTACACCATGGAAATCAGCAAGCACTACAAATCAGCCCCCACTGCTGGCATGTGTCTGCCCAAACTGAGAGAGGGATCACTCATCAGGCTGATAGGGGCCTAGCCTCATCACGTTCATTTCCAATTTCCTCCCAAGATTGCGCATCCTGCTACTATGGGAACCCTCCTATTCCCTGGGCCTGCCTTGTCCTTTGGTATTCTACAGGGATGTTGGGCTGACGTCCCTTGCCATGTACCAGGCTGTCAGCATGCATACGTGACCACTGGTGTCATGAAGGGGATGCTTACAGTTTTTCCATCTCAACCCTTGATCAGGTCATAACCAGTCTCTGGCAGGGAGGTCTGCAGGCCTTGTCAGTGCCCTCTAAAATGATTGACTGGCGACAGTGCCTGCTGCACAACTATGATAACTTCTTATCCATGGGAGAGCAAATATTAGACCCTTTCATGAATGACATTGGAACATCAGGCCCCGGTACGCTTGGTTTGTCAATTCTCCTTGGCAGAAAAGCTCTGGATGGTGAGTTACGTTGGCAAATCATGCCCACAGTGTTACGGGAATGCAAAGGAGAAGAACCCAATCCAGCATGCGGGAAATGAGGGTGATACAGGAAGAGGACAGCTTAGGCAGAGGCACAATGACAGGCATGGCAGGAGTGGAGAGTAACACTCTGCTCAGTGCTCAAGGCAGGCAGGCACGCAAGGCGGTGGGGGTCAGGGTTGAGTGCAGAGGTATGCCGAGGTCCTGAAGAGCAATAGGGAGTAAGTGATGGTTTTAGCACAGGGAGATTGGATTCTATGTCCATCTTAGCCACACCACCCTGGCTTCAGTGTATATGTGTGGGTGTGTGTTTATGTCGGGTGAATAGTGAGAGAGACCAGCAAAGACATGTCCCCCCAGGGCAGTGGCCAAGAGCAGAGGATGGAGGAGAGAGTGGAAGGAGGATTGGCCCAGAGGCTGACAGAGGGTGGGGCTGACTGGGATGGAGTCATGGCAGAGAGGATGAGGCAGGTTGGTTCCCTGGGGAGCCTCACAATGGTGGCGCTTCCTGAGAGACTGACATGGGCTGTTCAGCTTCCTGGGGCAGGTATGAGATGAGTGTGGGGAGATGACAAATTCAGTTTTGATTCTGAATCAAATCTGAATCTGAACACGTTGATTCTGAGGTGCCAGCGGCATGTTGGTCCCTGGGTGGGGCCTGGGGAGAAGGCCCATTGTAGTAGATGGTTAGTGCCCTGCCCAGACCCCTTCCCTGGGCTGCTGCTCCCATTGCCCAGCCATTTGGATGTGGAATGTCATCTTCACTGCTAATGGCTCACAGATGCCCCCCTCACAGCCTCCCCAGGAGATGCCTGGGGGGTTACATTGCCTCTGCCTTCAGCTGTGGAGAGTGACTGACTGATGAGGGGATGTCAAGCCCGCCCCTGCCTCCAGTCAGGACTAAAGGAGGGTGCAATTCTGGGTGCAGGGCTTTGGTGGGATCAGGCTGAAGCTGGTCTCAGGATGGACCACATCCTTGCTCAGCTCCTTCCTCTGCCCCATCTTGCTTCCCTCAGCCCCCTCCTCCTGAGCACACCCCTCAATCGATCGTATGCCACTGAATTCCCACCTCAGGCTCTGCTTCTAGAGAGCCCAGCCTATGATGGCCGTGGACTGAGGCGGGAGCTCTGCAGAGCCTCTCCAGCTCTTTCCAGGTGGGTGTAGGTGCCGGGAGCTGGTGTGGAGACAAGCAGAGAAAAGCCAGAGATTTCCAGGGTACGGGTGCGGGGATGGGTTGAGCTGTGGGGCAGTGCTGTAATCCAGGGCCACTGAGGATTTCAAAAAGTTGTCAGAGTACACAGGAGGCCAATTGTCCAAGGGAGATGACTCCTAAGGGTTTCCACTGTCTGTGCCGATGTGAAGGCTGCTGAAATCAGTGGGGGACAGCCTCAGTGGGTTGGGATCACAGAAGCCAACCATAGTGCTTCGGGGACAGAGCAAGAGGTATGGAAGAGGGGAGGCAATGAGTTGGATAAGGAGGGGTTTTTGCTGTCTCTAAACCTCTGCTGTGACAAGGAGGGAGACTGGGTTTATCAGGCAAGGTCATTGTCGACTCTGCCCTGGACCTCCTCCTCTGAGTGTCAAGGATTAATTCGCAGACTCCGAGGGGATAGGCTACTCCTGGTCAGTCTCAAGGGGGAACAGAAAGGGAAATCTGAGGAGTCTAGAAGTCTGAGAGCAATTACTCCTCTGTCTGTGTGGCTCTGGGCAAGTTGTTTGACCTTTGCGGGCCTCAGTCTTCCTATCTGTAAGTTGGGAACAACACAGCTTACTTTAAGGGATTGGTCTAATGCTTTGGTTGGATAAGGAAGGCAAAGGACCTCAGGAGGGGTTGATTCTGAATCAGAGAGGATGAGGGACTCAAAGGAGATATTAGTTAGTGAGGGTCACTCTCAGGACACAAGGCTGGGGGTTAACTGTCAGAGCAGGGACCGAGAGAGACACATGGAATCTCCATCAGAGGAGGATGCAGCACATCCACACAGACCCGACTTCCTGAGAGTACAAAAGTGGCCATGGTCCAGATGCCCCTCTCCACTAGTCCTCTCTCATCTGGCTGCTAGGAGAAGCTGGCGTGGCAGGGTGGGGGATCCTCCAGAAGTCCCCTGTTCTCACTGAATGATGCGTGAGCCAATCAGATCCCCCAAATCCTGTCCCTTGGCCCCCATGAGTCTCTAGCCTCAGCTTTATGTGTGGGGCTGCCCTGGTTCCTGGTGTCCTTCCAGCAGCCCCCAGGTTTTCTATGTTCTCCTCTGTGTCGGTGCTGTCCCCAGCCAGAGCAGAGCAGGATGCTGCCAGGGGACACACAAGCTGCATTGTGACACTAATGGGCCCTAGGCACTTTTACTTTTATGGGTCCCTTCATCCACAAAGATGCATTAAAAATTATATTTTACAATTGCTTTGGTAGAAAGGTGAATATAATAGAGGCTGGATTAATATTATATATTCATTGTTATTATAGTCATTTTTAACTTCTGAGTTTAAATGAAGTTAAAACATTTTTGTGGATCCCTAAAAGTATCATGGCCCCCAGGCACCGTGCCTACCGTGCCTAATGGAGAGGCTGGCCCCGGGGAGACGGTGTTCCTGTAGCAGCGCGGGCACCCTGGCAGGTCAGCATCTGGTGCTGTCTGGGGACGCTGGGCACCTGCTGGTGCTGCTCTAGATTGCCCCCACTGGCCATCTGTGGGTCCTGCAGGGCGCAGGAGGGCTAATGGGGCCAGGGAGGCCCTGCCCTGGGGGCTTCCCTGTCCTGTGTCTTGGCAGGCAGTAGGCTAGGAGCTGGGGCTCCCCTGGGGTACTTGATCCTCTCCTCACCGTTTCTGTAGATGTTCATCTCTCTTGAATGGGTTGTTGTTAAAACCAGAATCTCGCCTCTGCTGAGCATCCGGAACATCAATTTTTGTCAGTAGAACAGAGAGCTGGCTGTTATACAGCACTGGTTCTGTGCTGTCACAGACAGGGAAACCAAGACACAGAGAGGTGATTTAAGGCTGAGGTGGCAGAGCTGGAATTGGAGCCCAGGCAGCCTCCACTGCCACCCTGGGCCTCCTCCTGTCCTGGCAGAAGATCCAGGTATGACCTCGTTAAATATGGCAGCCCAGTAAGGGATTCCAGACTGCACAGATAACAGAGACGCTGAACGTACACCAATCTCAAGCAGCATTGTAAAGTCACCTGGGTCCTCTGCGGGGGTGGGCTGTCCGCTCAGGTAGTCCATGAGCACGTGCTGCGTGTCAGCAGTTTCCGCACACTCATTGCTGCACTCCCAGGGCATTTCCCTGAGAGAAGTCATGATCAGGTCTCTTTGCTCTGGGATGGCTCAGGCCAGACTGTCCCCCAACAGACACATGCACACATGGGAGCTGTGCCCTGTCTCCCTGCCAGCAACTCTGCCCACTGTCCCAGGCCTGGCCACGTTTCTGCTCGGGCAGACTCTCCAGGAAGTCATCCCAATGTGACTACCAGCTGAGGGCAGCGGCCAGCAGGTCTAGAACCAGCTTCAGAAAACCTTTATGAAAAGAAGAACTACACAGCATGGGGTGGGGATGGGTTAATTTCCAGTCAATATGCCTCTGTGTCCTGGAGTGATTCCCAAGAGGGGCCTGGGACATAGTGTCCAGAGATGTGGAGCCTCTGTCCAGCCATAAGGGTAAGACCTGGTTATAGACCAGATGTCAGTTCACAGGGCCCATCTGTCTTCCCCTGGGTGGTGGGATGGGGTATCAATTAGAAGCCTGTTGTTCTCCTGGGAAAGGCCAAGGCAGCTGTGGGCAGTCACATCCTGGCCTGTGTAGCAATAACCATCCGGGACCTGGGACCCATTGCATAATCCAGGTTTCCCATCCTCACACTTGCCACAAGGAAGAAGATGAGACCTCCAGATTCCTGCCCTGGAAGGCCCTCCTGTTGGCCAGGTGACCTTTCCTGGGCTGTCCCCCATTCTCAGCCTCTCCCCTTGTCAGTGATCCCTAAAGACTGTGCCCCTCCACATTCTATTCCTCCAGGTGGCTGGGGACTGTCCACCAGGCTGCTCGCTGCTCCCCTCCTACTCTGTGACCCCCCCACCCACAGGATACCCGGTCCTATGAGCTCGGAAAGGGACACTCAGAATGCTCCCAGACCCATCCCACAGACAGGTCACCAGAAGCTGAACCAGGAAAGACGAGAGCACCCAGCTCTGAAAGTGCTCTTCTCAGCTTCTCCACAAGTGGCCGGGGGATCTGGACAATGTCTCCTGAGGAGAACCTGGGAAAACTCAAGTAAGTGTCTCTTCCACCTCCCTGGGATGGGGACAGATGGGACAAGCTGTGGGGACCTTGATTCTGCAGGCCATGCCATAAAGTGGTCAAGGGCACAATCTCTGGAGCCAGAGAGCCCGAGTCCAGGTCCCAGCTCTCCGTAGCTGCCCAACCTCTCTGTGCCTCCATTTCCCTCTCTGTGAAATTGGTCTTGGAAAGCATGGACCTCAGGTGGCTGATGAAGGATGAGGTCTGATATAGGAGTCAACAGAAGTAAAGAACTTGGACATGGTGGCCCATAGCTGGTGCTCCCTAAACAGCAGCTGTTATCACCAACAGTGCAGGGAGCTGCCCCCAAGAGCTGCTCAGGACCTTAGACTCCGCAGTCAGGCAGACCTGTGCTGGAATCATTGTTTGCCTCTCACTAGCTGTGACTTCCTTTGAAAAATTCTGCCCTGGTAGGCACTCTCAGCAGCAAGTGAGTGGGAACCCAACTCGAATTGCCTCAGGCATAACTGGGAAGCCCAAGGGAAGAGCAAGAGAGCAAGCTGTAGAACCGGTCCATCTGGACACTGGCTCCACTTACCTGCAATTCCCCTGGCCAGGTTCTTTCTGGAGAGAAAGGAGGGAGAAGGTGAAGGGGAGAGTAAATGAGGAGCAGGTCAGGGGTGGGCAGGACCTCTGAGGTGCTGGAGCTAAGTCCTGAGATGGGCAGACTGGGCCCTGGACACTCTCCCTGTGCCCACTCCTAACCCAGCAAAGAGGACAGACTAGGCCAAGGCATGGGAGTGTAACCCTGGGCTCGTTTAGAGTCAGTTTGAACAGACCTCCATCTCCGACCAACAAAAATGATTAAGGATTGTCTTTCAGAAAACCTGCAAAGTCATGCAGCCAGGGCATGCACAAAAGAAGAAATCGTGACCTGAAATGACCTCGGGACCAAAGACCCTCCTTCCTATGGAACCGAAGGCCTGGTACATGACAGGAACTTGAAAGCCGGACTCTTATCAGAAGCGAGGGTTCCCACATGCAGGAAGATCCGGTGTTAAAATTCTTTCTCCACCATGCGCAAAATGTTTAGAACCCTATCATAAATGTTCAGAACCCCATCATAAATGTTCAGAACCCCATCATAAATGTTCAGAACCCCATCATGAATGTTCAGAACCCCATCATGAATGTTCAGAACCCTATCATGAATGTTCAGAACCCCATCATGAATGTTCAGAACCCTATCATGAATGTTCAGAACCCTACCATAAATGTTCAGAACCCCATCATAAATGTTCAGAACTCCCTCACGAATGTTCAGAACCCTATCATAAATGTTCAGAACCCCATCATGAATGTTCAGAACCCTATCATAAATGTTTAGAACCCTATCATAAATGTTCAGAACCCTATCATAAATGTTTAGAACTTTACCATAAATACCCGAAGTCCACCAATCAAAACCTGTCCCACCAGCGTTTCCTCGTGCCAACCTGTTCTCCCTAACCTCTTAAATTTTGTCCCAAGTCATGAACTGGGGAGACAGATCTGAGGGCACATGGCCTGTCTTCCTAGAGATCAATCTCCCAGAATAAAAAGCTGATTTCTCCCCTCAAAGGCTGGTGCCATAATTAATCGGCTTGTTTATGTGCATCGGGCAGAGAACCTCAATTATGGGCGGCAACAGGAGCTGTAGGGGAAGTGGGAGAATCCACCCCCCCCCCCCCCACTTTCCCTTAAGGTTCTTATGGCTGGTGAAATAATTACAAAGACAGGTTAGCAGGAGAAAATCAAACAAAGTTTAATAACATGTGTCCTTGGGAAAAACTCAGGAAAAACTGAGCAACTCAGCCATCTGGCCGAGGCTGCCTGTATAAATATCTCCAGCTACAGACAAGGAAGATGTTGGGGACAGTGATTTGGGATTTCAGAGGGGAGGAAGATAATTTACAAGGAGATACAGTGCAAATTTTTGTTAAACAGGTTTTGCTGTGCCAAAAAAATGGGTTTGTTGGTGTCTTTCTATCACATCTATTTTACGTTATACTATAGCTGTCATACTGTATGAGCTCCTTCTATGTTAAATTCTTTTAGGCAATTCAGTGGGGGAGGTCGAATGTTCTTCCTGAGTGTTCTGAGCCTTTACTGTCTTCAGCTGAAAATAGTCCACATACCAGAGTGGTGCATCTTGGGGTGGCCTGCCTTGAACCCCATCAGAGCACATGGTCCTGCAGAGGCTGGCACAAGATTGTGGTCACCACCTCGTCCCCAAACTGGGGCTCCCACCTCTTCCAGTCCTCCCCTATTACGTCTCTAGTCTGGTTGAGCCAGATGTTCTTACCCATCATGCTCTACGCTTAAAATCCCCTACACTAGACAAAACAAAGCCTCACCTATATTTGGACACCTGTCATCCCAGCCCTGGAGGCCTGGACTCCAGGCAATCAAAGCAAAGTGGTGTAAGAGCTGAGCAACCTGGGTTCTGGTCCTGCCTCTGCCGAACCTGCTGATCACCAATGTGAACTTAAACAAGCCTTTCACCAGCTGCACCTCCTTCTGGTCTAGAAATGGAAGGTATTATCATGCCTGCATGGAAGGCTCTTCTCTCCTCCATGAAGAATTCCGTCCATATGAACTTTAAGGTGAGGAATCAGAGCCCCACTCTCGATAGGGCCTTCCCTGACTCCTGGGGATAAAGGGGGCTGCTCCACACCACCATCCAGCACATAGTCCCTTGGAGATGCCCTGGCACAGCACAGGCCATGATCAGTGTGCCCCTAAAACCCACTTTTGAGGAACCTCCCTCAAGATGCTCACTCATGTGCATGAGGAGGCGTGAACCAAGATGCTCCCTGCAGCTTTGCTGGGCCTAGTGGGGAACTGGAAACCATCCAGACGTGTGACAGTGGGGAATGGTATGTCCATTCTATGGCCTGTAGCGCAGCCATTTAAAAAGAATGAGATGGAAACTACTAAATATCCATCAATAGTAGTAGAATAAATATATAGTGATGTGTTCATACAGTGAAATACTACTTAGCTATAAAAAAACTAAACAAACTGCAATTACATACAACAGCATGGATGATTCTCGCAAACATCATGTTGTATGAAGAAACTGGGCAAAAAGAGTATATACTGTATGGTTCTATGTTCTATAAATTTCAAAATCCAGCAACACTGATCTATGGAGTTCAAAGCCAGGGTCATGGTTATGGGGCAGGGGTAGTAACTGGAAGGGAGACAAGGGGACTTATGGGTGCTGGTTACATAAATGAGATCACTTAGAAAGCTCAGAAAGCTGTTCATTTATGATTAGTGCACTTTTCATATATGTATAATATTTCAATTAAAAGTGAGCTGTTGCCAGGGGCTGGCCCCATGGCCAAGTGGTTAAGCTCACACGCTCCGCTTTGGTGGCCCAGGGTTTTGCCGGTTTGGATCCTGGGCGTGGACATGGCACCACTCATCAAGCCATGCTGAGGCGGCATCCCACATAGCACAACCTGAGGGACCTACAACTAGAATATACAACTACATACTGGGAGGCTTTGGGAAGAAGAGGAAGAAAAAAAACTGGCAACAGATGTTAGCTTAGGTGCCAATCTTTACAAAAAAAAAAAAAGAAAAGTAGGATGTTGCCAGATATTAAGGATATAAGGCAAATTACAGAATAATATGTGCAGAATTATTTCATTCAGGTAAAACATCAATCACCATAAGATAAGACATCGTATTTCTTTATGTTCATAAATGTATACAAATGTCTAGGAAAAGGACCAGGACAGCTACCCACCCACCTGATGAATGGAGGCTATTTCTAATATGGAGCTTGGGATGAGCTGTGGGGGGAAAGCAAGTTGTCAAAAGGACTTTATTTGCACTGGGATTGTTTGAATTGCTTATAAGGAGAATACATCCTTTAACGATGCTTATTATTGTAAGAAGAAGAGGAGGAGGAGGAGGCAGCCATGGGTGTAGGACTCTATGGCCCCAGGCCCCCATGACAACCCCAAAGACTCAAGTTTTTGCCTTGGTGATGGGAAGGGTCCCAGAGCTGCCCTGAGGGCTATTTCCAGACTCATGGAAACAAGGCTGGAGAGAGGAGAGCATCTCCCCAGTGGAGGTGACGTCCAAGGCAGGGGACTCCTTGCTCAGCAGAGACAGTCACCAAACAGTCCTTCACCAACTTCAGGGCCGGTTGGGGGAAGGGTCCTTACTGTGTTCCCAGTAGAAGTCGCTAAGGAGTCACAATCAAAGTGAACACACAGACAAATACACACTCATTCCCCAGACACATGCTCACACACACACATGCAAGCACATACTCACACTCACCCCCAGGCCCCATCCCCATGCATAGACAGGTGCAAAATTCCCTCCTCACACACAGCACCATGTCTTCACACCAGATTACCAAGAACATTCACAGTGAGCGTTCAGATTCCCCATGTCCTTCCCTCAGTGCATCATTAGCATCTGTTGCTTGGTGCAAGTATTCTCATCAAGAGTTAGATCTCTGTAGGAGACCGCCCTTGACTCCACTGGGTGCAGTTGGGCTGCACCAGCAACCTTCCTGAGGAGGTGAGAATCTGCCCAGATCACATGGGAGAGCTCTTCTAAATCCCCCACTGCAGACCCTCTGAGAAGCTCTGGGGGCAGCCTGGATGCCTTCCTCCCTCCAGGCCCGCCCCTGTAGGAAGCATCAGTTGGGATGAGCACATGCTCTCTCCTGCTCTCAAGTCCTGGCTTCCCTGTTGTTTCTTCAGCCTAGTCCAAGGCCCCACTGTGTGCTGGAGAGAGCATCATTGGTTGGCAGCCTTCAAGTGGCCCACTCAGGAAGTTACCAGACTGTCCCAAGCTGGCCCCTCACCTTTCAGATTCCCTGCCCCTCCGAGGAGACCCAGCAAGAAGAGGGAGCTGCCCAGCTGGCTGACTCACCAGCAGGATCAGACAGGAGGGATGGCAGAGCAGAGGCCACAGTACAGGAGAGGAGGCCGCAGGATGAGCCCTGAGGAAGGGGCTCCTCCCTGGTGAGGCCCCTATATACCCCCTTCTCCGGTAAGCCACAGATCTCCAGGGATGTCACCAGTTCTTCTTTGGGGCTTACTGTCTCCAGGATGGTGAAGTTTGGGGTCTGCAATGAAAACTCAAGTTCCTATCCTGCAGAAGATGGAAGAAAAGACCCAGCTCAGACTTCGCCCCTGGCCTCACCAGTGGTTTATGAGGGCAGAAGGGAACCGATGAGTCTTTGGATCCATGGGCCAGCTTGGGTCTCCATGGTCAAGTCCACACACCCCAAGGGACCGGGCAGAAGGGCCATCTCCAGATGGGGCCCTTTAGGCTCTTCAAGCCACATAGGTACTTGATCTTCCCTGGCATCTCAGCCAGACTCCTGCCTCGCATCCTTGGCACTCACCCTCAGGAGCTCACAGAACAGAAGCTCCAGGACACCCACCCCTCACACTGGCTGCCCCCTGCTGGACTGGCTTGCTCCTTCCCTCACCCTCCAATAACCTTTCTGACTCTGTCTAACCAGCACCACACAGCCCAACTCCCTCACCCTCTGCAGACTCTGCTGAGAGGAACTACAAGTTCTTAGAGGACCCTTCACTGAAGCAGGTGTTGGCCAGGAAAGGGCTTCGGTCTAGCTCAGGCCTGGGCTGCGGTGGGCTCCGAGGAGGATCACAAGGCGTTCTGCCAAGACTTGGGTTAGCTGCAGTTCAAGCCTTTCCTGCTGGGCCTGTGTGGATACAGCAGTGCCCCCTTATCCACGGTTTCACTTTCCACGGTTTTAGTGACCCGTGGTCAACCCTGGTTAAAATATTAAATGGAAAATTTGAGAAATAAACAATTCTCAAATTGGTTTTGATTTGAGCATCATTCTGAACAGTAAGATAAATCTTGCACCTTCTCTCTCCGTCCTGCTGAGGATGAGAATCAGCCCTTTGTCTGGCGTATCCACACTGTATAACCGCCCTTTCATCACTTGTCACCTCATATTCATGATTATTATCATCAATATCCATAATTGCCCAAATCCAGCAGGCATAGGCAGGCAGCAAAATCAGCACTAGGTCAGAGTCACCCCCCACTTGGCTCCTCTTTACAACTTGAAAATTCTAGTAGTGCAGTTTTCCAGGAGTAGGTCTGGGAAGAAAAAAAGGATTACTTTTGTGGTTTGAGTGTCTTACAGCCAGTCTGGGCCGCCTCCCTCATTCCCTAACCTCATAATTAAACATTCTATCTAAATAGAAGCTACCCTTCCGAGGAATTGCCACATTTAGATCCCAAACTGCCTTTCCTAAGTGTGGGCTCCACTGGGAGCTCAGTCCGGTTGTCCCGTTATCCTTTTCAGCTTTTCCGTTAAGAGTCCATTCCCTCTCAGGCACCAACTTCTTGGAGATGATACTGGGCATAAAAGGTCCAGCGAGGGTTTCAGGTAGCTATCCACTGCTGGGTACTTCCTACTATAAGGCAGAATCACTGTTGATTGGATGTGCTTAGGGAATCCAAATATGTAACTTACTCCATCTAACAGTCCTTAGTGAATAGCATGTCCCATGTATGCTGTGCAGACAGAGATGGCACCCCTGGTTATGTGCCCTGGAGTTCTTTTTGTTACTCGACTGTGAAGCTAAGCTGACAGTCTGGTATGTTTGCCAGGTTCCTTGGCCTCATGTGCTGGAATTGCAGGGTTTATTTCGGTCCCAATCCTGAATTGCAGATGGATTACCATGCCCTGTGATGGTATATTCCCATGGCTGTGGTTCTTACCTGGGCAGTGCAGGTTTGATTAACTCTTCATTCCATTGACGTTTATCCTTGAATGGTCTTTTTCCATGGGCAGCCACATGAGTCATAAGCAGGTGCTGTGGGTCCTATGCAGTTTGTTGCCGTAATGTTTGTCCCCACAAAGACTGAAACTTGATCATCGAGTTATCCTACAGCCAGGCACCAAACCACATTACCAGTCCATTGTCTACTGCCCAGGAGCCAGTGCAAAAAGTATCAAGGTGAATTTCAGGCAGTGTTTTCCTGGGCAAGCCCCACACCCACAACTCTGCCCCTTGAGCAGACTGCCATTTTTCATGCATAGTTTTAAACAGATTTCTTTGAGTCCAAACAGCTGGAGTGGCCCAGCACCCCATCTGCCCTGAATTTCACTGATCCATCCATGCATCAGGACTAGGCCCCTCCAGGAACCTTGGTGTACCAAAGCCCCCAAGAAACTCTGACACAGACCCACACCTGAGCTAGCTGCATCTGGAAGGTGACTCCACATTTTCCTGTAGATGTTGGACTCCACTAATGCCCAGTTTACTTCTTTTCTGGGCAATATCCATTTTGTTGGTGTTTACATTTTTTACCCATCCCATGGTGGGGATATCAGGCCATGACAAAACCTGCTGTTGATTTCTTAGTCTCTCAGTCTCCACTAACACCCCATAACAAGCCGGTAATTGCTCTCAAATGGGCTATGCCAGGTGCCCGTGTCAGGCAAGTGCTGTGTCCGTATCCACAAGGGATTGTAGACTAGTGGCTCCATCGTTCAGCCGCAGGCTCCAGTCTCCGTAATTGTCTATCACCAACACTTGTAATTTAAAGGCTCTTTTAGACTAATTGGCCTGAGCAGAGGGCAGTCTGTTCAGCCTGTTGGGCAGTTTCTTTAAACACTTCTGCATCTACCAGCTCTTTTGACGTCCTGAGGGAGGGCAGCTCTTGCTGAGTCACCCAAGTTCCCTACCTCCTGGCTCGTGTTTGCTTCTGAAGTATTAACCCAGGAGGTCACGTTGACAATGCACGGACACACTGATCCTGAGCCCGCATCGCATTGTGCTTGACCTTCACAACCATTCTATGAACTGGACATTGCAATTATCATCCCTGTTTTACAAATGAGGAAATTGAGGCACAGAGTAGATACACATTGCCTAAGACCACACAGCGGGTCATGGCAGGGTTGAGCCTGGACCCCAGGCAGCCAGGTCAGAAGCCTGTGTTCTGTGACTGCCAAGTCCTGGGCTTCCTGGCATCCTGAGTGTGGACTCTGGGCACAGGGAGGGACAGTGGCTTGCCCACAGAGACAGAGGCTGAGGATGGATAGGGTGCTCCCTGAGAGGATGACCATGCTGTCTGCATAGTCCTCCCTTTCAGACAAGCGGACCATCCTGATGAAGGTCATCTGAGGGGCGAGCAGGCCTGAGGGGTTGGGTGCCTCAGCCAGGGCAGCCATTGGCTCTTCAGGCTCCAGGACTTTGCACAAGGAACTGGAGAGGGAAGGGAGAGAAGGGACTAAGGTGAGTCTGGTTCCAGGCAAGGGAGGGATTCTGGAATGCGGGAAGGGTGCTCCAGCATCTGCTAATCCATGGAAGGCCTCCCAGAGCCCTCAGCAGCCTCTGTGGACCAAGCTCCTTGACCACACTGGGCCCATCTCTCCAGGCCTCATGTGCAAAAGCTTCTCTGTTTATTCCTTTCAGATCTGGAATCTTCTGATCACCTTGTTAATGGGAGGAGACATCATGAGAATGGAAAGCTGGGGAGAGCCTCTCCCCTTCCTCCCCAGCAGAGGCGCAGCCCTGGGTTCTGAGGGTCTGAGTTCGCCTCCCTCCTCACGGGGTGGACACCCACTCACAGGTACTCGGCCAGGGACAGGGCTCACTCCTGGAACCTGGGAAGCCTGGACCCTGTGCTGTGGCCCAGAGAAGGAAGACGAGTGCCCCTGGAGGCAGACTTCGGACTTACATCAGAGGACCTGTGGAAGCCCTTGGGTTCAGGCCGATTCCAAGTGAGAGGAGTGTCTGGTATTGGCGGAGGCAGAATGTCCCCTTCAGCCAGTCGGGACGGAACTCTGAGTGTGCTGGATCTGACCTAGAGGAAGGCGGGACTGGGCCGGGCTCATGCCACAGTCTAAGGACTAACATTGATACCCACTTATCTCCCAGTTTGGCTCCTTGTGGACTTAGAAGCTAATAAAGAAAGTGATGGAGTCAGGAAGCCCTGAGGGGTCCGATGTCCCAATATGACCCTCCTTCCAACCAGTATAAAGGTCCCTGATGTGCAAGCTCTGCTTGACCAAGAGGCCACTGGGTCAATACCTGGACTGTGAAACCAGGATGCCCATTTCTCCTTCCTTCTCCCGAGGCTGAGTGTGCAACCAGCGGCTTGCATCCCAGTTGCCACCTTCTGAGATGCCCCGTCCAAACCCCCAAGAGTCCCAAAGGCCAGCTATAGCTAAGAACTACCCAGGCCTCTCAGGCCCATAGCCATTCCACAGGAGAGCTGGGACTAGACGTTGCCTCATGGTCCCTGGGCCCCTCTATCACTTTGCCTCATCATCTCTCCCAGCTGTGCTCTCTCCACCTGCCAGCACCAGCCACCCCAGCCTGGTGTCTCAACCAGAGCACTGGACAGGGAGTCACTGGGGTCAAATCAGAGGAGACTCTGTGGAGGCTGTGGGAGCAAAGAAGGAGGTTGCTGTGTCTGGTGGGAGGTCAGGGGAGTCTTCACAGGCTGGAAGGCATGCCAAGCGAGGGATCAGGTGCAGAGGTGGGGGAAAGAGCAGGAGGCTCAGAGGAGGCTGAGGGTTGGGGTGTGTGGCAGCCTGGCGTCTGGGATGAGCAGGGTCTGGGTGAGGGCAATGGGGAGCAGTAACATCCAGGCTCTGAGACCAGGCCCAGGCAGTGTGGGCTCCTGAAGGCAGGGAGTGAAATGGCCAAATCAGCTGTTTGGAGGAGCCCCTGGACAATGGTGTGGAGAGTGACTGTGGTCTGGGGGATCCTGGAACCTGGAAACGTGGAGACTGGAGGCAGTGTCTGCACTTCAGAGGAGAGAAGATGGTGGTAGGAACCAGGGCAGGGGCGCTGGGGGAGGTCAGGGGGTGAGTCCCCAGGAGGAAGTAGGAGCAGGTGGGTGCTCCCCAGGCTGTGAGCTCAGGGCCCATGCAGCAGCACCCAGCAGCACAGCAGGCCAGGGGGCCCCGTGGGGACAGCCATGGGTATTCATGGGGGACTTGAACTCAGAGGCACAGAGCAGGAGAGGTCTGATCACGATAACTGGGGTCCCAGGGAGATGCGAGGACTGGGAGGAGAAGCAGCCTGGGATGCGAGTGTGCAGCTCTCCTCATCAAGGGGAGTGTCCTTGGAGGAGACGGAGCAGGAGCCACCAGGGAGGCAGGAGGGAACCCAGGAGAGTGGCATCAGGAGACTGGGGCAGGGGACAGTTTGAGGAGGAGAGAGTGTCACTAGAACCTGCGTAGGTAAAGACAAGGCTTGAGAGTGGCCACGGGGTCCGGTGAGGGCAGAGCAGCCAGCAGAGGCCTTTAGTGAGAGAGAGTGAAGAAATGGGTCAACGAGTGTAGATGACCCTTCCTCAGGCTGGGTTGAGGAGGGGACAGGGCAATAGGCCACATCTGGTGAGGGTTTTGGACATTTTTAGACTGAGAAAGGCAGTGGAGAAGAATCCAGGAGAGGAGACAGATGGAGACATACCGCTGACCTAGCTGAGGGCTGGGTCCAGAGAACAGCTTGATGTGGCCTTGAAAGTCTCTGTTAGAATGGCCTTGGTGGGTGAGGCTCTAGATGAGGGTGGTTGTTCTTATTCATTCATGAGCTATGAACTGAGTGCCTACTGGGGGCCAAGCAATGCCTAGAGGTGGAGATTTAGTAGTGAACACACAATATTGCCCTGATTGCTAAGAAGGCCCGTGGGGAGGGGAGAAGGATGTAGGATAGGCACCTGGTTCCCTTCCTTTCACAGAGGACTCAACCCTCTTAAGCAATCCTGGCTATGACACTCCTTGGTGGGGCCCAGGAGAGGCCAAGATCTTGTCAGGGAGATGGGGAAACCATTTCTTCACTTGCACATAAGGTAGACCTCGCCCACTGTCCTGCCATCCTGTGAGGCAACAGCAGGGGCTGAGGGAAACCCGGACCACATGCTGGCAGGTGCGGTTTTGTGGGGTGGGGGAAGGCTGACTTGGGGACCATGGATACCCAGAGGGACAGTCACTCCCTGGGGCAGTGGTCACTATTGTTACTGCTACTGGGTGCTGATGGGGAGGTGGTGTGTGGAACACCCTATGGACGAATAACCCACTGCCCCATCAGGGCAGAGAAAGTCCCTCCTACCCTGGGCTCCTCCCTCCACCTGAGCCCCAGGTCTCAGGACTGGCTCTGCAATTTTTTAGAGTGGCAGTTCTCAAAATATTCTCCTTACCTGGAAGCTTGTCAGACATGCAAATTCTCAGTCCCCACCAGCCCTACTGACTCAGACTCTGTATTTTAACAAGCCCCCGCCCCCCCCCACAGGATTGGGACTCCTGTGGAAGTCAGAGAGCCACCAACTTAGAGTAACGAGCTTTCAGCCTGTGCTTCTGTCCCAGCTTTGCTGGATGGGCTGTGTGACATTGGGAAGCCCTTTGTCATCCCCAGGCCTCCTTTTCCTCACCTGTTGTGGGTGTAGGACATTAATTACATGCTCTGAAGGTCACAACTAGAGGGTGAGCTGGGCCCCAAGTCTCCTGGGGTGTCCCAGCAAGGGACGTGTCTAGGTGGGGAAGTTCTTGTCTTGCCCTGGGTCCAGCCACACGAGGAGTCTGTTTACTCCTGGTTCACAGCCGCAGCACGTCAAGACATTGGGCCGTCTTAGGCCTTTCCTGGGAATGATCGTTCTTCTTCGACCTGCACTCCTTCTAGCCTCCTAGCGTCTGCTTTGCCCTGGCTCAGGCTTCTGGACTCTGAAAAATAAATTCTTGTGAAAGCCGCTTCCTCCAGACTTCGATTTCGCTCGTCTTGCCTTCTCCTACTTTCTACCACCAACCAAGCTTAACTCTGGGAGGCTCTGTGTGTGTGTGCGTGTTAGTGTCTGTGCACAAAACAGAGAGATGGGATGGGTTGGGGCAGCTGTTCCATCCAGGCGGGCATGAGGTGAGGCAGCAGGGCCAAGAGTCCAGGACAGCGTCTCCATTCTCAGGGTCCCTTTCCATGTCCTTCACGTACCTCCCGCCTCCCTCTTGAACACCCAGTGGGACTTGAGATCCACTCCGTGTACAGGGGAGGTGGGGATGCTGTGGAGCTGGTCCTGCTCATACGCAGGTGGGAGTCAAGGATGCGGCCAGGCATTTTGTGAAATACTCAGAAATTCCGAGCAGTCCCTTGGCTGTCTGGGTTCTAAGATCAGCCTGCTGGTACAATGCCTGTAAACTTTCAATTCCCCTTGAAAATTTGAGCTCCAGAAAAGCCCACCGACTCTGGCTTTTCCTCTGGCATTGAGACACGTTATTATTTCTTCAGCAGGGTAGCAGATATAAGTTGTGGGCTTGTGTTTAGAGATTGAATGGAGCACAAACTTTGTACCATTAAAAATAAGAACCCTGCTCAGCGAGGTGAGGAGATGTGGCAAAGAAAGATGTGCAGAGTGACACACAGGCCACATTTCTGTGCCAGTGGGCATTTCAGACACTGTCCATGTTCTGCCCACTCACCATCGTTAGCTGACCTGAAGCACCTGTGGCTCTTTGCAGTGGGACAGACTGGAAGTACCTGGGGAGTTGGTACTCCAGGGAGCAGCCTCAACCAATGATAGGTCAGAGTTGGTGAGAAAATATCTTCCCTTCCTCACCCCTTGGGTGGACCCACTCCAAGATGTGTTACACCCCCTAGAGGTCCCCAGCTGGGTCGTGCCCCTCTTGCCCACAGCAAGGACCTGTCTGTGAACACGTCCCCTTCTGACCTCTGTTCCTGCCCTGTCTCACTCCTCCACGCTCCTGCTGGTGCTTTCTGTGATTGCCTCCCAAGTAACTACTTCCACTTGAATCCTTGTCTGAGGGCTGCTGCTGCGTCAACTTAAAGTAGGATGCAGACATCCCTCTCTGAGCAGGACAGAGCGCAGGACTCATGTCCCATTTACTCTCTTGTCTGTCATGCTTGCTTCTTCTTGATGAGTAGGTGCAGCTGATTTCAGGCAGGTTCGAGGAAACTAAGATGCTTCTCACTGTGTCATCACAAACCCAGGGGGCAGTGTAGTGTCAGCACGAGAGGATACAGGCTTCCCAGAGCCAATTGCTGAGTTTACAGGATCTTTTCGAACTGGTTGTTTAACTCTTGGTAGCTTGAAATTTGCCATGATAGGAGTATTTACACCATGGAAATTGGCAAATCTCCACATCAGCCCTCACCGCTGGCATGTCTCTGCCCATACTGAGAGAGGGATCGCTCAGCAGGCTGTATGGGCCTGTGCTGCTCCCATCGCCTAGTCTTTTGGATGTGGAATGCCATGTCCACTGCTAATGGCTCACAGCTGCCGGCCTCACAGCCTCCCCAGGAGATGCCTGGGGGTTACATTCCCTCTGCCTGCAGCCTGTGGAGAGTGACTGACTGATGAGGGGATGTCAAGCCCGCCCCTGCCTCCAGTCAGGACTAAAGGAGGGTGCAATTCTGGGTGCAGGGCTTTGGTGGGGTCGGGCTGAGCTGGTCTCAGGATGGACCACATCCTTGCTCAGCTCCTTCCTCTGCCCCATCCTGCTTCCCTCACCCGCCTCCTCCTGAGCACACCCCTCAATCGATCGTATGCCACTGAATTCCCACCTCAGGCTCTGCTTCTAGAGAGCCCAGCCTGTGATGGCCGTGGACTGAGGTGGGAGCTCTGCAGAGTCCGTCCAGCTCTTCCCAGGTGGGTGTAGGTGCCGGGACCTGGTGTGGAGACAAGCAGAGAAAAGCTAGAGATCTCCAGGGTACTGGTGCAGGGGTGGGGTAGGCATGGGGCAGTGCTGTAATCCAGGGCCATTGAGGATTTAAAAAGTTGTCAGAGTACACAGGAGGCCAATTGGCCCAGAGAGACAACCCATAAGGGTTTCCCACTGTCTGTGCCGATGTGAAGGCCACTAAGTTCAGTGGGGAGCAGCGTCAGTGAGTTGAGGGCACTGAAGCCAACCACATGGACTATGGAAGAGACCAAGTGGCATGGAAGAGGCTAGGCAATGAGTGTGGACGAGAAGGGGCTTTTGCTGGCCCCAAGCCCCTGCTGTACCAGGGAGGGAGACTGGGTTTATCAGGCGAGGCCCTGTGGACCCTGCCCTCGACCTCCTCCTCTGAGGTATTCTGAGTTAATTTGCATTCCCCAGAAGGGACAGAACACTACTGCTCAGTCTCAAGGAGGCAAAGGAAAGGAAGTCTAAGGAGTCTAGAAGTCTGAGAGTAATTGCGCTTCTGTCTGTGTGGCCCTGGCCAGGTGTTTGACCTTTCCAGGCCTCAGTCTTCCTATCTGTAAATTGGGAACAACACAGCTTACTTTAAGGGATTGGTCTAATGCTTTGGTTGGATAAGGCAGGTAAAGGACCTCAAGAGGGGCTGAATCTGAATCAAAGAGGATGAGAGACTCAAAGTAGACACTAGTTAGTGAGCGTCACCCTATTACACAGTACTGAGGCTTACTTCTCAGAGCAGGGACAGGGAGAGACGCGTGGAATCATCCACACTACCAGACTTCCTGAGAGTACAGAACTGCCCATGGTCCTGACGCCCCTCCCCACTAGCCCTCTTCCACATGGCCATTAAAAGCACCTGGCATGGCAGGGCGGGGGATCCTCCAGAGGTCCTCTTTCTGACTGGGTGATGGGTGAGCCAGTCAGATCCCAAAAGTCCTGTTCCCTGTCCCCCATGGGTCTCTAGCCTCAGCCTGAGGGTGGGGGACTGTCCTGGTTCCTGGCTTCCCACCAGCTGTCTTTGGTTCTTCTGTGTTCTACTCTGCATCTGTGTTGTCCTCATCCAGAGCAGGGCAGGATGCTGGCAGCGGAGACACAGGCTGCATTGTGACTGTCATGAGCCTTAGGCAGTTTTGCCTTCTTGGGCTCCTTCATCGTAAAAAGTCTGATAACAAATTTTTTCACATTAAGGCCTATGAGGAAGCCATTCTGGTCATACCTGATTTGGCTTGAACATTATGTGAACTAAGGAAGCCTGACTTATGGCCTGTCAATCATACACTGTACATCTCCTTTCACCCTTAAGGAAAGGATGCATTCAATCACTGCCCTACAGTAAAGAATGTGCTCTTTGAAGATAAAAGTTAACGCCTCCCTTCTTGCGATGCCAGATGGATCTCCCTTCCCAGGGCAACAGGCTCATGTTGACCTGCTGTGTACGTGCTAATCTGTAAACAAAATATGTCTTGAGACCTTGAGAAAAAGAAAATGCATCCCTGTCATCCTTGATGTGTGTTCTCTGTTCTGAAATGGTCTGCACTGTGCTAAAAACCCTGCTGCTCTGAGTGCTTCCTTCCTTGGAGAAGACTGCACTTCCCAGCTAGTGTTCTGTTTGCCTCAAATAAAACCTCTGTCTTATTATAGGATGATTATTGATTATTTGCATCAACAAGTATTAAAAATTATATTTTACAATCACGCAGGTATAAAGATGAACATAATCCAGGCTGGATTTAATATTATGTATTTATTGCTAGTATAGTTATTTTTATCTTCTGATTTTAAGAGAAATTAAAACATTTTTGTTGTTCCTTGAAAGTATCATGGCCCCCAGGCGCCGTACCTACCGTGCCTAATGGAGAAGCGGGCCCTGCGGAGACAGCGTTCCTGTAGCAGCGCGGGCTCCCTGGCAGGCAAGTGTCTGGCGCTGTTTGGGGACGCTGGGCACCTGTTGGTGCTGCTCTAGATTGCCCCCACTGGCCATTTGTGGGTCCTGCAGGGCGCAGGAGGGCTAATGGGGCCAGGGAGGCCCTGCCCTGGGGGCTTCCCTGTCCTGTGTCTTGGCAGGCAGCAGGCTAGGAGCTGGGGCTCCCCTGGGGTACTCGATTCTCTCCTCACCGTTTCTGTAGATGTTCATCTCTATTGAATGGGATGTTGTTAAAACCAGAATCTCACCTCTCCTGAGCATCGGGAACATCAATGTTAGTAAAACTGAGAGCTGGCTGTTGTACAGCACTGGTTCTGTGCTGTCACAGACAGGGAAACCAAGACACAGAGAAGTGATTTAAGGCTGAGGTGGCAGAGCTGGAATTGGAGCCCAGGCAGCCTCCACTGCCACCCTGGGCCTCCTCCCGTCCCGGCAGAAGATCCAGGTATGACCTCGTTAAATATGACAGCCCAGTAAGGGATTCCAGACTGCATAGATAACAGAGATGTGGAACGTACACCAATCTCAAGCAGCTCTATAAAGGCTGGATGGTTTAAACACCCTTTACTTGGAAATCACTTCAGATTTTTTAAAAAATTGCTAAAGAAACTATACAAAGAACGCCTGTATTCCCTTTACCAAGATTCCACTATTATCAACATGTTATGTCATTTGCCTTATCATTTGCTTTCTCCAAACACGCACACACACACTTTTTTTAGAACAATTTGAGGAAATGTCATATACATCATGGCTCTTCACCTTTAAATAATTCCATGTGTATTTCTTAAGGATAGGGATAGCCTTTTGTACAACTGCAGAGCAGTTACCAACTTTATAGATTTACATGGTTACATCCTGTTTCCTATATGCTGGCCCTATCCTAACACTGTCGTTGATAAAATAACGTGCTTTACAATGTTTCTTTACCTCCAGTCCCGGGCCCGTCCTAGGGTCAGGTGTTTCAGGGAGTTGTCAGTTCCCATGAGCCTCCTCCAGCCTGGAGCATTTCCACAGTCTTCCGTATCCTTTTTTCTCTAAAAATATGGATGTGGTGTTGGGATTGTGTGAATGTTAAAGTGTGTCGAGGTGTGTGTGTGGGAGGTGATTGTGCAGTGTGTTTGTTGAGGGTATCGGTGTGGTCACGGTGTAGAGTGCATTGTTTGTGTGTGATGTATATGGTTGTGTTGGGGTGTCTGTGGCTGTGTATGTGCATGAGTATGGGTTGTGTGCGTATGTGAAGCTGTTTATGTGGAGTGTGAGTGTAGGTTTGTGGATATGAGGTGTATGTGTCAGGATGTGTCTGGGATGTGTATGTGGGGTGTATGTGTGGGTGTGTGCAGGTTTGTGGGGGGTTTATGAGTGCAGGTCTGTCTGTATTTGTGGGGATATGTGCATGCAGTGTGTGTATGTGGATTTCTAAAGCATGCGTGTGGATATGTAAGCAGGATGTGTGTGTATGGGGACCGCATAACAGGTGTACGTATGGGTGTGTAAGTCAGGGTGTGCGACTCTGTGAAAAGTGTACAAGTGTGTAGTGGGTGTGTAAGTGAGGGGTGTGGACGTGGGATGTATGGCTGGGTGTGCATGTGTGTATGGCGTTTTGTGAGTGTGGGCAAGCAGGCTTATATATGAGTGTAAGTGTGTATGTGTCAGCATGGGTGTGTGTGCATCAGTGTTGTTGTGTGGCTGTTTGTGGCAGCGTGTTTGTTTGTAACTTGTAGAAAATTTTTTTATATATTCCCTTTAATCTCTAAAAATTATTTGTATAGTCATCAAAAATATTTTTTAAACAGCATAGACAGAAATAGTGTTTTATTCACTCATTATTCCCAAAGGAAGAGTGTAGCTGTAACAAGATCTTAAGGGCAAGAATTCGATTGAAGAAAAGACTAGAAGCAAGTTACAAATAACAGGAGTGTATGCTTATCCTACTATCAGTGTCATTCTTTAAAAATTGCTTAAAACAGGGGCTGGCCCTGTGGCCGAGTGGTTAAGTTCGCGCGCTCCGCTGCACGCGGCCCAGGGTTTCGTTAGTTCGAATCCTGGGCGCGGACACGACACCGCTCATCAAACCACGCTGAGGCAGCGTCCCACATGCCATAACTAGAAGGACCCACAACGAAGAGGGGGCTTTGGGGGGAAAAAGGAAAACAACAAAATCTTTAAAAAAAATTACTTAAAACAATATTTGGCAATAGTATCAAATTTATAGAAAAGTACAAAAAAAGAATCCATATCTCGTTACCCGGAGTTACCTTGTTAACATTTTCCCCATTTGCTTTATCCTTGCTCTCTCTCTCTCTCTTTCTCTCGTTGTTTTAAATTGTTCCGAAGATTTAGTTTATTCAAGTCTGGTGAGGCCAACAGATAGGAGACCACTGAAAGAGAGCTTGTTAGTCCCACTTCCCCAGAGGAGGGGGCATGTCCCACCATGCTGGGCCACAGGAGGTCCGTCAGAGGCAGAGAGAGTGAGCGGACCTGCGGGGACGCCTGTATTGTGGTTTTCCAGGGTAGGAATGGGCAAGGCAGACAAAGAGGGGACCAGGCTAAAGTTTCACGAATTAGAATAATTTCCGTTGCCTGGGGCGTGCAGGAGCTACCCTGGGTGGTCTGATGTCTGGCCCCAGGTGGTGAGGACAGGAGGTTACAGTCTCACAAGAAGAAGAGGTGGGGTGGGGGTCAGCGTGCCTCTGACAGGCGTGCTCAGGAGAGTGCTTGCCTGCTCTGGGAATCCACTCCCCTGGGAGGGGCGGTCCCTCCCTAGTCAGCAAGGCCCCGGATGTGCACACAGCGCTCACAAGGAGCAGACAACTTGGGTAACACAGGACCTTTTACATTGAACATAGGCCGTGATATATCTGGGTTATAACCTAACATCTTGCAGCTATTTCTTATTCACTGAATTTCTCCTTTGTTTATTTTCTGTCCCTCTTTTTCTGCCTTCTTATGGATAGTTTTTATGATTATGCTTTATGTCCACTTTTGGCTTACTCTTTATACTTCTGTCTAAAATATTTTTAAGTGGTTGTCCCAGGGTTTACAATGTACTCCTATAATTAATCACATCTGTGTTCCAATAACTCCTGACATGAACATGTAGTGAAAGTTACCCAACACAAACACAGGTTCATTTACCCGTTGTACAGCAAGGCCAGTATCTAAGAAAAAAGCTGAAACACCAGGCTTCTGGCAAGGAAAGAGGTCTACAATTATCAAAAGACAGCGAGACGAGGAGATGGGAGTTTGAACTCAGACCCACCTCCTCGAAGGGAAAAAGGTAGTGGTTTTTATCTGGGGTTTTAGATGGGGGAGGGAGAGCATGTGGCCTTGCTCCTTGGTGCTTTCCCATCACCCTGTGTTTGGCCTTGAAGACTGAATCTTGACATCTGGACCTTGAATTTCTGGGAAAGACAGCTCACTCTTATTCCAAGGAGGGACAGAAAGACCTCGTTAGTTTTAAATAACAGTTGATTATGTAGACTATGCAGAGCTGCAGATACCAAAGCTTGTCTCAGAGTTTTCGCTCCAGGAAAGATTTTTCAACTCCTTAGTTCTCAGTTTCAGAAGGATCTTACAAGAATATACTGACAACGTTGTCCAATGTTTCACTGTATGAATGACATTCTGTTGGTTGGCAAGCCAACGATGTCCAGCTTAATGTCTCTACCTTCTGTGACATCAACAGTCAGCAGGAGTGACTGATGAATCACAACAAAACTCACAGGCATCTTTGCCATGTAGTTTTGATGAGGATTTTAGGCTGGTTAATTTTAAAACTGCAGATGAGAAGCAGGCTCCAAGTGATGAGGAAAACTGCAGATGAGAAGCAGGCTCTGAGGACTGGAATTTGCTTGCCCTTTTGAGAGACATTTGCATTTGTGAAGGAAAGGGGGATGACCTTGTAGGGACCTGAAATTGGCCACCCCAGGATATGTCTCTTTGGCATCAGGATTGTTTTGGGCTGATTGCTTTCGATAAACTGGGACAGGGAAGGAGGCTCTGGGGAATGGAACTTGCCCTTGTTGGGACACATTTACATTTGTAAGGTAAATCTCTATCTGTAAAATGTGCCTCCCTCTCTGTACCAAGAAGAAGAAGAGAGATGACCTTATCCCTAGAAACTCTTAATGGGGAAGGCAAGAACTTAAGTTGGTTGCTGTCTGGCAATCTCATGTAACTGATTAGGGTGGTGGCTTCTAACCTTTCTAACCTTTACTTCATCCGATTTGATTCTTGTCTAAAAGTCATGGGATCACCCAATGACCAGACCCCACCTGTACTGATACCATTTTAACTTTTTTTCATGTTCTTTCCTTTGTCTTGTAAAGAGATGACTCACATACCCATGCCTTATAAAATTAGCCCTAACCCTCAACTCGGGGCAGCAGCAGCGGCTCTGCCTGCCCATGGGTCCTGTCCCCATGCCAGTGGGGGCAGCAGAGGCAGCAGCAGGAGCTCTGCCTGCCCATGGGCCCTGTCCCCATGCCAGCGGGGGCAGCAGCAGTGGCCCTGCCTGCCCATGGGCCCTGTCCCCATGCTATTCTATTCTCTAAATAAAAGAGCACTACTGCCAGATCTTAAGAGTCTAAGAAATCTTTCTTTTGACTCCTCAGCTCACAGACCCCGCAGCACAAGGAGTGGAATTTGCTTGCCCTTTGATGGGAGACATTTGCATTTGTGAAGGAAGGGGGGATGGCCTTATCTCTGGAAACTCTTAATGGGGAAGGCAAGAACTTTACTGTCTGGCAACCTCATGTAACTGACGACCCCCCCCAAAACATCCTCCTTTGTCTTTAGCTGAAGATAATATTTAAGCGGTGGCTTCCGGCCTTTACTTAATCCGATTTGATTCTTATCTAAAAGTTGTGGGACCACCCGATGGCCAGACCCGACCTGCACTGATACCATTTTGACTTTTTTACATGTTCTTTCCTTAGTCTTGTAAAGAGATGGCTCACATACCTATGCCTTAAATTTAGCCTTACTCTCCACCCATGTTTTGCAGTAGCAGCTCCCCATGCTAGCAGCATCTCTGACTGCCCATGGGTCCTGTCCCCATGCTATTCCACACTATTCTCTAAATAAAAGAGCACTACTGCCAGATCTTGAGAGTCCAAGAAATCTTTCTTTCGACTCCTCGGCTCACCGACTCCGCATCAGGGTCCTAAGGATGAGTAACACCGCTGCTGACCGTAAGGGCTGCTCCCAGTGGGGAAAGGCCAAGGTTAGGACAGTGGCAATGGGACAAGCGCAGAGCTGGGAACCTACTAGGCTCCCCTGGCTCAGCCACGTGGTGGCAGCAAAGCAGTACAGAAGACAAGGGTGGATGGGGGAAGAGACCACCACCACCAACCTAAGAGCTGGTAGATGCAGAAGTGCTTAAAGAAACCACCCAAAAGCTTGTACAGACTGCCCTCCGCTCAGGCCAATTAGTCTAAAAGAGCCTTTAAATTACAAGTGTTGGTTACTGACAATTATACAGACTGGAGCCTGTGGCTGAACGATGGAGCCACTAGTCTACCATCCCTTGTGGATATGGACACAGCACTTGCCTGACGCGGCCACCTGGCATAGCCCATTTGAGAGGAAATCAATGGCTTGTTAATGGGAATCAGTGGACACTAAGGTACTAAGAAAGCAACAGCAGGTATTGTTACAGCCTGACATCCCTATAACGGGATGGGTGAAAAAACAAAAACTCCAACAAAATGGATATTGCCCAGAAAAGAAGTAAACTGGGCATTAGTGGAGTCCAACATCTACAGGAAAATGTGGAGTCACCTTCCAGACGCGGCTAGCTCAGGCGTGGGTCTGTGTCAGACCTTCTTGGGGGCTTTGGTACACCAAGGTTCCTGGAGGGGCCTAGTCCTGATGCATGGATGGATCAGTGAAATTCAGGGCAGATAGGGGTGCTGGGCCACTGCAACTGTTCAGCCTCAAGGAACTCTGTTTAAAACTGTGTATGAAAAACAGCACTCTGCTCAATGGGTGTAGTTGTAGGCTGTGGGGCTTGCTCAGGAAAACACCCTGTAAATTTCACCCTGTTACATTTTTCACAGTCATGGGCAGCAGACAATGGACTGCAAAGTGGTCTGGTGCCTGACAGTGCAACAACTCAATGATCAAGTCTCAGTCTTTGTGGGGCCAAAAATTATGGCAACAGACTGCATAGGACCTGCAGCCCCTGTTCATGACTCATGTGGATGCCCATGGAAAAGGACCATTCAAGGATAAACATCTATGGAATCAACAGTCAATCAACCCTGCATTGCCCAGGTAAGGGCCACAGCCATAGGGATGTACCATCACACAGGGCCTGGTAATCCATCTACCATTCAGGATCAGGCCCCAAAATAAAACCTCACGATTCCAACAAAGCCTGGCAAATGTGCCTGACTCCCAGCTCCACAGTTGAGTGACAAAGGGAACTCCAGGGCACATAACCAGGAATACCATCCCTGTCTACACAGCATATGTGGGCCATATTATTCAAGGACTCTTAAATGGAGTATATTACATATTTGGATTCCCTAAGCACATCCAATCAATAGTGGTACTACTTCATAGTAGAAAGCACCCAGCAGTGGATAGCTACCTGAAACCCTCGCTGGACCATTTAGGCCCAGTATCATCTCCAAGCAATCAGGGCCATAGAAAGATGGAATAGACTCTTAAAGGAAAAACTGAAAAGGATAACTGGACAACCAGGCTCAGCTCCCAGGGGGGAACACATTTAAGAAGGCAGTTTGGGATCTAAATGTGGCAATTCCTGGGAAGGGTAGCTTCTATTTAGATAGAATGTTTAATTATGAGGTTAGGGAATGAGGGAGGCGGCCCAGACTGGCTGTAAGACACTCAAACCACAAAAGTAATCCTTCTCATCCTTTTTTCTTCCCATGCCTACTCCTGGGAAATCACATAACTAGAATTTGCAAGTTGCAAAGAGGAGCCAGGTGGTGCGACTCTGACCTGGTGCTCATTTTGCTGCCTGACTATGCCTGCTGGGATTGGGGCAGTTAAGGTATTGATGATAATGATCATGAATATGAGGTGACAACTCCTAAGGTGGTCCTGCTGGTGTGACTCCCACAGCAGGGGGTGGGAGATGATCTAGGATGGATCAAGGCACATAAGGAAGAAGCTGCTAGACACCTAGGGATGAGCCTGAGCATATGTCGTGTGTAAGACATGGGGACGGCTGGAGAAAGGGTGATGTGATTGCTGCAGGGGCTCGTCATGCAGATCGCTTGGCTGTGGAAGAAGGGCAACAACCACGGCTGATGGGATAGAATGCCTTAGACTCAGAGAGGTCAGGGTGGGAAGAGGCACCATCAATCTCTCTCTCAGCTTTTGTTTGTAGGGCACCGGCCAATTTAACCCAGACTGCTACTACCATCCTCAACTTGCTCAATGGCCAATGAAGAATCTTAATCTAAGAACTCTTAGAAACCCTCCAACAACTGCCGACTCCAGGAGTGAATGGCCTCCACTAAAGATGATGGAACAAGAGGAACTTCCTGGACTCTGATGTGATTTTATTAATCCTCATCCTGTAATTTTTGAATTCTTTTATATGTTCTGCATAGGGTATAGCAACTACTCTAAGTTTAAACGATTGCCAGTACCTGACTCCATGTCAGCAAAATGCTGCTGCTGAGATTGCTACTACTTGGTATGTGAGTGTCAGGCCTCTCCTTGCCTGCAACACACAAACTAGTCTCAGCTCTCTCTTGGGCTAATAAAGAGTTGCATTGCCCCAGACTTCTTGCTGGCCGTTTGAGGTGGGTATGCTCAGTTGCCAGCCTCTTGCTGCATCTGGGTTAGTACTAGACTTAACTGATTTGTCTCCTGATGGAGAGCCTGGCGACAGTCCATATACCAAATGGAGCTGATCATCCTACCCGGAGTCACAGTCATGGCCACTCTCATTAGATGTTCCCTAAGACATATAGGACAGTATGGTCCAAATGCCTATCAGTACAATTAATTAGAGTATCTGATAGGGTAGCCTACGTTTCTACAATGAATTCTTAGTTGGATATGTGAAAGGTCGGGGTGTAGGGCTTTAGGGCAATGGCTCTATCCTAGTGATCTTGCATACAGTTGTCCCACCTTATCCATGGGGATACGTTCCAAGACCACCAGTGGATGTCTGAAACCACGGAGGATGCTGAATCCTAGGTTTTTCCCCTGTACATACATACCCTTGATAAATTTTAATTTATAAATTAGGCACTATAAGAGATTAACCATAACCAGTAAGGAAAAAGAAAAATTATAAGAATATACTGTAATAAAAGTTACCGTAGATCTTCGCAGCATCAGCATACAAATTATTTTCTTCATTAAGTCGAGAACGCTCACATTTTCACTTAAAGGAAGCCTTTACAGCTTTTCTTTGGCACGTCTGAATTGCCAGTATCACTTCTTGTGTTTTGAGTCCATTATTAAATAAAATAAGGGTTATAAGCACTGTGATACTGTGACACTTGATCTGAAAACCGAGACAGCTACTAAGAAACTAACAGGGGGATATATAGTGTGGCTACACCAGACAAAGGGATGATTCTCATCCTGGGCAGGACGGAGTGAGATGGTGCAAGATTCATCACACTACTCACTCAGAATGATACTCAAATTAAAACTTATAAATTGTTAATTTCTGGAATTCTGCATTTAATATTTTAACCAGGGTTGACCATGGGTAATGGAAACTGTGAAAAGTGAAACCGTGGATAAAGGGGCACTGCTCTATCCATATGGGCCCTGCAGGCAAGGTTTGCTCTGCGGTTAATCCAAGTCTTGGCAGAACGCCTTGTGATCCTCCTCGGAGCCCACCGCAGCCCAGGCCTGAGCTAGACCGAAGCCCTTTCCTGGCCATCACCAGCTTCAGTGAGGGGTCCTCTAAGAACTTGCAGTTCCTCTCAGCAGAGTCTGCAGAGGGTGAGGGAGATGGGCTGGGTGGTGGTGGTTAGACAGAGACAGAGAGGTTATTGGAGGGTGGGGGAAGGAGGAAGCCAGTCCAGCAGGGGGCAGCCAGTGTGAGGAGTGGATGTCTTGGAGCTTCCATTCTGTGAGCTCCTGGAGGTAGATGCCAGGGATACGAGGCAGGAGACTGGCTGAGATGCCAGGGAAGGTTCAGTCCCTATGGGGCCTGAGGAGCCTGAAGGGCCCCCTCTGGAGATGGCCCTTCTGCCCGGTCCCTTGGGGTGCATGGACTTGACCAGGGAGACCCAAGCTGGCACATGGATCCAAAGACACATTGGTCCCCTTCTACCCTCATAAGCCGCTGGTGAGGCCAGGGGCAGACTCTGAGCTGGGTCTTTTCTCCCATCTTCAGCCAGGACAGGGACTTGAGCTCATTTAGGAACCCAAACTTCACCCTCCTGGAGACCGTAAGCCCCACAGAAGAGCTGGAGAGATCCCTGGAGAACTGTGGCTTCGAGGAAAAGGGGATGTATAGGGGCCTCACCAGAGAGGAGCCCTTTCCTTAGGGCTCATCCTGTGGCCTCCTCCCACATGATGTGATCTCTGCTCTGACATCTTCCTGTCTGATCCTGCTGGTGAGTCACCCAGCTGGGCAGCTCCCTCTTCCTGCTGGGTCTCCTCAGAGGGACAGGGAATCTGAAAGGTGAGGGGCCAGCTTGGGACAGTCTGGTAACTTCCTGAGTGGGCCACTTGAAGGCTGCCAACCAATGATGCTCCCTCCAGCACACAGTGGGGCCTTGGACCAGGCTGAGGACCCCACAGAGAAGCCAGGACTTGAGAGCAGGAGAGAGCATGTGCTCATCCCAACTGATGCTTCCCACTGGTGGTGAGGCCTGGAGGGAGGAAGACATCCAGGCTGCCCCCAGAGCTTCTCAGAGGGTCTGCAGTGGGGGATTTAGAAGAGCTCTCCCATGTGATCTGGGCAGATTCCCACCTCCTCAGGAAGGTTGCTGGTGCAGCCCAACTGCTCCCAGTGGAGTCAAGGGCAGTCTCCTACAGAGATCTAACTCTTGATGAGAATACCTGCACCAAGCAACAGATGCTAATGATGCACTGAGGGAAGGACGTGGGGAATCTGAATGCTCCCCGTGGGTGTTCTTGGTAATCTGGTATGAAGACGTGGTGCTGTGTGTGAGGAGGGAACCCCGCACCTGTCTGTGCATGAGGATGAGGCCTTGAAGGGAGTGTGAGTGTTGCTTGCACGTGTGTGTGAGCATGTGTCTCGGGGAGACAGTGTGTATATTTCTGTGGGTTCATTCTGAGTATGACTCCTTAGCGGCTTCTACTGGGGAGACTAGGTGGACTCTTCTCTGCCCTGGTCCTGAAGTTGGTGAAGGACTTTTGGAGACTATCTCTGCTGAGCAAGGTGTCCCTTGCCTTGGAGGTCACCTCCACTGGGGAAATGCTCTCCTCTCTCCAGCCTTGTCTCCATGAGTCTGGAAACAGCCCTAAGGGCAGTGCTGGGGCCCTTCCTATCACCAAGGCAAAAACCTGAGTCTTTGGGGTTGTCATGGGAACAACACCTTGAGAGGGTGCCTGGGGCCATAGAGTCCTACACCCATGGCTGCCTCCTCCTCCTCCTCTTCTTCTGATTCTTTTTATAACAAGCATTGCTAAAGGATGTATTCTCCTTATAAACAATTCAAACAATCCCAGTACAGCTAAGGTCCTTTTGACAGCTTGCTTTCCTGCCCCGCTCACCCCAATCCCTACATTAGAAATAACCTCCATTCATTAGTTGAGTTGGTATCTGTCCTGATCTTTTTCTAGACATTTGTACATTTATGAACATAAGGAAATATGGTGCCTTGTTTTATGGTAATTGTTGTTTTAGCTAAATGGAATCATTCTGCATATATTGTTCTGCAATTTGTCATTTCCCCTTAATATTTGGGAAATTCAATAGAAATATTATACATGTAAGAAAAGAGCACTAATCATAAATGCTCAGCTTGCTGAGTTTTCTAAGTAATCACATTGTGTAACCAGCACCCAGAAGTCCCCTTCTCTTCCTTCCAGTTACTGCCCCTTCTCCTTAACCATGACCCTGACTTTGAACTCCACAGATTAGTGTTGCTGGATTTTGAAATTTATAGTAAATGGAACCATACAGTATAAACTCTTTGGCTCCCTCTTTCCTTATGCAACATGATGTTTGAGAGAATCATTCATGCTATTGTATGTAATTACAGTTTGTTCAGGTTTTTGTTGCTGAGTAGTGTTCCACTCCATGAATACAACACAACATATTTATTCTATTACTATCTATGGATATTTGGGTATTTTCCTGCTTTCTTTTTAAATGGCTGCACTACAGGCCATAGAATGGACATACCATTCCCCACTGTCACATGTCTGGATGGTTTCCAGTTCCCCGCTAGGCCCAGCAAAGCTGCAGGGAGCATCTTGGTTGACGCCTCCTCATGCACATGAGTGAGCATCTTGAGGGAGGCTCCTGAAAAGTAGGACTTCTGGATGCACACTGATCATGGCCCGTGCTGTGCTAGGGTTTCTCCAAGAGAGCATGTCCTGGATGGTGGATGTGGAGCTGTCCCCTTTTTCCTCAGGAGTCGGGAAAGCTCTATGGAGACTGGGTCTCTGAGTCCTGGCCTCGAAGTTCACACGGGTGGAATTCTTCGTGGAGGAGAGAAGAGCCTTCCACGCAGGTGTAATAATATCTTTCATTTCACAGATGAGGAAGAGGTGCAGCTGATGAAATGCTTAAGTTCACATTGGTGGCCAGGAGGTTGGGCCGGGGCAGGACCGGAAGCCAGGTTGCCCAGCTCTGGGCCCTGCTCCTTCTCTTACATCACTTTGCTTTGATTGCCTGGAAGTGCAGGGCTCTGCGTCTGGGATGACAGGTGTCTAAACACAGGTGAGGCTGTGCTTTGTCCAGTGTGAGGGTTTTAAGTGCAGAGCATGGTGGGAAAGAACATATGGGTCAACCAGAATGGAGGAGAAATAGAGGGGGACTGGAGAGGTGGGAGCCCCAGGTTGGGGACCAGGTGGTGAAACAATCTTGCCCCAAACTCTGCAAGACCATGTGCTCCCATCCCTTGGGCTGGTCTGTCTTCTTTCTTGAGTTAGGAGTGGGCACAGGGAGAGTGTCCGAGGCCCAGTCTGCCCATCTCAGGACTTAGCTCCCGCACCTCAGAGGTCCTGCCCATCCCTGACCTGCTCCTCTTTTACCTGCACCTTCACTTTTCCTTCTTTCTTTCCATCCTTCTCTGTCCTGCCCTCTCAGGAGCAAACAAAGTCCCGTTTCCTCTCCTGCTGACACCATTATCACTCACTGAGTATTTCCCAGATTCCCCAAGAGGACTTCTGTACTCGCTGTCTCCATCATAACATTTTCACACCCCTCATGACGCACACAGAGACTCCACTGTGGGGTGAAGCGCTGGAGGAGAACTATGTGCAGGGAGCCCCAAGAGCTCAGGGGCGAGGACAGTCAGGCTGGGCTTTCCTGAGGAGGGGAGCCTTGTCCTGAGGAGAGAGGACTCTGGCAGGTTCAGGAGGCTGGGTGAGGGGTGGGAGAAGGGTGTCCCAGCCAAAGAAAGCAGCCTGTTGTGTCGGGGCTGCACTGTGTCTGTGCAGGCTTGGAGGGTGCTAGGGCTGGAGAGGAGGTCAGAGGGGAGGTCACAAAGCTCCAGATGGCCCCCTAGTGTCGGATGGCTGGGGTGCTGTGGGCGGTGGAAAGAGCACTGCCCCTTCCACACCCAGGGCCCTGCTAAGCAGCCTTCTCCCTTGCTTTCCGGGGCCTTGGTTATCCCTTCTGAGCAATGGGGAGTTGCATGATCAGCACTGTCACACGCCTGTGTGTGTGTAAAGAGCTCTTCTTGTTTCTTAAAGAAGACTTTACCAAGCCTGTAGATCAAAGTCACGGCGCATGCTGTGTCTCCCAGGCATTAAAATCTCCACCCTCTGAGCAACTCCTGAAGCAACTCCTTGAAGCCCTTCCTGCCATGACTGTGGGGTGGCAGCAGAGCCAGCTTCACTAGTGACCACACACGCAGGTCACATCCTTGGACTCAGGAGGCCAGACTCCATAGACCTCATGGCCCTGGTGAGGCCGTGAGGGTGCAGGACACACGGGGCCCCAGGCTCCACCCACAGTGTTTCCCTCTGTGAAATTAATAGAAGAGACTGGCACAGAGAGCACAAGACCCCTCCCAAAAGTCTGCTTCACTTGTGGCTGAGAACCCAGGACCTTTAACTGGGTGACAGCCCTGCATTGCCAGGTTTGCTGCCACAAGACCAGGCGTTCAGGGTCAAAGGGGGCTGGGCTCAGAGAAGCCAGGCCCAGGTGCAAATGGGTCTCCTGCTGAGCAGCCTGGAGGGTCAGAGCCCTGCATCTGAGGGTGTGGGGAGGCAGGGGAGATCCGTGGAGAAGGCAGGGTCCCGGGAATCAGCCAGAGACCCCAGGGAGCAGGGTGAGACCCAAGGGCCTGACAGAGTCCCATGGGGCAGGGCAGGGTCTGGGGAGCAGGGAGGGATCCCCGTGACCTGCCTGAACCCTGGCCCTATGGGAGCCGTCTGATGGTGAGGATTAAGCCTCCTAATTTACCAAAGGGACCAACATCTTGTTTTAATGGCCCTTCATTCCCAGTGTGTGTCATGAACATGATTTTGGTAGGACATTTCTCAGATGTGTTAAAGAGACTGAATGCTGAGTTTGATGAGTTTGTTGTTTTTAAAGAGTTATCTTTTTAATATAGACAGTGCCCATATTCTTTGCTATACAATAAAAACTTTAGCTCTTTATAAAGGAAAATCTTTGTTCGTGTCATGTCCCTTTAATTTTATTGTCATTTTCTGTTGCTTCTTCATTTTAATATTTTATTTTTTAATTCTTTTAGGAAGATTAGCTCTGAGCTAACTACTGCCGGTCCTCCTCGTTTTTTTTTTTTTTTTTTTTGCTGAGGAAGACTGGCCCTGAGCTAACATCCATGCCCATCTTCCTCTACTTTATACGTGGGATGCCTACTGCAGCATGGCTTGCCAAGCGGTGCCATGTCCGAGTCTGGGATCCAAACCAGTGAACCTCAGGCCCCGAGAAGTGGAATGTGCGCACTTAACCACTGCACCACTGGGCTAGCCCCATTAATATTTTAGGAACACTGCTCTAGGGGCTGGCCTGGTGGTGTAGCAGTTAAGTTTGCACGTTCCGCTTCAGCGGCCCGGGGATCGCAGGTTCGGATCCCGGGTGTGGACATGGCACTGCTTGGCCAGCTGTGCGGTGGTAGGCGTCCCACCTATAAAGCAGAGGAAGATGGGCACAGATGTTAGCTCAGGGCCAGTCTTCCTGAGCAAAAAGAGGAGGATTGGCTGCAGATGTTAGCTCAGGGCTAATCTTCCTAAAAAAAAAAAAGAACACTGCCCTATTTTTCAGAATGATCAATTCGCATTATCTAGCAAATGTACCAATGAACCAAAGAGAACCTTAAGACATTTTATAAAATGTACAGCTGTTTATGAGAAAGGCACAAAGATGTGGAGACTAAACAACACACTACTGAACAAGCAATGGATCATTGAAGAAATTAAAGAAGAAATAAAAAAATACGTGGAAACAAATGAAAATGATAGCATGCCATACCAACTCATATGGGATACAGCAAAAGCTGTATTAAGAGGAAAATTCATCGCAATACAGGCACATCTTAACAAACAAGAAAAATCCCAAATAAGCAACCTTAAAGCACACCTAACTGAACTAGAGAAAAAAGAACAAATGAAGCCCAAAGTCAGCAGAAGGAGAGAAATAATAAAAATCAGAGCAGAAATAAATACTATTGAAACGAAAAAGGCAGTAGAAAGGATCAATGAGACAAAGAGCAGGTTTTTTGAGAAGATAAATAGAATTGACAAACCACTAGCCAGACTTACAAAGAAAAAAAGGGAGAAATCTCAAATAAACAAAATCAGAAATGAGCGAGGAGAAATAACAACAGACTCTGCAGAAATACAACAGATTATAAGAGAATACTACAGAAAACTATATGCCAACAGAATGGATAACCTAGAGGAAATGGATAAATTCCTGGAGATACCAAAACCTGACAAGGACACCACAAAAAAAGAGAACTACAGGCCAATATCACTGATGAACATAGATGCAAAAATTCTAAACAAAATTTTGGCAACCAGAATTCAGCAATTCATCAAAAGAATCATACATCAGGATCAGGTGGGATTCATACCAGGGACACAGGGATGGTTCAACATCTGCAAATCAATCAACGTGATACACCACATCAACAAACTGAGGAATAAAAACCACATGATCATCTCAATAGATGCAGAGAAGGCATTTGACAAGATCCAACAGCCATTTATAATAAAAACTCTGAACAAAATGGGCATAGAAGGAAACTACCTCAACATAATAAAGGCCATATATGACAAACCCATAGCCAGCATCATACTCAATGGGCAAAAACTGAACCCCATCCCCCTGAAAACAGGAACAAGACAAGGATGCCCTCTATCACCACTCTTATTTAACATAGTACTGGAGGTCCTGGCCAGAGCAATCAGGCAAGAAAAAGGAATAAAAGGAATCCAAATAGGGAAGGAAGAAGTGAAACTCTCGCTGTTTGCAGACGACATGATCTTATATATAGAAAACCCCAAAGAATCCATTGGAAAACTGTTAGAAGTAATCAACAACTATAGCAAAGTTGCAGGGTATAAAATCAATCTGCATAAATCAGTAGCATTTCTATACTCCAGTAATGAACCAACAGAAAAAGAACTCAAGAATACAATACCATTCACAATTGCAACAAAAAGAATAAAATACCTTGGGGTAAATTTAACTAAGGAAGTGAAGGACTTATATAATGAAAATTACAAGGCCTTTCTGAGAGAATTGGATGACGACATAAGGAGATGGAAAGACATTCCATGTACATGGATTGGAAGAATAAACATAGTTAAAATGTCTATTCTACCTAAAGCAATCTACAGATTCAATGCCATCCCAATCGGAATCCCAATGACATTCTTTACAGAATTAGAACAAAGAATCCTAAAATTCATATGGGGCAACAAAAGACCCCGAATTGCTAAAGCAATCCTGAGAAAAAAGAACAAAACGGGAGGCATCACAATCCCTGACTTCAAAACATACTACAAAGCTACAGTAATCAAAACAGCATGGTACTGGTACAAAAACAGGTGCACAGATCAATGGAACAAAATTGAAAGCCCAGAAATAAAACCACACATCTATGGACAGCTTATCTTTGACAAAGGAGCTGAGGGCATACAATGGAGAAAAGAAAGTCTTTTCAACAGATGGTGCTGGGAAAACTGGAAAGCCATATGTAAAAGAATGAAAATTGACCATTCTTTTTCACCATTCACCAAAATAAACTCAAAATGGATTAAAGACCTAAAGGTGAGATCTGAAACCATAAGGCTTCTGGAAGAAAACTTAGGCAGTACACTCTTTGACATCAGTATTAAAAGGATCTTTTCGGACACCATGCCTTCTCAGACAAGGGAAACAATAGAAAGAATAAACAAATGGGACTTCATCAGATTAAAGAGCTTCTTCAAGGCAAATGAAAACAGGATTGAAACAAAAAAACAACCCACTAACTGGGAAAAAATATTTGCAAGTCATATATCTGACAAAGGCTTAATATCCTTAATATATAAAGAACTCTCACAACTCAATCACAAAACATCAAACAACCCAATCAAAAAATGGGCTGGAGACATGAACAGACATTTCTCCAAAGAAGATATAATGATGGCCAATAGGCACATGAAAAGATGCTCATCATCGCTGATCATCAGGGAAATGCAAATCAAAACTACACTAAGATATCACCTTACACCCGTTAGAATGACAAAAATATCTAAAACTAATAGCAACAAATGTTGGAGAGGTTGTGGAGAAAAAGGAACCCTCATACACTGCTGGCGGGAATGCAAACTGGTGCAGCCACTATGGAAAACAGTATGGAGATTCCTCAAAAAACTAAAAATAGAACTACCATACGATCCAGCCATCCCACTACTGGGTATTTATCCAAAGAGCCTGAAGTCAGCAATCCCAAAAGTCCTGTGCACCCCAATCTTTATTGCAGCACTGTTTACAATAGCCAAGATGTGGAAGCAACCTAAGTGCCCATCAACAGATGAATGGATAAAGAAGATGTGGTACATATATACAATGGAATACTACTCAGCTGCAAAACAGAACAAAATCATTCCATTTGCAATAACATGGATGGACCTTGAGAGAATTATGTTAAGTGAAATAAGCCAGCAAGAGAAAGATAATCTGTGTATGACTCCACTCATATGAGGAATTTAAAACTATGGACCAAGAACAGTTTAGTGGCTACCAGGGGAAAGGTGGGGTGGGGGGTGGGCACAAAGGGTGAAGTGGTGCACCTACAACATGACTGACAAACATTAATGTACAATTGAAATTTCACAAGATTGTAACCTATCAATAACTCAATAAAAAAAAAAAGCAGATGGAAGGTAAAAAAAAAAATGTACAGCTGTTTACTTTATAGGAGACAGTTTGAACATTTTGAAGATTTCTGTGCAGTTTTACCAGATGTGCTTTGGTTTCTCTTTATAATCCATTTGAGCAGACATGGGAACATTGCCTGAAAGAGTGAGACAGAGAGGGGGTGGCTGAGGACACTGGGAGGGTTTGGGGTCCCTGGAACCTTGAGGCCTGGCTCCTCCAACACTCTCAGGCCCTGTGACTCCACTCTTCCCTCTAGGCCACATCATTACATCATACACATTTTGGGCAAATTAGTAAATTTAGTCAACGGTGGGAATGGGTCATTTAGAAAATTGATGTCTGAGTGATTTTTCTTTCAGTTGATTTTCTTCAAGGGTCCCTGGTGCCCTTGTGCTCAGTGATGTCCTAGCTGGGCCAGTTCTGTTCTAGGCTCCTCTGGAGTTTGGGAGTACCCCCTGTGCAACCTTCTGACCCACCTACATCCCCCGCCCTGCTCAGGATCCAAGAAGCCCTCAGTTTCCTGCCCTGGCCCCCACTGAGTGTCTTGGGGACCATTGTCCCCTCCCTTCTGTCACTGCTTCCAACACTCCCTCTCCCCTCCTGTCTCCTCCTGTTGGCCCTGCTGGCCTCTATGCCATTGCTCAGGCTGTGCCCCTGGCCCTGGAGCTCTCTCTTCCATCTCAGGTCCACCCTGCTTCCAGATTCCTCCCCTCATGCTGTGGCCTCTGCCACCCTCCTTCTGAGTTCTTGTGAGGTAGAGGCAGCACTGGTCACACCTGAAGCAGAGTGGCATTGCCACCACAGCTTCACTGTCACCTCAGGGCTGCATATCTGCAAGTTCCAATTGCAGGTCCACACACAACCCAAGTGATGTGACCTAGCCCTTGGTATCCTACTCTGGCAGTGACAAGAAAATGGAAGGAGGGTGGGGCCTGGAACATAGAGGGGCATGGGAAAGCCTGGTCTGGGTTGAGGCAGAGTGAGGGACATCATCCCAGCCCTGGCCTCCTCTGGGGGTCCTGCTGCAAGGGAGTACGGGGGAAGGAGGACCCTGGCCAGCTCTGAGCTGAGATTGGACTGGGTTCAGCCAATGTGGTTACTGAGCACTTGAAATGGGACTAGGCTGACTGAGGAAATGATTTTTAGTTTATTTTCATTTAATTAATTTGGATTAAAATGTAAATTGCCACCTGTGCTTGTGGCTACGGTATTGGACAACACAGGGGCCTAATTGCATTAGAGCAGAAATGACTAAGTCCGATGGGCAGGGAACAGTGAGAGGAAAGCTGGTTGGGGCTGGGGTCAGGGGGAGTCAAAGGAGGAGGCAGAGTGCTGTGCTGTGGGTCAGGGGTCACGGAGCAGGAGGGGAGCAGCGGGCAGACTGGCGCATGGTCCCCGGACACCCGGAGGCACAGAACGCGGAGGGGCACAGGCTTCAGGAATCACTGACAAGGGGAGAGGCTGGGAACGGGGGACAGCTCAGGGCAAGGGCAAGAGGGATGCAGGGGATGTGAGGGCAGGAAGCTGAATGTCTCATCTTCCTCCTTGTGGCAAGTGTGGGGATGGGAAACCTGGATTATGCAATGGGCCCCAGGCCCTGGATGGTTATTGCTACGCAGGACAGGGTATGACTGCCCACAACTGCCTTGGCCTTTCCCAGGAGAACAACAGGCTTCAAAGTGATATCCCATCCCGCCCTCTTGGAAGGGACAGATGGGCCCTGCGAGCTGACATCTGGTCTATAACCAAGTCTCCCCCTTATGGTTGGACAGAGTCTCCACCTCTCCGGGCATCATGTCCCAGGCCCCTCTTGGGAATCACTCCAGGAAACAGAGGCATATTGGCAGGAAATTACCCATCCCCACCTCATGCTATGTAGTTCTTCTTTTGAGAAATGTTTTCTGAACCTGGCTCTGGACCTGCTGGCTGCTACCCACACCCACCAGGACCGCCCTGAAGCTAGAGCCAAGTTCCCAGTCCTGAGAGAGGGCCAAGAAATAAAAGGGTCCTTTGGAGATTGAGGGCTGAACGGAACACAGGGTCTGGTCCTTGGGAGCCCCTGTCTGAGGGGCAGACAAAGTTGTCACATTTGGGAAGCCCATGGCCTGAGGGGAGGTATAGTCCCGCCATTGGGAAGCTGGAAAGAAGGGACGAGTGGGGGAGTCCCCATGTGAGGGGGCCACCCAGGCCTCCATGACCCTTATCTGAGGAGACAGGTGGACCCACCCTGGGGACCAGCCTGACATATGAACCCAGCCTGAGACAGAAGGTGGGGTTGGGGAGCCATCTCCCATCCTGGTGTTGGGCGGAGGGTGCATCACAGAGGATGCCAGCTGGGGGTGACATTGGGCTGACTTCCTGAAAGTCCGCCTGAGCAGATATGTGGCCGGGCCTGGGGCAGTGGGCGGAGTTGTTGGCAGGGAGACAGGGCACAGCTCCCAAGTGTGCGTGTGTCTGTTGGGGGACACTTGGGCCTGAGCCATCCCAGAGCAAGGAGACCTGACCGTGACTTCTCTCAGGGAAACGCCCTGGGAATGCAGGACTTGATGGTGAACATGTCCTTTCTCACTCGCTGTCCCATTTCTCCCTGTGCCAACCCTGACGGACATGTAATTCCCATCCTGCATATGAGGACAATGAGGCTGGGAAAAGCAAAGCAATGTGCTCAAAGTGACTCAGCTGGTAAAGGATGGGGCTTGGGACTGCCCTCTCCAAGTCTCCTGGGGGTCCAATACTTCGGGTGAAAGAAAGGTGGAAAGTGGAACTGTGGGGTCTGGGCAGACCCTGTGGCTGGTGCCCTCTATGACACAGGGCATCAGCACATCTGTCCCCAACTATGCAGCTGACTCCATTACACTGCTGTCCATGGGGTTGGGGTTTCTGTCTCCAAGATTATGCCAGAAAACTATGGCTCTGGGAAGGGATGCAACTTGCCTGAATGGCAGGTTCAGCTACCTGTGCTTCCAGGACCATGCCAGAGCACCTCCTAGCTCAGCTGCTCGGCAAAGTTGGAAGTCCACCTGGGTCCACTATGGGGGTGGGCTGTCTGCTCGGGTAGTCCATGAGCACGAGCTGCGTGTCAGCCGTTTCCGCACACTCATTGCTGCTCTAGTCCTCACAGCCCTCCCGGCAGACCTCAGGGACACACTTCAGGGCAGAGTGAGGCTCAGGCAGGTTGAGAAACGTTCCCAAGAATGAAAAACTGATCAATGAGCCCGTTGGTCTGTTTTCCATCAGATTGCTTCCCTCTGCTCCCTGGAGGCCCTCATGGGGTGTGGCCTACGTGTCCGCTTGTCCAGGGTCGGGAGGGAGATCCCCGCAGTGGTTGGCCTTGGGAGCCTTCCCCTCCGGCCCCCAGCACTAGGATTGGAGATCCTGTAATAAAGTGTTTGTCTTAAACTGCCCCTGAAGTCCCCTCCTTAGAGCCTCATTTCTTTCAGGTTGATCCTGAAAATATAAACCAAGGGTCCAAAGTGTCCTTGGGGACCATCTTGTGTGAAGCCCTCAGTTTAGAGGATTCTGACGTCCTGAGGGAGGGCAGCTCTTGCTGAGTCACTCAAGTTCCCTACCTCCTGGCTCCTGTTTGCTTCTGAAGTTTTAACCCAGGAGCTCACGTCAACAATGCACTGACACATTCTGAGCCCACACCACATTGTGCTTGGTCTTCCCAACCGTTATATGAACTGGACACTGTAGTTATCATCCCTGTTTTAAAGATGAAGAAACTGAGGCACAGAGTGTGTACACATTGCATAAGACCACAAAGCAGGTCCCGGCAGGGCTGAGCCTGGACCCCAGGCAGCCAGGTGCAGAGGCCTGAGCTCTTTAACTCTCAAGTCCTGGGCTTCTTGGTGTGCAGACCACGGACTCTGGGCACGGGGAGGGACAGTGGCTTGCACACAGAGACAGAGGCTGAGGATAGATAGGGTGCTCCCTGAGAGGATGACCACACTGTCTGCATAGTCCTCCCTTTCAGACAAGCGGACCATCCTGACGAAGGTCATCTGAGGGGCGAGCAGGCCTGAAAGGTTGGGTGCCTCAGCCAGGCAGCCATTGGCTCTTCAGGCTCTAGGACTTTGCACAGGGACCTGGAGAGGGAAGGGAAAGAAGGGACTAAGGTCAGTCCTGTTTCAGGAGAAGGAGGGATTCTGGAATGAGGGAGGGAACTCTAGCATCTGTTAATCCATGGAGGGCCTCCCAGAGCCCTCAGCAGCCTCTGTGGACCAAGTTCCTTGACCACACTGGGCCCATCTCTCCAGGCCTCATGTGCAAAAGCTTCTCTGTTTATTCCTTTCTGATCTGGAATCTTCTGATCACCTTGTTAATGGGAGGAGACATCATGAGAATGGAAAGCTGGGGAGAGCCTCTCCCCTTCCTCCCCAGCAGAGGCGCAGCCCTGGGTTCTGAGGGTCTGAGTCCGCCTCCCTCCTCACGGGGTGGACACCCACTCACAGGTACTCGGCCAGGGACAGGGCTCACTCCTGGAACCTGGGAAGCCTGGACCCTGTGCTGTGGCCCAGAGAAGGAAGAAGAGTGCCCCTGGAGCCAGACTTTGGACTTGCATCAGAGGACCTGTGGAAGCCCTTGGGCTCAGGCCGATTCCAAGTGAGAGGAGTGTCTGGTATTGGCCTAGGCGGAATGTCCCCTTCAGCCAGTCGGGCAGGATCTCTGAGTGTGCTGGATCTGACCTAGGGGAAGGCGGGACTGGGCCGGGCTCACACCACAGTCTAAGGACTAACATTGATACCCACTTATCTCCCAGTTTGGCTCCTTGGGGACCCTGAAGTTAACAAAAAAAGTGAGGGAGCCAGGAGAGCTGGGTTGACCCTCCTCCCAACTGCTATGAAGGTCCCTGATGTGCAAGCTCTGCTTGACCAAGAGGCCACTGGGGCAATACCTGGACTGTGAAACCAGGATGCACAGAAGCCCATTTCTCTTTCCTTTTCCCGAGGCTGAGTGCGCAACCAGCAATTTTTATTCTAGCTGCTGTCTCCCAAGGATCCCCGTGCAAGTGCCCAAGAGTCCCACAGGCCAACTGAAGCCAGGAGCCACACCAGGCCTCTCAGCCTCGTAGCCATTCCACAGGAGAGCTGGGACTATATGTTACCTCATGGTCCCTGGACCCCTCTATCACTTTGCCTCATCATCTCTCCCAGCTGTGCTCTCTCCACCTGCCAGCACCAGCCACCCCAGCCTGGTGTCTCAACCAGAGCACTGGACAGGGAGTCGCTGGGGTCAAATCAGAGGAGACTCAGTGGAGGCTGTGGGAGCAAAGAAGGAGGTTGCTGTGTCTGGTGGGCGGTCAGGGAAGTCTTCATAGGCTGGAAGGCATGCCAAGCGAGGGATCAGGTGCAGAGGTGGGGGAAAGAGCAGGAGGCTCAGAGGAGGCTGAGGGTTGGGGTGTGTGGCAGCCTGGCGTCTGGGATGAGCAGGGTCTGGGTGAGGGCAATGGGGAGCAGTAATATCCAGGCTCTGAGACCAGGCCCAGGCAGTGTGGGCTCCTGAAGGCAGGGAGTGAAATGGCCAAATCAGCTGTTTGGAGGAGCCCCTGGACAATGGTGTGGAGAGTGACTGTGGTCTGGGGGATCCTGGAACCTGGAAACGATGGAGTCTGGAGGCAGTGTCTGCACTTCAGAGGAGAGAAGATGGTGGTAGGAACCAGGGCAGGGGCGCTGGGGGAGGTCAGGGGGTGAGTCCCCAGGAGGAAGTAGGAGCAGGTGGGTGCTCCCCAGGCTGTGAGCTCAGGGCCCATGCAGCAGCACCCAGCAGCACAGCAGGCCAGGGGGCCCCGTGGGGACAGCCATGGGTATTCATGGGGGACTTGAACTCAGAGGCACAGAGCAGGAGAGGTCTGATCACGATAACTGGGGTCCCAGGGAGATGCGAGGACTGGGAGGAGAAGCAGCCTGGGATGCGAGTGTGCAGCTCTCCTCATCAAGGGGAGTGTCCTTGGAGGAGACAGAGCAGGAGCCACCAGGGAGGCAGGAGGGAACCCAGGAGAGTGGCATCAGGAGACTGGGGCAGGGGACAGTTTGAGGAGGAGAGAGTGTCACTAGAGCCTGCGTAGGTAAAGACAAGGCTTGAGAGTGGCCACGGGGTCCAGTGAGGGCTGACGAATCTGCTGTGGCCTTTAGTGTGAGAGAGTGAAGAAGTAGGTCAACGAGTGTAGATGACCCTTCCTCAGGCTGGGTTGAGGAGGGGCCAGGGCACAGGCCACATCTGGTAGGGGCTGGGATATTTTTAGACTGAGAAAGGCAGTGGTCAAGAATCCAGGAGAGGAGACAGATGGTCCCAAACCCCTGAACTAGCTGAGGGCTGGGGTCCAGAGAACAGGATGGTGTGGCCTTGAAAGTCTCCCTTGGAACTGGCTGGGTGGGTGAGGCTCCAGAGGAGGAGGGTTACTGTTATTCATTCATGAGCTATGAACTGAGTGCCTGCTGGGTGCCCTGCAGTGCCTAGAGGTGGACATTTAGTGGTGTATACACAGTAATAACCTGGTTTCTGAGGAGGCCCTGGTGGGGAGGGGAGAAGGATGTAGGATACGCGCCTGGCTCCCTTCCTCTCATGGAGGACTGAACCCTCTTAAGCAACCCTGGCTGTGACACTCCCCAGCGTGGCCCAGGAGAGGCCAAGACCTTGTCAAAGAGATGGAGAAAAGATTTCTTCACTTACACATAAGATAGATCTTGCCTACTGTCCAGGAAGCCCCATGAGGCAACAGCAATGGCTGAGGGAAACCCAGGCCTCATCCTGGCAGGATGCCAGTGATGGGGTGGGTCAGAAGCCTCCTGGTTCTGCCTTTGCATCAGCCCCAGGCTGCACATACAGGAGGATCTTGTAGGCTGGGAGGAGACAGATTTGGGGACCATGGAGACCCAGAGGAACACCCGTTGCCTGGGTAGATGGTCACCGTTGCTACTTCTACTGGGCCTGGTGATCCCTCCAGCCACCACTCAGGCCCTCAGCTACAAGGAGGCCGTGCTCCGTGCCGTGGATGGCCTCAACCAGCGGTCCTCAGATGAGAATCTCTACCACCTCCTGGAGCTGGACCAGCCACCCAAGAGAGTGAGTCTGGGAGGGGGCCATGGCGAGGGAAGGTCTGCTCTGGCCACACTGTCTCTCCCTTTGCTCATGCTGTCCCTCCTGTCAGGAAGGCACTTCTCCCTTTAAGTGTGGTCCCACATCTCAGGAAACCTTCCCAGAACTGTGTCCCCTCTCAGCATGAGAGCTTCCGGTCTTATCTCTACTGTGGGAAGAGGTCCCCCCACTCACAACCACATTCAGGCTTCAGGGACTTCTGGGAGTTCCAGGGACACAAGGGGTCTTTGAATCCAGGCTGTGGCTTCTCTGCTTTATGTCTGCTCTGGACTCCTTTGTCTCTCTCACAGGGAAGGGCTCTACTAATCCGTGAGGTTCCAGTAACAATGCCCTTTTCTCCAGGACGACTCTGATTTCCCTCAGCCCCCTCAGAGGGGCATGTTCCTCATCACAGCTGATCTGAGGTCCTCTCCGCCTCTCTGTTTGCTTGCTGAGGGAAGGAATGTGTCCTTCCTCCTCCTCTCTGTACCCCAGCACCAAGCCCAGTGCCGGGCACACAGTAGGGGCTGTTGAAAGGCAACTGTTTTGGTGGAAGGCAGGCTAGGAAACAGACGGAGATGGCAAGCATAAGCCTGAGCCTGGCCACCCCATTTTCTCCCCTAACCAGGACAAGGACTCTGATACCGCAAAACCTGTGAGCTTCATGGTGAAGGAAACTGTGTGCCCCAGGATAATGAAGCAGACACCAGAGCAGTGTGACTTCAAGGAGAATGGGGTGAGGTTGGAGCCTAGGGGAAAAGGATGCTGGCAGATCCCTCCCAAGGAGCTGAACATGAGGCCTGTGGGAAACACTTCCAGCCACTGGGGTGAGACTGGGAGTTTACAAAACAAGGCTTCCAGTTTGACCTGGAGCCTGCCCTTCGCAGCTGGTGAAACAGTGTGTGGGGACAGTCATCCTGGACCCAGTCAAGGACTACTTCGACGCCAGCTGTGATGAGGTGAGTGGCCAATCTGGGTTGTAGGTCCTGATGGGGAGGTGATGCGTGGAACATCCTATGGACCAAATACCCACTGCCCCATCAGGGCAGAGAAAGCCCCTCCTACCCTGGGCTCCTCCCTCCACCTGAGCCCCAGGTCTCAGAACTGGCTCTGCAATTCCTTAAATTAGCAGTTCTCAAAATGTGGTCCTTGCCTGAGAGCTTGTCACAAATGCAGATTCTCAGGCCCCACCAGACCTACTGAAGCAGACTCTGGGGCTGAGCCCCACAATTTGTATTTTAACAAGCCACCCAGGGATTCTGACTCCTGCTGACGTTTGAAGCCACGGACTTAGAGTAATGAGCTTTCAGCCCATGCTCCTGTCCCACTTTGCTGGATGGGCTGTGTGACCCTGGGAAGCCCCTTATCCTCTCCAGGCTTCAGAGTCCTCAACTGTTTGTGTGCGTAGGGCTTCATTCAGATGCTTCTAAGATCAGAGCCAGAGGGTGAACTGGGGTGCCAAGTCTCCTGCGGTATCCCAAGAAGAGGGGTGTCTTGGTGGGGAAGGGTCTCGTCTTGACCTGGGTCCAGCCCCCACAAGGAGCCTGTTTCCTCCTGGTTCACAGCCCCAGCGTGTCAAAAGATTTCACAGCTTGGGTAGCCTTATCCAGAGACATCAGCAGACGATTCGTGACAAGAGTAAAGCAACTCGTCATGGTATCAGGATTATTACTCGACCTAAACTCCTTCTAGCATCCTAGGGTCTGCTTGCCCTGGCTCAGGCTTCAGGATACTGAAAAATAAATTCTTGGGGCCAGCCCAGTGGCGCAGCACAGTTTTCCTGTTCCGCTTTGGCGGCCCGGGGTTCACTGGTTCTGATCCCGGGTGAGGACACGGCTCGCTTGGCAAGCCATGCTGTGGCAGGTGTTCCACATATAAGGTAGAGGAAGATGGGCACAGATGTTAGCTCAGGGCTAATCTTCCTCAAATAAATAAATAAATAAATAAATAAATAAATAAATAAATAAATAAATTCTTGTGAGAGCAATTTCCTCCAGGCTTCCATTTCATCTGTCTTGCCTTCTCCCAATTAACACGGCCAACCGAGTCCTTAACTCTGGGAAGTCCTGAGTTTATATGTGTGTGTGTGTGTGTGTGTGCATGCAGAAAACAGAGATGGATGGGGCAGCTGTTCCATCCAGGAGGACATGGGGTGAGGCGGCAGGGCCAAGAGTCCACGACAGCGTCTCCATTCTCAGGGTCCCACTCCATGTCCTTCACGTACCTCCCACCCTCCTCTTGAACACCCAGTGGGACTTGAGATCCACTGTGTGTGCAGGGGAGGTGGGGATGCTATGGAGCTGGTCCTGCTCACATGGAGGTGGCAGTGGAGGGTGCGGCCAGGCATTCTGTTACACACTCACAGACATGCCGAGCACTTTCCTGGCTGACTGGGTTCTAAGGTCAGCCTGCTGGTACAGAGCCCGCAAAGTTCCAATTCCCCCTGAAAATTTGAACTGCCCACCACACCTGGCTTTTCCTCTGGCATTGAGAAAGATTACTGTTTCTTTAGCTGGGTAGCAGATCTAAGTTGTGGGCTCTTGTGTAGGATCGAATGGTACACAAATTTTGTACCATTAAAAATAAGAATCCTGCTCAGTCGGGTGAGGAGCTCTGGCAAGGAGACACATGCAGAGTGATACACAGGTCACATCTCCGTCACACTGTGCATTTCAGACACTGCCCATGTCCTGCCCACTCACCATCGTTAGCTGACCTGAAGCACCTGTGGCTCTTTGCAGTGGGACAGACTGGAAGTACTGGGGAGTTGGTGCTCCAGGGAGCAGCCTCAACCAACGATAGGTCAGAGTTGGTGAGAAAATATCTTCCCTTCCTCACTCCTGGGGTGGAGCCACTCCAAGATGTGTTACACCTCCCAGAGGTCCCCAGCTGGGTCATGCCCCTGTTGCCCACAGCAACGAGCTGTCCGTGAACATGTCCCCTTCTGACCTCTGTTCCTGCCCTGTCTTACTTCTCCACGCTCCTGCTGGTGCTTTCTGTGATCGCCTCCCAACTAACTACTTCCACTTGAATCCTTGTCTGAGGGCTGCTGCTGGGTCAACCTAAAGTAGGACGCAGACACCCCTCTCTGAGAGGGACAGAGGGCAGGACTCACGTCCCGTTTACTCTGTTGTCTGTTGTGCTTGCTTATTCTTGGTGAACAGGTGCAGCTGATTTCAGGCAGGTTCAAGAAACCTAAGATGCTTCTCACTCTTTGTCATCACGAACCCAGGGGGCGGTGTTGTGTCAGTGCCAGAGGATACTGGCTTCCCAGAGCTAACTGCTAAGTTTCAAGACTTTTTCGAGCTGGTTGTTAAACTCTTGGTAGTTTGAAATCCAGTGATGGTAAAGTATTTACACCGTGGAAATTGGCAAATGCTACGAATCAGCCCTCACAGCTGTCACTTTTCTGCCCAAACTGAGAGAGGAATCACTTGTCAGGCTGATATGGGCCTGTGCCAATCACATCCATTTCAAATTTCCTTCCATAATTGCCCATCCTGCTACCATGACAACCCTCCTATTCCCCAGCCCTGCATTGTCCTTTGATATCATACATGGATGTTAGCCAGGTGTCCCTTGCCATGTACCAGGCTGTCAACATGCATATTTGACCACTGATGCCAGAAAGGGATGGATGCTTACATTTTTTCCATCTCAGCCCCTCATCAAGGAGTGTACCTGGCCACTGGCAGGGAGGTCTGCAGGCCTTGTCAGTGCCCTCTAAAGTGATTTGCTGGCAAAGGTGCCTGCTGTTCAACTATGATACCTTCTTACCCACGAGAGAACAAATGTTAGACCCTTTCATGAATGGCATTGGAGCATCAGGCCCCGGCACCCTTGGTTTGTCAATTCTCCTTGGCAGTAAAGCTCTGGATGGCGAGTTCTATGGGCAAGTGACTTCCACAGTGTTATGGCAATGCAAAAGGGGATCTCCATCCAGCATGGGGGAAAGGAGGGTGATTCAGAGAGAAGACAGCTTGGGCAAAGGCACAATGACAGGCACAGTAGAAGTGGGAAGTGACACTCTGTTCAGTGCTCAGGGTAGGCATGCAAGGCGGTGGGGGTCAGGGTTGAGTGCAGAGGTAGGCCCAGGTCCTGAAGAGCAATAGAGAGAAGTGATGGTTTTAGCAAGGGGAGATCGGATCCTGCATCCATCTTAGCCAGAGCACCCTGGCTTCAGTGTGTGTGTGTGTGTGTGTGTTTAGCAGGGTGAATGGTGAGGGAGACCAGCAAGGACATGTCCCCCCAGGGCAGTGGCCAAGAGCAGAGGATGGAGGAGAGAGTGGAAGGAGGATTGGCCCAGAGGCTGACAGAGGGTGGGGCTGACTGGGATGGAGTCATGGCAGAGAGGATGAGGCAGGTTGGTTCCCTGGGGAGCCTCTCAGTGGTGGCGCTTCCTGAGAGAATGACCACGGGCTGTTCAGCTTCCTGGGGCAGGTATGAGATGAGTGTGGGGAGATGACAAGTTCAGTTTTGAACATGTTGATTCTGAGGTGCCAGCGGCATGTTGGTCCCTGGGTGGGGCCTGGGGTGAAGGCCCATTGTAGTAGATGGTTAGTGCCCTGCCCAGATCTCCTCCCTGGGCTGCTGCTCCCATCGCCCAGCTGTTTGGATGTGGAATGCCATGTTCACTGCTAATGGCTCACAGCTGCCCCCCTCACAGCCTCCCCAGGAGATGCCTGGGGGTTACATTCCCTCTGCCTGCAGCTGTGGAGAGTGACTGACTGATGAGGGGATGTTAAGCCCGCCCCTGCCTCCAGTCAGGACTAAAGGAGGGTACAATTCCGGTTCAGGGCTTTGGTGGGGTCGGGATGAGCTGGTCTCAGGATGGACCACATCCTTGCTCAGCTCCTTCCTCTGCCCCATCCTGCTTCCCTCAGCCCCCTCCTCCTGAGCACACCCCTCAATCGATCGTATGCCTCTGAATTCCCACCTCAGGCTCTGCTTCTAGAGAGCCCAGCCTGTGATGGCTGTGGACTGAGGTGGGAGCTCTGCAGAGTCCGTCCAGCTCATCCCAGGTGGGTGTAGGTGCCGGGGCCTGGTGTGGAGACAAGCAGAGAAAAGCCAGAGGTCTCCAGGGTACAGGGATGGGGATGGGGTGAGCTGTGGGGCAGTGCTGTAATCCAGGGCCATTGAGGATTTCAAAAAGTTGTCAGAGTACACAGGAGGCCAATTGGCCCAGGGAGATGGCTCCTAAGGGTTTCCCACTGTCTGTGCCGATGTGAAGGCCCCTGAAGTCAGTGGGTGGTGGCCTCAGTGGGTTGGGGGCACAGAAACCAACCACATCGAGTAGGGGAGAGAGCAAGAGGTATGAAAGAGGGGAGGCAATGAGTGTGGACGAGGAGCGGTTTTTGCTGTCCCCAAACCTCTGCTGTACCGAGGAGGGAGACTGGGTTTATCAGGTGAGGCCCTGTGGACCCTGCCCTCGACCTCCTCCTCTGAGGTCTCAAGTGTTAGGGGACCCCCAGAGGGGACAGAACACTCCTGGTCAGCCTCACTGGGGCAAAGGAAAGGGAAATCTGAGGAGTTGAGAAGTCTGAGAGCAGTTAGTCTTCTGTCTGTGTGGCCCTGGGCAGGTGTTTGACCTTTCTGGGCCTCAGTTTTCCTATCTGTAAAATGGGAACAACACAGCCTACTTTAAGGGATTTGTTTAGTGCTTTGGTTGGATAAGGCAGGTAAAGCACCTCAGGAAGTGCTGAATCTGAATCAGAGAGGATGAGGGACTCACTCTGGGTTTGCCTCTTTGGGAAGAGCTTTCTTCACATGTTGAATGCCGGTGAACAAATGACCAGGAGTCTCTCCCTGCACTAGAGGAATTAGCTGATTCCAGAGCCAAAACAGTTTCAACTCAGCAATGGTCACTTACTCATTGGCCAAGGTAGCTTTGGTAATTGTACAAGTATAGCCCTTGATTATCCACTTGCTGAGCAAAGAGGTGTCTGTGCAGTGATGAGCACCTCCTGTTGCATGTGGATAAATGCCTCTGGGGAAGTAGAAACCCAGTTACGTAAGATTAGCTACAACAAGCTTCACCTAACAACCCACTGTCTTTTGATTTGTTCACCTGGTTACCTTCAGGTCTGGGCCCCTGATTCAGAACCATCCTGAAAACTGAGCTTATAGTATTGCTTTTACTCTTACTCTGTATACCTATTGCAAAGTTCTGTCCCTGTTGCCTTTGGAAAGATGATGCACCTAATAAGGTGACATTAGCTCAACAATTTGAAATGGTTTCCAAGGCTTACAACTTTGGACAACTATAGACTTTGAATAAGAAATGCCTGAGAGTTCTCTCTCCTGAACTTCCTTGTTACTCAAATGTGGCCCAAATGGTTTGGGCCACTAAGCACTTTCCTACCCATGTGGGACATGACAATCAGGAAAGGTCCTTCTTGGCACCGAGGGACAAGACCACTACATACAGAGAAGCTGACTGTTGATCAGTGATGATTTTGGAGAAAGATGTTGATCAAAAGGATAAATGTGGATATTAATAAAAGAAACTTTAACTAAATTGGAGTCAGGAAGGCCTGTAGGGGGAGCTCTCATGCCCTAGCATACATCATCAATTACACTGAATAGGACTAAACGACCCCCGCATCTAGGACAGGAAGTAAAACTACTTTACTACTGAAGGAAGGTTCCCTCTCCACCCAATAACAGCCCAGCCAAGGAGAAGCGCTACAGTTCAGCCAAGGAGAAGTGGTTGCTGCCCTGAACTGCTACATTCCCCCAATGGACTTTTGTTTAGAACAGCGCCCCTTCTCCCCCTTTTTCTCTGTAAAAGCAGCTCCCGTCCTTTGCTTGCTGGATCTGCCTACGGTGTGCCGTAGCATGAATATCCCAAATTGCCATTCTTTGGTGATTCCCAAATAAACTTATTTTGAGGATAAAAAAACAGGTGAATTTCCTTTTCATGTTGATGGGTATATGTGTCAGTGTGGGTGTGTGTTTGTCAGTGTGGTTGTGTGAGTGTTTGTGCACTTTATATGAATAAAAAATTTTAAATATTCTCTTTAATCTTCAAAAATTATATGTATACTCATTAAAAATATATTTTAACCAGCATAAACATTATTCCCAAGGGAAGGGTGCAGCTGTAACAAGGTCCTCGGGGCAAGAATTTGATTGAAGGAAAGACTAGAAGCAAGCTGCAAATAACAGGAATACATTGCTTATCCAATTACTGAATGTTGTACCTTTAAAATTTTTTTAAAACATCTTATTTGGCAATAATTTCAAATTTACAGAAAAGTATCAAGAAAAGTACAAAAAATGAGTTCATATTCTTGTTATCCAGAGTTACCTCGTTAACATTCTGCCCATTTGCTTTATCCTTTCTCAATCTCTCTCTCTTTCTCGTTTTAAATTGTTCCGAGGATTTAGTTTATTCAGGTCTGTGAGGCCAACAGATCAGGAGACCACTGAAAGAGAGCTTATTAGTCCCAGTTCCCCAGAGGAGGGGGCATGTCCCGCCATGCTGGGCCACAGGAGGTCCGTCAGAGGCAGAGAGAGAGAGGGGACCTGCGGGGACGCCTGTATTATGGCTTTCCAGAGAAGGAATGGGCAAGGCAGGCAAGGGGGGGAAACCAGGTTAAAAATTGGCGAATTAGAATAATTTCCGTGGGCTTAGGGATGTAAGGGCTGCCCGGGTGGTCTGATGCCCGGGCCAGGGTGGTGAGGACAGGAGGTTACAGTCTCACAAGAAGAAGAGGTGGGGTGGGGGTCAGTGTGCCTCTGACAGGAGTGCTTGCCTGCTCTGGGAATCCACTGCCCTGGGAGGGGCGGTCCCTCCATAGTCAGCAAGGCCCTGGATGTGCACACAGCACTCACAGGGAGCAGACAACTTGGGTAACACAGGACCTTTTACACTGAATGGAGGCCGTGGCGTATCTGGGTTATAACCTATTATCTTGTGGCTATTTCTGATTCATCGAATTTCTTTGTTTATTTTCCCTCTCTCTTTTTCTGCCTTCTTTTCAATTGTTATATGATTAAACTGTATATCCACGTTTGGCTATTATACTTCCGTCTAAAATATTTTTAAGCGGTTGTCCTGAGGTTTACAGCATACATCTGTGATTAATTACATCTCTATGCCAATAACACATCACTTCAACACGTAGTGGAGGGATCTTCCAAGAATATGCTGCCAACACTGTCCAATGTCTCACTGCGTAAATGACGTTCTGTTGGGTGGGTGGCCACAGGTTTCCAGCTTAGTGTCTCTGCTTCCTGTGACATCAACAGTCAGCAGGAGTGACTGATGAATCACAACAAAACTCACAGGCCTGTTTGCCAGGTGAAGTTTCTTGAACAATGTGGATGGAGTCACAAAACTGAATTCCTCTGGCAGTCAAAGAATAAGGCTGCCTTTTACAAAGTAAAGAACTCAATCGTCCTGGTACTAAAACCAGCGCTGTGTGCCAAACTCGTAACTCCTGTGAAAAGTTGGTCCTTGTTTGTCTTACAGTAAAAAAAAGCCACACTCCATGGGGCTCTGGCTCTACTTGCTCCTGCACCAGATCTTTGATTGCTCCTATCCAGGTTAAGGCAGTGCTTCACGGCTGTCTTTTTTAGGTTACCGAGTTGCCGTTTCCACTGACACTGGTCCTACTACAGTCCTTGAAACTAGTCTGTTGATCCATTTGAAGGACATTCCGCACACCCAGGTAGCTGATCCTGCTGATGGCATTGTGGAAACAGATGTTCTAAGGATGAGTAACACTGCTCCTGACCGTAAGGGATGCTCCCACTGGGGAAAGGCCAAGGTTAGGACAGTGGCAGTGGGACAAGTGCAGAGCTGGGAACCTACGAGGCTCCCCTGGCTCAGCTGTGTGGTGGCAGCAAAGCAGTACAGAAGACAAGACCACCACCACCAACTGAAGAGCTGGTAGATGCAGAAGTGCTTAAAGAAACCCCTCAACAGGCTGTGTAGACTGAACTTCTGCTCAGGCCAGTTAGTCCTAAAGAGCCTTTAAATTACAAGTGTTGGTGACTGATAGTTATACAGACTGGAGCCTGTGGCAGAACGATGGAGCCCCTAGGCAAGGATCCCCTTGTGGATACGGACACAGCACTTTCCTGATGCTGCCACCTGGCATAGTCCATTTGAGAGCAATTACTGGCTTGTTATTGGGCATCAATGAACACTGAGAAACTCAGAAAGCAACAGCAGGGATTGTTACGGCCTGACATCCCTATCATGGGATGGGTAAAAACCAAAAAAGTCACCAAAAAGGATATTGCTCAGAAAAGATGTAAACTGGGCATTAATGGAGTCCAACATCTACAGGAAAATGTGGAGTCACCTTCCAGATGCAGCTAGGTCAGATCTGGAGGTCTGTGTCAGAGCTTCTAGTGGCTTTGGTAGAACTAAGGTTTCTGAAGGGGCCTAGCCTTGATTCATGGGTAGATCAGTGAAGTTCAGGGCAGATGAGTGCACTGGGCCCATGCAGCTGTTCAGCCTCAAAGAAATCTGTTTAAAACTAGGCATGAAAAATGGTACTCTGCCTGAGGGGCAGAGTTGTGGACTGTGGGGCCTTGCCCAGGAAAATACTCCCTAAAATTCACCCTGTTACTTTTTTTTTTTTTTTAAAGATTTTTATTTTTTCCTTTTTCTCCCCAAAGCCCCCCAGTACATAGTTGTATATTCTTCGTTGTGGGTCCTTCTAGTTGTGGCATGTGGGATGCTGCCTCAGCGTGGCTTGACGAGCAGTGCCATGTCCGCGCCCAGGATTCGAACCAATGAAACACTGGGCCGCTTGCAGCGGAGCGCGCGAACTTAACCACTCGGCCACGGGGCCAGCCCCCAACCCCCCCTGTTACTTTTTTTACTGGCTCATGGGCAGAACATAGTGGACTGGGAATGTGGTCTGATGCCTGGCAGTGGAACAACTCGATGATCACATCTCAGTCTTTGTAGGGCAAACATGGCAACAGATTGCACAGGACCCACAGCCGCTGCTCATGAATCATGTGGATACCCATGGAAAAGGACCATTCAAGGATAAACATCATTGTAATGAACAAGTTAATCAAACCTGTACTACCCAGTTAAGAACCACAGCCTTGCGGATGAACCATCACTCAGGGCCTGGTAATCCATCTACCATTCAGGATCAGGCCCCAAAATAATGTGTAGTGATTCCAGAACCTGAGGCCAAGGAAGCCTGGCAAATGTGCCTGACTGCCAGCTCCATAGTTGAGTGACAAAGGGAACTCTGGGGCACATAACCAGGGGTGCCATCTCTGTCTGCACAGCATACGTGGACCATACTATTCAAGGACTGTTAGATAGAGTATGTTACATATTTGGATTCCCTAAGCGCATCCAATCAACAGTGATTCTGCCTTATAGTAAGAAGTACCCAGCAGTGGATAGCTACCTGAAACCCTCGCTGGACATTTTATGCCCACTAACATCTCCAAGCAGTTGGGGCCATAGAAAGATGGAATGGACTCTTAAAGGAAAAGCTGAAAAGGATAACCGGACAACCAGGCTCAGCTCCCAGTGGAGCACACACTTAAGAAAGGCAGTTTGGGCTCTAAATAGGGCAATTCCAAGGAAGGGTAACTTTTATGTAGATAGAATGTTTAATCATGAGGTTAGGGAATGAGGGAGGAGGCCCAGACTGGCTGTAAGACACTCAAACCACAAAAGTAATCCTTCTCATCCTTTTTTTGTTTCCATGCCTACTCCTGGGAAATCACTCTACTAGAATTTTCAAGTTGCAAAGAGGAGCCAGACGGTGGGTGACTCTAACCTAGTACTAATTTGCTGCCTGGCTATGGCTGCTGGGATCTGGGAAGTTATGGATATTGATGATAATGATCATGAATATGAGGTGACAGCTCCTAAGGTGGTTCTACTAGGGTGACTCCCACAGCAGAGGGTGGAGATGATCTAGGATGGGTCAAGGTACAAAAGGAAGAAGTTGCTAGACACCTAGGAATGAGGTTGGGCCTATGTTGTGTGAGACGTGGGGAGGACTGGAGAAAGGGTGATGTGATTGCTGCAGGGGCTGGTCATGCAGATCGCTTGGCTGTGGAAGAAGGGCAACAACCACGGCTGATGGGATAGAATGCCTTAGACTCAGAGAGGTCAGGATGGGAAGAGGGACCATCAATCTCTCTCTCAGCTTTTGTTTGTAGGGCACCGGCCAATTTAACCCAGACTGCTGGCACCATCCTCAACTTGATCAATGGCCAATGAAAAATCTTAATCTAAGAACTCTTAGAAACCCTCCAACAACTGCCGACTCCAGGAGTGAACGGCCTCCACCAAAGATGACGGAACAAGAGGAACTTCCTGGACTCTGGTATGGTTTTCTGAAGGCTCATCCTCTAATTTTCATACTCTTTTCTATGTTCTGCACAGACTATAGCAAGTGTTCCAAGTTTAAATGATTGTTGGATCCTGACCCCCTATCAGCAAAATGCTGCTGCTGAGATCGCTGCTACTTCTTACCTGAGTGTCAGGCCTCTCCTTGCCTGCCATACACAAACTAGTCTAAACTCTCCTCATGGTGATAAAAAGTTTCACTGCCCTAGACTTCTTGCTGACCATTTGAGGTGAAGCATGTGCAATTGCCCCCCTTTTGCTGCATCTGGGTTAATAATACACAACGGATTGGGCCCCAGATGGGGAGCCTGGCTACAGTTCATATTCCAAATGGATCTGAGCATCCTACTGGGTTTCATAGTCATGGCCACTCTCATCTGATGTTGCCTAAGACCTATAGGACAGTTTTGGTCCAAACCCCTATCAGTACAATTAATAAGAGTATCTAACGGGGTGGCCTATGTTTCTAAAAAGAATTCTTAGCTGGGTATGTGAAAGATTGGAGTGTAGAGTTGTAGGGCAATAGGTTGTCAACTCAAAAAGTGAATTGTCCAGTTGTTTTACCTGCAAAAGGAGTTTATTTGGGTTAGATAGAGGAATTGCAATTCGAGATATGCAGGCTATAGGTGATCATATGTAAATCCAGAAAACAAAGGAAGCTCTTGCTATTATAGAGGAAAAAGGGGAGTAGGGAGAGGCTGTAATAAACAAAGAATCCATTGGAAGAAAGAGGAAGTCCAAAATGTAAAGGTTTCTCACTGGTTTGACTGCAAAATCTCATGGGCTGGAGATTTTGGGCTCTGTTGCCTGGCAGGGAGAGAATTCTTATGTCTGCTGTGTAGTAAAGTAGTAAACATCTTCCAGTCCAGATGCAAGTGAACAACTCTTCCCATTTAGAGTAATTAACGATGTACCATAGCGCGTGAGAGCTCCCCCTACATTCTCCCTACTCCAATTTAGTTCAGGTTTCTTGTATTAATTTCACAGGCTCTACCCTAGTGACCTTACATACAGCCACACAGGCCCTGCAGGCAAGGTTAGAACTGCAGGGAGTCGGAGTCTTGGCGGAACCCTTTGTGATCCTCCTGGAGCAGGACAGCCTGGGAGGCTCGTGAGGAGCTGCTCAGATGTCGTCTCCCATTCATCTCCCTAAATTTCCCAGGCAAGTTTTATGAGCTATGCAGCTTTATTGCCCCAGCTGCCCTCAGGGTATTGCTGTCGACTACAAACCATTCAACTGCAGTCTAGAATTGACTCCTGAACTAAAATGTGTCCTATCATTTGTGATGAAGTCATCCGATTCCTTTTACTTCAGTGTCACCTTGTATAGAGGCCTTGGGGAGCTGGCACCTTTGGCTACTTTTTCTTTTGCTGTCTACTTAAGTAATAAATTGCCAGAATCCAAAAAAGACTCATTACTACCTAACCGGTCAAATCTGTCAGGGCTTTGCCCTGGTCTTATGCTTGACAGATATCACAACAGATTGGATACAGAAGCAGACAGGGAATTCAGCTTCTTCCAGTAAATTGGACATTAAAGAAATTTGCAAAAATGTAAAACAATGCCTCTTTTGTCACTAAATTTTTTTAAGGAAAATACAGATATTTTTCATAAAAATATATTATTTATGTTAACAAGAGTTACATTGTTATTGTTTTAAAAATGAATTTATTTATAAATACCTAAAATTTCTGCACTGAAATATCTAGTATGGTAAATAGCAATCAATTTAGTTCACATAAAAAAAGCTCTTTGGAGTCCTCAATAATTTTTTTTTTTCAGGAAGGTTAGCCCTGAACTAACATCTGCTGCCAATCCTCCTCTTTTTGCTGAAGAAGACTGGCCCTGAGCTAACATCCGTGCCCATCTTCCTCTACTTTATATGTGGGACGCCTACCACAGCATGGCTTGCCAAGCGGTGCCATGTCTGCACGTGGGATCCGAACTGGCGAACCCGTGGGCTGCCGAAACAGAATGTGTGCACTTAATCGCTATGCTACCCAGCAGCCCTTGGAGTCCTCAATAATTTTTAAGTGAAACTAGATCTCTATCTTATACCACTCATGAAAATCAACTCAAAATGAATTAAGGACTTAAATATAAGCCCAAAAACCATAAAACTTCTAGAAGTAAACATAAGGAAAGAACTCCTTGACATGGGTCTTGGCAATGATTTTTTTGGATATGACACCTAAAGCACAAGCAATAAAATAAAAAATAAAAAAGTGGGACTATATCAAACTAAAAAGCTTCTGCACAGCAAAAGAAATGATTAACAAAATGAAAAGATAACCTACAGAATGGGAAAAAATATTTGCAAACCACATATCTGACAAGGGGTTAATATTCAAAATATATAAAGAACTTATACAACTCAATAGCAAAAAACCCCAAATAAGCCAATTAAAAAATGGGCAAAGGACCTGAATAGACATTTTTCCAAAGAAGATATACAAATGGCCCACAGGTACACGAAAAGGTACTCAACATCACTAATCATTAGGGAACTGCAAATCAAAACCACAAAGAGATATCACCTCAGGCCTGTTAGAATAGCTATCATCAAAAAAGACAGAAGACAGCAAATGCTGGCAAGGATGTAGAGAAAAGGAAACTCTGGTGTGCTACTAGTGGGATTATAAGTTGGCAAGCCAGCTGTGGAAGAGTGTGGAGGTTCCTCAAAAATTAAAAATAGAACTACCATATTACCCAGCAATTCCACTTCTGGAAACATATCCAAAGGAAATGAAAACACTATATCAAAGAGATATCTGCATCCCCATGTTCACAGTAGCGTTATTTACAATAGCCAAGGCGTGGAAACAACCTAAGTGTCCATCGATGGATGAGTGGATAAAGAAGTTGTGGTATACACACACACACACACACACACACACACACACACACACAGTGGAATATTATTCAGCCATAAAAAAGAAGGAAAATCTGCCATTTATGACAACACAGACGGACCTTGAGGGCATTATGCTAAGTGAAATGTCAGACAGAGAAATACAAATACTGCGTGATCTCACTTATATGTGGAATCTCAAAAACCAAGAAAACAAACAAAAAACCCAACCATACTCACAGAAAAAGAGACCAGATTTATGTTTGGGGGAAGGGGATTGGATGAAGGGAGTCAAAAGGTACAAACTTCTAGTTATAAGAAAAATAAGTACTAAGGATTTAATGATGACTATAGTTAACACTGCTGTATGGTACACTTCAAAGTTTTTAAGAGAGTAGATCCTGAGCATTCTCATCACAAGGAAAAAAAATTTCTTTCTTTTTCTTTTGAGATCTACATGAGATGATGGGTGTTAAATAAACTTCTTGTGGTAGTCATTTCACAATATATGTAAGTCAAATCATTATGCTGTACACCTTAAACATATACAGTGCTGTATGTCAATTATATCTCAATAAAACTAGAAAAAATAAATTTTTAAGAGTGTAAGAGGATTACTATAACAAAAAGTTAGTGAACTGCTGCCCTAGAGAAATTCTCCACGGGTGTGCAAGGAGACATGTGTGGAAATATCCAACTGGGATATTGGTGTTGTCAACACAAATAATCCATAATCAATCTATAAATCAAAATTGGGATGAGTTTATTGTATGAGCCTCTGAGTACTATAGCCTGGGAGAAACTACCTTCACCAAGGCAGGAAGCACTCTGAAGAAGTGGAGTGTACAGAGTGGTGATACAACGTCTTGGAACAGAGAACATACATCCCATATGACAGGAATCTCTCTTTTACTACAGTAACAAGATGCTTTGCTAGGACAGCAGGTCAGCTGTCACAAGGTGAGCACAGCAAGTCAGTGGTCAGCAGGTCAGTGGTCATGAGATTAGTTAAAGCAGTTCAGTAATTAATCATCAGTTTCTGGGAAGAAATGTTTACCCTTAAAGAAATGTTTATATGGGAGAGACAACATTCCTATTTATAAGGGCTTTGGAACATTGTAAACCTTTAAAGCAGATGTACAATGCATGCTCAACAAGCCACCTCAGGCCTTTCTGGGAAAACAAGGTCAGCTGAACTAATTTTAAACCAAATGGCTTCCTAATATACTCCAGTAAATTCTATTGCTTTTCATTTATTCATTAGTGTATTTCTACAATAGATACTATACAGCAGTGAACACGGATGAATGGGTTACCGGCTATCATTATAGAAACTGCAGAATGAGCTGGTACTTAGTTATCTGGTGACTTACATAATGTTTAAAAGCATGGAAAACAACACTTTATTTTGCTTACGGGTACCTGTGGTAGAAACAAAAAAATGTGCCTGAGGGGAAGCAAAAAGGTCAATATGGCCCCGGCAGTCACTTTCTCCCTCCCGCGCAGGACGCCTTCTGTTCCAGAACTACGCTTCCCGGCAGGCTGCGCGCCGCACGGTGACACGCTTCCTTCCTTCTGGCGCCGGCGGCGGCCAGAGGAGCACCGCGCAGTGGACTTGCAGCCTGCCGCTGCCGGTGCTGTCGCTGCCTCGCCCATCACGTCTGCCAAGGCGCAGATGTGGGCCCCGCGGGAGCAGCTCCTGGGCTCGGCCGCAGACGGTGAGTTGGGCCGGCGAGGCGAGGGCAGGACTGACGACGGGCCGGGACGAGGGGAGGGGAACTGCCTCCCCTCCCCGGTGCTCCGACCTCAGGCGCCGGGCTGGCGTGGGCAGCATCTGAGGCTGAGGCTGTTCCCGTAGGACGTGCGGGGGACGGCGGCTGCGCGCTGTAGGCGGCGCTGGCGACCCCTCCCGACTGCTCACCTCACCTCCTCTGCTGGTCCGGCGGGGTTTCCTCCCGGTGGTGTGCTGTTCACTGTCCATGGTGCTAACAGGCACCGCCCAAGTCTCCTCGCCCAACGTCCCGCCGCTGGCGTCCGAGCTGCGCTGTCCAACCGGCAGCCATTGGCCAAAAGTGACTATCGAGCGCTTGAGTTGTGGCGAGCACTACTGAGGACCTACATTTTAAATTTTACTTGCTTTTAATTAATTTGTAACTAAATACTGAAGAAGTCTAAAATATTTTTCCATCAAACACAAGTGTATTGTTTTGGTAGGACTACATTTCCTTTTTACCTTTGAAAATGTAACGTCGTTATTGAGATGTGCTGTAAGTGTTAAATATGCACCTGATTTCGAAGAGATGGTTGGAAAAAAGAATATAAACTATTTTGAAATGGTATTTTAGATATGTTGGGTTAAGTGTTATTAAAATTAATTTCACCTTTTAAAAAACTTTTTGAGATGGCTACTAGGAAATTTTTTTTTGAGGAAGATTAGCCTTGAGCTAACTACTGCCAGTCCTCCTCTTTTTTTTGCTAAGGAAGCCTGGCCCTGAGCTAACATCCGTGCCCGTCTTCCTCTACTTTGTGTGTGGGACACCTACAACAGCATGGCATACCAAGCGGTGCCATGTCCGCACCCGGGATCGGAACCGGTGAAAGAGCAGACCCTATGTGGGGCAAGTAACAGTTATAACAGAAGAAGAGCAAGAGAGATGAAACCACACAGTGGCTCTTAAAGTTGCTGTTTAGAAGAGAGAAATGCCATTTCTGCTCACATTTCACTGGCTGAGGCAAGTCACATGTCTACCTGATGTCAGTGGATGGGAAAGTATAACTCTTTTGCAGAAAGGGAAAGCAAATATTTGGGAATAATGCTCCAAGGGCCTACTTTACCCTAATCACTAGGATTACAAAAATGCCTGAAGAATTGTATTAAGCACTGTCAGGGATAGGTAGTTTGGAGATTCCTGGAGAAAAAAGGAGGATGAGAAGTCAAGAAAGGACTGTAAGAATAAGTTATGTCTGGGGCCTTTCTTTCTCTTCTAGGTTTTATAGATTCGTGAGAGCAAATTGGCATAATGGTCAGAGTTTCCCTTCAATTCCCTCTCTCTTAAAAAATCATATCAGAAGGAGCTCAACAGACGATCCCCTTCAGGACTTTCTATTCTGTTCCATGACTCTGTCTATTGCTGCACTAGTGCTAAAACCAGTTTATTTACTATTGCTTAATAGTGTGTTGTTATATTTTAGAAGGCAAGTCTCCTCTTTTATTTATTTTCATAATTTTCTTGGATATTCTTATATATTTTCTTTAAAAGAAGAATTTTATAATTATCTCATGCAGATCCATAAAAAAACTTCTGTTGTAATTTTGATGTTGCATTAAGTTTATTTGATTTGGAAGGAATTGATTGGCTTGCAGTATAATTCATCCTATCCAGAAGCACAGTAGGACTCTTCATTTTCCCACATATCCTATTATAATCTCCAGCTGCCTGAATAAGCTCACATTCTAGAAAGGAGGTAGATGGATAAACAAACAGGTAGTGTGATGTGATTGAGATGAGACCCAGATTGGACAGAGGAGGGAGTTACCACCCTTGCCTGTGACATTGGAGAATGACTCTGGAGGGCTTTCTGGAGCAGGAGAACCTTGAGTTGGTTACAAAGGGGCAATAATCAGCAGTGGGTTGGGTCACTTGGGCTGAGACTCTAGTCAAGGAGTCTGCAGTGCTTCAGGTTCTGTAACTAGCATAGTCCCTAACACTGCTTGCCTTTCTCTGGGCCATGTTGCTGGAGGTCTTTGACTCAGGCTCATGGGGAGACAGGTATGCAAATTTCTGACAGGATCATGTGCCACACAAATACAGAAATGGAAGATAGATAGCTTTCCAGAAGACAGTGTTGGGCTTGGGGCTCTACATAACCAGTAGGACTCAGTTCAAACCTCAATATTGTAGAAACTACTTAGAGCACAAAGAATTCACTACGGCTGGAAACTAGACCAGTGGAGTCAGAAGGTGGGCATTGCATGCCCTAAGCAGGGTCTGAGAAGAGAAGCCCAGGTCCTATGTCATGGCCATGGCATCACCTGCCCCTTCTATGAAGGATTGGAGAAGTGGAGTTGGGGGGTTGTGAAGTCTCTGACTTAAAAGAAATAGTATGCTAACAATGGGGCTTATCCAAAGTTGCTGAGCTGTTTCGTGCTAGCAGGGATCTGAAAATCCAGGCCTTGGACTACTATCTGGGGATCTTATTTCTCCCATCCCCTCTCCTCCTCTCCTCTTCCTTCAAGATGGCTGATAAAGGCCAAAGTGTGATGAGAAAAAGGGAGGGGGGATGTGCCAAAATGTTTTGAGTAGGGTAACTTGTAGGGGTACACAGCACTTAGGTGGTATTGTAGCTGGGAACTGCCAATAGAGGGGAGCCTCTGGCTGCTGTGTGACTCCAGTAGGGACCTTTCCCTCTCTGGCACCCACACCAAAGTGGGTGTGTATGTTGTGGGGCTGAGAGTCTCGAGTTTTGGGGGACTTTGGGGATCCACAATTAAGGTATGTTATTCCCATTTGTGATTTCCCAGGTATGGAGGGCAGGGGGTGGTGCCTGTCGAAATGGAGCTGGAGGAGGAGGCCCCCACTGCCTGATCAGGTCCATGCTACTTCCTTGCAGCAAAAGCTGGGCTCCATAGCTACAGCCTATATTGTGGATGCTCAAAGCTCCCCCTGATAAACTAACAGGTAGATCAGTGAGCTGTGCCTACCAGGCAGTACAAGGGTTAAGAGGCTATGCAGAAAAGATTTAACATACTAGTACTGACACTGCTATATTTAGAAAGGCCTGCTTGCGAGGTTGGCCCTTTGCTGGCTTATGGGAACTTGGCACTTGACCTGTTCCCTAACTAATAAGTATAGTTCACTGTGCCTTGATTGTGCCTTGACCACGTAACTTATGCTGAACACCTGCTTTCCTTCTGGGAGTCTGGAATTTTTGTAGCTGTTAGGCAGAGGGTGCCTACATGACCAGCCCCCAATAAAAACCTTGGACACTTGACTCTTTAGTGGCCTTCCCTAAGTAGAAACATTGCATGTATGTAATTACTATTTTTTACTGCTGAAGAAACTCAATGTGTCCCCTTATGGAAGGAGAGAGCATAAGGAAGCATGTGCATGGATTTCTCCAGTCTCTGCCTGTGTTATTTTTCCCTTGCTGATCTTGTTGCATATCTTTTTGCTGTTAGAAACCTTAGCTTGGAGTACAACTATATGCTGAGTCCTATGAGTCCTAGTGAATCACTGAAAGTGGGAGTGGTCTTGTGAACCCCTGACAGAGAGACCCAACTAAATGTAATTTGGGTGTCTGTGTCAAAGAAATTTGGAAGCCAAAGCACTGAGAGCCTAGCAGCTGGCTGGGGAGCTGTGCTTGAGTCCAGTTCCCAGCAAGGCCAAAGTTTACCACTATTTTGAAGTGGGCAGACTTAAACCCCAGGACTTAAGGAATCAATGAAGGGAGACACCAGACAGTCCAGCATGGGGGAGAATATCAATGGGAAGAAAGAGTCCCTCATCTCCAATAGGGCCTACAGCAACCAGTTCTCTGTTACCAAAGATACTCCTTTGCCCTACTCCTAGAGACCACTGGCATCCCAGAGATCAGAGGCTGCAGATCAAGTTTATGACTGTCTGAGAGGGAGGTCTCCAGCCTTCTAAGTTATAGTCAGGATCTAATGGGTGGTGAGGTATTGACGGGAAAGATGGGGATGGCTCTGACACTGTAGTGATGCCAAAACTCTTTTTTGGAACCAGGACTCCATCTGAAAGCCGAGCTGTCAAACCCAAAATAGTGACTGTGTCTCTAGCTGGAAGAGCCATAGGTCCTCCTCAGTGCTCCACCTGAGGCTGGTAGACTGGGGTTCTGTGAAGGTCTTTCCTAGTCTTCAACTACCAAGTCCCTGAGGCAAGGGGAAACATCTAGGGCGGTCATGGTGTGGCAGTCCCCTGCCAGCCCCTACCTCGCCCCAGACCTAATGGAAGATGTGGCACCCAGAGAAGTAATCCTCTGTGCCCTTGACTGAACCAGAATATCCAGTAGGAGAGCTTAGAGCCCCTGCAGGAGGATACAGAGGACTGAGACTCAGGGACAATGTGGGATCAGGACAGGTTCTCATCTGGGAAAAGGCAAGGGTTTCTCCTAGTGGCCTGTCATGGTAATGTTCTAGAAGGCTGCCTTCAAGTACCGGATCATGTCTGGCATAAGGTGGGTCCAGTGGTTTATTGATGGTGACTTCTCCAGAGTGTCTCTGAGCAAACTGGTAGCCCTATGACTGCTTAGCCACCTTCAGTAACCTGGCTTCTTATAGGAAGGCCATGTGCCAGGCCTTGGAGAAAACCAGGGTGTGAATCGGCAAGCCCTTCTCAGCAGCCCTGGAGAGTTGGAGGATCAGCCAAAGTCCATGTAAGGGCTTCAAGCTTATTGGAGTTGATGGCCTCCAACCCAACAACTGACCAGCTGTTAAATTGAAGGTGCATTATGTAGGCAGTGAAACTTGGAATCAAAGAAGTATAAAAACAAGACCTTAAGACACACAGCTGCCATTTCTGACTACTGCCCCCCACCTGAAAGCCAAAAGTTGAATTGCTGCAATAATGGCAAAGACCTTGGGGAAAAACGATCAGTCCTGAGCAAGTAACTTTGGATGTAACAAACAAGAGCAGTCCGGAATAGGGCTTGGCAAACTTTTTTGTGAAGGGCCAGATGGTAAATATTTTAGGCTTTGTGAGCCATATGATTTTTGTTTCAACTCCCCAACTCTGCTGCTGTGTGAAAGCAGCCAATAGGTAAGTGAATGGACATTACTGTGTTCCAATATAACTTTGTTCATGGACGTTGAAATTTGAATGTCATATGATTTTCATGTGCCATGAAATATTATTCTGCTTTTTATTTTTTCAACCATTTAAAAATATAAAAACTCTTCTTGGGTCACGGGTGGTATAAAAATGGACAGTAGACCAGATTTGGTCTGTGCATAGTTTGCCAACCCCTGGTCCAGTACATAACTCTTTGTCCTATGGTAGGGGCACCCGTGTCTCCTTCCATCGACTCTTTGCAGGTGGGCTCTGCCTCTGCCTGACGTCCCAGGGCCAGTTCAGTTGGACAGCAAAGTTGAAGAAAGTATAGACAGTAACCACCAAGTTGAACTTTAATAGGACATTACTTTTTCCTGTTGTCATGAATGGCAAAGATGTTTTGTGTTACACTGAACTAGGAAGGCTCTTCAACTTCCCTGAGTGCTATGCAGATGTGTCCAGCGTGCACCGAGCCACCAAGGCAGCAGGACCAGCATGGACCTGCTGGTAAGGTCCTGAAACGTACCTGTCATCCAACGCCTCTTGCTCCCCCTTACCCCCAAGCAGGGGGTGCTCAGACAGTCTTCTTTGCTGAACAGACTAAAGAGCCACCTCCTTTCCTTGTGCACTGCTCAGATCTAGCCACTGGGAGCAGCCAAATGTGGTACTCAGTTTTTTCTTCTAAAACTTTAGAACGTGAAATAGTAAGATTGCTGTCTTTTTTCCTCCTGGATTTACCAGTCATAAAAACAATGGCTAAGTCACTAAAACCACAGTGTCAACTGTGGTCGTGACTTGGAAAATTACCCAAGATAGTTATTAAACAAGACTGTAATTTTATTTTTTTATTTAAAAGTGTGTACTGCTGCATTTTTCACAAGGATGTGCAGTTCCGGATGAACATGTAGCTTGGAGACATTTTAAGGGACAAGATGATGGTTTTCTAAGGCATGCAGGAGGAGAAATCATGTAAATGTCTTTCTTGAATCACCTGACAGATTCTCCTCAGCTTAGTTGAGAAGCTAGGGTTGCTGTTGCGGTCCATAGAGTGTTTCCCCAAATGGTGATTATTTCAACAGGGGTGGTGTCATCATTACTTTCAGGGCCTTTTCTTCCTCAATACCAAGGAAAAGGCCACCTTTAGTTAACTCCCTCCCACTGACTGCAGTATAACCCTCTGGGGAGCCCAAGAAGGGGTGGGCCAAATTATAAGCTTCCATGTATCTTATAGACAGGTGTGCCTTATCAATATCCCCCTTTCTTCATCAGTGATGTGAAGGGTGTCAAGGAGGAAGCTTAGGGCTCCTGCTAAGACCCTCCTCTAGTGATGCACTCCCTTCCCAGACTCCCCCTTCTCCTAAGGCACAGGTCACAGGTTAGAAGTCTGACACCCCAGTTCCTTTTCTAAATTCTCAGAAGTAATGACATCCAGGGATCAGAAGCACATTCTTCTTCTTTCCTCTCATTGAAGAGATGGCAGGCGAAGCTTGAGCTTCCCTCCAAGATGTTAGTCTTGCCTTTTAAATTTCTGTGATAATTTGCTGTTAAGGGGAAAAGGAGTCTGGCAAGGCATTTCAGAAATGCTATTGTAATGGTCTTTAATATCTTCTACTCTTTATTAGTGTTCTTGTGTAAAATAAGGAACAACACTGAAAATTATTTTCAAATAGACTTTTCTTAAATCACAGGCTTCTATTTCTGTGTTTAACATTTTTATAAGCTTTTTTTTTTTTGGTAACTGGAGCCATGTAATAAGTATGGGGGAAAACCTATGCCTTGCTTTCACAGTTTTGCTGACTTTTAGGGTGGAAAGATGATGGGTGCTTAGAGTTTACCTTATTACATTTAATTAAGATCAGTATTTCTCTAAAAACATCATGGGGAAGAGGTGTAGCCTCAAGTGTAAGGCAAGACGTGAGAGGAGCTGAGGGTCTGGATTGGGTATGGAGGGGGCCCAGACTGCTGGTTCAGTTGGGGGCACAAGTAGCCACAGCTGAGGCTCAGAAGGAGTCTCAGGAATCATCCTGATAGGCCTGGGTTCTCGAGGCTGCTTTTCTCTTTCCCCAGCTCTGCCTCCTAAGAACACTGCCTGGCTCGGTGAGGAGGAGAAGCCTTGAGACCTGGTGAGTTGAGGCTGCCTTTTTCTTCTCTGAAATGCTAGCTTATTTCCCAGAGAACCAGCACCTCTCTCTTGGGAAGGAAGAAAGAGATCAACATTGAGGTGACCATCTGCATTCATCAGATCAACATTCATGCTTTAGCCATTGTGTTAGGTATTTTATAATGGTTTCTGCATTTAACTTTAAATTTTTTGTTATAGAAATACACAACTAAGTTTAATATTAAGAATTTAGGGTATTCTAGGGGCTGGCCCCGTGGCCGAGTGGTTGAGTTCGCGCGCTCCGCTGCAGGCGGCCCAGTGTTTCGTTGGTTCGAATCCTGGGCGCGGACATGACACTGCTCATCAAACCACGCTGAGGCAGCGTCCCACATGCCACAGCTAGAAGGACCCACAACGAAGAATATACAACCATGTACCGGGGGGGCTTTGGGGAGAAAAAGGAAAAAATAAAATCTTAAAAAAAAAAAAAAGAATTTAGGGTATTCTAAAACATAAAGGTAACTTTTAATAAAAATTTGGGATTATTAAAGTGCTAAAGTGCACTATTGAAGTTCCCTATTCCCTACATCAACATTCACACAAATATGTATATTACCTTAATAGTCTCTAATAGTCCAATCTTGTACATTGGACTTCTTTTTAATTCTTTATTATTAAAATTTTCAAGCATATATAAAAGTGAAAAAAAAAAGTTAATGAACCCTCATGTATCCATCATCCTACTTAAGCAGTTATCAACTCATGGCCAATTTTGTTTCATCTCCAGCCCTACTGGATTATTTTAAAGCAAATCCGAGACTTCATACTGTTTCATCCATAATTTCAGTCCTGTGCTTAAATCCTTAAAACAGCTGTATGAGACAGGTGGTGGTGGCCCCATTTGAGAGGTGAGATCGTCTGGCTTAGAGGCATTACGTGACTTTCTCACCGTCATACGTGGACAGCCAAATGGTAGAGCCAGGAAATTGAACCTAGATTTCTTTGACTCTCAAAACCGTGATTTTTCTGTGATGCCTTCTTGACTGCTTTTTCTTCTAGAAGACTATACAAAAAAAGAACAAATTCTCTGACTCTTGGAAATGGGCTTATGTATTTGGATGAAGAACCTCATGGAGAATTCACCCTCTGTTCTGATGCTGCATTACCTGCCACCCTCCCCACTGATGAGCCCCAGTCTTCTTTTCTACACCAGAAGTGTAATTTATTGATTCCTGGGTACAGGACTGTGTAAAATTCAGTGAGCTAGCCAAACAGAGTTGTAAGTACATTGTCCTTGTTCTCAAAGAGCCAGGATTCTTTGGGAAATAATGCATAGAAAGAGGAAATGATGACACTGGTAGTAATTATGGTGAAGACAGTTAAAAGTATTAAATAGTGCAGGGAAAGACATGACTGTTAGCCTGTAGCTGTTAAAACAATGCACGGCCACACAGGATGGTCTCAGGTTTTAGATTGACAATCAAGTTAATGGTACACAGTGCACTTTAACCCTGCTTTAAACCCCTGTAGCTTCATGAAAGGATATAGGACAGGAAACATTGCAACTAGATATCGGTATTTTTCTCAGGACGTTTTGCACTAGCCTGATGGTCAGCTTCCAGGTCCTAGGGCCACAGGGGCCAACCTAGATTGTTAGAGATGACGGTGATTTGGGAGTAAATCACTTCCTAACAGGGAAGCAAATGTCTTTATTTTCCATATTCTCCACCTCCTAACATTTTATTATGGAAAATTTCAAATATACAGAAAACTTCAAAGAATTATAAAATGAATACCCAACACCCAAGGTCTATAGTTATTTTATTATATTTGCTTTATATCATATTTATCCATTTATCTATCCTTCTATTCATCTATTAAGCTATCTTATGTTTTCATGCACTTCAGAGTTAGTTGCAGGTCTCAGTATATTTCACCCCTAAATACTTCAGTATGCATATCATTAAGTAGAATTCAATTCTTTTTTGAGATAAAATTCGAAACAATGAAATGCACAGATTTCAAGTGTACTGTTTGATGGGTTGAGCACTTTTACATATAATTGGTAGCCATTCATAGATCTTTGTTTTTGATGTGTCTGTTTAAATTTTTGGCCCATTTTTTATTGGGTGTTTGTGTTTATAATTATTGAGTTATAGGGGCTCTTTTTATATCCAGGATACTAGTCTTTTGTCATATATTTGCTTTGCGAATATTTTGTCCCAGTCTGGAGCTTGCCTATTAGTTTTCTTAATGTCTTTTGAGGAGCAGAAGTTTTTTTAATTTTAAGGATGTCTAACTTACCAGCTTTTCTATTTTTTTTTTTTAAAGATTGGCACCTGAGCTAACAACTTTTGCCGATCTTCTTTTTTTTTTTCTGCTTTTTCTCCCCAAATCCCCCCAGTACATAGCTGTATATTTTAGTTGTGAGTCCTTCTAGTTGTGGCATGTGGGATGCCACCTCAGCATGGCCTGAGTGGTGCCGTGTCCGCGCCCAGGATCCAAGCCAGCGAAACCCTGGGCCGCCAAACCGGAGCGTGCAAACTTAACCACTTGGCCACGGGGCCAGCCTCAGCTTTTCTATTTTGTTTTTTCCTGTTTGCTGTCAAAGAAATCCTTGCTTATCCCCAAGTTGTGAAGATAGTCTACATTTTCTTTTAGAAACTTTATAATTTTAGCCTTAAGATTAGGTGATTTCTTTTTTGTTGTTGTTTGGTATGGTGTAAGGGAGGGATTGAGGTTCTTTTTTTTTAAATTTGACTATTCAATTGTTCCAGCATTGTTTGTTGAAAAGCTTTTCCTTTCTTCACTGGATTGCTTTCATCTGTTTGTCAAAAATTAATTGTGGGTCTATTTTTGCATTTTCATATAAATATTAGGATCAGCTTATCAGTTTCTAAAATGGAATTTTGATTGGAATCGCTTTGAATTTTTACGTCAACTTGGAGGAAAAGTAACATCTTAACATTAGCGAGTCTTCTTGTCCATCGCACAGTATATCTCTCCATTTATGCAGTTCTGTCTCTTAGGAATCTTAGAGTTTTTGGTGTATATGTCTGGCACTTATTTTGTTAAATTTCTCTCTCAGTGTTTCATGTGTTTTGATGTTAGTGTAATTGGAATTACACTATTTTTAAACTTTTTAATAAAATTTTATTTTAGAATAGTTTCAGATTTACAGAAAAATTGCAAGAATAATACGGAGTTCCCATATATCACACATCCAATTTCCCCTGTTATTAACATCTGACATCAGTATGGTATTCTTGTCACAATTAATGAATCATTTTTTATGTTATCATTAACCAAAGTCCATACTTTATTCAGATTTCCTTAGTTTTTACTTAATGTCCTTCTTCTGTTCCAATAATCCATTCAGGCTATCATATTACATTTAGTTGTCCTGTCTCCCAGGAGGTATTGGTGAGGTGTTTTGTAGATCATCCCTTAATTGGGATTTGTCTGATGTTTTTCTCACGATTAGACTGGGATGTGGGTTTCTGGGAGGAAGACCACATGGGTGAAGTGCTGTTCTGATCACATCACATCAGTGGCACACAGCATCAGCATCACGTACCACTGCTAACGTCAACCTTATCATCTGGCTGAAGGGCTGTTTGTCAGCTTTCTTCATTGTAAGGTTACTGCCCTTCCCCCACTGTATTCTTTGGAAGGAAGTCACTATGCACAGCTCACACTTGAAGAGTGGGGAGTTACACTCTGCCTCCTGGAGTGTGAATTATCTACATAAATTAATTGTTTGGAATTGTTCTGCACAGCAGATTTGTTAGTCTCCCCCATTTATTTATTCAACCATTTATTTATATCAACACGGACTCACGGATATATATTTCATACTTTGGGTTATAATCCAGTAAAACTTCATTTATTTTGTTGCTCAAATTGTTCCAGCTTTGACTGTTAGGGGCTCTTTAAGTTGGTTCCTGTGTTCCTTTGACATATTCCCATTATTGTGTTTGTTTTTTCAGCACTTCCTTACTTTCTGGCTCTACAATATGCTCCAGGCTCACTTTCTTAATTTCCTGCTCCAGTTCTAGAGTCAGCCATTGCTTCTTTCACTGGAGAATGGTATTAGAAACCAAGATCTGTATGCTAGGTATGCTCATTGCTACTGGAGTGTCACTGACTCCAGGCCCTCTCAGCTGACAGAGCAAGGAAATATGTGTGTGTATACTAACCTGTGTATATACACATGTCTACAAATATTTCTTTATGTAATTATATCAAGCTAAACATGAGTCTATACTGATGCTTCCAACTCTAATCCGTTACCACATGGATCATTTTAGCTTCCTCACCTTGCTTATTTGTAACCTCACACCAACAGTGAGAAACCTGACTCCCGCTATCCACCATCCATTTACTTAATTGTTCAATTCCAGTTTATATGTATAGTGGCTTCAGAATTGTTTATCTGTACCCCGTGGAAACAATTTTATCAAATAGCATATGGTACTTATGTGCAGTTCCTTTTGTCTAGATTCCATTCATTTACAGAGTTACTTAGGTCAGCTCCTTTTTTCTCCACCACCTTTAGTGAGGTTGTTTCATATATTTGAAATACGTTTTTTTCACATTCTGCATTCCATCTTGGAATCCCTTGACCTCCTAAATTATTTTTTAAAATCTTCAGATTAAGGTTCACATTTTGTTCTGTAAAGTTCTGGGGTTTTGACAAATGTGTGGTGTCATGTATCTACCATTACAGAATTATACAAAAGAGTTTCACTGCTCTAAAATAATTCTTCTGTGCTTCAGCAACCAACACCCTCCCCTCCCCAAACTTCTGGCAACCACTGCTCTGTTTAATATCTCTATATTTCTGTGTTTTTCAAAATGTCGTGTAAATGATATCATATATATAGTATGTAGCCTTTTTAGACTGGCTTCTTTCACGCAGCACTATGTATTTAAGTTTCATCCAGGGGTCAGCCCCGTGGCCGAGTGCTTAAGTTCGCGCGCTCTGCTTTGGTGGCCCAGGGTTTTGCCAGTTCAGATCCTGGGTGCAGACATGGCACCACTCATCGGGCCAAGCTGAGGCGGCATCAGACATGCCACAACTAGAAGGACCCACAACTAAAATATACAACTATGAACTGGGAGGATTTGGGGAGAAAAAGCAGAAAAACAAAAAAAAGAAGATTGGCAAAAGTTGTTAGGTCAGGTGCCCATCTTTAAAAAAAAAAATTCATCCATGTTTTTGCGTGTCTTGATAGCTCATTCCTTTTTATTGCTCACTAGTATCCTGTTGTATTGGATGTACCACAGTTTGTTTATCCTTTCACTTGTTGAGGGACATCTTGATTGCTTTCAGACTTTGGGGATTATGAATAAAGCTGCTATAAACATTTGTGTGCAGGTTTTTGTATAGACATATGTTTTCAAATCAATAGAGTAAATACTAGGAGCTTGATTGCTGGGTCATATGGTAAGACTTTATTCAGCTTTGCAAGAAACTGCCAAACTGTCTTCCAAAATAGCTGTACCATATTTGCCTTCCTGTTGCTCTGCATCCTTACCAACAATTGGGAGTATTGATTTTTTTGAATTTTACTCATTCTAATGGGTGTGAAGTGATATCTCATTACTGTTTTACTTTGCATTTCCTTAATGACAAGCAACAATCTTTTCATATTCTTATTTGTCATCTGTATATCTATTTGGTGTTCAGATCTTTTGACCATTTTTTATTGAATTGTTTGCTTTTTCACAGTTGGATATTAAGAGTTCTTTGTATATTCCTGATACAAGTTCCTTATCAGATATGTGTTTTGTAAATATTTTGTAAAAATGTCTGGCTTTCCTTTTCATTTTCTTAACAGTGTCTTTCACAGAGCAGAAGTTTTAAGTTTTAATGAAATCCAACTTACCAATTTTTTCTTTAATGCATCGTGCTTTTGGTGTTGTATCTATACTTACCACTAAATCCAAGGTCATGTAGATTTTCTCCTATGTTTTTTTCTAAGAAATTTCATAGTTTTGCATTTTACATTTGATTCTGTGATCTCTATTGAGTTAATTTTTATGAAAAGTAGAGGGTCTGTGCCTAGGTTCATTTTTTTGCATATGGCTGTTTAGTTGTCCCAGTACTATTTGTTGAAAAGACTGTCCTTTCTCCATTGTATTGCCTTTATACTTTTGTCAAAAATCAGTTGACTATATTTGTGTCAGTATGTTTCTGGGCTCTTTATTCTGTTCCATTGATCTATTTGTCTGTTCTTTTCGCCAATACCATGCTGTCTTGATTAAAGTAGCTTTATAATAAATCTTGAAATTGGGTAATATGAGTCCTTCAACTTTGTTCATCAGTGTTGTGTTGACTCTTTTAGGTCTTTTGCCTTTTCATGTAAACTTTAGAATCAGTTTGTTGATACTTACAAAATTTGCTGGGATTTTAATTGGGATTGTGTTGAATCTATATATCAGTACAGGAAGAACTGACATCATGACAATATTGAATTTTCCTATCTACAGACATGGAATATCTCCATTTGTCTAGATCTTCTTTGATTTCTTTCACCAATGTTTTGTAGCTTTCCACGTACAGATCTTGTGCATGTTTTGTTAGGTTTGCACCTAAGTAGATCATTTTTGGGGTGCTGTTGTAAATGGTATACATATTTTTAATTTCAAATATCATTGCTGGTATATAGGAAAGCAATTGACATTGGTATGTTGTTTGTGTCCTACAGTCTTGCTATACTCCCTTATTAGTTCCAGGAGGTTTTTTGTTTTTTTTTTTGTAGATTCTTTGCGATTTCCTATGTAGACAGTCAAGTCACCTGTGAACCAAGACATTTTTAATTCTTCTTTCGCAATCTGTGTACATTTTATTTCTTTTTCTTGTCTTTTTGCACTAGCTGGGACTTCCAGAGCAATGTTGAATAGGAGTGGTGAGAGAGGATATCCTTGCCTTGTTCCCAATTTTATGGGAAAAGTGTCTAGTCTGTCACTATTAGGTATAATGTTAACTGTAGAGTTTTTGTAGATGTTCTTTATCAAGTGAGGAAGTTCTTCTTTATTTCTAGTTTGTTAAGAGTTTTTATCATGAATGGGTCCTGGATTTTGTCAAATGCTTTTTCTCTATCAATGGACATGATTGTATGATTTTGCTTCCTTAGCCTCTTATTGCGGATTACATTGATTGATTTTCAAATGTGGAACCAGCTTTGCAAACCTGTAATAGACCCCACTTGGTTGTGGTGTATATTTCTTCTCATACATTTTTTTATTCGATTTGTTTATATTTATTTGGTTGAGGGTTTTTGTGTCTATGTTCATGAGATATATTGATCTGCAATTTTCCTTTCTACCATCTTTATTTGGTTTTGGTATGAGGGTAATGCTGGCCTCCTAGGAAGAATTAGGAAGTGTTTCCTTGGCTTCTGTTTTCTGGAAGGGATGTGGGAGGGTTTTTTGCAGTACAAAATTTTTAATTTTGATGAAGTTCAGTTTGTCGATTTTTTTTCTTTATGAATTGTGGTTTTTGGTGTCATGTCTAAGAACTTTGCCTAGCCCCAGGTCTTGAAGATGTTTTCTTATATTTTCTTCTAAAAGTTTTATAGTTTTACATTTAAATCAGTTATCCATTTTGAATTAATTTTTTGTATAAGGTGTGCGAGTTTTGGTTGAGGGTAATATTTTTGCCTATGGATGTCCAATTGTTCCAGCATCATTTGTCACAAAGACTGTCCTTCCTCCCTTGAATTGCTTTTGCACCTTTGTAAAAAATCGATTTGGTATATTCAAGTTGGCTTCTTTCTGGGTTCTCAATTCTCTTCTGTTGATTTGTGTCTATTCTTCCACCAATACTATGCTGTCTTGATTACTATAGTAAACAAATAGTAAGCAGTAAGTTTAATATCAGGTAGAGTGACTCTCCTACTTTATTCTTCTACTTCCTTTGCCTTATCATATAAATTGTAGAATAAGCTTGTTTATATCTATAAAAAAATCTTGTTGAGATTTTGATAGGAATTGTGTTAAATCTATAGATTATTTTGGAAAGAAGTGACATCTTTACTATGTTGAATCTTCCAGTCCGTGAACATGGTATGTCTCTTCATTTATTTAGATCTTTGATTTCTTTCATCAGCATTTTGTAATTTTCAGCATACAGACTCTGTACATGTTTTGTTAGGTTTTTGCTAGCTATCTCATGTTTTTGGAGTGATTGCAAATGGTATTGTTTTTAATTTCAGTTTCCGTGTGGTTGTTGCTAGTATATAGGAATATGATTGATTTTTGTGTGTTCATCTTGTACCTTATGACCCTCCTGGACTCATTCATTAGTTCCGTGATCTTTTTTGTAGATTCTTTTGGATTTTCTACATAGACAACCGTGTTATCTGCAAATAGGGACAGTTCTATTTCTTCCTTATCAGATGTCTATGCTCTTTATTTCCTTTTCTTGCCTTATTGCTTTGAGTAGAATGTTTGATTGCTTTTTGAGAACAAAAATTATTTATCTTTAAAATCAATTCTCACTGAAATCTAAAATATTTATATTTTATAACAAATAGCAATAACAGATGTTTATTACATATCAGGCATTGATCTAAGTGCTTTATATTTATTAAGTCATTTAATCCAACAACGCTGAAAGTAGGTATGTCATTATCACTCATTTTATAGTGTAGAAACTAAGATCCAGAGAGGTTATGCAATTTGCCCAAGGTCACATATTTTATAAGTGATGGAGCTGGTATTTGGACTTGTAGAGTCTGATTCCACAGATTGGGCTCTTAACACACCCACTGTGCAAAAATCCTGGCTTTTCTCCTAGCTGAGGCAGTCTTATGTTGAAATGGAAGAAGTAGAGGGCAAAGAGAAGGCAAGAGAGAAATGCCAGAAGGAGTCATGGAAAGTCCAAAAGGGCCAGAAGCCTGCACCACTGCCCCTCAGGTCTTGCCTGCCTACTCACAGGTCCCAGCTTGCTGTCTAGACATTTGTCTTTCCTCCTACACTGTACCACACAGCCTGACTGCCTGGGCTGTAGATTTGACATCCCTCCCCAAACTTCCCACACACCCAGGGATTTCAGCATCTATACCTAGTTTCCCACTCTCGATTCAGTGTTATTATTCTTTACTTCTTCTACCACTTCCGTATGTTGGATTTTAAATGCCTTTCAGAATCCAACTCTGAGACGAGGATGCCTAGGAGCTCTGGCTTGATAACCTTATGGCTCATTCTGCCCAACCCCCAACCGTGGTCTTTGATATGATGGAAGCTTAATTAGTTTAGCTGTAGAACCTGGAGTATACATCACCAACTCCTAGGGAAAGCTACTTAGAAGGTGCACTAGAAGACTGGAGTAGCCCTGAGAATAGGAGGAAGAAGCAGAGTCAGAACAGAGGCCTTCAAGGTGATCAAAGACACCTGGGAATGATGTGCACATGTTCCCCAAATTCCACAGACTGAAGGAGCTTAGTAGTTAAAAATCTAGGGCAAGGCAGGAGCGTCACAGACAGCCCAGAGGTTGAAGCAGATGGTAACTGAGCAAATAATGCCTGAATTCAATGGAAATAAGTAATTTGGTGACTACCACACGTTCTGAGGGCAACACCATCTTTCAAGTGTAACTAAAGAGAGAGAATGCCACTGAATCCCCATTCTGATGAGAAGAGACTTGATGAGAAAGCATGTGGTGTAGTTCTAGTATGTAGAAGTTGAAGCAAGGTTTCTGAGACTTGGAGGAAATAAAAGAGGTGAGGAGAGAAAAGTGGTGAGGGGTGGAAGATAAAGCACTTTGCAATGAAAAGAAAAAAGGCTCTCAAACTGTGTAGGACTGTTTTCCAGTCCTGTTATTTTCTTGTCATTTGGGAAAGTTCTCTGGGCCTCAGTTTTCTTTCTCTGAAAAAAGGTCTATAATATCAGTCTTACAGTGTTGATCTTGGGATGTATGTCTATAAAATGTAAATATGTTCATTAAAAATTTTTCCATAGGTTAAGGGTTAAACTTCATTTATCTGGAAATGTCATTCTCGGGAATACTACTTGCCATCCTCTCTGCCAACTATTTTTCATATTCAAATTATTACTGTACACGTTGAGTAAGGAGTTGGGGACTTTAGAAAAGGCATTGTTAAAATATATCTGATGACAGGGACTTTATAAATACCATTTTTCAAGCAGAGAGGTTTGCTTTAATCAGTGTTCACAAATGCTCATTCTAGACCCAGCCTCAGCACACACATTTTTCAGTATACTCTGAGTTGCCTTTCATTTCTTCTCTGATCTTCATCATCCCTTAACGCCCAGTATAAGCCCTCCCTCTGTGCGGCCTTTCCTTGCTTCTACAGCTTGTCTTCCACTTCCCTTTGAATTTCATCCATTGTGATTTGTCAAATTCACATTCCTGCACTCTGCTTTGATAAATTTTCTCATTGGTTCAAAAACAATTTTGCAATGAGATAGTAAGTGTTCTGGGGGAAGGAGTGTGTCTTGTGGATTAGATGTTCGTCCTGTATGTTTTAACACCAAGCCAAGAAGTATGGAGTGATGCCTGACCCTGAAAACCCTCAGATCCACTTCTTATGTAGCTTGATTCTTCAGAACCACCAGTTCCATTCTCTCTGTGAATATTGATGGTGACTTGGTAAGTATGAATTTATTGGTTGATTTAGGGACCAGTGAAATTCAACAATGTGGCTGTGATTTTCACTGAGGCAGACTGGAATAGACTGAGCCTTGAGCAGAGGAACCTATACAGAGAAGTGATGCTGGAGAATTTCAGGAATCTAATCTCATTGGGTGAGGACATGTTCTCTTCCTTTATTTTTCCATTCATATGCTTATTGAACATGTACAGTGTGCTAGCCAGTGTTCTAAGCTCTTGGAACACATCATTGAATAAAATAATAAGGCATTTCTTTTGTCATGGGGCTTATATTCTAGTATAGTGAGACTGACACATACAATAAGCAGCATGTATAGGCGAATTATGTATCTTAAAGGGTAATAAGCTCTACATAACTAAATAATATAAAGAAATATAAGTAGAGCAGAATAAGGAGGATCCAGAGTGCCAGGGTGTAGAGGTAGCTGGCTGACTTTTTAAATTGGCTGATGAGGGTAGGCTTCTACAAGAGATATGTTTGAGCAAAGGCTTGAAGGAGGTAAGCAAGTTAGATACACAGATGTGGTGGAAAACTATTCCAGGCAGGGGAAAACCAGCACTAAGACCCCAAGTTAGGAGCATGCCTTTCCTTTTGGAGGGAAACAAGGAGGCCAATGTGATTGGAGCACAGAGAGCAAGGAGAAGAGGAGACTGGGAAGAGATGCCTTCTGTGTCCTCAAAGTTAAAAAAGTTTAAAGCGTAATTAAATCTGTCAATTTTGTGTTTTATAGATTATTTGGTATTATAAATCAAATTTTTGTTCATTTATTTAAAACCTAAAACTGCTTAATTGTCTAGGTTGGCAAATACAAAATCATTCTGGATATAATATTTTCAGAGTTTCACACAAATTTCTGTCAGAAGATTTTTCGAGATTTTTCTTCATTTGGCATGGCTATGAATTAAGTAGTTCTGATTTGTACTATTTTTATCTGCTTGGACCTGTTTTGAACTGCTTTCTTCTAGTTTGAATTGGCCTCATTTCACTCCATTTGGCTTCTGACCTAGTTTCTCCATCTATTTCAATGTAGGTTCAACCATTAAATTTGCTTTCAATTGGCCAATCTATTTTGGTCTTGTTTTTATCTTGTGTTTCTATCTTGATTCATCCTTCCCTTTCTCTATATATCTTTTTTCTTTTATTGCTAAATTATTTGAAGCAAAGTCTAAATAACGTGTCATACCACTCATAAATATATCACAGTGCAACTCTAATAAGGATATATTTTTTTACGTAACCACTGTGTCATTATCACGTCTCACAAAATTTTCAGTAGTGCTTCGATATCATCTAACACTTAGTCCTTGTTCCAATTTACCTGATCGTCTCAAAGTCTTTTTGCAAATTTGAATCAGGACCCAGACAAGATCCACACATTCCATTTTTTTAAAATGTCTCTTAAATCTTTACCAGTTCTTCCTCCCTTTCCTGATTTTCCCCCAGGCCATGGATCTGTTTGTAATGCTCCAAATCTAGAATACAAATCTATTTTTGAATAATATCATAAAGTAATTTTTGCATAGCAGACTACATGTAAATCAAGAGAAAATAGTTTTGAACTTTACTGAGAGGTGTTCATCAATATGAAAAAAATCACCTCACCAGTCGCAGTGCTGGCTGCAGTGTTTGAGTCACCGCCTCTACAGCACACCTGTACCCCTCACCAATAGAATATACACAAGTCTGTTATCAATAAGCACATCCATGTCTGTCTGCATGTGTAACTGTCACATCCACAAGGATCTCCTATGGCTGTAAGCATCTGATTGCTTCGTTGTATCTCCTAATGTAGTCTCGCCAAGAAATTAACATTGAAATGCATAATGTTTTATTTATTGTAAATCGCTTTCTTTTATTTCTCTTTTAATTTTGGATAGGGCATTGCATTTTTTTTAATTTTTATTTTTTGGTGAGGAAGAGTGGGCCCTGAGCTAACATCTACAGCCAATCTTCCTCTTTTTGGTTGAGGACGAGTGGCCCTGAGCTAACATCTGTGCCAATCTTCCTCTGTTTTGTATGTGGGATGCCACCACACCATGGCTTGATGAGCAGTGCTAGGTCTGCGCTTGGGATCTGAACCCACGAACCCCAGGCTGCCAAAGTGAAGCACGCAAACTTAACTACTATGCCCCTGGGCCAGCCCCTATATTATTTTTTAAAAATTCTGTGTATGGATACATTTTATTAAATATGAATTTCATTTCAGGATAGTAAATGAGATGTTACAAAACATAGACTATATAAAGGAGATTTGGTATTGAGAACCTCTTGTCTGTCTTTTGCCTAACTCTTTAATTCTTTCTTAAGTGGTTCTATCACTCATTCACTCAAAAATATTTATTAACTATTGAATTTTAGGCACAGTTCTGAGTTCTTGGAATATACTAGTGATAAATCTGGGAGAAGGGTGTTCCAGACATAGGAACCAGCCAGTGCAAGGCATTGGGAGGAAAGGTCAGTGTGACTTGGGTGGAGTGAACAAAAGATGGAGAATAGATGGAGTCAGAAAGGCAATAGGTCACCAGAGAATGTAGAACCTAGTGGGCGACTCTAAGGAGCTCGGCTTTTACTCTGAATATTATGGACTTTTTTTTTTAAGTGAAGGGTGCTATTTATTAGAAATGTAGAATAAAGAAGGAAGAGGGAGGATTGGCTTTAGTCACCCACTCCCACCCCATTCTTCTATGCCTGATCTCAGGGCAGAGCTCTCACGGCTCCAGGGAATACTTCCTTTTGGATGGATGAGAGTCAGTCACTCCTCTGAAGCAGCATGGCTTAGCCACTCCTCATCCTGTCCTGAGAGAGTCAGTGCAGTTGGGCTGGGTGTCTGGGAATCTCCTGATTCGGGTGTCTGGATGACGGCTTTGCAGCCCTAGACTGTGGTCAAAGTCCAGAACACCCCCTGTCCCCAGATTTAGTCTATAGGCCAAATTTGGTTAGCTTTTTCCCAAAGAGATTGCATCTATGTCAGGGGGCTTAATTCTCACTGGCTGCTTTTCTTCAAAGACCCACTCAAAGCATCAAGGATCTCATTATTCTTAGAAGCTTTTTTTTTCTTTAAGGACAGATTTAGTAGAATATAAATCTTTGTATGCTAAGTAGTTCAGAGCTATCTATGGTTTGTGTGGAGTGTTTAAGAGCACATCCCAAACCCTGTTTTGTCTCTTCTTACTTTGTGACTGTAGACAAGTAACCTGACCTCTCTCAACCTCAGTTTCCCTGTCCATGAAATTATAATAGCAGGATTAAATTTTATTTTCCTGTAAAGCACTGTATAGCAAAATGTTGGGCCCATAGTAAATGCTATTTATTATGGTAAATAATAATAATAATAATTCTTACAACCCAATTGTCAAGTAATAAAACAAAGACCACTAGAACTTACAAAAAGAAATTCTGAGTTTATTAAATTGTGAGACAAAGGTATAAACCAGTAAAAAATTTTAGTGAATAGTTCACAGAGAGAGAAAAGTCAGGGATATTTAAGTATTAGGAAGGCAGTTTTATGGCATTTGTGCTAATAAAAGATGGAAAACTAGCATTTTGCACAGGACAGAATGAATCCATGGATCTGTACATGTTTGGTTGGAAAAATCCTCTTATTTAGTTGTCAGGAAAGAGTCTTCAGTTAGGGCCAATAAAAGGTCTAGCCTCCTGGGAGTACAAAAAGTTCATGGTTTATCATCTTCGGGTAGTTAGAAACAGGTTGCTATTCAGTTTTGATATTTCTTAGGCAACTCTGCCAAATGGTAAAATTTCTAAATATGCTGATTTGTGGAAAACAGAGAAAAGCAGATCTTGGGCTGACTGGGGGACCAAGAGCCAGCATCATTTAGTCGGTGGTACCTGACTGTCTTCTCTACTGCCGACTCTCCACTTCCTGATAGAACCTGATGCATAATAGTCCTCTAATAAATATCTGTAATGAGTGGGGAAACTCAGATGAAGTTTTCACATATGCTGCCTTTAACCTCTATCCTCTACTCCTTTCTACATTGGAGGACATCCAGACTGAGCGACTCCTATGTCAATCTATTCTTTCTTCTCATAGGAAAAGTCACAAAGGACATTCCCATATAGGTCAGAAAGACTGTTCTCTCCCATTGGAAACAAATGGTTATAGCTGTGTGTGTCAGTGTATCTGGTTATGACTTAGAAGATAATTTTAGTGTAATTACAGATGCTTACAGAGCTGAAGATGCCTCTGATGCTTACTCGAAAGATTCCTTGTTGGAATAATATGTAGAATAGGTTCTGCTGTCAATTTTTTTGGATTCAAATAAAAGATGTAATATATGAAAGTTGAATGCAGTGCATAATCTGAATCTAATCATGGGAAAACATCAGGAATGTTTATCCATATTCTAGAACATGAGGAATGTTCTCTAAAAAAAGAACTGTATCCTTCAAAATGCCAATCTCATGAAAGAAAAAGAGATAAAGGAAACTAAAGAAACATAACAGCATTGTGATACCTGATCCTAGACTGGATCCTGTACTGGAGGGAAAATGCTATAAAGGACATAAGTGGGTCAATTGACAAAATTGGAATATATATGGTAGTTAGATAAAAGTATTATGTAAATGTTAAGTTTACCGAAGTTGATAACTGTATTGTGGTTATGAAAGAATATATCTCTACTTTTATGAGATACACACTGAAGTATTTAGGGGTAAAGGACCATGATGTATGCAGTTTACTCTCAAATAGTTCAGAGAAAAAAATATACACACGTACACACACATATGGATCATACAAATGCTAACAATAGGTTATTTGGGTAAAGGGTACACAGATGTTCTTTGTATTATTCTTATTCTTGAAACTTTTCTGTACATTTGAAATTATTTCCAAACAAAAGTTAAAAGGGTTTGAATGGAAGTCTAGGTCCTTTAAGCACATCTTTGGGAGGCAGACGTTAATCGTGGATGATTAATGGGCTGGATCTTACCATACAACAAGGAAGAAGAGCCCAGTCAGTCTTTCCCACAACTACTCTGACTGAAACTTGTCTTTCTTCAGCAGAACCAAAGCCAGAAGTCTATCCCTGGCCCTCCTGCCCTCTGGCCTTTGGCAATCAGCAGTCTCTCAGCCAACACAAGCTACGCAATCATCCTATTCCAGATTTATCTACAGGAAATCAACTCCAACCAGGGGATCCATACCCAGATGACCAGTAGCAGCAGCAACAACATTCTGATAAAAACCACCGGGGGCCAAAGCAGAAAATCAAGGACTAGGAGGCTCTAAACCCTTGTTCTGGAGGACAAATGAGAGGGAGACTTCAGTGGTTTTCTCTAGCCCACCCCGGGGGCCATCAGTAAGCTTCCGGGAGGCAACAGAGTGTGGAAGGTACAATTCAGTCCAGTCCAGACAGCAAGCTCTGGGGAAGTAGACAAAGTTCCTGGGAGGGTAGAAATATCAGGATTTGGAGGATCCCTTAGCCTGGGATCACCTTTCAGCTAGGCTGCAAGCCGGCTGTCCCATTGTTATAACATTCTTCCCTTTTCTCCAGGAAGAGTATGAGCAACAAGCAAGGCCACATCTGGGGACTTGTTCCAATCCTACCTCTAACTACTCAGGCTATAAACTTTTATCAGCAAGTAGCACAGTAGGGCCCCACAGGGAGAGAACCTTTGCTGTTAGATCCCGGTGAGTCTTACCATATCCCTGAACGCCATGTCTCATCATATCATATAAGCATAGATCCCAGTAAGCCTTATCATATCCAGAAATCCATGTCTTTATCACAGCATCACATCCTGATTGCCAAAACCGGGCCTGAAGGGATGCTTAAAACCCATGGTGGATTGTCTGTCCTCAAGTAAAGAAGAAAGACAATTATATGATGCTGGTAACAATAGCATGCCAGTCTTATAGATGAGGAAATTAAAGCAGAAATGCAGATGATTTGCCCATGCTCACATAACTAATAAGTGGTGGTGCTTGCATTCAGCCTGGTATTCAGCTGGGATTCAGGAGTTTGGGTCTTGGGGTTATTCTGTTCAATTCCTTGCCCTTAAGAAGGCTAGTCCTTCAAATTTCCTTTGGTCTCCTAAAATCTGACTAATTCTGGTATAGCCAAGATTTAGGTGTTTGCTACATTAGACCCATCCACAGACACGTCTTATATGAGGATCCCAATATAGCATATTGAAGGTTTCCAAGGTGGAAACCTCTATAATAAGGCACTGCAGAAGTAGTGCCTGGCAAAAATTTGTGCTTCCTCTGCCTAGAAATGCCCTTCTGGCTTAGAATGCCTTGTTACTGGGAGTGGGAGGGAAGATGGGGAAGAGAAGAGGAAGTGGAAGGGGAGTTCTTCTGCCAAAGAGCACCACAGGAAGCATCTACTAAACTAATGCCATAACTTTTATACCACATCTCTCATCCTCTTGGCCACATTCTTACCCTGACTGCTCTGCACCCAGTTGAAATCAGAGAGCTCCTTGCTCCGTATCTCATGTGCTCCTCCTAGGAGTTTCTCTGTTGATGTAGTGCAGGAAGCCTTTCTGGCAATATGCAAATTTGGACCTGCAAAGGAGTTCAGTCTCCCTGGCGAAATGCTTGACAACAGATGATGGAAACCAGTGGGCAAACACCCAGCCTCCTGTACTGTGTTGGGAGGCAGAAGACCTGCAGCTAGATGAAAGCCAGTTGTCTACAGTGGTGAACAGCTCAATACCCCATTCTGCGGTTGGCTTTCTCTTCCCTGCTTATTCTCCCAGTCCCTTCACTCCTATTTTCTGAGATCATTTCCCAAAATAAACTACCTGCATACAAGTCCCCATTTTACGCTCTGCTTTTTGGGGGAACTAGATTATAGGCACAAGAGCTGAGAGGAGACAAGTAGACCAGCATAAGCCTATGATTCACAGAACTGCTAAACCAAAGGAAGGTCCCTCACTTGATCATTCCCTTTCCTTTCAAATTTACATTCTCTGGGACTCGTGACCTCAGTTGTCTTCTTATTCTCATGTATCCTTATTCTTTCCCTCTCTAATATAATAACATTATATAATATAATAATACAATTATAAATGAATTCATATTTCAACAGTCCTTCAAAATGTCCGTTGGCTCCTGAATTTCCCTGAACCTGCTATATTCCTCCTTAAGTCACAATCAAACTTAAGGAAACAATCTATACTCATTGTCCCCATTTCCTCAAATCTAAGTTCGCCATTTTCTTGCAATTTTTCACGTAAAAGATCATCTGAAAATCCAGGATGAGAACTCTACACTGCAATTGTTTAGGGAGCATCTGAGGATGGGAAACAATTGGGGATCAGAGCCTTGGATAAAACATAAATGCCCCAGATAATCAAGGCTATGTAGGAAAAACGTATCGAGCATCCGGGAAGAGATATTTCAGGAGAAAGAAAAACACTCAACTGTGGCTGCACTGTCAGTAACCTAGTTACCAATAACCTAGTAACCAGTCTTCCATAATAGAAATAGTCCCATAATTGTAGGGACAGGCAAAGCTGAAAGAGGAGAAAGACTTCATGGAAGTTTCATCTTGCCCACAGTTTCCGGACCCATGAGTTACAAATCTTCAACCGCTAACTAGATGACCAATCCTCCAACCTACCTGCTTATCCCAAATGCTCTAAGAAGAACAAGAGGGGCTATCTTCTCTCCCAGGACCCCAAATAAGAAGTCTGTAGCTCTTGATGCCCATTAGGAAGAGACTGATGTCTCCATTTATGAGAAAACTTTGAACTACAAGAGGTTTATAAATGACTCACATGTTTTACAGAGGGACTCAATCACATGAGAATTCTGGCCTCTCCTTCTAGGAAGAAAACTGCTGGAATTTCTCAACTTCCATCACTCTTGGTTTAACTCTCTAACATGGTTTCTCAAACCTCCAGCCCAGCTCTCTTGAGCCCCACACCCTCCTTGTCCTACCCTGCTCTCTGCTCCTTTGGAAACCTTCCTTCTCAGTCATCCAAGCTCCTCATCTGAGAGACTCAGACAGTCTTGGTCCTGCAATCCTAAATCCTCGCTCTGCACTCCGTTGAGCTGGGTTTCTTTCTGAGCTGCCAAAGAGCCTATTTTTTTGAGGGTTTCGATGAATCAAAGTTTCCTTTCTGCGAGTTTAATATTACTGTCACTTTCATAAGAGATCAATGGTGCGCTTTGGCTACAGTGCTGTTGGTGTGGTCCACATTCCCTACGGGGGGCAGGAATGCTTACTTAACCTAGGCGCAAGGAGTTTGAGATCAACTTAGGTGACTTCATTTGGTTTTAACTTCTCTTGGTAAAGCGGTAACTAGAATTGTGTCCTACCCTAACCATAAACTATCAGCTATCTCTGTGAATTACCTAAGTTTATATATGAGAAAGCTACTTTTAATTGTACAGCCTTCTCCAAAACATTGTCAGTAATTGCGTGTGCTAAAATAGATGAAGGAAAATAGTATGTCGTACACTGAGAAGTGAGATTAACTTAACATTTTCTACCTGAGATCCAAAGAAAGAGAAGAGATCATTTACAATGTCATTTATTGGGTTTTTGACTTTATATGCATGAGTTAATTTAATTCTCACAGTAGCAGAAAGTTAAGTAATGAATTTCTCTTTTAACAACTGAATTGACTGGAGATAAATATAGCGTTCAGGGAGTCACATAGCTAGAAAGTGACAGAACTAGCATTTGAATTCAGATCTGTCTCCAAAGTTGCAACTCCTAATCCCTGCACCTCCTTTCTGAACAGCTTGAGAGGGACACCGTCTGCACCCACACGCTCTAACGTTCTACCTCTCAAAGAACTCAGAACTCCTCACCCCAGCCACAGTCTCTGATCTGCCAACTTGTTCACTCACATCTTTCCTGTACATACAGGTTTGCCACCACGTGAGAACCCCCAATCCATTGTCCTCTCTGTCCATTTCATCATTTTTTTGTGTTCACTTTAATCCTTGGATGATTGCTTCAACTGAGTACTTGTCAAGGCTAAATATTCCTTGTCCCTTTGATCTTTCACCAAACCTGCTTATCAAATCTCTAATCTTACATGATTCCACCATCTGCATATTTCATGGCTGCAACTCAGCACAACACATGACAAGGCATGTGGCTCATGCTCCAAATACAAGGTCACAGAATACTTAATTTGCCCTCAGAAATACCAGGTAGTCCTACTATGTCTTGTGAGTCAGTTCCCTTTCCCTTGCTCTGTAAGTATTATTTCAAACCTTTTCCATGCCTTATGAATCTCATTCAATTTCAACTTTCCCCTCACTTTCAGCAGTTGGCTTTGACGCCTATTTGACAAATGAAATAGATATTTTTTAAATTTATTTTATTGAGGTCACATTGGTTTATAACATTATATAAATTTCAGGTGTACATCATTATATTTAGACCTCTGTATAGCCTGCATCGTGTTGACCACCAAAAGTCTAGTTTCCATCCATCACCATACACATGTGCCCCTTTACCGGTTTCGCCCTCTCCCATCCCCTTCCCCTCTGCTAACCACCAGTCTGTTCCACGTATCTATTGTTTGTTTATCTTCCACATGTGAGTGAAGTCATATGGTAATTGTCTTGAAGTCAATACTGTTGAAGAAAGATCTAACATCCTCACCATGAAGCATGCAAACATTCCTGAGCCTCACAAGTTTCTTACACCACTCTCCTTTAAAGGGGGAGGAGTTGTCTTTAATCCCAAGACTGTCCTTTACCACTAAAGTATGTTTGGGTCCTATTCCCTCCTGTCTCTCAGGAATTTTATCTTAGTGATTATAAATTATATTTATCATAAACTAATCCCTCTCTACTGATTCCACTTCCTTAGCATTTAAGCATGAAAAAAACCTGAAAAAAAACCTCTCCTAATCCCATTTTCTCTCCGTCTGTATCTCTTTTCTTTAACAAACTTGGAAGTAATCCCCATTTATTCACTCTTTCCTCTCATTCCACAAACTTCTCAACCCTCTCCAGTCTTGTTTCTATCCCCACCATTTAGTGGACCCTATTGCCGACACCACCGATGATCTTATTTTTTTTTAAATCCCCCTTTTCCCTCAGTCTTCATCTTTCTTGAAGCCTCAGCAGAATTTGATTACTTTCTCCCTATTTAGACCTTTTCTGTAGACTCTCAAGTGTTTTCCAGCTTCTATAGTCACCATCAGCTTTTTGTATGATACTTCACCATTTCGTGCTGGATTGTCTCACATCCCAGTCCTCTCCCTCTTCCCTTTTCATTCTGTACGCTCTGTCTTGCCAATCACATCCATCACCCTCACTTAAATCTCTACTTATTTCACATTACTCAGTCAACAAGGACATCTTCTCCACAGTGGCCACATAGGTAGGGACTGAGGGGGGACATGGAGCTAGAAACATTCAGAGGGACAGAGTTTTAAGGATTAGATAGGATAGATGGAGGGATACTAAAGGAATAGTGACTTCTGGGCACCCATCTGAGACTGGTTTTGTATAAATGTAAAGCTGATTTATATGGGAACAATAAAGAAATATTTTACCCAATTTTAAGATCATGATTGTGTTCTTCATGGTAAGGTAATGGATTGTACCAGATATCATACTAACATAAATGCAGAGTGTTTTACCCTTTCGTCCATTGTATTTGGGGACTGACAAAGGCTCATCCATGTGGCTACTTGTGTGCTCCAACACAGGGGTCCAAAGGGAACGGTGGGCACAGAATCATCTCTGTTTCAGCAATTATGCTAAGCCTTCACATCTTGACAGAAAAGTCCTTGATGTACCCATACTCCCATCTGCTTGGTGTCTGCAAGACTAAGATTCATTCTTTCATTATTACATGAACTCAATAGATCTTAGACAATGAATTTGCCTAAAATTGCCTAAAATTCTAAAGCCAAAAACCAACTACTGCTGAAAATGAGCTATTTTTAATCTGATGAAACTGTTTTCTTCTACTTAGGAACCCTTTTTTTTTTTTTTTTAGTAAAAGCACTTGGACAGATTTTCTGTTTTCCAAAGCTTTATTGAGGTGTAATTTACATGCAGTCTACTGAACACCTTTAAAGTGTACAGTTTGATGAGTTTTGACATTATATATACATCTGTGAATCCACCACTGTAATCAAGGTAATAAACATATCCATCACCCTCCAAAATTTCCTTTTCCTCCTCCTGTAATCCTACCCTCCAATCTCTCCTTCTGCCCCCCGTCCCAAGGCAACCACTGATTTGTCACTATAGTTTAGTTTTCATTTTCTAGAATTTTATATAAGGAGAATCATACAATATATACTCCTTTCTAAAAATTTGGCTTCTTTTACTCAGCATAATTACTTTGAGAATTATCCATGTTGTTATGTATCAGTAGTTCATTCTTTTTTTATTGCCAAGTAATATTCCTTTGTATGGATAAACCACAATTTATCTATTCACCTGGTTCTGGACATTTCCAGTTTTTGGCTGTGTTATGAACATTCACATTTATATTAGTGATTATAAATTATATTTATCATAAACTAATCCCTCTCTACTGATTCCACTTCCTTAGCATTTAAGTATGTTTAAATTATTACCATTCTGGGCATATACTTTGTCTGGGCATACACTTTTGTTTATCTTGGGTAAAAAGCATAAGATTGGAATCACTGGATCATGTAATGAGTATATGTTTGACTTTTTAGAAAACTGCCAAACTTTTCCAAGTGGTTGTACCATTTTATAAACCCACCAGCAGTGTATGAGAGTTTCAGTTCCTCCCCGTTCTTGCCAACACTTGGTGTGGGAAATCTTTTAAATTTTAGACATCCTATTTAGTGATATCTCATCATGGTTATACCTTATATTTCACTAATGGTTAAAGATGTTTAACATATTTTCATTTTGCCCATGTCCTTTATTGGGTGTTTGCTTTATTATTGAGTTTTAAGAGTTCTTTATATATTTTTCATAAAAGCCCTTTATTAGATAGGTAATTTGCAAATTTTCTCCCAGTCTGTGGCTTGTTTTTTCATTATTTTAACTGTGTCTTTCAAAGAGTAGAAATTTGATGAAGTCCAACTTATCAGATTTTTCTTTTTATGTGTATTGTTCTTTTGGTATAATATCTAAGAAGTTTTATAATTTTAGCTTTTATATTTAGTCCTATGTTCCCTTTTTAGTTAATTTTTGTGTACGGTGTAAAGTATGGATTGAAGTTCATATTTTGCATATGGATATCCAACTGACCTAACAGCATTTGTTGAAAAAGACTATCATTTCTTTACTGAATTGCCCTTACAAGTTTGTCAAAAATCACTTGTCACATACACATGGGTCTATTGCTTGACTCTCTGTTCTGTCCCTTTGATCTACTGTCTTAATGCCAATATCATACTAACTTTATTACTATAGCTTTGTAGTAAGTCTTGAAATCAGGTAGTGTTAGTTGTACAATTTTGTTCCTCTTTTTCAAAGTTGTTTTTGGTATTCTAGATCCTTTTCATACAAATTTAAGAATTAGCTAGTCAATTTCAACAACAAAAAAAGCCAGCTTGGATCTTGACTGGGATTGTTTTGAATCTATTACTTAATTTGGGGAGAATTGACATCTTAACAATACTGAGCCTTCTGACCCATGAACATGGTACATCCCTCCATTTATTTAGGTCTTCTTTAATTTCTGTCAGCAATATTGTATAGTTTTCAGTGTATAGACCTTACACATATTTTGGCAGATTTATCCCTAAGTATTCCATATTTTTAATGTAATTATAAATGGCATTGTTTTGTCAATTTCAATTTCTGATTGTTCATTGCTAGTATGTATAAATACAGTTGATTTCTTTATATTGATCTTGTAGCCTGAAACCTTGCTAAGCTTGATTATTAGTTCTAGTAACTTTCTTATAGATAGGATTTTCTACATAGACAATCATGTCATCTGTGAATAGAGTTTTATTTCTTCCTTTACTTTCCTTTAATAAAAAAATCTCCTGTTTTTAAAAATAGTTCTTCCCTATGGTAGGCAGAATTCTAAGAGTGACCCCAAATGAACTCACCCTTGTACGAACCTCTCCCCTTTGAGTGTAGGTGGAACCTATGACTATAATGAGATACTACTCCTGTGACTATATTATATGGTAAAATAGAGATTACCTGAGTGGGCCTAATATAACCACTTGAACCCTTTAAAGGCAGAAAGTTTTCTTCAGCTGGTGGAGGGAAGTAAGAGGGATCTAAAGCATGTGAAGGATTGCATACTCTGTTGCTAGCTTTGAGGATAGAGGGGCTACATGCAAGGACTAGAGAGTAGACTCTAGTAGATGAGAGTGACCCCTGGCCAATGGCCAGCAGGGAAATGAGGACCTCAGTTATACAACTTCAAGGGACTGAATTCTGGCAACAACCTGAATAAGCTTGCAAGTAGATTCTTCCCAGCACCACCAAATCAGAGCCCAGGCTGACTGATAGCTTGATTTTGGCATTATGAGAACCTTCGCAGAGAACCCAGTCATGCTATACTGCACTTTTGGCCTACAGTACTGTAATAAATGGGAATTGTTTTAAGCCACTAAGTTTGTGGTAATTTGTTACACAGCAATAAAAATTCTCTATTTGTATAAGGTAAAAAAGAAGCAAAAGTTTTTTGCTAAAAAGATGTTCAGGCTCAGGCTATACGTAAACAGAGTTACCAATTAAATTAATGCAGTGGATTTTTTTTTATTTGCTTGTGAAGTCTAACTTTAATGTCAGAATAAAAAAATCATATTCATATTTCATTTTTGATGGCTTTTATTTATGGTTTGTTAAGCAGAAACTTTCAACCCAGTTTCCAAGTCTTCATGCAACACCAAGGAGTAAAGTGCCCAACCATTCTGCTTTTTAGGACTAAGGGGTTTCCCAGGATATGGGACTTGCAGTGTAAAACCAGGAAAGTCCCAGGGTAACTAAAATGAGTTGGTCACTCTATCAAGGAATGGTCTTTCATCCAACCGAAACTTTGTTAAAAAATGTAAATATAAGTTTCAAACAATTCTGAACATATTGTTGTTACTGGTTGTTCGCACAACATCCCTGGTCTGTGATCTTGGACATAGAAGTGGACCTTGGACTTGAACATCAAATCTCAACTGTGGAACTCTATTTGTCTATAACACTGGACCTGACCTTAGACCTGGTCCTTGGTGATGGACCCAGACCTTGGACCTCTTACTTGGAGTTCAATCTCTAACCTCAGACTTTGACCTCATGTTAGGACCTCAGACTTAGACATCAGACCTACACCAGGACATGACCTTGAACCTGGAATGTTGATCTGGACCTGAATTCTAGACCTAGAATGGGGGACCTGGATCTTAGTCTGGAACCTTGGTTTGGAATTCAACTTGCCCTGGGCATTGAACTCAGACATGGAATTGCCTTGAGTAGGTGGGAGGAGATAGGATCTCCTGCACAAAAAGAAGGTGGCTTTAAAGAGGAGCTTGGAAGGTTTATCCATGGTTCATCCTAACAAGAAGGAAGCAGAGTAGTGAGCACAGATGCAGGTAGGTGCTCAGTGTGGTCGCGGGAGTATGAGGAGCTTCTCTTCTGGCTGTTTCCATTGTCTTCCTGAAAGCAGCAGCAAGGTCAACAGCTAGCTGGAGAGTGAGGAAGGAGGAAGAGGTGTTGGAGGTTTGAAAAGAGAGAATAATATATGAAAAAGTTACCTAGGAGAGTAGATGAGTGAATGGTCTAGGTTTAGAAGACAGGAGCGAGATGTAGAAGACTATGACTTAAAAGTAGGACTTGAAGAATTTAGAGATAAAGGTATTCTAAGTGATGTCACAGACCAGGGTATGGATGGTCTATTACTATTCACAAGGCAATGATACCTCTGTCTGGCACTTTGCTGGGCAAGAGTGATAAAAGCATGAAGAAATCAGTCTCCTCTGGAGTGGTAAGTATGCAAGCCACATTGGAGTGGGCTGCTAAGAAAATGGGGATGAGCCTGTCAGTGTAGACAACTGATGTGGGTTTGGCTGTGCGGAGATGAAGAAACAGAGGTAGCTGACGGGGGAAGATGGCTTAAAAGGATTTTGAAAGATGGGAGACACCAAAACATGTCTGAATTCAAAGGAGAAGGACTCAGTGGAGAAAGGTAACAGCGCATTAGAGACTAGATAACCAAAAGAGCAAGGAGATGGGATTCAGAGCACACATGGAAGGACTGGCTGGATGGGAAGCAGTTCTCTTCCTATGTTGTAACAGAAGGATATGAGAAGATGGGAGCATATGCAGATACCTTTATAGATTTAGATGTAAGAAGATCCTCTAAGACTCCTAGACATCTCACTCTAAACCCAAAGGTAGTACGACAGTATAAATGCTTCAGCCTGCTATCTTCCATACAAGGTAACCTCTTTGCCACTAGAGAGGCGCTGTTCTTGCCAAGGGCACAGTGACTTCCATGCTGCCACATCTAGGGAGTATGTTAAAGGCTTCACCATCCTGGACTTCTCAACAGCATTCAACATTGCTTCATTCTCCAGAAACACTCTTGTCTTGACTTTCCTGATCCACACACCTTTGTTTTTTTCCTTCATTTTCTGGCTATTTCTTCATCTCCTTTGTTGGATTGTGCAAATATTTGTTTTCATAAATTCTATATAAATTCAAAGCTCCCCACTACTCCCAGTGTGGTAGATTGTCTTGATAATGGTCTCCAAAGAGTCACACCTCTCAGTATCCATGGCCTTATGCAGTCCCTTCCCACATGGACTCTGGGCTTGGCCATGTGACTTGCTTTGGCCAATGGGATATTAGCAAATATGACACAAGCAGAAGCTTAATAAGCTTGTGAATAGGCACTGCTGTCTTGGAACCCTGAAACAACTGTGCTATGAAGAAGCTCAGGATGAAAGACCATGTTGGACTCACCTGCCGAATGCAGCCACATGAACAAGTCCAAGTGAGATCAGCAGAATCACCCAGCCAATTCACAGACACACAAAAATAAATCATTATTGTTTTAAGCCACTAAATTTTGAGGTGATTCATAATGCAGCAATAGATAACTGTCATCCTCACCTACATCAGAGACACGGCTACCTTTAGTGGCTTTGCGCAAATCAGAAAAAAAGTGAGTCATAAAAAATCTAGGGGCAGACACAGCTTTTTTTTTTTTTTTTAAAGATTGGCACCTGAGCTAACATCTGTTGCCAATCTTTTTTTTTCTCCCCAAAGCCCCCCCCAGTACACAGTTGTACATTCTAGTTGTAGGTCCTTCTGGTTTTGCTACATGGGACGCTGCCTCAGCATGGCTTGATGAATGGTGCCATGTCTGCGCCCAGGATCCAAACCCGTGAAACCCTGGGCCACCGAAATGGAGCACGCGAACTTAACCACTTGGCCACAGGGCGGGCCCCTAGACACACCTTTGTTCAAATAAAAGGTGCTCCTTCCTCCAGGATGCAGCCCTGTGCCAGGTGCACAGCATAGATTTAAACCCACACTCAGCTCCGTTGCTGGGTGCCTTTATGCATTACATAAGCTGCATACTCTGTGTGTGTGAACCTCCTGGGAGATTTCTACACAATTCTCTCTTCAGTTAGCATAAAACAGAAACTTAGCTTCAGGACAGGTTTAATTATTCCAGTTAAGGATAGAGAGAGAGCACCTAGGGTAGTGCTCCCAGCCTTGAGGATTCAGTAGAACACTGACTTTTATTGAAGAAGATAGGCCAAATGCTGCTTACACAGAGTCACTGCATTTTTCAGGGAAGCCAATTAGGGAAGCTCCACCTTGAAAAAGGATGAACAGTTCTCAGAAAAAAGAGGTGCCATCATTCCTCTGAACCACTCATGAACATTCAGAGAAGAGGTAGACAGCTGATTCTAGAGTGAGGAGCTAGGCCCTCAGGCAGGTGGCAGTGCCCAACAGAGATGGCACCATAAGCCCCAGGGCTCCCTGGTCCTAGGAGAATGCTCTGGACCAGAGGTCTCTGAGAAAAGGCTGGGTAATGCCAGCAGTCTTCACAGACTGACAGGCCTCTATCAGGCTGGTCCTAGGCCTCCTGTTCCGGGTGCATAGTGGATGCCCACCTCTGGACTGTAGCACACAAGGCCACAGCGCAGCTGGGGCTCCTCTTCCTCGTACCAGCGCTGTTCACTGAAGTCAGGGAAGAAGGCTGCAATCTCTCTACTGGCTGAAACCACAGAGTCTGTAAGGAGAAGTAAGAAAGAGAAGGGGTTCTCGGAGGTGCAGGATGGAGGCAAGAGACAGTAGTAATCAGGTTCAGAAACCTGAGCCTCTACTTCTCCTTGCTGCTCCTCAGTCCTGGGCCACATCTACTGAGAAGGCCACAAAGGGCCAGAAACACAATTGAGAAGAAAGTTCACTGGGGGGACCTGGCTCTGAACCCCACCATGTGGCCTACCCACCAACCCCAAACCATTCTCCCTTATTTGTGGCTGCGGACACTGGAGGTAAACTCACCAGAGCCATGGGTCGTGTTGCGGGTGTCGGTGAGGCCGAAACTCCCACGAATTGAATCCGGGGCTACGTGGCGTGCTCGAAACACTCTGGTGGGTCCCATCAGTGTCCTCCAGAACTGGATGGCATCCTTGCGGGCGAGGATGTAGGCTCGGATTGGCCCACTGTGAACAAAAGGAGCACATGTCAGGAATCTGGCTATCTGGTCTAGGAAGGCATGCTGTGAGCACCAATAAAAGCACGTGTACATCCTGAGTTTCCCTGCTTTCTGGCTAAGTACCAATGCTGCTTCAAATAGAAGGTGATAGAGGGCCACTGCTGATGTACAAGAAAGGCCACAGAGATCAGCAGAGTTGATAGGTGGCATTCAACAATAGTCTTCTACACCCACCGGACCAGTAACCAGCATGGGACAGGTAGCCCCCAGGTCAGTGTTGGCTCAGTCAGAGCCCTAAGTCCATGTTTCTTCAGCCACCTGACACTGATTACAACTTTAAAGACTGGAAATGAAATTAACAAATCTATGCACAGGGCAGGAGAGCTAGGTCCCAGTGGATAAAGATGCCGGAACCAAATTGCAAGTACCTGGCCATGAACTCCACCAGCCGCTGATAGAAAAAACGCCCTGCAAAGAGAGAGTACCTTCATCAAGACACTGGTGTCCAAGAAAACTTTTTGTACTTCTGCCTCCTTACTCGGAATAATAAACTGTTTTAGAGAAAAGAACAAGAACCTTGGAGTCTGACATACCTGAGTCTGAAACCAGGCTCTGCCACCTACAACTTGTGCACTTTCAGGTAAGTCATCACCTTCCCTGAGTCTCCTAATCTGTGTACTGAGGACATAACAATACCTACCTCACAGGGCTGTTGGGAGAATTAAATGAAATCATGAGCCTCAGGCCAACGTCTGACAGAGTAAACATTCACTGACAGCTAACTCTGATATTATCAGGACATAAAACTAAGTTTCTGGTTGTGACTATGAGGTGGAATCCTCCTAGAAAAACTATTTAAAAAAAGATTTATAATCATGAAAAGTTTGTGTACAAACCAAGACTTTAGAAGACTGGCTGAAATTTTACAGTTGGTAGGTCAGAGAGCCTGCCATGTGTGTCCAGGTAAAATCTCTCTTGCGCACCTCCTGGCATAGAGATGCCTCTCATTCAGAGGACTGTTGATCCTACCTTCATGTTCTTGGTAAAACTTCTGGCAATCTTCTTTTCTCCACAGAAGTTCTCTCATTCGTACAATAAGGAACTTGTTGCTCAGAATCTGCTGATGAACAGCCTGGATAAATACCACCCCAAAGACAAAAATCAGTCAAAGGGACCATTTGAGGCTGACCAAAAGAACCAGGAAGACCCATGAGAGTCCAGGACTTGAGGGTCTGTCCTGTTGGTGGGTCAGAAGAGAAAGAAGGTGGGGTGAGGTAAAGACCTGAGTCACATAACCAGAGCATGAGCCTTAGGTGGCGGAGGACAGGAAGTGCTATCCCTGCCCCTCCATTCCTACAGCCCCTTGAGCTTAAGCCCACAGGACCCACCACTCAGACCATCATAAAAGTCTCTTGATAGTGATCCTGCCTTGAGTGTCACTCTCTCCAAACCATCAGACTTGATAGATTAAAAACCCCGTAATTTATATGTCACATTCTGGTCAGAAGCTTTGAGTGGTTGCTATTATTCATGGAGTGAGGTACAACCATGTTGGCCCAGTGCTCAAGGCAGTACTTCCCTTGCTCTCCACCACTTCCAATTCTCCAGTCCCATCAACCCGGCCCACCTGCGGCCCTCAGACCCACCAGACACATTCCTGCCTCAGCATCTCCCTTCTGTGGGACACCCGCCCTCCTCCTGTGCACTAACTGAAGTCCACCCTTCCTCTGAGGTCTGGCCAAGTCCCAACACTCGCAGGCCACCACCCTGACTGCTCTGGTTTTCCCCTGCACCACAGTATTTTAACAGCGCTGCTCAGCTACTACTTATCAAACTACTGTCGGCAGAATCCAATAATGACCCTCACCCAGCCGCACCAACATTCTGCACCCGAATCTCCAGGACTGTGAACATGATGCAATATGATTATGTTACATTACCTGGCAAAACGGATTTTGCAGGTGTAATTAAGGTTACTATCAGTTGACTTTGCTTTAATCAAAAGGGAGATTATCCAGATGGGCCTAATTAATCACGTGAGCTCTTTAAAGGCAGAGTTTTATCTGGCTGGGGCTAAAGAAGTCAGAGAGATTGAAAGCATGAGAAGCATTCGACACACTGTTACTGTCTTGAAGATGGAGTGGGCCATGTGATGAGGAATGTGAGTGGTCTCTCAAAACTGAGGGTAGTCCTTGCCTGAAGGCCAGCAAGGATATGGGGAGCTCAGTCCTATAACCAGAGGAACCTTCCAACGACCTGAATGAGTTTGGAAGTGTCTTCTTCCCCAGACCCTCCAGATAAGGGCCCCATCAGCCGATACCTTGACTTTGGCCTTGTGAGACCCTAAGGAGGGAACCCAGCCAAGCTTACTGGACCTCTGAATTCTAGAATTGTAAGATAATACATGAGTATTGTGTTAAGCTGCTAAATTTGTGGTAATTTGCTATGCAGCAAACTAATATACCATACATTGTCTTAAGGTTTGGTTCTTCTAGTTATTATATTGGATCCTTTCTTATATTTTACACCTGCCCTAATTCTCCAATACATTTTTAGTCTCCTTAGCGTCAGAGTCCATGGCTCCTAGCTTTGCCTCCACAGCAGCTAGCACAGCACTGTGCTGTCAGTCTTCACAAGTGGCTCTATGGCATCTGAAACAGAAGCAATGCCCTGGACAGACAGCAGAGGCCTAGGATGCATTCTTACCTCCAGAATCACTGGGTGAGCAACTGCATCAGGCTTGATCAGGGCCAGAGTGAGCTGGAGAGCCTGAGGGCTTCGCAAGATAGAAGTCATCTTACTCCTGCCATCAAAGAACTGGATTAGGAACCCATCAGTGCTGCACTCCCCACCCTTCCTACTCTGGAGCCATGTAGCACTGCGTACCAACCGGTGCTCTCACTCCTACCACTCACAAGGCAGAACAGTTACATAGTAAGGCTGTATACCTTATTTGTATTTAACAGCCCATTTGGTCTCATGGGACTGAGGGAAGGCAGTGGTAGAGTGGGCGTTAAGTTGCCCTATGGTATACATAATCTGGTTTGTGGAACTGTAAGCCTACAAAGGAGTTCTCCACTCAGGAGAAATTCAAGTTTAAACACAACGTGTCTCTGCCAACATTCCCTTCCCTTCCTAACTTTCCTTTGTGTTTTACAGAGGGTTTACCATTTATATTCCTAAACAGCATGGCCAAAAGGGTAAAAGAACTGTTTCTACTCACAAGGCCCTCTATCCCACAGTGTTTTCCCATTAATTCTAGAATTAGAAGACTGGATAGACAAGAATTGGGATGTTGCTAAGATGCCCAAAAAAGTCTGCTGGATACAAACCATCTAAGCTTACAGATAGATCAGGATCTCCTCTGCCCCCCCAAAAAATACTTAACTGTCCTCAATGGCAAGGCTTGTAGACATGCAACTCCAAGGTCAAGGACTAGTTGTAACCATTTTGTATCTGAAGCAGCTGAAACAGTGCCTGGCACAACAGTGCTTGGTCAATTTTATTGACCAAATAAACCTATATAGTCTTTGTTTTGTTTTTGTTTTTGTTTGCTGAGGAAGATTTGCCCTGAGCTAACATCTGTGCCAATCTTCCTCTATTTTGTATGTGGGTTGCAACCACAGCATGGCTGACGAGTGGTGTAGGTCTGCACCCAGAATCGGAACCTGCAAACCCCAGCCACCCAAGTGGAGAACGTGAACTTAATCACTCGCCCATGAGGCTGGCGCCAAACCTGTACAGTCTGATTCCATTCATCATTCTATTTCTAGTGTCTAGTATAGTGTAAGAGCTCAATATATAATTGTGGAAATGATACAAAGAACAGAAAAGCATTTTATAAACTAGACAGAGTATCTGAGGTGTCTTTCAACTGTAAAATTCTATTTACATGTGAGAAATTGATCATTTCTGCAGGACTAAGTACTAGGCCTCAAAAGATTATCTGGTGGAACCCCTAAATTTGCCATCAAAAGCAGAGAAGGCTTCCATGAACATACACAGGGAGTGAGTATGGACAACACTCATTTCTCTTAGTCCAAAAGCAGCCTGACAATCACATTAAAGGCAGTGCTAGGGTCTGGCCCAAACCAAAAAAACTATGCCAAGGTCTCATCTACTTTTGTCCTTTCTACAGCTTTCAGCTTGATACGTCACTCAAACCACAAAACTAAGGCCAGTCTAACCAGTACAAGATCAGCCAACCTACTCTCCCTAGTATCCCAGGTGGTGAGGCATCCAAAAGTAAGTGGAATCTTCACCATACATCTAGGGAGAGACATCCTTGACACCTCCTCTCCCTCACCCTCCATATCACCAAGTTTTGCCAATTTTATGTAACCAATATATCTCAAACCCATACAATTCTCTCCCTCTCAACTGCCACCACCCCAGTCCAACATATCCTCCCTGAATTCTGCAACAGCTTCCTCAATGGTCTCCCAGTTTCTACTCTTGCCACCCTCTACAATCTGTTCTCCACACAGCAGCCAGAGTGAACTAAAAATGCAAATCTAATCATATCATTCCCCTCCTTAACCCTTTAAAGTGTACCCTGCTTTTATGATAAAACGGCAAATCCTTATTGTGCCTATTAGGCTTTGCATGATCTGATCCCTGTGTACCTCTCTAGCCTCATCTGGAACCCCACACTCCTTAACTTTCTTTTGCTCCAGCCTCATGGCCTTACAGCTCCAAGACTTCCAGGCCTAACAGCCTTTGCCTGAGAAGTTTACAGTCCAGAATTTACTTCCTCTGGTTACCTCCTACTCACCCACTAGGATTTAGCTGACTTTCCCTGTTATTTCTCATGGCTTCTTGCATGTTTTTCAGGTATGTCTTCCCCACCAGAACGTTAGCTCTATGAAAGCTGGGATCTGTTTTGCTCACCATCCTATCCTCAGTATTCTACGCAGAGTGCCTAGCACATAGCTAACTCTCAACAGTATTTGTTGAATGAATTAATGAACGAACCTGATCCAGCTATTCCAAGGCCAGGCTGCTAGGGGCTCTCCAGGAGAGGACCTGGTTCCTTTCCTAATGCCAGCTAAGTTCCGGCTGTCTTGGCTCTTGGTTTACAACAAACGTTGACAGGTTGAGCAGCAACTTGCTCAACTTAAAGGTCACTCCATCAGAGAATTAGAAAATCTAGAAGTTGCCTGGACATTTGCCCCCACACTAAGGCGCCACCTCCTCTGCTTCGAGGAGGGCGAAGGTCAAGCATCTAGTACTCCCAGGCGCGGCGGCGACCCGGCACCTCAACTCCGCCTCCGCCCCACCACATCTGAGGCCCCGCCCTCCACTCCCCCAGGCTCACAGCCTCAGCTGTTGACACCGCCCCCTCCCCCGCTGCCTCTCCATTTCTCCAGGACTGCAGCCGCGCGACCCCTGCTCATTGTACGGGGCCTAAGCCCACCCTAGATTCTGGGCTATTTGGAGCCCACATCCAGCTGGAGTTCGGCTACGGATTCACCTGGTCCTCGTGCCACTGTGCCCGACCACCAGGCAGCGTGATAGGCAGCCTGTGCGGCCGAAGCGGGGTCCTTCAGGCGGTGGGCCGGGCAGCCCTCCTTGGGTCCTTGCTGTGAGTCTGCGGGACTTGCTGGACGCAGAGAGAGGTGACGTGTGAATCGTGGGGCCCGTCACGGTGTCGGATTGGCCGAGGTTTGAGGCGGGGGCAGCCGGCAGCAGAAGGGCCGACCTGCCGGCGGCTCTTGTCTCTCTCCGGCATTTGCTTCGGACCGGATGAGAGGATGAAGCGGTTTCGGGCGGAAACTGCCCGTCCGAGCCCTGCTTGGGCGCCCTCAGGCGGGAGGGAGGGCCAGGCGGGCGTTCCGGCGCGGCCCTGCGCGGGGAGGCGGGGCGCCGAGAGGACGGGGTGGGCGTTTCAGGGTGGCAGCCTGGCAGTGGGCACTGCCCGCCCGCGGGGCCTCCGGAATGGACCTTGTCCGACTACATTCTCTCTTATATTCTTTGTCTAGGGTAGTGCCTGGCCGGTGCCCAGTATATGTCGGAGGTACGCGGTGGGCGAAGAACTTGTGTGAGCGGCCGTTGAAAGTCTCTTGACTTCTGAACGATATGTAGTCATGTAGGAGCAGAGCTAATATGGAGGTGATGAGGGAGGGTTCTTGGCTGGAGTGCAGGCGTACGTAGGGCACGAGGGAAACTTGAACATTTCGCTAAGGAATTTGCGGTGGGTTCTCCTGGAGTCTATTGAAGCAGTCCCGGGTGAGGAGATGAGAACGGAGGGTATTTTTAGTGTGCAGTCTAATGCATGGAGAGGGTGATGACAATGGGTATGGAGAGGGGGCAGTGTGGCAGCTTAAATAAGGGTGGTACAATTTTTTCTTGGAGGGAATCACCGAATTTGAGAAGAGTAAAAAGGGGTAGTTGTCATCAATTTAAATATTTATTATTATTTTTTAACTGATTCTAGTGCCTGTATATACAGGTGTTGCACTTCTGGAACGTTGGAAGGAGGGTCTGTGGTTCCGGCAGCTTGTTTCCACAGGTGTCTTTAAGAAAGTCCATTTCTCACCTGGTGGAGGCACATGTCCATTTCTGCCTTCACAGGATGAGAGTGAACTTACCATGTGCCACTGACCAGACATCTGGTTTTAGTCTTATTTTCCAAATGCACCATGTCAAGTTTTGTTTTCTACCTTTATCTTCGTTAATATACCTTTTCACTATAGGGACTTTGCTGATTTTTAGACCATGGTTATTAATTCACCTTTCTGTCCACTTCTCTGTATTACACACACACACACACTGCAGAAGGCTTTAGTTCCGTATTTTATAGTTGTTTTGACCATCCTCAGCAACAAGCCTATATAATGAAAGTAAGGGCAAATGTGCTTTTAGGGGAAGACCCAATAAGTAACAACCTTTTTCTGAACTTGGGCTCAGAACCAACAGAAATAGAGGAATGGCAGGCAGGTGGAGACCAAATGTCAGCTTAATTAATATTAATGGAGCTACTGGAGAATATAATTTAGTGTGAGAGCCAAAAGCACCTGCCTTCTAACTCTGTGCTACCCAGGTTCAATGCCAGGTCCCTTATAAATCTCACTTAAAACAACAGCAGCAACAAAAAAAATCTAAATAGTTAACACGACATATAAAATTATCATAGCATTGCCCAACACTCACAATATTTAGAAAGAAAGTCAATCCCCAGCCCCTAGCAGATACCAGGCAAGATTTTGTGCTAGAAACCAGTCAGAAGACTCCAATACTCAGTGATATTTGAGGGAAGGAGAATAGGCAGAAAAAGTCTTGATTCAGGTTTGCTGGGACTCCAGTAATTCTATACCAGTTATTCAGTCTCCAATTTGTGAGTCTAAACTCAATTGGGAGAATCACCGTTAAGAGGTTAGTTACGACCTATGTTCATTGTATCCTAAGGGGATCTACCTGTGTCTAATCTTGTCTCTGCATAGTGGTATTTAAGATGATGCTGGCTTCTTGCAGTGTTAATTTACAATATGGCAGCCCCAACAAGGTCTTCTTTAAGATAACTTTTTTCATCCAGCATGTTCATATTTCTTAATACCATTTTCTTTTGGGTCCTGTGTTTCTGGCACCCAAGGGCTGCATTGAGGGTGGCTCTAATGACAGCCTCCCAGCCCCCTGTGAGCAGTCCTCAGTGGCCACTGCCTTCTGCCCTGGAGGTGCTCAGGGCCAGGACACCTGCCTCCTGGAGGAGGGGGAGGAGGGTCCTGTACCCAACACGTTTCAGTTCGAAATCACTCTCGGCAGGTTTTTTAGCTGAAGCTGTTGTTCTTGCTTCTAAAGTTTGTTCCCCCAGAGACCCAGTGAGAATCAAGACCAGTGCCATATGTTCCTCAAGGTACTGCCCTCAGCTTCTGGATATATCAGGTGAGGAATAGCATTTCTTTCAGACACTTCTCTTTTGGCATTTTTCTCTCTACTTTTCCCCTACTCTTTCCTAGGAGGCTCATTGAGTTTCTAACATTTTATTATTGGAGAGAAGGAAGACCACAGAGACAACTCTTTGCCAGGCTACAGGAAGTAGGGAGGAAATGAGCCTGTGGGGTCGTGCCGTGGAGGTTTGTCTCTCAGTTGTTTTCCAAGATACCGACTTTCTCTTGAGAAAATCCTCCTTCCTTTGTTTCTGTTCCTGCACTACTCCTAATCTGATGGAGCAGGTTTCTAAAGCTCTGCTTTTCTTCCGGGACTTCTTGAACATGTGTGATTCCCCAAGACAGTGTTCCAGGCACAGGCTTTTCTCGTTACCTTCTTAACCTTTGTGGCTGTGGTAATTTCATTGAGTGTTTTTTCTACTTCAGTCTAAGAAGATGGCATATTTTATTTGTAATAAGCACTGTTTCTTTTTTGTTATAAATAAAACCTCCACCTTTTTACCATTGAAGCAGTGTTGTATATCTCAGAACTATGAAACCATGGGTAGAGTTACAAACAGACCAGCAGGCGGGGAGTGACCCTTAAACCATGTAGAAAAAAATGCATGAGTTCCTCCAGCTTTGTCCTTTGGCCTTAGGTCTAGCTCAGAACAACATAAGGGATGAAATTTGGACAGCCTTTCCATGCCAGCTGCTAGGCTAGGCCTAACAATTTAAAGTCAGAGCTTACACACTTGTGTTCCTGAGTATATGTGGAACTTAATTTCAGTTTAAAGCCCCTAGCCTGCAGAATTAGCTAAAAAACATAGTCAAGGACCAAATAATTGTTTTGCTCCTGATATCTAAAAGTCTTGTATAGGGAAACACTTCCCTACAGTCAAATCTGTGCCTCAGCAGGGCCTGGTCACTGATCCCTCTGCTGCTTAGGGTCTGCAGATGCCCCACAGGGAAGGCAAGTGTTAAGGCCAAGGCCAGTGTTGATATAGTTAAGGGTCAGATTGTAATTGGCTGAGCTCTAAGGCCCAGACCTTAGCCCTTCCATGCTAAAATCATAGTGCGTGCATAAGGACAGTGCCTTTGCTGAACCATGTGACCAGCATTTGGCTAAGGTACTTACTCATCCCTGCCTGTGTATAAAATCAGATTTATAAAAACACTTGCTTGTGAACAAAGTGGCCAACATTCAACATGGCCAACTTGAAAAGTGTTTGAAATGCTTCAAGTACTGGTCCTGTCGTAGCCTCAGCTTACTTGTGATCCCACATTCCTCACCTGGTCTCTCTTTTTTATGTTCTCTGCCAAATCATCAGATGCTAACATTCTTTTGAATAAAGCTCATCCCTCCACCCCTGCCAAAGGGCAGAGCCTACTCTTGTAAAACTTCCAACGCAGAGCAGCAGAACCTTTGGGCACCTGGTTCCCAAAATAAGGGAGACAAGAAGAGGCCGAGCTACACTTGCCTGGCTCTCTGTTCCTGAAGCTTCAGCCAAGAGGGGAGAGGTACAGCAAGAGGCCAGGAGTGTTTACGGGAAATCCTTTCTTGTGGACCCAGAGGATTAGGCCGAGAAGCATTTACTCTCTAATAATTAGAGTTGAAAATAACTCTTTGGTTTCAACTTGTGTGTTTGGGAATTGGTTAAGAAGTTGGCTTAAAGAAGAAAATGATTTCAGTTTGGGATGTGGTAACTGTGGAGTGGTGATAGGATATTCAAGCAGAACTAGTGTGTTGGATAAGCTTAGGTTGGGAGGTGTCAAAGTAGTGGTGGTCGGAAATGTCACTGAAGAGCTGGCCGTGGGAGAGAATGCAGAGAGAAAACAGAGAGGGCCAAAGACCAGTCCTTCCCTTGTCAAAGAATAATTTTAAAACTTTTACTTGTATACAAGAGAGAACAATAATTGATTGATTTAATCTAGCAAAAGTAGAAACAGGATTTATGTAAGAGAAAAACTAGAGATGGAAGAAGGAAAGACTGCAGATAGCTTGAAAACCGTGGCTTTTGTTTTGTATGGGTAAGCTGCTGATTAACTGGCAGCCAACAAGGAAGCCAGTTAGAGTATTCTGCCCTGGGACAACTGGATGGATTATTAATACAACTTCACTTGGTTATGAATTCTCCGGAAGACCTTAGGAGTTTAGTGAGGTGTATGTTCAGGCTGTCTCTGGATAAATAATGCCTATCAATATCCTTTGTAAGCACCTTCATCATAGATATGCCAGGTTTGTACTATTTCTCTTATCAGAATTTCTGAACTTCTCCCTTTTAATCAGGATCACCTCTAATCCACATTGGCTTTGAGGGCTTCAGTCTCCTTCCAAGGCAGTAACATGAGTTGAATGTTGTTTGGAGGCAGTGGCTGTGTAGCAATATTTGGACCCAGAGGATGGCAAAAAGAGCAAGGGAATCCCAGATACTATTAAAAGTATTTGGAACCCGTTTCATATCCGACTTACTCACTGGCCTGTTTAATCAGGAGAATAAGTCCCGAGGATTAGCTTAGTCAAGTTTAACTACTGAAGTGGCTTTCCTTCTCGATTGATTGATTGATTGTTTTACTTCTCCGTATCGTAAACCCTAGTATAAAAAATGTGCCAGCAATTGCACAGACCCCATTTTGGCAGGTCACTATCTAGTTGAAGACTGTCCTAGCCAATGAATTTATGGTAGTCTGTAAAGCCTCCAAGACTAGAAATGCCTTAGTTTGCTATTCGAATCATCATTCAGTTATGACTCACCTAGCCAGGGTAAAACGTTTTTGTACAAATCAGTGAAATCCAATATCTTTGATCCTTTTTGATAAGTAACTGTGTTGGTCTCTCAGTAAGATGAGAGTAACTGAGGGTGTTGTTTTAAATACTTGGAAAAGCTAGATAATAAATTTAGCAGTTGGAAATTGGCAGTGAAGCACAAAAAGAAAAAATTAAAGAGGAAAGAAAAGGAGGAAGAGACAAATAAAATATAATGGAGGAAGCTGTCTACAAATAGTATTATCTTCTTGACTGGTAAAATATCACAAGGAAACTGTCTGCTTCTACAAGTCATCTGCTCCTGGAGGCCCCTTAGTGAGCCTCAAAGTTAGATCATCAGTGGGACTGCATGTTTAAACTGGAAAGCTTATATTCGTGGTTATATGTCCAAGAGGTTAAGAATGGTATTTGTGATTAAGATGACCTGAAATAGTCCTTTCCAATGAAGTTCTAAGACTGACTGATTGTGCCTAAGTGTCCCCACCTTATCAAAGGAGAGATACTGATGTATCTAGGCATGTTTGTGTCCTCCTTTTTCTAAAAATGGTGCCAGTAGACTTGCTCAACACAGGGTTGCCACAAACCTTCAATTTGCAAAAACCGTGAAGCATGATGAAATGAGATATGCCTGTACATAAATATATGTGTGTGTGTGTATGTATGTCTTAAATTCCCCCTACTCATGTGTATATATAAGCACTTACAGCAATATTGTTTCTAAAAGACAGGATAAGATCTTATTCCATTAGATTTTAAGATACCTCCTAATCTTATTTATTAATTCCCTCTTCAGAGGCAGACAGGGAATATCAGTTTATTTGCTCAAATTTTTTGTATTTATAAAGTGGAAAATTTTATCAACTTTTGACCAAGTTAGAGGAGTTCAGTGTGACAAGAGCAGAATCTGTGGTAGAAACAAATGCTGTTATTTATCACAAAAGTTGATTACTTACTGTGCAGTCAGGTCCTTCTGAGTAGCCTTATGGTTATATTCTGAATTTGGCACAAAATGTGTACTGTCAGCAGGACTTCTGTGTCAGATTACATATCGCCAAGATGATGCGCAGCACAGTGCTCAGATTGCACCATGGGGGTGAGGGAGATTCATCGTTATATAAAACATGCTAGGAGTTTTATTTTTATGTTTATAGGTTTTCTATTTGATATCTCACCATATAGCTTCAGGATGATATTAATGTAGCTCTAGAATTAATTCACACTTAGCATATTTAAAATACAAAGTAACAAAACTAAAATTACTTGTTGGCATGCTGCTCAGTTTAACAGGTGAGTCCACTACATAAATAGTACCTTGAATAATCTGGTGAACAAATTTTATTTGCTTTTCAATAATTCCAACAGAGTGAGCCCAGGATAGGAGAATTATTTGAGAGTCAGTGATGTTTTTGTTTTAACGTCTTGACTCGTTAGGAGACGTAGTCCGCTGTGGGCCCTGAGCATCCCTGCACGTCTAAGTGTTCCAGACTGCAAGACTGATCCATTTCTGATACTGAGGAGTGTCTGTAGTGGATCATGTAGGCAACTAAGTAGGTCAAGGTGACCATGGCCTGACTACCAACTACCACATAACTGCTTGTTCCCCAGGGGAGGGAGCCTGGCTTATTTACTGCTTGCTACAGTGTTTGTTGCTTACTCAAAAGATCTGGGCCCTCGACCCTCGGTTCCTCTCTCATAATGGAATCTACTATGTGTGTAGCTGGTATCTGGTCCTCTGTGTTGCCCTGTGGGACTTGGGGCTCAAGGAACCAGAGCAAATAGCCTGACATTCTAGATAATTACTTTTGCTGAGAGTAATAAACTCTCTGATCTCTAATTCAGTTTTGTGATTTACATCAACATTTATGATAGTGTAAAATCTCAGACTCTTCACAATTCTTAACAATAGTTACCCTCAAAGTAGGTAGGGGGAAGATTAAAATAGACGAAAGGGCATGAATATTCACAAACTGAATGGATAATCCCCTAATTCAGAGATGTCATTTACTTTAGGGAACAGAAATCCTGATAGAAGTTTCTGTCTAGCTTTGAATCACCATCTCTGCTCACAACTGCAACAACTATTTTCCATTAAAAAAATAATAAAGTACACTTAAAATACCTTCACACGCACTTTTCAGATGAAGTATGTTTTTTCTTTTGCTGTAAACATGTCCAGAACTTTTGATCCCCTGAACTCAACTCCTGCCATTAGCCATTTGATTTTGCAGAAACTCAGGCATGATTCTTGGTTCCTTTCTTTGCCTCGTTCCCCTCAACAATCCCTTAGCTAACCTGTCAGTTTAATCTTCAACTGTATCCTAAATCTAGTCGCTTCTCACCATCTCCCAGCCCAGGCCAGCCTGATCTCTTCATGGGCTATCGGTTCCTAGCCTCTGGGTTTATTTTTCATACAACTATCAGACTGATCTTTTTAATGCATAGAGCAGGTCACATCACTGCCCTGCCTAGAGCACTGCCATGTTTTCCCTTCCAACTAAGAACAAAATCCAGACTCCTCACCATGGCCCTAAAAGCATGCACGACTTGGCCTTTGCTGACCTCCATGCCTTCTTCACAAACCACACTTCTCTCATTCCCGCCATTCCATCACCTTGTTCCCACGTCAAGGCCTCCAGAGGAGGTGCTCACCCTGCCTGAAAGCTCTTCTACCCAACATTTGCTTGGTTCACTCCTTAGCATTGTGTCACCTCCTCAGAGGCCTGGCTAAATTTCACTGTCTAAAGCAACACCCTCTCTCGTCATTCTCTTTCGCATTATCCTTCTCTATTTTTCTTCTGAATATTTGCACCTATTTTGTTGCTTTACCCCGCCCTTTCTTCTGTCCTTACTAATGAAGAGAGCAAAATCTGGCTAGCAACCCTTCAGCTCCATGATTTGCCTCCTCCCTGATGTGTGTATGAGGTCCGTATGTGTGGATATGTGTATGTATGTGTGACTAGAAATCTATTGAACACAATCAGTAAGAGTGCAGTGTGCCTTGGAGGAGAAAAGGTATTCCCCTGAGCGAAGTGAAGGAGACCCCAAGAGCCCGACTTGCAGATATGGGGAAGTTCCTGCAGGGAGAGGGAGATTGGCACATCCCTCCCCTCTTGATCCTTTGAATGTCAGGGCCCAGTGTTGCCATGGTGAAAAGGGGCATGCAGTGAAAGAGTTGGCATGAAATCTTGACATGTATCCCCTGGAGTTTGGGGCTAATGTGACCATAGAACCTGATGCCTTCTATCTGTTTAGAGAATCTGCCCACAGCAAGGAAAAAGTGAATTACCCTCACCGGGCCTCCCTAACCCTGACAAATCCCAACCCTAGTCCCTAACTGCTTACCCTGAATTATATTTCCTGACCCCTAACTCCATCAATGACAGTGATCTCTTTTGACTTGTAACCTAACCCCAGCTCTTTTGACTCTCACCCTGATTCATTTTCTTCTGAAGCTGACTTTGTAACTCTGACCCCTGATCCTTAATTCAAGTCCTAAATCTTGGGCCCTTGCCCCAGCCCTAACATCTAACCCCACCTAAGTCCCTAAACACCACCCAAATATCTGACCCTTAGCTTGGATCCTTTTGACCCCTAACCACCACTCTAACCTTAACTCCTCTGATACTAATTTCCAACCCTAACCCAAGCCCTAGTCCCTAAACTTAGAACTCTTTAAGCCTAGACCTGGTTTCTAGATCCTGAGCCTCTGACATTTATCCTCTAACTTACAAATCCTGCCCTAATCTGTAAATTGTAATCTCTGATCCTGGAACCCCAGACATTAATCATGACTCTACAGATGACAAGCCAGTACTTCACCTTACCCTGAGCCACAGACAAGAGTTGCAGCAACTCAAACTGTGCATAGGTCAAAGGACACAATGAAAATGCCAGCAAATTAATCCACCAGGCACTGAACATGAGACAATAGAACCCCTAGAAAGCCAGAAAACTACCCTAAGTACAGGATATGCTGGATAACAGCAAGCCTGAACAAAGCTCCTCCAAGTGTCAGAAGGTGAACAATGAAAGTCCTAATCATTGTGACCAGACCTCTATGTCCCAACACAGCAGCCTCAGTCAGCAAGTCATCCCAGCCCCATGATGGAAGAGAGCAGCCTTTAGTAAGTTGCAAAGCTGTCAGACAGAGATGGGTGGCTCAGTAAAGCCCCTTCCCTAGGACACAGCAAGAGAAACCTCAACAGTTTAACCACTATGACCCAGGAGATAGGAGCCACAGCCAGCATTGTCATCTCTCAGTCTTCCCAGCACAATCATCAGGACTCCAGGAGAAACCCAGAAAACCAGCTAATAATCCAGCTGAACAGAAGACAGGAAACCTATGTGAAGCCAGCTCCTTCCTCGAATTCCAGACCCTGATATAGATAGGATCCCAGAAGCCTGCAGCGTTCCAACATGAAACAAACTTCAAGAAGCAGGCACAGTCTTCCTCTCCCATGAGAATCCTATAGGAAGCCAGAAGAAAAAAGAAACCCATGATCTGATAAAGATGGAATCCCACAATCTACTCTCTCTCCCATTCTCAACTCCCTCCCCGTGGCCAGGGTGCCAAGACAATAGGAAACAAAGGAAAGTTAACAGTAGTAATAGAAAACATGTACTAAACACTTAGAACAGTACCAAGCAGGTGGTACTCTACCAATACATTTATGTGAATTGTGTATATACATTGTGCTTAGGTATAATTTTTTATTTGAAGGTTACTGCTGAAATCTTAAATATTTTAGAAGAGGAGAAAGGCTGAAAAATTAATGCTCTAAGCCTCCATCTCCCCAAGGCAACCACTAAAAAAATAAACATATAGTAAGAGAAATGACAAGGGAATTAAAATTGTAAACTCAAAAATAACACATAAGAAAAGGCAATGGAATGATAGAGCAGAAAAAAAAAACATAAGATGGAAAACAAATAGCAAAATGGCAGAGGAAAATCCTAGCTTAGCCATAATTACATAAATGGATGAAACACTACAATCCAAAACGGGTTGCAGAGTGGATAAAAACACGATCTGATTAGATGCTGTCTACAAAAAACACTTTGGATTCTAAGACAAATAGGTTGAAAGTAAAAGGATGAAAAAGATGCACCATGCAAACAGTAACCGAAAGAAACCTGGAGTGGCTATACGAAGATCAAACAAAATAAAACTTAAAACAGAAGTTGTTACTAGAGACAAAGAAGGATATTTTATAATGACCAAAGAGTCAGTCCATCAGAAGACATGTAAGTATAGACATTTATGCAACTAAAAACAGAGCCCAAGAGACATGAAGCAAAAACTGAGAAAATTATAGAGGGAAATAGACAATTCCACAGTAAGAGTTGGGAGATTTCAACATCCTGTTTCCAATAATGGCTAGAACAACTAGGCAGAAATCGAAAGTAGAACGGACGTGAAGAATTATACCTCTCCAGACACAGCAGACCTAACCAGATAGCCATAGAACGCTCTGTCCAACAACATCAGGAGACACGTATTTCTCAAGTGCACGTGAAATATTCTCCAGGACAGACCGTATCCTGGACCATTAACAACGTTCAATGAATTTAAAATGATTGAAATCATACCAAGTATGCTCTCTGACCACAATGGACTGAAATTAGAAATCAGTAGCAGAAGGAAACTTGGGATATTCATAAACAAGTAACAGGCACTCTTATACATTGTTGGTGGGGATGTAAACTGGCACAACCCTTCAGAGGGGAAATTTAGCAAATACCTAACAAAACCGTGTATATACTTTCCTTTTAAGCCGGTAATCCCACTCCTAGGAATCTGCTACTCTGAAGACAAACTTCTATGCAAAAATATATACACACAAGGTTATTCACAGCAGCATTGTTTGTTATTGCAAAATATTGAAAACAACCTAAATGCTCACACATGGGAGAATGGTTAAATACACTAAAGTACATCATGCAACGGAGAACTGTACAGCTGTAAAGGAGGATGAGAAAGGTCTCTGTGAACTGATATGGAGTGTTTTCCAGGGCCTACTGTAAGTGAAGAAAGCAAAATGCCAAAGAGTGTCTATAGTATGCTACCGTTCACGTAAGGAAGAAAGGGTGAAAGAAAATACTCCTGCATCTGCTCATTTGTGCAAAGGAAATATAGCAAGCGTAAACCAGAAACTAAAGAGATTGGCTACCTATAGGGAGTAGGTGGGGAAAAGGGGGAAAGAAATGAGGAATGGGAACAGGATGGTAGAGGTGAGGAGGGAGCAGCCCTTCTCTGAGCAACTTTTGGTACAACTCTCTTAAAACCACAGTAATGTTTCACATATACAAAAAATGAACAATTAAAACCAACCAGGATGTGGGAGTTGGGGGGGGGGGGGACCCAAAATGGAGTACAAACACTAACAAAGGCACCTACCTGTATCACAAATAAATAACAGAACCACCTAGGTAACTTTGGAGAACAGTATCCTGACGGGCTACTGTGAGGCTAAAGACAAAGAGAACCCTACATAAATGCTGCAATCCAGTTGGTGACTGTCTTTCTCACAGGGGTACATGTTAGCAATTCTGAAACTCTATGCTACAGTTGAGCAAACAAGTAGATACATTGTTGACAGTAAGAACTGGGTTTCTTGCTGTTGTAGAGAAATATTAAAGCAAGGAGAGAGGGAAGACTAAAATGAATATATATATATTATGATTTTTAGTATATATATACACATAGATACAGAAATATACACGCCTATACGTCTGCTTTAGTATAAACACGTATTTTCTAGCTCTGTCTTTTGAGAGGGCATATGTATTAGTCTGCTCAGGCTGTCATCACAAAATACCACAGACTGGGTGGTTTAAACAACAGAAATTTATTTATTTATTTACTTATTTATTTTTAAGATTGGCGTCTGAGCTAACCTCTGTTGCCAATCTTCCTCTTTTCTTCTTTTTCCTTCTTCTCCCCGAAGCCCGCCAGTATGTAGTTGTAGATTCTAGTTGTAACTCCCTCTGGTTGTGCTCTGTGGGACGCCGCCTCAGCATGGCCTGATGAGCGAGCGGTGCTAGGTCCATGCCCCGGATCCGAACCCGGGAAACCCCGGGCCACTGAGGTGGAGCACACAAACTTAACCACTCGGCCACCGGGCCGGCCCCAGAAATTTATTTTTCACAGTTCTGAAGGCTGGAAGTCTAAGATGAAGGTGTCAGCAGGGTTGGTTTCTGTCAGGCCTCTCTCCTTGGCTAGTAGATGGCTGCCTCCTCACTTCTTCTATGGACACCAGTCCTACTGAATTAGAGTTCCACCCTTATGAGCTTGTTTAACCTTAATTACTTCCTTAAAGGTCCTATGTCCAAATACAGGTACGCTGGCGATAAGGGCTTCAACATATGAATTTTAGAGGGACACAAGTCAGTCCATAACACGTGAAACAAACGTCCCAAGGCAAGTTGCAAAAGAAGAAATCACTTGTCCCGTACTGCTCTTTTGGATTGAATTATAATTCTCTAGGATGGGGCCTCTAGAGGGGTCATTGCCTAAGGTGGAGGAAGTGAAGACTGTGATCTATTTCTCTCAGAGTGGATAACTCTCTCTGACTCTCTTTGCAGCTCCAGTCACTCCCACGTCTGCTGCACATCTGCCCTTAAAATTTAATCCTCATCTCAAACTGTTACGTCCCCCAAGACTGGACATCTCCCTCAACAATCATCTCCTGAAATCCATGTTCCTATTGGGGAAGCGACCATTTTCTTCTCACTCACACTTGAAATTTCAATAGGAAATAACCTCTGACCTGTCTGTGAGCATCCTTCTTGAACTGCCATTTAGACGGCTTTCACTCTTTACAAGTTATGGATAATCTTATCTCCTCAACAAGACTATAAATTCCTTCATAGCTTAAATATGTTTATTACTCATGAGCATCCAGCAGAGGGCCTTACCAAGTGCTGAAAATCAGGAAATACTGATGAAATGAAAGGAAAATTTTTTTTAATTTTTATTGAGATTATGATAGTTTACAACCTTGTGAAATTTCAGTTGTACATTATTGTTTGTCAGTCATGTTGTAGGTGCACCACTTCACCCTTTGTGCCCACCCCCACCCCCCTTAAATTTTTAATATGAATTGATTAAGAATTACAAGAGTATTTTATCAATGAAGGAAATGTGTAAAAAAAAGACATTTCAAATCATCAAGAGTTCTTATGAAAAAATATGGTTTTTAGATTGGAGAAACATATGCATGTTGAAGCCCCAAAATAAACAGGAGCTAGAAAGAATTGGGTCTGGAGTATCAGTGGAAAGTTTATCTTTAGAGATGAAAATGGAAGGACAGGGAAGAAGATTGCTGTGAAGGGCAGAGGAAGACACTGCTACAGCTCCAGCAGAGGCAGAATTCCCTTGCTATTCGGATACTTGTGATCTTCCCAATGAACAGTTTGAAGTTTCCTCTCTGACCACCTGGGCTGTTGCTATCTTACCTATGATGGTTTTCTCCACCATAATCTTCCCCTCAACACTGCATGTAACGTTTTTTCTAAGCCATGCGTGATCTCCTTATTGGAACAAGGGAAGTAGTCCTGGATGGAAGGGAGAAAAGTTAGAGTCCAGTTTTAGGGAAAAACAAGTAACCATGCTGTGTCTGACTCAGAATTCAGACAGCATCATATGACAGTTGGGAAGAAGGAACATCCTAGAAGCTCTAGAGGAGACTACTGCTCAAAGAGTTGACCACCAACCACTTACATCATAATGATCTACGGAAGCCTGATAAGAATCCAGATCCCTGGACCTCACCTGAGAGAGTAGAGTTTTCACATACCCCTTGTTCAACTTCCCCCAGTGTTGACATCCTACATAACCTTAGTAAGATGATCAGAACTATGAAATTAACATTGGTAAATACTATAAACTAAAATAAAGACCTCTTTCAAACTTCACCAGTTTTTTCCACTAATGTCCTTTTTTTACTCTAAGATCCCATTCAGGATCCCACATTACAATTAGTTGTTATTTCTCCCTGATCTCCTCCAGTCTGCAACAGTTCCTCAATCTGCCTTGAGCTTGTCACCTTCTAAGAGTATTGAACATTTAGTTTTTGTTAATGTCTATTTTTGGAAAGAATATTTTCTACTTCCGTCCTTTTTTCCACATTCATTAATTGGAATTTTACTATAAAGCTGTTACTTTTCCTCCATCTACTTATTTGCTTATTTATTCATATCAGTATGGACTCATGTATATTTTATTCTATGTATTATAATCCAGGTATTTTCATTATTTACTTTGTTATTTAAATAATTACAGCTATGGCCATTAGGAGTTTCTTCAGTATGGCACCTTGTTTTTTGTCTCTGTCTTTTGTTCACCACTTTCTTACTTTCTGATTACATGAGAGAGTCAAGAGTCATCTTGTATTTCCCTGCTCCAGCCCTAGAATCAACCATTTCACCAAGGAGCCATGGTTCCTTTTACTAGAGAATGGTGTTTAGAAGCCAATATCTGGCTTCTAGGCATGCACATTACTACTGGGGTGTTGCTATGCATAGGCTGTTATGGACTTACCTTTGTCCCCCTAAAATTCATATGTTGAAGCCCTAATCCCCAGCGTACCTATATTTGGACATAGGACCTTTAAGGAAGTAATTAAGGTTAAACAAGCTCATAAGGGTGGAACTCTAATTCAGTAGAACTGGTGTCCTTATAAGAAGTGAGGAGGCAGCCATCTACTAGCCAAGGAGAGGGGCCTGACAGAAACCAATCCTGCTGACACCTTGGTCTTAGATTTCCAGCCTTCAGAACTATAAAAAATAAATTTCTGTTGTTTAAACCACCCAGTCTGTGGTATTTTGTGATGACAGCCTGAGCAGACTAATACACAGGCCCTCTCAAAAGACAGAGCTAGGGTCCGGCCCCATGACTGAGTGGTTAAGTTCGTGCACTCCACTTTAGCAGCCCAGGGTTTCGCTGGTTTGAATCCTGGGTGTGGACATGGCACTGCTCATCAAGCCATGCTGAGGCAGCGTCCCACATGCCACAACTAGAAGGACCCACAACTAAAATATACAACTATGTACCGGGGGGCTTTGGGAGAAAAAGGAAAAATAAAATCTTAAAAAAAAAAAAAGCTAGAACATACATGTGTGTGTACTAAAGCAGACGTACAGGCGTGTATATTTCTGTATCTATGTGTATATATATACTAAAAATCATAATATATATATATTCATTTTAGTCTTCCCTCTCTCCTTGCTTTAATATTTCTCTACAACAGCAAGAAACCCAGTTCTTACTGTCAACAATGTATCTACTTGTTTGCTCAACTGTAGCATAGAGTTTCAGAATTGCTAACATGTACCCCTGTGAGAAAGACAGTCACCAACTGGATTGCAGCATTTATGTAGGGTTCTCTTTGTCTTTAGCCTCACAGTAGCCCGTCAGGATACTGTTCTCCAAAGTTACCTAGGTGGTTCTGTTATTTATTTGTGATACAGGTAGGTGCCTTTGTTAGTGTTTGTACTCCATTTTGGGTCCCCCCCCCCCCAACTCCCACATCCTGGTTGGTTTTAATTGTTCATTTTTTGTATATGTGAAACATTACTGTGGTTTTAAGAGAGTTGTACCAAAAGTTGCTCAGAGAAGGGCTGCTCCCTCCTCACCTCTACCATCCTGTTCCCATTCCTCATTTCTTTCCCCCTTTTCCCCACCTACTCCCTATAGGTAGCCAATCTCTTTAGTTTCTGGTTTACGCTTGCTATATTTCCTTTGCACAAATGAGCAGATGCAGGAGTATTTTCTTTCACCCTTTCTTCCTTACGTGAACGGTAGCATACTATAGACACTCTTTGGCATTTTGCTTTCTTCACTTACAGTAGGCCCTGGAAAACACTCCATATCAGTTCACAGAGACCTTTCTCATCCTCCTTTACAGCTGTACAGTTCTCCGTTGCATGATGTACTTTAGTGTATTTAACCATTCTCCCATGTGTGAGCATTTAGGTTGTTTTCAATATTTTGCAATAACAAACAATGCTGCTGTGAATAACCTTGTGTGTATATATTTTTGCATAGAAGTTTGTCTTCAGAGTAGCAGATTCCTAGGAGTGGGATTACCGGCTTAAAAGGAAAGTATATACACGGTTTTGTTAGGTATTTGCTAAATTTCCCCTCTGAAGGGTTGTGCCAGTTTACATCCCCACCAACAATGTATAAGAGTGCCTGTTACTTGTTTATGAATATCCCAAGTTTCCTTCTGCTACTGATTTCTAATTTCAGTCCATTGTGGTCAGAGAGCATACTTGGTATGATTTCAATCATTTTAAATTCATTGAACGTTGTTAATGGTCCAGGATACGGTCTGTCCTGGAGAATATTTCACGTGCACTTGAGAAATACGTGTCTCCTGATGTTGTTGGACAGAGCGTTCTATGGCTATCTGGTTAGGTCTGCTGTGTCTGGAGAGGTATAATTCTTCACGTCCGTTCTACTTTCGATTTCTGCCTAGTTGTTCTAGCCATTATTGGAAACAGGATGTTGAAATCTCCCAACTCTTACTGTGGAATTGTCTATTTCCCTCTATAATTTTCTCAGTTTTTGCTTCATGTCTCTTGGGCTCTGTTTTTAGTTGCATAAATGTCTATACTTACATGTCTTCTGATGGACTGACTCTTTGGTCATTATAAAATATCCTTCTTTGTCTCTAGTAACAACTTCTGTTTTAAGTTTTATTTTGTTTGATCTTCGTATAGCCACTCCAGGTTTCTTTCGGTTACTGTTTGCATGGTGCATCTTTTTCATCCTTTTACTTTCAACCTATTTGTCTTAGAATCCAAAGTGTTTTTTGTAGACAGCATCTAATCAGATCGTGTTTTTATCCACTCTGCAACCCGTTTTGGATTGTAGTGTTTCATCCATTTATGTAATTATGGCTAAGCTAGGATTTTCCTCTGCCATTTTGCTATTTGTTTTCCATCTTATGTTTTTTTTTCTGCTCTATCATTCTATTGCCTTCTCTTATGTGTTTTTTTTTAAAGATTGTCACCTGAGCTAACAACTGTTCTCAATCTTCTTTTTCTTTTTCCTGCTTTTTCTCCCCAAACCCCCCCAGTACATAGTTGTATATTTTAGTTGTGGGTCCTTCCAGTTGTGGCGTTTGGGATGCCACCTCAACGTGGCCTGATGAGGGGTGCCATGTCCGCACCCAGGATCCGAACCAGTGAAGCCCTGGGCTGCCGAAGTGGAGCACATGAACTTAACTTCTCGGGCAGGGGGCCAGCCTCTCTTCTGTGTTATTTTTGACTTTACAATTTTAATTCCCTTGTCGTTTCTTTTACTATATGTTTGAGTTATTTTCTTAGTGGTTGCCCTGGGGATTACAATTAATATCTTAATCTATAACAATCTAGTTCTTGTTAAACCAACTTAATATCAATACTCTACAAAGCTTTGCTTCTGTATAGCTTCATCCACCTCCTCCTCTGTGATGTTATCTTCATACAAATTTCATCTTTGTGCACCATATGCCCATCAATACAGGTTTATAGTTAATGCTTATACAGTTATCTTTTTAATCAGATAGGAGAAAAAAATATTTTAAAACAAAGAATAATTTACACTGTCTTTTATGTTTTCCTATATAGTTACCTTTACCAGTTCTCTTTATTTCTTCATGTGGATTCGAGTGTCCTTTCATTTCAGCCTGAAGGACACACTTTAGTATTTCTTATAGGGTGACAAATTCTCAGTTTTTGTTTATCTTGGAATGTCTTAATTTCTCTTTCATTTTTGAAGGATAATTTTGATGGATATAGAATTACTGGTTGATAGTGTTTTTCTTTCAACATTTTGAATATGTCATCCCGCTGCCTTCTGGCCTCCATGATTTCTGATCAGAAATCAGCAGATAATCTTACTGAAGATGACTTGTGTTTGATGATTCACTTATCTCTTGCTGCTTTGAAGATTCTCTTTTTGTCTTTGGCTCTCAATTATGATGTGTATAGGTATGAATCCCTTCAAGTTTGTTCTATTTGGAGTTTACTGAACTTCTAAGAGGTGTAGATTAATGTTTTTCATCAAATTTTGGAAGTTTTCAACCATTATTTATTCAAATATTATTTCTGTCCCTTTCTATCTCTCTTCTTCTTGGACTGCCATTGTCTTTGTGTTGGTATGCATATGTCCCACAGGTTTCCGAGGCTCTGTTCCTTTTTTTTCATTATTTTTCTTTCTGTTCCTCAGACTGGACAATATCAGTTGACTTATCTTCAAGTTCAGTGATTCTTTCTTCTGCCTGTGCAACTCTAATTTGAGTGCCGCTAGTAAATCTGTCATTTCAGTTGTACTTTTCACGTCCAGAAGTTCTATTTTGTTCTTTTTTTAAAAAATAATTTTTATCTCTTTATTGATGTTCTCTATTTGTTCACATGTCATTCTCATGCTTTCCTTTGGTTATGTGGCCTAGTTTGCTTTGTCTCTTTGGATATATGTTAAATGGTTGATTTAAAGTCTTTGTCTAGTAAGTCCAACATCTGGGCTTTCTCAGCAACAATTTCTATTCAACAATTTTTTTTGGTATAGGGCTATTCTTTCTTATTTGTTTGCATGTCTCATAACTTTCTATTGAAACTAGATATTTAAAGTAATATAATATGTTAACTCTAGAAGTCGGATCTCTCTCCATGGTTCGTTGCTGCTGCTGTTTATGCTGTGTGCTGTTTGTGTTGTGTTTATTGTTGCTCTGCTGTTTCTTTGTTTACTGACTTTTATGAGCAAATTCTGTAAAGTCTGTGTTCTTTTTTGTGGGTACCACCAAAAACTCTTCCATTAGTTTAGAGGTCATCTAATGATTGGACGTAGCATTCTGCAGATACTTGGAAACAATAAATCTACCAGCCTTTGCTGAGGGACTCTGTGTGTTTTCAGCCATGACTCCAATGGTCAGGCAGGCAGTTTACAACCCTGCCATAGATTTAATTTCTTGTTATGCAGAGCCTCAATATCAGCCAATGTGAAAGCTTAGGGTCTTCTAAAGTCTCTTAGGCATGCACAGACCTGCTTCTGCCTGTGGCCTTCTAGAGTCCCAGGAATATGCCAGAGATTTTCAAAGCTCCCTTGGACATCCTATTCTTTGCTTTTTCTTTTATGTTTTTTGGTTAACTTCTTTTTTGCCCCAACTATTATCATTGCCTAAGGCTGTTGCAAATTTTTTTAAATGAGGCTCATTGTTTTCTGACAAATGCCCCAGGGGCAGAGTTGGGGACCTGTTCTCAGTGAAAGAGTTTTAGTCAGGTCAAAAAAGACAAACCTGAGGGGCTGGCCCCGTGGCCTGGCCGAGTGGTTAAGTTCGCGCACTCTGCTGCAGGCGGCCCAGTGTTTCGTTGGTTCGAGTCCTGGGCGCGGACATGGCGCTGCTCATCGGGCCATGCTGGGGCGGCATCCCACGTGCCACAGCTAGAAGGACCCACAACAAAGAATATACAACTATGTACCGGGGGGGTTTGGGGAGAAAAAGAAAAAAAATAAAATCTTTAAAAAAAAAAAAAAAAGACAAGCCTGCAGGGGCTGGCCCCATGGCCTAGTGGTTAAGTTTGGCATGCTCCACTTCAGCGGTCAGGGTTCAGTTCCTGGGTGCAGACCTATACCACTTGTCTGCAGCCATGCTATGGTGGCAACCCACATACAAAAAAATAGAGGAAGATTGGCACAGATGTTAGCTCAGGGCGAATCTTCCTCACCAAAATAAAAAAAGACAAGCCTGCAAATGAGGGTATATAGGGAACTGTCACACAGATCAAATAATGATAACTCTTTGGAAATGATCCCTTAGAGAAACTCCAAACAGGTTCTTCCCTCTTCAGTGGCTACTCGGGTGCTGATTCTCACCATGGTTGCAGGGCTATTGGTTTTTAAGGCAGAGTGAGTGAGGGGAATGGGAATAGGGCAAATTAAAAACAACACAAATCTTGCTCTTCTTACTAATATTCAGCCATTTTTCTTGAATAAATGCTCCTTGCACTTTTGCAAGGCTTTGGTTAATTTTCAGAATCTGAAAACATTGATTTTGACAGTTTTTGCCAGTGTTCTCATTGCTTTTATGGAGGACTGGGTTTTTGGAGGTCCTTCCTCTGCCATTCCTGCTGATGTCATTTTGATTGGGTTTAAAGTATATTCCATCTTTCCCTGGAATTGGAGGTTGAGGCAGGGGTTCCAGAACAGAAAAATTCTTTAAGAATAACTGAGAGCCTATTGTATGTTGGGTTCCTGTTCACAAGTGTACATCTAATGGTGAAATAAAGATAGGTAATGAACAATTAATAAACATAAATTTACAACCTTGTGAATGACTTGAAGAATATCAAATGGAGAGATGAGGTCTAGAGTGCTTTGGGAGGGGCTACTTTGGATGCAGTGGTCCAGGATGATGTGTTTGAAGAGGAGATCCTAGCTGAATGAATCATGAATAACCTCTCTTAAAAAGGCCTTCCCCTACAATCAACATAGTGAAAAGACAACCTATGGAAAGGGAAAAAAATATTTGCAAATCATATATCTGATAAGAGGTTATTATCTAAAATATATAAAGAACTCTACAAAGGGCCAGCCCTGGTGGCCTAGTGCTTAAGTTCAGTGCACTCCACTTCAGTGGCCTGGGTTCACTTCCCAGGTGTGGACCTACACCACTCTGTTAGCGGCCATGCTGTGCTGTTGGTCCACATACTAAAAAATAGAGGAAGACTGGCACAGATGTTAGCTCAGGGCAAATCTTCCTCAGGTAAAAAAAAAAAAACTCATACAACTCAATAGCAAAAATCACAAATAATCCAACTTAAAAATGGACAAAGGACCTGAATAGACATTTTTCCAAAGAAGATATACAAATGGCCAACAGGTACATGAAAAGATGTTCAACATCACTAATCACAAGGGAAATGCAAATCAAAAGCACAATGAGATATCACCTCATGCCTGTTAGAATGACTATCATCAAAAAGACAAGAGATAACAAATGCTGGTGAGGATGTGGAGAAAAGGGAACTCCTGTGCACTGTTGGCAGGAATGTAAATTGGCACAGCCACTATAGAAAAGAGTATGGAGGTTCCTCAAAAATTAAAAATAGAACTACCATATAATCCAGCAATTCTACTTCTGGGAATATATCCGAAGGAAACTAAAACACAATGTCGAAGAAATATCTGTACCCCCATGTTCATAGCAACATTAGTTACAATACCTGAGACATGGAAACAACCTAAGTGTCCATGGATAGATGAATGGATAAAGAAGTTGTGGAATATATGTACAATGGAATACTTTTCAGTCATAAAAAAGAAGGAAATCCTGCCTTTTGCAACAACATGGATGGACCTTGAGGGCATTACGCTAAATGAAATGTCAGACCAAGAAAGACAAATACTGTATGATTTCACTTATATGTGAGATCTAAAAAACAAACAAACAACCCCCTAATTCATAGAGAAAGAGACCAGATTTGTGGTTACTAGCCGTGGGAGAGGGGAGGAGTTGGATGAAGATTGTTAAAAGGTACAAAGTCCCAGTTAGAAGATAAATAAGCACTAGGGATGCAGTGATCACTATAGTTAACACGGCTGTGTGGTACATTATGAAGTTGTTAAGAGAATAGATCCTGAGTTCTCCTCACAAGGAAAAAAAGGTTTTTTCTTTTGATATCTATATGAGGTGATGGATGTTAACGTATTGTGGTAATTATTTCACAATATATGTAAGTTAAATCATTATGCTGTACACCTTAAAATTATACAGTGTTGTATGTCAATTATATCCCAATAAAACTGGAAGAAAAAGGCCTCCCCCAACACTCTGTCTGAACTTTGTGTTGATGTTTGGATATTTCCATTTAATTGGACGACTGTAATCAGAAGCATTTGATAAACAGAATGCTTCCGAAGTTTCAGGTAATGTTGGAACAGATTACAGTCCACTGACTTGAGTTAGTGGAGGTTTCTACTTTGCTCATTAGTTTCATCTCCTCTCTTCCCCTTAAACAATTTCACCATCATATTCAATCTCTGTCCACCTATTTTATTTCTGCAGATATTTTCTGGTCTCCATATCTGAGAGAAAGACATACTCACACTGGATGAACAGGGCCATCAAATCTAAAAAATTTTCTCTTTAGAATTGTAGGACCTCTGTGTTGCATGGGACCTCAAGAAGATAATTGAATCGAATGATTCCTAGTTCTGGTTTTGCATCAGAGTCCCTGAGTTTGGAAGACTTCTTATTATTAATGTGTGTTGCCTAGAGTTCATTTCAGAACTTCTGACAAGAATCTCATTCTATTCTTTTCATTCTTTTTATGTTGTTTCCTAAGAAGTGAGTAGAAATTGGAGCCAATGACTATAACTTTTATCATTAGATTGTGTTGAGTAAATATCCTAAGTCCAAGATCGTGTCATTAGTCTGCAACGTATAATTTTGGGAAAGTGAAAAAAGCATTAAAGCATGTTAAGAAAGAAACACATTTATTAACACCTGCCTGTATTTCTTCATTCTTTCTCAGTTTAATGTGTGCATGTGTATGTCTATGTTTACCTAGGACGATAGCCAAATGTTTTATATAAGGATCTATGCAGTTTGTTCTGATAGAATCCGCACCGTGGAGTTGTCTGAAACTCTAATCCTCAGTTTCTTTGCCTATAAAATGAGGCTGTACTTCTCAAGTTTTTGTGAAACTTAAATAAGTTAGTGCTTATAAAGTATTTAGAAACCTTACCGTGGCCAGGCACTACTCCAAGTATTGTCTTCAATAAGTTTTCTTTGAATAAAATTCTGAATCTCTTTTATGGTATGGATGAAATTTTCTCAAACCAGATCCTGATAAATTGAAAGCCATGTCACTCACATGATATAATCAGCTCAAAAATGACCAACGCCTTCAGGTTGTAAATATTGCTGCTCTTGAGGCAGCTATTCCCTGGTTTAGATTTCTGTGGTCATTTGCTCACAATCTGTATAAGAACAGAGGGAGCCCATAGTACAAGTCATGTCATTTTGGGATGAGAACATAGAACAGCTGATATTTTTTAAAGATTATTATTAACCAAGAGAAATCTTTGCCAGCCAGACTTTCTGCTGAGAATCATTTACTCAAGAAGCAAATCAATGAGTTTGATCCAAACTGTTGGTTTCCTCCAGCACCAGCATTCTCCTTTAAAGGGGATATTCTTGCAGAAGCAACAATTGTGTTTCACTTGATTATCTTGGAATTCAGCAAGTTCTATAATTCTTCACGGTAAGTTCAGGGGTTTTCCTGCAAGAGAAGTATCTGCTTAGAGAAATCAAATTTGGGAAAATTAAGAGAAAATTGACCACATTGGTAACTATACCCATAGTCCATCAGAAGGAATGCTAAACAATTATTCTACGAATTAAGGCAGACTAGAGACATTCTAATTTTATTGAAGAAGAAAAAGAGAGTGGAAGTGGGTAGAGGAGAGGAGATCTAAGGATTGGATGCCTATGTGAGTCTTAGGATCCCAGGAGAGCCATAGGGCATAAAAGGTGGAGGGTCGAGACAGTGGAGTTGACGTGAAGCAGAGTCTGGTCAGAGGCACATGGCGCGCTATGGAAGGCATAGAAAGTGGTTTTAAAGAACAGTGTCTGGAGGCTGACTCACCAGGTTCAAGACTCAGCCCTGCCAGTTCCTAGCTCTGTGGCCATGGGCAAGTCATGCCCCTCTCTGGGCCTCTGCACTTTGAATATGAAATGTAGCTAATAACAACACCTTCCTCATGGTGGGGGCTGTGAGGAACACAGGAGAGGAGATGTAGGCAAAGCATGTGACACAGCACAAGGCACATTCTTGGCAATAAATCAGTGATAATTGGTAGTCCTCCAGTTATGGATATTGTTGTTTTCTCTGTGGTCTTGTCAAAAACAGTTTCTATTCTGCTTTGGCAAAGGGCTGTGGGGAGGGGCCACTATTCGTTCATTCACGCATTCATTCATTTGTTCATTCATTCCCTTTCTCTTCACACCACAGCCAGCCATTTTAATTTCATTGTATATCTTTTTGTTTGTATGTGTTTTTGCAAATATGTATTGTGTTTGTTTATTTTGTGTTTACAAGTGGTATTGTGTTACTTGTATTTTTCTGTCCCTTGCTTTTTCTCTCAGTTCGGTGTTTTGAGATCTACCCATATTGCTAATTGTATATCTGGTTTATTCTGAAAGCTGCATGGAACTCCATGAAGAGAGCTTCCACAGTTTACCTATTGATTTCTTGACTAGTCTCACCCAAGCTGACCCCACACCTGCCACCTGTGCACCATGAATAACACTGCAATAAACATCTATGTCACTTTACAAAGCTATGAGAGAATTTCTTTGTGATTTCCGAGGTTTGGAAATGCTGGTCCATGAGATTTGTGTATATTTAACTTCTTACTTTGCCTACAAAGTGGTAGATTGCTACTCAGAATAGCTGTCACAGTCTTTGCTGTCACCACAGATTATGAGAGTACAGATGTCTCCACCTCATCACCAGCACTGGACATTACCCAGCCTTCTGATTTTTGCTACTGTAACAGGTGCAAATTGGTATCTCATTGTTTCAGTTTGAATTTGTCTGATTATTTATGAGCTTTTGAACATCCTTATGCTAATTAATCTTTTATCTTTCTCCTATAAAACCATAGCTACTGCATATTTTTCTGTTGTTTTGCTGTATATTTTCTTGTTGCTTATTTGCTTTTACATTCTGCATATTAGCTTATTGTTGTTTCTAGGAATGGCAAATATCTCCTGCAGTTCTGTCAGCTTTCTACCTACTTACCCGTGGTGTCCTTCATTTATCAGAGATCTTCAATCTAATTGGAATATTGATTGGGAATGAAATGAATTTTCAGAATAGTTTAGGGAAAACTAGCATAGTCATAAAACTTCAGTTATAATCTAGGAGCATGGACTGTCTCTCCACGTATTCATATCATCTTAAATATCCTTTGAGGTTTAAAGTTTTCTCTTTGGAAGTCTTGATTATGCTTATTCTTAGGTTAATTTCCAGATACTTCATAGTTTTTGTTTCTATTTTGAGTGATATATTATTTTGTATTTTATTTTACAATTGGGTGTTACTGCTGTGAAGAAGTATTATTGATTTTGTAGGTTGATCATGCATCTAGCAGAATTTCAGAACCATGAATAAGATTAATAGTTTGTGATTCAGTCTACCCCTGGATTGATGATTATAGTATTGTTGTTTTTGTCTTAGGCAGATTAAAGTGCCATCTAGTAAACAGACAAAATTGGAAAGGCAAGAATAAAATAAAAAGTTCGTTGTCTGCTCATGTGGTGGTCCCTGGGGCAGGTGTTTTGTATTGGAGGGCAGCTGTCCTCCAACTAGTGGTTCAGGGACAGGCTTTGTGATGGTGAATTTTATGTGTCAACTTGGCTGGGCCATGGTGCCCAGATATTTGGTCAAATATTATTCTGAATATTTCTGTGAGGGTGTTTTTGGATGAGATTAATATTTAAATCAGCGGACTTTGAGTAAAGTAGATTGTCCTCCATAATGTGGGTGGGCCTCATCCAATCGGTTGAAGGCATGACTAGAGCAAAAGACTGATCTCCTCGAACAAAAAGAAATTCTGCCAGCAGATGGCCTTCAGACACCGTCCTATGGATATCCTTAAGTTTAAAAGCCTCTCTTTGTAGTTACAAGTTTGAAATAGACATAAGACCAGAGGTTTATTGTACAAGGGCTGTGGTCCAGATATAAAAAGAAGGGATTCAGCAGGATTTTCTGTGAATTAGCCCAGGTGAAAAGAATCTGACAGAGGTAGAGATCATGTGAAGTCTCTTTCCAGTTACCCCAAATCATGAAAGTGCCTAAAAGACTTTATGATTTCTCTGTAGTGGAACTAGAGAACATTTAGGTTACAGACCTTCCCTAGGTTAATATGTACACTGGTCTGTAAACAGATGATCCTTGTGAACTTGTCATTGAAACTGTATCAGAAGAGATTGTCGTAAAATTATCACAAAATTATGTAATTGTGTATTTACGTGCTTTGCCTTCCACCTCCTTTCTTTTCTCTTCCAAGATAATTTATCCCAGTCCCATTTCCATGCCTCATACTGCTATGATGATCTCCATGGCATCAACTGAGTTCTTGCTTTGGCCCTATGACTCTGAAGTCAAAGATACAATATCTAGACCAGGACAAAGCAAAGCCTGGTCTGCTCACTCTCAGAATAACCTTTCACGTTCCAATGAATCTCTTTTGTCAATATCCCAGAAATTGGGTATGGCAGGGAAGAGAAAGGGTGGAATAGATGTTCTTTACAATTGAATTATCAGGCCAAAATAAATTTCTTTCCCTAGAAAATGTTATTTTTGAGATGGCTGGAAAAATTTTAACAAGAAGTATGTATTAGAAGATGACAAGGAACTGATTAGGTATAATAACAACATCATGGATGTGTAAGGAAGTGTCCATACTTCTTAAAAATGCACTCTGAGGTAAGTAGGAGTGAAATGACATGATGTCTGAGACTCGTGATAATGTACTTCAGCAAAGAAAAAAGAAATAAAAGAATAGAGAAAGAAAATGTGATACTTTGTACTTTGTTGAATCTATATGATAGGCATATGAAGTTCATTATATTATTGTCTCTAATCTTATGTATATTTGAAATTTTTCATAATAAAGTATTTAAAACCCTCTACAACAGTGAACTCTTTACTATATCTAGTTTAATCCTTAAAATGAAAAATAAAAATGACCTTACTTACACATGGTCCATCATACAGTTTAGTTGTGTTAAGCCCTTCATATCTGAAAGAAATTAAATTTTGAAATGATTATTTTTACTCTATGGTATATCATAAATTACAACTAAAGTTTACTGATAATCTTTAGCTAAGTTTAGAAGGAAACATTCTGCTAATAGTGAATTCTGATTTAACAAATATTTTAAATATCTACTATATAGATCTTTATTTGTCAAAGAAATTGAATGTATAAAACATACTCAGCCTTAAATCAAATATAGAAAATTCTTAATAATCTTGAATAAGTATAAATACAAAGTATTAGAAAATATGCAGTAAAGTTAAAGTATGCATTTGATGAAAGTTAAGGCATTACTACTGACCTTACAGAAATAAAAATTATTATAAAGGCATACTATGACAATTGCGTGTCAATGAATTAGATAATCTAGATGAAATGGACAAATTCTGAGAAAGACAAATTACCTAAACTGACTCAAGAAGAAATAGAAAATCTCAACAGAGCTATATCAAATAAAAAGACTGAATCAGCAATAAAAAACCTCCTAACAAAGAGAAGTTTGGGACCAGATGGCTTTATTAGTGGATTCTACTGAACATTTGAAGAAGATTTAATAGCAGTCCTTTTCAAACCCTTCCAAATAATAGAAGAGGAAGAAACACTTCCCAAACATTCTGTGAAGCCAGAATTACCATGATAACAGAAACAGACAAAAAAAATCACAAAAAAAACCCACTATAGAACAATATCCCTTATGGACATAGATGCAAAAATTTTCAACTAGATACTAGCAAACTGAATCCAACAGCATATTAAAAGGATTACACGCCATGACCAAGTGTGATTTATCCCAAGAATACAGGATGGTCTAACCTAAAAGTATAGACCAAAGTAATAGCATCATATTAATAGAATGAAGGGTAAAAAGCACATGTTCATCTCAATTGACGTAAAAAAGAAACCCCACAATATTCTACAAAATCCACCACCCTTACGAGAAAAAAGCAGAGAAAGGTGCAAAAATGTGGAGACTAAACAACACACTTCTGAACAAACAATGGATTATTGAAGAAATTAAAGAAGAAATCACATATTATCTGGAGACAAATGAAAATGAGAACATGACATACCAAATCATTTGGGATGCAGCAAAAGCAGTCCTAAGAGGGAAATTCATCGCAATACAGGCTCACCTCACTAAACAAGAAAAAGCTCACATAAGCAACCTCAAACGACACCTAACAGAACTAGAAAATGAAGAACAAACAAAGCCCAGAGTCAGTAGAAGGAGGGAAATAATTAAAATAAGAGCAGAAATAAACGATATTGAAACAAAATAGACAGTAGAAAGGATCAATGAAACAAAGAGTTGGTTCTTTGAAAAAATTAACAAAATTGACAAACCTTTAGCCAGACTCACCAAGAAAAGAAGAGAGAAATCTCAAATAAATAAAATTAGGAATGAGAGAGGAGAAATCACACCAGATACCAATGAAATACAAGGGATCATAAGAGAATACTATGAAAAACTATATGCCAACAAATTGAACAACCTGGAAGAAATGGACAACTTCCTAGACTCCTACAACCTCCCCAAACTGAATCAGGAAGAAATGGAGAATCTGAATAGACCAATCACAAGTAAGGAAATAGAAACGGTAATCAAAAACCTCCCCAAAAATAAGAGTCCAGGACCAGATGGCTTCTCTGGAGAATTCTACCAAACATTCAAAGAAGACTTAATACCTATTCTTCTCAAACTATTCCAGAAAATTGAGGAAGATGGAGTACTCCCTAACACATTCTATGAAGCCAACATCACTCTGATCCCCAAACCTGACAAGGACAACACAAAGAAGGAGAACTACAGGCCGATATCACTGATGAACATAGATGCAAAAATCCTCAACAAAATTCTGGCAAACCGAATACAGCAATACATCAAAAAGATTATACACCATGATCAAGTGGGATTTATACCAGGGACACAGGGATGGTTCAACATCCGCAAGTCAATCAACGTGATACACTACATCAACAAAATGAAAACAAAAACCACATGATCATCTCAATAGATGCAGAGAAAGCATTCGACAAGATCCAACACCCATTTATGATAAAAACCCTCAATAAAATGGGTATAGAAGGAAAGTACCTTAACATAATAAAGGCCATATATGACAAACCCACAGCCAACATCATACTCAATGGACAAAAACTGAAAGCCATCCCTCTGAGGACAGGAACAAGACAAGGGTGCCCACTTTCACCACTCCTATTCAACATAGTACTGGAGGTGTTGGCCAGAGCAATTCGGCAGGAAAAAGAAATAAAAGGAATCCAAATAGGTAATGAAGAAGTAAAACTCTCGCTGTTTGCAGACATGATCTTATATATAGAAAACCCCAAAGAATCCATAGAAAAACTATTAGAAATAATCAACAACTACAGCAAAGTAGCAGGGTATAAAATCAACATAAATAAATCAGTAGCATTTCTATACACTAACAGTGAACTAACAGAAAAAGAACGCAAGAACTCAATCCCATTCACAATCACAACGAAAAGAATAAAATACCTTGGGATAAACTTAACCAAGGAAGTGAAGGATCTATACAATGAAAACTACAAGACTTTCTTGAAAGAAATTGACGACGACATAAAGAGATGGAAAGACATTCCATGCACATGGATTGGAAGAATAAACATAGTTAAAATGTCCATACTACCTAAAGCAATCTACAGATTCAATGCTATCCCAATCAGAATCCCAAGAACATTCTTCACAGAAATTGAACAAAGAATCCTAAAATTCATATGGGGCAACAAAAGACCGCGAATTGCTAAAGCAATCCTGAGCAAGAAAAATAAAGCTGGCGGAATCACAATCTCCGATCTCAAAACATACTACAAAGCTACAGTGATCAAAACAGTATGGTACTGGTACAAAAACAGGTCCGCAGATCAATGGAACAGAATTGAAAGCCCAGAAATAAAACCACATATCTATGGACAGCTAATCTTTGACAAAGGAGCAGAGGGCCTACAATGGAGAAAAGAAAGTCTCTTCAACAAATGGTGCTGGGAAAACTGTAAAGCCACATGCAAAAGATTGAAAATTGACCATTCTTGTTCACCACACACCAAAATAAACTCAAAATGGATCAAAGACCTAAAGATTAGGCCGGAAACAATAAGTCTTCTAGAAGAGATTATAGGCAGTACTCTCTTTGACATCAGTTTCAAAAGAATCTTTTCGGACACTATAACTCCTCAGTTGAGGGAAACAATAGAAAGAATAAACAAATGGGATTTCATCAGACTAAAGAGCTTCTTCAAGGCAAGGGAAAACAGGATTGAAACAAAAAAACAGCTCACTAATTGGGAAAAAATATTTACAAGCCACTTATCCGACAAAGGGTTAATCTCCATAATATACAAAGAACTCACACGGCTTAACAACAAAAAAACAAACAACCCGATCAAAAAATGGGCAGAGGACATGAACAGACATTTCTCAAAAGAAGATATAAATATGGCCAATAGACACATGAAAAGATGTTCATCATCGCTAATCATCAGGGAAATGCAAATCAAAACTACACTAAGATATCACCTTACACCCGTTAGATTGGCAAAAACATCCAAAACCAAGAGCGACAAATGTTGGAGAGGTTGTGGAGAAAAAGGAACCCTCATACACTGTTGGTGGGAATGCAAACTGGTACAGCCACTATGGAAGACAGTATGGAGATTTCTCAAAAAGTTAAAAATAGAAATACCCTATGACCCAGCCATCCCATTACTGGGTATCTATCCTAAGAACCTGAAATCAGAAATCCCAAGAGTCCCTTGCACCCCTATGTTCATCACAGCATTATTTACAATAGCCAAGACGTGGAACCAACCTACGTGCCCAGAAACTGATGATTGGATAAAGAAGATATGGTATATATACACAATGGAATACTACTCAGCCATAAAAAAGGACAAAATTGGCCCATTCACAGCAACGTGGATGGACCTCGAGGGTATTATGTTAAGCGAAATAAGCCAGTCAGAGAAAGATGAACTCTATATGACTCCACTCATAGGTGGAAGTTAACATATTGACAAGGAGATCTGATCGATGGTTACCAGGGAAAAGGGGGGGTGGGGGGAGGGCACAAAGGGGGAAGAGGTGTACCCACAACATGACTAACAATAACGTACAACTGAAATCTCACAAGGTTGTAATCTATCATAACATTAATTAAAAAAAAAATCCACCATCCTTTCATAACAAGAACACTCAGAAAAATAGGAATAGAAAGGAACTTCCTCAACATGACAAAAATATTTATGAAGAACCCACAACTAATATCACACTTAATGGTGAAAGACTGAAAGATTTCTTTCTAAGGTCAGGAACAAGAATGACGACTTTCACCACTGATATTCAATATTCTACTGAAAGTTCTAGCCAGAGCATTAGGCAAGAAAAAGAAATTAAAGGCATCCAAAATTTTATTTGTCAATTATACCCCAATAAAGCTGAAAAAAAAGTATCCCAATTGGAAGGGAAGAAGTAAAACTCTCTCTCTTTCAAGATGACATGATTCTATATATATAGAAAATCCCAAATAATTCATATAAAAACTACTAAAGCTAATAAACAGATTCAGCAACGTTTCAGGGTACAAGATCAACACATGAAAATCAGTTGTGTTTCTATACACCAGCAATGAACAATCTGAAAGTAAAATTAATAAAACAATTTGGGGCCAGCCCGATTGCTCAGTGGTTAAGTTCGCGTGCTCTGCTTCGGTGGCCCAGGGTTTCACCAGTTCAGATCCCGGGTGCAGGCCTAGCATCACTCATCAAGCCATGCTGAGTTGGCATCCCACATAGCAGAGCTAGAAGGACCTACAACTAGAATATACGACTATGTACTGGGGGTTTTGGGGAGAAGAAGGGGGAAAAAAAGGAAGACTGACAACAGATGTTAGCTGAGGGCCAATCTTTTTTAAAAAAATTCCATTTACAATAGCACCCAAAAAAATAAAATACCTCAGAATAAATTTAACCCAGGAGGTGAAAGACTTATACAGTACACTAAAAAATACAAACCATTGCTGAAGGAAATTACAGAAGACCTAAATAAGTGGAAAGTTCTCCTATGTTCATGAGTTGGAAGAATTAGTATTGCTAAAATGTATATACTACCTAAACCAATCTGCAGATCTGATGTAATCTCTATGAAAATCCCATTGGCATTTTTTCTGCAGAAATGGAAAAGCCTATCTTCAAATTCATATGGAATTAAAAGGCCCTGAGTTGCCAAAACCATTTTGAAAAGAAAAAAGTAGAAGGACCCAAAATCCCTGATTTCAAAAACTTACTGCAAAAATAAAATAATTGATGTGGTACTGGCATTAGGATAGACATAGAGAACAATGGAATAGAACCAAGAATCCAGAAATAAACTCACAACTGTGGTCCACTGATTTTTACAAAGGTGCCAAGACCATTCAATGGGAGAAAGAACGGTCTTCAACAAATGGTTCTGAGACAAACAGATAATCAGACGCAAAAGAGTGAAGTTGGACCCCTATCTCACAACATATACAAAAATTAACTCAGAGATCTACAACCTAAATTTAAGAGCTAAAACTATAAAACTCTTATAAGAAAACATTGGGAAAATCTTCACACCCTTGGATTTTACAATGGATTCTTAGGTATGACACTAAAATTAGGAGCAACAAAAGAAACAAATAGATAAACCGGACTTTATCAAAATCAAAAGCTTTGTGCATCAAAGGACATTATCAGGAGACATTATCAGGAAAGTAAAAGACAACCTACAGAATGGGAGAATATATTTGCAAATCATAGTATCTAGTATCCAGAATATATAAAGAACTCTTACAACTCAAAAATAAAAAGACAAACAAAGCAATAAAAAAAAATGGGCAAAGGACTTAAATACACATTTCTCTAGAGAAGGTATACAAATGGCCAACAAGTACATGAAAAAATGCTCAACATTATTAGTTATTAGGGAAATGCAAATGAAAACCATAATGAGAGATCATTTCACACCCTCAAGGGTGAATATAAAAAAATGTAGGTGAGGATGTGGAGAACTTGGAACCCTCAATGTCACTGGCAGGATTGTAAAATGGTACAGTCTCTTTGGAAACAGTTTGGCAGTTCCTCAAGAAGCTACACATATAGTTATTATATGATCCAGTAATTTCCAAGCCTAGGTATATACCTCAAAACATTGAAAACAGGTACTCAAATAAATACTTGTACATAAATGTTCATAGCAGCATTATTCATAATACCTAAAAGATGGAAACAACCCAAATGCCCATCAATGGGTAAATGGAAAACAAATTGTGGAATATACATATAATGGAATATTATTCATCAATAAAAAAGAAATTAAGTGCAGATACATGCTACAACATGGATGAACCTCAAAAAGATTATACTAAGTGAAAGAAGCCAGGCACAAAAAGTCGTCACATTCTGTATGATTCCATTTATGCGAAATATCCAGAATAGTAAATCCATAGAAACAAAAATCAGTGTGTTGCTTTCCAGGGACTGTGGGGAGAAGACAATGGGAAGAAACTGCTTAATGGTTATGGGGTTTTATTCTGGGGTGATGAAAATGTTTGGAACTAGAAAGAGGTGGTAGTTTCCTAACGTTGTAAATGAACTAAACACCACTGATGTATTCACTTTAAAATGGTTAATTTATGTCATGTGAATTTCACCTCAGTTAAAAATATATGCATTTGAGCCCATTCATAGCTATGAAAGCTTTGTCAAGTTGCTCTCCTCTGGTTCTCAGTATCTTCATTCAAAAGTGAGCTCTTTGACAGGGACATCAATGAAAATGGAGAAGTAAGAACCTCTGAAAATTCTCTCCTCCATAAAAGCAACAAAAATGCTGGCAAAAATGGTTAGAATCAACCTTTCCATAACTCTGGGAATTTTTTTTAAAAGGCTTGCAACAATCCAAGGAGCATTTATTTATGAAAAATGGCAGAATCTCAGTAAGAACAGTGAGCCTTGTGGAGTTTTAACTTGCCCTAGTCCCATCCACCACCTCCCCAGATCTCTGGTAGTATTAAAAAACAACAGCACACTATCACAGAGAATACCAGCAACCTGGAATCACCTGGAGGGAAAGAATGGTGTTGGAAATCCTTCAGAGTACCATTATCAGAGAATTGTCGTTATTGACCTGTCTGATGTTTCTCTGGAAGACCCACTCTCAAAGCCGCCTTTATTTGACCTGACTCAGAGCTCTCCCAGCACCAACAGCCTTTTCCCTGGGGGCATTTTTTTAAAAAAAACAAGCAGAGGCAATTGTTGAGTATCATGGCTGCCGTATGGTGGATAACAGTTGAGGAAAACAATAAGCTAACCAAAAGCTTAAAAGTCAAAGCTGGGTAATGAGATTTCCATAGGAGGTTTTGAAAAGCACCAATATATTCCTGGGAATCTAGAAGGCCACACACGTTTAAGGCTCTGTGCATGCTTAGGCAAGACCTGAGAAGGCCTTAAACTCTCGTCTCTGACTAATCTTGAGGCTCTGTGCAAACAGGAAGTGAAGGCTAAGGGGTAGTTTTAAACCATCTGGCTAAGTGTTGAAGGCATTCCTAAACAGACACAAATGAAGTTTTTGTTGGCAGAGACTGGGAGATTTATTGGTTTCAGCCATTTAAGAAAATTTTTGTCCAATCATTAGGAGACCACTAAGATAATTGAGTAGGACCTGTTCAGTAGCCAAACATGACAAATACTGTGCACTTGACAGAATTATTCCAGAATTCGCTAACAAACAGCAACGACAACAACAAATAGCAACAGCAACAAACATTGGAGAGAAGAGAGAATCTGATTTCCAGAATTGCCACATTATATTATTTAAAATGTTCAGTGTTCAACAAAAAATTATGACACATGAAAAGAAAGAAGAGGGGCCAGCCCAGTGGTGTAGTGGGTAAGTTCACATGCTCTGCTCCAGTGGCCCAGGGTTTGCCGGTTTGGATCCTGGGCAAGGACCTACACACTGCTTGTCAAGCCATGCTGTGGTAGAATCCCACATAGAGGAACTAGAAGGACTTACAACTAGGATATACAACTATGTCCTGGGGCTTTGAGGAGAGAGGAAAAGAGAGATTGGCAACAGATGTTAGTTCAGGGCCAAGCTTCCTCACAAAAAAAATGAAAAGAGACAAGAAAGTATGACCCATATGCAGGATAAAAAGCAATCAATAGAAATAGTTGTTGAGGAAGTCCAGATGTTGGAATTACAAGACAATGATTTTAAATCAATTATTTTAAGTATGTTTAAAGAGCTAAAGGAAACCATGTCTAAAGAACTAAAGAAAAGTATGAGAATGATTTCTCAACAAATAGGGAATATCAATAAAGAGATAGAAATTATTTTTTAAAAAAATCCAAACAGAAATTATGGAGTTGAAAATACAATTATCTAAAATGAAAAATTCACTAGAGAGGCTCAACACTAGATTTGAGCAGGCAGAAGGAAGATTGAGTGAACTTGAAGACAGGTCAATTAATATTATCCAGTCTGAGCAAAAGAAGGAAAAAAAATAATGAAGAAAAATGAACAGAGTGGGTCAAAATGCTTCAGATAGCAAATAAAAGAAAAACCACTTCAAATTGGGGGGAAAAATTGAACAGAGGCACAGAGAAATGCAGGACACCAACAAGTGTATCAACATATGGGAGTCCCAGAAGGAGAGGAGGAAAAAAAATGAGAGAAATAATATTTGAAGAAATAATGGCTGAAAACTTTCCAAATTGGATGAAAAACATTAATATATACATCCAAGAAATTCAACAAACTTAAAATAGAATCAAAGAGATCCACACATAGACAAATCATTATAAAGCTGCAGAAAGACAAGACAAAGAGAGAATCTTGAAAGCAGCAAAATAGCAGTAAATGGTTACAGACAATTGATCCTCAGTAAGGTTAGCATCTGATTTCTCATCAGAAACCATGGAGGCCAAAGGGAGTGAAATGACATAGTTAAAGTGCTGGAAGAAAATGACTATCAACCAAGAGTTCTATATCCAGCAAAACTATTCTTCAAAAATAAAAGTGAAATTAAGACATTCCCAGATAAACAAAAATTGAGAGAATTTGTTGCTAGCACACCTGCAAAATACTAAATGGAGTCCTTCAGGCTGAAATGAAAGGACACTAGACAGAAACTCAAACCCACATGAAGAAATAAAGAGAACCAGTAAAGGTAACTACATAGGAAAATATAAAAGACAATATAAATGTATTTTTTACCTGTAAGTCTTTTTCCTCCTATCTGATTTAAAAGCCAGCTGCATAAAGCAATAATTATAAATCTACATTGATGGGCATACATTGTATAAATATGTGATTTGCATGATTTACAACACAAAGAAGGGTGGATGGAGTGGAGCTATAAAGGAGCAAAGTTTTTAAAATACTTTTGTAATTAATTTGGTATTAATCCAAACTAGATTATTGTAAATTAAAATTTTACTTGTAATCCTCGTGATAACTGCTAAGAAAATAATACAAAAAATAGTCAAGTGAGTTCTTTAGAAGCCATCTCTCAGGTGTCTCATTCTATGAGTCTATGAGGTTGTAAGTCCCTCAGATTGTGCATTCTGGTTATCAGATGTCTGCACCAGCGATTGAGGCTGACACCAAAGTTGTTTACCTCACAACTCTTTTACGGGTTCTAGTGTAAGTTTTGGTATTTATGCAGCTAGGAATGCAAAAAAGTCCGTTCCTGCCCAGCCAACATTTCTTATCCTGGCCAAGATTATTATTCCTTCTCTTAAAGAAAAGCCAAGAAGAGGAAGAGGAGAAAGACATAAGTTTTATCTACTCTTGTGTCTTACTTTCCCTCTCTCTTAAGATATTGGACTTCATCTCTAAATCTTAGTTATCCAAGGGTATGACTTTTCTCCTTAAAGAAGAAAGCAGGTATCAGGGAATTCTCCCATCTCTGTAAGGCAGCTTCCTTGATGAAAAACTCTATTCCCCTTGGACCAGCGAATTGGACATTTCACATGGGTGTCACACAAAGCTTCTAACATATCATGGGCCCAAAGACTAAAGCACATACCAGACTGAAAGCTACAGAAAGTTGTTTGGGAGAATAGTATCCATTCCCTCTAACATTATCATCAATAAACCATCAGCTTGGAAGATCCTTCATCCAGTTCTCTCCTCCTCTTCTTCATTAGGCTTTTATTCTTTGACCTGAGGGGGGCTTGAGGATAAACCTCATCTGTGGTCACAATGGTCTGAATGCTGTGGCTAATTGCTACTGAGTTAATTCCACCTGATCCTTGTCCAGGCTAGATATAGCACCTCAACAAGTTTCTGTTTCTGCCTTATGTGAATGGAATCACTTTTGGTAGCACAGGGAAGGATGGAAGAAACGGAGAAGCAAATAGTGGAGGAGTCTCTGGAGGGAAGATCTAACCAGCTGGAAGCATACTGAGGAGTCATTCCTATCTTGGCCAACTTTAGCCTCCTGACTTGAGAGAAAGAAGAATAAAATCAAGACTTACAGAATTTTGAAGCAGAGATGACATTCACCATTATAAGTAACCTGGTCACTGCCACATATGGGTTCACTTGGCTTGATGTAGGAGAAAAACCAGCACTGATTTATATTCTTGATGCACTCAACCTGAAAGTGAGACACAGACTCCTACTTCAGAGGCCTTCCTCCAGGTCCTCTGGGCATCATCATTGTAGCAGGAGGAGGGGATTGGAATAAGTTGTGCTAGACCAGGAGTTCGGAGAGCAGGCTTCAGAAGCCTCGGTGTTTGACCCCTGGCACTTACCACAGACAGGATGAATATAATATAGTATAATATAACGTAGTGTAATATAACATAACATAATTATAGGATAACATATCTTTGGACTCCCAAGTCTGAACTATAAATCCCTTATTAGGATGAAAATTCCTGCCCTACCAACTGCGAAATGTGATTGTTAGGTTACAGAGAGGAAAATGTCTTTCCAGGTTAGAATTTCCTTATGAACATTATTGAGTGACTGGTATATGGTGGTTCAGACAGTAGTGGGCTCAAACTTGTCACAGCAGAGTTAGGATACAGAAGGAAGGAGACAGACAGAATATGTTGCAGAGCCTTGGTGTGTGGGAGGCAGGATGTATGTCTTGGGATATCTGAGCTAAAAGAATGTCCACCGCAGCAAAGGACAGAATGAATTTGAGCCACGAGTTCATTCTCCATCTACTGGTGCAGAAGATTTGCCTTCTATCCCACAAGAGAGTTGAGTGAACTGATTGGGATAATGCATGGAAATAGGGCTCGGGAACATATAAAATGTGCTGCACATGGTTGAAGACTCAGCTGTTATGGCGGTGTTCTTCCCATGCAAGTCTCCTCTGGCCCCTGCCTCCCAAAGGAAAGAACTGGGGCTATCAGGGAAACTGGTTTCTTCCCATTGCTGTTCTTGGTAACCAAGGAAGCAGAGCTTACCTTTGTTGCTTCTAGGTGAGCCCCTTTGCCCGCAGGAAGAGGGAAGTCTGGAAGACAAAAACACATACACAAGAGTTGCTGCTCTGTCTTCTGCCCTTAGCAAAAAAAGCTAGGATGAGGGAGACCCTGGTTGGCACACAGGAAGCATCAAATCCGAGCAGAAGAGACTGAGGGTCCTCTTTGATGCGTGCTGACCTCTCAAGGAGTGAAGTATCAGGAAACTTCTGCCTCTCTCTCATGTAAATTGGAGATCTTAATTCCAGCCCTTCTACTTCGTAGGTAAATAACCTCTATAACACTTTAAATTACACCATTTAAGTTACAAATTACTATGAAATAGTCATATTGAGATACCTTAAAATATGCTGGGTTTCATTAAGACTTACATATTCTTGATCAAAAGCAGTCTTTGCAATTATTCATATATATGCATATAATATTTTATTATATATACTTATAATTATATTATAATTATCTGATATAATTATTATGCTATATAATATGTATAATATATTATCAGCTCTCTCTATATTATATATATCTGCTTTATTAAGATATAATTCACATACTACAGAATTCACTATCTAAAGTATATGATTCAATGGTTTTTGGTATATTCACGGAGTTGTGCAACCATCACCACAATCAGTTTTAGGACATTTTCATGTTCTAAAAAGAACATGAAATGAAAAGAAACAAAAGAAACCAAAAAGAAACCCTTTACCCATCAGCAGTCACTTCTCATTCCTCCCGCAACACTCTCTCTTTCCCACCCAAGATAACCACTAATTTACTTTCTGTCCTTTCTGGACACTTCATATAAATGGAATCATACAGCATGTAGTCTTTTGTGTCTATCTTCTTTCACTTAGCATAACAGTTTAAATGATTATCCATGTTATAGCATGCATCAGTGCTTCATTCCCTTTTATAATTAAATAATATTCCATTGCATGTATATACCATATTTTATTTATCTATTAATCGGTTAATGGACATTTGAGTTGTTTTCACTTTTTGGCTATTAAGAGCAAGGCTACCATGAACACATTTTTGCGTGGCCAGGTGCTTTCACTTCCCTTGGGTATTTACCTAAGAGTGGAGTTTCTAGGTCATATGGTGGCCTTTTGAGGTACTACCAGACTATTTTCCAAAACAGCTGCACCATTTTACATTCTCACCAGCAGTGTATGAGGGTTCCAGTATCTTCACATCTTTGCTAACTATTGTTATTATCTCTCTTTTTGATTATAGACATCCTGGTAGGTGTGAAGTAGTATCTCATTTTGGTTTTGATTTATATTTCCCTACTGACTAATAATGGTGAGCATCTTTTCCTGTGCTTATTGACTATTTGTATATCTTCTTTGGAGAGATGTCTATTCAGATACTTTCCCTGTTTAAAAAAATTGACTTGATTGTATTTTTATTCTTGAGTTGTAATAGTTCTTTGTATATTCTGGATACTAGTTCATTATCAAATATATACTTTACAAATAATTTCTCCCGTTCTCCGGGTAGTCTTTTTATTTTATTGATATCTTTGGTGGTATCGTTTGAGTCACTAAAGTTTTTAGTTTTGTTGGAGTCCAATTGATCAAATTTTTCTTTCATTCCTTCTGCCTTTGGTGTCATATTTAAGAAGTCTTTGCCTAACCTAAGGTCACAAAAATTCACTTGTATTTCCTTCTAATAGTTTTATAACTTTATCTCTTACATTCAGTTCTGTGATCCATTTTGAGTTCATTCTGGTCTATAACATGAGGAAGGGCGTGATAGCTCATTCTTTTACATGTGGATATCTCCAGATGTCCTAGAAGATTTTTTGAAAAGACAATCCTACATTGAATTGTTTTGGAACCTTGTTAAAATCAATTCACCTTAAATGCAACGTCTTTTTTCTTCTGGATTCTCAATGCTATTCCATTGATCTATATTTCTATCCTCATGCTAGTACCACACTGTCTAGATGTCTGTAACTTTGTAGTAAGTTTTGAAATTGGAAAGTGTGAGCACTTTCCACACTTTTGTTCTTCTTTTTCAAGATTGTTTTGGCTCTTCTCAGTCTTTTGCATTTCTGTATGAATTTTAGAATCTGCTTTTCCATTTCTGCAAAAAAAAAAAAGCATATCTACTATAGATAGCATATAGTTGGATCTTGATTTTTTAATCCAGTCTGACAATTTCTACCTTTTGATTGGAATGTGAAATTCATTCATGTTTACTGTTACATTGATATAATTGGATTTACATCTGCCATTTTACTTTTTGTTTTCTGTATGACTCAGATCTTTTTAGTTCCCCTATTCCTCCTTTACTGCTCTCTGTTGCATTAAATGAATATATTCTTGTGTAACATTTCCTTTAATGATTTTTTTCACTGTCTTTTCTAAATTTTTTTTTAGTAGTTGCACTATGGCTTACTGTATATATCTTATCAGAATGTACTTCAGATTTATACTATTCTAATTCAAGTGACATATAGAAATATTACTCTTACATAGCTCTACTCTTTCTTCTCTCCTTTTGTGCTATTGTTGTTATATATACTACATCTGTGGTTGTTACAAACCCAACAATACATTACTATAATCGTTATTTATATAATTTTATTTATTTTAAAGAAGCTTAGAGTAGAAAGGACAGCAAGTATGTATTCAGAGAATTTGTTATACTAACATTTTATTCACCATTTCTGGTTCTCTCCATTTGTTCCCATGGATTTCAGTTACCATCTGGTCTCAGTTCCTTACACCAATGCAGCTTTGCTCCCACTCACCTCCTTTGTGCTGTTGCTGTCAAATATTTTACATTTCTGCATGCATAGGCCCACTAATACAATTATATACATATTGTTTTATACAATGCTTTTTAACTCAGTTAAAAGAAGAAATGAGAATAAACATGCATTTATACTGTGTTTTATAATTGCATAAGTACATTTTCCATGATCTCTATTGTTTCCTGTGGATTTGAATTGCTATCTGGTGTCACTTTCAACCTGAAGAACTTTTTGTGAGGTGACATATCTTGGAAGGTGAGTCTCCTACCAACGAATTCTCTCAGTTTTTGTATATCTGGGAATGTCTTAATTTCACCTTGATTTTTGAAAGGTAGCTTTGCTGCATATAAAAGTCTTGGTTGGAAGGTTTTTTTTTTCTTTTAGCACTTTGAGTATGTCATCCCATGGCCTTTTGGCCTCCATGGTTTCCGATGAGAAGTTAGCTGTTAATCCTACTGAGAATCACTCTTAGGTGAGGATTCATCTTTCTCCTGCTGCTTTCAAGATTTTCTCTTTTCTTTGTCTTTAGGTAGTTTGATAATGATGTGTCTGTGTGTGAATCTCTTTGAGTTTGTCCTGCTTTAAGTTTGTTGAATTTCTTGGATGTGAAGATTAATGTTTTCCATCAAATTTGGAATTTTTCAGTATTTCTTCAAGTATTTTCTTTCTCTCCTTTCTCCTCTTCCTTCTGGTCCTTTCGTTATGTGATGTTTGTACTCTTAATGGTGTTCCACATTTGCATGAGACATTATATCATTTTTCTTCACTAATTTTTCCTCTCTGTTCTTTGGACTGTATAATCTCAGTTGCTCTATCTTTAAGTTTGCAGAATCTTTCTTCTGTCAGTTCAAATCTACTGTTGTGCATTCTAGTGAATTTTTAATTTCAATTATTGCACTTTTTAACTTTAGAATTTCTATTTGTTTTTTTCTTAAACAATTTGTACCTCTTTATTGATATTCTCTATTTGATGAGACATTATCCTCATATCTATCTTTACTTCTTTAGGCATGGCTTCCTTTAGTGCTTTGAGTTTACTTATAATAGCTGCTTTAAAGTTTTTGTCAGCTAAATCTACTATCTGGGCCCTCTCACAGGCTGTTTCTGTTACCTGCTTTACTGTCTATGGATCACATTTTTCTCTTTCTTTGCATGTCTCATAATTTTTTGTTAAAAACTGGACATGTAAATAGTATATCATAGCACTCTGGACACTGACATCTCCCTACTCCTACTCAGGATTTGTTGTTTGCTTGTTTATTTGTTTAATGCCATGCCTGAACTATTTTAGTGAAATCCGTTTTTCCTGCAGTGTAAAGCCTTTGGTGTCCCTCTTCAGAGGATATTGATTTGCACATGTGCCCTGTCGCCCTAGGATGGCAGTGGTTTTAGCAGGACTTGCTTTGATTCTCTCTTTCTTTGATCTCTCTATCAAGCTATCTACCTCTGTTAGTATTGTACCAGTTAAGCTCTGCTAATTGCCAGATGATTCCTCTATTGTTTTCAACAATGCTCTGAGGTGTAAATTGCACCACAGTCTGATCCAATTAAATTTGGACCCCTTTGCTGGGTGGTTTTTGAGGCCAGCCTTTAAGGTTTGTTCTGACCTCTGTGTGGCTCTTTTTAGCAGTGTGTTTCCCTGGTTCTTTCTGGTAAACTAGCTGGCCTATCATTTAGCTTGTTGTTCTCATGTAGCTGTCTGCTTCCTCTTAACTCCTGACTCTCAAAATCTCCACTGGTTTTAAGAGCACCCTTGGTCTTGAACTTCATCACATTCTGTTCCAAATCAAATCAGTTTCTTTGGGGAAACCCTTGGAGCTGTCTGTTCTTATGGCCTACCTCTCTTCTTTGACAAAATATCTATGCCAATGCTCTGGACAATGGTCTCCTTCTCTCAGAGTGACACCCTGATTTATAAGCAGAGCACTGAGAAGGGATGATAGCCTCTCATCTTCTCAGCTGGTTTTTCCCAGCATAGAACCTCCAATTTACAAGCAGGCTGGGGTGAGGGCAAATGGAGCCCCACTATTCTCAGCCTGTCTCACCTGGGGTAGAGCTTCTGCCCCACATGTGGGAGATGGGTAGAAAAGGAGCCCCCTACCTCTTGGCCTCACTCTCCTTCAATTTAGCCTGAGCAACACAGAGGTGGGGGAGGGGGATGAGAAATGTTGATGACCTCCCCCTCCCAGAGAGATACCATTTCCCTTGACTGTGAGCTAGGGAGAGAGAAAGAGCCCCATCTTCTTGGCCATGCCTGCCCAGAATGGAGCTTCCATCATGCTGAGCTAGGCAAGGGTGGGAAGAGGCAGGCCATGGCTTAAGTTCTACAGACTCTCACTGTTCTTACCTTTCAAAACACTTAGCAAAATGTGTGTTAGCACTTGATGTGGACCATGATATCTGCCTCTCCAAACACTGGTCTGTCACACTGTGAGGCCAGAGGCCATTCCTGCCGCATAACCAATGTCTAGCCCAGTTTCCAGTACAAGGTTAGCACATGGTATATATTTATTTGATATGTAAATAAGTGGCTACTGGGAAACCCTGCATGTTAGTAAGGACACAAAGGCTTTTGTGGTTAGTACAGCAGAACTTAGATAAGATTTGTACTAAAAAAAGACAATTCTTATATGGATAGTATGGATAATAGGTTAGAGGAAGTCAAGCTGAAGGCAAAGAGAGCAGTTAAGGATGAAACCAGCTCAGCACAAGGTTGACATAAGGGAAGCCATATTGTAGAAAAGAAACCATGTTGTAACTTTGAATGACCTCTGATTAACTAACCCAGACATGCTCTGTAGATTTTATGGCCTCCCCCAGCTATTATAAGTTGATAACTTTGTTCTTTTGAGTTCTTTAGGAATGTGATGACCCCTAGGCAGAAAGTCTATGCTGATAGCCATCATCAAGGACAAATGAAAGATCAGGGCATTGCTCTGGTTTCTGTCTGATGCATATTCAGTAAAACAAAAGACTATCAGGAACTAGGACCAGATGTCTGCCTTCACCTGGAGATCAGATGGAAGCCCCACTGAGATTAGGTCTATTTTTCAGGGACTGTTAAAATTTGGGTTGTCTATACTTCTTATCCTTCTGGTCAGATACTTGATTATAAAATGTGCCTTTAGATGTTGTTCCAAAACTCTTGAGCAAGGTACAAAAATTCTAATAAGGCAAAATGTCTCCCTGAAGCCAAGAACAAGAGAATATTTCCAAATGTGCTAAACAGTTTCATTCCTCTAACCCAGATCTATGCCCCAATTCAGCAGGAAGTAGCTAGATCAGTCATCACCCCGAATCCGTCAAGAATAAGGAATGACCAAAGAATAGGGGGAATTGAAACCGCCAAACAGTTAGCCATTAATGATTAAGTACATAGAAACTAAAGGTTTTTTTCCTTTTTGCAGTTACTGATTATAACTTTTAGCTGTTTACCCACCCATTGTTAACTGTGCTGTTTAGGCAAAATGCTGTCTGACTCCCACTAGATTCCTATAGATAACATCTCCCTGGAGCCTGGGTCACCATGGTAATGGGTGTTTGAGCTGTTTTTCAGGAATTAGAACCCCTTGTCCACTTCAGGCCAGTTGAGATCACCAACCCATCAACTGGGCCCACACGGAGGTCTGATAAGCAACATTTTGACATCAAGAAGGTGAAAACTCCACCCTCAGATCATGCTAACACCACCATTTCATGAATGTGCATACCATGAAGAGCCATGAAGTCTGACTGCACTTGTGCAGATCATCCATTACGTCACCTCTCCTCACTTCCAAACATCTATCTCCACATTTCAGACCACCTTTCTCCCTACCCCATAAATATCTCTAAGTCCCTATTTTTGGGGAAGCAGATTTGAGTCTCATTCTCTCACTTCCTCACTTGGCTGCCTTGTGATTAAAACCCTCTGTCTGCTGCAATCTCATTGACTCAGTGCTTGGCTTTCTTGGTGGCAGCCAAAAACGAACCTGGTGTGGTAGCAAGGAAAATATAAAAATATTTTCAGGGAACAATGATGAGAACCTTCGTCTAGGAAGGGTCATTGTTGTAGGAAGGGCATGAATTTGTGTGATCTATGAAGTGTTTTATCAACTGAACATCATCACCAGATACGAGCACACAGGAGAGAAATAGATTTAAGGGAAAATATAAGGCCATAAAACTATGAGGTCAAATACAGGGTGATTCTCAAGAAAGATGGAGTGGCCTACCTTTGTTGAGTACCTGTGTGCTTCCCACAAAGCGTTAGCATGAAGACTCAGCCAGAAGCACACACAGTGGGCTTGCAGGGAGGCTGATACCAATGGGCAGTGTTCTCAGTAGCAGTGGGAATGAAGACTGAGTGAGAGATGAAGAAGTGTAGAAATATATCTACATTTCTTCAGACAAGAATTAATTTGGTAGGGAAGAAGAGGTGTGATATAATAAGAAATATATATTTGGTCTCTGTCCCCAGTTCTTGGCACAGAGTTCCTAAAACCTTTGTAATTTCCTGTGTGATAAGAGTGAGAAGAGTGTCTTTCGTTATTCATAATAAGCTTCTTTGAACCATAGACCTGAGTTTATGCTGATGAGGTGACTCTTGGAGGATGGGGGCTGGTTGCCAGAAGAACCAACCATGTGATTAGAGGGTTGTAACTTTCAGCCCCTCGCTAAACCTCTGCGGAGGGGAAAGGGGCTGGAGATGGCATTAATCACCAATGGCTGGTGATTTAATCAATAATGCCTTCATAATGGAACCTTCATAAAAACCCTAAATGAAAGAGTTTGGAGAGCTTTCAGGCTGGTGAACACATTGAGGTGTGGGAGGGTGGCATACCCAGAGATGGTATGGACGCCCTGTGCCCCTTCCTACATACCTTGCCCTATGCATCTCTTCTATTTGGCTGTTCCCCAGTTGTGTCCTTTATAATAAACTGGTAATAGTAAGTAAGATACTTTCCTGAGTTCTGTGAGCCATTCTAGCAAATTATCAACCCTGAGGAGGGAGTCATAGGAACCCCTGATTTATAGCCTGTCGGTCAGAAGCACTGGAGGCCCAGACTTGTGTTTGGTGTCTGAAGTAGGGGGCAGTCTGGTGGGACTGAGTCCTTAACCGGTAGGATCTGTGCTAATGCCAGATAGCTAGCGTCATAATTGAATTAAATTGTAGAATACTCGGTTGGTGTCCACAGAGAAATGGAGAATTGCTTGGTGTGGAAAACCCATATATTTGGTGTCAGAAGTGTTGTGAGTAGAAGAAAATAGTTTTTGCTTTAGTAGGGGAGGGAAGGAGTTTTTTTCCACCCATAAAATATGAAAGGCGTGAAGAATAGTTTTCAGTTGTCACAGAGCCTCTTAAAATGTGAGAGGCTTGAAAAAATGTTTTAAGTGAGAGAGAACACCAATGGGAAGTAAGAGATTGAAAGTAAACGAGAAAGAGTTTCAGATCCCAAGTGGAAAAAGAACGTGTTGAGGCCCTCAGAGAGTCCCTGCGGTTAACCAGGAAGTTAAATAGAGTGTTTGCTCTATTTGCTCTATTTACTATCTGCACTATTTACACTATTGACCAGAATAATATCTGCGTCTACTTCCACAGAGCCTAATGAAGTTCTTTTTGGGTTTGAGAAATGTATATATGCAGACTCTGGAAATGAATGTTTCTAAGGTTTGAATGTCCCAGATGGTAACCAGATATTTTGAAAAGCTCAGTGGTCCTAGATTTAGAAGGTTTGGATTCAATTCCCAGCTTTGATACTGATGACATTGTGTGAATCCTTTCTTTCTCTGAGTTTCAGTTTCTACATCTGTAACATGAGGAATTAGGTTTAATAAAACTAAATGGCACTTCCACTTCTACCCCTAATTTCCCCATGGTCCTAGACATACTGCAGAAAATGTGGGCAGAGCAAAGACATGTAACTCACCAACTGCAAAGGTAGCCCATGCAGAGATGCTCAGAACAAGGATGGTGTTCAAGAAGGACCCCTTCATGGTGGTAGACAAGCTGTGGAAATATGTAGCTTTTGATAGCAGGATGGAAAAAATTCCACGTGAAGTACAAATTCTCACGGAGATCCTTCACTGACCAGGAAATGAAGTCTAAATACTTTGTTTTTTCCTCAAGTCATTTGGAATGAATTGTGTTGGATGCAATTAAATTGCTTGACTCATTTCCCTAGAATAATTGGACATTAGAAAAAATGATCTCAAAAATAGAATTGGGGGCCAGCCCAGTGGCGCAGCTGTTAAGTGTGCACATTCCGCTTTGGCGGCCGAGGGTTCGCCAGTTCAGATCCCAGGTGCAGACATGGCACTGCTTGGCAGGCCATGCTGTGGTAGGCGTCCCACATATATAGTAGAGGAAGATGGGCATGGATGTTAACTCAGGGCCTGTCTTCCTCAGCAAAAAGAGGAGGATTAGCAGCACATGTTAGCTCAGGGCTAATCTTCCTCAAAAGAAAAAAAGTTGATATTTATCTCTGAGGTAAGAAGGGCAGTCACTAGAAAATTCAGTGACACATACAAGTCAACAGACAACAAGAAACAGGAAGGGACAAAACACTGAACACTCACTCCCACATTCTTAATCTTCCTTAACATTTTTATTTTGGTGTTAATATTTAGTAACCAATAATAATGTTATTGAAATGAAAACCATAGGGCATTTATCAACAGCTTACTGGCACTATTGAAAATATTATAGTACAAGCTGATTGACATTATATATCTACAGATTTCTAAATATTTTCCAGGCAAATTACATGTGTAGGTAATTTCTGCCCAAGACCCTCCCTGAGTAAAAACAAATAATAAATAATATAACCCTTTTCCTACTTAAAAGTTTGCAAATCAATAAGTTCACTTTACCTGGTGTGATTCCTACAGTTGCTCTGAGAAACTGGCTGGACAAGATATTTTTTATTTCTACTTTGTTGATAATGAGATAACAATGTGTGTGTGTGGGAGGAGACTAAGTATCTTTTCAAGGTGGCAAAGCTTGGCTGTGGAAGAGTGAACTTTGAAGTTAGGAATAATAGACGCAACTCAAACCTGTTTCTTCCACTCCAAATTCTGCAATGCCTAAATCTCCGTGAGTTCCCATTTCAGTTATCGAGGGTGGTGTGCACTGTCCACTACCACTCCCAAATTCAGCCGTGCTTGCCAGACCTGAAACTGTTGAAGAAAAGTAGAAAAGCATTTTAGAGATATGTCATACCCAATTTTTGAATTCCTACATTTTTATCTGTATTGCAATTATTATATCCAGAACAGCTTCAGATATTTACACAGTACTATAAATTGCCATATCTGCATATGCAGTTAATTATTTTGTCAGTCAAAACTGTGTATTCACTTTATTGAAACATTTAATTTAGAATGTTTCTATACTGACTCATAGAATCTTAAATTAGAAAGTTGCCTTATATGGAATCTGCCAAGTTCAGTGTTAACATTTAGTAGCATTGAGGAATACTGGGATGGAATGCTCATTCCCTTAAATGGGAGCTCTTTCTACCACTTGGGACTAAAGTCCCTCAAAACACCAACTTCTTTTAAAGGGAGAGTTCAGAGGTTATTAGGTGACGTAAATTGCTTAGGTCCCAGTACTGAATGAATGGCCTTAACTGGGGACATGCACATAGTTCTGGGAGGTCAAGTGTGCTTTCTCAGCACTGTTCTGATGGGCCACAGTATCTACCATGATAGTCTTCAAAATTTTTGCTTTCAATCCCTCTAAATTTGGTACCCACATATATTTTTTAAGTGACACATAAAATTTTTCATCATAAGTTTAAACAGTTACAAATGATTAAATTACTGGCTTATTTTTAAACATTAATATTTTAAAATAAAAAGGTTTAAAATGAAAATCATTCTTTAAGATGTACCCAGTAGAAGCTACATTCTATGGTGATTTGAAGTCACCAACACATAGTTGAAAAACACATGAATGAACTCGGAGTTTGAAATTTTACATTATTTCTTTCTTTTTCTTGAGTGAGTATTTTCATTCTACTTTCCTCACAAATTTATTTCAATGTTTTGCTTGATAGTCCTTTACTAATCAGGCTTTTCTACTTTTCTTCAGCAGAAATATGCAAATAAATTTTTTTTACTTCCCTGTGACCATAGGATATAAAGTATTAATAAATTTCTCTTGGATTGAGTTATCCTCACAATTATTAGTAGTACACATTGATCAAAACAACATAAACATTACAAATTTTGATAGTTATTTTACATAGAAGCCACTTTTGATTAGGTATATATCTCTCAATGTGATGCATGGTGCTGATATTTTCCAGCTAGTTCATGGATGTACCTTTGCATATTACTTGCTGCTAGAATTACTCAGGATTCACCATCAGTTATATTTTTATTCTTCACTTTCACAGATATGTAAACTGAAAAATCATGTTCACATTAAATAAGTAGATGGGACTTGAAAGAATTTATTTTAGCAGTGTCACTTAAGTCCTGGAAGTCCTTCCAAATTATATATCAAAATCACATCATGATATCAAAAATAATTTTAATGATTTATATGCTGTAATCTTGATTATATTTTCCTTAAATTTTGATGAAATAAGAAAATTGGAAACCACCTAACTTCAAAGAGAGCTATGCTTTAGTCACAGAGCCATCTCCATGCTCAGTTTTTAAAAGATGCTCTGTCCAGATCAGTAACTATCAGTAGTATCTGTGGCTTTTTCACCAAAATAGGGCTTGTCCAACCTGATATATACAGAAAGGGTTGAGAAAATAAAAATGTTATTTTTTATATTCATTTGCCAACATAATATTTTAATAGTGAGTTTTACATCACAAGATTATGTTTTTTGTCAGAACCTTGAAGCTGCAGATTCAGCTTATTCATTTTATGGGACACATCTAGTACATAGCTTAATTGGCAAAACCAGTTCTCACCAAATTAGTCAGCCGAATTAATCTTTCTTTCAGGAAAAAGCCTGACTTCATTTTAAAATAAAAATAAAAATTGTAATGCATGTCCCCATAACAGCCATCTCATATATCGCTAAGATATGGCCAAATCGCAGAGCCTAACCGTGAGATTATGCCTGAGTGAAGATGGACTGAGGCACTTCACCCTTTGGTGTTTCCTATTGACGCTTTCTGTGTTACTCTCGCGGCAGTAATCCTTAGAGAATTGCATTCCCAAATTGTCCCTTTATCAACCTGGAACTTTTCTTCCCAGATCAAGGCATAGAGTAAGATTTGAGATGAGTAAGAGGTATCTTTCTTTCTTTCCTAAACTGGGAAGTGGGTGGTGAAAGGTGAACAGCCAACTGAGCAGGCGTTTTCTCAGGGAGAAAGAGTAAATATGGAGATCAGGGATATGAAAATTTTTTCTCTTAAAACTAACTATGCCTGTGTGCCCCCGGAAGGACTTCCTGTACCCCTAGGGAGGGCAGACTGAATGCAAGTCCTGCTGCCAAGCCATCCTGCCTGGTTCCAAAACTTTTCTGTTTTATTCCCTGCCTGTTGTGCTTTGTTCTCTTACCATTTTGTGTTCTCCCTCCCTATTGGGCATGCCCTCCTTGTTTCTCCAGCTTTTACTTTAATTATACACACTTCACTCATCACTCTGACATTCTGCACGTGTATCTTTAAATTGAGGTATAATTTACACAGTAAAATGCAAAACTCTCAAGTATTCAGCTCCGTGAATATTAACACATGTACAGTCTGCCTGCATTTAAATATATACATATGAGCGCAAGACAAGCTGATAGATCTCCCATACTTCTGCTTGGCTTCTCTTTTCCCACTTCCCTTTGTGTCTTTCCCCTATTGCTGAGACACGAGCCATTAGGCCTTTACCTATTGCTAATGAGAATATAGTGGAAAAAAGATTTGCAAAAACATTAGACTTTGATATACTGTCTCCTAAAAAAGAATAGTCTTCACCGATATATTGGAAAGAAAGAAAAGACCATTTCAGGAGGCCACCTTGGAACTGATCTGATGCAACACTCTAGTTTTAAAAGTGGTAAACTGAGGCTCAGAGAGCAGATAGTACATTTCTAGAGTCATGCGGGTGTTAGATGCTGAGTCTAGAGAGCCACATGGCAGTCTGATGATGGTGAAAATTAAATCCGAAGGCTATTTGAGGCTGGGATTCGTGAGAGTCCTGCATAATTTTCTCAGTTATGAGCCAGATTTCTATTTCTCATTTAAGACATTTCTGGTACATCTAAGCCCATAGTGGCTTGGAATCAGCCTCTACCAGTAAACTCTGCTGTGGAGAGAGCTTAGATGACCACATCTTTACCTCACGATTTTATACTCTCCAAGTCTAGGATAAGCAGATGAGGGATGGCGGTCAGAGCCCTCTTGAAATTTGGACACCAGGGCCTGAGTCAGCTGCTAGTGGAACAGGATAGCCAGTATGTGGACCCAAGTTATGTAAGTGGTGGAGGCTCACAAACCCCTTTCCTGAGATCTCTGGAACTTTCCTTTCTACTCCTCTTTCCTCTGGCCTGTCATTTCAATTATATTTTGAATTGCTTGAGAACTGTCACACTGCAATAAATTCAATTTTTCATTGTGGAAGCTTAGGTAATTTTTTGTTCCTTGAAAGCAAATGAATCCTGTCTTGGTTGTAAATAGTAATTTTCTAGATAACAGTATACAGGAGAAGAGACTACTCAACTTAAAGATATTGGCTCTAGTTTAACCCTAGTCAAGAGCCCCCTAATGGCACTGCAATCTAGTGGGTGATAAGTCTAAATTATCACTTGAGTCCACCTCCCAGTAGACTCAGGTTGGTTCTGAGACCATTCAGTGGCTGCTGCTTCGAGCCTGGGAGGTGTGCAGTAGGGCAGTCAGCCTTGTTAGCCAGAAAGGTCTTCACGACAGCTCTTTCTCCTGTATCTAGGACTGTCACGTTAGAAAGTAAGAAGTCTTCTCTGCTGAGATAACCTCTTCGATGTGACTCTCCCTAACTCAATACATGACTTCTTCCAATATTCTAATCCCTTATCTTGCTTAATGTATCTCTTTTTCAATGACCTCCACTGAAAATTTGATTCAGAATGCATTCATTTGTTTAGTGTTTGTTTCCACCGCTAGATGAGGTGGTAAGCTCTGTAAAGGAGCAGACGCTGTCTTGCTACTACTGTTCTAGGTGTCTTCTCTTGAGGTTTGAAATTGAGACACCAAATGTTTGGTGACCTATGGGTGAATCATGATGATGGTAGAGGAGACATTCCCTAATTCTTACCCTTCAGAAACATGTTCAAATTTTCCTACATCCTTACCCAAATCCCCACATATTTTACTCGTGCTAGGTTGAATACTTGTGTGTTCTCAAAATCAAGTAAGACCCTTTTATGATAAGTTCTCATCACAGTTTCCCTTTTATTTGCCTATCCAATTAAACAGGCAAGTAAGTAGAAGCCAAGAAGGAAGGACAGTGCTTGCCTGGGGCTCAGTTTTCAGACAGTGTAGTCAGTGCTGCCTGACTGGTTTTTCATATGAGTGATAGAGTCAAGAACTTACTTAGCTTATTAAATTGCAAAAACATGACAAAAACAGAGTAAAGAGAGCTGAAGAAAACTTATTTTTGGATGCTTACTCTGTAATAGGCAGGGTATCATAAATGCTTGTGTGTATCATGTATATTCAAAATATTGCTTTAAATAAAATTTCATGACACATGAAATTATTACCAAAATTTAGTGTTTTAATTAAACAATCCCATTAAATTTGCCAAATACTGATCACTGAGATCAAGATTGCTGAAATGTTACTTAATCCGAACCAATCATTTGACAAATGAAGAAACTGAGACTCAAATGAGAAAAGCACTGGAAATAAGATATTAAGACACATTTTCTCTTGAAGATGGCCAGGTTTCAATGAACCATACGAAATATTCTTAGTTACTTGTTTTCATTTGGTGTGGTAAATTCTTCAAATTAGGACTCAGGGTCATGCTAGCCATACTTCATAGTCTCACATACAAGACACAGTTAAGAACCAAAAGACTGGCTTATACATTCATGTGCTAATACTTAAAATCCATGGGAAAAACTCTAAATTAATGTCTTGGAAACAGGACATTGGTAGAGGACTACGTAGCTAGATCTTCACAAACTGCTCCTCAATATTTATGTTCTCAGTTGTATTAATTTCAGCCATTTTAGTAGGTGTATAGAGATATCTCATTGTGGATTTTTTTTTTAAACTTTATGTTTTAGAGCAATGTGAGGTTCATAGCAAAATTGAATGGAAAGTACAGAGATTTCCCATATACTCCCTGCCTCCACACATGCATAGCCTCCCCCCTTACCAGTATCCCCCACTAAAGTGGTACATTTGTTACAATTGATGAACCTACATTGACACATCGTTATCACCCAAAGTCCGTAGTTTACATTAGGATTCACTCTTGGTGTTGTACAGTCTATGGATTCTACAAATGTGTAATGACAGGTATCCGCCTTATAGGATCATACAGAGTAGTTTTGCTGCCCTAAAAATCCCCTGTGTTTTACCTATTCATTCCTCCCTCTCCTCTAACATCCAGTAGCCACCAATCTTTTTACTGTCTCCATAGTTTTGCCTTTTCCAGAATGTCGTATAGTTGGAATCCTACCGTATGTAGTCTTTTCAAATTGGCTTCCTTCATTTGGTAATATGCGTTTTAAGTTTCCTCAATGTCTTTTCATGGCTTGGTAGCTCATTTATTTTTAGTGCTGAATAATATTCCATTGTATGGATGTACCACAGTTTGTTTATCCATTCACCAACTGAACATTTTGATTCCTTCCAAGTTTTGGCAGTTATGAATATGAATAAAGCTGCTATAAACATCTGGTCGCTAGTTTTTGTGTGGATGTAAGTTTTCAGTTCATTTGGGTAAATACCATTGGATAGTATGATAATAGTATGTTTAGCTTTGTAAGAAACTGTAAAAACTATCTTCCAAAGTGGCTGTACCATTTGTCATTCCCACCAGCAATGAAAGAGTTCCTGTTGCTCCACATCCTCCCCAGTACTTGGTGTTATGGTTTGGGATTTTGACCATTCTAAGTATGTAGTGGTATTTCATTGTTGTTTAATTTGCAATTCCCTAATGACATATATTGTTGAGTATCTTTTCATTTACTTACTTGCCATTCATATATCTTCTTTTGTGAGGTTGTGTTTAGATCTGTTGCCAATTTTAATTGGGTTTTCATTTTCTTATTGCTGAATGTTAAGGGTTCTTTGCATATTTTAGATAACAGTCCTTTATCAAATATGTCTTTTGCAAGTATTTTCTCCCAGTCTGTGGCTTGTCTTCTCATTCTCTTGACAGAGTCTTTCATAGAGTGGAAGTTTTAAATTTTAATAAAGTCCAACTTATCATTTCTTTCTTTCATGGATCATGCCTTTGGTGTTGTATCTAAAATGTCATTGTCAAACCCAGGTTCATCTAGATTTTACCCTATGTTACCTTCTAAGAGTTTTACAGTTTTGCATTGATAAATTGCATATCAATTTACATTGAGGTCTGTGATACAATTTGAGTTAATTTTTTTGAAGGATGTAAGGTCTGTGTCTAGCTTCATTATTTTGCAAGTAGATGTCCAGTTGTTCCAACACTATTTATTGAAAAGACTATCTTTTCTCCTTTGTATTGCTTTGCTCCTTTGTTAAAGATCAGTTGACTGTATTTGACGTGGGTCTATTTCTGGGCTCTCTCTCTGTTCCATTGATCTATTTGTCTATACTTTTGCTGATACCACACTGTCATGATTATTGTAGCTTTATAGCAAGACTTGAAGTCAAGTAGTGTCAATCCTCCAACTTCATTCTTCTCTTTCGGTAGTGTGTTGGCTATTCTAGGTCTTTTACCTCTCCATAAAATTTTAGAATCAGTTTGCCAATATCCACAAAATAACTTGCTGGGATTTTGATTGGGATTGCATTGAATCTTTATATCAAGTGGGGAAGAACCGACGTCTTGACAATATTGAGTCTTCCTATTCATGAACATAAACTCTCTCTCCATTTATTTAGTTCTTTCATTTCTTTCATCGGAGTTTTTATTTTTCCTCTTGCAGACCTCTTACATATTTTGTTATATTTATTCCTAAATATTTCATTTTTTAGTGATAATGTAAATGGTATTGTGTTTTAATTTCAAATTCCACTTATTCATTGCTGCTATATAGGAGAGTGATTGGCTTTTGTGCATTAACCTTGTATCCTGCAACCTTGTTACAATCCATATTAGTCCCAAGAATTTTTTGGTTTTTCTATATAAACAAACATGTCATCCGTGAGCAATGACAGTTTTGTTTCTTCCTTCCCAATCTATATACCTTTTATCCCTTTTCTAGCTTTATTGCATTCGCTGGGACTTACAGTACAATTTTGAAAAGGAGTGGTGAGAGGGTACATTTGTGCCTTGTTCTTGTTCTTAGCAGGAAGGTTTTGAATTTCTCACCATTAAGTTTGATGTTAGCTATAGAATTTTTGTGGATATTCTTTATCAAGCTGAGGAAGTTCCCCTCCATTCTTAGTTTACTGAGAGTTTTTATCATAAATGGGTGTTGGGTTTTGTCAAATGCTTTTTCTGCATCTTTGATATGATCATGTGATTTTTCTTCTTTAACCTATTGGTATGATGGATTACGTTAATTGATTTTCAAGTGTTGAATCGTCCTTGCATACCAGAGATAAATCCCACTTGATTATCATGTATAATTCTTTTTACACATGTTGGATTCTATTTGGCAATATTTTGTTGAGGATTTTTGTGTATATGTGCACAAGAGGTATTAGCCTATAGTTTTCTTTCTTGGAATGTCTGTGTCTGGTTTTAGTATAAGGGTAATGCTGGCCCCGTAGAATGAGTTAGGAAGTGTTCCCCACGCTTTTATCTTCTGGAAGAGATTGTAGAGACTCGGTATAATTTCTTCCTCAAATGTTTGGTAGAATTCACCAATAAACCCATCTGGACCTGGTACTTTCTGTTTTGGAAGATTATTAATTATTGATTCAATTTCTTTAATAGGTATAGGCCTATTCAGATCATCTGTTTCTTCTTGTGTGAGTTTTGGCTAATTGTGTCTTTCAAGGAACTGATCCATTTCATTTAAGTTATCAAATTTGTGGGCATAGAGTTGTTCATAGTATTCTTATATTATCCTTTTAATGTCCATGAGATCTGTAAAAATGTCCCCTCTTTTATTTCTAATATTAATATTTTGTGTACACTTTCTTAGTGAGCCTGGCTAGAGGCTTATTGATTTTGTTAACCATTTAGGAAAAAAACAGCTTTTAGTTTTGTGGATTTTCTCTGTTGATTTCCTGTTTTCAATTTTATTGATTTCTGCTTTAATTTTTATTATTTCTTTTCTTCTGCTTATTTTGCATTTAATTTGCTCTTTTTTTTTTCTAGTTTCCAAAGATAGAAGCTTAGATGATTGATTTTGGATCTTTCTTCTTTTCTAATTATGCATTCAATGCTTTAAATGTCCCTCTAAGCACTGCTTTCACTGCATCCCACATATTTTGACATTATATTTTTTTATTTATATAAAAATATTTTAAAATTGTTCTTGAGATTTCATCTTTGACCGAAGTGTTATTTAGAAGTGTGCTGTTTAAAAACTCCGTGTATTTAGGGATTTTCCAGCTATCTTTTGGTATTGATTTCTTTTAATTCCATTGTGATCTAAGAGCAGACCCTACACGATTTCTATTCTTTTAAATTTGTTAAGGTGTGTTTTATGGCCCAGAATGTGGTCTGTCTTGGTGAATGTTCCATGTGAGCTTGAGAAGAATGTTTATTCTGCTGTTGTTGGATTAAGTAGTCTATATATTATATGTAATATTCAGTTGTTTGATGATGTTGCTGAGTTCAACTACGTCTTTACTGATTTTCTGCCTGCTCGATCTGTCCATTTCTGATAAAGAGGTGTTGACATCCCCTCCCCAACTATAATGGTAGATTCATCAACTCTTTGCAGTTCTATTAGTTTTTGTCTCATGTATTTTGATGCTCTTTTTTTTGGGTGCAATCACGTTAAGGATTGTTATGTCTTCTCGGTGATTTGATCCGTTTGTCATTATGTAATGTTCCTGCTTATCCCTGATAACTTTACTTGCTCTGAAGTCTGCTCTGTCTGAAATTAATGTAGCTACTCTTGATTTCTTTCGATTAGTGTTGGTATGATACATCTTTCTCCATCCATTTAATTTTTTTTAAAGATTTTATTTATTTTTTATTTTTCCTTCTCCCCAAAGCACCCCAGTACATAGTTGTATATTTTAGTTGTGGGTCCTTCTAGTTGTGGCATGTGGGATGCCACCTCAGCATGGCCCAACGAGTGGTGCCAAGTCCACGCCCAGGATCCGAACCAGCGAAACCCTGGGCCACTGAAGCAGAGCGCGCAAACATGACTCGGCCATGGGGCCAGTCAGTCTCTAATTTTAATCTATATATGTCTTTATATTTAAAGTGGGTTGCTTATAGACAACATACAATTGGGTCTTATTTTTTGATCCACTCTGATGATCTCTATTTTTTAATTGGTGCATTTAGACCATTGATGTTTAAGGTGATTACTGATATAGTTAGATTAATAGCTCCTGTATTTGATACTGTTTTTTATGTTTTGCCCTATTCTTTGTTCCCGTTTTTGTCTTTCACTCTTTTTCTGCTTGTCATGGCTTTAATTGAACATTTTTGTATGATTCTATTCTCTTTCCTTTATTAGTATATCCATTGTACTTCTTTCTTTTTTTTTACTGGTTACCCTAGAGTTTGCAATACACATTTACAACTAATCCCACTCTACTTTCATGTAAGAGTATACTGCTCCCCAGGTACTGCAAGTACCTATAATAACCAAATATTTCTAATTCTTCCCTCCCATTCCTTGTGACATTGCTATCATTCATTTCACTTATACATAAGCTATAATCATCTAATACACCTTGCTATTATTATTTTGAATAAGCCATTATCTATTGGATCAATTAAGAATATGAAAAATAAAGGTTTTTATTTTACTGTTACTTATTCTTTCTCTGATCTCTTCCTTTCTTTATGTAGATCCAGGTTTCTGACCTATGTAGTTTTCCTTCTCTCTGAAGAACTTCTTTTAATATTTCTTGCAAGGCGGGTAGACTGACAACAAATTCCCTCAATTATTGAGTCTAAGACAGTCTTTATTCTTCACTTCTGAAGGATAATTTTGCAAGATACAGAATTCTAGTTTAGTGGTTTTTTCACTCCACTCTTTTCTTGCTTATGTGGTTTCTGAGAAGAAGTTGGATATAATTCTTATCTTTGCTTCTCTATAGGTAAGCTGTTTTTTTCTCTGGCTTCTTTGAGGATATTTTCTTTATCTTTGATTTTCTGTTGCTTGAAATGATATGCCTATGTGTAGTTTTCTTGTCATTTACCCTGCTCAGTGTGCTCTGAGATTCCTGAATCTGTGGTTTGTGTCTAACATTAACCTGGGAGAAATTCTCAGTCATGATTGCTTAAAATATTTCTTCTGTTCCTTGCTCTTTTTCTTTTCCTTCTGGTATTCGGATTACACATATAATACACCTTTTCTAGTCATACCACAGTTTTAGATATGCTGTTATGGGGGAGGGGGTCTTTTTTCTGTTTGCTTTTCAGTTTTGGAGGTTACTGTTGACAAATCCTCAAGTTCAGAGATTCTTTCTTCAACCATGTTCAGTCTATTAAGGCATTCCTCATTTCTGTTACAGTGTTTTTCATCTCTAGCATTTCTCTTTGGTTCTTTCTTAGAACTTCCATCTCTACTTACATTGCCCATGTATCCTTGCATGCTGTCTATTTTGTCCATTAGTGCCATTAGTATATTAATCAGAGTTGTTTTAAATTCCTGGTGTGATAACTCCAACAACCCTGCCATATCTGACTGTGTTTCTGATGCTTGCTCTGTCTCTTCAAACTATGTTTTTTGCCTTTTAATATATCCTGTAATTTTTTTCTAGATAGCTAGACATGACGTACTGGATAAAAAGAACTGCCATAAGTAGGACTTTAGTAAATTGAATTGTTTTCTTAATTTCCTTTTTGGGTTGTTTATTATTAGTGTAAAGAAATACAACTGATTTTTGTTTACTGATCTTGTACCCAAAACCTAAATTTCAGACTTCTAGCCTCCAGAACCGTGCGTCAAATGTCTGTTGTTTAAGTACCCAGCTTGTGGTAACATGTTACTGCAGTCCTGGGAAACTAATACAAGAGCCCATTTGGATAATCCAGGATAACATCTGGGTCTCAAGATCCTTAATTAATCACATATACAAAGATCCTTTTTTCCAAATAAGGTAATAGTTAGAGGTTCCCAGGATTAGGACACAGATATCTTTTTGGGAAGAATATTTTTCAACCTACCGCAGTTGTTTCCATTTTCAGTTTTATTTCTAATTTCCTTGTTTATTTCTTCTTCAACACATTAGGTTTTTAGTTCTTCTTTAACCCGTGTTATCTTGCTTTCCAAATGTTTGGGGACTTTGCTGCTATATTCCGCTTATTGATTTCTAGTGTAAATCCAGTATGTTCAGAAAATGTGCTTTGTATGACTTGAGTATTTTTAAGTTTATTGAGAATTGCTTTATACACTAGAATATGGCCCATGTTGGTAAATGTTTCACGCGCCTTTGAACAGAATGTGTATTCTGCTGTTGTTGGGTGGAATATTTTGTAAGTGTCAGTTAGGTCAAGTAGGTTGATAGTGTTGTTATAATTGCCTAAACCCAGCTGATACCTGCAGAGCAGGTAAACCGTGCAAGTAACCGGTGACTCCCATTCCTCCTGCTTCCAAAACATGTCCTTCTCTCTCTGCCTCCAGAACCCCCTCCAAGCCTAAAGTTCTGTAACGGTGAGTACTGCTTATTTGTACAAAACTGCTTGGAGCATGAGTACTTACATATAATAGTGGTTGAAAATATATAGAGAAAGAACTAATTAATATTATACAGAAGTCAAGAGATTCATATTATTATGTGAAATTTATGGAATACTTCATTTCTCTCACAGAAGGCAAAGCAAAGCCTGGAAATATGCTAATGAGCACAAAAGGGCTGAAAGTTGGGAAACACACATCTAGATATACATTTGCCTTCACCAACCACCAACTTCGAATGTTAAACACAGAGACATAGAATAGAGGAGATAGAAGAAAGTGTGAAAAAAAAGACAAAGGTACACACAAGAATCAGAATATTCTGGGTAGCCTTTCTCTCTGGAGAGAGGCTGGTGATGGGTCTAGAGCTGTGAATGTATTTGACTTGCTGTTTGTGCCTGTACAGAAAAAGTACCATGGAACAACCGGTCCAGACCAAGAGCCCCAAGCACATCACATCAATGGAAGCATGCAGGAAGGCATAGAGAGAGGAGTTGACAGGATTAAGAACAGAACCAGAACAGTATCCAAAATAGTTCAGAGTGATGTTTCTCATCTTCCTTGAACCAGTCACTTTCAGAGGAACCTTATGTTTCCCAGAAGATGCACCACCTAGAAAAGGAAACAGAAACACTCAATATGCTTTGGGGCTCTGACTTGGGACTTAGCCCACCTGGATTTACTGGGGATGACTGTGATGGCCTGGAAGACACTTAGGAGGCAAGTGGACGAGAGACACACTTCCCGGGCCACTCTGTGAATATAAAACAAAAATTTACATCCATAATCCTCCAGAAAATTGTTCCATCAAAAGATGCCATTGTCTGAGGGATCCCCCTAGAGAGAAGGACTAAAGAGTTGGGTAAGAATATGTGTTTGAGTATATCCCTGAGGGTCTCGACCCATATCCAGGGCAGAAAATGAAAGTATAAAGAAAAAAGAGGGAGGAATTCCCCAGGATTCCATCACCAGCCTGGGTCAAGAAAAAAATCCTCAATATCAAATCACCAAAATCCGTTCTGTCAGTGGCTGGGAATGGCAGTTTTATTCATATTCAGAGTTATCTTTAGAGAAAATAAAGGATTGAAGTTAGTTAAATTACAAATGAAATCCAATGTTTATCCCAATTCTAGAATCTTTAAGAATAAAACACTGGGGCCTGGGGCCGGCCCTGTGGCCAAGTGTTAAGTTCCTGCTCTCTACTTCGGCAGCCCAGGCCCAGGGTTTCACAGGTTCGGATCCTGGGCATGGACATGGCATCTCTCATCAGGCCATGCTGAGGTGGCATCCCACCTGCCACAACTAGAAGGATCTACAACTGAAAATATACAACTATGTACTGGGGGGCTTTGGGGAGAAAAAGGAAAAATAAAATCTTTAAAAAAAAAACAACACTGGGGCCGGCCCTGTGGCCAAGTGGTTAAGTTCACGTGCTCTGCTTTGGTGGCCCAGGGTTTCACGGGTTCAGATCCTGGGCATGGACCTAGCACTGCTCATCAGGCCACGCTGAGGCGGCATCCCACATGCCACAACTTGAAGGACCCACAACTAAAAATATACAACTATATACTGGGGGGCTTTGGGGAGAAAAAGGAAAAATAAAATAAAACCTTAAAAAAAAAATAAAACACTATTTAATACCCACATATTCTAGCCACACCAACTCTTCCCCATAGGGGAAAGTATTGTAAATCAATATTTACAGCACAGTAAATATCCATAAATACTTCAAATTATTTTCTTATAAATATATATTTTTTATACACATGAATACACACAATCATGCAAACATATTCATATACACAAATATAAACATACATATAAGCAAGGAATTTTTGCAGTGTTTTAAAATAAAATGATCATTTTACACACATTTTAAACATCTTTTTAGGGTCACATTTACTCATGGAAATCCTACCATCTCATCTGGTACAGTTCTAAGTCATTATTTGAATGGCTGCATGATATTTCACAACACAGACATAAAAAATTTATTCATATATTCCCCTATTGATGTTTGCTCACAAAGTTTCCAGTCATTCTGCCAATATAGAAAGTGATGACAATAATGGACAGTTATATTTTGCTTACTATTTCCTAGGTACTGTTTTAAATGCTTTGTGCATTTGATCTCATTTAATTATCAAAGCAAACTTACAAGTTAGGTATTGTGTTATCTCCATGTCACTGATAAGGAAAATGAAACGCTATCAGATTAAATAACTTGCCAGTATTCACATATCGGATGAGTAGCAGAGCTGGGATTGCAACTGGCTCTGGGGTCTTGAACTTTTACACCCTACGGTCTCTAATATTATTAGATTCATTATATTTTTACTGAGTGTATAAGAACTCAGATGTTGTTTGCTTACTGCAGCCGTGCAGTGAGCTTATTCTTGTTCCTTTATTCTCAGGGCATAGATTCACAGGAGTGGGATGCTGCTTTAGAAAAGGGAAGGAGGGAGAGAAGCAAGACAGGGAGAAAAAGGGGAGGGGCGGGGAAGGAAGAGGATGATGATAATGGTTTTCCAGGTAGGTTGAAACAAGTTAGAATTCCACCAGCATGGTAGGCGTGTGCTAGTCTCCCACCAGCATTAGTAATTTCATCATATTCCCCCAGTTTAATGAGTAGAAAGTGATATTATATTGTTATTTTAATTTGCAGTGCTTTGCTCAATTGAATTTGAATATTTTTCTATAAGGCTGTATCTTTTGCGTTATTTTTTGTGAATTGAATATTCATATACTTTCACCCATTTTTCCCTTAGTCTTTCCTCAAAAATTTGTAAGAGTTATTATTACTGTGCACCTAATCAAATTTTGTAACCTGCAAAGCACATTCTAACTAGATTGATTATTTATGTATTAGTTGTGTTTATTAATTGTGTTTATGGAATATGTTATTGGACAAATATCTTTCCTTTGTATTTAATCAACTAATTCTGTTTATTATTACATAGTTTCTGCTTTATCACTGTGTTTGATATGATTATCCCCACCCCTAAATTTTAGGTGTAGTCATGTAGATCATTTTGCAAAATTTTGTTTTTTATTTTTAATTTAAATATTTAAGCTATCTTAACATTTCTAATTTAAATATTTAGGCTTAGTTTTAAATACGGTTTAAGATAGGGCTGTTTTACGCTGATACCAAAGCCAGACAAGGATGCCACGAAAAAAGAGAACTACAGGCCAATATCACTGATGAACATAGATGCAAAAATTCTAAACAAAATTTTGGCCACCAGAATTCAGCAATTCATCAAAAGAATCATACATCATGATCAGGTGGGATTCATACCAGGGACACAGGGATGGTTCAACATCTGCAAATCAATTGACGTGATACACCACATCAACAAACTGAGGAATAAAAACCACATGATCATCTCAATAGATGCAGAGAAGGCATTTGACAAGATCCAACAGCCATTTATGATAAAAACTCTGAACAAAATGGGCATAGAAGGGAACTACCTCAACATAATAAAGGCCATATATGACAAGCCCACAGCCAACATCATACTCAATGGGAAAAAACTGAGTGCCATCCCCCTGAAAACAGGAACGAGGCAAGGATGCCCTCTATCACCACTCTTATTTAACATAGTACTGGAGGTCCTGGCCAGAGCAATCAGGCAAGAAAAAGGAATAAAAGGAATCCAAATAGGGAGGGAAGAAGTGAAACTCTCACTGTTTGCAGACGACATGATCTTATATATAGAAAACCCCAAAGAATCCATTGGAAAACTCTTAGAAGTAATCAACAACTACAAAGTTGAGGGTATAAAATCAATTTGCATAAATCAGTAGCATTTCTATATTCTAACAATGAACTAACAGAAAAAGAACTCAAGAACACAATACCATTCACAATCGCAACAAAAAGAATAAAATACCTCGGGGTGAATTTAACTAAGGAAATGAAGGACCTATATAATGAAAATTACAAGGCCTTTCTGAGAGAATTGGATGACGACATAAGGAGATGGAAAGACATTCCATGTACATGGATTGGAAGAATAAACATAGTTAAATTGTCCATTCTACCTAAAGCAATCTACAGATTCAACGCCATCCCAATCAGAATCCAATGACATTCTTTACAGAATTAGAACAAAGAATCCTAAAATTTATATGGGGCAACAAAAGACCCCGATTTGCTAAAGCAATCCTGAGAAAAAAGAACAAAACGGGAGGCATCACAATCCCTGACTTCAAAACTTACTACAAAGCTACAGTAATCAAAACAGCATGATACTGGTACAAAAACAGGTGCACAGATCAATGGAACAGAATTGAAAGCCCAGAAATAAAACCACACATCTATGGACAGCTTATCTTTGACAAAGGAGCTGAGGGCATACAATGGAGAAAAGAAAGTCTTTTCAACAAATGGTGCTGGGAAAACTGGAAAGCCATATGTAAAAGAATGAAAATTGACCATTCTTTTTCACCATTCCCAAAATAAACTCAAAATGGATCAAAGACCTAAAGGTGAGACCTGAAACCATAAGGCTTCTAAAAGAAAACTTAGGCAGTACACTCTTTGACATCAGTATTAAAAGAACCTTTTCGGACACCATGTCTTCTCAGAGAAGGCAAACAATAGAAAGAATAAACAAATGGGACTTCATCAGATTAAAGAGCTTCTTCAAGGCAAATGAAAACAGGATTGAAACAAAAAAACAACCCACTAACTGGGAAAAAATATTTGCAAGTCGTATATCTGACAAAGGCTTAATATCCATAATACATAAAGAACTCTCACAACTCAACAACAAAACATCAAACAACCTGATCAAAAAATGGGCTGGAGACATGAACAGACATTTCTCCAAAGAAGATATACAGATGGCCAATAGGCACATGAAAAGATGCTCATCATCGCTGATCATCAGGGAAATGCAAATCAAAACTACACTAAGATATCACCTTACACCCATTAGAATGACAAAAATATCTAAATCTTAATAGCAACAAATGTTGGAGAGGTTGCGGAGAGAATGGAACCCTCACACACTGCTGGTGGGAATGCAAACTAGTGCAGCCACTATGGAAAACAGTATGGAGATTCCTCAAAAAATTAAAAATAGAACTACCATACGATCCATCCATTCCACTACTGGGTATCTATCCAAAGAGCTTGAAGTCAGCAATCCCAAAAGTCCTATGCACCCCAATGTTCATTGCAGCATTATTTACAATAGCCAAGACGTGGAAGCAACCTAAGTGCCCATCAACAGATGAATGGATAAAGAAGATGTGGTATACATATACAATGGAATACTACTCAGCTGCAAAACAGAACAAAATCATTCCATTTGCAACAAATGGTTGGACCTTGAGGGAATTATGTTAAGTGAAATAAGCCAGTTAGAGAAGGATAATCTCTGTATGACTCCACTCATATGAGGAATTTAAAATGTGGACAAAGAGAACAGATTAGTGGCTACCAGGGGAAAGGTGGGGTGAGGGGTGGGCACAAAGGGTGAAATGGTGCACCTACAACACGAATGACAAACATTAATGTACAACTGAAATCACACAAGATTGTAACCTATCATTAACTCAATAAAAAAAAGAAAAAGAGAAAAAAAAGATAGGGCTATTTTATAATATTTTACATATACACTGAGTTATGATGAAGCTATCAAATTAACCATCTTTTACTATAAACTAAATATCCTATTTTTTATGTCAGTTTCTTATAAATACTATAGGGAAATACTTCTCAATTCTTTTTTTTTTTTTAGGAAGATTAGCCCTGAGCCAACTGCTGGCAATCCTCCTCTTTTTGCTGAGGAAGACTGGCCCTGAGTTAACATTCGTGCCCACCTTCCTCTACTTTATATGTGGGACGCCTACCACAGCATGGTGTGCCAATCGGTGCCATGTCCGCACCTGGGATCTGAACCAGCGAACCCCGGGCCGCCAAAGCAGAACTTGCAAACTTAACCTGCTGTGCCACCATAACGGCCCAATTCTTTTTTTCAACTATTCTATTTCTTCTAGTACTGTGGATTTTTATTTTTTCATTTATCTTGTATATTCAAGATTTACAACATAAACACATTTCACTATTGAATAATCATGACAGATTAAAATAGATGTTAAGAAATTATATTTAATTGCATATTAAAAGTATAATAACCAGAACTAAACTATGTTTATTCTCAAACTATGGAAGTTGTGTGGTACTAGGGCAATAAACAATGGAGTAATTTACCTTTTAGACAGAAACAAATCTGACTGACAGTTATCACTGTAATTTTTTCTACTATTTTTCTGTTCTAGCCAACGTGAGGAGAGAAAAAAGAGAGGAATGAACAGTGAAAGAAACCAAGTAAAACATTTACTTATGAGTGATATTATTTGTCTTTTAAAACAAAACTAAATGAAAATGCTTAGAATTAAGAGAGTCCAATAAGAGCATGAATACCAAGTAAATATAAAGAAATGAATAGATCTTCATAAACCAACAAATAGCTTTAACAGTTTTGAAAATGAATTATAAGTTTCTAGCAATTAGGGCAGCAAGCTGTTGTTACAGTAATAAGAAAACACATCAATAAAACAGAGGTGAGAGTCCAGTAATGGGAGTTTATCTTCTAAGGAAAGAAAGCAAGCAGATCGCTTCAGGCAGGAGCCGACTTGTCGAGTCACCCCTGGGTGACGTTGTGTCAGACGTGCACACAGAAGTCAGCCGTAGGGAGACGCACACAGCAGGCTGTGGGACTCGGCCAGACAGCGGATGAGGCAGTTCTGGACCAAAACCAAGAGGATGGAAAAGCTGAATCACGGCAGACTTGAAACACTTCCGCGAGGTTGGGGGCAAGGGTAATGCCGAAGCGAAGCACAGAAAACACGCTTTACATATCCAGAAACGTAAAAACACTGAAGGAACTAATATGGGTTACTTTAGTAAACCAAGCATCAGAAAGAGATCGGTTCTCAGCTCAGCCGTAAAAGAGCCTCTCCTTTCAGGCTTCGTTCCACAATAAGTGATTCTCACCATTAAATACTTCCCAGAATCACCCACCCACCAGCTCCTGAACTCGCTATTCATTTCCGTTCAACAGTCAACTCATTAAAACCATCTATACCCTGAAGGAACTGACAGAGACACAGGAGTGTGAGGATAAAAAAAAATAGCAGGGGAGAAAAATGTGAGTAGGGTCAGAAATAACAATAAAAAACTATCAAAAGGGATTATTTGAATCTCGGAATCCTCCAAACTTACATCATTAGATGTTCCATTATTTACCAAAGAAAAGAAAATGGGCAGTTTCTCACTGAACACGAGCTCTTTGGATAAGAGACACATTTGCTGTCTCCTTAATCATATTAGGCTGTGAGACAGAGAAACAAACAAACAAAATCTCCCAGCAAATGTCATCAGAGTATGGAAGTTCAAAGATCTTGTTCCTTTCAATATAAATAGAAAAATTATAATGTTGCTCCTAAATTTGTGTGTAAAAAGTAACTTTTATAGAAGACGGCACAGGAAAATTTAGAATTCTAAAAGACTTTTTAAGTCAGCTTTAATTAGAGTCAGTGTTAAATAGCAAATGGGTATCCTTAGAAGATTGCCCTAATGAAATCTAAGTAGTGAGGAGCAGAAGGGTTCAGAATATCTGAACCTCTTCTGAAATCTAACCCATCCTGCAGAATATCCAGAATGTCCAGCATATTCGATGCTCTCTATGTTCTCAGAAAGTGATAAGACACAGGATGCTCGAGTGTGTATGCTTGTTGAAAGAAAATTATCTCAGTCCTAAAGTGCACATTTAATGGAATGTTTAACATGATGAGAGACTCGGAATTGGAAGATCATTTAAGTTTGGAATGTAGAAAACAGAAGCATGGAGTTAAGAAGCCTAGATTTTGACACCATAGAAAGAGAGTATATTTTAAGATATTTGAAGACAAGTAGATGAGAGTGTTGGGGAGGAGAGAGAAAGAGGAAGGGAGCAAATGGATTCAAGTTAGAGCCGCACAGACTACTAATAGAAAATAAGATTGTTAAGAAGTCTTGCTTTTCTGTAAGAGAGGTATTTGATTATATGTTTCTACTGAAGGATTTTTTTCAGTCAATCAATGCTTGATTAACACTCGATGAAAGACTAGACAATGAATAATGACAAGCGAAAATAATATCTAAAAAGTATAAGAGAAATCTCTAGAAGGATCTATATTAGAGAAACCAGGGTAGCAGCACTTGAATAAGAGAAAAAGAGTTGAAGAAAAATAAGCAAGCAATAAAAGTGTAGACAGGAATCTGAAACAGAAAAATTGAAGACTGACAAAATCAAAAGCAATCATTAAATGAAAGATAATGACTCAGCATATAAGCTTAATTTCCAAAGGAACTGGTTTGGTAAAAGGTACTGCAGGGGAAAATGTGTATGTGTGTGTGTGTGTGTGTGTGTGTGTGTGTCACACACAAAGCGCTGGCTGCTTTGATTGGCATGACTCTGACATGGCACTTTTATGTTACAATGTCTTAGCTTCCCTTAGAGCTTAGAGAAGATGACAAAGTCACATTTTGGATGTATGATGGCATAAAGATGGTCATAAAAGGCCAAAGACAAAAAGGAAAATTCTCAGCTTTATGTACTATGTGAAAACAATGCAATAGCTCTGATATTATTAGCAAGCGTTCAGTTTGCCTTCTTCTCTCAGTATTTCCTAGCCAGGGATTTCATGGTGTTCAACAGGCTCATACTTAGCAGTGACTGATCCTTCTTCAGGCCCACAAACACTTAACTGAAGAGAACACAAATAGTGTTGTAAACCTATTGACAGGCACCCAAGTGAATCCTGTTCTCATTTAAAAAAAATACATCCAGGATCATCCCGCCCGAGCCCAGAGGGAAAGTAGGTATACTAACAAATATTAAATATGTCCATGTGATTATCATTTTGATCTCATCTGAACTATTTAAGTATCTTGAGATGTATGTACATTATAATCTTTATTTTGCAGATGGAAATTATAGGAGTAGATTATCTTCTTTAAGAGTAAATTTACCTTCTTTTTATAAAAAAAGAAGAGGTAGACAAATTCAGACAGGGCTTTTGCTGGAAGACAAAGTAAGTGATATCTAAGGCTGATCGAGGAGAAGGGCCTAGATCTTTGCAATTATCAAGAAACAACTCTTTCCCCCCATTGGAGAGCCCAGTCAGCATCTCTATGCCAACATTTCCTGTTACCTGAAATAGATGAATACTCACCTAACAGACCTCTGCTGCTAGGACAGTGGCTCAGGGGTGACAGTCTCTGTGTGTGGGGTGAGGAGCAGCGAAATTCTGGGTTATAACTTTGGGAATCTCTGACCTCATCTCCTTATAGAGCTGTAATTATCGTGTCATCTGCAGCAGGAATGACAGTGACTGCAAGGGCACATCGTGTTAATTGTCCAAAAAAGATTTGTCCAGAGTATTAATTATTGTAAACAATTATTAGTGGTTAATGAAAATGCCCAAAGAGACTGTCAAAATTAACTAGAAGAGAAAAGTTCCAGCAATTTCCAGAGTGACGGGAAGCAGATATCCTCAGACACAGTAAATGAATGTGGAGAATCTAATTCCACTTTCCAGATAGAATTATGGTTCCTTTGAGGGATAAATTTCCCTGAATGTGTAATTCCGTATACTTCCTCACAAATCTTAGATACTCAGACATTTATGATCTAAACTGTGAAATAGAAACGTGCAAAAAATAGTGTGTAACGGAGCTGCCAAGGAGATAGAAGTAAATACGAACCATTTCTTTTTTCACCTAGGTCATTTTACCAGACAGGTAATCTGTATGTCCAAAACTGTTGAGAGGAAAATTAGCATAACTAACTAGAAGTAGCTCGTGAATTAAGCGTGGAGAAAGTTTTGGGGGGATTGACGGCTGCAGCAGCCTAAGTGGAACTGTGGTTTGGAAGACTCTGGAAATGGGGGCACACACTGTTGTGTAGGTAGCCCTATTAAATATTTTGGAAGTGAAAAGAGGGAGGGTTTTAGTGTTTCTCCTATCCTCTGATACACATTTGTCTTACCAGATCATCCAGAGAACTTTCTATATCCTATTCATGAGATCCAGTTAGCATGATGTCATCAGTATAGTGGAACGGCAAAATGATCAAAATCCCTTCAGACTGTATTGTGACATAGAGCAGAAAAGTTGTCATAGCCCTGTGGAAAGGGAGTGAATGTGAACTGCTTTCTTATCCAGGTAATAGAAATTGCTTTAGATCCTCCTTCCTGATAGATTAAAAACAACACATTCTTCAGATAAATAGCCACATACCACTTGCCAGCCTGTGTTAATCTGCTGCCGTAAGGTTAACACATCCACATAGCAGCTGCACACAGAACACCCACATGGTTAGGTTTGTGGTAGTTGACTCTCATCTGCCATGATCCGTCCTGTTTTTGCAATAGCCATACTTGGGCTGTGATGGGGGCTGCATTCCCTTTGTCTTCGAGGCTGCAATTCTACCTGGATGCAGGGTGACTCTGCTTTACAATATTTTGATCAGTCAAGGCAGTTTCAGGAACATTCACTTGGCGCTTCCTATCATAATGAATTTTACTTTACAGGCTGTACTACCTGTATGTGTGCTCTGCCAGCTGCCAGGTGTAGCCATCATAAGTTTATAGTCATATACCAGGGAAATGACCATGAGGTAAGCTCATAGAACCATTGGATCCAACATAAGATGGACTTGAGCTGTGCATCATCTGGTCTCCATATGCCCCAGTTTAACATGAGGGCTGGGATTGATTTTTATGTCACCCTGCTATTGGGGGGAGCTCATTATCTATATCCAACAACCCTCAACAGCTCTGGATATACCCTTTTCCCCAGTGTATAATTGCTTGAGTCCATGGCCATAGGTCCCATTAGGCAAGGACTAGGTGAATGTAGGTTTTCTATACCGCGGAAGCTCTATTGGTTCCATTCTCAAGGACACCCAGGACCCCGTTCAAACAATGGGCTCTGTGAACTGGTTCAGATGTCAAAATTGTGTGAGGGCTCATGATTTTCTGCTTGGTCACTGACATGAGAATTCTGCAATCCTGCTCTTGATCATTTCATTTGTAGATAACAGTGCCATCACTGGCTGCCTATCTAATCTCATACCTATGAACAAGGCCTATTTGCCACTGACGCAAATCCTTGTGGATCAAGGTTCCCAGATTGCAAAGCCAGATTGTTTCCCCTTACAGCAATTACACCCGTCTTGCTTCTGACAGTGAAATGTTACCATCTGGCTCCTGTTATATGGAATTCTATCACCACCACCACTCGCCTTGCCCCCAGCGCTACGGAGTCCACTTTCTTAGTTATTCTCCTGCCCTCACCGGGAGCTTCCAAGGACAGAGGCTCACTGCTGAGCTTCTCAGTGATGCTGGTGGCTGCCTTACTAGTGCATTCTATATTACTTTTGTGAGAGGAGTGGTCTCTGGGCCCTCCCCAGGACAATGATCAGCTGGACTATGGTAATCATAATCAGCTCCAGGGCCATTCCAATGATTTCTTTAGAATCACATAATAATTCAATTTTTACATTCCCCTTTGCTGATATTCTGACCCTCAGTATTTTCCAGGGCAGTTCCAGCATCTCCATATCATTTACTGTTTGATCATCATGTCATATCTCCCAAGGGCCCTCCCAGCAAAGTCAAGGGCCAATGTCATGTGTCTTCACAGGATGTCAAATCCTGAGTCATTGTGAGTGCCCTCACATCAATAAACCCTTCCATGCCTAGCCTCATGTTCCACAGCAGGTGAAAACCCTCACAATCCACTTTTACACCTGTTCCCCTAATGCCTGTCAATACAAATTAGACACATCATGCAGCTCATTTGGTAAATCAACTGCTTCCTCACCAAGATTCTGCTGAGACCTGAAGCCAGTTACTGGTCTAGAGGCCATGAGGAGGGGCACAAGTGGAATTTGAAGTGGGCAGACATCATTTGCAAGGCGGCCACTTCAGGAGACTTGTGTGTGGCCGCAAGACAATGGGAGCCTGTTTTCCTCTAGCCGAGGTAACAGAAATACTTCTACAGGCCTGGAGGAATTTTTATGGGAATCTAGAGGTTCAAGGGTCTCAGGAAGATCCAGATATACATCCCTATCCTTGGTATCAGGGTATTACTCCTTCTGCTTTAGTGCCCTAATTTAGCAGAGAAGATATGCAAGGTCTGCGCACTTGACATCATTTTAACTCCACTGCTCTTATAATTAAATCCTGGCCTTAATGTCAGCACAGTTTGCCTTCTTGCTACAGGAAATGAGGGTCTGTTTAAATGCTGCCGTGGAGGAACTCTGGTTTTCACAGCATGTCCTGAAGTTACGGTTGGCCAAATATCCAACTCTAAAATGCTTCCAATAAGTGTTTCCCCCATACAGTTCAAATTCTAGAACTAATGCATAAATTTGTGCTTCCCTTTCTATCTGTAGCTTATCCCGTTTCACGACATCTCTTTCCAGTGTTACCAGCATAGCGCTTAACACCAGCAAAACAGTCCTTGTTGTCAACTAACTGACAGTTAACCACTTACTATACCAATAGTTTTAGATTTGCTTCCCCAAAGAAGATCCTGAGGCAAGGACTTAAATGGCATGCTTTATTTGGAAGAAAGTCCCGAGAAACAAAAGTGAGAAAGTGGGGAAATGAGACAAGGAAGGTAGGAAAGCCACCCACGGTGGCATTAATGAGCAGGTTTATGCTCACTTCCCGCAGGGGGAATCTCTTGAGAAGCTGCGTGGAACATCCAGAATCATCCCCGTTGAGTGTGTGAGGCTGCAAAATTTACCAACCCCCATGCCCCATTGTTTTAGGGGTACCCTCAGAAACTTTCATTTCTGTACCCCTGGTACCTGTCTGTGAGCAGTCAAGCAAGCCCAGAAAGCCTCAGGCAGAGAGAGATGCCCAAACCTGGGACATGTAAAGATGCCAGCACACTGCCAAGCCTTCTTGCTTCACAGCTGCAAGTCAACCTGAGTGGGTCAATGGGCTGTAGGGGGACATTGACAGTGTGTGATACACATCTTGATGCAATCTTGAGAATGAATCAGAGTTTCCATTCCAAAAAGACAATCAATGGAACCACTCTATTCCTCTTAATTGGGGACCTGAGGAACTTGCCTTATTGCTTATAGATTTGTTCAAAGCACAGAGCAATTTCAGAGAATCATGCTTTCTCCAAATCCTTATTAATTTCAGGAAAAAATATTTCTCATTGGAAGGTGTTTAGCAGGATTCTTTAAGATTATGAGATCATATATGTTCGCCATGGGCATCCACATTCACATGGTGTAAGAGTTGCTGACTTACTTTCACTAGGAGGATGAAGCCAACCAAACTGAGATAGACTGAAATATCTAATTATGGCGAGAAATTATGGGTTTTCCTAAATTATTTTTCTTTATGAGAGAAAGCATATCCATCATAAAGTAGAATTATAGTTTTTAAAGGGCTGATATTAAGACCTTGGAAAAGCATAGGTAGCTCCAAAAGACAATTTAAATACCAACTTGCTATGGATGGGCAGAATTTTCCACCAGAAAAAACAGTGAAATTGTATTTCAACAGATGAGTAGAAGCTGTATGGAGGAATGTGGCAAAATCATCTTCACTTTGCATATTATAAAGCTGTCAATTTCCTTTGCATCTAGATGGGGTCATATGAGTACTCGTGAGCTGCCACACATACCAAGTCCTGTGTGTGACTGCTGGCCAAAGAAAGTCACAAAGCCTGGAGAAATAGGCCTCATCTTGATCAGAGGAGCTACAAAGTCTCATTGTAAAGAAGCACACTGACAGGGAGGCATAGATAATTGTACACATTTTGGCAATCTACTCCAAGTCTAGATTTTTCTCTCTCTCCCCAGAAACAACTACCCATGAGCATTCAAACTTTTCTCAATTGTCCATAATTAAGTGCTATCTAACTTGCATATCTTCCTCCAGAACAGCAAGTCTATTTTCTTGATAAAGCTGTTCGGGAACTGTCAATAGTCACTTGAGAAAGCTCATCCTTAACTCCATGGGCTCATCAAATATTTTTCTGAAAAATGTAGATCTGTTCAGAAAAAGGCAGGGAGTAGGTTTAGATTGTGTGGCAATACGTATTACATATTTTTCCATATTCTATTGAGCGAAAATATCTAATTCTGCCATATTTTTCCTCCTGAAAGGATGGAACAATATAAAACCCAACTGAACCACTTCTGGCTCATGTTTCTGGATCTCTGATTGTTGCTTCATTCCTCGTTTACGTTAGATGTGATTCATGTTTATCTTGCCTTTGGCATATTGCTTCTGGGACAAATGAGTGTGTTTAGAATATGTCTAAATTTCGTTACTCAAGAGAAGTAATTTTTTCCTACCTTTGTCAGTGTCAGGGAAATATAATGTAAAATAAAATCTCCCAACCCAGAAAATCTCTCCACAAAGGTAGAAGAAGAAGAAAATTTCATTATTGAATAAGCGATAAGCCAGAATGTGATGTGTGTCACAGGCAATCCACCAAGAGATTGCAAAGACAGAAAGAAATCTCACCCTTTTATATGGCCAAGCAGATACAACTCATTATGTACATACGTGTTTTCCAGATAAACAATAACTAGTCCTCAAGCTAGAGGACTTGACAGCACCAATTATTACACATAGTCCATCCTAAATTCACCTGGTAATTCGGGTGACCATCTGTGTTAGTTCATTGGCTTTATACAAAGGAAAAATAAACTTCTCCTATATTTATGACAGGAGATAGCTTTACACCTGGGAGCAAGGTACCTACCAAAGTGAGGCTCCTACACTCCCACAGAAACTGGGAGACAGTACTGTATCCCCTGATGTTTACATTTCAGAGAAATGGCTCCCATGTCCTTGAGAAAGGCATTAAGCTGGCAAGAGGCTTATTTAGCTTCTAAAAAGATTTATATGCGTCTCAAAGAGACAGAGAAAAAACTTACAATCACAAAATTTCTAAAGTAAAATATTCTAAGAAAAGGGAAGGGAAGGAAATCTCTTATATCCAACAGGGAAAATTAAGCTTCATTTTCATTTGAATTTGCCCTTAAGTCAAGCAGGGGCTCTTCTGTATTAGCCATGGTTGTTAGTAACCATGACGTTCGAAGTACCTTTAATTCTCATCAACTTAGAATTTATTCATCCAATCCTTCATTCATCAGATTATAATTAAATCTTATGTTTCCAGAAACAAGCCTGGACTATGTTGATTCAGAAGTTGAGTCAGGCTTCTGACCATGTTGAGTCAGAGACACAGATTCCTTTCATCAAAGAAATTATATTCCATAGAGAGAGACAGACAATAAACAGATAAATAAATAAATTTACTTAATAATTTATTTATACTTTAATCACAGATGCTGTTAAGGACAAATAAAATAGCATAAAGGGCCGAGCTTGATGGGAAGTATTATGTTAGGGAAAACTTTATGTGGAGACAGTATTTGAGCTGAGATGTGAAGGAAGTGATGGGGGACTACAGGAGAAGATGAGAGTCACAGGCAAAGAGAAATCTAGAAGAACTTTGAGATTTTTGGCCTGAGCAAGAAAACAAATATAAGCAACATTTACTATGCATGAGAACACAGGAAAAATGTACATTTGTGAAACCAGAAAGAATTCTGTGTTAAACATGTGAAATCTGAAATGCCTTTTAAATAGCAAAATACGGATGTTAAGAAGACAACAGCTTACATAGTTTTAAACTCACATTAAGTGTCAGAGAAGGATATATAAATACGGGACTCATCAGTATATGGACGTCATTTAAACCAGGAATCCAGACTTCCTCTTCTGGCTACCATGGGTGGTTTGTGGAAGACACATGCTTCCATGAAAAACAGATTAAAAGGGAAATAAGACTTTTTTAAAAAATCTATATGACATTATCAGAGAGCTGCCTAGACAACTAGGATTTGAGTGGGCAGGTGCCCAAAGGAAGTGAACCTGAAAAGGGAGGCAAAATTCTTTCTCCAACTTTTGCCTATTGGCATTGGGCTATTAATAGCATGAGGGAGCCTAAAACTCCGGCACAAGGAGGTCTGGGCGGAGTTGCAGCTAAGAGGCAGAGAAGTGAGCAAAATGAAGTGGCAAAACTAAAATTTGTGGATGGCCAAGAAGCCAGGATTCAGGTGGCCAATATTCCTGGGAATGGAGACAGAAGGAGGAGACCCCAGCATATGATTTAGTTACTCCTTCTCCTTGAGGCACTTGACAAATTCTTGGACTGCATTGAGTCCAGAAATAAGAAGGTGGGCAGAAAGCCTCCAAAATATCCCGCAGTCTCTCAGGGCTAAAGAAGAAAACATCAAATTTCAAGACCCAACAGAATAGAGGACCCTTAGTAAAACTCACTACACTTTTGGTTGGGACATCTCAAGGTGCACACCAGAGGTCACATCCAGGTGATCCAGAAGTAGATGCAACCTTAATATACTGCAGATCTGCCTCCTGTCATCTCAGTCCCTTTATCTGATTCAGATAATCTTCCCCCACTCCATGAAGAAGTGAATACATTAATCACTTAAGTAGATCAATGGAACATAATAGTGTATCCAGAAACAGACCAACATACATTACAATCACCTGATTTTCAACAAAGATTTCAGTGAAAGGTAAATGAGAAAGAATGACTTTTTCAAAATGTGGTGCTGTCAGATGGAAATCCATACAGAAAAACTCACAATGAATCACAGATTTAAATATGAAAGGTCAAAACAATAAAGATTCAGGCAACTAGTGACTGAAAATGTAAATGTAACTGAAAACAGAAAAGTGGAGTCCGTTAAAGAAGAAATTGATGAGTTGGACTTAATTAAGGTAAGAACTTATGTTTATCAAAAGTCAGCACCAAGTGGGGCCAGCCTGGTGGCTTAGCGTTTAAGTTCGCATGCTCCGCTTCAGTGGCCCGGGGTTCACTGATTCAGATCCCGGGCATGGACATATGCACCATTCATCAAGCCATGCTGTGGCAGGTGTTCCACATGTAAGATAGAGGAAGATGAGCACGGATGTTAGCTCAGGGCCAATCTTCCTCAAAAAAAAAACATTCAGACCCTGTTTCTCCCTTTTTCCAAAGTCTTCCTATTCCTCCTAGAATAAAATTTTAAACAAAAAGGAAACTTAAATAACAGAAGTTCTACCACTCACTTTATTCCTGGTACCTCTTTTAAGACTCAGAGCAGTTCTTTGATGGAGAGATTTTTATCGACATTTTATATCTATGGAAACTGAGATTAAAGAAAAAACAAATTGGTCAATATCTCTCAAATGGCCAGTCTGCAATGGAAACCCATGTTTGGATGACTCTGAAAAACAATTTCCACCCTCTTCTCCATAATTGTTACCCAAACTCTACTAAGAGGGTGTGGTAAAACTTAAAATTATCTTTTCAGAATTCTCTTTATTCAATGGGCTCATCCCTCAACTATCCGGTGGACAAGTATTGTCTGTGTTTTCTTCTAGGAATCTTAGGACCTATGGCTTATCTCTCAGGAAGTGTCCACATAACGGATGGACAAGAGAAGTCAGTCGTTTGTACCGTGTCTTCAAATTACATGCTTTATGCCTGGGATGTGCAGGAGGTGAGTCTGACTAATGTGGAGCACAAGTAACGTGTACTTGTGTGCATCCTGTTACTCATATGAATCAAGTGCCAGAGGGAGGAAAATGATACTGGGAATTGGTAACAGAAACAAAGTTTCAAATCAGGTCTTCTAAATGGCAATCTATGACCTTTTCATTTAGACTATAGACGCACAGAGAATTCACTTTTTAATATGTGTTTCTATATATAAACTTCTGCCAGGTCTTATTTTCTATTGGTAATGTAGAGTGACTTTGTGAAATAAACAATCTTTTGGCATCATACGTCTTCATTACCTATTTTACTGCCTGTCTGTCAACTATTGGCATTCATTATATTGGCTTTTTCAGAAATTGATCTCTAACTCAGATCACTTCCAAGGGGCACAAAGATCTTACATATGAGGACCAGCCAATGTTGTACAAGAATCACTGCATAGGGAGTTGAGTTTTGGGAAGATCCCAAAATGGGTCCCAAATTATTGTATTTTCTTGGCTTTCCTTGTTTGGATGTCTCTCTCCTCCTAGTAAAAATTAGATGATGACTCTTTCTAACACAGGGTCTTCTAAAATATGATAAATACCCTTTTACGAATATATGAGGTGGCAAGGAAATCATGAGATAAAAGTCTAGAAGGGTGCTCTTAAACTTTTGCAGTGTTATATGTCAGTTACAGCTCACTAAAGCTAGGGGGAGGGGAAATAAATTAGAAGAGTACTCTCTTGGCTAACTTGCTCTAGGGGAACCAGTCACCACGTTCCTGAGGACATTCAAGCAGCCCAATGGACAGGTCCACATGGCAAAGAACTCAGGCCTCCTGCCAACAGCCAACACCAACCTGCAGTCGTGTGAGTGAGCCATCTTGGAAGTGGATCCTCCAACCGCAGACAAGACTTCAGATTATTGCATCCCCGGTCAACATCTTGCTGCAATCTAATGAGAGACCCTAAACCAGAGCCACTCAGTTAATCCACTTTTGAATTTTTGACCAATAGAAGCTGTGTGAAATAAGTGTTTATTGCTTTAAGTTGCTGTATGCTTTGCTATGCAACAATAAATAACAAATATAATTTTTAGTACCTGGAAGTGGGGTGCTGCCGTAACGAAAACCTAAAATGTGGGAGAAGCTTTGGAAACAGACAGTAGGCAGAAGCTGGAAAGACTCTGAGGAGAGTGTTGGACCTTGAGAGACTGTTAGCAAAAACCTAATGGCCTGCCATGAAGCTGCCTGTATCATATGGTCAGTAAACCATACGATAGAGTTGAAGCCAAAGAGGAGGCTGCAAAATTCCTTGTTAGACCAAGAAAGATCTAAGGAGGTGACTCAGAGAACTATTCAGTCAAGAAATAGGACTTTTTTAAAGTTTAAGGCATTGTCCTTGGCAGCCCCAGCAGAAGCCCAAAGTATCAAAAGACTTATCTCAAAGTTTTATTCCTTGGGATCATCCCAACAACTGTGTGAGGGAGGCTGGTCAGAGGTTTTAACCTCGATTATGTGATTGTAGAAATGGCGGCATATCTTACAGTTGACTGTGCTGCCTCTCGTGTGCTTTAGGATTTCATGTCTCTTTCCATTGACGTGGTGGTAATGCTTTGGTTTCAGGTAGGTGATTCTGAAGGTGACGTCTACACATTAACAGTCCCTGGGTTAAGGAATTTCTCAATTTAATGCATTCAAATATAATGTTGATGTTCTACACTACTCCCCTGCCGAAAAATGGATCTTTGCATCTACACATCAACATCACTTGCCAAAGGTAGGTGCTGCTCTGTGTGCTTCAGCATCGGGAGGAGAGGGTCAAGCATTGGGAAGGTGAAGGGAGGAAGTGTTACAGACACTGCAGAGCTCGGTGAGGACCAGACACTGCTCCCTCATCTCAAAGGCCATATCACATGTGGAATCTATTCCTATAGCCAAGAAACGATGTTCTTTGAAGCAATGATATCCAGTTACAAAGACAAATGTTTATTAATGAACATTCGCTCATGAAGCCTTAATCAGCCAAAGAGATAGAGAAGGGTGAAAGAGATATCAAGAAATGAGGATCTTTAGTAACCTCGTTCACTTTTGCTTTCCTTACTTTAATCTACCTTGGCTGGAAAATACAAAGAAGTCCAGAAGCAAATAAAATTGAATCAGCCTCTGAAGGTCACTCTGAAAAAGTCTGGCCGTTGAGCAGGCCATTTTAGCATGGCGCCTGTGGACTGGGCACCAGAGAGCAAGGAGCCAGAAGAGAAGGCAGCAAAGGCATATCAGCCCTTGACTAGTTCTCCAGGAAGGGAAAGTCCATTCAGCCAGCTGCAACTTGATCAGGGGTCCAATGCAGTCAGATGATTTGGTGACCCCATGGCATGCCAGAAGAGAAGCTTCGGGGACTCTGCTCTTTTTGCGACCATGACAGGCAGGATAGGAAGACAGTGAGTTCCTGATATGTCGAGTGACAAGCAGTGACTACTGAACACTTCCTAAGATTCAGAATAAAGCTTTTGCCACAAGATGAAAAATTTTAAGGAGGCTTTTCTGGAGTCACTCTTGTCCTGAGATGCTATAACTTCCCCCTTCACCTGACTCCACATCCAATGATCTCTCCATAGGTATTTTCTACTGCATGCTGACTGTGACTGTCAGAAGGCAAACCCCTCCGTCTCTCTCCCATTCATCGTGCTGCAGAGCCTGCTGGGCCCCAAGGAGGACGAACAGGATAACACTGATGTTCCAAAGAGGCTCTTCCCAAAAGACAGGATTTACCACCTTTTTTTATTAAGATTGGCACCTGAGCTAACAACTGTTGCCAATCTTCTTCTTTTTTTTTTTTCTGCTTTTTCTCCCCAAGTCCCCCCAGTACATAGTTGTATATTTTGGTTGTGGGTCCTTCTAGCTGTGGCATGTGGGATGCCACCTCAACATGGCTTGATGAGCGGCGTCATGTCCACACCCAGGATCCGAACCGGGGAAACCCTGGGCCACTGAAGCAGAGCGCACAAACTTAACCACTCAGCCGTGGGACTGGCCCCAGGATTTACCACCTTTGATCTAACAACTAAGAGAACTGAGGACAGAACAGTCATCCAAGGTAGCTATGCCACCTAGAAACACTTCTCTCCTCTCTGTCACACATGCATTCAGTTTAAGCTATCAGTGTATGTAAATAGGTCTATCTGTGTAAAGCAGGCAGGGGATTTCTTTAGCTGGAGGCTAACCCATGCCTGTTTGACCCTTATGTCCACACATGTGACCTCTACACTCCACCCTGCTCTCTTGGGCAGACATATTAGATTCCCATCATGCTTTAGGGCCTAGATTCCAATACCCCTTCCTTCAATGCCTATGCTATTATTTATTGCCCAGAGTTGTGGGCAATAGCTATGTCATAGCACCCATTACCATGGTCAATGACATGTGTTTGGCAGGCCACTGGCCTACCCTTCATTTTCTTCACTGGACAGAAGGAAGTCCCATGGAAGGAGGGAGTATGTTTTTTCATTCAGTGTAAGAATATTGTTCTGAGTAAATGATCCAAAGTTTGCCCTCACATGTGTACATATGTATTTTGCATGAAAATAGCCCTTCATATCACAAGTTTCCTGTTGCTGGTTGATATGCAGAGTCCTATTTGCATGGCAGTCAGTGATGGAAATAGGACTGTCTTTGAGAGTGGGCCATACATGTTCCTTTTCACCATCAATGGCCCCCTGCTGCAACAATGAGGAGCACCAGAGGACCACCAGCCACTTCTGGGTGGTATGTATGATCCTTCTCCTCACACTGCGCATTGCTCTGACTTTGACTCTGGCCACTCATCCCTGGGTGTCCTTTGGAGGAGTCTCTCCATGTCCTCACCACATCCGTGGATGATTCTGCAAGTGTGCGTGTGGGAAGAGGAAGGCCGTTAGCCATACCTCAGGAGCTGCTGTCACCTGGAGCACATAGGGAGGGGTCAAATACCACGCTGCTAGACCCTGCTTAGTGACTGAAACTTTCCCTAATCTTAAATTTCTACATAAAAAAATAATGAAGGGATAATAGGGGTTTTTTTAAAGATTCTTTGAGAATATATGTGAATAAACTTATGCCCAAAAAGAGAATTGCTAGTTCTTGGAGTATGTCCACAGCCCTTGCAATAGATTTCAAAAGGCTTTGTAAAATGGCTCTCAATTTATATTCCCACAAGTAGTATATGGAAGATTTATATCCTCAATATCCTGTTATTACTTGCAAGGTTTATCCCTTTTTTGAGTTCGTTAGTCATTTAAGTTGTTTCTTTAGTGAGCTGCCTTTATCTCCATCTTACTTATTTTTCATCTAGGTTGCTTGCCTTCATCTAAATTGTGTTTCTGGAGATTTTTACATATTGTACATAGAGGTCTTATCTTTTATATTTTTTTCAAATATTTTCTTCCAGATTGTTGCTTGTCCTTATAATGTTTATTTTTGGCAATATCTAACAAAATACATATACGTATATCCTTCAAACTGCAAATGCCACTGAAAGGAATTTATTCTGATAGTATACTTGCAATGATTAAAAATACATCGGTTGTTTATTGCAGCATTAGTTGTGATTACCAAATGTTGGAAGCTGCCTAACTGCCCAAACATAAGACATTGTTTAAATTACTATGGTGTAGCCACATAATGGAGTATTGTGCAACTGTAATTTGAAAAAAAAAAAAAGAATGGAAGAAATGTCTATGTTGAGATAAGAAGTTCTTTCCAGCGTTTTTAAGGCAAAAAAAAAAATATTTTAAATATATATAATTAATATATAATTATGCTTACCAGATTTTCTTCCTTCCTTCCTCCCTCCCTCCCTTGCTCTCTCTCTTTCTTTCTTTCTTTCTTTCTTGTGAGGAAGATTGGTCCTGAGCTAACATCTGTACCAGTCTTCCTCTATTTTGTACGTGGGACGCTGCCACAGCATGGCTTGATGAACGTTGTGTAGGTCCACACCCAGGATCCAAACCCACGAACCACAGGCCACTGAAGTGGAGCATGCAAACTTAACCACTATGCCACGGGGGCCAGCCCCTTCTTTCATATTTTTTGCTCCCTGTATCATATCTAATAAGTCTTAGCCTACTATAAATCAGATAAATCAGATAAATCAGATAAGTCATACCATAAATCATTATAAATCATAAATACTTATTTTCTTTCAATAATTTTAAATACTTCCCCTTTGTATCAGGTGTTCCATACTGCATAGCTTTATGTCACTTATCCATCTGAATTGTTTTTAGAGGGCAGGGAAACTTTATGTCTTTCCCAAATAGTATCCAGTTGTCCAACACACTGTTTGAGTTTTGACAAAAATATAAAGTCCTGTGATCAGAAGCACAATCAAACCACAGAATATTTCCATCACTCCCAGTCTTCTCGTGCTCCATTGCAGTCTGTCCCTCCTTCCATCCCCAGCACCAGGCAACAACTGATCTGCTTTCTGTGCCTGTAAATTAGTTTGTATTTCCTAAAATTTTATGTAAATAGAATTATATAAGGTAGATTCCTTTGTGTCTGGCTTCTTTCAATAAGCGTGGTGTTCTTGAGACTCCCTCATGTTGAGTGTATCAGTAATCCCCTCCTCTTTGTTGCTGAGCAGTGCCCCGCCACATAGATGTACCACAGTTCATCGCTTCACCAGTCGAGGGCCATTTATATTTTTTCTAGTTTGGGATGATTATGAATAAAACTGCTGTAAACATTTGTGAACAGGTTTTTGTGTATTTACCTAAGAGTGAACTGTTGAGTTATTTGGTATGTTTGACTTTATAAGAAACTGCAAAACTCTTCCCTAGGGAGCGCTACATTTTTCAATTCCCACCGGCAATGTATGAGAATTCCAATTACTCCACTTTGCATTGGTCAGTTTTTGTTTTTTTATGTTCTAATAGGTGTGTAGCAATATCTCATTGTAGTTTTATTATATATTTCCCCAATGATGTTGAGCAACTTTTCATTTTGTTTATTTGCCATCCGGATATCTCCTTTGGTGAAGCATTCATTCAAACCTTTTGCCCGTTTTTTAATTATTTTCTTAGTACTGAGTTTTGATAGTTCTTTATATTTTTGGAATAAAGTCTTTTAGCAGATAAGGATTTGCAAATCCACTCTATGGTTTGTCTTTCTACTCTCTCAACAGTATCTTTCAAAGAGCAGGTGTTCTTAATTTTTTTCTCTTCTTCTCCCCAAAACCCCCCCAGTACATAGTTGTATATTCTAGTTGTGAGTGCCTCTGTTTGTGCTGTGTGGGATGCCACCTCAGCGTGGCCCGACGAGTGGTGCCATGTCCATGCCCAGGATCTGAACCCGTGAAACCCTGGGCCGCCAAAGCGGAGCACACAAACTTAAGTACTCAGCCATAGGGCCAGCCCCAGGTGTTCTTAATTTTGATGAAGTCCAATTTTTCTTCTAAAATGTTTGGGCTCTGGATGTTGTACCTAAGAAATTCTTGCCTAACCCAAGGTCACAAAGATTTTCTCCTATGTTTTCCTCTAAAAATTTTATAGTTTTAGGTTTTACAGTTAGGTCTATGATCCATTTCAAATTAAATTTTATATAGGGGAAGATATAGATCAAGATTTCTTTCTTCTTTGTCTGCATATGGGTATTCAATTATTCAGCATCATTTGTTGAAAAAAAACTATTCTTTCTCCATTGAATTGTCTTTATACCTTTTTCAAAAATTGGCCATATATGTATGGGTTAATTTCAAAACTTTCTCTCTTATTCCAAGGATCTATATGTCTATTCTTTCTCTATTATTAGAGAAAGTTACTCTACCTTGAAAGTGTAACTTTATAGAAACTCTTAAATTAGATCATGTGAGTCCACTAAACTGTTCCTTTGCAAAATTATTTTAGCTATTCTGGTTTCCTTATTTCCAAATAAATTTTGGAATCAGCTTGTAAATTTCTACAAAAATTCTGTTGGGATTTATACTGGAATTCTATTAGATCTGTAGATAAATTTGGGGAAAATTGACACCTTGACTCTGTTGAGTCTTCTAATCCATAAACTTACATGTCTCTCAATTTATTTAGATCTTCTTTGATTTCTTTCAACAATGTGTTTGTAGTTTTTAGGATACAGATTTTGCACATATTTTGTAAGATTATACCTAAGTATTTAGTGGTTTTGGTGCTATTATAAACAGTAGTGTCTTATTTATTTCAGTTCTTCATTAGTATTATGTGGAAACATGATTGACTTTTGTATATTGACCTTGTATGCTGCAGCCTTGCTAAAGTAACTTATTCAAATAGATTTTATTAACGGGTTTGTAGATATTTTGTGATTTTTCTATGTACAAAATCATGATATCTGTTAGTAGAGACAATTTTATGCCTTTATTTCCAATCTGTATGTCTTTACTCCTTGCTCTTGCCTTATTGCATTGGATATAACCTTCAGTACAACATTGGAGTGGAGAGTAGACATCCTTGCCTTACATGGGAAGTGTTGAGTCTTTCACTGTTATGATATTCACCATATGTTTTTGTAGATACCCTTTATTAGGTTGAGGAAATTCCCTTCTAGTCTTACTTTGCTGAGCGTTTTTATCATGAATAGATGTTTGATCTTGTCAAACACTTTTCCTGCAACAATTAATAAAAGCATATGATTTTTCTTCTTTAGATTGTTAGTAAGGCAAATTACATTGATTGATTTCTGAATATTGAACCAGCCTTGCATTCCTGGAATAAACCCCACTGGGTCATGCTGTATTTTTATTTCTATAAATTTCTGGATTCAATTTGTTAGTATTTTGTCAATGATTTTTGCATCTGTGTTCATGGGGGATATTGATCTGCAGTCTTTTCTACTATCTTTGTCTCCTTTTGGTAATAGGATAATGCTGGTCCCATAAAATAAGTGGGAAATGTTTCCTCATCTTCTATTTTCTGGAAAAGATTGTGTAAAATTGGTGTTGCTTCTTTCCTAAATATTTAATGGAATTGTCCAGTAGGACCTTCTGGGCCTGGAGATTAATTTTTTGGAAGGTTAAATCTACAAACTCTTTAATAGTTATAGCACCATTCAAATTATCTCTTTTATGATAAGTGGTTTTGGTAGTTTGTGATTTTCCAATAATTAGTCATTTCATGTAACTTGTCAATTTATGTATGTAGATTTGTTTGTTTCAGGCCTTTTAATGTCTGCAGAATCTGATACTACAAATCAGGCACTATACACCTACAGTGTGGAGCAACATATCTGCAATCAGGGAGAGTATAGAATACTAAGGTATACTAATACTAATGGTCACACAAATAAACAATTCCAAACAATTCAAGGGGAGCACATTAAAAGGGAAAGTGTGAATTTAGATTGAGGCTGGTTTAAAAGTGAAGGCATTTGTATCAATCAGTCAGTGTTCTTGCCTGTAAGCAACTAAAAATAAACGCTGTAAATTTAAGCAGAAAAGAAATGTATTAGAAAAACAGAGGTTGGTATCTAAAAGTAGCTAGAATAGACTCAGAATATAGACGGAAATAAAAATATGTTCCAGGGGACTAGGAAACAGAAAATACGTCAAAGGCTAAATCCCATGAACATTTTGATTTGCATGTTACCATAGCCCCTGTGATGGATATGACAAAGATCTAGCCCCTATCCCTGTATCACTAGCTCAGGATTCAGAGTTCTGGGAGAGAGTACTGATAAATCAAGTCAAACACACATGGATCTACTCTCCTGGCTGTGGGAGGAGGGCAGGATTGGAAGAAAGATGATCTGAGGGGATAGATAGTACTCTAGTGGGAATGTAATCTCCATGTGAGATTTCTCCAAAGAGCAGTGTGGGTTCCCAGGCTGTTACAGTGCCCACCATCCCCTCTCTGTAGAAAGAAACTTGAAGCTGTGACCAGGATGACAAAGGAAGGGAAGCCCAAAGAAGAGTCTATGGAGAAGGACAAAGTTGGGTGGAGAAGATGACATAAGATGCATTATAAATAGCACCTAGGAAAGCTCTGAGACAGCTGTGTGTTTGGCTTAGTTCAGAATCAAAGAAAGTCTATGTGGCTGACGTCAGTGAAGAGGAGTATCTACTAAGACTAGGGCGGACAGTCAGAATGGGCCACATTATACAGACATTTGAAGGATGTAACTCAAATATTTAATACATATTAAGTGCAATGGTAAAATTGATTATTTGGTTTTTGTGTTTTGTTTAGTTTTTAGCAAAGGAGAAAAAAAGACCTATGTTTTTTAGACTTATGATTTTAAAGATCCTTTTCATTGCCATTTAGAAAATTGATTTAAAAGTAGCCATAGTGACTGAGGAGAGCCAGTGAAGCCATTTTCTTGATTAAAGTCTGTTATCTCTGTTACAGATAAAGGTAATAAGTGGCCGTGGAGACCAAGGTAGGAGATGAGATAGAGGAAGAAATATGAGCAATATACGTGCCTGAGCACAAAGAATGTAATTTGTCAAAGGAAATGGGAATAAATAGGTTCCCACAAGGTCTGTGATTTCTGAATAACTTAAGTTAAAGGGAGATAACATTGAATTGGTATCGGGCTTTCATTTTCCAGAAATAGGTGGTCAAGACATGCAGAGAAAACTTTCCTCACACAGCACCTAAACATTGTTCAAAATTGCAAATGCAAAATAAAACTTTAAAATCCATGGTTAAGGTGGTTGGAATAGAAAAGAAACCTTCTAAGATGGGGAATGAAAAAAATGTAAACCAGAGGGGCCGGCCCGGTGGCCCAGCAGTTAAGTGCACACATTCGCTTCGGCCACCCAGGATTCACCAGTTCAGATCCCGGGTGCGGACATGGCACCACTTGGCACACCATGCTGCGGTAGGCGTCCCACATATAAAGTAAAGGAAGATGGGCATGGATGTTAGCTCAAGACCAGCCTTCCTCAGCAAAAAGAGGAGGATTGGCAGCAGTTAGCTCAGGGCTAATCTTCCTCAAAAAAAAAAAAAAATGTAAACCAGAAAAGTCAACAAATGCTCTATGCTTTATTCATAGAATTTTAAAGGACTACATGATGGAATACAGGGTCGCTGCCAAATTGGAGGTCAGTTCAGAGAGATCTGCAAGATCCAGGACCCTCAGAAAAGTAACAGTCCTGGTGAATAAACTGAAGGATAATCTACCCTTTGGAGATGATGGTGATAGCCACCTCAGTCAGCCTCTGCTACAGGTGAAATAACAGAGAAACCGTTCTCTCCAGAGAATTCTTGCCCAAACGATACTCTCCTTGGAGTTGGAGTTTGTATCAGTCAAGGTCCCAGGACGATATAGATGTCACATACAAATTAAGGTAATTTGAGGAAAGTTTAATAAAGAGACTATATAATTTGGATGTGGGATGAAAAGAATTAGAGAAACCACAAAAATAATAAACCTAGTGTTATTTTAGCCCCTCCTTTTTGCGGACTCCATACGAGACCACGGCAGCCCACTTCTGACGTGTGCTCACTCATCCAGGACAGGTTTTGCTCTGCCCCAGGCACAGGAAGCTCTATTGGTGGGCATCATCTGGTGGGAACTAGTTAACCTTCACCTACCAGCAAGACACTGAGAGATAATGGCCTATCACAGCTGATTTAGTTAAAGAAGGGCTACTCATTCCTACCGTCTCACCCTGGTATGGCCTGTGCTTAAAACCACTACTAGTGAGTGGGGGTTAACTATGGACAGAACTTAGAGAATTAAGCAAGGCTATTTCCTTTGTTAGAGCACCTCTGTCAGATGCCATCACTGGGTGACATTGAAAATAACATAAGTAAATGGTTTAAAGTTACAGATTTGACTAACACATTCTATTTAGTAAAAATTTCATGAGAGAGAGAGGCATCCTCATCTATCACCCATGAACTTTGCTCCACTAAAGGCACTCTGGAACGAACAAACCTGCGCTTGCTCCTGCCATCCAGGACGTAGAACCAATCGCCCCTGAACCGGGCAGCACCATTGGGAAGATTCCCAGGAGACAAACAGACTCCTGCAGGTGACCTCCAACTTCCACCCCTACTCTGTTGCTGTGCCTTTTCCTTCCCTGAGAAGTTCCTACCCTCACCAGTGCAACTGCACATCCGCTGGTGTGTCACCCTGGCCCTACAGGACTTATTGGCCACTAACAAGGGGGTACTTGTTAACACATCCTGCTGCCCATGGGTAAATAACACTCACCAAGTTTACAGAGAGTGAGAGACACACACCACCGGCGCCATAATATCACTCTGCTCACTAAACAGATAAAACAAATCAGAATCTTCTTTTCGGATCTATTCTTCTAGCTCTCCCCTACTAAATGAGCAGGCTGACTGAAGAAAGGGTTTGAAATCCTAGTATGTTCTTTTATAGGCTTCTGAATCCTAAAGATGCTTTATCACTGGCTCCAATCACCCAGGCATTATAGGCTAACATACAATGTAGACTTTAAACAGCCCAGAGCCAGGGGATGGATTGTTGTATAGATGAGCCTAAGACAGCCTCTGAGCATTGGTGTCTAGGTGGTTGATTTCTTCCATGCAGGCTGAGACCCATTACCGCAAAAGCCCACTGGTGCCAAATTCAAATTTTTACACATCCAATTATTTTTAAAATAGCACAAACAAGCAGAGTTTTAGCCATTTAGAATCTGCCTGCTTTTCATGCCCCCAGTGAAACCTCACCCAACAGCTATTACCCATTGATAAACTAGAGCCTTGTGGTTACATGCCCCAGGCTGCTGAGCTCTGGTGTCTGTGGCCACCTTTAGATGCACCAGAGCCTAAGGCAATGAGTTAATGGCAAAAGGGAAAGAAATTGTCAGGATTGGGCAAGATAAAACATGATTCATCACCTGGCAGACAAGGAGGATTCTGCTTCCATGAGCATGTTGCTGCATACTCAGTATCTGGGGGGGTGGGGAGCGGGCAGGGCGGGGGATTGTGTCCCAACAGGAGTAAGTATGAGATAACGTGACAACGGCTTCAGGGCAGGCAAACGGCAGGGTCTGCCCTTGCCCCACACCTAAAACACATGTACAGAGAAAAGGTTTACTAGGCAAAACTACCCAAAGGGAAGTTCGTTCATTTATACTTACATCAGACAATTTAGGTTTTAAGGCAAAATAATTTGTTAAAAATAAATAGGGCTACTACATATAGAGTTCACCAAAGAAACAAGTTCTGTGCCTGCATCTTATCAAATTACCACAAACTATATAAAGCAAACACTTGAGATGTTTTCAAGGAGAAAGAAAAAGCTATCCTTATATGGGAAATTAATAAACTTCTCTCCGTAATTAACAGTTAAAGCAGAAAGAAACTAAAATTAGTGAGGCCAGAGAACAGGAGTCAGCAAGCTACGGCCCACGGGCCAGATCCAACCTACCACTTGTTTTTGGATATCCTGCAAATGGCAAATTGTGTTTATATTTTTAAATAGTTAGTGGGGGAGATCAGAAGAATATTTCATGACATGTGGTAATTACATGAAATTCAAATTTCAGTGCCCGTACACAAAGCTTCATTGGAACCCCGCTATGCCTGCTCATTACCTACCGTCTGTGCTGCTGTTGCCTACACTGGCGGAGTTGAGTAGGTGTGACAGAGACCATACATGACGCCTTCATTGCTTCACACTGCTGTTCAGTGCACTACAAATCACAGCAATGCAGTGACAACTCCACAGCCCATCACCACACTGTCAGTTTTTTTTCTTTTTCTTTTTTTGCTGGAGAAGAGTCACCCTAATATCTGTTGCCAATCTTCCTCTTTTTGCTTGAGGAAGATTTGCCTTGAGCTCACATCCGTGCCAATCTTCCTCTATTTTTGCATGTGGGTCGCCAACAACAGTGGTGTAGGTCCACATCCGGGACCTGCCAGGCCACTGAAACGGAGAACACCAAACTTAACCACTAGGCCACCAGCCGGCTCAGACATTGTTTAAAATTACCAGTGCATAGCCATCAAGTCAAAACAAGAAGAGAAAAATGGACTCTGAATGTTGTCCTTCTAAAGGAGTGGACTGTGGATTATTTTATTATTCAATTAGATGGCAAAGCATTGTTTACTATGCAATGACATTATAGCTATGTTAAAAGTATACAATAGTCAATTTTGCCAGATGAAGCGTTGGTTACACCATTCCCAGCTCACGGGAAAGCAACAGTCAGAAAAATGTAAAAGTTGAACAATCTCATCACAGCAGAATTTCTTAATTAAAAATGAAAGAGAGGGGCTGGCCCTGTGGCCGAGTGGTTAAGTTCCCGCGCTCCGCTGCAGGCGGCCCAGTGTTTCGTTGGTTCGAATCCTGGGCGCGGACATGGCACTGCTCGTCAAGCCACGCTGAGGCAGCATCCCACATACCACAACTAGAAGGACCCACAACGAAGAATATACAACCATGTACGGGGGGGCTTTGGGGAGAAAAAGGAAAAAAAAAATAAAATCTTTAAAAAAATAAAAAATAAAAATAAAAAAAATGAAAGAGAATGCAACCGAAGTTAAGTTTCTCAGTGTCTTATTTGGCAGCTGAGCAAGGGAAGCCATTTACCAATGGGAAATTGAAACATGCTTGATTGCAGCAGCCAAAATAAGGGGCCCAGAGAAATGAAACTTATTTAAAGCTGTTAGCCTTGGGAAAGAACAGTTGCTCAAAGTTGAGCACATTGAGAATGACATCAATAGTCAATTAAAAACAAGGCAAATGATTTCCAGTGGTTTTCCTTGGCACTTGATGAGTTGACAGATACTACCAACACTGTCCAGTTATTGTTTATGCAAGCAGTCAATGCTGAATTTGAGGTGGCTGAAGAATTAGCCCCTATGAATAGCCTGCCTGGAACAACTGCAGGTGAGAGTATTTTCAAACAGGTTGAAAAAACACTAATTGAGCACAGCCTGAAGTGGAGCCTGCTAATATATGTCACAACCGATGGTGATAAAAAATATATGTGGAGGGGCCAGCCCTGTGGCCGAGTGGTTAAGTTCATGCACTCCGCTTTGGCAGCCCAGGGTTTCACCGGTTCGGATCCTGGGCACGCACATGGCACTGCTCACCTCAGACATGCTGAGGTGGTGTCCCACATGCCACAACCAGAGGCACTCACAACTAGAATATACAACTATGTACTGGGGGCTTTGGAGAGAAGAAGAAGAAGAAAAGATTGGCAACAGATGTTAGCTCAGGTGCCAATCTTTAAAAAAGAAAAATATATATATGTGGAGAAGAAAAAGACTTACTTGGACAAATTTACAAAGTCTGTGAAAATTTAAGTGTTTAGAACCTATAGTTATTCATTGTATTATTTATCAGCATGTATTTGAAGAAAATATTTACATCCATCATCCATTATTGAACCAGTAGTGTCAATGGTGAACTTCATTTGCTCTCGTGAATTTAGCCATGGTCAGCTCCCTAAATTTTTGTCAGAAATAAAAGATGAGTAGCCTGACTTGACCAGCACACATCAGTTTGACGGCTTAGCAATAGTAAAGTTTTATTGCAATTTTTGGAGCTCAGAGCCAAGACTTCTCTGAATGAGAAGAAGTGCTCTCAACCACTATTAATGAATACTGAAGGGCTTTGGAAATTAGCTTTTGCTGCAGCCTTGATAATATTTCTAATGAATTCAACCTAAAATTAAAAGACCAAATAGTGCTTATATGTAAACATTATGTTGCAATAAAGTTATTTCAATGACAATGTTGTTTAGTCACAAGTAATGTCAAGCAGCTTTACACACCACTTCCAATGCTGGCAAAAGTCAAAACAAGTGAGATCCCCATTCCCACATAACTTTGGGGCAGATATATTTTCTGAGCTCAAACCACAGTACCAACAGCATTTTTTGGACCTCAATGCAAGTGCAAAGGAACATTTAACTATGCAATTGAGCGGGTTCCATGAAGCCTTCAATAGGAAGTGATTAATCCGCAATGTAAGGACGTGCAGGAAGATAAATATAAAAATCAAATAGAATTCTATAAGTGCCTTCCAAGTGATGAAGATGCTCGATCAAAATCATATGCTTGTGGACTGAAATCAGTATTTGGCAGTACTTATCTGTGTTAAAAGACATTTTCAAAGACAAAATATGTAAAAGCTACCACAGACCAACATTAGCAGGTAACATTTGCAATCAATTTCAATGATAGGGGACACTAACTTTGAGCCCCAAATAAGTGAAATGTTATTTCCCTCCCCTAAAAAGAATTCCATTCTTTTCATTATTAGTCCTTCATTACAAAAAATTGCACTCAATAATTATTATATTTTGAATTCCATCAGTAAAAATTTTGTGGAATTTTGTTTTCTCTTTTGTTATATAAGTACTTACATAACATTCTTGAAATTGACTCTTGGTCCATTAAGCTTAAAATATTTAAAATCTAGCCCTTCACAGAAAAGTTTTCCAACTCCTCATATAGAGGAACAGACATATACACCTCCTAAGCTTTGCGTAATAGACAGATAATAAACTCTGAATCCCAAAGTTAAAATACACACATTTTAAGTACAAATGAATATTTCTAAATGTTGGGAATATTTTAGCTGTAGGTCAACTCAAATCACAAAAATTCAGAGTCATACATCCCATATTCTGTAACCACAATATAATTAGGCTAGAAATCAAAAAAGAAAAGAAAAAGTATGTTTAAGATTCTAAACTTCTCAATAACACACAGGTCAAATGGTAAGTTATAATGACAATTGAATTGCACTTAAAATTGAATAATAATGAAAGTATTACCTTAAAATTGTTGGATATAGCTAATACTTTGTGTGAGAAAATGTGTAGATTTAAATGATTGCATTTGGAAAGAAAGAAAAGATGGAAAATGGTAAGCTAAGCTTTTTGGTCAAGAGATTAGAAAAAAAGAACAAAATAATCCTGAAGAAAGTAGAAAGTATACAACAGGTAAGAACATAAATTAATGAGATAATAAGTCAAATTTATTTGAAAAATTTGCTGAAGAGCCCAGACTTGGGAAAGGCTGATTATAGAAACAATAGAGAAGTTATTTGTGTTCTTATATTAGGAAATGATAAGGTTCATCCTACAAATTGAGCAGAATTTAAAACCTGTAATATACTGATCTCCTTTATTCAAATGAATTTTAAAACCTTTGCCACAGGAAGTTGTTGCTGGATTGATTATGTTTAAGGACATCAAATCACTCTGATGATGACAAGCCATGTGTTTGTAAAGAGGAGGAGCATAATGTTAAATGTCAGGCAGGCATGGGGAAGGTTTTCGGGGTGTATGTTGGTGTAAACATTTATGGGTGTAAGATAGGAAGATGAGCCTCGGTGAGTTGGGGTCCTCAAGGCGGGGAAGCACAGTGTTCTGGATTTACCTTGAGGAATAGAAGAGGACCAGCAACAAAATACTAACTTTGAGTTTTTGATGCATGTCTGTCAATCAATATCAAGCCATAGGATCAAAGGTAAAGGGTTTTTACAAGGGTAAAATAAGAGGATGCATATAAAGAACATACGTGGTCTGTGGTAGCATCAATTGTTAGCTGTGGTTGATCAGACCTATTTGCTGGACCATGGAAAGAGGAGGTATATGGTTTCAAGAAATTATTACTTGATATTCCTGAAAAATTTTTCTTTGAGTGTTTCTTTAATTTCACGTGTTATTATTTTAATAATATCGAAGTACACTCCTCAGAAAGTCAAAAACCTTAGAAGAAAACATAGGGGTAAATCTTAGATCTGGCAATGGATTCTTAAATATGACACCAAAAGCACAAGCAACAAATGATTAAAAAAAAGATGAATTAGATTGCATCAAACTTAAAAACTTTTGTGCATGAAAGGACACTATCAAGAAAGTTAAAATATGACCTACAGAATGGGAGAAAATATTTATGTGAAATCATAGAAAATACATATATTGGTCTCTGCCCTGGTTCCTGGCAAATAGCTCCTAAATCCTTGTAATTTCCTAAGTGATATATAAAAAAAAAAAATAAGTAGTTTTGTTTTCTAACCCATAAGAGACTTATCTCTTTTTTTTTGCTACCAAAGATTCGCCCTGAGCTAACATCTGCTGCCAGTCTTCCTCTTTTCTTTTTCTTTCCTCCCCAAAGCCCCAGTACAGTTGCATATTCTAGTTGTCCTTAGAGTTGTCCTCTAAGTCCTTCTAGTTCTTCAGTGGGAGCCGCCATCACAGCCTGGCTACTGACAGGATGAGTGGTGTGGTTCTGCACCCAGGAACAGAACCCAGGCTGCTGAAGCAGAGCATGACGATCTTTAACCACCAGGCCATCAGGGCTGGCTCCAGAGGAGACTAATGTTAATAAGTAATTTTTTTTTATTCTTTTAATAGTCATCACACATATAGTTGATCTTACTTCCGCCGTTTTTTCCTTTTTAAATACTTTTTAATAATTCTTTTGTGCTTTTTTTCCTTAAATATTAGTGTTTTCTTTCCCTTCTGGTGTTTTTGAAGGATATGATGTTTTAAAATTGCACCAGCTACTTTGGAGTCATTTAATAATATGCTTTCATCTCTAATTCTCAAATGTAGTTATGAGTCAGTACCAGTCCTCTCCACACTAAAAACATGGATTTTCAAGAATTATAATATTTATCGTTGATTTATAACCACAGTGCCCACAGAAATTTAGACCTAATCTATGTTGGAATGAATGTATTGCCATTAAGTCCTATGAAACCACTGGCAGAGTCACACTCTCATGTGACTGTTCAGATGTTTACCTATATTGTATCTTGAGGTAGGTTTTCTAGGGTAGTATGTTTTCTGGCTTTTAGATTCTCTATAATATGGTCTTTGTATTACCTATACTCATAACAAGACCACTAAGCTGGATATGGAATTATCAAGACATACTTTCCCTAAAAAATCTAGAGACATGACTACATTGTCATTGAGTATCTAGGCAGTCATGCACTGCATAATGACATTTTGGTCAACAATGGGCCGCATTTATGACAGTGGTCCCATAATATTAGTCGCATATAGCCTACCTGTGTAGTGGGCTATGCCATCTAGGTTTGCATAAGTACACTCTATGATGTTTGCACAACGCCAAAGTCACCTAACAGCACATTTCTCAAAACGTATCCCCATCGTTAAGTGATACATGACTGTAGTTTCTGAGATTAATCCTTTAGGCAGTTTTTAATATTTTTGTAGCAAATCTGGTTCTTCTCCATGAAATCTTTTATACCTCTATACTAATCTTATGTACTTATTTGATATTGTCCCACAGTTTTCTGATACTCTGTTCTGCTTTATTCTCTCTTTGTGTTTTAACTTCAGGTAATTTCTATTGACTATCTTCAAATTCACTGATTCTATGCTCAGCTGTGAAAAGTCTACTGATAAATCCATTAAAGGTATTCTTCATCTCTGCTACCATTTTTGTTTCTAACATTTCCGTTTGACTCTTTATTTTAGTTTCCATCTGTCCGATGAAAATTCTCCCCTCCAGGGATGTAAGATAGAACGCAGGCACCCCTGGGCAGGTTACAAGGAAAATGGTAAGCTCAGGAAAGCCAGGTGTAAAGAGAAATTTCCAAGGTCAGGTGCAAACACAGAGATCATGCTGCTGACTGACCATGATCCAAGAGGGCATAATGCAAGGGTTTTAGGAGTTGAAGAGGGTGGAGGATGGAGTAAGAAAACATAAACATGACCCTATGTGGATTAAAATCTGGGAAATGGGGAGTTATTGGGTGTCCAATGCTTCTTGTGTTGCCTGATAAAATAAGAGAGAAACGGCATGATGAGAAAAGGCCTCTATGAATACAGAGAAAAAGCCAGGCTAGAAGACAAAGCTTATATTGGCAGGTGCTTCCTAACATGGAAGTCCAGAACAAGAGATTCACCCTTCAGTCCAGCAGACTCTGGTGGCAGGGGACAGACTGCCTCCAGTGGGGGTATTCCTATAGGTTTCAGAGCTAGAAAATTCGTGTTCTGTGTGTCAGCCTGACCCATAAGAAAAAGAGGAAGGGGTGGGCTGTGTGTGTGCTGGTTTTTCCCTCTGGACTTGCCAGTCATGTCAATATTCCCATGGGTGATGAGCTGGAGGGAGTCCAGAAGAACGACAGACAGTGGGGCTCCGACCACATGGAAGGAATACAAGCGCACCCTCCCAATCACCAGTACTCATGAGTGACAGTAAAGGAGCAGAGCAAGGAGAACAGTTAAAGCAGTGGCCAGATTTTACTAAAATATAAAGTTGATGGTCAAAGACTGATTAAAGTGAGAGACTAGACAAGATCTTTGAAGAGATGTGGAGATGGATGACCAGAAAGGTAGAATTCTAGAGGTAGAATTGCCTCTAGAGAGAGGAACAAATGCAAAAGGAGCCTAGGGCAGAGGGAGAAGAGAACCAACCAATCCAGGTTTGTGGACAGGGCTGGACGAATAGATGAGCACATAATGGTGAAGAGAAAGGGAGAAAGTTAAGCAAATGAAGAGTTACTATGATTTCCACCCTTTCTAGGCTTGGAAGATTACATAGGTTATGAAGATCAGAATTTCCACTGGGGAGAAAAAGTAAGGGATAAATTTGGAAGCTTAAAATGACACAAGGTAGGAGAAGCATCATTGTCTCCTTGGAGCTTCTTCATGACAATAGACGTTTTAAATTCTTTGATATTTCTATTGTGACCTCAATTATAAGTAAATAATTCTTTGAAAACTGAAATATAAAGGATAAGATAAAATGCTGTAGGAGAGGGCAGAAGCTCCTGGCCCCTCAACCCTCCCCAGTTCCTCTTCCCTCTGCAAACATGAAGAGACTCTAACATGTTTTGTCCCCTTCTGTGATGCTGACTTGGCCACGTTTGCTAACAGGGGAGTGATGGTTTGCTTAATGACCCAATACCTGGAACAGCCCCCTCGTGGGTTCCCTGCTGACAGTCCCAGAGAGGAGAAGCTGGAGGGACAGGCCCAGAGCAGCCTTGCTGGCTCTCCTCACCTCTCATTTGTTTCACACGAGCCTGGGGAGCCCACCAATCAGGACTATGTAGCGGTGGGAGCCAGATTTCTGTTCTAGGATGACAGGCTCCTCGTGGGTCCTTTAGTCTGGGTCTCTAACCACCTTAACGTTACTGGAGACATGCCCAAAGTGGGGGCAGAGCAAAGAAGTCTGGCTTAAGGTACTGAGCACCAGCCTGGCTCACAGCGGGGTGGAGACCAGTTTCCCTTTGCTCATTTTCTTATGTGTGCACAGAATTCAGGAGCCATACGTGAAGGGCGACTGGCAAGGAAGCATTCAGCTGTGATTTGCTTTCTTTACCAACACCCTCTAATCGCTCTCCAAGCAAAGCCTAACTTTGAACAGAGGCTCTGGTGTGAACAGAGAGCTAACCATAGGACAAGATGTTCTTATTGGTGAAATTCAGATAACATAAAATTAGACATTTTAAAGTGTACAGTTGAGATGCATTTAGTACATTCACAATGTTCACAATGTTGTGGGACCACCAATTCTTTCTAGTTCCAAAACTTTTTCATAGCCCCAAAAGAAAACTCCATACCCATTGAGCACTTACTCCCTGTTTCCCCCTCCTCCCAGCCCCTAGTCACCAGCAATCTTCTTTCTATCTTTATGGATTTACCTATTCTGGATATTTCATAAAAGTGGAATCACACGATATGCGACTTTTGTGTTTGGCTTCTTTCAATGAACATAATGTTTTTGAGGTTCATCCACATAGTAGCATGTAGCAGGACTTCATTCCTGTTTATGGCCGAGTAATATTCCCCTGTATGGAGATATCCATTCATCCATTACCAGATGTTTGGATTGTTTCACCTTTTGGCTATCATGAAGTGTTGCTACATGCCTAGGAGTGGAGTTGCTGGGTTTGGTCAGGATTTTTATTTATTTATTTTATTGTTACTCAGGAACTTATGCAATAAGTGACTGGTCCATTTTAGCTTCAGATAGAATGAGTCATTTAACCAAAGTTAAGTAAATTTAAACCGAAATCCTTGTTATTTCAGACTGGAATGATAATTATTGCCCACATCATGGTTTGAAGCCACCAAGCCCAGTTAGTCATAGAAAAAGTGGAACAAGTCAGACTCTCTGATTAATCATCAAATCTTAAATTCCAGAACACCCCATATGTTATATTTCCCTGTAACAAGAATGCCTAAATAAGTAAAGAATTAGAAATCTCTCTTATTTTTGATAATTATGTTGTAAACTCATTTCATATTCTTTATTAAGATTGGGATCTTTGTCATTTATATGTATTTCTTTTATAATGGGGAACTTAAAAAAATTGGGAAATCCCAGCTATAATTTATTTGCTCTAAGTGAAAGTTAATTTGAATTGTCAGCTAAGCTGTCTTGTTAATTTAACAAGAGCTAAGGTTTTCCTGTCTGCTCTGGTGCTGCTGCAGGTATTAAGAGAGGGGAAGAGACCCCTGGTTCTTTATGTAATGCAACAAAACTCAGATTTAATCATCAATCTATTTAATATTATACTGAATTACAAAATAGCACATTTAGATGTCTTATTCTTCAAAGAATTTATATCAGGTAATATTTATTGTGTCTTCAAATTCTAATTTTACTTCTATTGATGAGTAAAAGCACAATCTTCTACCTTCAAGCAGTCTTAGAAAACACAGCTCTGGGGCTGGCCCAGTGGTACAGCAGTTAAGTGCGCGCATTCCGATTCTGGGTGGCCCAGGGTTCACTGGTTCGGATCCCGGGTGTGGACACAGCACAGCTTGGCATGCTATGCTGTGGTAGGCATCCCACATATAAAGTAAAGGAAGATGGGCATGGATGTTAGCTCAGGGCCAGTCTTCCTCAGCAAAAAGAGGAGGATTGGCAGATGTTAGCTCAGGGCTAATCTTCCTCAGAAAAAAAGAAGGAAAGAAAGAAAGAAAGAAAACAAGGCTCTATGGAATTAAGGGATCAGGATATTGAGAGAGACTTTGTCCATTAAAATATCCTTGAGCAGGAGCTTGCTTTGCAGGAGGAGTCTCCTCCCCACAGAATCCTTAGACGAGCAGAAAGACTTGGAGCGATATCCATCAATTAACTATTTTTGAGTTCTTCATCTTGTAATTTGCTGATAATTCTAATTTACTGTAGACAGTTTACTTTGTCCTTTGGCATTTTTTTCCTTTTAAGGTAAGAAAGTGTCTCTCATTATACAAGATGAGAAGGAGATTCTCTAACTACTATTTGCTTCACTGGTCATTGTTTACCTCTTATTTCTGGAATGTACCTTGAAATCCTGTGTGAGGTAAGCAGTTTACAGAAATAACACCTATCCCACCCCCATATCAATTTGGTTACACCATATAAAAATGACAGATGGGGCCAGAATGGGGAAAATATTTGTAGCGTATACAACTGAGAATGTATTGATAGCTGGAGTATTTAAGGAATTACTACAAGCCTTTAGGTAATAGATAGGAAATCTGAAAGAGAGACAGACTGATTTGGGGTGGGTTGTTCACATGAGGAAATTCCTTGGTGTAAAAATGCCCATTTTTTAGGTATGCCCATGAAGAAATGCCCAGCTTCACTAGTAATCAGAAAATACGTGAAAAAATAAAGAGTGAGATACTACTATATGCACATGATGTTGGCAAAAACCATAGCGCCAGATAGAATCAAGGACTGATGAGGTGTGGGGAACGGCCACACTCTGCTGAAGGCCTGTAAGTGATGCGTGGATTCCAGGGGGCAGTTGAGAGGTCTTGGTGAAATTTAGCAGTGAGCACACGCCGTCTGACTCACCAGTCCCACTGGGGGCCGTGTGCTCAGAGAGACGCGCACACAGCACAGTAGGAAGACGTGTGAGGGTGTACATCAGACACCAGGGGCAAGTAAAGCGGGACCTGTGAAAAGAGGGGCATTGCACAGCTACGTACCTTAATTATAAAGATCTCAAGAGCATAACCCTAAGTGAAAACATCAGACCACAGCATAAAATATTGCATATTACAAGAGAGGAATGAGGGCTGGGAGGTACAGGGACCCACAGGCCTGTCCTCACAGGTATTCACACGTCCTCCTGGAAGACCGGGGTTGGGGGACGGGTAGGAAGTACTGTCCACAAAAGATAGGACAAATCTATTTTGTGATGTGTCCTGTCACTATTTAGAGGATATTCATTTCCTTCCTTCCAAATTATGAATACTACATTTACTCTCTATTAATTGCTATCATTGTTATTGTTTGGTCTGTTTTTGAGCTCTCAGTTCTCAGCTACTGAATAATCTCTTAGTGAGCCAATATCATACAACTTTATTTATTATTGTCTTAAGATATGTTTAAATATCTGGCAGAATTACTTATTTTCAATATCTCTATAACAATATTATTTCAGATGACATGAATTTTAGAACATTTATAAGTTTCTCTCTACCAATATATAATATTTGTGATTACAACTGTAATTCATAAAACTTATAAATTAATGTAAGAGTAAATGATCTTTACAGAGTACATATCTCTATTTATATAAAACTTCACTAATACAAATTTCCATAGTACTATAAGTTTTCTCTTGTACATTTTGAACATTTTCTGTTAAGAATAAGGAAATATTAAATAGGGTAAAATAGCAAAGAAAAAAAAGAAACGAGGAAAGAGAAAACTTTGAGAAGGGCCAAGTATAAAAATGAAGCGGGTAGAGAAAAGTAGATACACAAGACACAGGCGCTGGTCCACATAAAGCTTTGTAATCTTGAGCGTCTGTCCCCTCGCCTGCCTTGGCACCTTCCACACTATGTTGAGATTTGCTATTTACTCTCCAGCTCTGGCCACTCAGGTGGAAGCCCTGTGAAGCAGAGCTGTTTCTGAGCCTGCAGGGTCTGTCTCATAGGAAGAGCTCAACGCACTCTTGTCAAACGAGTAAGTGAGAGAGTGGAAGGATAACTGGAGCAGTTAGCAGCAGAGTCACAGAGAGAGAGCGCACAAAGTCAAATGTCAGAAAACGAGCCAGAAAAGGGGGACGCGTGGCACAGGGAGCATCCAGAGTGGAGAGATGGCTAAGGAAGGGAAGCTAGGGGCGTGTGTGAGGAGAGCAAACATAGGCATCCCAGAGGAACTGATTTCTACACAGTGGAGAGGAAAGGCAACAGGGAGTGAGGCAACTGTGGCCAAGAGTAAAAGCAAAGCAGCTTCTGTTTTTCCGAGAGGACTATCGTTCTGCTTTGGCACTGTTCGTGTCTGCTCAAGATTCCGAATAACTTGATTTGGGGAGAGAAGAACCTCACCAAACTTTTTTTGGCAGTTGATGTTTAATGCTTTTAGATCGTTTATTTGGCAGAGTTGGTAGCATGATTAATATACTATTTTTGGAGGATAAGCATGGACAATATGAGAATCTTTTAAGTTTGGATGCATTTGACTCCTTTTAAAAACTGCCCTTTAGAGTAAATCAAAGGGGAACAGGAGGTTAAAAACGCAAATTCGAATGTGTAGCCCCAGAACCAAACCTTAAGAACGGATAGTAACGGTATGTTCCATTGGCTGGGTGCCCATTGAAATTTATAAGAATTCCAGAAGACAGTGAGTATGGGCAGGTCTGTTAAGACAGTAGGGTCCTCTGACCTAGGGGGCCCAGAGACCCTAAGACCCATTTAGAGTGCCGATGAGGTGAAAACTTGTTATAATGACACTAAGATATTACTTGGCCTTTTTTACCTTTCTCAAGTAAACAGTGGATTTTCTAACTACATAACTGAATGGAAAGCAGAAGCTCATGAGAACTTAGGTGTCTTTTATTGAAGAAATCCAAGTCAGTTTCTAATGTATTTATGAATTATAATAAAGATGATTATGCATAAAAAATAAATAAAAATTAAAGCAAAGCAGGAGTAAAAGGTAAATAAGAAGGAGGAGTTAATTCAAAGAAATAGAGGTGGGAAACGAATTCTGCAATAGAAAATGTGCTATGATAAGATGAGAGAAGAGAAAGGAAATTAAAACACTAGAACAGCATCAGAAAAGGAATGTGAGAGGAAGCAGGTTGTCAAGTGGGAGCGTCTGGGACCCACAAAGACAGCAGAGGAGAGCGAGGCAGAAGTAAGGAAACCAGGCCAATAGATGGAGACGGAGGGATGAACAGATGGGCAGCAGAGCAAGGAAAAGAAACTTTAAAGAAGAGAGAGATGTGCACCAGCTGGCACGGCAGTAATGGATTAAATGGACCTAAATGACATTAAAGAGAGGAGACGAGAAGTGAGAAGAGGAACATGAAATTGTAGCTCCATAACCTCTAAGCATAGAAAAAGCTGGAAATGAGAGGACAGAGTAACATGAGTATAGAGCATAAGATAACATAAGTGAAAAGCCACAATGATGAGAATACGGGAGGACAGAGAGCAGGCTGAGGGGAAGGACAGAGGAGTGGAAGACAGAAGGGAGCTGAGCCATAAGGAACAATGTCCGGCAGAGGCAGTAGGGGCAACTGCACTGCGAGCGGGCTGTCGCAGGCGCTGCTCAGGCAATTTGCAGGCATTGGGTGACTCCACCCTTCAGAGGCAGTCTTGCAGAGGAGAGGCTAAGGGGCCACCTGCCCGGGGTCCACACCTGGTCCGAGACAGAGCAGGTTGACTTGGGGAGGCTGGCACTGGCAACAGTGACCAAATGGCTATACAATCCCTCAAAAACAGACTAGAAAAATTGGAATAAATAGAGGTCAGAGAACAAAAATGGAACAGTTTATAAAATTTTGAGGGTAAAATGCCTTTTAAAAAAGAGGACAGGAAGGAAAGAGAATAAAAAATGCAATGGACTTAGGGGGCTGGCCTGGTGGCATAGTGGTTAAGTTCGCACACCCCACTTCAGTGGCTCGCAGTTCTCAGGTTCAGATCCTAGTCACAGACCTACATCCCACTCATGAAGCCACGCTGTGGCAGCATCCCCCATACAAAATAGAGGAAGACTGGCACAGATGTTAGCTCAGGGCAAATCTTCCTCACCAAAAAAAAATAATAATAATAATAAATAAATAAATAAATATATATATATATATATATATATATGCATGCAATGGACTTAATAGGAAAAAAGAATGAGTAAGAAAAGGAAGTATGAGAGAATAAAAACAGAAATGGGTAAAGAAGAGAAAGAAATGAAAAGAGACTAATGAGAAAAATAGAAAGCAAGATGACAAATGAGAAAGATGACAGAGAATACTCAAATAGAAAAAAAAATGAAGAGACACTTTTCAAAAGCTGTTGGAAGAGAAATGAGAAAAGGGGCTTCCCCAGAAGTATGTCCCCGTTGCTCCCAGCTCGGATCTGACACAAGGGACTCACCTGGCTGGTGTTGCAGCGATGATACTGACTGACAGGCTGTGGGGGGTGATGCAGGCTCCAGAGTTACAGGGGACAGGTGGGTGACCTTGTCCCACATGGGATGTGATTATTGTGTCACCCAAACCAGATCTGAGCAGATCAGGGTGGAGTCTCCAAGAATCAGCCTACTGAGTGCATTGTGACAATTATACATAGAAGCAAAGCACACCCTGGGGACACCAACTGTTCCAGATGTGGATGTTGTGTTAATGAAAGCTCTGTGACATAAACTCAGGATTTAACTCTATTCTGTTGAAGCAATAAGTTACAAGTCAACTTGATGAAATACAATGTAAAATTTTAAAGAATGATTAGCTAAGTTACAAAAATGTATGAACTATTTAAAGCAAATGAAATAAAGTAGATTCTAAAATGGCATTTAGATTTCTACCACAATTATTTAAGAGAATATTCGCGTATGAGGATAATCACTGAGAAAAATGTAAAAAAGAGAGTCATATTTCTGTAGGCAATCCATAATTTTGTCCACTTAAAATTTTTCTTTAATGATACTGTATTTTTAATTAAAAGAAATAATGGAGATACATAAATTAATTCAAATAAATGTATATAATACTAGAACCCTGCTTTCAGGAGAATTAATATTTTCCTTTATGACTGCTGGAAATCTCTAATTCAGAAGATTAGGGATTTCTTGGATTAACTGACAGAAACTTAATACTGAAGGTAAAATGAAATATTTAAAATTATCATTTTAAAGGCAGTAAAATATGTTAATCTAGAAACTAAAATGTTTACTTGGGTTACAATGATTTCTGAGGCAAAAAGGAAACTGGAGAAAATACTGCACGCCCTGATAGAAGGGACGCACACTCGTTCAATCAGAAGCCCAGCTTTTTACTACAATTTGATAATTTCTTAAAGGAAATTATCACTTAAGAATTTACACAATGGATATTGAAAAATATTCAAATAGACTTTTAAGGCAAGACGTATTACTAGAAATAAAAAGGAAATTTTCATAATGATGAAAGGATCAAAACACAAAGATATAAGAATCCTAAATATTTATGACTCACTTCAAATATAGGAACCAACAGTTGACAGAATTAAAAGGAGAAATGAGCAAAGCCATTCTCCAGTGGCTTTTCGAGACGGGGAGCAGACAGGAAACCAAAGGACTGAATGAGGTACAGGGAGACTGGGGCAGGAGGGAGCAAGAAGCAAAGAAGGACCCGAGTGTGGCTGGGACCCCAAGGGACCCAGGGGCCTGGTCCAATAATGGAGCCAAGGACACAGAGGGGCCCAGGAGGTTGAACGCCACCTCGAGGAAAGGGGCCGGAGCGGGAGGTCAGACCTGGGTAGCATGGAGCAGCAGGAGCCCAAGGGTCCATCTGGGAGTCAGGAGACCTGGGTTCTAGTGCCACTTGCTGTGTGGTCTTGAGCAAGTCACTCCCTCTGGATTGGTTTGATGAAAAGAATAAGAACAATGAGAAGTTTTCATATATTGAGGTATATGGGAAAGCCATTCTAGTTTAAATCTGATTTGGCCTAGAACTTGTTTTTCCCAGAGCGGCCTGACTTGTGGCCCACCAAACACGTGTCGTACATCTGCTTCAAACATTTTCCCAAAGCAAAGAATACACTCTTTAAAGATAGGGATGAATATCTCCCTCTCTCTGACATCAATACCAGCACATATTTGAAGATCAGCTTTTCTTCCCAGGGAACTGAGGTCAAGCTGATCTGCTGTGCACGTGCTAAACTGCAGCAAAACATCTCCTTGCGACTTTGGGAAAAAACTGTATTCCTGTCATGCTTGCTGTATGTTTTTTGTCCTGAAACTGTACATAACCAAGCACTTCTCTGGAGTGCCCTTTTTCCTGGTGGAGATAGCACTTCCGGGCTAGTCCTCAGCATTGGCTCTATAAATATCACTCTATCTTTCTTTCTGTCGATTGGTTATTATTTGTGTTGACAGGTTCAACCTCCCCCAGGGAAGAGGCATCCTCTCTGCCCTCCCCAAGCCTGGCCCCTACCGCTGGACAACGCCAGAGCAGCACCTTTCACTTGCAGGGGTAGAGGTGGGGTGCCAGCAAGCCAGAGGGCAAAGCCAGGGCCTTCCCCACCACTTGGAGCCTGCACCTCCCTCTGCAGCAGGGAAAATCCAGGCAGTGACCCCAGGCCTGAGGGGAGGTGGGGAGAAACCTCTCAGGCTGCAGTTGCCCAGGGATAGGCAGGTGGTAGGACAGGGACTCGCTGTCCCGTTGGATTCACAAACTTGAGTCAGGGTGAAGAGGCCCTTGTGATGGAACACTTCCCTGTGCCGTACACGGCGAAGCGCCGGGGCCCAGGGGACCCGGGACTGCTGGTTCCTCATCTGTGCCCCTCCAGGGGCTCACACTGCCTCTTCCCAGGAGAAGCCAAGGCAAGCTGGGCGCCCTGCTGCGGTTCACCCTCTCCTCTTTCCTGGCCTCCTCCACCGAGGCCTCCACTGGGCCGGGCCTGGCCCCTGGAGCATGGAGGGCCAGCTCTTGCCCCAAAGGCTCCTGTAGCCCTGAGGGTTTCCAGGGGCCTGCCTTCTCCAGTGAGTTTTCACAGGATGCCCCCTCTGGAAAGGTGCTCAGGGGCTCATATCTTATAGAAGAGCAATCTGAGGCTCAGGAAAGAGACGACTGTCCCAAGGTGGTCAGTGCCAGGGCCAGACCACAGGCTAGTTCTCGACCTCCAAGTCCATGGCGCTTTCCACCAGGGCATCTTTCCTCAGGGTCAGAGTTTCTGCCCGCCCCGAGCCCCACATACACATACCCCCCAAATACACACATACACACACACACAAGTGCAAACACACAAACGCACACAAATACAATGAGCTCTGCTGCCTGGAGTCCAGGTCAGCAACCTGAGCTGGGAGCAGGTGAGAGGGGCCCTCTCTGCCTGGGGGGTTTGGAAGTGCCGCACACATTTCAGTGGGTGGGAGGAATGTGGATGGCCTGGCCTCCTGCATCTCTGGGGTGGCTCTGTGCCCTGCCCTAGCTGAATTCTGCCTAAGATGGAGCCGTAGACACGGAACACGTCTTCCACAGCCTGAAGCTTGGTGTCTTTCTTGGGTCCTTATTTGCACAGCCAGCATCCCACCCAGCCTGGAGAGGCCAGGAAGTCTAATCAACCCCAAGGAGTTGAGGTTTCTGAGGTCCAGGTAGACTACGCAGCACCTCCCAAGGGGCACCAGGGCATGGGGTGTGGTGGAAAATCCCTGGGAACTGGGAGACCCGGAACCAAGCCCTGCTTATGGCAGTAACCCTGTGGCCTTGAATGACAAAGCACCTGTCATGTGCTTCCCAGGGCAGTAGGTGGTCGTGCTGGGTGTGCTGTTTGCCCGCCAGGCCCCTCCCGCCTGCTGTCCCACCCTGTTCCGCACTCAGGAGCTGATACTCCCCCACCCCTGACCAGTCACTCACCGTTACACCACCTCGACTACCTCCTTAGACATATCTCACATCTAAAACCAGAACTCAGGTTAGAGACAAGGTAAGATTACCCACTAAGCCCGAGGACCACTGAATTTCAAATCATTCCTCATTGTTTTCACGTCCTCAAGAGCTCCAGCCATAGAAACATCAACAGCTACTTCTGATAAATTCCACACTGTGGCCAGAAGATGGCAGTACGCCACCATCCCAACTCACCGGCAGTCCAGGTGGCTGGCCGGGAGCTTCACACTCCTGGACCAGCAGGGTTTTCTTTACGGCTTGCCCTGGACAGTCCACAGATGATTCTGTTTCAAGTGCACATACCAGCCAGGTAATCCAAACACTTATAAATAAAACCCCAAAATTGCACTCAAGGAATAAATTCCTTTCAAAACATAACGACATTCTTGTCTTAGATTTCTGATAGACATTTGGAATTGGATAAACTATCATCCTTAATTAGGATAGAACACTTCTTTTTTTTTTTTGCTTTTTTTTTGTCCCCAAATCCCCCCCAGTACATAGTTGTATATTTTAGTTGTGGATCCTTCTAGTTGTGGCATGTGGGACGCCGCCTCAACATGGCCTGACAAGCGGTGCCACGTCTGCTCCCAGGATCCAAACCGGCAAAACCCTGGGCCGCCAAAGAGGAGGGCGCGAACTTAACCACTCAGCCACGGGCCCAGCCTCAGGACAGAACACTTTTAAATAGAGACCCATGAAGCATCACCAGTCAGCTAAACCAGATGGTCTAGGTCTGAATTTGTTCTTGAATGTGTTATCCTAAGGAAAGCCTGGGATGGGGGGGGTGAAAAGGTACCTGAGGCACAAGTGTCAGCAGTGAGCGGCACCCAACAGAGAAGCCTGGGGCAGCCATCTGTCAGCACTACACTGGCCAGTAGGAATGGAGTCCTGCCCGTTCCCAAGGTTTCGAGTGGCTTCCAGGATGATCCCAACATTTATCACCACAAATTCAGCTGTTACATTCATTAGTGCGATTCTTTAAATATCAAAAATATTAACAAAAATATAGAACTCTCAGAAATTCTGTCTGAAGTTACTCCAATATTTAAACTGGTGAAAGTTCTTTTAATAAAGCACTTCACTCCCTAAACCCCTTAAGACAGCCCCCGTGATAATGAGAAACAAAGTCCTTTGCATACTAACATGTTTGAGGGAAACACAGCAATGAGGGCACACTTTTGCAATCTCAAGCAGAAAAATTAGGAAGAGATTGATCAAACTGAATGACAAATGTCCTACACTCATTGTGGCCAAGAGCCCGTGAGCACCCCCAAAGTCCTGCCAGTGGTGGCTCTCCATCCTCAGCTGTGGTGTTGGAGTGAGGACTTAGAGGTTCCTAGTCATCACGGTAGGTTTTCATTCTCCATATCCTTTATTAGAACAATGTTCTGGGAGGCTGAGATGTGAACATGAATGACTCGGAGCACGTTCAATGCTCAGCCCTCTCAGACATGCAGGTACGTCATTTCCCTCTCCCCGGAGCCCTCACCTGCCCCATTACAGGCCTCCTCGAACCAGCAGCAGCCTGAGCCTGGACCAGAGTCATGGGCCTGTCATGAGCCCTGTGGTGTTGACCAAGTCTGCCTCCCTCTCTGTGCCTGCTTGAAGTCCACTCCAGACTGAGTTCCCCATCAGCTCTGCTCCCTGAGACTGTCACGATGGGGGATCGACTCTGTGGTTTGGCTTGAGCAGCCAAGGAGGGAGTCCGAACCACTCTGGTCACATAGAAACTTGAGTGGAGCATCCATTTGCAGGACTAAAGCTCACGTGCTCTCAAAGGATGGCACCTGACTGCTGATCTGTCTCTGACTGTGGCCCAGACATCAGGCAGAAATGGGGAGGGAAGGACATTAGAGCAAGGAATAGCAGCTGTGACTACAGCAGGCATGAACAGACCAACAGGGCTCCTGCTGTCTTAGGGACAAGGACTTTGGGATGGCTTTATTTAGGGCCAATAAGAGGGAGGGAAGAGGAATCATTCTGCCTGGAATCATATCAGCCTCTGTCTCTTCAAAGCCTCAATGAGATCCCTCAGTAGGGGGCAGGGCCTCTGTGTCAGAGTGGAAGGGAGGCTGTGGGGGTTTCTGGGCTATGGGGAGTAAGCAGAGCCAAGGGGGTGAGCCTTGTGAAGACCCTGAAGGGGCCTGGGCTCACCTCTGTTTGGCAGGCTGGCCTCCTGCTGAGGCCATGGGTGGTCTCAGTCAAGGGGGCATCAATCCCCAGCCCTACAGAGCCAGCCAGTAACATGAGACCCAGCTAAGACAGTCTCAAATCTCATCTCCAGCCAGAAATCAGGAAAACCACACAAGGTGGCCTTCACATGGGCAGACAGTTGGGCTGGGAGCCCCCACCCAAGATGTCTTGACTTAGAAAACAACGCAGTAACCAGAAGCCTCTTAGAATATCCCAGGCTAGAGGGGTCTAGGGAGTCCAGAAAGAGGACTGGAAAATGGTCCCAAGATCCACACTGCCTAGAGTTGACTGCAATGCCATCCCATCCCAGAAGTTCCTTCCAAAACAAATGGAGAAGTCAGAACCCTCAAGTTGCAGATAAGGCAGGCCCCTTGAAGAGACAGTAGACCCCTCTACCTCTGCTGAGACCTCCAGCCCTGTCCTGGATGGGGTTCTTGCTTCCTTCACAAAAGCTCTGACCCCAGCAAGCCGGGCCCAGGAGCCAAGGAGAGCCCAGCCAGCCCTGCAGTCTAGGGCATTACATGGGGGCCAGGAGACGTCCCAAGGGTGCAGATCCCACCTCCTCCTGGTGCCTGCCAGGCACAGCTGCCACCCTTACCCTAAGGGAGGGACTGAGCCGAGTCCACATACCAGACGCCATGCAGTGTGTTATCCTTTAATGAAGAGCTGGGTCAGTGGGGCCACCACTCTCCCCACGGCCCCCCTGCACCAGATGCCCCTCACCACTGCTGCCTCTGAGGCAAGGTGGTCCTGAGGCACCCAGCCCTGCTGAGGGGTCAGTTTGCAGTGGCCTAGGAAAGGCGTTCATCTCTCGGACCTAGGAACGTGGCAGCAGCAAGGCCAGAGGCAGCTAACATGAGGTCAGGGATGATGGAGGAGGACAGGTCAGGAGGTAGGGGCCCTCCTTCCTCTCTGAATCCCAGTGGGATAAAGGCCAGTGTTCAAGAGCAGTACAGTCTCCCCAGGGGCTGGAGGCTCTTCCAGCCACTCTCTGGAAGCCCTTAGTCCCTGACTCCCCGCAGACTGACGTCACACAGAAAATAGCCCACAAGGTCACTGGGCTCGGGGAGCAGGCTGGGCACCACCCCATCAGCCTCAAGGCCCCAGACCCGTGAGGTGGGTCCAGCAGGGCCCAGGCCAGAGCCACCAGGAGGCTGGGAGCCACCTTCCACTAACTCTGCTTGTCAGGCACTACAGGCATCTAAGAAGGTGGTCTCTCCCTCGCGGTTCCAGGGCTGCCCAGGGAGGGTTGAGGCAACAGCAGGCCGGGGCTTGCCAAGTCCCTACAGATCCGTGACCTTGTTTTCCACAGCAGCTGCGATCTGCTGGAGCCGATAGCCCAGCTGCATCTTCTGGGCAGTGCCGTCCTCCTCTAGGGCAGTGATGATCTGAAACACAGAACCCCACATCGTCAGGGAGAAATGGCCAGCTGACATGTCTGCCTTTATGCAGACTCAACAGGCCTCCTCAGATACCGCAGCACAATTGGGGGTACCACCTCACTTACTTCCTGTGTGACCCCAGGGCCTTGCCAGGGGAGGGAATAACAATAGCAAAGCTGCCATGGGGTTGTGAGGATTAGTGAGGTAGGGAATGAAGTACTTTACTCAGTCCTAGCATTCATGGTAACAAACATCCACCTCCCCTGGCAAGATTGTTTTGAGTAGAGGCCAGCCTCACCCACCATGCTGGCCTTCTCCCCACAAACCCCCTAGAAGCTCTGCTCCAGCATCCGGGCTCCCCCACCCACAGGCAACAAGCATTTCCTGAATTCCTATATGCCAGGGGCTGGGCAAGGAGCAAGAACCCAACAATGACAGGTCAGACGTGATCTGTGCCCTCGTGGGGCTCACTGGTAGCGGACATATTCTAACTAAACATGAACAACTACATAACCACAAATGGGGGCTGCCACAGAGGGAACGGTTGGGAACCGGGAGGGGATCGCCCGCCATGTCTCCAGAGGGTATGCAATGCATCACACACCCCTGCCAAGCCCACAGCATTCAGGGCAAGGCCGCAGAGCCTGGACCTCACACTTGTGCATCACTCGTTTGTTAAATGACTGTCCTCACTCCAGGCCTGGGCCACAGGCAGGCTCCTCATCTCAAAGGAGCAGCAGCCACGTGGCAGGTGGAAGCAAATGTCTGATGTGGCAGGCATTCAGGAGGTTGACCAGTGGGTGCTCTGTTCTTGAGGCCCAGCCCAGATATCTCCTAGAAAGCCCCCTCACTGGCTCCGTTGTGCCCTCAGCTACCCCTGGCCCTGTGCCTGGACTCTCCTCTGGACCAGCACCCACAGACACGGCCATGCACAGCACACTACCACCCAGGAACTCAGGTAGGGATCTGAGCCAGGGCAAGGTTGGGCAGAGATGGCAGTTGTGTGTCCCCCCCCCCAGCACTTCCTGTACACCATCTCCAGGCCCTGGCAGATCCCCAGCTGCCCCCACCATCGTGCCAAGGAGCCCTGCTGAGAAGCCTGGATGGGGAGGGTGGGGACAGGTAAGAGCACAGCTAGTACCTGGAAGCACGCCTGGAAAAGGCCACCAGAGCCCAGGGCCCAGCCCCTCCCCTACTCTGTGCCCGGGGAAACCTGAAGGCCCCACTCCAGTTACAGGGCCAGATGCCCTCTCACACCCATCTCCCTGGCCACCCTAGGGTTCTGCCCACCTGGTCGTAGTATTTGTTGATATACTTGTAGAGTTCGTGCAGGGCCACTCGCGCCCCAAGGTCTCCAGAGTAGTTCTAGGGAGGACAGAGGAGAGGTGACAGATGAGGGGTGCTGCCAGACACCTGAGGAGGCCCAGGACCCAGGGAAAGGGGAGTGGGAGAGGGGTTCTGGGAGGTGGAGGAAGGGACAGGCCTGCAGTAGGAAGCAGAGCCCTCTACAGACCAAGGTCCCAGGTCTGCAGTTTTAGTAGGGCCTGAGGTTTCCACTGGGGCCCTGCCTCTCTCCCCTTCGAGGCTCCAGGTGGGACCCTCTGTCATCCCAGGTGACTGCAGAGCCAAGCACGACAGATTCTGTTCATAGGCTGCGACCCAGGGTAGTTCTGCTCTGATCTCCCTCAAGTCTTTCCTGGGTCACATCCAGACCTCTCCATAGGGACATCTGAGCCTTGTCAGGACTGTGGAGTTGACATCACCTAACTTATGGAGCTTTTCTGGGGATCAAATGAGAAGATAATCAAGGCACCCCACACCCAGCAACACCTAAAATCACGGCTGCTATTATTGTGGACACGACCATCATCATTGTTGTTTCAGAAACATTCTTTCTAGTTCCCTGGAGTGTATGTCTAGGGGCTGTTTCAGGAGCAGGTTGGGGCATGTCTGCACCACTGAGGAAAGCAGAGCAGCAGGAAGACAAGGGCAGGCGGAGTCAGGCAGTCCTTGGGCTGACCCCAGCCACCTCGCCACCTTGGAGCCATTGTCCACAGACCCCAACAAGGCTGCAGGCACCCAAAGTGCCTGGCTGAGTCAGGTTAGGTGGCAGCTGCCAGGACAAGACCCTGCTCATCTGTGATGAGATGTTGGGAGCCCTGGTCTTTTACAGTGGCAACTGGAACATTCTGCTGAGGTCCCGAGGGCTTCCCTGCAAAGGAGCAGTGTGAAGGGGGCAGGACCCTCATGGCAGGAGGCCTGTGCCCAACCCAAAAAACAGAGGGCCGTACCCGGGACAGCTCAGCCAGGATGGAGTTCATCTCTTGATCACTGGCGGGGATGGTCTGTCTGATGTCTGCGTAGTATCTGCCAGAGATCAGAGGTACAGCAGCCGCTAGGAAAACAAACCCATTCCTCACCCCAGCAGGGCCCACACTGGGGCCTCAGTTGTAAAGACCCACCATGCTGTCCACTCATCCTCCCCAGGCCCACTCTCCTGCCCTCGTACCTTTCCACCATCCGTTTGTAACGGGGAATATCCCGAGCATACAGAAGTTTGTTGATGGGGGAGTCCTGGGCACCAGCAGGCAAGGAGTGAAAGGGAAGAGGATGAGAGCCCCTATGAGGGTGACCATCTGTCCCAATCTTCCCAGCACTGTTTCAGTTTTAAAACCAAAAGTCCCAAACCCCAGGAACCACTTCAGTCCCAGGCAAACTGGGATGGATGGTCACCCTAGCCCATTTCCTTCTGCAAGGACCGCCTCAGCTCCCTCCCCTCCACCCACGGCCAATCTCTGGTGTTGTCACTCAAGTTTCTCCCCATATTACTCCAAGCTCCTGGATCCATTACTCTCAGCTCCTGGATCCAGCAAGGAACTAGCATGCAGGGCGGAAGGGTGTAGAGCCACATGGAGCCCTAATGCTGCTTCTCCACGTGGTCTTTATCCCCATGAAATCATTTTAAGAATCAGGAAACGGCCCCAGAAAATTAAGTAAATTGTCCCAGACCACCTCACTCCTGAATGGCCAAGCTGGGATTTGAAACAGGACTTTGAAATACACCCAGACACATCCTCTACCACCGAATTGGGTTCCAATCCCACTCTGCCCCGGCGGCTGTGGGCTCTGGGCAGCACACTTCCATCCTCTGGACCTGCTGCCTCATCCTTAAGCTGCTGGGAGAGTGAGGCAAGATTGCTCCCCACTCCGTAAGCAGGGATGCAAGCCCTGCGCCTGAGGCAGGATGCATGCCCTCTCACCATCTCTCCATGGGAACCCCGGCATTCCTGATTTGGACTATTCCTGAGCTACCCAAAAAGCACTTGCAGTTTTGCTGGAAAGGGGAGGCAATGTGAAGATGGAGCAAAAAACCCAGCCACTATATAGCATCCACCCCTGGAGGTGGCCCTGGGTCCTGGTGTGGCCCTGTGGTTCTCAGCTCATCGTAGGCAGAGTGATGAGAGCACGCAAAGCAAAAGTGGCTTCCAAGAGACCGCACTACAGCGTGGAACTTTCCATTTTGTTTCTTCACAGAGGTCTAGGGATATATCTCTCAAGAGGTCACAAGCCAACTGTGGCCCAGGGGACTGGGCTAAGCAGAGCCCCATTCACGGACCTGCGGAGCCACCAGTGCCCCGCCCACCGGGTGCCTGAGCAGTCACAGCGGTGACCCCATATCTGTCATGGGACTCTCTGGGCTCTGACTACTGTGGCAGCACACCCCCACCCTCTGCTGTGCCACCAGACAGCCCTGACCACTTCTCTCTGCTTTCTAGCTCCCCTCGTCAGCATTCCCTCCATGCGTGGCACTCCTCTGGACTCTCCTCTCCATACTGCACTGGCAGGCACGGCCCCCCCACCGCCCTCAGGAATCAAATCCACCAGGCAGCCTGGAGCCGCTCTGCGAATGTAGAGCTCACATCTCCATCTGGAAACCACCTGGCAGGCCACCGCCACCTCAGGCTCACCTCCTCTAAGTCCCAACTCACCACGGCCAGAGGCCCAGGGATCATAAGTGACCCCTCCTTCTTCCTCATCCCCCACATCCAACCCACAGCTTCTGCCCACCCTGTACCCTCTTGTCCCAGCTTGAACCTGGCCACTGCTTGACCCAAGGACAGCACAGCTTCCTCTCTGGACTCCAGGCTCCAGTCCATCCATAGCACAACTGCCAGGAGGGTCCGCCTCTCTTAGGTCTGACCACACACCCCCATTCCCAGGCCTTCAGTGGCTCCCCATTGCCATCAGGGTGAGTCCTTGCCAAGAGACCCTGGCCTCCTGCCACACTCACCACCATGCTACACCCTAGCCACAGCTGCCACGTCTTAACCCTGTCACACAGTACAGTGTCCCCTGCCTTTGCTCATCCCTGAAGACTGGGGCACCACCAGTTCCTAGGGAGCCCAGGGACAAAGCCCAGCCTTCCCTGGCCCTCCTCCTTGACATTCTCAGGAAAGCCTGGAATCTGCGTGCATGCTCAGCACTGACCATCCCCAGCCCACACTGCCCCACTCCACCCATGCCCTCTGTGTCCACGCAGACCCGCTTACCCGGCCCAGCTTGTGGTCAGCCAGGGTGCAGGCATCCATGAAGGTCTGTGCAATGACCAGGAGGACAGCATCCATGTTATCAGATGTCTGTACGTCGAACACAAACTGTGGATTTTTTATTATATTGATCCAGAACCTCAGTGGCAAGCTGCGGGTGGGGCAGGTGTGGCCAATGAGTGTGCTGGGAGGCAAGGGAGAAAATCCCACACACGCTTGGCCCACCTGACCCTACCCCCACCCCCACCTGTTGGTCTTCCAGATATGGACAGTATCCTGGTCAGAGATGCCATGCTGCTGGGCCTGCTCGTCCAGCAGGTCAAAGAAGTATTTAACAGCAAGGGGCACGGGGCGGCTGGTGCTGAGAATCACTTGGAACAGGTCATCCACAAACTTCTGCAGGGTGCCCTGCAGAGGAGAGGAAGCACAAGAGTTGCGGTCAGCAAGGGCACCTTGGTACCAGCCCAGCCTCAAACACCTCAGGGCACTAGGCCTGTGTGGGCACCACCCCCCCAAATCCCACAAGTGGTTCTTCTCCCGCCAGCCCAGACCCCACCACCTGTCCTGTCCCTGCCCCGAGCCTTGACTTGTCCTCCTTGGCCCACCTTCATGGACAGCAGGCGGGTAAGGTAGATCTCAGGAATGGCCTTGGCTCGCTCGCGCTCCCCACCCCGAAGGCTGCCCCTCCGAGGCCTGGGCGGCTCTGGCTCCTCACTTGGCTTCACCAGGTGCCAGGGCCGGATGCCCCCCTCGTCTATATCCTCCAGCATTGGGGTCCCTGTGCCAAGACCCCACAGCTTGTCACCCATCATCAGGTGCCACCTTCCCTGGACCCCCAAGCTCCTGCCAATTCCCAGGAGTTGGGGCACCTGGTTGAGGGCTTCTCTGGGTGGAAGGGAAGTAGACATAAACCCACCACAAGGTCTAGGGGACCCTCCCCCATTACTGGGGACTGGGCAAAGCCAGGGCAGAGGACCATGATGGGGGTAGGGGTACTCACTCTCTCCAGGGACATAATCCTGGTTTTCCCGGAGAACATGCTTGGTGAGGCAGGGGACCAGGGCCACAGTTGCTCCATCTGGAACCTGCTGACCACAGCTGGTGACCCCTCCACCAGCCCCAACCCACCACACCCTCCCTCCAGCTCCTACCCCTCCCACCTTGTAATGCTGCAGGGTGTTTAGGCGCCTCCAAAGACCCTGGACCTCAGAAGTCACATCCTCGTCAGAAAGAATGAGGTGCCCGGCCACCCCAGACCGCCACTCTGCAAAGGCAAGGTGGGACTAGGTCCAGGGCTTCCAGGACACCCTTCCCTCAGGAGCCTGTCTTCTCCTCCACAGGGACACCAGCCTCTCCACTGGGGGCAGCCTCACCCAACCTCTCCAAAGACCAAGAGCAGAGGCCCCTCACCACGTGAGAGGTCATCCCTGTAGAGGTGTTCCACAGCCCACCTCAGCCCCACTCCCAACATCCCACTCCCACTGGGCAATGTCTCTGCGGAGCTGGTCAAGAGCCAGCCCAGGCTTAGCTCTGGCTCAGGCCCCCAGGCCACCCTTCCCCTCCACCCTCACCGACATCCAGGGTGCGAGGGTCTGGCCGCTGGGCAAGAGGCATTCCCTTATAAAGCTGATCCAGCATCTTCTCCTTAGCCTGGGAGATGGTGTCACAGTCCAGGACCTTCACAGGCACACCTTGGGCCTCTCCCGCCCCAGGGCCCACAGCCAGCAGTGCATTCAAGGTCTACACAGGACACATGGGAGCAGTCAGGGCTCATGCCACACGTGGGGATGACCAAGACACAAGGCCAAGGACAGGGACAACCCATAAGGAAGCCACTGCCTCTGATCTCCAAGCACCAAACAGTCCCTAATTCTTGTCTCCTCACCTGCCTGCCTCCCCCAAGGATAGAGGCTTCCTCCACTGTGACACCAGCACCTAGCATAGTGCACTAGTAAATGTCTATATGGTGAATGGCAGAAAAAATGAGTGAGCACAAGTCCCTCTTAACTCGGGTCCCCAGGTTCCTGGCTCAGCAGTCAGACTGGGGCCCCTAAGGGAAGCCTGCATAAGAGCAAGGAGTCCCCACCAGCCTGACAAAGGAGCAGGCTTGGTAGAGCCTCAATGGGGTTTTCCCGAAGGAACTCTGTGTGGGTCACTAAGAGGAAAGCAATTCAGAGGGAAGCAATGGGCAGGTCTGCCAGGGTGGCTCCCGGCCTGGTGGGCACACCACATCCCAGGCAGGACACTGAGATCACAGTTGGGCCAACACTCAGGCCCTGGCACGGCAAGAATGTGGACTGGTCCCAGGCAGAGCTGGCTGCTCCCAAGACCCTGGCTGTGGCCACCCTGACCCCATCCCACGCCTGGGGACCCTCTGAGGCCTGATCTTCAAGGTCTGGCCCTCAAGCCTCTGTCCTACTAAACTAGTCTAAAGGCCTCTGTCCTGCATCCAGCCAGAGGTCAGGCTAGCTCTATCCCCAGATGCAGACACCCACACACAATCACACAGGCTCACCCTCCTCACCTCACCAGAGACAGAGATTCCAGCACATGCGCACGCGTGCGTGCACACACCCACACCCACACACATACACACACACTCTCTCTCTCTCCCTCTTACCAGGGGACGGTATTCCACATCCTCTCTGAGCAGGCGGTTGTCATTCAGGGTGTATTTGGCTTTCCCAGTCACACTGTCCACTGGCCCCTTGTCCACTTGATGCTTAATTCCACGGAAGAGCATGTACAGAGGTTCTCCTACTGAGTCCTGGGGGAGTGGCAGGCAGTTAGGGTCCCAGGGGCAGGTGAGAGACATGGGGCAGAGGTATATGGGACATGACCCACACTGAAGAATGGGACAGGACACAGGCTGCCGAAAGCATAAGGTGACTGAGGACATGCTGGGCAGGAGTGTGCAAGCTGCATGGGGGCTGGAGGCTGCATGATTTAAAGAGTCCTGACCCTCCCTAGAGGGGAGCCCCAGCCACCTCTGCCTCCCTCACCCTCACAAAGGTGTAGAGGCAGATGGACATCCAGTTGGTGAGCAGCTTCTCCACCACGGTCTCTGTCCTGGGATGACAGAAAAGGGGAGGGGCCAGGTCAGCAGGTGGGGCCACGGGGCTCTCTGTTCTGTAGACCCCGAGGCCCCAGAGGGCCTGACTCAGCTCCTGGCTCCAGCTGTCCACAGCTACCAGGCCCCCATTACTTCCAACAGCCACACAGACCTGCGCAGCATCAGCTTGGGGTTCTTGGCCACATACTGAGCCACCAGGTCACTGAGCAGAGTGCGGAGGATGTCGGTAAAGTACTCAAGTTTCCCATGCAGTGCCACGGTGAGCAGAGATGCCACATAGGCCCGGTCCCGAGCAGAGAAGGTGCGCTGGCTCTCCAGGGTGTGGATGAACTGGGACCAGGAAGAAGGGATAGGTGGGGAGGGAGGGGCCAATTCAGAAATGGAGGGATAGAGAAGCCGCGAGGAGGGTCCCAGTGCAGGGCAGGGCGAGGGGCGGGGCCAGCACCTTGGTGAGGAATAGCTTGCTGTTGAGCAGGTTGGAGAGCTGCCCCAGCCCTTGTTCCACAGTAGGTCGCCTGCTCTCAGGCACACCCAGGTCCCGGTGCAAGGGCGACTCCTGGTGCCCGGGGAAGAAGACCCTCTCAGCATACACCTTGTAGTCAAGGAAGGGGATGCCGCTGCCCAGAAGGTCACTGGTGAGATCAGTCATCTCAGTCATAAGGTCTGTTGAGCAGAAGAGGCCGGGTTTGGGTGCGGATCCCGTGTGATGGTAGCAGGCTTGGGCAGAGCCCCGGAGCGTGGGGCCTGTTCTCTGCAGCCTCACCTGTGAACTCCTTCTTGCAGCGGTCCCGCACACTGCTCTCCAGATTCTCCAGCTGGATCTGGACCTTCTTATAGTCCCTCAGGGCCTGCTTGCTCTTCCTCCTGCTCAGCACCCAGGTCAGGATGGGGTGGGCCACAGGAGGCCAGAGGCCTTGCTGGGTCCCCCTGGCCCAGGCCTGCCTAAGCCAGGACAGTCTAACCCATCCACGCCCAGCCAAGCCATGGCCTAGTCCAGAATATTTTAGCCTGTCCCACCCCAGGCAAGTCACACCCAACCATGTCCTGTGGAGCCCAGCACAGTGGAGCCCAGGGATCAGCAAGCTACAACCAGGCCAAATCCAGCCCATGATCTGTTTTGGTAAATGAAGATCTGTTGGAACACAGCCATGCTCGTGTGTTTGCACATGGCTTCCTTTCCACTGTAATGGCAGAGTTGAGCCACTGCAACTGAGACCACCTGGCCCATAAAGCCTAAAATAGTTACTCTCTGGCCCTTTGTAGAAAATATTTGCTGACCCCTGGTGTAGTGTGCTCCTTTCCAACCCAGCCACACCTGCTAACTGCCCCCAACCCAGCTACATCCGGCTGCACTCACCTGTACATGAGGACAATGATGATGACACCCAGAGCCAGAAGAGAGGTGCCCACCCCTAAGCCCACCTGGGCTGCCATGGGAAAAGCCACGGGGCTCTCGCCATCATACTGCACATGGCCCAGGGAAAAGCGCAGGTTCCCCATCTGCACCTGCATGGGGAGCCAGCCACCTGTGAGCAAGGGTTCGGCACATGCCCGATGCCCTGCCCAGCTCAGCCACGGCCTGTCCACTGACCGTGAACTCAGGCAAAGTGTCAGGTGCCTCCCGGAGGGCATGATGCCGGGGCAGGGGCTGGTCCACGGGGGGCTCACAGTACAGGTGGTGCCGGGTCAGGGTCTTCACCACGCAGGGGCCATCCCCTATCATGGCCACTACCTCCTCTTTGGACATCGCAAGGTCCAGATTCTCCCCCTGGAACAGAAGATCACTGATAGATCACTCAGAACTCTTCCCTAAGGGGAAGAGCTGGTGGTCACTCAGATCCTATCTCCCCAGATGTGGGAAGGATGGTCCTGAGACCCATCCCCAGGAGCAGGGCTGATGGTGCCTCAGCACCTCTTCCCCTGCACGTGGGACAACAGTCCCATAGATGTCTTCTGACCTGCCCGCCCCTACTTCTCTGCCCTTCACTACCCTTCCTCTTGAGTCTTAACTTCTCCAGAACTAAAAATCTGGAGACTATAAAGTTGCCCCCAATCCTGCCCAGTTACCTAAGAAAGCCAGAGCCCCTACTGTGTCTGCTGGCCCACCAGGTGGGTGATGATGGGTGCTCTACCTATGGTCTTTCAGAGTACCCACCTACAACACGTGCCAAGTATGTGTCCGCAGGAGTCAGGCTGCCAAATGGGCATCAGCCCAAGCACCTACTGTATCCCATGCCGCCCAGCTACCACGTGTGTCAAACCATTTACAGGCTGTCATTCAGACACCTGCCATGGAGTGTGTCAGGACCCAGGACCCAGGCGACAGGCTGACTGGTCAAACCCCTGCCAGGTACATCAGGCTAGGTACCCCACCATCAGCCCCCTCAGCCCTTGCCACATTAAGGGTAAGGAGCCAGGTCCATCTACTGGCCCTTGCTCTGCTGTCATGCTCCCTCCACCACACACAAGGGTCTTGGGTCCCTGTCTCAACCGAGTAGGAACAGTACCTCCACAGAGAGCACACTCCCGGGCTTGTGCCGGAACGGTGTGGTGGGGTCTTCTGGGTTGAGGGGCTGCAGAGTGGGGTCAGCCTCATAGGAGAAGGGTGTGGGGTTCAGTGTTGCAAAGTCAAAGACTAGGCTGTCGAGGATAAATTCCACCCGGACCCAGGGGTCCTCGGGCAGGACTGGGAGAGCAGGCGTGCGGCACGTGATAAGCTGGGAGGAGTTCACATGGCATGGCTCCTCAAACTGGGGCAGAGGGACAGAAAACAAGGGAGGCCAGCTGAGGAGGCATGCAAAGGGGGCCCAGTGAAGATAAGAAGATAGCTTCCTTTGGTACCCACCACCCATGGCTGTCTAGAGGGTGGGATGTGGGGTGAGGTGGGTGACCGCTAGCCTAGGGCAGGCAGGGGATGCCCAAGGGTGTCCTACGTGATGACTGCCACAGGAGGCTCCCGGGGAGCATGGTGTCTCTGGGATCACGCGGCGCCTCCGCCCAAGCCCCTGGCTAAGCTGCAATGCTCTTAAGGCCACAGTCACTCGGATTCTTGGCATCTGTACCACATCCAAATTCTGGCCACGGACCCATATTTCACGTCCTCCACTGAAACACAGGCCGTGAGCCACTCATGGTTATGAGAACCAGGCTTTAAAACAAAGCCCAGGCCCAGCTAGGTTAGCTCAGCCCCGTTCCAAAGCCACACAGCCCCTCTCCCCAGCAGCAACATGGGAGGTACAGCCCTCCACATAAAGCCTTACAGACCCCCATGCCCTGGAGCTGCAAAGACCTCCCTGCCACATGCCATGCAACCATGCCCAGGGCCCAGCACCTGAGGAAGCTCTTGGTGGGGCCAGCAGAGGTGATGTTGGGGTCTGATGTGTACTCAAACTGGCTGTGTTGAAGCCTCCGCTCAGTGGCCCCAAACCACACAGCCACAGGGAGCATGGCAGGCGCGGGGTGTGGGCTGGTCTCACACTGCAGCTGCTCTGCCTGCTGCTCCAGCAGCCTAGGGAAGGGAGGGAGAAGTGGAAGCCAGGCCAGGCTGGCCGGAGAGGGCAGAGGAAGGGGAAAAAGATCATTCTAGGACACAGGACCCACTCAGGCCTCAGCTCACTTCCCTTCAGGGCTGACTGCAGTCTCCATGGGTGACCCTGGAGGCTGCACTCCACAACATCCCAGCTTTGAGAGGGTCTGGCCACTCTCTGAGGAGTGGACTTGACCCTCTTCCCTTCTGCTCTCCCCAGCATCCCACCCCTCCATCTTCTCCTATGGATTTTTGCAGAATGGGGAAGCAGCCCTCACAGGTGACAAGGCTGGTCTCCAACTACCACTCGGATGTCCTCCAGCCGCCCAGTCAGGAGCTTGGAGCCATGCAGGGTGAGGCGGGTCCCCCCGGCTCTGGGGCCTCGGGCTGGGAAGATGGAATGCACTTTCGGGTCCTGTGGGAAGGGAGATAGGGAGAGACAGGCTTCAGGCCAGAAACAGAGGCAAGGGGAGACCGACGCAGACAAGAAAGCCCTGGGGTGGGGAGCCCCAGGAAGGTGAAACCAGATGGGCCAGGAGGAGCCACCAGAGCGGGTGGCCCATCGGCAGCTGTGGGAGTTCAGCAGTCAGGCACCTGGTAGGCAAAGTCATGCTCTGAGATGCCACGTCCTCTTCCTAGCACCTCCACCGTCACAGCATCTGCCACCTCCTCCCCACTGGCCTCAGTAATACACACGAGGCTGTGGGCACAGGACAAGCTGGGGTGCTGGGCCGCTGGGCCCCAAACTGACCCAGCTGCACCCCCTGCCCCACTAAATCAGATGGTCTCCCTGCTCCCCACAAAATTAACAGAGATCCAAAGAGGGAATTCCTATGGCACACTGGGAGGCTTTGGCATCTGAGAATATTTCTGGTTTCAATCATTCAAGTCCAACCCCTGAACCCCCTAACAAAGAGGAATTTATCTCTCTCTGTGGCACAAATTTACCAGGATCCCTGGAAAGCTGGCTCTGGGGGCGAGTGGCTGCACTAATGAGTAGGCCTAAATGGCCGCCATCACCATGTGCAGAGCACAACATGCAAAGTGGTGGAACTCTGATTTCCTCACAAAAAAATGTCCCTCAAGCCTCTAGTCAGGTCTGGAGATAGCCGTGAAAGGAAAGTAAGCAATCTAAGAAAATGCTGGTCCTTAGCCAGAAAACAGAAGCTTGGGGCAAATTAATTTCCAGAATGTAAAGCCTGTGGTGGCTCAACTTAGTGACATTGTCACAGTCACCTCGAACACCCTGAGAAAACAGAACAAGTGGTGTGTGAACTACCCAGGAGAGACATCAGCCAGAATATACTTTAATCACTTTATAAATCACTTCATAAACTACTTTAGTCACATGGTTCTAGAATCATTAACAGTGTAAACAGGCACCTAAAGTTCTCAGGAATAACACATTTAGGGGGGAAACTACATGCTCTAGGCAAAGTCTTGCTTAAAATACAGATTACAGGGCCTCAACACAGGCCTACAGAACCCAGATCTAAGGGTGGGGTCTCAGGATCTGCTCTGTGGTGGTTTGGGACAGGGTCTTCAGGGAACCCTGATATTCAGCCAGGTTTGGGACTTGCTGCTTGTGGATATCCCCTTGGGAATGTCTCCTGGGTGCACTTTTGGGCCCCTGCAACTCCCAGCCAGGTTACCATGACCCAGAACCTCCATAAGCCACGAGCCCTGGGAAGGCAGCAGGTTATCCCTGGGACTGGACAGAGCAGCCTGGCACTCAGCAGATGGGCCCCAAGTCTACCCTCCTGAGGGGTAGCTGGTGGGAAGGCCAGGAACTGGGCACAGCTGTCTGGGATCTGAGGACCCTGCTACCACAACTACATCCATAGTCACTCAGAAAGCCAAGTGAGAACACCTAGACAGAGCCACCTGTCAGCTCTGAGCAGTGACTAGGTCCTAGGACCAGGAATGATCACCCAGCAGCTCAGGCCAGGAACCCAGAGATCTGTGGATGAAGCCAAGGTGGGTGCTCTAGGGCCTCAATGGCAACCCCAGCACTGAGGTATTGTGACCAGACCAAAAGAAAAGGGGAGAGGGGAGGGCAGATGTGTAGTGGGTGGGTGGCCCTCAGCAGGAAAGCCAACCATGGAGCCCACAGGGTGTGCCCTGCTCCTGTTGGTCCAGCCAGCTCACCTGCTGGAGACCTCGTACTCCCGAGCATCCACAGCACAGGGGATTCCAGCTACCCTGACCGTGTCCTGTACGTCCTGCAGATGTTGGCCCAGATTGGAGCCCCTGATGGTGACACGGGTGCCTCCGTCGATAGGCCCAGTCAGTGGTTCGACCTGTTCCAAGACAAGGGCTGCTCACCTCCACCCACCAGTTGACACTTGGCAGCCCAGAGAGACAGCCCCAGCCTCCCACCTTTGGGTTCCCTGGACCCACAGCACCCCTACCCTCCCTCCAAGGGCAGCAGTGAGGAAGGGACACACCAGCATTTCAACATACTGAGTGGATGAGGGGCGCAGGGCACTGAGTGGCCACAGCCTCAGCCTCAGCACAGGCCTCCTGGGCCACACAACGTGGACGTTCCCCCTTGCACCACACACAGCCATACTGGGGCATGGCAGTTTGGCAGCGGCTGCAGTCCTCATGTCCCACGGAACAATCATACAGTACCACTGGGGGTGGCAGAGATGAATGTGAGAGGGAGGCCTGGAGGAGCCCTGTGGCCCCAGTGGCCCAGGTTGCTCACCATGCAGCCCATCAGCACTGTCCACACGCAGATGGCCGGCCCGACGCAGAAACAGCCCCACACGGAGCTCTGGCTGCAGAGCTTCATAGCTGAGCTGGAGAAATGGGAGTGGGGTCAGAGCCAGGGGCTGGGGGAGGCATCAGGCCTGGGGAGGGGATGGTTAGCGAAAGGACCAAAATGACTAGTTGTAGAAACACAAGGTCAGAGATCAGTTAGGGTGCAGGGACCCCCATGAGGCCACAAGGTCAGAGATTAGAGCTACCAAGACCCCATGGGGACACAGGGTCAGAGGCAGACTGGAGTGTAGGGACCCCATAGAGCTATAGGGTCAGAGGTCAGAGCTGGCATGCAGGGACCGCATAGAGCACAGGGTCAGAGATGGGGTACCAAGACCCCTTGGGGTCACAAGGTCAGAGCTTGTGCTCGGATGAGTGTGGTGCAGCCAGCTGAGGTTGGTAGCTAGGCTAAGGCCAGTGTACCCTCGTCAACCCAGGCACTCATGATCTGCACCTGGTGCTGCTGGCATGTGACGTGACACCGGGTATCTGGAGGCGGCTCACATTTGACCTGGGCCTCAACCACCACCTCGTGGCCCTCCAGCTCCATCACACACTCATTGTCTCCTGGGCTGTCCTGGGGGCAGAGGACACAGCTGTTGGGGCAGCTTCAGGAGTTGGGTCCAGTGAGCCCTGCAGGGCCCCCAGCACAGCCCCTGGGGCGGGTAGTGAGACCTGGGGCCATGTCCTCTTCCTGCTCCCCTTCCTGCAAGCAGGACACATTCACCTGGAAGAGGTGCAGGTTCCTGCCCAGCAGCCGGACTTCTCGCTCCACATGGACCGGCATCAGCATGGAGCCCTGAATGCTCTCCACACAAGGGCAGGAGCTTGCCCCCCAGGTCACCTCTTCCTGCAGGCACCAAGAGCAAAGTAGTCTATGGAGCCTACCCTGCCACCTCAGTCCCTCCCAATGCAGAATCACAAGGCAGGCGAGAGGCTGGGTCTGCCCCACACACCCTCCCCTGAGGCCTTCTTCCTGGGCTGGGCCTCACCAGCTCCCAGAGCCCGGGGGTGTCGTACTGGTAGTCGAGGCTGGACAGGAGGATGAGGGGGGCGGGAGGGCCCTCGTGCTCGGCCGAGTCTCCATCACCTGAGAGGAGGGTGGAAGTGGAGAAGGCGGGCGTGTCACCCCCCGTCCACTCGTCCGCCTCGGGCAGCTCGCCGACTTCTCTCATGAGCCAGTCCAGAGCGGGCTTCGTGGAGCCAGTGGCCCCTGGGAAAGTAGTGGCAGGAGCAGTGCCAGGGTGCTGATCCAGGGGTATCACAGAGGGGAGGGCCTCAGGGCCAGGGTCTGCAGGGGCAGGGGGCAGTGCTGCTGCATCTGAGGGTGTCGGGTGAGAAGCCAAGAGGTCCTCAGGTGTGGCCATGGGTCCAAAGTCAGTGGGTACAGTAACAGTGGTTCCAGGTCTATTGGGGGGACTAGGAGGGGGAAGTTCCTCATGGAGAGGTGACTCTGTGGAGGCCGAGGCAGGTATGGGGCCAGGACCTGCCCACGGACCCCACGGGCTAAGCAGCGAAGGCCTGGCCCTAGGTGGGATGTCCGAGGCTGTGGCTGTGGAGGGAGCATCATGCTCCACAGGAAGGGTGTCAGGAGCAGGGATGACTGTGGCCTTAGGGGCTGCAGGTGGGAGGGGAGTGGGTGCAACTCCTGCAGGAGGGGCTGGGGAGAGAAGCAGGCTCTGAAGGGGGAGGCAGAGAAAGACAGGAGGGGCCACTCAGCAGGCAGGCGTGGGAGCAGGCGGCAGGCAGGCAAAAGGCGTATTAAGAGGAAAGGAGACCAAGGAAAAGAGAAACAAAAACAGCCCATTAATTCTCCAAAGGAGAAGAGGGGAGGGCAGGCTCCAGGGGCGTCTGTGCCGAGATGGGCCCAAGGCCCAGACCTCCCCTGCCTCTCAGCTACAAATGTCCTCTCCCAAGGCAGCCGTTCTCCAGTGAGTCTGTCACACACAGCAGCTCAGGTGCTCACGACAGAGCCTCACATGGGCAGGCAGGCACACAGACCCCAGGCCATCAGAGAAACCCTCACAATGGGGACCCCAAAACCCCCCGTGTGGCCCAGCCGGGATTCACACTCACCTGTTGGCTAACCACCATTGGCCCGGCATCACATGAGGCCTTGTGCGTACACAGGTGCTGCCAGACACACCAGTTACACCCCCAACGGCTGCTCACACAGGCCTGGCACCTGCACAGAGCACAGCCATGGGGCAGGGGTCGCCAAGGGGCAGCCCAGGGGCTGGGGGTCAGGGTAAGGAACTCACTGTGCAGACGGGCGGAGCTTAGTGACCGCCACACAGTCATAGAAGGACAGGGAAGCTTTGGCAATCATGACGGTGCCAAACCTGAGCTCCACGCTCACGGAGACGTGGTCTGCAAAGGGATAAAGAGGGCCAGGCTGAGGAGTGGGGAGGAGCACTTAGACCCCGAGCCAACATTCCAAGACCACACGGAGCGGGGTTAGCACTCAAATTGGGGAAAGTGGGACACCCAGGGTCAGGAGAACAAAATGGGTACTTTAGGGCAGTGGGGACTAGTAGGGGACTCAGAGAAAAGCATCACTTCAGGGCTCTTGGCCTGCATTCACACCTCACCCCGACCACACCCCTTGGAGGAAGATGGGGGGAGGGTGAGGCTCCCAGGCCCGGGGGCTGGCCCCTTCTCTCACCCACCGTCTCCTCTCGGTAGCGCTGGGGCCTCACTAGGGTCTGGGGAGGGGCACATCACACCAGAACTGGTCAGTAGGGCAGGACTCTGGTGTTCCCCAAAGTGGCAGGAATATGACTCCCCTGGCCACAGGGGTGGCAGGTCAGGCACCGACAGGAAAACCTGCCAAGAGAGGCCAGGACACACTGTTGGAGCCACTGGGCAGCAGATTAGGGCTCACATTTGCAAAGCACCCAACCCCCAAGCCCCTGAGCCTTCAGAAACACCCTCTGGCCTGGGTTAGTATTAGATAGAGAAAGCGAGGCCCCAAGAGAAGTGACTTAAGCAAGGCCATGTGGTATTTGGTGTATCTGACAGCAAAATCCAAGGTGTCAACCCATCACCACCAGGGCCCTCCCCACCAGGGCCCCGCCTTCTCTGGTCATTCACCTCCCTCCTCTCTTCTCGGCTCATGTTGGCAGGACTCATGTCTGCCACTTGCAGACAGCCCAGCTCAGGCTGGAAGCTCCACAGCCATCGCTCTGGGCCCTGGCCCCGGGAGCACTCAGAACGGCGACTGCACCTGGGCGAGAATGACCAGCGTCCACCTGTGACCCTCACAGAGCCCCTAGGAGTTCATAGGGCAGGGACACCTACAATCCTGGGCAGTGGGTAGGATCCTCAAGTGAACCAGGACATGAGGCTGTATGTGCCCTGGCAAGGCACTAATGTCAGGGTGGAGGACAGGGGTAGGGTAGGAAATTGGGGCATCCAGGGATCAGAGGTTGAGAGTCAAGGGCAAAGGACCAGAAATCTTGGACAGGGCAATTATGCAGGAGCATTGAGGGCATTGAAGTGGTTAGGGGCAGGGTTGGGGAAGGGGACAGGAGTCAGTGGAGCACTGACCGGCCGAGGAGCACACACCACCCACAGTATGGGTCCCTGTGAGCAAGGCAAGATGCACAATCCAGGTGCTGAGCACAGGAGGCCACAGGAACCTTGAGAAGCTGTGACAGCAAAGAGGACTTAAGGCCAGAAATCCAAACACCAGTAGCTCATCCCATATGGGTCCCTGGCCCTGCCCAAGGCCCCTCCCAGCAGCCAGGCCCTGGCTCACGCCTGGCACTCACTGTGCTCTGGGTCATGACATACAGGTGCTCGAAGGCCCCATCAAAGGTGAGGTCTCTGCTCACTGCAGACCCCTGCTGGATGCTCTGTGTGGAGTATGGGTGGCCATCACTTCCCGGGCCCAAGAAGACCTAAGATCAGAGAACCACACTGGGTCTGGGACGGCCACATGCCCAAGGCCCTCCTCTCTCTCCCCAGTGAAGCAATGTGCAGTAGAATTTCCTCCGAGGCAATACAGGTCACACCACTCAACCCTGGGGGAGGGGGTCACAGGTATATACCACTCAGCACTGGGAAGAGGAGCCCAGGTAACCTCTCCCAGCCTCGGGCTGGGGGCATGTCACTGATCCCACATCCCATCCCCAGGAGTCACAGGGGTAGCTCTGCCCAGGCTGGGTCCCCAGCAGTCTGTCTCCTCCAGACCCTGGGGCAGGGCCCAGTACTTCCTGTGGACCCACCCTATGCAGCTGCCCTTGACTGTCACCCAGGAAAGCAATGGTGTGTCCATCCTCCATGGTGACCGCCACAGCTGTTAGCTGAACTCCTGGCCACTCCAGAACTGGTGTGGCTTCCAGTGGGACACGACTGGCCATGGGGCTGGGTGTGTGGTCTGAGCCACAGGGATAAGCATCCAGGGTATCCTGCAAACCGTAAAAAGCACCAGTAAGGCCCTCCCTGGATACCCTCCCCTGTCCCATCCTCTTTGGACAAGCCCATCCCCTCCTCCAGGCTCTCTGCTAACTCTCCCTGAACAGTTCTGACTTCTCTACTGGGCCTCCTGGGACAACCTCATCCCCACCCCCAGTCTCTCTGCTGGCCCTCTCTGACAGCGTCTCCCACAGCCACATCCTTAGCCCAATGCCTCAGTGGCTTATCTCCAGCTGCCTCAGACAGTCTCCAGAGACTCCTTCCCCCTCTTTTGACCCCTCGCTGTCTGAGGCCCTACTTTCTCCCATCCCTGGCCTGGGAGTTGCTTCCTCCAATTTATGTGCTCAGCCTTCTCTGGGACCACTTCTCAGGCCCCCTCCCACCTCTCACTGACTCAGGCCCTCTGTGTGCAGCTTCTTTCCTTTTTAATCCATCCTGAGGCCAGAGCCAAACAAGTCTCAACCTTACCTGCCTCTCTTGCTCAAGAATCTAAAACAATAGGTCCCATCTCCTCCCACATTCTGGGTCCCTGCCTTCTCAGACACCTTCTCAGTCCACGTATGCAAATGCCACCCCTTCAATGCCCGGTCCAAGCCCACCTCTTCATGGCTCTCTGTCCCCCTGAATCCACACTTACAATAAGGTACCCCTCCACCACCCAGACACAAAGGAAGCACTTAATATCCGTTGATCTGATCAGCCCCCACACCATGACCAGGTTCCCTTCAGACTCCCGGGGCAGCTGCTTAGCAATGAATACCTGGCCAGTGGCCTCAGAGAGGGGGAAGGGCTGGGGTGGTGCCAGGACTCACCACAGGCAGCTGTGCACAGTCAGAATTGACATCATACTCGATGTAGGCCACCTCAGCCCCATCCTCGGCACGGCCCTCCCGAGTGTAGCAGGCATCACGTGTGCGATTGGCAAGGTGGTCCACCTCGTCCAGGGGGAAGGCACAGAGGGCAGAGGCTCCGGATGCCCCAGCAGCTGCCGATGGGGGCCGGCCCACAGCCGGGGGAGAAGCCGAGGAGAAGGCTGCAAAGAGCACCTCCCTCCGGGCCACCTCCCCGGATGTGGCCACAGCCGCGGCCTGGATCAGCCCATAGCGGCCCCCCTGGCAGGCCAGAGGCAACTCAACATAGGAGTAGTAGTGCTGGTCCCGGAGGCACACTCGGGACACATAAGCACGAAAGGCTCTAGACTGAGCCTGCAGGTCCCGCCGCAGGAACAGGAAGTAGGCGCTGGCCCCGTGTGCAAAAGCGCTCACAAAGTGATGGCTGTACTCAGAGAGGCGGCCCACAGCCAGCTTGGCTGTCTCCTCATAGGAGAAGGCGGCCTGGGGGTCCAGTGGCCGCAAAGCCCGGGTTGTGATGGGAGGGATGCCACCTCCCACACCCCTGCTGGTGTATCCCCGCCCCACAAACAGGAGGGGCTCCCCAGCCAAGCCCTGGGCCACCAATCCCACCGTGCTGACTGCAGGGTCATTGGCAGCCACATACTGGGTGTCCCCCGGCCGCTCTGGCCTCAGCAGCAGCTGCCCAAGCTGCCCCAGGCGCCGCTGCTCACAGACCCCCTGGTGCACACTCCCACACACCAGCAGGGCCCCCGGGCTCACCAGGAGCAGCTGGTTCAGGTTATTGGTAGGCTGGGCCTGGGGGCACTCATCAGGCATCACAGGTGGCAGGCAGTCCCTGCTGTCTAGCACAGGGCCAGTGGAGACGGTGGCCTCCAGCTGTAGCCCAGGGCTCAGCTGGAACAGGAAGTTGGTGGCACCTAGGTAGAGGGTGCCTGAGGTGGGATCCCGTGCCATATGCTGCAGCTGTGTGCCGTTGGGAGTGAAAGCAGCCGGTGGAGGGGGCTGGAGGGTGAGGACCCACCCGGCCCAGAGTGCCTGGAGAAGAGCTGGGCCGAGAGCAGGCATGGTCACCTGGCAGGGAGAGAGGTTGTGTGGGGTCACGTGGCTACCTGAGCAATGTGGGGCTACCAGTGAGGGATAGGGCTGTGACATTGCCAAGATGCCCCTTCTAACCTAGGGGGTGAGCAGAGGAGGACCAGGCTTAGATAGACACTGTGGTGCAGGATGACCCCAGGACCATACACATTCTTAGAAAGGTACACACTGCCCTGTTCTCAGCCAGTACTGTTCTCTCAGGAGACCTGCACCCCACCCCACCCTACCCTCACCTGCAGTGCCCTGTGTCATCACAGGGTCCGAGGGTGAGGGGCTAGAGGGGCAGAGATATGGGAAACATCCCATCCCCAGGGAGGAGTGCCTGGAAGGGGCAGGAGAGCAGGTGATGGGAAGGAAGGGGCCAGAATCTCAAGGAGGGAGAGGGCCCCTCTTCAGGGATGTCAGTTTCCTGAGCAGAAGCAAGGAGGGCGAGGTCCCATGGGCCACCTGCATACTAGAGCAGGGCAAGAATTTGATGAAGGGCCTTTCAGGCCAGGAATCCAGAAGGGCAATAATCACAGAGCCAACTGGCCAGAGAGAAGAGGGAGGTTATCACTGCCAGAGGCGGGGCCTGAAAGGCCGGACCCCACCTTGGAGAGCCCTCAGCAGAGGTGGGAGTCACACTTCTCCCAGATGCCTAAGTGTGAGGTCAGGCTCACCTAGCAGGGCCGGCTGGATCAGGAGACAACAGCATGACCTGTGTGGGAGTCACCTAGCCAGGGAGAAAGCAGAGCATGAAGCTGGGGGCTGGGCTGCAGGCATGTGAGAGCCCCGACTCCCCACCGTGGAGGCAGCACAAAGGTACCCCTCCCTGCCGCCTAGCCAGCCAGTGGAGCTGGGCCCAGCCTGGCCCTCGGCCACCAAACACATTCCACAAGGGACGCCTCCTCAGAGCCCACACAGGAAGGGGGAGGGCAGCAGAACCAGGCACCCTTGGGGCCTGGGAAAGGGCAGCTAGGAAGGAGCCCCATGGCTCACAGGGCCCAGCCAAGCCCCCAGCTTGGCCCTGTCCCTCTGCAGCCCCTTCTCCCTTCTTCTCAGCACTCTCCCATTCTCATCCTCTGCCCTACCAAGGTACCCAGGTACACACCCTCCACACAGGCAAGGGGCTAACCTAGCCCAAACCACTACCAGCACAAAAGCAGACACATGCTTGCACACACCAAAAAGCATACATACCACCCACCCTGCATGCACACATCACCCACTGTGCTCGCACACACAGATGCATGCAGATACAATCTGTACACACGGCATAGAGAAACATACACAGAAATGCAGGCAGACACACCACACAGACACACTACCCACACTTAGATACCTGCACAAAGACACATCCACATAGACAACTCCTTACACACAGAAACACACACATCACACAAACACGCACTCCACACAGACACATCACACCCACCCAACAAGACATACACACCACCACCCACATTCAGACACCCACACACACAGACTCGTGCACACTTCCCTGGTTCAAGCCATAAGTCCTAGAGGGCTGCAGAAGCCAGGCCATCTCTTGCTATTTCCTCTCCTGCAGGTCAGAGAAGAGCCAGGGCCTGGGGTGGGGGAAGGGTTGTCCTAGAGGAAGTCACCATGCTGAGCTGTGCCCCCATCCCCAGGACCTCACCAGACCTTGGGTGCCTGCTCGCTTCAGACTCCTCTTTGCAGGCCCCAGCCGAGGCCTCCTTGGACCAGGAAGCCATGGCAACACCACCCTTTCCAGATCTCAGTGGTTGCCAGCCAGGAGCACCAAGGTTGGTGAAGTACTGTGACAGGCCATGCCTCCCTGGCCAGGAGACACTTCCTCTGCGAGCCTGTGCCCAGGCCACATTGCCCAGCCCCTCCTGCCACCCAGCTGCCAGTGTGCCTGTGCAGAATGTCCAAAGAGCTTCCTGGGGCTCAGGTCAGTTCTTCCCAGCCAAGTCCCCAGTGGGATGCTCCTGAGGCTGCCCCAGAGTGAGCCAGGCTGGGCGCTAGGCTCGGAGGAGGGTCTAGCAGCCCGGTGGGAGCAGGGGAGCCATGGCCACAGCCTGGCTGGGCACTGCTCCCAAAATAGCTTGGGGGTTTCCATTTTTAGTGTGCAGAGAACAGGGCAGCTCTATGGAAGTGGGAACAAGGCTGCGTCTGTTTGCCACCCAAGGGGGTGGGGGGAAGGGGGTGGCAGGGAGAGCTGTGAACCCGGCGAGAAGCCCAGGACTGTGGCAAGGCCAGGCTTCCCAGGAGCCCCCCACCTTCTTTCCATGGGACAGGGGAAGAAAGTTTCTTTCTCTGGGAAGACAGGGTTTGCCTGAGTTCCTGAACTCAGCTATTGCTTACTCCCTCCTGCCACCTCATGACCAGGGCTGTGCATTGGGCAGAGGGTCCCGTGGTTAGACCAACATTCACTGCTTCATTTGCTTACAAACATTTGCTCAGAGCCTACTTCCTGCCAAGGTTCTCTAGCCCTCAAGGGGCAGCCACCAAGACACTGCCCAAATGTAAAATCACAAGCCAGTTGAGTGGCCCCCAAGAAGAGAATGGGTGGGATCAGAACAGTCCTGGCCAGCCCACATAGGAGGCTGGAGGCTGACCCATGCCAGGAAAAGCGTCAGTCTTCAATCATTGAAGCAGGGCCTAGCATCCCCCCCCCCCCTTCCCCACATACCATGGGTGGAGAGGAGAAAAAAAAGGGCAGTGACATTTTCTCCTCCTTATAGGCCACACACATTTCACTTAACCTCTGCCACAGGCCACGGAGCAGCCCCTAGCCCCTCCAAGCTACCCCCTCCTACCTCACAGGATCTTCAAGCAGAATCAGAGCACATCCCGCCCCCCTAGAGTCTCTGGGGCACCCGAGGGCCTGAAGGATAAAGGTCAAACCCTCCAGTCCACGCCCTCTCCCATGAGATCAGTGCTCCCCCACACATGCTCTTCGTTCTTGCCCGCCTGAACTGCAGGCTGTCCCACACCCCTCCCTGCTGTCACAAGGTCTGTTCCCACTGCCTGGAATGCCCACTCCCTCCCTATCCCAATCATTAGCTCCTAAGGGAGCCTTCCCTGTCCCCCCAGGCTCCTGAGGAGCCCACTCCCTGTGGTGGATGGAATGGACATACCCAGTCACTACACCGGTGTGTACTGCAGCTCTGCTTGGGCTTTTTGAGCCTCAGATTTCCCATTTGTAGAATGGGAGGCAGGGCTGCTCTGCCCCTTAAAAGTGTTATGTTGTGTGCCTGGCATTAGTAGCACCAATCAAGGCCACTTTTCTCTCTGTTCCACCCTCCCACTCTGGACTTGAATCTCCTTGAAGGCAAGGAGCGTGGCTTTTGATCCAGAGGTCCCAGCAACTAGGATGGACATTAGCACAGGGCAGGTGCTCCTTGCCCGTTGAAACAACACCCATTTCACAGCCAGGGACACCCAGCCAGTAGGGGAGATAGCCCAGGCTTCTCTCCCAGTCACTTGGCCTCTCAAAGGACTAGGTGTCAGCCCCACTTTTATTAATGACCAGGCCAGAACAGGCTGAAAAGGCTGGTTTGGAGCCAGGCCTCATGTCCCCAGCTTGCACAGCCAGGATCTCCTGCCCACTCCCCAGATCTCAGGCCTCCTCCAGGCTCACAGCCAAAGCCTGACTCTGCCTGTGCCCAGGCCTGCTCCGAGAGGTTTTCTGAGCCCACCTTTCTCTGGATCTCCTCAGCAGGGCCTAAAACTGCCTAACTTCTGTCTGCAAAGATCAAGCACCCCCCCCCCCAGGCCGTCCTGGGGCTGTCCTCACCAACCAAAGGGGCTCACAAACTCTGCCCTCCCACACCCAGAGAGGGGTCATACCCCAGCCCTCATTTACAGAGTCACTGGGATTAGTGGCAAACTGGCCTTTCCTATCGGCCCTCCTGCTCGGCTCCCAGGGTCCACCCAGGAGAAAAGTTACTCATTGACAGTACAGTGGTGCACACTGCTCGTCCTGTTGTACGTGTGTTGAGGTTGGGTGGGGGATCCAGCATTTACTGGGCACCCGTGAGGACTGAAGGAGCGCTCATCAATCACCCACCGTCTATGTCAGTGTACCAAGTCGGGGGCGGGAGGGTGGAGCGGGGGTACAGGGGCGCCTGGCAGAAGGCTCACAATCCACCTTTGTCAGTGGCACCGAGCGCAGCCTGCAAGGGCTGTTACTACAGAGGAGAAGCCTCAACCTCCCCATAGGCTCTTCCCCGACCCTCCCTCCTCGCCAGGCGGCGAGGCAAGGACCCCACCAGTGGCCTTGGGAGGGCGGGGAAGGGGCCGGCCGGTCCCGGCTGAGGCGGGCGGCGGCGAGGAGGGGGCGCGGAGGAGCAGCTCCACCTCCTCTGTCTCCCAATCGCGTTTCAGGCGGAGCCGCCAGAGTTTCCCTTCGCGCGGAGAAGTGTGGTCCCAACTCTCAGGACCGAAGCTGCCCACCAGTCGCCCGGGCTACCCCTGCCCGGCGGGATCGTGGCCTCAGGCCCTTCCACCCCGGAGGCGCGCCGCCTCGCCCCGGTCCCCACCGCCCGGCCCTGGGCCCCGCACTCACCACCCGGCCGGGCCCCGCGGGACGAGCGCAACGAGGCGGGCGCCGGCCGCTCTGGGCTCGGGATCTGCGCGAGGCGGCCTCGCTCCCCCCGCCCGCCCCCCGGAGGTGGGTCTGGCAGAGCCGCAGCTGTTACCCGGAGACCGAGGGGCGGAAAACTGCGCCCGCTGCCCGCCCCTCCCGCCGCGGCACTGCCACCGCCGGGAACAAAGAAGACAAAGCTGCGTCGGCCGGGCCGGCTCCGCTCCTTCCCCCCTCACCCGCCGGGCCGCCCTCCCCCCGCCCGCCGCCCAGGCCAGGCCGGAAGCAGCCGGGAAAGCCGGGCGCGCGGCCCCGAGCCGCCCGGGACCCCGCATTCCGGCCCGGCGGGCTCCGCACTTGCCGAGGGAGGGGGACTCGACCCCTCCCTCGTGGGGGCAGGCTGCACCGCAGCGGTAGCCCCGGCAACGCGGGTCGCCGCGAGAGGAGGGTGAGGAGTAGAGCCCAGACCGCGGGCGGCCCCACCCCGCCCCGCCCCGCCCCCGCCGGGCCTCACCTGCGCGCCCGGGCTGGAAACGGAATTCGGAGCCCTTCTGGCCTGGGAGGGGCCGGGGCGGGGGTCGCGCTGCGCGCCCCCAGGTGTGGTGGTACGGCGCCTGGGCCTCTTCCTACCGCGCCAGCGCTGGGTGGAACCCGCGCCCCTCACCTGCTCCGCCCGTTCGCTAGCCACCGCCCCCGCTCTGCAGCGCTGCGAGCTCCCACTTTCCCTTCCAGTACCTGGCTCCTGTGCTCGTCCTCCTCCAACTTTCTTTACCTGAACTGCTAGGCGCCTTGTTTCTCCCCTCTGCACCGGTCCTGCCCACCGCCCCTACTCCCAGGACTCCCAAACAGCCAACCCCTCCTTCCGGCCCCCACCTCTGGCCGTGCGGGAAGAGCGCAGGCTTTGGGGTTGGGCCTGGGTTTGCGCCATCACTAAGCCAAGTAACCTGACCCCCCCACCACCAAACAAACACACACACAAGCCTATTTGCTCACCGGCAAGTCGGGGTGACACCACACCTAGTCCCGCTGGTAAAGGAGGGCACACGGCTGGAGAAGCACACAAGCAAGGGCACATTTCCTTCCTTTCCTCCCAGGCCTGTACCTGGACCCACCCTAAGCTGAGAAGCCTTGGGCAAGTCTGGACTCCATCGCTGGCAAATACCTGGGCCTTCTGAGGGAAGAGCCACTGGGCAGAAAGGTTCTCTCCCGAGGCCCAGTTGTGCCCTCTGCCGGGCCCTTCACACCCTGGCCTGCCCACTGCAAACGCAGGAGCCAGGACCTGGCCCATCCTATTAGCACTTTTGAAGGACTCTGGCTCAAAGCCATTGGGATAGCCTCTTGGGAGACAACACTTGTCACACACACATCACCCTGGAAGGCCCCAGAGCTTCCACAGGCTAGGGGAAGCCTCAACCAGAAGGTTCAGGTCATCCACACTGGCCACTGTCCAAAGAGCTAATATCACAGGCACCCTCTTCCCACCTGCCACCCCCATCAAGAGTCTGTCTTCACTCTCATCTACCCAACTCTGCCTTTCAAATTCTCCCTGCCAACTCCTTGGGTCACTCCCTTTCCTCCACCCCCTCTTCCAGCACCTGGGTCCAGACACTCAGCACATCACCTGCACCAGCATGGCACCCCTCCCCAGTTCTCTCATCCCTGGCCTCTGACATCAGAGACCCCAGGTACCTGCCTATCTGGCACTCCAGGTCCTCCACCTCATTCTCTGACCTTATGTTCCACAACGCCCCCACACCCATCACCACTTCAGCCAGGTCAGTCTGCCCCAAGTCCTTCACCCACCTTACCTTTCCTGCCTGTGTGGCTTGTAGGGGGCCCTTCCACATACTTGGAATCCTCCCCTCCTCAAATTCATTCACTCAAGTGCACACTCTTCAGGACCTACTTCACCCTAGAAGGGTCCCCATAGCATCCCTCATTGGTATACAGATATGGTACCCTCTACCCCACTGGAATGGGGAACATGACAAATGCAGAGGTCATTTCATCCTATGCCATCCAGGGGGAACCATTACACAAAGAAAACAAGGCCAAGGATGGAATGACCAAATGACCAAGGGACCAGGAGCTAAGAGGTTCATAGCACCCATGGGGCCACTTGGGCCATGCTCACTGCCCAGGCCTGAGCACCAGCTCCATGAAAAGGGCACCTCATAGGAAACACTTCTGGCTCCACTGGCCTCTGCCTGTGAGAGTCGGCTCTGCACAGGCACAGGCAAGCAAGCCCCAGCCTGCAGAAGCCCCTACCCAGACCCTGCATACAAGCTCGGTACACTCTGCAAGGAGGGTGCGTTCTCCAATACTCTAACGCGAGGACAGAGTGCCTCCCCACTGCCCCTGTTTGCTCAAGGACCCACAAGGCCACCCATGGCCATTTAGCCCAGGAGGTCAAAGGTTGCTGTTCCCCTCTGAAAAGGGAGAGGTCACGGATTCTCAGGGCAGTTGCCTCCATGCCTCCCCACTGCACCTCCCACGTCTGGGAGGCCCCTCCCCATCATTGCCTCTCTGTTCACACTGCTGGTGGGCTGACCTCTGCCCATGCCTATAGAGGCCATCCCTAGGCTGTGTGTGGGAGGACACTCAGCCCTAGTGGCACACCAGTGCTGCCCAAAGCACTCTCTGCACCAGGGACCCAGATTGGCCACCAATCCACGTAATTATGTCCCCAGTAATATTTATCAGCCATTCCCCCAATCCCTCTTCCCTGCTCTCCTCTGACCATTTCTCCAGCATTATAACCAGGAGGGTCTCCCCACCATGGCTGAGAAAGTGATCCAGAAGAGGGGTAGAAACCATGGTCACCAATGGGTGGACAGCAGGCTAGGTTCTACTCAATGCAACCCCTAGGTTATCTGACACAGGAGGGTCAGGCAAGCAGAGGGCAGGCCAGGAAATACAAAACAAAAATCCAGGCCTCAAGGGTAAGTGCATCTAAAACTGGCCCCAAACTAAGAACAAGACCAAGAGGACATGAGAGAGGGGGTGATGACCATAATTCCAGGCCCAACCCTCAAGTCCCCAATCTCAATTTTTAATGGACAAAACTCAGTCTGATATAAATTACTTTAAATAATACAAACTCAACAACATTTTAATTGGACATTAGCACAAAGGTTTGATAATTAATGTAAATGAGCGTTGCCTAAAAAGCAAAGTATGTCTGCTGGTGAGCCACAGAGATGGTGTTCAGACTCTGGCTGAGGTTGTGTGCACCCACAAAGGCTCACTTCATTTCTAGAATTCTCTAACTAAATCCACATCCACACCTATCCTCTCAGACCATCTGGAGGAGGGTCCAGGGACTAGCTGGCCCTGAACAGCACGTAGAGCACAGGTAGGGTGGCCACAAATGTCACGCAGGTAACCAGCGTGCTATAGATAGTGTTCCTGTTGACCTGGGCTTCTAGCCTCTGCTCCATGTCCGACAGCACCAAAATCATGCTCTCCTGCTCCAGCAAGGAGCCATGCAGAGCCTCGTCTGCTGGCTCCATCAGGCCTGGGTGTGCTGCAGCCTTTGCAAGCTGAACCACCCTAGCTGTCCGGTTGAAAGTCTTTTCCAGGGAATCAAGCTGCTCTTGTAAACCCTCTAGACATGAATGGACCTGCCTGGAATGGCTGAGCTGCTCTTTCAAGGCAGCTGAAAGAACATCTGTGTCTCTGTCTTGTGTGGGGGGAGTACCTGCCTGGGATCCAGAGCTCTGCCCTGGCCCAGCTTGCACCAGGCCCCTTAAGTCCGCCATGAGGTCATGGAGGTCCCTCTGCTGGAGGGAGTAGCTGGATGCCTGTTCTCGGATGGCCTCCTGGAGGCTCACAGGCCCCTTCTGTGCCTCCAGGAGCAAGGCCTTCAGCTCCTGTAGCCGCACACGGTTCACATAGGTGGAGCCAGCCACACCAATCAGGGCCCCCAGGACTGACCCGATGAGGGACCAGTTCTTGGTCCTCTCGGCCCGAGTGCGTTCCTTCTCATGACTTTCCCGCACAGCCGCAGAGAAGAGGGAGAACTTCTCTCGCTCAGAGTCCTCGGCACGCAGATAGTCCGTGCGAAGCCTCTTCTCCTCCTGCCAAAGCAAAGTTGTGTTATACAGCAGTAGTGTGGCCCTGCAGCTGTAGCTGCCCGCAGATGTCCCACTACCATGTCCCTAGGGCTCAGGCTCACGCCTGGCACAGATTACATGCTCTATAAACATGATGAATGCAAGAAGGCAGCATAAGCCTGGTCGCATGAGGGGAGCAAAAGAATGGGGGGTGGTCGAGATGAGCTGCACTGTCCTCCCACCCAAGCAGTCTTGGGTTTGACCAGACATGCACTAATGTCTACAGACCATGTCTATCAGGAGGGGAGTGCCTGGCACTCTCTGGGCCACTCCCCTCCATGGTGCTCCCTCCTCAGCAATCTTGGGCCCAGATTATACTGCCCTGGACTGCTGCCAGTACTCCAGGAGGAAGTGGGTGAATAGGCTCTGGAAGCCTGGGGCCCAGTCCCTCCATAGGAGCTTCTGGTTTCCCTCCTCACCCAGGTCTCTGACCACCAGACCAGTCAGAGTTCCCACCTCATCCCTCCATGACCTACCAGGCTAGCTTCCCTTATAGGTGAAGAAGGGCTGCCTCCCGGGTGCCTACCTGCAGCATCCTGTGCTCCAGAGTAGCCAGTTCCAGGTACTGGTTATCCTCTCTGGAGATGCGGTCCAAGCGGTCCCTCACCTCCTTCAGCTTGGCCTGCTGAACTTCCAAGTCTTCCCGAGCCTCTCGAACAAGCCCTCGAGCCACCATGAACACTTTCTCTGCCTGAAGAGAGAACAAGAGAGGCCATGTGCCCCTTCCCTCCACACCCACATCTGCTCAGCTCTATTCCTAACAAGGCTGCGGCTGAGAAGAGGTCAGTGGGGTGTCAGTGCAAAGGTGGAAAAAGAATCCCTCAGACACATAATCCTGGCTCACCCAGTGGTCCTCAAAGTGCAGCCCCGGGCCATGCCCATCAGACTCACCGGATTACCCATTTGAGTAGAAGTAACATGCCCCTGAGAAATTTGAAAATAGTTAACAATGCACACAATCTGTGTTCACCAAACCCAGCCAACTCTAGTCTGACACTACCACAGAAAGGAACCTAGTTCCTAAGCTGTTTCATGTGTATTACTATATTTATGCCTCAAAACAACGCCATGAGAGGCATTGCTATCGCCTCCATTTTACAGACCCAGAAACCTTGGCTCAGCTGAGATCGTGACCTCCAAGGGGAGAGACAGCAGTGTACCTCAAAACCTCCAGCCGAACCCTGGGTTCTTCCCACCTCGCTCTACTGGTCTGTGCCAAGGCAGGAGTGGGAACAAAGACAGCAGGATGTGTTTCTGCTGCCTCAATGGACTTGACAACCACAGGCAGCTCTTTCCACCTCACAGTATGATGTTTCCCAGATGTTCCTACCTTCACAAGGGAAGTTTTAATTACACACAGGGCTTTGAGGACACTGTAACATAGCAACCCTGCAGGCAACTCTCACTATCAACCCCCAAAGAGTCAATGAAGGAAGTGGTTGCTGGCCTAACAGAATGGACATTAATGGCCAGGGGCTCACTGGTACACAATAGTTTGTTTTGGGGGGAGGGAGGGCACAGTTACACAGAGATCTTCACCCCAGTAGTATCAAACCCAGGCTGTCATGTGAGAAACTAGTCAAATCCCTCTTATAGTGGTATTGGTCCAAGAAAAGGCAAATCTGGATGTGGCTTCTCAGCACCATGTGGATGGTGACTTGTTTGGCAGGAACATCCAGGCCATATTTCCTGAGTCAGAGGGCAGGGTTAACCACCCCCGCTCCCCTCCTCACCTCAGTCACGTTTCCCTGGGCCTCTCGAACTTCACTGAGTCCAACAAACTGTTCATATCTGTCCCACCAAGTCTTGGCTGTGGAGGATGCTCGTTGCCGAATGCCATGTCCCAGGGCTCTTCCCAGCACTATGAGGCGGTGGTACAGCCCAAGGGCCACCTCCTCAGGTCTTTTCTCTCTGGGCTGGCTGGGGCCTGGGCTGCAGAGAGTCCTGGTCATAAAGAGGTCCTTTCCAAGGAGGCTTCTCCGCACCAATACAGGGGACACACCCACGATGTGCTGCATGGCAAACACAGGGCTGTGCCCTGTCATCGGGAGATCTGTGGGGGGATGCCAGACAGATCAGCTCACGGCTGAGAAAGGCTGGGCAGAAGTCAGGTTTCAAGGCCTAGGGACAGTTCTGAAACAAGTAATTTCCACTAAAAAGTCCAAACTAAGCACTACTCTGTTGGCCCAGAGAAGGCAGCCACTGTGGTGAGGGTTCCCCTTGGGTGCTCCCAGACAACAAAACACCGTACGGAAGAACGTGTGCAGGAAATCATGCCATCCACCTCCCTCCATAACGCCACATGAACCAGACCTTCCCAATCCACCCACCTTCCCGCAACCCTCAGGTCTCTGACTTGGATGAGAATCCTGGTGCCTAGTTTTCTGATAACGTCAAAGAAAATTCTCAAGCCTGAGTTGCAACCATGCTGACAAAGCCCCACAAAGATGCACAAAGCCTCCCAGGGAAACTGTGGAACTGAGGGGATTTCAGGGAAAGATTTCTGTAAAAGACCGTTGAAACCAACTTCCCAGACTCCCTAAGGGTTGCCTCAGCACTGGGGAAGCAGAGTTTCATTTTCGTTGGAGAACACAGGTCATTCGTGTCGCCAGGCAGAAAACTCCCTCCTCAGCTCTCCTCTAAGAAGACAATTCCAGGGGGAAATAAATAAAACAAAAAACCCTAGATTTCTTCAAAAAACAAAACAAAATAACTTGGGTTTCTTCATAAAGGACAACTTTTCTTAGGTTCACACCAGCCCTTCTCCTTCCGCCCTCCAAGCCCAGACCTTCCAAGCTACCAACTCCCAGTGTCTCGTCTCTCACTTTCCATAAGCTTTCTTCCTCCTCTCCAATCTTACTCACTGCTCAACAGGTTGGGTTTCCTTAACCTTTCCCTTTTCAATCCTGCTTTGATGTTTGGGCCCCAACAACACCTATTTCTCATTTACCGAAACAGCACACAGAGTGTCCCATTATGCAGTCAGGCCTTGCCTGAACCTAAGAGCAGCAGTGAGGACCCCAAAGAGAGGGCCAGGTGACCCATGCTCCCAGGCAAACCTGAGCCAGCAGCACCCTTCTCTGGCCAAACCACCCCCGCCCCCAAGTACTGACTCTGGCTGTCAGAGTGACACCTAGTGGTCAAACGACCAGGCCAGAGAGAGAAAAGCACAGGGAGCTGCGAATGGGAAGACAGATTGGAGGAGCTCCAGTTACAAAAAAAGGAGCTTCCTAATGTAAGGTAATGTGGAACAGAGACCCACTCAGAGCACCCCAGCCTCCTCCCTATCGTGCCATGCCTGGAGAAGCTCAAGCCCTCTTGAAAACAAAGTTGGTTGGGTAAGGAAATGCCTCTGGGCCAAAGTGGGCTTAAGCTAAGAGCCACAGAAGGGGACATCCCTGTAACAGTGGTTCCAAGCTGGTGCCGTACCCGAACCCCTGGACCTCATTCATAAGGCCCAAGGGAGTGCACACTATCCATGCTGCAGTGGTCGGGCAGGCCTCCTAGGGCTCAATGCCAGCACCCACTGCACACAAGCTGTGACCTCACAAGAATCCTGCAGGTGTACCCCTCATCAAAGCAAAGCATGCAGCCTTACAGCACGGCCAACCGTAGAACCCACTCTCCTTCTCAGCAACACTCAGCAGAAAGGTGTCCACCTTGGCTGGCCCTACTTCCTCAGCCCCCTTCTCTCCTGACCCCACTCCACTACCAAGGTTGCTCTCCTGGAGGCCCTGCCAAACTTCCACCTTGTCAGATCCAGCAGGTGCTTCTCAGATTTCTTCTCCAATATCTCTGCAGCTTTCAACACCCTCTCTTTTTTAAATCGCTGCCCCCTCTTGGCTTCCTTCCTTCCTTTCTTCTCCACCCCCTTTCCTGGCTCTTTCTCTACCAGCTTCCCACTCTTGGACCCCAGGAAAGTCAGCCATCCCTAACAGAGATGACAGCTACAGCTTCCTATGCAGACTTGGCTTCCTCCCCGGCCCCTCACAGCTGTTCTTCACATGGCAACCAGAGGCTCTGTTAACTCTAAGTGAGATCACATCCCCCAGTTCAAAACTCACCAACAGCTCCCATCTCACCTGGCATGAACACCAGTCCTGCTAGAGGCCAACAAGCCCTGGTCCTCTTATCCCTTCCTTCTCTACATCCCTGTACTCCACTCCAGCCATCCTAACATGCTAAGCACAACCCTGCCACAGAGTCTGTGCCCTGCCACTTCCTTCGCCTGGTCCACTGTTCTCCACAAATCCAGTCAGCTCACCCTGACTTCTACATCTTTGCTCAAATATCACCTCTTGGTAAGGCCTTCCTTGACTACTCCCACCATTACCTGCTTTATTTTTCTCCATCAGACACATACTGCCTTGTCTACGTGTTGCCTAGCCCCTCACTAGAACACAAGCAGGGACTCTGCTTTATGAGGGAATGCACCAATGACTCCCAAGTTGTCCCTCCACTCATCCCTCTTCTCAGCCTCCCACTCTCCCACCCTAGCCTGTCTCTCAGCTCCTGCCAACTTAGATGTCTCACAGGCCCCTCAACCAGCAAAGGGAAGATGTTCCTGGCAGAGGACAAAAGTGGAAAACGCTTGAGGTCGTCTAAAACCTAAAAGGTGGCCAGTGCAGCTGGAAAGCAGCAGAGGAGCGTGGACAGAGGAGAGGCTGGACAGGTGGACAGAGGCCAAATTAAGGAGGGCCTTTAGGGCCAAGTTCAGAATCTTGCCCCTCCAGATCCATTATCCCACTCCCTCCAGATGACTGTCTTCCTTCCTCTCCCAACTGCTCTTTCCTCAAACTTCCATCATCTGGCCCTCATCCTGACTTATAGCTGACAGCTTGCTTCATTTATCACCAATAAAATATTTAAAAATTAGAAGAGAACTTCCATAAACTCCCACCATACCTTCCCACCTACTAGTGTCTGTCCCATTTCCACCTTCTCTCTTGTTCCTCAGGATAAAGAATTCATGCTCTAGGGAAGCCCAAGCTGTGCCCCAGCTCCCATGTCCCCTCCTCAGACACTGCTCAGTAATTGATCTGACACTCCCTCCAGCAACTGCCCCACTTCTCTGCTCCTCTTTACAGCCAAACTCCTTGACAGATCATCTGCACTAGCTGTCTCCAGTTCCTCCACTCCTGTTCTCTCTTAAACCCTCTCTGATCTGGCCTTCACTCCCACCATGTAACTGGAACTGCTCTTGTCCAGGTCACCTCCACACTGTTAAGTCCAATGGTCAGTTCTGTCCTCATCTCACTTGCCCTGTCAGCAGCCTGTGCCTCGTGATAGCTCCCTCCTCCTTGAAATGCCTTCTACCCTTGGCTTCCAGTCCCCAGCCTCTCCACAGAGTGCCCCAGGGCTCAACCCTTAGACTTCTCTCTCATCCAGTCTGGTGGCTTTAAAAACCATCTACAAAATGTTCTAAAATTGATTGTAGTGATGATTGCATAGCACTGTAAATATACTAAAACCACTTAATTGTACACATTAAATAGATGAATTGTATGGCATGTAAATTATATCTCAATAAAGCTGTTACTTAAAAAAAAAAAAAAAACTATACTCTGACTTCTCCAGCCCAGACCTCTCCTCTGGATTCTAGGCTCATTATTAAACTGCCCAATCCACACCTCTGCTTAGAAGGCTCTTGGGGATCTTCCCTTTCCTTCCCTAATTTGCCTTTCCCGCAGCCTTCCCCATCTTGGTTAATGAAAACCACAAGTCTCAATCAGGCCAAAAATCTCACATCATCCCTGACTCTTTGCTTTCTCTCCCTCTTCATATTTAATCCATTAGCAAATGCTACTTCTTTCCTAAATCCAGAACCCCTCATCCTCTTGCCCCTGCCACTGCTACTACCTGGTCCCAACGACCAACATCTTTGGCTGGATTATCCTAAGAGCCTCCTGACAGGTCTCTCTGCTTCTACTCTGGGCCCTACAGTCTAGTGTCAACAGAGCAGCCAGCGGGCCTTTCAAAACACAGATCAGACTATGTCTCTCTCTGCTCAAACCTTGCAGTGGTTCCCCATTTCTCTCAAGGTAAAAGCTAAAATCCTTCCCTTGGCCTACAGGGCATCCACGTCCTGGTTCTCATTGTTCTCTGACCTCTTGTCCCACTAGTCTCTCTTTCTTCACTCTGCTCCAGTCACATCGACCTTTTTTTCCCCAGCTTTACTGACAAATAATTGACATATACCATTGTGTAAGTTTAAGGTGTACAATGTGATTTGACACGTATATATTGCTAAATGTTTACCACTGTAAGGTTAGCTAACACATCCTTCTTCTCACATAATTGCCATGCATGGACCTTCTTGATGTTGCTGGAACACACTAGGCTATCACCACCTCAGGGCCTTCACACCAGCTGTTGGCTATCTGTACTGCTTGCTCCCTCCCTTTGATTTCAAGTCCTGCTCAAGTGTCACTGCCACCCGTCCCAGCACTCCTTACCCACTTTGCCTGTTTTATTTTTCTCCTCGTACATATCACATGACCTACAATATGTATTTCACTTATTTACTTGCTTCTAGTCTGTCTCACCCACTATGTCCGCTCTGCCAGAGCCGGCACTGGTTTGTTCACTGCTGCATCCTCAGTGCCTAGAATACCGTCTGCACATAGAACATACTCAACAAAAATGTACTGAATGAATAAACAGAATTTGCAAAAAGTCGCACTCCGGACTATACTACAAAACCCAACTCCTTCCAGTGGCCTCCAAAGCTCTAGGACCAGGTGACCTGGCCTCCACCCACTTCTGCCACCTCCCTCGCATCTCCCTCCAGCCATGCTGTGCTTTCCTCCGTCCCAGGAAGGAGCTGCGCTTCAAGGCCTTTACACCTGCCCTTCCCTCTAGCCACACTGCCTTCCCCGTGCGCAGTCCCAGGCCCGGCGGCTTCCGGTTAAGCACCCCTCTCGGCTTCCGGCCTCCCCCGCCACCCCCAACCCCGGGCAGGACGACCCTCCCCCTGGTACCTGGCGCGCCTAGCGCTGGAGCCGCAACCCCAACCGAGCGCCCGCCACTCACTTGGTCTCTCACCTTTTAGCGCCCGCCTCCGGAGGGCCGCTTCCGGCAGCGGAAGCGCAACTTCCGGACTAGGACCCAATCAGCGGGCCCCGTGGAGGTACAGGCTCGGGGGTGGGACGCGGAGCTCCGCTTCGGGTGGCAGAGTCTGGGGAAGGGGCGGCAGGCGCCATGTCCGGCCGCGAAGGTGAGTATGTGGGGCCGACGGGGCGGGGCAAAGAGGAACCGGACCCGGCGGGGGCAGGGCTCAGCGTGCTCGTATCGCCCACAGGTGGCAAGAAGAAGCCCCTGAAGCAGCCTAAGAAGCAGGCCAAGGAGATGGACGAGGTGAGGGCGCGCGCGGAGGCATGGGCGGGTGCGGAGGGACTGGGAAAGCCGCCTGGAGTGAACCCGCTCTGCCTCTCCCTAGGAGGATAAGGCGTTCAAGCAGAAACAGAAGGAGGAGCAGAAGAAACTGGAGGAGCTAAAAGCGAAAGCGGCGGGAAAGGGCCCGCTGGGTAAGTGAGGGCCGGGTAGAGCTCAAGCCGGACAAACGTTCTGAGCATCAGTCTGGACGCGGGCCCGGGCAGGTTGGTTTCCTGCCTCGTTGGTGAGTTGCGCGGTCCCCGGTCCTCGTGTCCGCTGCGGTGGACGGCCCTAGCCACGCTTGGATTCGCAGCAGCGGAAAGGGGCGGGAGCCAGACAGGGTCGGGAAAGGAAGTTTCCTGCCTCCCAAGCAGTCTGGGCTTCCCTTGCTTAAGGAAGCGACAGAAATGGAAACTCAAAAATTCATGTATCTTAGACACGTTCATAGTTGAGTTTCCAAATATCTCCACGATTTCTTGTCCCAAATTAGTATTTCACTGCTTCTTTATTGCTTTAACATCTCGTGGTTTACTAATCATATTGTTAACTCTAGTAAATACTTTTGCATCCTGAGTCTTTGCACTTCTTGATGCACCTAAAGGTTCAAGTCCAGGCACCTTGGCGTGCTACTGCGCTATATAATTTTTTAACCTAATTCCCCACAATTCTGCCTCTTCTTTTCTTTATGTAAGAGGAATCGATTACACATCAAAAGATTTTTTAGGCCCAAGAATCCCAGTACTTTCTGTGCTTCTTAAATCCTGTTTACATTCTTCAAACTAGGATTTCCTCCACAGTTGTCTATGCCCTATTGGATCACTGTGAGCCACACTAGGGACAGTGGAGGCTGGGATGGTGGGACTGTCATCCAGGGCTTCCCAAGACCTCTATCCCAGTGCATCTGATTCATTATTGTTTACCCACACAGCGCTGAAATTCTAGCAATTGAGATTCTTTTTTTGGAATGATGTGAAGTAGTTTGTACCTTTCCTTAATCTTTGATTGTGTATAGGGAAAAGGTCAATCCTTGGTGAAATCCTATACTACTAGATTCTCCTTGAGCATCATTAATTTTTTAAGGTTTATGTTGTCACAGCCCTTTAGGATCTTTATTCTTGTATTAAGCATACTTAATTGTAATTTGTAATTATGTAATTTGTAAATTGGGTAAAATAAAGGTATTGAGTAAACCAGAACCCAGATTATAATATGGAAGGTAGTATAGTGTGATGTGGTGGTTAAGAATATGGACTTCAGGGGCCAGCCCAGTGGCGCAGCAGTTAAGTGCGCACGTTCCGCTTCGGCGGCCCAGGGTTCACCGGATCCCGGGTACAGACATGGCACTGCTTGGCACACCGTGCTGTGGTAGGCATCCCATATAGAAAGTATAGGAAGATGGGCACAGATGTTAGCTCAGGGCAAGTCTTCCTCAGCAAAAAGAGGAGGATTGGCAGCAATTAGCTCAGGGCTAATCTTCCTCAAAAAAAAAAAGAATGCCCAGTATAAGAGCTGAGCCTTACTGGGATTCATATCAGGCCTCTTGGGTTTCTACCATAAGAACTGTATTTTTCCCTAGCTGAGACTTTTCCTTTCTTTTTCCAGCCACAGGTGGAATTAAGAAATCTGGGAAAAAGTAAGCTGTTCCTTGTGCCTGAGGCAATGATGATCCTTAATTCCATTCCTATTTAAACATCTGGATTCTCTTCCATAACATCTGTTGCCACCTATAGTTAGAATGAAGTGTTGTCTTAGAGCCTGTTGTACATTTAAGAATAAACTTTTGTAAAAAAAATAAAAATCATAGTGACTCATCTCTTTAGTTCTGCTCACTCGGCCATTTCTGTGTTATCTGTGAGGTCAGAGTAAACCAGCCCAGAATCCTGCCAGTGTTCTTCAGTCTTTGTTCTATCCCGAATTCTGTACCACTTGGAATTAAACCAGCTTGTTTAAAATGGCTATTGTTTTTGTCTGGTTGTATACTCAACAGAATACATTACATGAGGTTAGTGGAAGAACTTGTACTTTGGAAAGAAAACCCATCTTTCTCTGTTACAACATCCATGTTGCCATTTCTTTTAATGGGATTGTTCATCTGTTCATGTAAGAAGTCTGCTATGTGCAGGCTGAGCATGTACCAGTGACCAATTCCTGCTGTCAAGGAGCTTCTGTTGTGGGAGAGGAGCAGGACAAATACATTCGCGTTATGAAGGGAAGAAAACTGGGGAAAGGAGAGATTCCTGAAAGTCTCTAAGAACAAAGCTTACTCTGAAGCCCCCAGGTCTGCGTTTCTACTAGGGCTTCAGTTCCCATGTCATACCCCATATTCAACCCGTCAGCAAAATTAACTCTGGCTCCTTTATACTTCCTCCAGCCACCCCCCCCCCCCGCCCCCATTCTACCCCTAAAATCCCTCAGCTAGATTATTGCAATCACATTCATATTTGTCTTCCTGCTCCTACCCTTTCTTCCCTACAGTCTAATCTCTCAGGACCCAGAGTGATCTCACTAAACCATAAAGTCATACTCTCTCCTTGGCTCAGAATTCTTCACTGGCTTCTTGGAGTACAAGCCAGCATCCCTACAATGACCACTGAAGCCCTAAGGGCTCAGGTTGCTGCTCCCTACCCTCTGATATCTTCATCCCCCTCATCCATCTTGAGCGACAATGGCCTATATTCCAAGCAAGCTCCTGCCTCACTGTGTTTTCAGCAACTCTTCCTTTTGCCTGTCACTCTTCTGGTAACTGGAGATTTCCCCCCTTTAGAGAACTGAAACATCACAGTAGTGAGCTGTTCTCTGACCACTCTATATAAAGTGGCAGTCCCAGTATCTCTCACCCTGTTTCATTTTTGTCTCCTGACATCTGTTGATTATCTACCACCCTTGACTCCAGAAGGAGTAAATTCCTTGAAAACAGACCAGCCATAATGTGTGCTAAATGCATATATATTGAAACACTTAATTCAGAGGCACAAGTCTTTGGATTTCCCCTCCAGGCTCTTGATAAAATTATGGGAATAATGCTAAGCTTCGTCAGAATGTGTTTTCAAAAAGGGCCCTAGAACTAGTCTGAGATTTTGCTAAGTCACAACTGGAAAGGTTTTGATAGGTTTTTTATGTTTTATGACGTTTTATGACTAATATACTTGATATCAACAGGGGAAAAAAAAATAGCCTGCTTTGGTCCTCTCCTGGAAAGTTGCAAAGCCAGCAGCACCTCCTTTGGACTTTAGGCACTCCCTGTGAAGCCTTGCCAGCTGGCACCCAGCCCTGAGCTACTGAGAACAACCCTTCTAAGAGCCAGTGCCAGCACACTGCCCCTGAGAGTAAGCTCCTACTTTTCTATTTGGTGGAACCTAATCTCTCCTGACAAATGAAGTACAATCCTGTCTCTACAGGACCAGAGACCTGCAACAATTAAGACTTAAGCATTCAACATTTGCACAGCTATCTAAGGGAACCTACCAGTTGCCTCAAAACTAAAGTATTCAAGACCCTCTAGGTCCTGACAGCCATCTCCCTTTCATCTACTGCTTTCACAAATATTCATAGGACACGCACAAGCTAAGCTTGGCACTGAGCATGCAAGGATGAAGAGTCTTGCCCCTGTTACTCTCCAACACCCCGTTCCTGCTAACTGCCCTCCACACCACTGCTGCCCAATAAAATCCTGTCGGGGGCCCAGGCCCAGCTTGAATCCGTGCTCGTTTTTGAAGCTTTATCATCTCTATTCGCCATAGATAACTCCTATCTAGCACTTGTGTGGCCTCCATTTTGGTGGTGCATTCTTGTCTGAGTAGTCTGTGCCAGCTCCCTTGCTAACTCTTGATAATTCCCATACTCAACCTGTAGGACAGTGCAGGTGTCACTTCCAGGGGATTTTCTTGATCTCTTCAGCCTCATTCATTTGCGTATGACCAGCGCTTGGGACAAAAACACTCAAGGACTCTCAGAGAAATAAGTAAATGAATGTTAACAGCCTGAGCAGTTAGTTCCCACCCTCCTCCAACACAGGAACACCCTTCTCAGGATCGTCCCTTCTCCTTTGACCTTTCTTCCCCAGACCTACCTCAAATGTACACATTCAAACCATTTACTGTTCTCAAAGACGTCTGCTCACAACAGCTCTAGTCATAATCCTCGCCCAACCCCATTCTCCCAGACTCCTCTCCAAGAGGGCCTCGAGTGAGAGGCGGGTCCGGTGGGAGGAAGACAAAGGAGTCGCAGAGACCAGAGCCCTGCATGCTCCCCGCCCGGGTTCACATGCGCACGTTTGAACGTCAGGGCGAACTGCTCCAGCGCGGCAGTGTACACCACAGGAAGTCAGGCTGCAAGGGTTGAGCCACCTCCGCAGTGGGGCTGGTGAGCCTCAGACCTGCAGCCCTGGTAACTCGGATCGCGCCGCACAGAGCTCCCGCCGCAGACCTACTGAGTCCCAGGTGCCGGTACCTGAGCGGCGGAACCCAAGGAGGCTGGACACCACCGAGAAGGGCAAGCATGCGGCAGCGCACGGCGGCGCGCTGGGATTTGTGTCATTCCTCCGCGCCCGCCGACTGGCAGCTCATTGGGCCGTGAGCTCGGGGGCGTGGCCCTAGCGGCTGAGGCGAGCGGAGGCGCGCGGGCGGTTGGTCCTGCTCTCCGGCCTCGCGGCGACCAGGCCGTGCTCGGTGCTCTCGGAGACTGGCTGGTGGTGGGCATGGCTGGAACCCCCGCGCCGGGCAGCAGGAGGCGGAGCGGGCCCCCGGCGCCTAGCCCCGGCCCGCCGCCCAGCACCGGGCACCCTCCAAGTAAGCGGGCCCGGGGCTTCCCCGCGGCTGCCGCCCCAGACCCTGAAGACCCGTTCGGCGCGCACGGGGATTTCACCGCCGACGATCTGGAGGAGCTCGACACCCTCGCGTCACAGGCCCTCAGCCAATGCCCGGCCGCGGCTCGGGACGTGTTCAGTGAGTGCGCTTCGGGGCCTTTTCCCCGGAGGGTGGTGCAGACCTGCCAGACGCTCTTGATGGCTGTGGCTTCGGAACCCCACGGCGACCGCTGCCACAGTGTCTTGCACCCACACTGCCCCTTCACAATATAAGAACAGCTTGATTTAAGCAGCGGTTGTGTCCAAAAAGGTCCTTTGATTTGGGGGAGAAATATATCAGGAATGTCAAACAGCCGATTTGAAATATAGAAAACCAGGTTAACATTTTACTTTAGTTTCTAAAGTTTGGGCCACTAGGTTCTTGGTTCTAAGCAGAGTTCCTTGAAACACGACTACCACCGCCATCAGAACCATAACTCCCTGCGCATGGGGACCCATTCTTGTGACAGATTTGGAAGGCTTTAGATCTAATAAAGATCACTGTTTCCCCTTGGGCCGCATGAGCATAAGAAGGGCCTAGCAGAGTCAAGAAATGAGAGAGACTTATTCTTTTATGCAACCAATAAATTGTACTAGGTGCCCAAATCTTAGGGACTGCAGCACACCTAGTAATGAACAAAAGACAAAAAGCCCTTCCTTCATGGAGCTTACACTCTAGTTGGGGAATGAGTAAAGTCTTGTGGGGCTCCCAGAAAGAGAAAAGTTTTGAGAGCACCTTGCATCTCTACTTGGATGTCTCACATGCATCTTAAATTCCGCACAATAATTTCCTGGAAATCCAGCATCTCCAGCACCGTGCCTGGCAAAGCAGACATTCAGAAAACACTCATTGATGACCAAATGTTCCACACAACAATGACTAGCCCACTCTCCATCAGGTGGCACAAGGCAATGGCTCCATTTCCTTGACTATATATCTAATTCTTTTCCAAATCCTGTAACTTTACCTTCTTATTCCATCTCTGGAATCCATTCTCTTTCTATCATCTCTACCATCTCCCTGGTCTGTGTCACCATCGCCCTTCCTCGGAACAACAGTCTGCTAAATTGTCTCCCTATTTCCAGTCTTGACTCCCTGCAAGTTGGACTTCACACCACAGCCAGACTGATGTTTTCAAAACTCAAATCTAGCTGTCTCACAGATACACTCAAGCATCCCAACTGAAAGCCCTTTATAAGGACTTCCCACTACTTCTACTATAAAGATCAAAAACCTTAACGTGGCCTGTGAGGCCTAGCATGGTCTACCCGTTTCCCATTCCCTCTCTGAGTTCTAGCCACACTGACCTTCATTCATCCTTTGAATTTTCTCTGCTTTCTTACAAGACAGAAACGTTGCATATTGCTGTTTCTTGTACCTTGAGTGTTCTTTCCATCCATTCCCCATCCCCATTCATCTGATTAATTCCTACTTGTTCTTTAGCTCTCAACTCAGTCATCACTTCCTTAAGGAAGCTTTCCAATCATTCACTTGGGTCAAATCCCCCTATTATAGCCTTTCCTATATTTGTTCTCCTCTGCAGCTCTTATCACAGTTGTAATTTTAAATTTATTCATATGATTATTTTTGAATGTCCTGTAAGTTCCATAAATGTAGGGACTGTACCCATTTTGCTCACTATTGTACCTTTAGAGACTAAATTGTGCCTGGCATATTGTAGGTACTCAGTAAATATTGTTGAATAGTAGATCACGGAGTTCTAACCAGTGAGACCCCCACAGCTCCTTTCACCCTTTACATGAGACTCTTAAAATTGGGTGGGGGATGGGGTGAGGGTGGCAGGATCTGTTATTTCATAAAGATCATTTATGAGTTTAAACCATGTTCTTAGGTTGGAAAAATGTACATTGCTTACTAGATCTTTCTCTAATTTGCTTTCAAGAGTGATTTTTTTCAGCATTGTCTGGCAAAAGTGGAAGAATGATGGGTCCTGAAAAGTATATGGGAACTGTTTTTTACAGATGTTCATAAGGTCCCCAGATTAGATGGGATGTCAAAAAATCCTGCAGGGAAAAACAGAGAAAGTGTTCCAGTTAAAGATAATTTTGAATTAGAGGTACTTCAGGCACAATACAAAGAACTTAAAGAAAAGGTAAGTGACTTAATTTGTGGTTTTGTAGTTAATTCATTCACTTGCGCACGGGTTATAAAGCATTGTTCAATAAAATATGTAAATATTTTGAAACAAGAGTTCAGATTCACCCCCTTGAAATGGGGGAAGGCTGGGGAAAGAAAGGCAGAAAATTGAGGCTGAAAGACACTAAATCCTGAGATTCCTAACAGCCAAGGCAAGAAAGGAAACTGTACACCAGATCCAAAAAGAGGAGACACAAACTTTCTGTTTTAGCACTAGATAAATTTATAGCATTTGCCTTATATAAGGAACACAACATCATAATGGTTGCTATTTTCATTAGCAGTTTTGCAGAAAAGCAGACATCCTTCATATGACCATCTATAGGTCCCTAGGAAAACTAACAACATAATGTTGAATTTTAGTTCTGTGAAGTGTGTGACCAAGATTTTTTAATACCTATTAGAACCTACATAATCTGCCTTCATAAATGACAAGTGTGTCTTAAGCTATCTTGCTGAATATTAGCTGTCCCATGAATGGGCCTAGCAGATCATGATGACATCTGGTTGGTACAGATATATTTTGAGCACTCATTGGTCTGTAGGACATGCTTTACATGTGCTTTCTCCATCTCCCCAGCTACATGTTAAACAAGTACATATATCATTTTCCCTTACAAACTTTTCACAAGGTTGATTTGGGATTTACAGATGAAGGCAATGGAAGATGAAGTCCTCATTAAAAATGGAGAAATTAAAATTTTGCGGGACTCACTGCATCAAACAGAATCCATTCTAGAGGAACAGAGAAGATCCCATTTCCTTCTTGAGCAAGAAAAAACTCAAGCACTCAGTGATAAAGAAAAGGAATTCTCCAAAAAGGTGACCCAGAGCGTTTGTTTTGCTTCTTACGGACATCAGCTTTGCCTGCTCACTGAGGTCCTTTAGAAGCAATGACCAAAGTTGCCTATAAATATTTAAGGAAGATTTCAACCGTTGTTTGTCTTAAAGACTTTCTGCTATCAGCTAATTGCATGGAATTTCTTCCAGGCTCTGCATGTGGTTTGGAAAAGGACTTAGATGAAACTCTGCTTTGCAGGTCTTGGCATGAATAAATCACTAGCTTAGACTTTCCAGAAACAGGCTTAAATTAGGGCTTTGGGGCAGATCAGAAATTCAATTGCCCTAGCTTAGGTCAAAAGGAAATAAACTGGCTTCCATAACTAAGTCTGGGAAAAACAGGTGTGCTGGGGCCTCAAATGACTCAAGCTGTGCCAGGACTTATCTTTATCCTCTATGCTATAGGTAGGCTCCATCCTTATGGCAGAGAATATGTTCGCTAGAAGCTCCTGGGCTCATATTTCATGGCTCCAGAGCAGACTGAAAACTTGGGCTCCCTCATCTCAAGTTTTAAAATTCTGGGGAAGGCTCTAATTGATCTAACCTGAGTCAGGTGCCTATCCCTGAACCAGGCACTAACCAAAGAGATGCTAGCTCCCATTCAAATCACATAGTCAGAGGTAGGGAAATGATGTTTCTTAGGGGAGGGAGATGCTATTCTGGGAAGAAAAACAGTGGGTGTCCATCACTTTCCTTTAGCACTTCCCAGTGCTTCTATTGCAAGGACATGGGGTTTTATTCTCCCATTACTTCATTTAGCAAACTTAGCAAACTTTAAAGAAATACTAACGTGTCCAGCACTAACAGCAGTAGTTGCCTTTCCATATGCATGATGAAGATCAAGGGATTTGCAGTCAAAATCCAGAGTTTGAATCCAGGCTTTATCAAGTGGTGACCTCAGGGTAATGGCTTAAGCTCCATACTCATTTCCCTTATTTGTTCAGAAAATAACCAGAAGGGTTGTTGTGAGACTTAAATGGTCCTACACTTGTGTCTGGTGCTGTACCTGGCACGGAGTGTCCTTCGGGGAATGACAGCAGTTACTGTGGGCTACAGGCCATGCAGGCCAGAGAAACAGGTCTCCCCATACTGCACAAGGTTTTGGTAAAACTTTTCCAAATACTCTGCCCAGACTTTCAAGAAGCCCTGGAATTGTGCACCACTACATTCATTAAAAGGTCAGCATGTAGGGGCCGGCCCCGTGGCCGAGTGGTTAAGTTCGCCCGCTCCGCTTTGGTGGCCCAGGGTTTTGCCCCTTCAGATCCTGGGCGCGGACATGGCAGAACTCATCAAGCCATGCTGAGGCGGCATCCCACATGCCACAGCTAGAAGGACCCACAACTAAAAATACACAGCTATGTACCAGGGGGCTCTGGGGAGAAAAAGGAAAAATAAAATCTTAAAAAAAAAAGGTTAGCATGGTACAGTGAGATATGGCACCCTACCAAGCTCTATGCTGAGCATTTTACCTTCATCATTCTTCTTTAATCCCCCCAACCATGAAGACAGGTATTCATGTGAGAGATAAGCTGAAGTTCAGAGAGGCTGAGTAAATGGTATTTGAACCTTCACAAACTACCTCACAATAATTCAGGTCAAAATATCTTTCTGGGGGCTGGCCCCATGGCCAAGTGGTTAAGTTCGCATGCTCCACTTCGGCAGCCCAGGGTTCCGATCCTGGGTGCGGACATGGCACCGCTCATTAGGCCATGTTGAGGCGGCGTCCCATGTGCCACAACTAGAACGACCACAACTAAAAGAAATATATACAACTGAATACTGAGGGGATTTGGGAAGACAAAGCAGAAGAAAAAAAAAAGATTGGCAACAGTTGTTAGCTCAGGTGCCAAAAGAAAAATCTGTCTTTCAGGAAGAAGGCTAAAGCTTGAGATGTTAGGACATTTGTGTCACAGCAGATTTTCATACTTATTTCTCGTTGTTTGTTTGCCCTTTACTAACTTGAGATTTTGAAGCCCAGAGATATTTTTGTATATATGGTAGGGCCCCTACAAGTATGTTTCTTTTGTCTTCCAGCTCCAATCATTGCAGTCTGAACTCCAGTTTAAAGATGCAGAGATGAATGAATTAAGGACAAAGCTTCAAAGCAGTGAGCGAGCAAATAAACTTGCTGCTCCCTCCACCTCCTATGTCAGGTAATGGTCGTGTTGGACAGAGAGTTCAGTTTTGCATTGTTTAGTAACAAGTTTGAATAACACTGTCAGGCTAGTCCTAAATAAAAGCCAATCAGACTCTGCCGCTTGGGCATAGGTCCTTTTTCCTGAAGGCCTCAGAGATGGTTTGGATGAGGCTTGAATAGTTTGGAGCATCACAGTGTAAAGGCCCCACACCTGAGAAGTGCATCCTCTGTATAGGACCTTATAAACACAATTCCTCGAGACTAGAAAAGGCTGGAAAGATAATCTCCAAGCTTCTGAGGTGGGCCAGTCTTCGTTTTATGTAATTTGTTTCAATTAACTGATTTTGCTCCAAGCATGAATTTATTTCAGTCCCAACTACTTGGAAGATTCTTTCTCATTTGCTGCCCTGAGACCTTTGTCCCACAGCCCCTGCCTTCGCTGCAGGTGTGATCAGCTTGGTAATGGTGTGGGTCCTGCCCCCTGCCTGCCAGAGAAGTCTGGCACACTGTCACTATCAGCCTTGATAGGTGAAGAGTGTGGGTCAGGAGGTCTTTTTCTGGTATTGAACATTCTGCTGCCTTTGCTCACAGCGGGCAGGGTGTGGAATGGAACTCTTCTTGCCTAGCATACTCCACATAAGAGAAGCAAGCAGAGGGAGCCCATCTTTATCTCTTCACACACCAGTAACAGAAGGGCCTTGGCATTGTCTGATTCAATCAGAGGATTAAGACTGCTTCTCTAACGTAAAGGCCCTGGCACTGAGGAACTGGCTCGGTTTTCAGTTGCAAGACACAACACACCTTTCAACAGATCCTTTTTCTACTGAAAATCTTTTAATTCAGTCCCAGACTATTAAAAAAGAGGTTGTTGCACATTAAAAAGATGTTTTGGTGGAACTGGAAATAGTAGTGGAATTATGGGCAATATTTTTAGGTGATTAGAAGAATGTGGAAATAAATGAAAGATTTTTTCCAGGAATTTGGATCAAAATGCCTTGAATTTTATACGCTATCCTGACAAAGAATGACAAATGTATAATGGGTAAAACCTTTGGTCAAATCACCTAGACATGAAAAGTTTAAAGCTTGTTAGAAGTTTTATAATCAGATATTTTAAGTGATTTTAGCAGAATCCTTACTTTGCTTTCATAGTTACCTTTTCCAGTCCTAGGAAAAGCCCTTCTACGGTTATAAAGCCAGAAGCATGTTCTCCACAGTTTGGAAAACCATCTTTCCCTACAGAGGAGTCTTTTAGTGCTAACATGTCCCTTCCCTGCCCCTGCCAGACAGAACCAGGACACAAGTCCCTGCTGGGCAGAGAGGGTAAGTCAGTCTATCTGTCATGTATTGCTGTACAACAGATTACCCAAATTTGTGGCTTAAAACAACAATAAGTATTTATTTTCTCCTGGTTTCTGTGGGTCCACAGTTCTGACAGGACACAGTGGGGATGTTTCGTCTCTGCAGGGACTGGAATCACGGATGGCTTGTCTGGGGCGGCAGGATCTGTTTCAGTAGATCCTCACTCACATGGCTTACTCATGTGGCTAGCAGTGGAATTCCTCTCCACATGTGGGCCTCTCTACTCGGCTGCTTGGGGGACCTCACACCCTGGTGGATGGCTTCCTCTAGAGCTGGCAAACCCAGGGAGAGCGCTAGGTGGAAGCTGTCCTTTTTATGGCCGAGCTTCAGAAGTCATGTAGCATCACTTCTGCCACATTCTGTTTGTCAGAAGCCAGTCACTGAGGCTGGGCCACGTTCCAGGGGAAGGAAACTAGGTTGCACCTTTTGAAGGGAGATCTGTCAAAGGATTTGCAGGCATATTTTAAAACCTCCACAGTCAGCATCCACTGACATGCCAGAAACACAGCTAGTGTGCAGGGACGTCTGTTCCTTTCATAGCCCAGCCTTGAGCTTGTACAGCTCAGTCCAGACTGAGGGAATGCTGCCACTCTCCAGAAGGAGACAACCTAGCAGCAGTGGGTTTTCACTCTGAGGCTGTGCTATGCCAATTTGTCTTATAAGTTAGATACATTGCCTCTCTCCTACCACCGTCAGCCCTTTCAAATCATTGGCCATCCCACCACCTCTGAGAATTGCAGCCACTCACATTTTTGGCATCTAGCAGCTGCAGGAGCAGCATAGGGTACTGTTATAAGCAAGCAGTGAGCCCACCAGGCTGGCCGTGAATCCCAGTGACACTATTTACTGGCTTAATCTCTATGCCTGAGTTTTCCTATATGTAAAACAGAGCTGACGATAACACCTCCTCGTAGGGTTTCTGTGAGGAATGGATGAGCTAATATGTGTAAAGCTCTTAGAACAGTATCTGACACATAATACTGCTTTTATGTTATTGCCTCATTTTAAAGTGGGGCGAACAACTTAATTTTCTTTTCCTTTCCTTTCTTTGTATGAGTTCCTGTTTACGTGAGGAAGGCAAAAGATGTGAGTGTTCTTGAGTTGCCTTGACTCTTGTTTTGATCCCAGGCTGAAGAAGTAGAGTAATCTGTGTTTTAAACTCATTACATTTAAGAGTTTCTGATATGGCTGTGCTTTTGTGCTCAAGTTTTGATTCACATTTTATCTAGTTTCAGAGAATAAGACCCACAGTCTGGGAGGTGACCCCATAAAGCAGGAAGAGTCCCAGAAAAGCCTTGGTGACAGCTGGATGCAGACATCAAACACTCAAGGTACAGAATCCCTGTTCCTTTTGCAGGAGGCCTGCATGACTCTGGTTGTCCTCTCAATGCTGCAGTAGAATTGCCTAGGGAACTGTCTGGAGCTCTGAGGACCAGCACTCCAGACAGTCCTTTAGAGGGTCCAGGGAAGTAGTAGTCTGTCACTTAAGCAGAAGACTATAAAACTTAAGAGGCCAAGAGTAAGTATGTTCCAGTGCCTTCAGCACCCACAGGCATCTCAGTGGAGCTTAGTGGCAGCTTGGAGGATGGTCAGCATTCAAGGAACACTCACCTTTTCCTTCTGAGGCCATAGAAAAGGCCTCCCACATCAGAACTTTCTAGAGTCACCTTGTCTTTTGCAGGTTCCATTTTGATAAACCTTCTCCTGAAGCAGCCTTTGATCCCAGGGTCATCCCTAGGTCTGTGCCATCTCCTGAGCAGTTGTTCTGAGGCTCCTAGTGGCACTCTGTTGCAGCCACCAGGGTTTGGCAGGTAAGCATAATAAGACTCCTAAAAAGCTTGTTTAGGAAGGAATTTCCAGGAAGCAAGTCCCTTTCTGGTCCTAGCCAGCCTGGAAGGTCTGCACGCTGGGCAGAGAAACTAGAAAATTTGGCAGGCAGGTTCTTTGGGGCCCTTGACCTTATCTCCATCTCACCCTTGTGTGTTTTCTTTTGTGTTTGCTGCTAGTACCTTGGCTGGGATGTCAAGCCTGAGGACTACAGGTTCCCGCGATGGGTCATTTCCCCTCTCGGCCCTGAGAGAAGCACAGAACCTGGCCATTACTGGACTGAATCTGGTTGCCAGGAATGAAGGCTCGTGTGATGGAGACCCAGCAGAGGGAGGCAGAAGGGCCTTCCCACTCTGCCAGCTTCCTGGAGCTGTGCATCTCCTCCCCCTGGTACAATTCTTTATCAGCTTACACTGCCAGGCTCTGCAGGATTTGGCAGCAACTAAGAGAAGTGGAGCACCTGGGGACTCACCGACACATTCCTCCTGCGTGAGCTCTGGGGTAGAGGCCAGCCCCGAGGACTCAGTTTGCAACCTAGAAGCCTTCTCTGTGGCTTCACTTAGCATTCTTCAGCACCTGGTGTGCCACAGCGGAGCAGTCGTCTGCCTATTACTGTCAGGAACAGGGGTGGATTCCACTGTGAGGGAAGGAAACCAGAGCCTGGTTCATAGACATGGTCAGAAGGATGTGACCTCAGCCCCAAGGGGGCTTGCCGATGACCAAGGCCAGCATCCACTGTTGAAGATGCTTCTTCAGCTGTTGACTTTCTCTTCTGCAGCAACAGGTCACCTTCAAGCCAGTGTCCTCAGCCAGTGCCTTAAGGTTTTGGTGAAATTAGCTGAAAACGCTTCCTTTGATTTCTTACCCAGGTATAATGCAGCATGGAAGTCATGCTTCTTTGTGGGTCTTATCTGACCTCTTGAGGTCTGTCCTGTGGCCCTTGCACTTTGCTCACATCTAGACTTATCTATACTGTTCAGTTCTAAGCCTTGGTTTAGCTTGAGACTTTGTTCAGAGAGTTCTGAAGTGATGAGAAGTGGGGCCAGGTGTTGGGAGAACCAAGCAAGTGGTTTATTTGGCTTAATTCTGCCTCTGTACAGTAGGTAAGCAAAAGACACGTGATAAAAAGAAGGCTATTAGCCACTATGGAAGAGTGTCCCACCCCCAGGACAGACAAAGGCTGAACCAAGAGGCCTTTGAACCTGGGACATGGATCAGGTGAAGACCACGTATCACAACCACATTTAAGTTTGGTGGGGTTCCCTAAGGAATCAGAGGGTGTGGGGAGGGTCTGCAGTCCACAAGCTGACCTTGCTGGAATCTGCCCACCATCACTGGGACCACTGTGCTCTGGCATGAGCCACAGGTTACTTGCTCCTCTTCAGGTTTGTTGGAAGGGGAACTATAGTGAACCTGGCTCATGAACACTGTTGTCATAAATTCCTAACTTGGCAATCCAGAGCCTTAAGACTGTGAGGAGCTATAAATACCATCCAGCCCCATCCCCTCGTCCAGTAATCCCATCTCCCACTCAGCACTCCACCAAGAGGCCAGTTACTATGATGGAAAGACTCCACTGGCAGCACATTTCTAAAGGCTTTTCATCTCTGAGCTTAGCATACTTGGTTCATAAAAACACTGGATCCTGGGTTCCATCTGAATATATTCTGGTGGTCTGGTCCATGTAAATGTAGTGCTCAAAGCCAGACACAGTACTGAGTGTAGTGTGGGCAGCACGGTAGGCGCAGACCATGACCCAGGCATCTGGCAGGGACCCAGCTCATAGTGGCTGGTTGCTTTTTCATATTTCTTACATGAATTCCAGGAACCACATTTTTACCAGTTCTCTTGGTAGAGACACTTTCATTCCATACCCATTGAGCTTGTCCACAAGGTCATCAAAAAATACCGGCCCCATGGCGCAGCAGTTAAGTGCACACCTTGTGCTTCGGCGGCCCGGGGTTTTCCAGTTCGGATCCCAGGTGCGGACATGGCACTGCTTGACACACCATGCTGTGGTAGGTGTCCCACATACAAAGTAGAGGAAGGTGGGCACAGATGTTAGCTCAGGGCCAGTCCTCCTCAGCGAAAAGAGGAGGATTGGCAGTCGTTAGCTCAGGGCTAATCTTCCTCAAAAAAAAAAAAAAAGCTATTTATGGGTGGTTACTACAGGCCAGACACAAGTGCCTTCCGTTCACTAGCTTGTGTGACACCCTCAGAGCCCTGCATCCTCACACCTAGCACAGAGCCTGGCTCACTGTAAGTACTCAGTATTTGTTGAGTGAATAAACCCTGTGCTGAAGTCAGGAATCCCAGAGGAAGCCTGCTGGGTGGGTTTCAAGACAGTTAGTCTCCTGAGCCATTGCCCTTGATCACTGACACCACGTCCCACTCAGTGCCTCTCTTCAGAATTCCTTCATGCTTGCGAGCTGAACCCCACTGCCGCACAGCCTCCTGATCACCTTGGAGTAGAAGCTAAAGATGGGTGCCACCAAGGCTCTGAAACAGCACGCTGCAGTCTCCTATGAAGGGCACCCTGCCCACCCAGGCTTGCGGGCAGATCACCCCCTCAGGCCCTAGTCTTCCTGCTGCTTCTATTGTAGCCATAGGTCCAGGCTACATAGGTCCAGGTTGTTCCTCAGGTACGAGGATGGCAAGGGCTTTCGAGCAAATAGGTCTCACCCCTAACTTCAACCAGGACAGCATGACTCTTATCTACTGTGTGTTTGGGGGCTCTGCAAAAAAAAAATTCACTTAAAAAGAAGGCTCTGATGCTATCAAAAAATAATTCGGAAACCACTGTGTTGTATAGAAAGGTGGAATTTCTTACAGATAGTTTCACGGGCTTTAGTAGACTAGTTAGGGTCCACTTCTAGCCTACTAATGAAACTGGGTAACAACCAGGTTAAATTCCAGTTTCCCACAAAGTCCCATACTCCCTGGAGAATGAAAACATTCAGTTTCTAGTTCACTGTACAGGATTTTCTCTAAAATGAATTTGCCCCAAATATTGAGACTTTGCTTCTTAATGGCATACTATGAGGAATATTTTTTTTTTTGAGGAAGATTAGCCCTGAGCTAACATCTGCTGCTCATCTTCCTCTTTTTGCTGAGGAAGACTGGCCCTGAGCTAACATCCGTGCCCATCTTCCTCTACTTTATATGTGGGACACCTACCACAGCATAGCTTGCCGAGTGGTGCCATGTCTGCACCCGGAATCCGAACCGGTGAACCCTGGGCCGCCGAAGTGGAAATGTGTACACTTAACCGCTGCCCACCGGACCAGCCCCTATGAGGAATATTCTTAACCCTTGATACATTGTGCTAAGACACTGCAAATGCTTGAAGGGGAACACACACATAGAATTGCCCCTCTCCCCACCCACAAGGCTGTGTGGGTTGAGCAAACAACAGTGGTTGTCTTGGGACTTGGTTCCTTGGTAATAGCTGTCCCTGAGACTTGGGGGAGAGTGTGCCCAGAGCCTGTCACCCATGCACACTCCAAGTAAGCACGTTATGCTTGGTGGCAGGGGAGCTGCTGTTTTCTGACAAGTGGAGAAAATGGTCTTCCTTGCTCGGTGAGTGGTCTCTTAAGATCCAACCATAGCCAAGTCCACATTTGTCACTTCTAGAGCCAAGCCAGTCCTTTGCTGGTGGGCACAGGACATTTCTCTCACACCCAAGTTAAGACCTGCCCTCCTATTTGGGAGCAGAGGCAAGAAAGAGCCCAGGAGCAGTGTGGAGGCCAGGCACCCCCGGTCCAAGGAGGCATCTCCCATTTACTGGGTGGCGCTGGGCCAGGTAAGAACCTGTCATCTCCAAGTCACAGCAGTCCTGCAGTGAAGGGCACTACCTACTTATTCACATGAAACCAGTATCAGCAAGTAGGTGGTGGTTGGCCAACATTCGAACCCACCTGAACCAAGTCTCCTCTTTGTACTGGCCTGCTTGAGTTTCCTGTGACCTCTAGTGAAAAGTGAGAGTGAATTATGGGACTGGGTTGGAAGTGTCACGTCTCTCTGGACCCTTGTGTTTTAGGTTCCAGTGTGTGTTCCAGGTGCTGACACAGTGCCTCAGCCCAGAGACACCCCTGCCTAGTGTGCTGCTGACTGTTGAGCTCCTCTGCCTCCTGGTGGACCACGAGAAGCTCTTGCCTCAGCTCTGCTCCCACTCAGGTAAGCAGGGCAGGGCACAGGTGTCTGGACTGCTCCTGCAGGCTAGAGGGAAGGGTGGAGGCAGAGACAGGTCAGGGGCCTCCTGAGGGCTTCTGCAGCTTGTACCCTGGGCTCTGGGTGAGAACGGGGACACTGAGTGAGAGGTGGGGCGTTCTTTTCAGAAGGCTGCCTCCTCCTGCTGCTATACATGTACATCACGTCAAGGCCTGACAAAGCGGCTTCGGAGACACAGTGGCTTCAACTGGAACAAGAGGTAAAAATACCAGCGCCCCTTCCGTGGACTGCTTACCACCCCATCCTACTCTAAGAGCCACTTTTCCTCCTTCCTCTGGGGAGAAAGGGAGCTTAATTCATTTTGGTAACAAGAGTTTGGCCACTAATAAAGTAAGTGGGGGCTTGCTTGTTTGGGGGCTCCATACTGCACAGATGCAATACAGTCGGACCCCAGGGTGTCCCGAGACTTGGTAAAGTTGCCCAATAACTGTTCCTACGCGGCTTTGGGCCCTGACGGCTGGAGGTGGGCCTGGAGGCAGGTGGGTCATTGGTGAGACACAGGTGTGGGTCCCGAGTCTAGCCTAAGAAGGCACCACAACACCACCTCTGGGACCCCATTTGGGCAGACGAGAAGTTGCTAAGGCAACTGGAGCTCTTGTAGGAGAAGCATGAAACAGCCCTCACTGTGATCAGGGTCTTATTCTGCCACGGATGGAACAGAGACTGTTCTTGTTCTAGGCCGTGTGGCTCCTGGCTAAGCTTGGTGTGCAGAGCCCCTCCTCCCCGGTCACTGGCTCCAACTGCCAGTGCAACGTGGAGGTGAGTGCCTAGGGGCAGGCAGGGCCGACAGCGTGGCCACTCTGTTGGGGGTAAGGTGCAGGGATCCCATGCTCCTTCTAACCCTGGTGCCACCATTCAGAACCCATCTCACCAGGGGTGGCTAGGAAAGGTGCTGCCCAGCTGAGCAAGTTGTTAGGGTGCAGGAGCCGCGAAACCTGACCTCAGTCTGTGCCTCCCCCAGGTGGTGAGAGCGCTGACAGTGATGCTGCACAGACAGTGGCTGACAGTGCGGAGGACAGGGGGGCCTCCAAGGACTGACCAGCAGAAGCGGACAGTGCGGTGTCTGCGGGACACGGTGCTGCTGCTGCACAGCCTGTCCCAGAAAGACAAGCTCTTCAGTGTGCACTGTGTGGAGGTCCTGCATCAGTATGACCAGGTGATGCCAGGGGTCAGCATGCTGATTCGAGGGCTTCCTGACGTGACAGACTGTGAAGGTGAGCTGGCAGGAGGACCCCTCCCTGCCCCAGCCCTCACGTGGGCCTTTTCCTCAAGTTTGTTGACAAGTCAGACTTCCCCACCTTACGTCAGCAGTCCTCCATCCACCACGGCCTTTGCCAGCACTGGGGTCATTCTTGTCTTCCTACTCTGGTTCTTCTCTGAGCATATCAGGCTGCCTTTTGCTTACATCTGTTGCGTCGGCCTGGCAGAGCCACGGTTTTTCCAGAAACATCCCTGTCTGAATTGCCTTTGTATCACTTTGCTTGCAGTAACTGAGGGAGCAAGGCCTGGGCGTGGAAGGGACTGGTTAGTTCCTGCGGGCATGGGGGGCGGAGAGGTAGGACCTCCCCCAGTCTCCAGCAACTTCAGGTCCTCACCAGGGGACCCTCTTCTTTTTTGGCTCAGAGGCAGCCCTGGATGACCTCTGTGCCGCCGAACCTGACGTGGATGACCCTGAGATGGACTGTGGCTGAGGCCGGTGAGCATCGAGCCACATGGTGGCACCAGCACCACTACTTTCCTCACCTCATCAACTGATTAAAAGCAGTGACCGACTGTGTGAGAACAGGCCAGCCTTGTGTTTCCTGAGTCCGATCGGTGTTGGCTGAGTGGGAGGGACAGAGCAGGAGCGGGACCCGGGAAGGCTTGGATCTTTCTTCCTGTCCTTGGCTGGATCTGGGACTCGGTCCCCATGGTAACAAATCTGCTTTGAGGAAGGAGCCCTGCCCTGCCTGTGGAATTGTCCTGAGTCATCCCTTTGGGCTGAGGCCATGGGAAGAAACCATTGTGTCACTAGGAGGCAGCCCTCAGTCCGGGCCTAAACAAGGGAGGCCTGGGAAAGTGGGGCCGAGGGGTGGCTGCAAAATGGCCACGGCAGGTCTGAGTCCTGGAGCTAGTCTTCCTCGATAGCCTGGGCTCCACTGCCCTTGTCCTCCCGGCTGGCTCACTCACTGGTATGAGGGCTTCTGGTGCAGTGTGCCCACCAGCAGGCCCACAGCTAAAGATCTGAGAAGGCCTTCGGGGAGTCAAGAGGTGGGAGGGTTGGGGGGGGTAGTGCCTGGGGAAGGATGGGTGTTGGCAAGAGAGGGACAAACCAGGCAGGCTGACAGCAGGGCGGGCCTTGCTCACGCCAGCCCGTGGGCGGGCTCAGGCTGGGTTTCACTTCCCGCCACTGCTGCCAGCAGCAAGAATCAGCCAGAAAGTGTGTGCCCCGCCTGAGCCATTGCTGCCTGCCTGCTACTCGGTAAGTGGGGACCCCCCAAGGGGATAGGGTAGCTTCCCTTATCCCCACCCCACTCCTGCCAGACTAAGTGGGCACTAGGGGAGGAGCCAAACCTTCCCCCAGACAGACAGCTGAGCATGCTGAGTCCCACCATCTCTGGTTTCCTGCCCTGAAAATGGGTTGCAGTGCCTGCCTGTGCAGGGAAGGGCCCCCCCACCCCACCCCACCTGCCTTAGATCTTATCACTGGGGCACTCACATACCGACCCTACCCCATGCTCCTTCCCAGGCTCAGCGGCAGGTACCCACCATGGGCTCACAGGGCCTACTCCCAGGTCCTGTGCAGACCCTCATCTTCTTGGACCTGGAAGCCACTGGCCTGCCCTTCTCCCAGCCCAAGGTCACAGAACTCTGCCTGCTGGCCGTCCACAGATGTGCCCTAGAGAGCTCTCCCAACCCTCACGGGCCTCCTCCCACAGTGCCCCCACCACCCCGTGTGGTGGACAAGCTCTCCTTGTGCGTGGCTCCAGGGAAGGCCTGTAGCCCTGCAGCCAGTGACATCACAGGCCTGAGCACAGGTATGCTGACAGCGCATGGGCGTCAACGCTTCGATGCCGACCTGGTCAACCTGCTCCGAGCCTTTCTGCAGCGCCAGCCGAAGCCCTGGTGCCTCGTGGCACACAATGGTGACCGCTACGACTTCCCCCTGCTCCAGGCAGAGCTGGCTGTGCTGGGCCTTACCAGTGCTCTGGACGGCGCCTTCTGTGTGGATAGCATTGCTGCCCTGAAGGCCCTAGAGCAAGCGGGCAGCCCCTCGGAGCATGGCCCAAGGAAGAGCTACAGCCTGGGCAGCATCTACACACGCCTATACGGGAAGGCCCCCCCGGACTCACACACAGCCGAGGGTGACGTGCTAGCTCTGCTCAGCATCTGTCAGTGGAGGCCACGGGCCCTGCTGCAGTGGGTGGATGCTCACGCCAGGCCCTTCAGCACCATCAAGCCAATGTATGGGGTCACAGCCTCTACTGGAACCAACCCAAGGCCATCTGCTGCCACAGCCACTGTACCCCTGGCCAGAGCCAGGGACACCAGTCCCAACCTTGATGGGGGCAGGAGGCCCAAGGCCCTTCCTCCAATGAAAGGCCTTGGAGCCCCACCTGGAGAGGGACTGTTGGCTCCACTGGGCCTTCTGGCCTTCCTGACCTTGGCAGTAGCCACACTGTATGGGCTGTCTCTGGTCACACCTGGGCAGTAGGCCGAGAAGGAAAGTCTGGCTAATAAAGCTCCCCACAGCATTGAGTGGTCACTCGCCTCTACCCGCCTTAGCAGCCTTAGAGCCTCCTGCACCTCTGCCCATATTCAGGGACCTGGGGAGGGGGCCCAGAGAGTGACACAGTCTTTGTCCCTCACCCAGCCTAGCAGGATGGTCAGATGTCTGAGCTCAGTAAGAGGGAAAACATGGAAATCCAAGTGTTGGTACCTGGCCTAATGCCTAGTCCCAGCAGCCAAGGCTCTGAAGAAAGAAGGCAGCAGCTCCAAATGTTTGCATTTATTATAAACAAAGGTGCAGACCCTAGACTCTCAAAAACACGCCAACAAGTACAAAGCTAAGACATCTGCTGAGACGTTAACAGTGGGACAGGGGACACCGAGGTATTCGTGTCTGAGCGAGAGCAGCCACCCAGGGCCCCCTCCACCTTTGGTCCAGACCACCTGTTGGCCCAGGTGTCCCCACTGCCAGGACAAAGTGTTGACTAGGGTACAGGAGCTGGATATTCCGTGAGGCTGGTGTCAGGGGAAGCAGGGACTACCAGAGATCAGATGGCCCCTCTCCTCTGGGGGCCAATTTCCCTCCAGGACCCAGAGCTCTGAGCCTCACAGCAACTATCACATACATTTTGAAACAGAAAACAGGCAAAATGTTTGGCTAAAAGTAAACAAAATCACTGCAGGAAGGACACCTGAGTGTGTAAGTGGATTGAGGCCACCTTGCCCACCTGAGGTGGGGGCCAGGGCCAGCAAGGGAAGCCAGAACTGTGGGTGGATGTGGCCCTCCAGGTGGTCCAGGGAGGAGGCAGGGCAGTCTGGGAAGACACAATTAGGGATGGGTGCAGCTCTGCCCGAGTTGTTTTGCTATTGGGACGCTGCCCACCCTCCCCTGGGCATGGCACAGGCTCCAGGGAGCGATGAAATATCTGCCAAAAGGACGGAAACCCAATGTAACCAGGTGCCCAGCCTCATCCACTCACCTGCATCATGGCTCTGGTTCTTCCACGGGTACCCCACAGTCTGGGGACAAGCTATGGCCTCAAGCAATGGCTAACCATTCTGCCAAAACCAGAACACGTGTGCATCTTGCCCACAAAAAGCTGTGCTACTCTAGTGTGACAAGCCCCACCTGGACTCCCTGGGGTGGTCTGGAAAAGAACTCCCACCCCATTCTGTGAATTTTGCTTGAGATTTCAAGGAAGCATAATTTCAAGTGAGGAAGAGAACAAAACATGGTCCCAGCAACTCTGGCAAGGATTGTTTCCCACCTCGTCGGCATCAAAAGAAGCCTTGTGTACAAACAGGACACACACACACTACGCACGGGGAGAGAAGGACCATGCCTGCATACCCATGCACACACATGACATATCAAGTGGCAGTCAGAGATGCAGGGGCATGCTCAGGGGGCTGCCTTCGGGGGGTCCATGTAGGCCGGGTTGTAAGGAGGCTGGCTGGCAGAGTAGGGTGTGGCGGCACCTCCTGAAAAGAGAGAGGACACCGGTTGGCTGTGGGCACAGCACCTGCGGTGTGAGGGGGCAGAAGCGGGAGCTTTGGGGGGGTCAAGCAGGGTCAGAGTGGGCTGTGGTACTCACCAGCCAATGTCTCATGGTAGGCTGGAGGGCCCATGGGCTGGGCTGGGTAGGGTGGTGGGTACTGCGTCGGGTATGGTGCTGCAGGCATCCCTGGCTGGGGGGGCATGGAGTGGTAGCCCTGGTAGGTCGGTCCAGGGTAGCTGGGTGGCACACTTGGGGGCTGCGGGTAAGGGGCGTGCACCACAGTGGTGGCCGTGGTGGTGGTCACAACCGCTGCAAAGAGAATCCCAGTCAGGACCTCCGGGCTTGCCACCCCTCCCTCCAGCTCAGCCAAATCAGGGCCCTGGTCAGTTCCCTTTGCCACCCTGGGGTCTATAACTGCACACAGGGGTCAGAGTGGGGTGGGCTGGGGGTGGGCATGCTTACGACGTGGTCGGCGGCACATCTTGTACAAGCAGCAGCAGGAGCAGGTGAAGCAGATGATAATGGTGACAATAGAGAGCACAAAGATGGTCAGGCCAACAGCTACAGTCGCCCCGAACCTGCCAAAGAGCCAGTCATGACCCGGGGCCTCTGCCCCTACCCAGGACCAGCAGTCCACACCCCATTCCCAGGGGGCACTCCTCTTGCCGGGAGACTTGGCAACACAAACAGCAACTTCTGGGTGAGTAGCTTGAACCTGTTTCAGCCTCAGTTTCCTCAAGCATAAAATGGGCTCTTTGTGAGTCTACATAAAGCACCGCACCTAGGGTCTGCCCACCTTGTCCCACCCTCAGGAGCATGGGAGGGAGTTCTTCAAGTACCTCCCCACACACACACACATCTTGTCCACCCCCTCAACTGATGAGAGATGTTCACTGAAAACACGCCACAAGACAGGCACTGTGTGGTTTGAGCCAAAACCAGTGGTGGGCGGGACAGACCAAATCCTGGCTTCTGGAAGCCACAGTCCATTGTAGGAAGCAGATTTTCAAGGTAAAATGACTCAGGAAGCACAGGTGATGAAGACGGGGAGAAGTTCCAGGAGAGCGGAGGACAGCGGGGCCAGAACAGCGAGGAGAGGCACGTGGCAAACACAGCCCTTGCGCTGGCCGGCTCAAGCCCAGGCAGGGCTGCTGGCCCCAAGTGACAGGAGCCTGCGGGTGCACTGCGCCAGGTGCTCCCATCCCTCCCTGGGCTCAACACTCCAACCGGCATGGCAGGTGGTGGACAGAGCCAGACGGATGGTCTGGAAGAGGAGGCCTCCCTGCCTGACGCAGGTGCCGCAGCAAGGACCACGACAGAATGGAGGGCCTGCCCTTTGAGAAAGCAACCCTGGTGGGGAGTTCACCAAAGATGACTTTCAAGGGCAGGCAGAGCCCCTTGCTGGCCTCGCCTGCTCCCGGAGGCCAGGCTCTTTTCTAATAAAAGGTAAATGCTTGGTAACCGCACCAAGCACATTAAATCAGGGAAGGAGCCTGGTGAGCTGTGGGGCATCTGCCTCCCAAGGCCTCGCCCTGGGGGGAGGGGATTCCACCTCAGAGCCCAGCACCTAATCAGTGACACGCGACTGCAGGGCCATCACCATCACTCTTTTTCTCTCTCACTCTCATTTTGTTCATCTCTGTCTGTCTCTGTCTCTCTGTCTCTCTCTCTCTTGCTCTCACACACACACATAACACACACAGTATGGCGCCCAGGCTCACCCCATGTTAGCCTCTGCCTTCACTCAGGGGCCTCCTGCACCCCTGGACTTCCCCGCTTTCCACCATGGGCCACTCAGTTTCAATCTCCTCCCCTTTCTAGGAAAAGGAAAGCAAATTTCCTGGGCCCTCCCCTATCCCTGACGTCAGTGGCAAGAAAGACAGACACAGGCCCTCTTAAAGACACAGCGTGACCCAAGGCCCCAGCTGCTCCCAGCTGGGCTAGCAGCCTAGAGGGGCCAGGACTGGGGAGGGCCCAGGCACTCAGGCTGTCTTCCCAGAGCTGCCTCCCTAGCCTCGGCTGCCCAGGCCTGGCCCCTCATTGTGGCCTGTCCACCCGACTGTCAAGGATAGTGCTACCACAGGTCTGAGAGATGTCCCCGCCTCAGTGTGACTCAGTGTGCCCAACATGCCGCCGCTGGGCACTTTCAGCTCTCTAGGCCCACCAGCAGATCCTAGGGCCCTGGACAACATACAGCTCCTGCCAGCCCGTCCCCTCAGCTCCTCCTCTCCCACCAGCACACACTCCAAGCCACTAAGCTCCCTCTCCAATGTCAGGCAGATGCCTCCTCCAGTTCCCTTGGCTACCTGCCATGTGCGATCATGTCACTCCCTGCTCAAAAGCCTACTATGGCTCCTGTAGCCCTTGGGATCACACAGGAATATGCTTGATCATTAACTTGTTAAACTCTTTGTGTATGTGTGTGTGTCTGTACTTTTCTGTGTATATATTATAGTTGACAATAAAAAAAATCTAGGATTTTTCTCGTCAGATAGTAAAACATTGTATGTAATAAAGCAAATTTTAATCTTTAATTAAAAGTCCACATGAAATACAACTAGTTGTGTAGTCTGGGGCTCTGGCCACATTACCCTCCTTTTAGCTTTTTTTTTTTTTTGAGGAAGATTAGCCCTGAGGTAACATCTGCTGCCAATCCTCCTCTTTTTGCTGAGGAAGGCTGGCCCTGAGCTAACATGCGTGCCCATCTTCCTCTACTTTATATGTGGGACACCTGCCACAGCACGACGTGCCAAGCAGTGCATAGGTCCATACCCAGGACGCAAACCAGCGAACTGAATCGTTGCGCCACCAGGCCGGTGCCGCCCCCTCCTTTCAGCTTTTGAAAGCACCATGCTGTGTCCTACCTGAGAGCCTTTGTACATGCAGTTTCTGCTGCCTGGTCTACCATTCCCTTCCTCCACCCCCACGTAATTAATTCTTGTACACCCTTCAGACCTCAGCTCAAAATATCACTTCCTCAGGGACTCCTTCCCTGACCATGCAGATGAGGTCAGGCTCCTTGATAAATGTTCTTACAGAACCAAGTTTCTGTCTGTCTCAGTTTGTAAACACACACTCCTTCGTGTGAGCATTTCATTAACGTGCATCTTGCCTCCAGCCTGTGGATTCATGGAGGCACAGACTGCACCTGCTTTGGGCCATCACTGTATCTCCAGCACCTGGCATCCAGTAGGTGCTCAATAAGTATGTGACGAATGAATAAATTCACTCAGGGACCCTGTGGGCAACACCTAGTAGGACAGCCAGGCATCACGCTCGGAGGAAGTGCAATCTTTGAGGGGTGGTTGCACAGTGTGGCAGGGGCCTGTGGGACGACGCCTCTGCGGGGAAGGACTACAGCTTCCCAAGGCTGGGGCTGCCTTGCAGATCAAGGAGCCCAAAGGCCAAGCTCTGAAAGCAGAGTCAGCCCAGGCAGGAGGGGACAGAAGACCAGGGGAGCAAGAGGACAGGCAGGGAGCTTGCGGTGGGGCTAAGTTGGGCAGCCCTCAGGAGGCCACAGATTCCCAATGTTCGGACGGTGAAATGGCCGCCTGCTGGACACCAGCACTCTCACCATGATGCTGACAAGGCAGCTTACCGCTCATGACACAGTGAGTGTGAGAGCTGCAGAAAGGACGCTGTGAGGACTGGAGCAGGCACAGGTTCGCCGAGCCCACGCCTCACTTAATGGACCTTCCTGCCTTTCCCCTGCACTGTCACAGCAGAGTCAGAGCAAAGGGTCAGCAGTGGCTTGCCTGGGGCCCACAGCCAGAGACTCTACCACTCAGGTGCTTAAAAACACGCCAGTCCCGGGGCCGGCCCAGTGGCGCAGCAGTTAGGTTCGCATGTTCTGCTTCAGCAGCCTGGGGTTCGCCAGTTCGGATCCTGGCTGCGGACATGGCACCGTTTGTCAAGCCATGCTATGGCAGGTGTCCCACATATAAAGTAGAGGAAGATGGGCATGGATGTTAGCTCAGGGTCAGTCTTGCTCAGCAAAAGGAAGAGGATTGGCAGCAGATGTTGGCTCAGGGCTAATCTCCCTCAAAAAAAAAAAAAACAAAAACACGCTAGTCCTGCCTGACCATCCCGTGAGTGGCAATGAGCTGGGAAGGGACAATGAAATCAGGATCCAAAAGAACCACGACAGGGAACCAAAGAAGCTCTGGGAACACAGCCACAGAGCGTTCAACAGTGCAGGACAGGACTCACCTGCCAAACAGAGGGGGGAGGGGGGGAGGGGTGTGGCGCAGAACACCTGGGCCAACTTTGAGCCCACAGGTAACATGCCCAAAGTATGGGGAGCATGGTGCCCACATCGAGGGAAGACATCAGCTGTCCAGGTTGTGCCAGGCAGATGTGGACTCATCTGAATCCCTGTGCTCTGACCTGGTGCCTTGTTCCTGGGGAACCCAAGGAGTCACCCAGGAGAGCTGAGGGCAAGGGTCCAAGAATGAAGAGGAGGAGGGGTCAGTGGTGGGGGATTGGGGGCAGAACTGGTGTGGGTCCCCAGAGCATGGGGTCTTTCCCCTATCAGGGCTTCCCTGAAGCTCCCAGACACAGCCCAGGCAGCAGGGGCTGCACCCATCAAGGAGCCAACACTCCAGTGGACAAACAACAGTGCCCTTGCCAAGGGGGCAGCACATACAGACCTCTCCTTGGGGCCCAGACAGGCGGTCACCTGAGAGCATTCACAGGAGAAGTGTCATTGGCGACCCTGTCCCCTTACCCTCCCAGCACCTGCTTCTCAAGCCCTCAACCTGTATAAGGCAGGTGCGGTACAAGAGGCTGGGGCTCCGCTCAGAGGGCAAAGAGGGAGAGACGGGGCAGGGAGGGGTGGGGGGCAAGTGGGAGGGGAGCATTACTCCAGTCATCTGTTCTTCCCAGTGAGTGGGCAGGATAGCCTGGGTGGGAGGCATGAGGAACAGAGCCGGAGCAGGGAGGCAGCAGGGCATGCCCACACTGCGCAGTGGTGTGCACAGCACAGCATGTGGTCAAGCTGACCAGACCTGGTTCTATGTGCACACCTCAGGGAGGGAGAGGTGCTCCTGAGCTGGCCCCAGTCACCTCCCTGCACTGCAGTCCCAGGAAGCCACTCCTCCTCCTATGCCCCTCGGGGAACCTTGTTCTGCATTGTCCCCACTCTCTCTCTCCCAGCTCATCTCCACCATTGCAAAAGAAGCTGTTCCTCCCCCTCATTCCTCCTGCAACTTCCATCTTACTCCTCACCCATTCATAGCAAATCTCTGCACAGAACTGTCTACCACCACACCACCTCCACAGAGCTCATCTCACCATACACACTTCCAACTCACGCTTCAATCCACTCCACTGAACGGCTCCTGCCAATGGCACCATGGCCTCCATGGTGTGGAACCCACATACCAACCCACCTCTCTGAACCCAACCTCCCAGCTCCTCCTGCGCCCATTCTTCAAACACTGCTGACCCTAGATTTGGTCCTCAACACACTCATCCCGCCCAAACCCAAGCCCTTCACCACAAACTCACTCCCCATTCCGCATCCCTATACAGGGCTAGACCTCCGACACTGTCACCTGAGCAGAGACGAGAGCACCACCTACCCCTTGCCACTCCCTCAGCCCCGTTCCTGGCAGGCAGCTGCTGAAGGCCCAGTCTCCAGCCTCACCTCACCCTGACCAGCCCAGTCTCCCTCTGATCTCCCTCTGGTCCGACTACAGATCAAGATGCTATAGTTGCCACCTGCCACACCCTCCCTGCCTGCTCTTTTCATCCTCCATGGACCACCCAAAGTGGTCTTCTTCCTAAAACAGCAGACCCCAACACTGCCCATAACCCTCCACGGTGTCCACTGTCCTCAGGACCAGGCCTACTCCTGGGCGCCTCCAGGCCCACACTGACTAGACATCAGAATATCCTATGAGGCCATCTGAAAACCCACAGTTCTGGGTCTCAGCAAAGGAGGGGTGCTCCCGGGATGTGGAGGGAGGGATGCTTCAAGGTCTCAGTCTCTAACCAGCCCAGGGGAAAGGGCCAGCCAGCAGAGCAGAGTGAGGAGGCCCAGCCCCGGGCACCGAGGAGGGCGCATGGGCTGCACTTCTTCCCCTCCCCCACTAACAGGAGCCCAGGAGTGAGGCCCCGTACCCACCCAGGCCCACAGGGCAGGATGGGGCAGGACAAGAACCCGGGCCCCAGACACAGGCCTGGAGTCCAAAGTCTCTTCCTCCAAAGGGGGAAGCAGGCAGAGGTGGAACTTCTACTGAGAGGGGCTTCTAGATCCACCAGGGCAGGGAGCAGACAGAACATAGAACAGACTCCACCAGGAAAACACATGCAAGCAGCTACATGCCCATTCCATCCACATGAAATGTTCGCCATGACATCTGCCATGGTGGCAACAAGACAGGGCAGGAACCTAGCCAAAGGGACTGGAGTTTGGGAGATTGGGCTGTTCCCTGGCCTCCTGAAAGGAGGGCCCAGACACAGTAACTGTGACCCACAAACGTTGACACAAGAACCGTGTATCATCAGTTGTCCCAGCATCTTTGCCCCACCATTATCACCCCATCACCATGCACCCTGCACCACCATCACCTCCATCACTGTCGCCATCGCCACCGTTGCCGCATCACCATCAACCTATCCCACAACCACTGCCCCCATCACCATCACCACCGTCGCCCTATCACCATATACTCAGCTCTGGAGCCCCCGTCACCCCATCCCTGCCACCTCTGCCTCATCACTATTGCCTTTTGCCACCGTCACCCCCATCACTGTCACTCCCTCCCCATCACCTACACCCATCAGTCACCTGTGCCTATCCCATCACCTAGGCCAACACGGAGCCTCACTCTCGGCCTTTCAAATCTCAACCTCCAACCACAGTCACCCTATCCCTAGCACAGTGATAAGGACACAATTTCCCAACATATGGATCAAGGGTCTTTGTGTCAGACATGGTGACAGCTTCTCTGGGGCCCCACCGCAGTAACTCTGTGCCATCCCAGTCCCCACAGGCCTCATCCTAGCCCACCTGAGCCCTCTTGTCACCTCTGCCAAGAAGATGCACCCAGCCTGCAGGTTTTATTTACCCTGACATGGGGTCGCTGTCCAAGCCGGAGCGAAACCTCAGTGGCGAGCCCAGCTGCTCCAGTGGCTCCATGTCGGTGGGCCCACTGCAAAGAGGAAACCTCACGATTAACACACCCAAGCCCCACCCAGCACCCCAGGAACAAACACTACCTTAACGCACACACAGAACATGCACAAAAGCCAACCCCATACACGCCAGAGAGGTAGCCCTGATGGCCTCCTCAGGACGGAGTTCACACACACCAGGATCTCAGGCTAAAGTGTCACATATTCTTCTCAATTGCACACGGGACGTTCTCCAGGACAGGCCACATGTGTGGCCACAAAACAATTCTCAATAGATTTTAAATGACAGCTACCATACAAAGCATCTTCTCTGAACACAATAGGATGAAGTCAGAAAGCAGTTACAGAAGACTACAATGCCAAAAGTTAAAAAAGAAAAAAGAAATGCTGAAAAAAGGTCATACCTTGGGAGACTAATTAACACGGCATTAAAAAGAAAAACTGTGTAGGTGCGGCAGCCCTGTGGTGTAGTGGTTAAGTTCAGCACACTCTGCTTCAGTGGCCCGAGTTCACGGGTTCAGATCCTGGGCACAGATCTACACTACTCATTAGCCATGCTGTGGCAGTGACCCACATACAAAATAGAGGAAGACTGGCACAGATATTAGCTCAGAGTGAATCTTCCTGAAGCAAAAAAAAAAAAAAAGAGGAGGATTGGCAACAGATATTAGCTCAGGGCAAATCTTTCTCAGCAAAAAAACCCAGGAAAAAAAAAAAACTGTGGGTTAAATAAGAAATCATAAAGTAAATTAAGAAATATGTAAAACTGAATGATAATGAAAATACTACAGGTCAAAATTCGTGAAACACAGCTAACGCAGTTCATAGAGAGAAATTCATTATCTTTAATAGTGAGATGGTATTGAACTCAGGAGGACGGAAAAAATAATAGGGCAAACCCAAAAAACAAGGAAAGAGTTAATAAAAGTAAGTGCAAAAGTAAAAGACAACGTGGCCCGGGGTTCACCGCTTCAGATCCCAGGTGCAGACATGGCACCGCTTGGCAAGCCATGCTGTGGTAGGCATCCCACATATAAAGTAGAAGAAGATGGGCATGGATGTTAGCTCAGGGCCAGTCTTCCTCAGCAAAAAGAGGAGGATTGGTGGGAGATGTTAGCTCAGGGCTAATCTTCCTAAAAAAAAAAAAAAAAAAAAAAAAAGAAAATAATAGAGAAGACAAACAAAACCAAAGCTAGCAGAACTCTGGCAAGACTAAGCCAGAAAATGAGAAAGGTACAGAAAGAGAAAAATACAAAATATAAAAGGGGAGAGGCCTGCCTCATGGCCTAGTGGTTAAGTTTGGCATGCTCTGCTTTGGTGACCCAGGTTTGGTTTCCCAGTGTGGACCTATACCACTCGTTGGCAGCCATGCTGTGGCAGCAACCCACATACAAAATAGAGGAGGCTTAGCAGAGATATTAGCTCATGGCAAATCTTCCTCAAGCAAAAAAAAACAAAAAAACAAAAACAAAACACAAAGAAAAAGAAAAAGGGAACTAACTATAGGTACAACAGTACCTATATTCTGATTCTGATTTGAACAAACCACCCATGAAAAGACATTTTTGAAACAAGTGGAGGTCACTGAAAACAGACAAGTATTGAAAGCTATTAATGAATTACTATTAATTGTGCCAAATGTGCTATGGATATAGTGGTTATATTTATTTTTAAAGGTCTCACTTGTACTCATAAAAACTAACTTTTAGGGGCCAGCCCAGTAGCATAGGGGCTAAGTTGGCACACTCTGCTTTGGTGGCCTGGGGTTTGCGGGTTCCGACCTCAGGTGTGGACCTCCACACCACTCATCAAGGCATGCTGTGGCAGCACCCCACATACAAAATAGAGGAATATTGGCACAGATGTTAGCTCAGCGACAATCTTCCTCAAGCAAAAAGAGGAAGATTGGCAACAGATGTTAGCTCAGGGCCAATCTTCCTTGCCAAGGAAAAATAAACCTAACTTCTAAGGAGAAATATGTACGATGTCTGGGATTTGTTTTATTTTTAAAGTAATCTAGAAAAAAAAGTGGTGGGAGGTATATGAACAACAGTGTCAGAGTGTTGATAACTATGGAAGGAGGTGATGGATATATGGAGATATTATATTATTCCCTCTACTTTTGTATTTATTTGAAAATTTCCAAAATTAAATGTAACATAAAATAAAATTTAAAAGTATTAGGAACAACTATACCCCAATAAATTTGAAGGACAACCAGTAAAGCTGAGGAGAAAATATTTTTTTAAAAAAATCAGTAGGCAGGCTTTGGCAAGTGCTGATATAGTGAAGAATACCAAGCTGGGATACAGTGGTGGCTGGCAAGAAAGATCCACGGAGGTGAGCCTGGCATCTGAGGGCTTTTTGCTCCTCTGGCATTAGCAAATTTCAGGGGACAGCTGAGAGGCTGAGCCAAACTCCGAAAGTCCCAGGTGATAGAGATCAGATGCAGAGCCCATCAGGTGGAGAGGCCCTGATGACTCCCCCTCACTTGGGCTGGGACCCGCAAAGCTGTGCCCCAAGAGGAAAGGAGAAGCTGAGCAGACAGCTTCTAACCATCTCAGTCTCTGCAGCTGGGCAAGGTGATCTTAGAGTGCTCCTGTTCTTGGAAAAGCAAACTAAATTCTCCCCAGAGGAAATCCTGAGCTCCAAATTTCCACAATCACTTTTGCAAATACAACGTTAGGCACACAATCAAAAAATTTCAGGAACACTAGGACACTAGACAACATCAACAGAAAACAACAGAAACAACTGACAAGAGAAATATCCACAGGGGCTTCAAATGTTGAAGTTATCAGACACTGACATTAAAATAACATAACATGCACTGTTCAAAGAGATTAAAGAAAAGATTGAGCAAGTCAAGAAAGCTCGAAATATAAAAAGAAGAAACAAAAATTCTACAACTAAAAAATAATACAACAAATTAATAATTTATTAGACACAGTTAAAGATATAATTAATGAACTGGAGGATGGGTCCAAACAAATATATATGGACTGAGACTCAGAGACACAAAAAGATGGTAAATGTAAATAAAGAAGACAGTAGGTGAAATACAAAATACAGTTTACAAAAGGTCTTCCCTGTGTGTAATTAGAGTCCTGAAAAGAGTCGAGTGAGAGAATGGAGCAGGAGTAATCTTTAAAGAGATAATGGCTGCAAATTTTCCAAAACTGATGAAAACAGCTGATTCAAACAATGATTCAAGAAGTACTGTGAACCCCATGCAGCAAAAACCCAATAGAAAAAGAAAAAGCTTAAAAGCAGTCAGGGAAAAGACATGTTGCTTGCAAAGGAGCAGTAATAAAACTGTCAGCTGATTTCTCAACAGAAACAACAGGTATCAGAAGACAAGGAAATGAAAGCTTCAAAGTGCTGAAAGAAGTTTATAACTGCCAACCTAGAAATCAATATCCAGGAAAACTATCCTACAAGAAGGAAGGCAAAATAAAGACATTTTCAGACAAACAAAAACCGAGAAAATTTGACACCAGCATACCTGCATTAAAGGTAGAAGAAACGTGATCTCAGATGAAGCTTAAAGGTGCAGGAAGCACTAAGCAGCAGCAGAGAAGATCAATATATGGATAAATGTAAGTAAATAGTCACTGTCAAAAACAATTAAAATACGGTCTTTGGGGTTTACAATAGTGTTACAAGAGAGAAAGAGGGACATTATGTATGATAAAATGAGCAATTCATCAGAAAGTCAAAACAATCCTAAATATGTATGCAGCTAATAACAAAGCATCAGAATTCAAAAAGCAAATATTGACAGATATCTGTAGTCTCTCAGTAATTGATAAAACAAGCAGACAAAACCCAGCAAGGATAGAAAAGATCTAAACACTATTATCAACCAACTTGACCTAATTGACACTTATAAAACACTGCACTCAACAAATGCAGAATACACCTTCTTTTCAAGTACCTGTGAAATATTCACCACAGTACAGTATACGCTGGGTCATAAAATGAAATCACGACAAACTTCAAAAGACTGAAATCTTAAAAGAAAACAACACGATGAGATATTACTACACAGCTACCAAAATTACTAAAATTAAAATTTTCTAGGAAATAACAATGATCTGTATCTTGACTGAAGTGTTATAGATGATGTATATATATGCTTCAAACTGAAACATTAAGTTCTGTGCATTTTACAGTATGTAATTATACCTCAAATTTAAAAAAAGGTTTACAATATCAAATTTTGGAGAGGATGTAGCATAAATTGGAGCTGTCGTACACAGCTGGTAGGAGTGTAAATGGTACAACCATGTTTGGAAGTATCTGCCAAAGCTGAACAAATGCACGCAATGTCTCAGCAATTCCACTCCTAGATATTTACCCAGAAGAAATATATTCCTTTAAAAGGCACCAAAGATTTATAAAAGCCAGCCCTGGTGGTCTAGTGGTCAAGATTCGGCACACTCATCGCAAAAGCCAGGGTTCATTTCCTGGTCGTGGAACCACACCACTCGTCTGCAGGTGTCATATTGTGGCAGCGGCTCATATAGAGAACTAAAAAACTAACAACTAGGATACACAACCATGTCCTGAAGCTTTAATAATAATAATAATGTTCCTCATGGGCCAGCCCCGTGGCTGAGTGGGTTAAGTTCACACGCTCTGCTTTGGCGGCCCAGGGTTTCGCCGGTTCGGATCCTGGGCGCAGACATGGCACTGCTCATCAGGCCACATTGAGGCAGCATCCCACATGCCACAACTAGAAGGGCCCACAACTAAAATATACAACTATGTACTGGGGGATTTGGGGAGAAAAAGCAGAAAATAATAATAATAATAATGTTTCTCTAAATCAATAATTAGAAAATGAAATTTTTAAACTATACTATTTATAGTACCACCAAAAAATCAAATACCTAGGAAAAATTACAATGAAAGATACATAAGGCTTTGACATAGAAAACTATAACACATAATTAAGAGCAAATGAAAGAAAATCTAAATACATAGACAGATATGCTGTATTGATGAACTGGAAAATTCAATATAGTAAAACATCAATTCTACAAAAATAGTCTATAAAGTCAACACAATCTAAGCTGGCTTTATTGACAAGCTGATTCGAAAATTTATATGGAAACACAAATGGTTAAAAATAACTAAGACAATCTTGAAGAAGAATATCAAACCTTACTATAAAGTTACAGTAACTACAAGTCTGTTTTAGCTCAAAGATAGACGAATGTAATGTAACAGAGAGCCCAGAGACAAATCCACGCATGTGTGGACGCTCGATTTATAAAAAATTGGCACTGCAGAATGATAAAAAAGGATACCTTTCTCAATAAATGGTGCTGGGTCAATTGGATATCCCTATTTAAAAATGAAATTTGATCTCTACTTACATCTGCTACTAAACATATACTTAAAAGAAATGCATACACATGTGCATCAAAAGATACGTACAAGAATGCTCACAGCAGCATTATTTGTAATAGCCAAAAAATGGAAACAATCCAGATGTCCATCAACATTAGAATGGATAAAGTGTTGTATAAAACTTAACACCTTACACAGATGGAAATGAACAAACAGCACAATATGGATGAAATTCACATGTTGACAGAAAGAAACCAGACACAGAACAATAGGCAATATATGTATGATTTCATGTGTGTGTCTATAAATATAACAGGTGTGACAGGTTAATGGTTACCTCTGGGGATAACAGTGGGGATGCTGATTAGAAAGGAACATGATGGGGCTTCTGGGGTGCTATGATGTTCTATCTTGATCTGCTTAGGTGGTGGTTATGTGGACGTGTTTACTTTGTAATGATGCACTGAACTGTATACTTCAGATTTGTGTGCTTTTTTTTTTTGAGGAAGATTAGCCCTGACCTAACTGCTGCCAATCCTCCTCTTTTTGCTGAGGAAGACTGGCCCTGAGCTAACATCCATGCCCATCTTCCTCTACTTTATATGTGGGATGCCTACCACAGCATGGCATGCCAAGCAGTACCATGTCTGCACCCAGGATCCGAACTGGCGAACCCCAGGCCGCCAAAGCAGAACGTGCGCACTTAACCGCTGCCCACCGGGCCGGCCCCTAGATTTGTGTACTTTTATACATGCATGATATACATCAACTTAAGAAAATATATTTACTCCACCCCTCAAAAAAAACTAAACTATAGAATTTAGGGATGCATACTTGGGTATTACAACTTTAAAGAAAAGCAATGTTAAAAGTTAGAATTGGGGGGCTGGCCCCGTGGCCGAGTGGTTAAGTTCACGTGCTCTGCTTTGGCGGCCCAGGGTTTCACCAGTTTGAATCCTGGACACGGATGTGGCACCGCTCATCAGGCCATGCTGAGGCAGCATCCCACATGCCACAACTAGAAGGACCCACAACTATGTACTGGGGGGCTTTGGGAGAAAAAGGAAAAACAAAATCTTTAAAAAAAAAAAAAGTTAGAATTGTAGTTACCTTTGTAGGGTAGAGAAAAGACAGCGATTGGGAGTGAGCTCAGGGTGACTTCTGAGTTACTGGGAATGTCACATGTCTTGACCTGTGTGGTGTTTATGCAGATATTTGCTGTGTGATAAATCATGGAGTTATACATTTATTTTGTGCAGTCTTCTGTATGTGAATTATATTTTATAATACAGTATAACACTATAAAAAACAACCTCAACAGATGAGTTGAACAGCAGATTAGACACAGCTCAAGAAATAATTGAGCAAACTGAGAGGTTAGAAGACATTATCCAGAATGCAGCATAGACATGAAAATATGGAAGAGAGACTAGAACAAGGACACTGGAGTAAAATATGTGGCATATGTCTAATTGGAGTTCCAGAAGGAAAGGAGAATGAGGAAGGGCAATATTTAAAGAAGTAATGGCAGAGAATTTTCTAGAACTCATGAGAGACACTAAACCACAGATTTAAGAAGCTCAAAAACTTCATAGCAGCATAAATAAAAAGAAATCCATCTCTCGATACATCATAGCATAACTGAAGAATACCAAACAGAAGAAAAAAATCTTAAAAAGTTGTCAGAAGGAAAAAAAAGATATCTTTTAAATGAGGGATAACTAACTATTGAGCTGATGTCTCAACAGAAATAATGGAAGCCAGAAGACAACATGCTAGGGGAAAATAATGACCAACTTAAGCTCTGTTCAGATAAATATTCTTTAAAAATGAGATCAACATAATTTATCATATCAACAGAATAAAAGTAGAAAAATCATCTGATCATCTCTACAAATGCTGGAAAAATATTTGACAAAATTCAAGATCCCTTCATGATTAAAACTCCAAGCAAACTAGGATTAGAAGGGAACTTTCTCAACCTGATGAAGGGACCTGTGGAAAGCTACAGCTAACATCATACCTTATGGTAAGTGCTTTCTACCTAAAATTGAGAACAAGACAGGGATGTCTGCTCTCACCACTTCAACAAGATACTAGAGGTTCTAGCCAGTGCAATGAGACAAGAAAAAGGAATATAGGCATATAGAATGGAAAACAAGAAGTAAACAGTAGAGAGAAAAAAAGGAATAAAAACAAACCAAAACAATATAGTAAGTGAAAAAGAAAGAAATACAGAATAGGAGAGAGAAATAAAAGCACAAAATAAGATGGCAAATACAATCCCAGAATACCAATTACATCAAATTTAAATGGAATAAATTCTCTTGTTTTTAAAAAAAGTTACCAGAATGGATTAAAAAACAAAAAAAGACAGTTGTAAAATACAAGGGCACCAAAAGGATGAAAGTAAAAGGGTGGGATATGATCCATCAGGAACCCTCAGGTATGGCTGGCAGTTATGCAGCCTGGTGTTGCCATTCCCAAGAGCACTTTGGAAGTCCTTAGTCAGTAACTAGGTGCATCTCTCTGATCTGGCAATTTGCTCCCATGTACACTTCCATGAAATTCTCACGTGGCCTGGTAAAAGGAGGTAGGAGGAAGTATAGGAGGATGTCCACCGCAGGTATCTATGATAGCAAGTTGTGGGCTCACAGCACAGAGAATGACACATCAGTGGTGGGCATGGGCCAGATGTACACACAGCAATGTGGATGGTTCTTACAAACACTGCACTGAATGCAAAAAGTAAGGGGGTTCACTGTGCCCACAAAACAATACAGACTTTGCAAGAACCCAATCAAACGGATATGGCAGACTGGCTGCTTATGGGGTGAGACGGGAACGGAAATGTCATGGGAGATTAAAATCAACATGGCGGGGAGGGAGGGGCTGGTCTTGCCCAGACCACTGATGGTCACCTGCAATGCACTGAGGAGGACGACCACCTCAACCCTACACCTGTGGCCAAAACAAAAGCAATACAGAATGTGGCAAAGGGAGACACACGCCAGGGCCTGGGACCCTCGTTCCAACCCATGAAACAGTCTAAAGCCAAGATGCAGTGTAAATTCATGGGCCACACCAAGAGGACACAGGCATGGCACACAGAGAGGCACACACCCATGCACTGTGCTCTCCAGGGCCACAGGATATCTCCACAGGATAGTACCTGCACAAAGCACATACAACCCCCCCAGGTACATGCACATCCTGTGGGGTACACTCACACCAAGGCACCCACCCTGAAGACATGCTGTACAAGTACACACCCAGGAGTGAGCCACAGGGCCAGCTGAGGCCACTGATCCCTGAGAAACCTGCTTAGCCCAAGGTTTGGTGAGCTGGAGCCCTTGAGGGTGTGGGAGAGAGGGGCAAGGGACTAACCAAGCAGGGTCTAGGGAGTCTAGCCCAGAACAGGTACCCCCCAACCCTGCTAGCCCACCACTCTACCACCATCTTGAGACGGCTGAGAGGCCAAAGGGGTGGGGCTATTTCCCTTCTACGCATGCTCCCGCTGGGGGCAGGCTTGGGCCACCCACCCTGTGACCACTGGTGTACCCACCTGGCCTCAGGAACAGCACACCGTTCCTCGTTCCACACAAATTTCTTCAGCACGTCAGAGCAGCAGTACTGGTCATAACAGGTGCCGCAGCAGAAATCAGGACAGAACTCAGGGAAAAGGCTGCGTCCACGGGAAGCCGTACACACCTCACCGTGGGCTGGAGCAGAGAAACATTTGTTCACAAGGCCAGGCCTCAGCCATGTCCCAGCCAACAGAGCCCCTTCCCCAACACCGCCAGCAGGCACAAGCATGCTAGACCGTCTCTGAGCCATCCTAGTCATTGGCCACCTTGGGAGACTACCCCAATTAGCCTTGCCCTTCCCCTGGGCCACAGGAGAGGGACCCAACAGGACTCCCTCTCTCCCCACCAGTCCGCTTGCCTCCTGATGGGAGAGCGAACTTTCTAAATGTGAGTCTGACTGGGCCACACTATCCCTGGTTCCCACTGCCTCAGGATCAAGTCCAGAGGCCACAAAGCAGGGTCCAGATTGCAAAGAGCTTTGAGGGTCACCCCAACATCCCAGCCCTATCCACACTCTGTCCATATTCGTGCCTGTTTCCCATCCTCCACCTTCAGATCTACTCATCCTTCAAGGCCTTACTACCGGCCCCCTCCTCCAGAAGCCACCCAAGCCCAGGAGTCACACAACTGACCAGTAACACCTCCGACCAGCTGCTGAGGACCAGGCACTGGGTCAGCTAGTTCTTAATCCTCATTCCCTCTCCCACCATCAGCCACAACAGCCTCAGTCCCCGCTGGTCACCACGACTTCAGGGGCCGGCCCTCACAGACCACACCTTCATGGCAGGTCTCCTGAATAGTTCACCATTGGCCACAGTCACACCCACCACATAAGTGTCCATGCAGCACTTAGCCCTGAGCTGGGCCTGCAGCAGGTGCCTAGGAAATATTTGTGCCCTCAGTGGCCAGGGCTCCGAGGCAATGGCACCATTTGAAGCCCCAGAACCATCACAAGGTTCTCAGCCACGGAGTTGGGATCTAAGGACATCCCCGCAGGCTGGGGTAAGGACAGAGCCTCAGTATATAAGGTCACGCTGAGAAGACCTGACTGATAAGTGTGGAAAATGACCCAGGGCTCCAGGTGACCACAAAGTTTGCAAACTTCCAGGAAGATGCTACAGCCAAATGTTCCCATGCATCTTTAGGCTACATTAGCAGAGATCTAGTGTCCATCAGCAGGAGGGGGCAGTCCTGGATTCTGCCTAGACAGACCCCAAATGGAACACCCAGGCCAGCAAGGCCCAGATGACTATGGTAGACTGGGGATAGGTCTGATGATAAACCCTGAGGTGTGGCTTTGTCACCTGGAAACAGTCACAGCACAGCACTCAGACTCTGGAGACCTAGCCTGGTCACTATATCCTCCACCCTGGGGCCATCGGCAGAGCCAGGCCCAAAGACAGAGGCATTGAGAGACCTCCTTGAGAAGAGAGAACTAGGAATGGGGTCGAGGGTGGGCCGATGTTTTGTTCTTGGCAGCTCCTGGTAGAACCCTGCTCTGGGCAAAGCTGTGGGGCAGAGAATCGGACCACCAACAGGTCCAACCCAGCCAGCTGTCCACCTGACAGCAGGTATGGTCAGCATGGCCCGTGCTACTGGGTAGCTCACGTGACCCAGTTACAGCAGGGTCTTCATAGCCTTTACAGCCACAGTCCAGCCTAAGCCTCTAAGCTGAGGCTGAAGACATGCCGATGGCTCTGTTTGGGCCAAGAACCCATGACACAAATGTTCTTCTGACCCCCCGACACTCTGGACACGGCTCTCCAGACCTCACTGGACCAGGGACCAGAGCTCCACCATCTCAGTTTCCTACCCCCAGATCCTCCAGATTCATGCCAGTCCCCAGGAAACAAAGCTGTCCCCTCCTGGAAGCCACCCACCCTAGAAGGATCTTCAGCGTCCTAGGGCTGGGGCATGGGAGACTATTCTAATTCCCACTCCTAAAAGGCCCCAAGCCTGGCCTCTCCCACCTGTGAATCATCAGTCTACAATCAACACACACAGATAGTTGTGTTTCCTCCAACCCTGGAGGCCAGCCTCAGCCATCTCCTGGAACACAAGTGCCATGGAGGCAGCAGTGGGGGCTCCCAGCCAATAAACAGAGGCTGAGAGGGAAGGCCTCTGATGGAGGGGCCAGCCCTCCCAGCAGCCACTACACCCCCACACACCTCCCCACTAAGGCCAGGCAGAGAATCCTACCCCAGACTCCAGGGACCAACCCCTTGGAACATCAGAGGGAGGACAGCCCTAGGCAAACAATGGTGGCAGCTGCCTGAGGTCTGGACAGTGTCAGTTCAGACAGAGGGGTGCTGGGTGGAGGAGAGGTCAGTCGTGGGGTCACTGACTGCCTCGCGGTTATTAGGGGTCGGTGGGAGGCACTGTGGGGGATGGCGCTGCCTGGGCTCGCTCCAGGGTCGGCGAGGACGTGGCTGACCCCCATCGCTGGCCGGGACAAAGTGCCCCCACCCCCAAAGGCTCACCACCCGGAGGCGGCGGTAGCAGCAACAGCACCAGTAACAGGATCCGTGGCGCGGGGGTCGGAGCAGCCATGGCTGGGCGGGTGGACGGACGGACAGACGGACGGAAGCACCAGGGTCCTGGTACAGCCGCAGCCTCAGCGACCCGCGCGGCCACCCGCTTCCTCGCCCCGCCCCGGCCGGTTCCCGGAACCCCGCCCGGGAAGGAGAGGAGAGGAGGAGGGCGAGGCGAGGGAGGGGAAGCGAACGCCCCTCCCAGCCTCCGGGCTAGACCCACGTCCGGTGCCTGCGCGAAAATTCGGACCCTGTTCTGGGACAGCGGCGGGCGACCGGCGATCAGCGGAGTTGCCTTCTGTTCTTGGGATACTTCCCGCCCCCCGTCCCTCAGTGCCCAACCCTCGGGCCGGAGAGGCTGTTCGCCGGAGGCTGCATCCTTGCACAAGCGCCTACTCTTGTGCTGCGGAGAAGCCGACACAGCCCCTCCCCGCGCCTCGGCTTCCTCATTTGCCCAGGGGACCTCACTCCTACCTAAGGACTAGATGAGGTGGCGCGGGGACAGTGCCCCCAGCAGACCTCAGCACACAGTAGATGCCCCAAAAATGCCGGGTTCCTTCTGGAAGCCTAGTGCAGAGTCTTCCGGGGACTCCAGCTCTAAGGATACTTTATCACCCTGCCCCCTGTGACACCTCTATCCCCCTGGTCATCCTACCCTCCAGTCCAGGTAGGCTCACCCCTGGCTCAAGGCAGACAGTGTGGTCTGAGGGTGGGAACTGGCAGCTCCCAGGCACACCAGGCCACCTCCTGGCTCAGGGGAGTGTGGCTGGCCCACCCTTGTCTGCTCCGCTAGCATGTGCTCTCACAAGACATCCTGAGATGGGGCAGTGGCTAACAGTGGCCCTGCCACTCACTGTAGAGCAGGGGTCTGGCAGAGCCCGGGGAAGGGAGTGGAGCACTGTCTTAGTCCGTTTGGGCTGCTATAACAAAACATCATGGACTTGGTGGCTTATAAACAACAAACATTTAATTCTCACAGTTCAGACTGGGAAGTCCAAGATCAAGGTGCCAGAAGATTCTAGCTGATGAAGATTCTTCCTGGTTATAGATGACTGTCCTTTCCCTGTGTTCTCATGCAAGGGACCTCCCTGGGGCCTCTTTTATGAGGGCACCAGTCCCATTCTTGAGGACTCCAGCCTCATGATCTAATCACTTCCCAAAGGCCCCACCTCCTAATACCATCACCTTGGGTGGTAGGATTTCAACCTGCCACCTACCATGCACCTGGCGCATTCAGTACGTTATACTCAACACAGTAAACACAAAATGTCACACTAACTAGGCACCTGAGCCGGTGTGTACACCCGGTGTGTATGTGCCACACGTTTCTCACGTGACTGCAGGGACATCAGTGTGACAAAGAATGAGACCTGAGGGTGATGAGGATTATTTTAGGCTGGTTACTTTTAAAAACTGTAGATGGGAAGGAGGCTCTGAGGAATAGAATGTCTCTTTGTTAAGAGACATTTACATTGTAAAGGAAATCTGGATCTGTAAAGGTGTCTCCCTCTCTGTACCAGGAAGAGGGGATGACCTTATCTCTAGAAACTCTTAATCAATGCCAAAGACAAGGACATAAATCTGCATCTTGTTTACTGTACTTGTGTGGTAATCTCCCATGATCGACTCCCCCTCCACCCCCAACATCCTCCTTTGTCTTTAGCTAAAAATAATATTTAGGTGGTGGCTTCTGCCATTTACTTAATCTGGTTTGATTCTTATCTAAAAATTATAGGACCACCCAATAACCAGACCCTACCTGCACTGATACCGTTTTAACAACTTTATTTTACATATTCTTTCCTTCATCTTGTAAAGAGATAACTCACATACCTATGCCTTAAATTTAGCCCTACTTTCAACCCATGTTTGCAGCAGTTCTTACTGCCCATGGGTCCTGTCCCCATGCTATTCCATACTATTCTCTAAATAAAAGAGCACTACTGCCAGACCTTGAGAGTCCAAGAAATCTTTCTTTCGACTCCTCGGTTCACCGACCCCGCATGAAGGGGAGAACCCAGGTGCAGTTCCCCAGGCTGGAGTGTGAGAATAGGGAAGGGAGGGCCTGGGTCCTCCCTAAGTCCCCATCACCCCCTGGCTGGGAAGGGCACAAGGCTCAGCATGCTCCACACACAGGTGGAGGGAGAGGAATGACTCCCTAGGCAGGATGAGGGGCCCTCCATGACCCCGCCCTGCCTCATCCCACCCGGCTGCCTCTGCCCCTCAGCTCCACAGTCTGAAGCTGGACATAGCCCAGGTCCCCCTTCCCCATGCACAAAGGCCACCACGCATTCCCCTCCACACCTACCTCTCCAGCCATCCTCCAATCCCTCTTCTACACCCTGGATGCCCAGCCTTCTGCCTCCCACAAACCTGGTTTCTCTTCATAAACCAGTCCCTGCCCCCAGCCAAGCTCCTAAGAGTTGTTTCTCACCTCCTGTCACTGTCTGCGGCCTCTCTGCTCCGACACCCCCATCCCACTTCCTCCAGGGGCCTCTCTCCTGCCGTCATCCTCCCTGACCTTTTCTGCAGCAGACTCCCCCAAAGCCCCTCATCTGCCCATACCTCACAGACAACAGTGTGAAACCTTCAAGGTGGCGCATGGCGGGGCCTCCAGGAGGAACACCCAGTAGCTTGGAAATTGTAGTCATGCATCCAACAGGGATGTGCCTGTGCCGGGAAGTGGGATTCCCTGTGAACCAGGCCTGTGAAGCCAGGAAAGGGTCACTCCCACAAGCTGCCTGAGGAAATGGGCCTGTCCAAGGCAGAAACCAAACTCCCTGTGCCAAATGTGGGGGTCTCAATAAGATTGAGAGGCTCAAGTCCATGCAGGGACACATGATCTGAGGACCCAGACCAGCTGGACTAGCTCAGCTAAAAAGGGCCAGGCCACAGGCGTGGGCTGGAGGGGCTGGCAGCTGGGGACTGTTGCACTCCGCCCCGCCACCTCAGTCAGCCTTTCTTATCAGGCCTCTCCCCACCACCCCTCCCTTTCATTCCAGCATGTGCCCTCCCCTCCTTAGAGGCAGACCCTACCTGAAATTCTGCTTCTTCCCCACCTGGCCTCCCTGAAAGGGCTCACATCTCATTGCTGCGGGGTCGGTGAGCCGAGGAGTTGAAAGAAAGATTTCTTGGACTCTCAAGATCTGGCAGTAGGGCTCTTTTATTTAGAGAATAGTGTGGAATAGCATGGGGACAGGGCCCATGGGCAGTCAGAGCTGCTGCTGCTGCCGCTTCTGCTGCCCCCACTGGCATGGGGACAGGGCCTATGGGCAGGCAGAGCCGCTGCTGCTGCCCTGAGTTGAGGGTTAGGGCTAATTTTATAAGGCATGGGTATGTGAGTCATCTCTTTACAAGACAAAGGAAAGAACATGAAAAAAAGTTAAAATGGTATCAGTGCAGGTGGGGTCTGGTCATTGGGTGATCCCATGACTTTTAGACAAGAATCAAATCGGATTAAGTAAAGGTTAGAAAGGTTAGAAGCCACCACCCTAAATCAGTTACATGAGATTGCCAGACAGCAACCAACTTAAGTTCTTGCCTTCCCCACTAAGAGTTTCTAGGGACAAGGTCATCTCCTTTCTTCTTCCTGGTACAGAGAGGGAGGCACCTTTTACAGAGAGAGATTTACCTTACAAATGTAAATGTGTCCCAACAAGGGCAAGTTCCACTCCTCAGAGCCTCCTTCCCTGTCCCAGTTTATCAAAAGCAATCAGCCCCAAACAATCCCGATGCCAAAGAGACATATCCTGGGGTGGCCAATTTCAGGTCCCTACAAGGTCATGCCCCCTTCCTGCACAAATGCAAATGTCTCTCAAAAGGGCAAGCAAAATTCCAATCCTCGGAGCCTGCTTCTCATCTGCAGTTTTAAAAGTAACCAGCCTAAAATCCTCATCATCATCTCAGGGCACAGCCCCTACCTCCTGTCCCCTGTCCCAGGCCAGTGGCACTCCCCTATGTCCTCACCCTGTCGACGAAAATAATCCATAACCAATCTATAAATGAAAATTTGGGTGAGTTTATTCTGAGCTTAAATCTGAGGATTATAACCCGGGGCCTTTAAGGGCACCAAAGAAGAGGGGTGCACAGAGTGGTTATATACCCCCAGAGAGGACGTTTCACATAGGATTGAAATGTCCCTTTTACAATAGTTGCGAAACTGCTCTGTCAGCACAGCGATTGATGGCAACAGCAGGTGGGTCTTCTGTCTCAGTGAACACAGCAGGGTGGCAGTCTGTTGTCTCGAGCTGGGTGGTCAAAGGTGAGTGCAGCAATCAGTTCCTAGCCTAAGGAAAGATGCTTATCCCTAAGGAAATGCCAATGTGGGGGGAAGTTGCACCTTTATCTCAAGGGCCTCTGTTCTGGCCATAGGAAATGTCTAAGCAGATAGACAATGCGTGCTCAACAGCCACAGTCAGGCCCTTTTGGAAAAAACAAAGTCAGGCCGAATTAGGTTTATACCAAATGGCTTCCTCATATACTCCAATATATCCTATTGCTTGCCATTTCTATTTGTCACCCTCTCCCTCCACATTTCTGCCTCACGATGCCCCCTCAATGCCCCCTCCTCACTATGCTCACATGCTCACCACCCAGCAGAATCGCCAGGCACAGTGGGACCCCACCCTGAACTCCCTCACAGCACTCTTGGCCTCTGAGATTCTGAGCCCATCCAGCACTGTCCGTGTCCTGCGGACTCCCAGAGCTGAGTCTCCAAAGATCTCCTGGGCCTCCACAGGCGACTCGCTGGCCCCAAATCTGTGTCCCCATCTCCACCTGTTCACCCAGGCATGCTGCTCAACTCTCCCCACACGCCACCTCCAGAACATTTCTTTCACCCATTGACCCAGCTCTGGACCCCCTCCCTCCCTCCCATGCTTCCAGTCCTGACCTCCCGAAAGAACAAACCAGTCACATTCCTGTTAAAAAGCAAAATTCAACCAAGTAAATTAGAAGATCTAGTTGGCTTTATTCAAGGACTCATGAATCAGTGTGCATGCCATCCAGAAGATAGAAACTCAAAGGAGTTACACAAAATGGAAGGTTCCTACGTGCAGAAGGAGGGCAGGGCAAGAAAGTATTAGCAAAAGAAAAGAAAGGATTGTTTCAGTCCAGGACGTCTTCCCATGGGGGAAGGGACAGCAGGAGTTTTATCATGCTGATTATCTCACTGGTGCTGGTCAGGAAATTCTAGACTACCCACTAAGATTATAGCCCTGAGGCCCAGTGGCATAGCAGTTAAGTGCACATGGTCTGCTTTGGCGGCCCGGGGTTCGCCGCTTGGGATCCCGGGTGTGGACATGGCACCGCTTGGCAAGCCATGCTGTGGTAGGTGTCCCACATATAAAGTAGAGGAGGATGGGCACGGATGTTAGCTCAGGGCCACTCTTCCTCAAAAAAAAAAAAGATTATATTCCTGCGGAAGGTCAAAACTACAGTTAGGTCAGGTATGAAACCTAGGTAGGTGTCATGGGCTTTAGCATAAGTGACACCATTTGGGGCCTGTGATCTTTCTCTCTCTCTTTTTTTGAGGAAGATCAGCCCTGAGCTAACATCTGTCAATCCTCCTCTTTTTGCTGAGGAAGACTGGCCCTGAGCTAACATCCGTGCCCATCTTCCTCTACTTTATATGTGGGACACCTACCACAGCATGGCTTGATGAGCGGTGCCATGTCCGCACCCAGGATCCGAACTGGCAAACCCCGGGCCGCCAAAGCAGAACGTGCTCACTTAACCACTGCCCACCGGGCGGTCCCCCTTGTATTTCTCTTTAACAGCCCCCGCACTCTAAACCCTGCAGTGGCTCCCTGTGGCTCTTAAGATAAAGTCTCAAGTTCAGTCCATAGCACTGAATGGGGTTCCTCCTGCTCTCAGCAGCCTCCATTCACGTTACCCTACCCTCTTTAGATCCCAATTTAGACACTACCTCCTCCAGGAAGCCTCCCAAGATGCCAAGTCTGTGTTTGGGCTGCCCTCCGTGTTCCCACAGCCCTTGTGATTCCCCCAGCCCAGCACCAAACCCTGGGTCATGTGGGTGTCTTCTGCTACTGTGGGGACTCAGTGAGGCTGGTGACCAGAGGCAGGAGAGCAGAGCCCCTGCTTTGGTGGGGTCATGGCAGCCAGGCAGCAGCAGGCAGCATCTGGGCCTATGGTGAGTGCTGTGCCTTGCAAGGTCCCCTGCTGGGCCTGTGGCAGTGGCAACGGCATGCTCACCAGGCCAAAGCAAGAACTGTGATTCAGGCTGGAGACGAAGCTGTATGGCCTCTGAGTCTTGCCCTCCAGTCCACTTGGTGGCTCTGCGAGCTACACAAGTTCCTCTCCATAAATTCCATTTCCAATCAAGTTGGGCAGGGTCAGTTTCCTCCAACTGATAGAGAAATTGTCACCAGGAATGGCAGCAGGTGGCCAGGGAAATGGGGGTGTGCCCGGACTGGACATTTGCCTGGTTGAAGTTAAAAGCAGGGAAATCCAACCAGGACTGGGGGAGGGCTCCAGCAACCCTGACAGGCTGAAGTGACAGAGCTAGTAAAGCCACTGCTGGCAGTGTGGAATGAGAAAACAGAAAGTTGTTCACCTTGTTTCCTGGTATCAGAGGTCCTAAAATGCTTGGAATTTATTGTTTTTTTGTATGCTAATGAGATGACTGCTGCGGGGGAGGGGGGAGCAGTGAGAGGGAGTCATTTCCCTCTAGACAGCTTCAGGGTAGGGGCTGGCCACCACAAGACCCAGCCAGGAACAGAGGGTTGGGGGTGGGAGGTGTGGGGGGGGGGGGGGGGCGGCGGCGCAGAGCTGGCCACGCTCCGCTTCTGCAGCCCAGGGTTTCACCGGTTCAAATCCTGGGCGCAGACATGGCACCGCTCATCAGGCCATGCTGAGGTGGCGTCCCACATGCCACAACTAGGAGGACCCACAATTACAATACACAACTATGTACTGGGGGGCTTTGGAGAGAAGAAAAGAGAAGATTGGCAACAGATGTTAGCTCAGGTGCCAATCTAAAAAAAAAAAAATAGAGGGTTGGTACTTTCGGCCCCACCCCCAACCTGAGGGCATGGAGGGTGGAGATTGACATCTATCACCATAGGCCAAGGATTTAATCAATCATGCATGCCTACGTAATGAAACCGCCATAAAACCCCGGAACCGGTGGCCCTCAGCGAGCTCGTGGGTTGGTGAGCACGGTGGTGAACCCGGAAGGCGGCAGCCTTGGGCAGCTTGGAAGCTCCGCACCACCCTTCCCCGCCCTGCGCACCTCACCCTGGGCCTCTCTTCCATTCGGCTGTTCCTGAGTTGCAACCTTTATATAGACTGGGAAATGGAAATGAAGTGTTTTCCTGAGTTCTGTCAGTGGTTCTAGTGAATTATCAAACCTGAGCAGGGTGTTGTAGGGACCCCCATCTATAGCTGGCTGGTCAGAAGTTACAGGTGGCCCTCTCAGGACTTGGGAATGGCACCTGAAGCGGGGGCAGTCTTGTGGGACTTAAGGGACTGAGCCCTTAACCTGTGGTGTCTGCACTAACTCTGGAGTTAGTGTCAGAACTGAATTGAATTGTTGGACCCCCAGTTGGCGTGGGAGAATCAGAGAACTGATCGTTGGTGTGGAAAACCCCACGCAATTTAGTGTCTGATGTGGCGTCAGAAAACAAGACACCACAGGTGGCCACTCAGGTGATGCGCTCATTGAGGCCAAGGGCCATTACCTTAGAATAGCATGAAGGGCCTGAGAAGTGAAGGACTGGTCGTTAGGTGGTTGCTTCTAACAGCACCAAACAGCTTCAAGAAAGAATGACAGGGTCAGGTTCTTAGCTGCTCATGTCAAGGCACAAACAGAAATTTCTCAACTTTGCAAAGGAGTCTCCTATTGTTGCAGCCATGGAGCTGAGAGAGCCCAGCATCAAAGCCAAAGGTAGATTCTCAGGGTTTCAGACTAAACATGGGTTGAATTCACAGCCTCCCTAAGCCATTATGTGCAAGTTAGGCTCTGATCAGGACAGAGCAGAGGGTGCACACAGAGACCCTGGAAACAGGACTCCACATGCCTACATCCAGTGGGCAGTTCTCAGTCCTTAACTTCCTTGACCACTCATCTGCGTCATCTGACACAGTGGGCCACTCCCTCCTCCTCCCACACTCCCCACACTGCTCCTTCTCACACTCCTTTGCTGGCTCTTCCTCATCTCAAGCTCTTAATGTGGGGTCCCCAGGGCTCAGTCCTTAAGCCCCATTTCTTCTCTATTTACACCCGCCTTGGAGTTTCCATCCAGTGTCATAACTCTCAAAGTCATCTACCCACTGATGATGCCATTTCTTATCTCTAGCCTAGGGCTCTTGAACTCCAGATTTGAAGATGCAACTGTTCTGTCAACATCTTCACTTGGATCCAACTGGCATTTCATCTTAATGTGCCTTCAACTGAGCTGCTGACCCCCTAGCGCCACTAGCTTCCCACGCAGGCTTCCAGATGTCCATAGTGGTAACCCCATCCCTTGGCATCATGTCTTTCTCATGTGCCTTCATCCAAACCATCAGTCAATCCTGGCTCTACCTTCAAAATTGAAGTAGAATCTGACTGCTTCTCAACAGCTCCATCACAAGCATCTTGGTCTCTCACCTGGGCTATCACAGCAGCCTCCAGACAGGGCTCCTGGCTTCCACTCTGCCCCATTAGTCTATTCTTGATTCAACAGCAGCCAGAGGGATCCTTTAAAAATGTTCATCAGATCAAGTCCCTCAGCTCAAAGCCCTTCATGGGCCTCTCATTTCCAAGGCCCCACATCATCTGTACCCCATGACCTCTGACCTTGTCTTCTTCCACCTCATTCTCTCTTCTGCAGCTCCCCCACCCCCACCCCTCGCTTCCTCTATGTCCCTGGGACTCTCTGGGCACAGCCTGCCTTCACAGTATTGCACTGGCTGTGGATGCTCCAGGCTTCATCCAGGCCTTTGGTCGCCCCTCTGTGAGGCCCTCCCCTCTGTCCCAGCACCCTCTAATATACTACATCTTTATTTCTTTACTCTGTCTCCCACCACAAACAAGAATGTCAGCTCTGAGACAGCAGGGAGTTTACCTGTGGTACTCACTGCTGTATCCCCACTGCTTAGCCCATGGTAGGTGCTTAACGTGGTAATGAAGTAAGTGGAATGAAGATATATGAAAGAACTTGGAGGAACAAAATTATCACCAACCCCTGGCCCTTCTGCACCTCCCTTGCCCACCGAAGCATGGTGTCCTCCTCTGAGACCTCATGAGGGAGTTACTTTGCAAGGGGAGCCAAGTCTCCTCATGCCCCTCTTCCCCAACTCCTTAGTATCTCCAGTGCCTTAGACTAGAGATGGATTCCAGCATGTCTGGAGACCTTATTACAAAGTCAAACCCAGAGGGGAAGGCTTATATATCAAAAGAATTGTTAAGACTCCATTATTTTACATTGACCAAAATATGGAGAATATGTGTGGGAAAAGATTGACGTCCTAGACCAAGGAGACTAGAATATAAGTTTACATTGGGCTGAATTTATCACTACAGATGCACTTGCTGGCATAAGTGACTGGGGCTGTTCTGCGTGTCTATTTGGTTGGCTGAAATGAAAGCTGGGTCACGCCAGATGCAACTGAGATGCCAAAAGCTCCCCGGTATAGAGGAGACTCCAAAGCCTCAGGAAGGCTCATTCATTCACTCAAATAACTGTAGGGCTGAAGTAATCACGGATAACTCACCTTTTCCCTGAGTGCCTGCAGAGGACCCAGAAGATACTCCCTTCACCAAGGCCTTTGGAAGTCCACTGCTGACGGGAGCATCTTTGAAAAGTTTCAATTTGCTGGGGCTGTGGTATCTAAGGTCTGTACACTGAGAGGCTCAAACAACAATTTATTGTCTCCCAGTTCTGGAGGCTGGAAGCTTGAAACCAAGGTGTCAGCAGGTCCATGATCTCTCTGAAGGCGCTAGAGAATTTGGGATTAGGGGCCCACCATACTCCCGTATGACTTCATCTTATTACATCTGCAAGGACCCTCTTTCCATATAAGCTCACATCCTGAGGGACCAGGGGTTAGGTCTTCAGTATATGAATTTCAGGAGGGAACACAATTCCAACCATAACAAGCACCACAGTCACTGTTCTCCATGGGTCAGGGATTCTGACTGGAGACACTATAGTTGAAACGGCTCCTTGATTTCATTGCAGACACCAGGACCTTGAGCTGCTCGAGGAGAGAGAGGAGTGGAGACCAGGACATGCAGGAGGACTTACAGGTAATCTGAATGGTCAGACCTGGAAGGATCTTTCGCAGGATCACCAGGCCGCCAGGACCAAAATCGAAGGGGAGGCAGGCAGAGTCCTACTTGATGTGTATAACGAAAGAGCTGGAGGTCTGCCCAAGAGAGACCTGACGGTAACAGAGAGGATTTCTTACCAATTTTCTAGATCAGATCGGTCTACAAACCCAGGGCTGCTGAAGGAAGTGGGGTGGGTGCCCTCTAAGGAGAGCCCCATGAAATGGCACAGGCTCACGCAGGTACTTTCCCCATAACCCTTACCAAAGAGCCCTGTGCCCACTAACCAGGGTGTGGCAGGCACTAGCCTGTCGACCACAAAGCCATTTTTCACTTTCAATAAAATAGCTTTGTTCAGACAACACTGTGCCCAGCACCCGGGGATGAACAATGATTGGTCTAAACCAAACATGGTGATACTCCTCTTCACAGGTGATGATTATATTTTATTTTATTAACATATGGTATATAATTATTATATTATAAATATAATTCAAATGTTGCTGAAACCTATGTCTTTGCAACAGCATTTTATTCTATCCAAATATCCTCTGATCCTACCTGATGGCCGTTGTTTCCTAGCAACCAAAAACGCTACAAAATTCTTCAACATGACAATGTATAGTCATTCTTGCCAGGCTGGGGTAGAAGGTCGGAACTGAAGAAAAATTATGATAGTGTTCTATTTCATTCCTTCTGCTGTTGCTTTGCTAAGTCTTCAACACCTTCTTCGAAAAGTACTGAAGCCTCCAAGGAGGTCAGCTGTCCACCCCAGGAACTCAGCCCCCAACCTCGCTTGCCAGGAAAACGGTTGTAGCTGATAGCCCTCTGAGCCGGGAAGAAGCCCAGGGGTTTCTGTCATCCACCGTGACACAGCTGGGTAAGGCAGAGCCATAGCTGTTGGCAACCCTAAACCACCCGAAAGCCGCCCAGCCATAGCCGCACTCTGCCCTGACACACTGGGAGAGGCGCAGGTGGGCACCCAGCCATGCTCAGCCCCACCACGTCCATGGAGGAACACCTGCATGGTGGAACACCTACAACCCGCCCTCCCAACAGCCTGACCAGGCCCAGGGCAGGACGTTTAGAAAGTCCAATGAAATTTTGAGGCATGGGAAAGGGAAAGCCCTGCCCCTTGTCACCATATTCCCTACCCTGGAAGTAGGTGACAAAGCAAACACCATATAACTAGCCACAACATGCCCCTACCCAAGGCCTCATGCAGCCCCTCCATCCTCCATCCAGCCCCTGGTTCCCCTCCCCAAGGATGCCAACATTTGGGACCCATATTTCTGGGGACCCCAGAATCCTTCCCTTAATGGTGCTCCATCCCAGATTCCCAGGTCAGCCCAGAGAAAACTCGGGCCCTGCCCCTGCCCGTGTGTGCCAGGCCCAGGGCTCACTCCAGGGCAAGACAGTTTCCTCTCCAGAGAGGGGTAGGCATAGGGGTGGGAGCTGGACCAAGGATCCCAACACAGACCTAGGAGAGAGACCCCAACATGCGGTTCTGCAGCACTGGCCGGAAAGGACACTTGACAAATGGAGAGCTGGCCACAAGATACAACCTTAGATTAATATTATTTTTTTAAGTATTTATTGCAAAGAATGCCGGACACAGTCTGATGGGTGGCTGAGATCCAACACTACCCATTCCAGAGAGAGCAGAAGGTCTGAAACATGCACATTGACCATCCCAGCTAAAACCTGGCAGCCCACCAGGTGGGTTGCTGCCCATGCAGAGACCACTCCAGGGCAGAGGCAAGGAGGGGCCGCCCCAGCTCAGGATGTGACCCCAGACTTCCCTCTGCCCTATCCCAATCCTTGTAACACATTCAGGTCAAGCAGCTCTTGACTGACTTCTGGACATAGAGAGAAAAGGCCTTGCTGATCTCGCTGGCCTGAGGTTCTAGAGAGGTGCGGACATTCAGATGTCCACGCCACTGACTGAAGGGACCCATTATGGCCAACAAGTGAGTGTGCCCAGGTAACCAAAAGTCACCCAAATTCTGGGGAACACAGAAACAAAGGCTGCAGTCCCTATATCCCAAAGGCAGTGGCAAGCTCCTCTGGCTTTGGGTCTAAGGGGCTTGGGGGTCTGACAGGAAACAAGTCCAGAAGGAGGATCCTTCCCCAGCCCCACCCTGGACACCTCTCCACCCGTGTTTGTCCACAGGTACTGCAGCATACGAAGCTGAGAATACCAGTGGGGCCAGGAACACAACTTCGTTCAAGGACAGGTGGCACCTGTGGACTGCAAAGCTCTGGGGGGCTGGGAAACGTGGCTGCTCTGCCAAGCACAGCCCAGGAAAGATTCTGGGTGCAAAATGGGCTTGGGATCCTGGGGCCTGACTTCACCAAGGACCACCTGTGGGCAGCAGGGCATCTGACTACAAATCAGACACTTTCTCACCTAACCCCATGACTTGCTGGCCAGTCCATTTGCCCAGCTATAAAATACAGCTGGAACCCGCTGCCCAGGCTGTCTCTCTGGGCCCAAAAGAACTCAGAGGCGTGACAGACGGCAGACTCCCCAAGGTAATTTTTACCAGGCTCCTGTGCATGTGAACAAAGAGCCGTGAAGTCGCTGGGAAAATCTTCCCTTGGAGAGGGGCTGCCTCTGGGTTCTGACCTTTCCCCTGCTCCGCCCCCCACGTGGAGTCAAACGACAGGACAGGCTGTACAGGACCACAACAAACTTTTCTGAATCATTCACAGCAAATGCATGTCCCTGTCACTGGTGTCCACTCCCATGTGGACACAGGCAGCAGGAGTGGGAGGTAGCCTGGCGGCACAGCCAGAGGAGGCAGACAGGACGGCAGCCCCTCCCTTGAGCACATGGGAGTGTGAACTGGGAAGAGTAACTCACACACCGCCCTGGCTTTACGTGGTTTCACCACCAGAGCAGTGGGGAAGGGCCGGCCTGGGCCCCAGCTCCCGCAAGGATTCCAGTGTACACACAACTGGGAAGGGGTGACCACGCGTGCTCCGCACCCTGAATGCTTCTGTGCATCACAACATGCTGAAGTGAGCACACTGCTTTCATGAGTGTCCTCAAATGCGGTGGCAGGGACACAAGCACCTGGCCAGTGGGCACGTCTGCCTTGGCGGAAGCTCTTCAGTTCCTGGCAGGGCAGGATGGGAAGGGCCCTCCCTCTCACCTGAGGCAGCAGCAGCTCAGGATCCCATGAAGACCTTGCCTCTGGCCCTAGAAGAGGTCACAGAGAGGAGAGCAGAGCCCCTGCAGGGGTCCCCAGGTCCACCCTGCAGCTTGGCCACGGTGGGCCCATCACAGCAAGTGCTTTCTGTTTCACATTTTAGGGTTTCACACTTCACAAAGCCAACCCGACCAGTGAGAGAGAACACCTAAAAGCTGCAACAGAGACAGCAGGCACAGGAAACCTCTCACCAGCCCGGGGCAGACACAGTCTGGCTGAAGGATTTTTAGCAGCAGGTCAGGCACCGTGTACGACCCCGTCGCTGACTCAACACGGAAGCGGGTTGGGCTGGGGCAGGGGTTCTGGGTGCCACCAGCCATGCAAGGCTTTGAGGGCGTTCCTGTGTGGCGACTGTCACACAGACGGGGGTCCTGGAATGACCTCAGCTGCAGAGATCAATGCCTGCCAGGGGTCACAGTGGACGAGACGCAGTCACTGGTGAGCAGGGACTGTGACAAGGGCTTCCTCTGGAGGCCTCGAGATGTCTACATTCTGCACAAAAATAAAAACACACAACATTCACCCCATGGCAACAATAGACGGACACCTGCTGTGTGCTTTCCCCATCACTGTGGCCATCTGGCCTCACATTCTTACCCTGAGGAGCCCTGGTAGCAGTACTCCAGACCTCAACTTCCCTAAGAGTGTGGTCAAGAGTCTCTTGAACACGGTGGGTGGATGAACACAAGAACAAGGGGTTGGGGGGGGGTTGGAGGATGCCTCTGGTTCCTGCTTGCTCCTTGCAGACAGGTCAGGCATCACCCAGAGTAAGTCCATCTCCACCTCCTGCCTCAGGTCTGGGTCAACTGGCCCCCTGGCTCTCCTGAAGCCCTCAGCCACAGATGGTCCCCGCCCTGCTGCAGAGCCCAGTTTGTCCACAGCCTGCTGAGCTCAGGGCAACTCAGGCCTAAGGAACAGGAGGCCTGAGTCTTCCCTCAGCTCTATGAGACTGTCCTGTGTGACTCCCAATCCTGGTGGCCCAATGGAACAAGTCACCAATGACCTAGGTTGCAGCCCTGTACAACGTGACATGCCCAGATCTGCAGGGAGGGAGACATGATACCCATGGTCACACCCCTGGGTTCACAGGACTGGCCACCAGAATTGTAAGGGCAGGTACAATCTCAATGGGGACAGTGTGTCTGAAGGCCCTCTTTCCCACCACAGGCTGCCCCCAAGGATGAGCTAGCACCTGGGGATCCGCCCACCTGAAAGGGAAGCATCCCGGAATCTGTAGCAAGCAGGAGTTTGCCTCTCAGAAGCACCCACCCAGAGGCGGGCAGGGTGGCCTGCCAGCTACTTCATGACCATGCCACCTCTTGCCCTGTGGACCAGGTGGGTCAGCCCTCAACACCTGCTAGATCCAGGGGTCTCTCTCACCATCACCTGGTCAGTCAATGCTGGGGACCCAATGCCATCTGAGTTCTCCTCAGCACAAAGGATGTCTGTTAGGACATGCCTTTTCCTGTGACCTGTGGGTGCCAGACTGGGCCTGGACCAGACTCTCAGGACAAATGGGGAAGAGGCTGGTCCTGGTGAGAGGCAGCCTTAGAAAGCAGGAAGACACATCCACATATCTCTGCCTGCAGGGCTCAAGGCCAAGGGGCTGCAGGTGAGCAGCCCAAGGCCAGCACCCTCGGCAGGGACCCAGGGCCTGGCATGTCTCATCGTGGGTGGCAGCAGGCACGACTGAAGTCCCAGGAACCTTCTTGGCGCAGTAGACTCTGGGAATAGGGTTCAGAAGGGGCAATCCTGCCCTTGGCTTCAGTGGGAGAGGGAGAGGTAATCAGCATGGCAGAAGGACCCCATATGGGCATAGAAAGTGATTCTGGGCAACACTTCAGGGAGCTTCTATCTTAAACAAGGCATTGGGGGAACACAGGGTGGTGAACTGCTCTTCTGCAGGAAAGATTCTGCCCAGTGCCAAGACTCCCTCAGCATCTGCATGGCCCTTTCCCCAACAAAGCAGGATATTGTTTTAATTTTTAAAAGTGCCAGAGTTGGAAAGGGTGCTCATGAGGCCTGGGCTGGTTGGAGAGCATGGATGAATCCCCATCTGCCCCCTTACTGGCCTCCAGCCTCTTCCCCAGCTGGGACCTCCCTCCTTGGCTCAGACCTCTGTGGTGGGGCTGCTGGGAAGCCAGCCACACCCAGGCTCGTGGGCTTCCAAGCCTGGTGGCCCAGCTCCAGGCACTTTCCCACCCCCTAGGCAGCACCCTCGGGAAGGCCTAGCCCAGGGCCACACCCAGAGCCCTGGCCTCATCCTGCAGATAAGACAGCAGCCCCCCTGAGCAGAGAACTGAAGCTCACTCTGACAGGCACCCCAGCTGGGCCTAGCCCTGGAAGATGCCATGTCTAGACACCCCCGGGAACATGCCCACCACCCTAGTGGTGACCCCATAGCTACCTGAGGCCTGTCCCGGTGCGTGTTCACAGCCACCACGTTCAGAAATATGGACTCCACTTTACAACCTGCCAAGGGAAGATGCAAATCCATTCTCCCTCCTCAAAGGCAGCTGGAGCCACAGAGGGTAGAAACTTATCTCAGGAGGAGGCGTGGGGCACACAGGACAGAGCTGGCGCCTCAGCCTCACCCTAGTCCTCCCACCTTAGGCAGCTCTGGGGGACCCCTGACGAAGGACAAGGCACCTTGTCAGGCCCTTGCTTATGTGCCACTGTCCGGTGCAGCTTCAGTGGAGCCCAGACATCCAGGCCACACTGAGGACCTATGCTGCCAACCTCGGGGGCCGAGAGTGGTCTGAGGAGCAATAAGCCTGGTTCCGCATGGGGTCATTACACTCAGTTTTCAGGGCCCCAAGACCACCCCTACCCAAACCTGTCATACACACAAGGCTGAATCAACATTGTGCCAGGCACTCAGTGTATTGGGGGACGAGGGGTGAGCACACGGATTGACACCAGCTGCCACTGAGCTTTACAGTCATTCTCCCCAGAGCACAACCACCTGGGGGTGCCACAGCCTATGCTGAAGGGAAGGAGCCGAGCCCAGGAGCTGAGGAAGCTGCCTGGGGCTCCCCTGGTGTAGCCAAAGGCAGAGGTGGGAGGCAAACCACCCTGTACCCAGAATACTTTAAGTTTCAGGTACTGGGGGCCATGGGGGTGATGGAAAAACCAGAAGAAAAGCCCTCATGTGGGTGGGTGATGGTTAAGGAAGGATCACTGGGGAGACTTTCTGTGGCCAAAAACCAAAAAACCAATAAAAAAACAATAAAACAAAAAAAATTAAAAAGCAAATTGGAAAAGATAGTGGGGTGGAGGGAGGAGGAGTGAGCTCCTAACAGAATTTATAAGGGGTTTGCAGGAAGTCACGGAAGCATGCAGACAGCCAGACCCTGGCAGCCAAGGTCAGTGCACAGGAAGTTTCCTTACCGTAAGCCACAGGGGTCAGCTTCAGGACCGTGTGCAGCGGACACTTGAGGTAGGGAAGCTGTTCTGTGGACACAGACGGGGAGGGCTGGCATGCCAGGGATGCCCAAGTGACAGTCGTCCCCTCACACACACCCCACCTCCCCGGGGGCAGGGCCCGCACCTGCCGCTTTGTCAAGGAAGTAAGCCAGGAGGCAGCGCATCACAGCCTGGTGGCAGATGACCAGCACGTTCTCTTGCCTCTCCAGCTCCATGATGACAGGCTCGAGTCGCTGGACCAGGTCCTCATAGGACTGCAAGGGCAAGTGGAAAGGGTCCCTCAGGCCCAGCTCCAGGGGGCAGAGAGGGAGACATCCTGGGTAGTGGGCTACCTTCTCACTCCTGGAACTCCTCACCACTCTGGGAGGCTGTGGTTAAGTGTCCTCCAGCCTGGCTCCTGAGGGTCTGGGGGTGGGCAGCTTACCGCCACAGGACTGTGACAGTGAGATGTCCATTTGAGAAGGAAGCTGAGGGGGTGAGGATTGGTAGCCTGGGAAAGGGATCACGTCCCCATTCCAGGGCCAGGTCCCAGTAGGACTGAGAGGACAGGGCTGGGCCTCAGGCTGCCATCCCAAAGGGCAACCTCCATGTCCACCCACACGGCCCTTCACTGAACCCTCGACTGCTGGGATTCACATGCTGGCAACTGATGAGTGGTGGAAAAGGCACTGCTCCCTCCCAGCCTACAGCAGACGCAGTACACAAAAGCCCCCGAAACTAGGGTGACCTGTCAGAAACACCAGAAGTTGCAAGAACGATCCTTGCAGTCTGCCTGTCCTGTACCACCCTGGGTGTCCTGAGGTATCCGGTGGGGGCCCTTAGACCAATCCCTCTACTTGGCAGGTTTGGAGATTTTCACTACAGACCAAGCCCTGCAGGGTTTCATCCCTCTTTTCACACAGTAAGCGGTCCTTCAAAACAAAAAAAGCCTCACGTACTTGGAGCTGAATTTGCCCCATGTTTTGATTGGGAACAAAACCAATGTGGATTTGTGCTGGCCTCTGGTAGTCCTAGGGAAATCCTTGATTGGTTCTTTTGGTAACTATACTTTCCCTACCAATTTTCCCCCTGTATTCTAAAGTTTGCACAGCCAACTGTTTTGTTTCTTTTCTTTTCTTTTTTTCAAAAAGACTGGCACCTGAGCTAGCATCTATTGCCAATCTTCTTTTTTTTTACCCTTCTTCTTCTCCCCAAAGCCCCCAGTACATAGTCGTATATTGTAGTTTCAGGTCCTTCTGCTTGTGCTATGTGGGATGCCGCCTCAGCACGGCTTGATGAACGGTGCCATGTCCACGCGCAAGATCCGAACCAGTGAAACCCTGGGCCACGGAAGCAGAGCGCACAAACTTAAACCACTCGGCCATGGGGCGGCCCCTGTTTTGTTTCTCTTTTTTTTTTTTTTTTTTTGAGGAAGATTAGCCCTGAGCTAACTACTGCCAGTCCTCCTCTTTTTTCTGAGGAAGCCTGGCCCTGAGCTAACATCGTGCCCATCTTCCTCTACTTTATACGTGGGACGCCTACCACAGCATGGCATGGCAAGCGGTGCCATGTCCACACCCGGGATTCAAACCGGCAAACCCTGGGCCGCTGAGAAGCGGAACGTGCGCACTTAACCGCTGCGCCACCGGGCCGGCCCTGTTTTGTTTCTTTTTACTGTTATCTGGGTTGGTTCTACATCTGAGCTCGGCCTCACAATATGATGTTGGGAATAATTAATGTCACCCAGAGCTGTACTGTTCCTGAGGACAGTATAGCATAGGGGCCTGTGAGCCAGGCATCTGGATGGGGGGCTTCCATGTGTGTATGGGTATGTGTGTACACACATGTGTGTCTGTGGGGGGATTTTAATTTGGCGACAAGCACCAGACCACCTCCTGGAAGTGGGAGATAACCCAAGTCAAAGGTGACCCTGTTTGTGACCTGGGGTCTGGACAGAGGCAGGAGCCAGTGTAACGAAAGGTGATGAGTGCAGGTGGATTGTAGTGGCCAGGACCCATCTGGGTAAAGTCTCCCTAGGTCTGGATTTAGGGCTAGGGGTGGTGCCTGGAGCCGCGGAGGACAGGATAACCCTGTGACACCTCCAGGAAGGAAGAAGGGAAAGATGGGGAGTGATGGGGATCACTGGGACTCAGGGCTAGGAGTCCTGTGCAGCACTGTCCATCCACTACCCAAGGAGGGGGCTGCAGCCTGGGCCACACGGGCGGGAAGCCGTGGAGATGATACACACACCTGGACTGGCCTACCTCTGAGGCCAGGCCCTCCTGCTGTCCACATAGCCTCGGCAGAGCCCCACAGGGTCCTCAGCCACAGGTGGTCTTCCTAGGAAGGCAGCAGGTGGCTGGGACTAAGCCCCCAAAGCCCACCTACCTCTCCTTTCGGGTACCGGTACCGGTACTTGTCCTGGTCCCGCAGGGCAAACTCCAGTGGATAATGATCTTGAATTTCCTCGTAAGTCATTTCCTCACAGACGCCCTAGGGAGACACCACGGTCATCACACCTCCCGTGCCAGGCCCCGGGATCAGCCCTGTGTTGAGGGGAGGGCAGGCAAAGGGGACCAGGTTTACGGAGCATTTGCTGGGCCATGTAGGCCCTCCCAGCCTGGAGCTTAGAACCCATCTGGGAAGAGCAGGTCCTCTGGGGACACTGAGCAGGGGGTGGCCCCTCATTTAGAAAAAGCTATCAGAATAGACTTTTACCCATCCATCATCCATTCATCCAGTTTATGCCATAAAAATAAACACAAAAATGTTAACTATGTGTCTTTTCTAAAGTGTCTTTTGTTTTCTGTGCTGTGGAAATACTACTCCTGAGTATGGACTGTTGTGCAAGCTACAAAGTAAGATTTCACTTGTGTCATTCAGGATACACACACACACACAAAGCATAGATTACCATTTAAAAAGGCCATTAAAAAAAATCAGCAGAGAGAGAACACTGGTTGAGAACACTTAAGTGTCATGTAAGGGCCCAGAGAGGCCCGGAGCACACTGGGCCATCACTTCATTAGCCATGACTACCTCTGACAGCCCACATTATGAGCAGCATTATGGACCACTCCCCTGGAACACGGCAAGGAGAGACAAGCTCCCTCCAATGCACTTGTCTGCTAAGGAGCCCAGAAGATGAGTGAACTGTCCAGTGTCCTTCCAAGGCTCAAGCCAAGAGCCAGCACACAGGACATGCCCAACAAGAGGAAGAAGCAATAAAGTGCCCTTAATAAAAAGCTGCTGATCTCTGCCTTTGTTCTAAGCGCTTTTTTCTACACAAAGCCCTGGGGGCAAAGCTGTCTATTAAAAAGGAAAGATAAAAGAGGAAAATTTATAGCTGTAAATGCCTGTATCAAAAAAGATTTCCATTTCTCAAAAAATTAAAAATAGAAATACCATATGATCCAGCTATCTCACTACTGGGTATATATCCAAAGAACATGAAACCAACAATTCAAAGAGATTTATGCAGCCCTATGTTCATTGCAGCATTATTCACAATAGCCAAGATGTGGAAGCAACTTAGGTGCCCATCAACTGATGAATGGATAAAGAAGATGTGGTGTATATACACAATAGATTACTACTTTGTATAGTATGTATGTACGTATACGTATATGTATGTATAATATACAATGGAATACTATTCAGCCATAAAAAAAGACAAAGTCCTCCCATTTGCAACAACATGGATGGATCTTGAGGGTATGATGTTAAGCGAAATAAGCCAGAGAAAGACAAATACTGTATGATTTCACTCATATGTGGAAGATAAACACATGGACAAAAAGAACAGATTAGTTGTTACCAGGGGAGAACGGGGTGAAGGGGTGGGCAAAAGGAGTAAAGGGGCACGTATGTATGGTGATAAAAATTAGACTACTGGTGGTGAGCACAATGCAGTCCATACAGAAACTGATGTATACTGGGGCTGGCCCCATGGCCGAGTGGTTAAGTTCATGAGCTCCGCTGCAGGCAACCCAGTGTTTCATTGGTTCAAATCCTGGGCACGGACATGGCACTGCTCATCAAGCCACACTGAGGCAGCATCCCACATGCCACAACTAGAAGGACCCACAACGAAGAATATACAGCTATGTACCAGGTGGCTTTGCGGAGAAAAAGGAAAAAAATAAAATCTTTAAAAAAAAAAAAGAAAGAAACTGATATATAACAACGTATACCTGAAATTATACAATGTTACAAAGCAATATGACCTCAATATAATAATTGAAAAAGATTTCCAATCAACAATCTAATCTTCCACTTTAAGATACTGGAAAAAGAAGAGCAAATTAAACCCAAAGCAAGCAGGAAAAAGGAAATAATAAAGATTAGAGCAGAAATTAATGAAATAGAAAACAGAAAACAGAGAAAAGCAACAAAATCAAAAGTTGGTGCTTTGAAAAGATCAAGAGAATTCACAAATCTTTTGCTAGACTGACAAGAAAAAAGAAAGCTCAAATTATTAAAATTAGGAATGAAAGAGGGACACTGCTACCAAGCTTACAGAAATGAAAGGGATTGTAAGGGACTATCATTAACAACCTTATACCAACAAATTAGATAACTTAAATGAAAAAGGAAAATTCCTAGAAAGATGCAAACCACCTGTTGTGAGTTGAATGTGTTCCCCTAGAAAAGGTATGAATTCTAAACCACTGGTACCTGTGAACGTGACCTTATTTGGAAATAGGATCTTTGCAGATGTAACCAAGTAGATGAGGTCATTTAAGGGTGACTGGTATTGTTTCAAGAAGGCCAGTGAAGACACAGAGAGACGCATAGGGAAGAAGCCATGCGATGATGGAGATTGGGATTGGAGTGATGCAGCTGTAGGCCAAGGAATGCCAAGGACTGCTGGCAACCACCAGAAACTTGGTAAAAATATGTGCATTAAAAGTGATTCTGGTGAAGGCTCAGAAGGAAGTGAAGCACAGTAGACAGAGCTTCCATCGTCTTCCAGGATACATATGTCATCATGAACAGAATGTTGCTAAAAATCTGATTATTAAAGGTATGTCTGGTGAGACCTCAGAAGGCAATGAGGTGTATGTCATTGGACACTAGAGAAAAGGTGATCTTTGTTACAAAATGGCAGAGAACTTGGCTGAATTGTGTTCCAGGGTTGTGTGGTATAATCAAAAAGACAGATAATAACAAGTGTTGGCAAGGATGTGGAGAAATCAGAACTCTCATATACAGCTGGTGGAAAGGTGAAATGGTGCAGCTGCTTTGGAAAACAGTCTGGCAGGTCCTCAAAAGGTTAAACATAAAGTGTCCGTGTAACCTAGCAATTCCACTCCTAGGTATGTACCCCAGAGAAATAAAAACGTGTCCACACAAAAACTTGAACGCGAATGTTCACAGCAACATTATTCCTAAAGCCCAAAAATGGGAACTACCCAAATGCCCACCAACTGATGAATGAGTAAATAATATGTGGTCTATCCACACAACAGACTACTTAGTACTTGGCAATATAAAGAAACAAAGTTCTGATACCACAGAAATGAAGTTCTGTGTTCCACAGAGATGAACCTTGGAAACACGCTAAGTGAAAGAAGCCAGTCATAAAAGACCACCTATCATATGATTCCATTTACATAAAATGTTCAAAATATGACAACCTATAGAGACACAAAATAGTAGTAGCCTAAGGCTTGGGGGAGGGGTTGGAAGGAAATGGGGAGCAACTGCTAAGGCGTATATGGTTGCTATTTTTTTTGCTGAGGAAGATTCGCCCTGAGCTAATATCCACTGCCAATCTTCCTCTTTTTGTATGTGGGCTACCACCACAGCATGGCCACAGACAAGTGGTGTACGTCCACTCCTGGTAACTAAACCAGGGTGGCCAAAGCAGAGCACACCGAACTTAACCACTAGGCCATGGGCTGGTCCTATGGGGTTGTTCTTATTAAAGACTGTCACCTGAGCTAACATCTGTTGCCAATATTCTTTTTTTTCCCTTTTCCCCAAAGCCCCCCAGTACATATACATAGTTGTATATTCTAGTTGTAGGTCCTTCTAGTTCTGCCATGTGGGACGCCACCTCAGCATGGCCTGCTAGGTCCAAGCTCAGGATCCGAACCAGCGAAACCCTGGGCCACCAGAGCAGAGCGCATGAACTCAACCACTCGGCCATGGGGCCAGCCCCTGTAGGGTTGTTTTTTAAGTAATGGAATGTTCTAAAATTGACTGTGGCAATGATTGTATAACTCTTTGAATACATTAAAAACCACTGGATTATATACTTTAGGTGAACTGTATGATACGTGATTCATATCTCAATAAAGCCGTTTGGTTTTTTTTTTAAAAAAAAAGGAAAAATAAGGCAGTAAGTTGTGGATTAAATTATGAAAAAAATCCGGATGTTGACATAGAAGACTAGCCCAAGGCTGTTTACCAGAACAGAGAAAAAGAACAAAGATAACATGGATGATTAATAGGTCCTACAAGTTCCAGTAGATGCCAAATATGAAAGATCAAGAAGGGAATCCACAAGCATCTAGGAAAAGAATCAGATTAACTTCAAAGGAAACAAATTGGGGCAGCCAAAGGTTTCTCTGCAAAACCAAATGCTAGAGCCACGTCCCTGTCCCTGCAGGGCAGACACGGCCCCTAACCTGTCCCAGGGAGCTGCCCTTTGCCTGAGAAAGAAATCAGAGCCTGGAGACCTCCCACAGCTCCCACCAGCCACAGCTGATGGGAGCCTACAAATGGTTAAATGAGTTACAAAATAGGCTACAAAAAGTGCTTACTCTTTTGAAAGAGATCATCAACTGTGAAGAAGAGAAAAACACAGATTTAAAAAATCATGATCCTGAACTCTGCCCAACTACATTAACGAAAAAACTGAGAAGAAAGGAAATAGATGGAAATAACACAGCCTCATCTTTCCCAACAGAGCCAAGAATTATTTTCCTGTTAATAACTTTCACAAGTATATTTTAATTATTCCTTTAGGTGCATCCTGCTTAAGAATGTCTTTGAGGGAGCTGGCCCAGTGGCACAGCAGCTAAGTGCACATGTTCTGTTTTGGCAGCCTGGGGTTCGCGGGTTCAGATCCTGGGTGCGGATATGGCACTGCTTGGCAAGCCATGCTGTGGCAGGCGTCCCACATATAAAGTAGAGGAAGATGAGCACAGATGTGAGCTCAGGGCCAGTCTTCCTCAGCAAAAAGAGGAGGATTGGTGGCAGATGTTGGCTCAGGGCTAACCTTCCTCAAAGAAAAAAAAAAAAAAGAAAGTCTTTGAAAAGCTTCAAGGTAATGACTACTGGAATAGAAACACTGTCTGCCTTCCAAAGGCGATATTTATACATCTTTTTTTTATACAAAAAGATGATCTTTATACAGAAAAATTGGAATAAAGAGAAAACTACAAAGTATTTAAAACAAGATCAAACACAGCAATTATAATAATAAATGTAAATGGGTTTAGATCCCTGAATGGAAAAAAGCTCTCAAGCTAGGCTGGAAAATAAACCAAAGATGTGCTCCTTTCATCTAAAGAAAATGATACAAAAAGGTTAAAAATAAAAGGGAGTAAATATAACCAAAAAATACAGACAAAAAGTAGGGATGGGCAAATTAAAACCACAATGAGATACCACCTCATACCCATTAGGAAGGCTACTCCCAAAAAAACAGAAAAACAACAAGTGTTGTTGGCATAGATGTAGAGAAACTGAAACCCTTATGCACTGTTGGTAGGAATGTATAGTGGTACAGCCACTGTGGAAAATAGTACTATAGAGGTTCCTCAAAAAAATTAAAACAGAAATACCATATGATCCAGCAATCCCATGTCTAGGTATATACCAAAAAGAAACGAGGGGCCGGCCCTGTGGCCGAGTGGTTAAGTTCGCACTCTCCAGCTTCGGCGGCCCAGGGTTTCCCTGGTCTGGATCCTGGGCGCGGACATGGCACCACTCATCAAGCCATGCTGAGGCGGCATCCCACGTACCACAACTAGGAGGACCCACAACTAAAAGTACACAACGATGTACCAGGGGGCTTTGAGGAGAAAAAGGAAAAATTAAATCTTAAAAAAAACCCCAAAAAACAAAAAAGAAATGAAAGCAAGGTCTCAAAGAGATAGTCGCATACGCATGTTCATAGCAGCATTATTTACAACAGCTAAAAGGTAGAAGCAACCCAAGTGTCCATTGACAGATGAATGGATAAGCAAAACGTGGAATATCCATACAATGAAACCTTATTCAGCCTTAAAAAGGAAGGTGATCATGACACATGCTACAACGTGGATGAACCCTGAGGGCATTATGCTAAGTGAAATAAGCCAGTTGCAAAAAGACAAATACTGTATGATTCCACTTAAGTGAGGTACTTAGAGTAGTCAAAATCACAGAGACAGAAAGTAGAATGGAGGTTGCCAGGGGCTGGGGGGAGGAGAGAATGGGGAGTTATTGTTTAATGAGTATAGAGTTTCCATTTTACAAGACGAAAAGAGTTCTGGAGATGGATGGTGGTGATGGTTGCACAATATTATGAATGTATTTAATACCAATGAACTGTGTACTTAAAAATGGTGGTTAAGATGGTAAATTTATGTTATGTGTATTTTACCACAATAAACAAAATTGGAAAAAGAAAAGCAAGTAATATTGGTAATACTGTACTTGCAAGTAATATGGTAACATTCAAATTAGCCAAAGTATAAATCCATGCTAAAAGTGTTTTATATTGAAACAGGAACCATCCAAAACAAAGACGGAGCCATAAGAGAGTAACTAGTACCAGATTTGCTTTGGCCTCAACATAAACAACTCCAAAATCTAAACAAAATCTAAGAATCTCAATGAACTCCAAGCAGGATAAACATTAAAAGAAAATATACACCATGGCACATCATAAGCAAATTGCTGAAAATCAGTGATAGGAGAGAATTAAAAATTAAAAGTAGGGGCTGGTCACTATGGAAAACAGTATGGAGATTCCTCAAAAAATTAAAAATAGAACTACCATACGATCCAGCTATCCCACTACTGGGTATCTATCCAAAGAGCTTGAAGTCAGCAATTCCAAAAGTCCCAAGCACCCCAATGTTCTTTACAGCATTATTTACAATAGCCAAGACGTGGAAGCAACCTAAGTGCCCATCAACAGATGAACGGATAAAGAAGATGCGGTATATATATACAATGGAATACTACTCAGCCATAAAAAAGAACAAAATCATCCCATTTGCAACAACATGGATGGACCTTGAGGGAATTATGTTAAGTGAAATAAGCCAGATAGAGAAGGACAATCTCTGTATGACTCCACTCATATGAGGAATTTAAAAATGTAGACAAAGAGAACAGAATAGTGGCTACCAGGGGAAAGGTAGGGTGGGGGGTGGGCACAAAGGGTGAAGGGGTGCACCTACAACACGAATGACAAACAATAATGTACAACTGAAATTTCACAAGATTGTAACCTATCATTAACTCAGTAAAAATTAAATTAAAAAAAAGTAAGGGCTGGCCCCATGGCCAAGTGGTTAAGTTTGCATGCTCCACTTCAGCAGCCCAGGGTTTCACCAGTTCAGATCCTGGGCGCAGACATGGCACTGCTCATCAGGTCATGCTAGGGTGGCAACTCAAAACTAGAATATGCAACTATGTACCAGGGAGCTTCAGGGAGACGAAGAAGAAAAAAAAAGAAGAGTGGCAACAGATGTTAGCTCAGGTGCCAATCTTTAAAAAAAAAAAATTAAAAGCAGTTAGAGAAAAAGAAGATACGTTATGTACAGAATGAAGATGAGAATGACAACAAACTTCCTGTTAGAAACAATGCAACCCAGAAGACAACAGAATAGCTTCTTTTAAAGGTGGAAAGAAAAGGAGGTGCTGTGCTGGTTCATCTCATTTGCCCTTCCAGATCCTTCTCCTGCTTCTCCATCTGCTCTCTGCCCCAGAAGGCTGACCCTTGTGGACTGCACCCACAAGGCTCGCATGGCCACTAATTTTTATTGGGCTAGTCCATAAAGAACCCTGACAGGAGGTCATAGGGACGGAAGAGAGCGAGGCTGAGATGTTTATTCCCAGGCTCCCTCCTACAGGAGTTGCTTTCAGTGGTCTGGGTCTTCACCTAAGGTCTCATCCCATCAGGCTGCTCTGTCCTCAGTGCTCCCTGCCCCCCGATTCCTGTATCCTCTCTTTTTCCTCTCTCCTCTGCCCAAGTGAAGCAATGGTTCCTGTTGTTAGGAGGTCAGTAAAAAGTAATACCCCTTGTAGTTTCCCTCTACCCTGCCCATATCTTTGCAAATAGTCCCTTTATAAATGCTCACTGAATTAACCTTACTGGAGTGGCCATCTGTTTCATTTTATGTCCCACAAATTCATAAGTCATGAACTTTTAAATTACTTCATAACAAAATATTGACATATAGAAGAGAAAAAGTAAAAATAATGCAAAATTGTTAAAAATGCAAGAAAAATGAACAAAATAATAATTATAGAGTGTCTCTAACATTCAACTATTGACTTATGATGATCAAGTAAACCAAAAAATATAAGGATACAGAAAATTTAAAGGATATAATTAAGAAGTTGAAATTAAGGAGATACACATACAAACTTTTTCTTATGGAAATTTTCAACCATACAGAAAAGTAGAGACAATAGTATAATGAATGATCCCATGTACCCACTTCTTAGCCTTGAATATTAACAACACAACCAATCTTGTTTCAACTAAACCTATACCTGCTTCCCTCTCCCCAACCAACTGGATTACTTTGAAGATAATGCCAGACATGATTCTATTTCACCTGAAATACTTCAACATAAAATTCTAAAAATGAGAATGCTTCATCACACACACATACACCCCCACAAGTGCAAAAACTCTGTAATTCTTTCATATAATTTGATAACGAACACATATTGGATGTTGTATCCAATCAACAGACAACAGACCTTCCTTGCAAATGGCCATGAGATATTTATGAAAATTTACCATATTCTAGGCAATAGCGAGGGCCTCAACAAATTCCAAAAGGCTAAAACTACAGGTCACATTCTCTGACTGCAACTCAATAAAATGAGGCAAAAAATAGCTTTATATGCTTTCATTATTCAAGAAGAAAGAATGATTATAAATGTCCTAGTCAATAAACTCTAGAAATTAAAAGACCAAAGGAAGTAAGTAAAAGGAAATGATATAAACAAAAGCAAAAAATTAATTAATTAGAAAACAAAAAAACAATAGAATTTATACAATCTGAGATCTGGTTCTTCAGAAAAAATTCAATGAGCGGCCATCTCTGGCAAATCTAATTAAGAAAGAAGAGAGGCTGGCCTGGTTGCATAGTGGTTAAGTTCATGCGCTCCACTTCGGTGGCCCAGAGTTCACAGGTTCAGATCCCAGGTGCAGCATCCCACATACAAAAAATAGAGAAAGACTGGCACAGATGTAAGCTCAGGGACAATCTTCCTCAAGCAAAAAGGGTGATTGGCAATGGGCATTAGCTCAGGGCCAATCTTCCTCACAAAAGAAAATAGAAGAAAGAAGAATAAACCCACAAAATCAAAGGATGGAAAAAAGGGTAACACCTACTGATACTGATACTATGACATGAGCATAATCTACTGATATGTACTAATAACTTAACATTCTGATGAACAAATAAATTTTGAATAAAATAAACTATTAGGATGACTCGGGATGCAAAGATGAATAGGAGATGATAAAGCAGGTATAATAAAAGGTTGATGGTAGAATCTTGAGGGTGGAGGTGCAGACACACCCTAAGGTGACTCCCAGTGAGTCAAGCTCTTATATAATCCCCTCCCCTTGAGCACAGGCAGAGTCAGTGACTTGCTTCTAACCAACCACCAGACTATGCAAAGGTGATAGGACGTCAATGCCACGACCATGTTATATTACATAAGACTCCGTCTTAGCTGACTATAGAGAGATAGAGACTCCTCCTTGCTGGCTTTGAAGAATTAGGCTGCCATATTGTATGAGGGTCACATCACAAGAATTGTGTATGGCCCCTGGCAGTTGAGAGCACCCCTTTGGCTGATAGGAATAGGACCTCACTCCTTCTTTTTTTTTAGATTTTATTTTTTCCTTTTTCTCCCAAAGGCCCCAGTACATAGCTGTGTATTTTTAGTTGCGGGTCCTTCTAGTTGTGGCATGTGGGACACCGCCTCAGCATGACTTGATGAGCAGTACCATGTCAGCGCCCAGGATCGAACCAGTGAAACCCTGGGCTGCCAAAGTGGAGCACACGAACTTAACCACGAGGCCACGAGGCCGGCCCCAAGGACCTCACTCCTATAACCACAAGGAGAGGAATTCTGCCAACACCACATGAGCTCGGAAGAAGACCCCAAGCCTCAGATAAGACCAAAGCCCTGGCCAACATCTTGACTGCAGCCTGATAAGACCCTGAGCAGTGAACCCAGCCAATCCCTGCCAGACTCCTGACCCACAGAAACTGTGAGATAATATTGTGTGTTGTTTGAAGCCACTAAGTCTGTGGTAATATGTTATGCAGCAACAGAAAGCTAATATAGTGGGTATACAGGTGTTCTTATAAAAATCTTTCAACTCTGCTATCTGTTTGAAACTTTTTTGAGGGAAGGAGGAAATTATCATTTTTATGGAGGTAAAATTTACATACAATAAAATTTACCAATTTTAAGTACAATTCAATGTTATTTTTTTAATCTTAATTTTTTTTAATTTTATTTTTCCTTTTTCACCCCAAAGCCCCCAGGACATAGTTGTGTGTATATATATATATATATATATATATATATATATATATATATATATTTTTTTTTTTTTTTTAGTTGTGGGTCCTTCTAGTTGTGGAATGTGGGATGCCACCTCAGCATGGCCTGATGAGCAGTGCCATGTCCGCACCCAGGATCCAAACTGGCGAAACCCTGGGCCGCTCAAGCTGGAGCGCGAGAACTTAACCACTCGGCCACGGAGCCAGCCCCTTCAATGAGTTTTAACATATGTATAAAGTTATATAACCACCACCACAATCACGATATAAATTCCATCATCCAAAAAGTTGCCTTCTCCCCTTTGCAACTGAACAACTCTCTGACTTTTACCCATTATTTCTGCAAATATTTCTTTTCTGTTCTCTACACCCATCTTTTTCTAGGATTCCAGTCACACATGTATTAGTTTGCCTTATATTGTTCTCACACTTCACTGGTGCTCTGTTCCTTTGAAACTTTTCATAATAAAACATCAGAGGACAAAAAAGATGACTCAAGAATATGTTTAAAAAAATAGACCAAAGAATACACTTTAATTGTCATCAAAGAATTAACTCAAAGAATACAAAGCCCCAGGTCAGGGAGCTTTGCTGAAGGAGGAGTGAATCCTAAAGGCTCAGAAGAGACTGAAAATCCACCAAATTCATTTTATAATATCAGCCCATTAAATTAAGAGGCAAACAAGGAAATCTAGTTTGCCCGTCACTTATTCTTGCCAATGCAATAATACAAAACAGAAACACAAAGTCTGTGAAGGTGAAAACTGAATTATCCTTATTTCAGAAGATCTGATAGCTCCTTAAGAAAACCTAAGAGAGGGCCGGCCCGGTGGCACAGCAGTTAAGTGCGCACTTTCCACTTCGGCAGCCCGGGGTTTGCCGGTTTGGATCCTGGGTGCGGACATGGCACCACTTGGCAAGCCATGCTGTGGTAGGCATCCTACATATAAAGTAGAGGAAGATGGGCACGGATGTTAGCTCAGGGTCGGTCTTCCTCAGCAAAAAGAGGAGGATTGGCAGCAGTTAGCTCAGGGCTAATCTTCCTCAAAAAACAACAACAAAAAGTTAAAATAAAAAAAAGAAAGAAAACCTAAGAGAATTAACTGGAAAATTACTACAGTAAATAAAGGAATTTTGTCATGGGTTTTCTGTGGACCATCAACAACCAGACAGAGTCGGGACAAGATCTTATTCACAAGAAACAACAATAAGGCTTCCTCCTTGTGGCCAAGTGGCTCAACCTCCCACTGGAGCTGTGTCCCTTGTTAACACCCCTACTGTCAGCCTCCTTGGCCTACCTGCCCCAATGAACCCTGTCCCCTGGGGCCCCTCCCATCTCAGAATGCCGTGGACTCCCCCATCTGCTCCCCAAATCTTTTCCAGCTTGAATGCATTCCATAGCATGTGTCCTCACTAACCTCCTCCCAACTACTCACCTCCTCTGTCCCCCTGTGCTTCCATCATATCCATAGGGACAAAACTGAACAAGGTGACAAGTTAACAAACAGTCTGCCTTTTACACAGCTGCATCCATCTGTTGGGAGCTGGTGGACCACCCCCAGGACACAGACAAAAGTATCCCAGAAAATTCCTGGTCTCTAGACCAGCTAACTCTTCCCATTGGTTAACTTCCATTTGAAACTTTTCCTTCCTCTCACTCTTAAGGGAAATCTCCATGAGATTCTGAAGAAAAAGATACTAGACATAATTCTCTGTGGCCACCCGTACCCCTCTCCCCTCCTGATACCCCAGAATCTCTCTGGCCACCCGTCAGGGCCTCCCGTATTCTCACTCCTTGTATGCTCACTCTCTCCCTTGACTCTGAGCCCCCTCCAAAATTTGCAACTATGTGAGGTGATGGATGTTAACTAAACTTATTGTGGTAATCACTTCACAGTATATGCATACATTAAATCATCATGTTGCACACCTAAAACTAATACAATGTTATAATCCCTCTCACTCACTTCCCCACCCACTCCCACTGGGCACCAGCCCCACCAGGCTCATGCCAAGAACCCCAATGATCTTGCTATTACATCCTAATGGTCAGTTTGGAGCCTGGCCTCACTCCCCACTCTCTGTGGAATCTCACCCCACTGACCACTGCCTCCTTCTCTCTGCTTTCACTTCCATGGTCACCTCCATAGCCCCTTAAATGCTGGGGCTCCCCAGGGCTTTGTCCTGGTCCCACTTCTCTTCCCTCAGCCACCTCATCCATTCCACAGTCTCAAGTACGACGTCTGTAGGAAGGATGCCCAAGCCCCGACTTCTCCTCGGAGATCAGACTGCCTCCAGGATATCTGCTCTTGAACATCTCCCACGAACTTCCTCCTTTCATTCAGTACATATTTATTGAGCACCTACCACGTGATGAACAAAGCAGACATAGCTACTGCCCTCACGTGAGCTCATCACCTTCCTCGACCCAGAACATTTCCCGGTGGCTGGAAATGTGGAGTCATCCTGGATTTCTCTCCTTTTTACCCCCACAGCCAGTTATCATCAGGTTCTATCACTTCACCAGGATCTCAGTCCCCAGCACGTGGCCCAGCTCCTACCACTGGGAGGTTCACATGAATACATGATGAGGGAATAACGTCCCTCAAATCCATCCACTCCTTTCTCTTTCACTGCTGCCACCCAAGTCACAGATGTCATCACCTTACCAGGCCACTGCAGGCACCTCTAACTAGTCTCCCTTCTCCAGCTTGGTCCCCCCAACCTCATCCCAACAGAACCATTCTCTACATCAGTTGGGGTGATCTTTCTAAGATTCAAATCTGATCTCATTAGTGACTTCCACTTTAGGCAATGGTGGACTAGCTTGTTTCAGACCAACCCTCCAGTGACAGCAATTAGAAAAGTCAGACAGAAAAAAAATTTAAATCTGTTTGAGATCAGCATAGAGCTACAAGGCAGAGAGGATTTGAGGGGCCAAGATCTTGGACTGAAGGGAAGACCAAAGAGGTGAACCTGATATATAGCATCATTTTTCCCTTTGAGGGAAAGTGGCAGTTAAAAGAATAAGCAGCTGGGGGTAGGGGTAATGGGTGAAGGTGGTCAAAAGATACAAACTTGCAGTTATCAGAGAAATAAGTTCTGGAGCTATGATGTATGTACAGCATCACACTGCTAACTAAACTTAATCCTGTATCGTATATTTAAAAGTTGCTGAGAGTAGATCTTAAAAGTTCTCATCACAAGAAAAAAAATGTGTAACTCTGTGAGGTGATGGATGTTAACTAAACTTGTGCTAATCATTTCACAATACACACATATAGGAAATCATCGTGTTGCACACCTAAAACTGATACAAAGTTATATGTCAATCATATCTCAATAAAACTGGGGGGGAAATGATGAGAAGCCAAGCAGGAAGTAGGGGCTGGGTGGGCAGAAGCTTGGCACAGCTGTCAGCAATCTTAGGCTGAGGAGACAAAAAACAGAAGCTTAGGGCCCACAAGGTTTTCCATCAGCACCTTAAAGGCTACACTCTAGAAACAGAAGGACCTGAAAATTGAGTAGCCTCCATAAGGATTAAAACACAGCTCTGGAGGCAGCCGGGTGGCATAGTACTGATTAAGTTTGTGTGCTGCACTTTGGTGGCCCAGGGTTTACAGGTTGGGATCTCAGGCGCAGACCCAGCACCGCTTGTCAAGCCAAGCTGTGGCAGCATCCCACATAAAATAGAGGAAGATTGGCAACAGATGTTAGCTCAGGGCCAGTCTTCATCAAAACAAAAACAAAAACAAAACATGCAGCTTTGAAACAGTTCTATCCCTGATGAGACTAAGGTAATCTGCTCCAACTGCCTGCCAGAAGCAAAAGCTAATCCTCTGGAGAAAGATAACATTAAGCAGAACTTCATATTATCTCCATAACTGTTCACACAAAATGTCCAGATTCAATCAAAAATTACCAGATATGCATCATATCCAGAGTACATGAAGAACTCCTAAAATCAATAAGTAAAAGGCAGACAATCCAATAGGGGGAAAAAAGTGCAAAAGACCTCACAAAAGATATCCAAGTGGCCAATACACACAGTGAAAAACTGCCATAGGTAAAACAGTGTGATATTGGTGCATGAACAGATAAATAAATTTCACGTAATAACTTAATATAAGAGTAGATAAAACAAATCAACAGGAAAATGATAGATAGTTACAGATAAGTTAGTTAACTGGGGAAAGATGAGATTTAAGGCTTATGTCAGAATATCAAAATAAATTCTGGTTTATCTAAACAGTTAAATGCAAAAGAAGGGAAGGAAGGGAGGGAGGGACAATGAAAACCCCAAAACAGGAAGAAAAGTTAAGGGGAAGCTCTCCTGACCCTCAACACTGTCACCCTAGCTGAGCGCAGCCGTGCCCCGGAGACCTGGGCAGGGAGGGAAGAGATGGTGATTACCGCATCGATCTCATTGAGGACCTTCCACTGCTCGTAAGGCACACCCAGTGCCTCGGCTGTCTGGATTGTCCTCTTCATCTGGCTCGTCCAGACCTTCAGGTCCTTGATGTTCTGATCACTGATGAACTGGGCCAGGCTCTTGGCAAACTGAAACACATCACAAGCAAATTCAGACCCACAGGTCCTGGGCTGCCCTCAAAGGACCCCACAGCCAGAGTCCACGGGGTCATGCTCAGCCTCAGAGAACACAGGTTTGGTAAAAAACCCAAACTAATGTCTCAGTCACACCCACACCCACAACTGCTGTTCTTGTGCCTCCTTCCCAGACCCTGAGTGCAGTTCCAGTCATAGCTCATCATGTCCCCTGCCACCCCCCCGTACTCCCACTATGCACCCTAGACTGTATGACCTCCCCACTGAGGCCCCAATATTTCCCCTGGACTGTGGCACAACTATCCGCTGCACCGCAGGGACTCAGGTCACCCCTAGAATGGCATGCCTCTCCAAGGAAAGGGGTTCAGCTGGTGACAGCTCACATGGAAGCCAGAGATCCAGGTATCTGTTTGGTGACCCTCCCTACATGATGGGAACATTCTAGACTGAATGAAGGTCATCTACCTCAAATGCACATTACCTATGAGAACTGACGCCCAGCCCCAGCACACGCGGCACATACCCAAACCTAGCCACCTAGAGGTACCAATGCACAGCCACACACACACACACACACACACACACACACTCACCTCCCTGCCCCGGGGAGATAGTCCTGGGTCCCCACCAATCCGGCCCTTGAGGTTGAGCTCGCTCTCCCCGTGCCGGCAGAGGTAGATGGAGCGGGGGGTCACATGGATGTTCATGAGGTAATATACGATGCGGCTCTGGATGTGGTCAGCCACACGGTTCACTACGTAGCTCTGTCCCACGTCCATGATCTTGATGTAGGACAGATCTCTTTCCAGAGAGAAGGTAGACAGAGGCCTGTGAGTGTGACGAGGGCCCTCAAGGGCACATCCTGCCAGCCACAGGAATGGGCTGCACAGCCTCACATCTCTGACCCCCAGGCTTGACATCACAACCCACAGGACCGTCAGCTGGTGGACGAGTGATGGGGGTGAGGTGGGAGCAACACAACATGCGTGATATACAGACGAACCCTGTGAGAGGTGCTTAACACTCATGCTGCCAAGAGGTGACATCCAAAGCGAGGGGTCAGTCATACCACACTGTGACTTTTACCGCTGCTCTGTACCCCCAGATCCCTTCTGGCCTACCTCTGAGCTCTCAACGCACTGTCTGCAAGATGAACCAAGAGACAGTTTTTTCCAAGATTGACCTAGGAGTAGCTGGCAAATGCTCCTCCCCTCCACTCTTCCTGGTCAGCCATCCATGGACCTGGCCTTTCCTTCTCCCAGTGAGCCTCCCCCTAGAACCCAGCCCAGGTCATCCGAGTGGCTGCCACACCCCATACTAGGCAGCAGGTGGACGAGACAAGAAGTACAGGAGGATGGTGCTGGTGGCAGCAGCCGACAAACCCAGCTCTGCCACTTCCCCTGCTTTGGACCAGTGCAATGCTGTGGCTTGGAGAACACGCTTCCATTTACGTTTGTTGGGGGCGGGGGCGGGCAGCAGGAGGAAAAGGCAGGGTTTCTCAGGTATCATGTTCTGGTTGAGCCTGGGAGCCTGTTGGATGTTCTCATGTGAGTTCTCACTGTCTGGACCATGGGACCTCAGTTGAGGTTTAAGGTTGTTATACTGACACCACCAATAAAAACAGGAGCAACGTTTACTGACAAATTCAACAGGAGCCGCTCTAGATTAAGCCCCTCTAATGTAGTCACATCACAGAACCATGAGGAGGAATGCTGTGCTGCGGGGACCAGAGGAAACACTGAAAACCAGAGCGAGGCCCGGGCAGCAAGCACAGCTTAGGCCCACTCGCCTGGGCTGGCTCAAGAGCCCAGCTGAGGAGACTTACAGCCAGTCCAGGGACTGTCTGTAAACACCCCCAGAAACCATCCCTCCAACACTTGCTTGTTTTTCTTGGTTTTTATGCATTATATATTCTCATGTAATTCTAACGACCCAAGCACAAGTTTATATTCCAGCCTTTTTGCTTAATACTACATAACATATACTTTCCCAGGACTTTCCAGTATGATTTATAATGACTGTGTAATACTTTACCAAGGGGTTACACTATCATTTACTTAACCACTGCCCCCACTTATGCTGTAAGACAGGAGTTGGCAAACTACGGCCAGCAAATCAAATTCAGCCTGCAGCCTGTTTTTGTGAATAAAGTTTTATTGGAACACAGTCACGCCCATTTATTTACATACTATGTTTCTTTTGCACTACACTGGCAGAGTTAAGTACTTGCTACAGAGACTGTATGCCCCCAAAGCCTAAAATTCTTACTACCTGACCCTCTACAGAAAAAGTTTGCTGACCACTGCTGTAAGAGCCTCAGTTAAATGCCCTTATGAGCCTAAAGACCCCTCCCCACCCAACACTCACTCCTGCTGCTTCTTCCATTCCAGAGGGAGGCAAGGGGGAGCTCACAAGCACCAGCCACTGCCAGCTGTTCATAGGCAGGGTTCTCAAAATCCAGACTACAAATCTGAAGAAGAGCATGTCATGTTTGCAAATGCCTTATGGGAAGACTTTCTACATAGAAATTAGGCTCGACTTTATGATGGAATAGGAGAAAATTCTGACTCGCAGAACTCCAGTAAGGTCACAGGGGTTCTGCGAGTCACCTCCAGCCCACGATTTCTGCCCCAAGGAAAAAACCAAAAAAAGCCAGACCATCTCTGCCCTCAGCCACCTCCATGGGGAGCCACAAGGAGGCAGCTGAGTGAGGCCTCCACCACCCACTCATCATAGCTGCAGGACACAGGGCTCTCCTCGCTCACCTGTCCAGGTCCTCATCCAGCGACTCGTACGAATTCTCATAGCACTCGATGCGCCTCATAAAATCCTCTGTGGCCTCGTCACTATCGCGGTTGACATAGTCAGGGCTGCCCAGCTTCACTTGCTGCCGGAGGCAGGCACAGAGCAAGGGCACATCAGGGCTGGAGGCCAGGCAGGGCAGAGACCAAGGAGAATACTGGGCAAGGGCTGGGCAGGGGAGGCTAGGCTGGAGGTCAGGCCAAGGCAGGGGGCGCGAGGCTGGAGGCCAACCGTAGGCGGCTGGTCCCATTAGGAAGTCGAGAGGCTTCCTGGTCCAAGTTCCCACGCTAGTACTAAGTGGCTATTACTGGGCACCCTGAGATTGGAGCCTCTCATCTTTGTAGCACAGAGGGAGGTGAGCCCAGAGGGGTAGGGGACCTGGAAGGTCCTCCCCACCTGAACTATCTCCCCAAACCCAGATGTTCATTCCTTGGATAAACATGGGAGGGCAGGGCAGGGGAGAAAGTCTCTTTCTCTTTCAAAATACAAACATCACCCCCCACCCCACTCTCAACCCAACCCCCGGGGGCTGAAGTTACTTTTTTATTGTCCAGGGAATTGTGAAGGGGAGGGGGAGGGGGAGGGAAGGGAAGGGGAGGAGAATAAATGAATGAATGAATGAATGAATGAATGAATGCCCTCCACACTGAGTGCTCCTCAGGGCTCCAGGTTCACCCAACCCAACGTTCTACTGCTTCCTCAACCCCAGAAGGTTCAGGAAAACCAAATTAAGGCTAGCCTAGACACCAGCACAAACCTGGAGAGGGACCTCACTGTTACATGCCACCTGAGTTGCATTACTGCCCCCACAAGGTCAGATGCACCACTCACCACGATGTTGGCAGCTATGACCTCAGGATCCACACATATGGACTCAACAAAAAAGGTCTGCAGCAAGGACCAGGACAGGCAGGAGGAAAGAAACCACAGACACATTTAGGGCTCTGCACCTGGCCCACAGAGCTCCCTATCCCACTGAGGGCCATGCTGAACAGCCAGGTCCCCGAGCCCCTCTGGTGTTGGGGCAGGGTCAAGGAGCATGGAACCAAAGCAGGTGCCACCCTATCCAGGACTCTCCCACCAAGACCCCTGCCTCCCGGGAAAGAAAATCCCACGCAGAGAAAAAAGCGCAGCCCCTCTAATCCCAAATCCACTAGGGAGCCCACCTGCCCCAAGCCCTGCATGCATCAGGAGGCTGTGAAACGGACCCCAGAGGGCCCGAATGCACCATAGCACAACCAAAGAGGTGAGCCAGTGAGGCCTCACCTTGTAGCCGTTCTGTTCTCCAAAATTAAAGATGGTCGCCCTCCGTTCTCGGGTGGTATTTGTTGCATCAAAAACCTAGGACCAAACTGGGGTTAACTCGGCCTCTGGCCCTGGAGGAAGGAGGAGGCCAGCTGACAGGTGCAGCCCAGGGACCGCATTTCTCACCAGGAGCAGGTGCTGCCGGGGCCGCCCACCTGGCCAGCTCCTTCAGACCTGCAAGGGCTGGGCAGGTCCTCCCCTTGCCTGGGGAGCACACTGGAAGGAAGCTGGAAGGAGGGAGAGCCTGTGCTCCAAGCAGGGAAGCAAACTCTTAGACTGCTCTGCACATAGCAGGCGCTCAGTTCACGGTTGACCAACAGGACTTCCAGGGAAACCAGTTAAACTGGTAGGGGCAGAGATCCGAACCTACGTTATTTCCACTCTATCCTGAGATCCCAGTAAAATGGGAACAGAAGGATAAAGAGAACAGGAGAGGAGAGGAGACGGGAGACATCAACAAAATTTTCTAAGATAGACACATGGTGACTCAGAAATGGAGAAAAACAAACACAAGCCCTCGTGGACCAGAACACACCCACTTATGCAGAACTGGGGTAGTCAGGAAACGGGGCTCAGGCATCTCTGAAACCAGGGACAAGAGTGCAGAGGAAATGGGAGGACAGGCTGGTGGTACAACAAAGAGCAGGAGGAGCCCCAGGCCCCCGCCACCTCACTCAGCCGTGCATTGATCAGCTCAGGGTCCTCATGAAGTGCCTGGGGCCTGCCCGAGCACCTACAGGCAAAGCCCACTCCCCGGCACGTCCAAGGAGCTTTCAGAGCATCACTTTTTAAAAAGGCATTCAATCAGGGCTCGCTGGATGCTCCAGCAAAACCTCTAACATGAAAAATGGAGACTAAATCAAACAGAATGAAACGAACTTCGAGAAAATGAAGAAAGGGCATGGAAGAGAAAGAAACGTCAAAGCACTTACAATTATTATCTACAGAGAGATACAAAATGCTGTAGTAACTGTGAAACAAGAGTTCTAAAAGACCTAACATTCCAAGAATAAGAAATTTAAAATTTGGAAATTGAAAATGTGATCACAGAAATTAAAAAAAAATTCAACCGAATACCTGTAAGCTAATATTGAGGAATTCTCCCTGAAAGTAGAACAAAAAGACAAAGAGAGAGAAAATAAAGAGGAAAAAAAGATAAAATTAGGGATCAAGCCAAGTATGCAGCCATCAGGAGCTCTAAGGAAAACACATTCAGAAAATGGGAGCGGAGTGAGGAATCATCTGTCAGAAAGTGGTGGGGGTGGTTTATTGAAGTAATAATATATGACAACTTCCCTGACCTGCTGGAGAAGAGTTTCTCAATGGGAAGAGCCTCCCCAGGACCCAGCGTGGTGAAGACCCACCACAAGGCACAGCACTTTGAAGACCCCAAAGGGTCCCCCGGGGAAGGGGCATGAGAAGCCTCTGGCTCCCTCCAAGAGATGAGACTTTTAGGAAGATCAGCAAATCAGAATGACATCCGACTTCTCTACAGCCACAGCCATAATATAATGGAGCAACGTCATGGAAATTCTAAGGAAAAAGTACTTCCCACCTAGAATCCTATATCCAACCATCAAATGTGAGGGAAAAAAAAAGTCAGTTCCAGACATGCAAGGTCTCAGGAAATCTACTTCCCAAGCATCTTTCTCAGGAAGTTACTAGAGGATGTGCTCCAACAAAACAAGTCAGTAAACCAAGGAAAAAGAAGACATGGGATCCAAGAGCAGGATATTCAACTCAGAGAGGAGAGGGGAATTCCCAGGGTGATGAGTCACAGACTAGAGGGCAACTGATCCAGAGGGAGCTGGAGGACAGAGAGCTCCAGGAGGCAAGACTCCAAGAGGAAAAAGGAAGGAAAAAGAGCTCCCATGTTTGACTGCATGGTCATGCATGGATAACGGTGGGGTAGGGCCCCTTCCTGCAGACACCCTTGCTCAGCCTTGCTTGTCCCATCCATTCATCTGATACAGGGCCCAGTGCACACATGGAATTCTCTTACCCAGGATTCAGTTGGCTCCTGAAACAGCCACTAAATGCTGGGCAGGATTCTCCCCACAGCAGGAAAAATCACACTTGCTAAAGACGTAGGTAACATGATGCCTCTAACTTGTGGGGTGGCTAAGAATGTGAGTATTCAGAAGGAAGTCCTGCAGGTCAAATGCAACCACAAGCCCAGAGGGAAATTCCTGGCCAACGTCCAGCCTCTGGGTTCTTCCTCCCAGGTGCTGGTCCCCAGGGGCATCCAGGGCCACACACACCCTGCCTTCCCCTCTAGATGCCTGATGAAAGGGGTAGATGCGTGTGGGCTCCCATGGCACTCCCAGATGGCACACTCACCGCCACATGTCCCCCTTCGTCACTAAGAAACCGCCGGACATCACGGAGGGCTGCCAGGGCACACTGCCTTTCAGAGAGAGAACACAGGGTCAGCGTAGCACCAGCCCTGACTGCAGGAGGGCCGTGGTCAGGGACGTATCCTACCAGATGGGAGAAAGGACAGCCCTTGGGTCCCCTCTCTTGTCTATACTTTCCCTGCTCATCCCATTGTGTACAGATCCAGGCTGCCATTTTGTCACATTCATGATTTCTAATTGTCATTCAATTTCTCTGATGATCAAAATAAGCACTTTTTTTTTCCTTTTTCTCCCAAAGCCCCCCGGTACATAGTTGTGTACTTTTAGTTGTGGGTCCTTCTAATTGTGGCATGTGGGACGCCACCTCAGCATGGCTTGATGAGCAGTGCCATGTCCACGCTCAGGATTTAAACTGGCAAAACTCTGGGCTGCCGAAGCAGAGCGCATGAACTTAACCACTCAGCCATGGGGCCAGCCCCCAAAATAAGCACTTTTAAAACCAGACATTTGAGGCCGGCCAGTGGCACGGTGGCACAGTGGTTAAGTTCGCTCACTCTGCTTTGGCGGCCCAGGGTTCACGAGTTTGGATCCCAGGCGCGGAACTATACACCGCTCATCAAGCCAGGCTGTGGGAGCATCCCAGATACAATATAGAGAAAGACTGGCATGGACGTTAGCCCAGAGACAATCTTTCTCAAACAAAAAGAGGAAGATTAGCAAAAGATGTTAGCTCAGGGCCAACCTTCCTCACCAAAAAAAAATAATAAAAGTAAATAAATAAACAAAAACTAAAACCAGACATTTCCTTGTGTGTGAGTGTTGGGGGCTGGTGATGGGGAGAGTAGAGACACTCTTGCCAGCCCCCAGGGCTACAACGAGCCTAATGTTCAATTTTCGTTCCTGAAGAGAGAACTCTCCAAACCATCCCTTCTGGAGGAGGGTGCATGTCTCCGCCTGTGCACCCACGTCCATAGACCCTCTGGAAGGTGAAACCCTCACCATGACTGACATGTGACTACACTGTCTTCAGACATCTCACCCTTTTTGTTTTGTGCTGCAAAATGGATTGACACATTTATATAAGGATCTCTCTTTTTTTTTTGAGGAAGATTCACCCTGAGCTAACATCTGTGCCAATCTTCCTCTATTTTGTATGTGGGTCACTGCCTCAGCATGGCTGATGAGTAGAATAGGTTTGCACCCAGGATCTGAACCTGTGAACCCTGGGCCACATAAGCAGAGTGTGCCAAACTTAACCACTCACTACACCACCAGACCAGCCCCCAGGATCTTTCCATTTTTATCCGTTTCTTCTACAAGGCCCAGAGATAGATAAATCACTTTGATCTTCTGTCTAATACCTTCACTTTTTTGATGTAAGAGTAAAGTCAGATCTCCTCCCATTTGTTTGATCTTCAGATTTTGTGTGTATATCCCCAGTGCATCAAAGGACTGTGCCGTCGGGGCTGTCACGAGGCCAGCGTCCCCAAGAAGATGCAGCCTTCTCCTCTCAGTCTCCCATTTTTAAAAAGTCTGATCACTCCATTTTGCCAATTATCTCTGGGACATTTTGGTTTGGTTAATGGGAAACGGCCCTGTGGCCCAGTGGCCAGACCGACGCCTTGGTTACAGGAGGGAGGGTTTCTAAGAACAGTCAGAGGTGCCCGTCAGAGAGGCACATGTGAACCTGCCCTCAACTTCTTCAGCGGGGGCCTCTGTTTCAGCTGGGTGACCTTGGACTAGCTCCCCAATCTCTGAATCTGTGTTTCCCCATTTGAACTAATCCCAATACTTCAATGGGCAGCCTGCATGGAATGACTGGAGGGCTCTGGGAATGCCAGCCCCCTTACTCTTCCCACAAACACTTTGGACTGACAGGCCTGGCTCAGACTCAAACCCTGAGTGATCCCAGACAACACCATCACTTTCTGACCTCCGTCTCAGCATCTGGGAGTGAGGAACCACCACCCACCGTAGGGAAGAGCAAACAAGCTCATGAGTGCCTACAACTTGAGGCTGTTGTAGAATTTGCATTTGATACGACCTTTGACCTACTAATTGGGTAATACTGGAATGACGGGCAGAACAGTTTTAGTGGTAGGTGGGCTTAGATTCAAGTCTGGGCTCTGTGAAGTAACGGATCTTGTGTGAGACTCCTGAACCTCAGTTTCCTCATCTATAAAATGGGGGTAGGGGGGACAAGGGGCACCATGCACCCAGCACACAGTAGGAGTTCAAATATCAGTCCCATCCCTTTTGTCTTTTTGCCACAGGGGTACCGTAGGGCTGTTGAGGACAGCACACTGTGGACATCGCTCATTCATAGCATCGCCAGGATCAACAGACTGTTTCATCTGGCTGGATATCACCAGAAGGTCCAACCTCAAGTTTTACTCACAGCTCAGCCACAGAGGCCTGGATGCCAGACTCCCCTTCCCTTCTCTGGGGCAGCAGCCTGACCTAGCCCCAATGACCCAAGAGCGAAGGCCAACTGAAGGGCCATGGGGGGCGGTGACAGTGGGGGGGGGGGGGGGGCGGGGAGGCGGGTCGGAGGGAGCTCCTGCCCCCTGGTGGTCAGAGAGGGAGCAGACAGCCTAGTATCCAGAAGTCCACAACAGCCCAAGGCTTCTGTCCCAGGGCTGTGCTGGATTTGGGGAGGTCATTAGAGCTAGGCCAACCTCTGCTCACTGCCCTACCACAATGGCTGGGCCCAGAGAAAGGGCAAGGAAGCTTCTTGATCCCTCAGCTGACACCTGCCAAGAAGAGCACAGCACAGCTCCTCAGACCACCAGCTGGTGCCGTTTCTCTGGAGAAGGCATTCAGTTCGAGTCTGAATTGTGGTAAGTGTAGGGTATCATATGTAAATTTCCACCTCATGAATAAGACTGGGAGTGTAAACTAGTCACCCAGCTACAGGAGGCCACTTCAAAGCAAAGCCAAGGCCTAGCTGACACATGTCAAGAACGTCAAGCATCCTACAAATACACAGAAGGGGCATATCCTGGGGCAAGGGAGGAAAAGCCCCAGTTCAGGGCCCGATCATTCTGGCCTTGAGAAGGTGCCAGTAGGTGGTCTTAGTCCCACTCTGCCCCATCCCTGAGGACTGTATCCCTGCACCCACTCGGCTCCCTTTCCTACTAGAGGCCATCCCCAAGGAGGGCGTGGCCCAGCCCTCACCTGCCCTGATTCAGCCTCCTCTGCCTCCCTAAAGCCCCATCCTCTCCTCCCACAGGATACCATTACCAAGGGGTCATTAATAGCAGGGTAGGGCACGGCCAGCCACCAAGAGGCCACATACCATCTCCCCTTGTCCCCAAGACCATCACATTCGCAACCCCACCACATCCTGAGAGGTCAAGACACCAGCCCTGCCATAGCCCATCGGCACCGGCCAAGGCCAGGGCTCAGGAGCAGCTCAGGCAACACTAGCAACTGGGCTCTAGGGCCTTCTCTGTGAACACGCAGACACACATACATACATACTCACTTCCTGATTTTCAGGCCCTCTTCGTTGTCTGGAAGGAAAAACTCAAAAGATTTGTATGTCTTGACCATGTCCCGGCGATACTGGCCAACGTTGAATTCTGGGAGAAAGAAGCGGCTCAGCTTTCACACAATAGCAACCCTCCCCAACTCCTGATCTTGACTCACCCCCAGGCCCTGCCGTGGTCCAGCCTTCTCTCTTCTCCTCCTCCTCCCCAACAAAGCTCCAAGCCCCTCTGGAAAGCCGAGGCCAAGGCTCACCCCGTGTGGGCACCCCAATCCAGTTCAGGTAGCGCGTCAGCTTCTTAGAGATGTAGGTCTTGCCCCTGGCAGGCAGGCCCACCATGACAATGAGTGTCGGGCAGTTGGTCATGCAAACTGAAAAGCAAGGAACACAGCATCAGACAAGGGCCGAAACCCCTCCCAGGGTGTCGCTCCCTCTCCGCCCATGGTGCCTCAGCCTCAGAGCACAGGACTGGCATCAGACAGCTTCCTGAGCACCCCCAGACCCTATTCTCCAGCCACTGCTGGTACGCTTCCATTCCCCAAGCCCATCTGGGCTCTCGCAGACGCAGAGATATCTGGCCAGCCCTTACTTATCCTGTTGTGAATCACCAGATAAAAAGCTGGACCTGCCACACATCTGGCTAAACACTGCTGGGGAGTTCCCATGACATCCAGGACAGAGCCACAACCCAGTGGGTTATTCAACACCCTGCCTGTCACCCAGGAATCCATACTCCCACCCCAATAATCACACAGTCCTACTGCTTACCCTCTCTTCAAATGCTTCTTCACTGAGTCCTTCCTCCAAAGCACCTCCATGCCCACCTGGTGCACTCTCCCTCTCAATCCCTGGCACCTCACTAACGAGTCTGCTCCCATAGACTGACCATTCAGAACAGAAGCAGCGCTGAGTCATTTGGGGTCCTGAGGTGTGGCACAGAGTTGGAGCTCAAAAATTATGGGCAGGAGTGGGGAGAGAGGCATCTCGAAACTCACCAGGGTGAGGGCCACAAGGGACTGAGACCAGAGGTCCAGGCCAATGCCCACAAGAACAGTCCCTCTGACAGCCCACCCACCAGCATCCCAGGTGCCACCAGGCCAGTGTGTTGAGCAGAGCCGTTGCTGAGGCTCTGAGTGGGGAAGGGTCTGGACACAGCACCCCCACCAATCCCTGGCCCACTAGGACAGACACCAAGGCAGCAGAACTGCCAGCCTCATGTGACCTAGCACAGCTTTCAGTGTGGTCTCACCTCAGAAGCCTGAGGAAGTCTCCCTTTCATGGTCCTCAGGATCTGGGCCAGGTGAAAGCCCTTGAAGCCCTGTCACAGCAGCCAGACAGATGGACAGATGAAGGGACCTGTCACTGCCCCTCCTTCACCTGCCTTCATCTGGTAGGCCTCCCTAGACAGACTGCTGGGCCCTGCCCCTCAAGTTGTCTCCCTCACTGGAGCTGGAGAACAGGGGCCCCAGAGGCAGCCTGGAGGTCAGGAGTCACACAGGCCTGGGTTCCTATCTTGACTCTGACACTTACGGCAACTCTGAGCCTCAGTGTCCTCACCTGTAAAACAGGATGATAATCCCTTGGTGAGATCTGGCACTTTCTCCATGTAAAAGTTGGAGCACTTCCAGGAAGCTGAGCCCTCTGCCCCACCCTGGCAGCACCCTGACTAAGGACACAGGTGCACCTCAGCACCAACTGCCCTTGGGACTTCGGGTGCAAAGGCCCCTGTCCGTCCCCAAGCAGGCCCTGCAGAGAAGTAAGGGGCTCTGCTTGCCAGTGGGGGCCCCATCGTTCCTGTGCATGGCCTTTGGCAAACATGACCCAAACTGTGAGCCCCAGGGGAGGGAGAGAGGGGATCCCATGGAATATAGGCTGACAGTGAGCGAGAGGAAAACAAGTTAGGCAAGGCTCTGCGTCCTGAGGGCCAGTGACGGCGCTGTTTACACAATTCTTGGCCGGTCGGCCAGGGCTCTCAAGCAACGGCAGGGCAGTACATCAGCTACTAACCGCAGGGGAAACCTGCACCCACCCTGCTCCCTCTGACAAGGACACCCCTTCCCGCTGCTCCCTGAAGGGCACGCCCATGACCTCAGGATTGGGGTCCTGCATCCCCTCTTCACATCTATCTTCCCAGAGATGCCTCTGCCCTCCTCCCACAGAGTTTGGTGACAGCCTCACCCCTGCCCCACGCACACCCATGGTGGGCAGGCAGGGCAGCAAATCAGGGCTAGATGCACAAAACAAGAGATATAAATTGCCTATCACCTCTGTTCCTCAAGATAAGCTCCCAAGGAAATGATTCAAAGGGAAAACCAAACAAAGTACAAGTGTACTCATAGCAGCTCTGCTTACGAGAGCAAAACACTGGGCGAGTCCCCGCAATGGAGAAGCTGCAAACTGCAGCCCGCACGAAGGGAACACACCACACCAACTGAACAGAGAGCGCGTGGGCCAGGGGAACTGGGTGTGCAGCTGGAACTGCAGCTCTGCGCCCTTAAGGCCCCCGACATTGAGCAACAGGACAGCCGCACACACCGTTCAGAACACTGGGCATGTGTGGAAGGAACTCCGAAGACATGTCAACTCAGCTTCTCTCGCTAGTTCCTCTTCCTGTAAACGTGTTCAAAGCCACAGGAGCCCTAGCAGCGAGAGGCCTGAGACGAGCCTGGGGCTAGACAGTGACTACTTTCTGGTGGTGACACCGCAGTGGCAGTCACAAGTCCCTGGAGTGGGTTCCAGAACTGATTCCTGAACTGTACCTGCCACTCCCACTTCCTCGGGCCAGTCTGGGAAAGGAAGAGCTCTTTAAAATAAAGCAAGCTAGCATGACTTTCCTGTTCAGAGGGGACAGAAATTGTCTCTTACTGTCCTGTGCACACACCAGTCGTGACCTGACCCAAGAAGAGTCTTGCCACCTTTTGGCTAAGAAAAGCCATCAGACAGACACTGTCCCTTCTGCCGTGCTCCTTGAGTCCCCTCTTCATCCCCTGCCACACTAGCCCCCAGAGCTCCTCCAGGTCCCAGCTGAGGGGTCAGTGACGAGGAAGGTAACCGCTCATGCGTGGCTCTGAATTTTATCAAAAGGAGGAAGAACTGCTAACGGAGAGTGGGGGTGGAGGAGGGGCAGCCCTCAGGCAACCAGCTTCTGGTGCCTGAAGAGCAGGGCACTAGACCCTAGAGACAACCCACGTCACAGCACAGACCAGCCATGGGCCTCAAATCCTCTCTTCTAAAGCCCTGTGATCAAGTCAACTTCTACTCACTTCCCACCCTCAGGTCCTCACCTGTCCTTGTGATACCAGCTCAACACAAGGCTGCCATAAGGGAAGCCATATTATAGAAAAGAAACCATATTGTAACTTTGAATGACCTCTGATTAACTAACCCAGACATGCTCTGTAGATTTTATGGCCCCTCCCAGCTGCTATAAGTTGATAACTTTGCTCTTTTCAGTTCTTTAGTTACGTGATGACCCAAAGGCAGAGAGCCTATGCTGATACCCATCATTAATGACACTGAAAGATCAGAGTACAGGGTGTTGCTCAGGTCTCTGATGCATACCCAGTAAAACAAAAGACTATCAAGAACTGGGACCAGATGTCTGCCCCCACCCGGAGATCAGCCCCCTATATAACTTGCCTGCACTCTTTGTTCTGGAAGATGGTTCTTTCAGATATTAGTTGGCCATCTTCCCTCTTGCTAGCAAGCTGTAATAAATCCCTTTCTCTCCTACCACCTTGCCTCTCCACTACTGGCATGTCTTGGAGCGGGCAGACGACCTCCCTCGGGCGGGGACACTTGTTGTCCTCCAACTTAGTCATAAACTCACCGTGCAGAGGGTAAAACGCTGTACAAATGCAGACTCTGGGAACTGGAGGTGCTGCACAGGCAGCTTCCATGGTCATTCACTGCTTACTGACTCCCTGCTGTGAACTCTGGGACCCTAGCCTGGGGTCCAAACCCCCACACAATCTGCAGGTCTCTCATCTTTGAGCTCTTGGATGCCACCTCCTCCTCCAGGAAGCCCTCCTGTGCTGGGCCACCCCACAGTCCTACCCACTGCAACACCCAGAGACACTGCGATGGCATGAGCCCCTCTCTGCTCAGGGCAGAGACACATTTTAATAGCATACTTAGAGCTTGGAGAAACACAGGCCATGCTCCAGAGGCTGTGAGACCTGGGAAAGTCCCCTCCCCATTGGATCCCAGCTCCCTTTCCACCTGTAACGGGGGTTGGCACACAGCTGATGCTTCAATCCCTGACTTCGAGGTAGGGAGGAGCAAAGAAAGAGTACTGGCGATGTAATTACAAAATTACCTGCTACCACTTACGAAGCACCTACTACTTATGGAGTATGTACCTGTGAAGAGGCTCACAGCAGCTTCATGGAGTAGGGACGACAACTGTCTCCACCCCACAGATGAGGGAGCGGGGGCCTAGAGGGTTAGCTCCTTGCCCAAGGTCGCACAGCTGAGCCACCAAGGATGCGGCTTGAGTGTTTCTGCCTCCCAAGTCCAAATTCTCACTCCTTCTCCTTTACATAATAACAGCAGCCACCCACTAGTTAGGATAACACAGCCCTAACACACACTGACTAGAAGCACAAGAAGAAGGGTCTTGCCCTCCACATCTCCAGAAAAGTCTGGAAGGAGGGCTGGATAGGGCATGGCCATAGCCCCTCAGGACTCAGAGTATTGACTGGAAAGCCATGGCCCCAGGGCCAAGAGCATGATCATGGCCGCACACCCTACCTGGACCTACATCACAGTCAGAGCCAAGACCCACCAGAACATCTGGTCAAAGCCATGGCCACCCGCTACCAGGCCCCACAGTGCGGTAAGGGATACATACACTCCTCCCCCAGGATTCCCATCACGGTCAAAGCCAAAGCCCCCAGGCTGGCCTCAAAGCAAGACAAGCTCCCAGCACTGTCCCCTCCTTATCACGCCCAAACAGAGGTCAGGAGTGCAGGGAGATGGAGCAGATAACACGATCTCCTCATCTCCACTTCCCTATCTGTACCAAAAGTCGACTAGATGTTCTCTGAGGTCCTTGACAACTTGCAAACTCATTACAATGTTTCAGTTACTCCTAAAACAAATCTTTGTTTTTCTTGGTAATAAAAGCTTGCAGGCTCATTTAAGGCAAGTAGAAAGTCAAGGAAGTGGATTAAACACCCAAGACCCCAGGAAAGGTGAGCCCTTTAACAATTCCAGGGATTTCACCATGTCTCCTAGACGTTTCACCCTCCAATTTTACCATTCACCCAGACCCCACGTGGATGCTTACACACCCAGGGACACAAACAGGGCCATACAGCACAGTGTTCTCACTGTCTCTGTCCTGAACACATCTGCACTTCCCTGAAATTCATCCCAAAACTCGGTTTTAGGCCCAGAGGTGGGTGATGAAGGTCAAAGGGCTCGCTTTCTCCCACTAGAGGACTAGCCCACCCTTGGGCCTTTGAAAGTTCTGGGCTCAGAGAAGCCAAGCGATTCCCCCAGGGCCAACACAGCTCAGACCTGGCCCAACCACCCGCCCTAGGCTCTCTGGCCAGCAGGAGAGGGCAGGACCAAGGCTCCGAGTCCTCCACTGGCCTGCAGCGGTCGAGACAGAGTGGGGTGCAAAGAGGCTGGCGCCCTCCCCTAGGTGATGGCGGCCAGACCTGGCCCCTGCCAAGCCGAGACGCCGCCACACACCTGTCCCTGCCCCACGCTCTGCCACACCTGTCCCCGGTCCCTCACCTGTTCCTGCTCCCCTCCCACGAGTCACGACAGCCTCACCTGTCCCCGGTTCCTCACCTGTTCCCGGCCCCTGCTCCCTGCGAGACCACTGCCCAGGCTGCCCTACCCACTCATCCCAGGGCACCGCCCTCCCCCGACCCCGCCGACCCCGCCTCACCACCGCGCGGGCAGGCGTGCAGGGCGGGCCGCCCATTACTGTACGGCATCCAGATCTTTTTCAGGGGGTTCTGGGTTAATTCCCGTGGGGACGCCATCCCCGGGCGAGGATGAGTCGGACTGCGCCGCTTGCTACCCAGCAGCCGGGCCACCTCGGGCCACTCGAGGCCCCGCCCCTCGGTCCCGCCCCCCTTCAAGCCTCGGTGACGCAGGTCCAACTCCCTGCAGGCCCCGCCCCAGAACAAGTAGGCTCCACCCCAACTGAAGAAGGCCTGGCCTCTGACCACGCATGCCCAACTCGCCTACGAGCCGTATTGGATCAAGCGGGCCCACCCTTCCTGCCAGGATCGCGGACACGCATGCCCACCTCTCTACATGTTCCAGGCCTGGATAGTGTAGGCTCCGCCCCGGATGCACGAGCCTAGCACACCCAAGCCGACTGCGCTGATTTGCATAGTCCTTACCCACGGCTTCTCCCCCAGCGCGCCCGAGATTCCTCTCCCTGCAGCGTGAGACCTCAGAGACTCCCGGGAGGGAGGGGTTTGCATGCAATGGGGCAGGGCCTGCGTGACCAGCAGGGCTTGGTTGGTCAGAACCAGCCCGGTGGCCCCTGCGTAACTCTAATCGTCTCGCTGCCACCTCCGCCGCTCCCTGCTGGCCTTGCGCTGGGATCCTCTTGTCTCCTCCGAGCCCCTGAACTCTTCCCCTCCCACAGAAGCGACCGGCTTAACCATGTTGGAAAAACTCCTTTATCTCCTGCACGGGGACACGGGACAAATCTCAAAATTGATCATGTTTCTCTCTTTGCCTTGGCTGCTGGGGTAAACCCAGCCCACCTAGAGCATGTGAGCAGGACCTTGTAACCAAGCTCTCTGGGGACTCACTGAGCCTGGCAGGATCTTACTTCTTCCAGGATTTCATTTTTACCAATTAAATTTTAAATCGTAAGTTTACGTATTTTTTTAATGAGCCTCTGTCTCCATCAGGAATATGGAATGCACGCATCATCAATCATACAAGATTCTGGTATACATTAAATATGTCAATGTCTGAGAAGTCTATTCTATAGGACGTTAGTGTTATTTATTATATTATCTCCCTCCTGTCTCTCAAAAGGCAGTGGAGGGAAGAGGCAAGGGAGAGATCCAGAAGTTCAGGAACCCCTGGCACATTCTCTCCTGTCCTACCTCCTCCCCAAGCTTTGTGCACTTTCTGGCGGGGGGGGGGGGGGGGGGGCCCCCCACCGACACTCCTCCAACCTGGGTCACACTGCCCTCTAGCGATGTCCTCCACCACACCCCCTAAGTCCTCAAGTTCTCTGCCCAGTATGTGCCCAGTCAGGAGCCAGGTGCTGGGGGCATGGAGAACAAGGCTCAACCCAGTGAACCACAGGGGCAGTGGTCCTTCCCTCCGACCGCCTTGCCAGCCCCTGCCTTGGGTTAGTCCTCCAAATCACCACCCAGCCCTTCAGAGCCCAGTAAGGACACTTAAGGGGCCGGCTCCCTGGCCGAGTGGTTAAGTTCGCGCGCTCCGCTGCAGTGGCCCAGGGTTCGGATCCTGGGCGCGGACATGGCACCGCTCATCAGGCCACTTTGAGGCGGCGTCCCACATCCCACAACTAGAAGGACCTGCAACTAAGATATACAACTATGTACCGGGGGGTTTTGGGAAATAAAGCATAAAAAAAAAAAAAAAAAAGATTGGCAACACTTGTTAGCCCAGGTGCCAATCCTTAAAAAAAAAAAGGACACTTAAGATGACTCTGATACAGATGTCTTGCCCACTTCACAGGAAATGAAGGTTCAGGAGGTCCACATGCTGGAAACCCACCTAGACACTCCCTGAAACCAGCTCTAACTGCCTATCCAGGGAATGCCCTGCCCCAGACAGAGTCCACCACTTCCTCCTTCACGCTCCCTCTGCAGTGTCCACACCCCATCTCCCTCCACCTCATGCCCAGCAGCTCTAAGCATACCCGTGGGCGGCCCCTGATGAGCAGGATGCCCCTTGTGACCTCCCGCATGCTTCCTACTTCTCCAAAGCCACTCATTCTGTTCCTGACACAGCCAGCCCTCCAGTCTGTCTCCTGGCTACTGCCAAGGCCATTCTGGGGCCACTCTGGCCTCAGAGATCTGTCACCACACACCCACACCCTGTTCAACCCTCAGCACTCATTACAAAGACTGTCTCCTCTAACATCCTCAGATATGTAGCCCCTCCTCAGGCCTACCCATTCTCCTCCTCAGCCCTCCTGGGATGTGATCAAATGCTGGGGGTAGGGGGCAGGCAGGGCAGGGCAGGAAGCCAGGACCATCTCCCGGAAGCCATCATCACACCCAGACAGTCTGGCTTCCTAGGAAAAGCAGTGGCTCTGCACCTCCCACTCTTCCCCAAACAGTCTGACACTGAGCTGACCCAGACACACCCTCCCAAGTCCCTATATCCAGTGAGAGGCCACAGGTCAACAGCAAGAGAAGCCTGGGGCCGCTCCCCAAGGCCGGGGTCTACATCTGCTCAAGCATATTCCCCATGACTCCTCCCATGGCCCCGTTTCTAGAGTAGCAAACTGAGGAAGAGGATCAGGGCCCAGTGTCAGCGCCAGCCCACAGTGCAGGATGGACTCAGATCAATTCCCAGCCCCTCAGAACCTTGCCTCTCGCACCTTGCACTATCACTACACTTGCCACCTCCACACCTGTGCTCTTGCTTGTTCACTCCACCCATTGAAATGTTCTCCTGACTTTCTGCTCCCTCAATGTCAGCAGGTGCTCAAAAGAATAACCAGCCCTCATGGCTTTTCCCTCTTGGGGCCATCCCAAAGTGAGCCATCTATCCTGGCCCAGGGGTGGGAAGTGTGCTGGGATGTCAGCATGCTTTCGTGTGTGATTGTGTCCTGCTGAGCCTCTTTCCACCATCAACCTGCCTGGCCTGGCCCCAGTTGGCTCCCGTGGTGCCCTCTGCACTGATCAGTGGACCTCCTCCAGGCTACAAGCTGTAGGGTGGCCAGAGTCCTCAATCCTCAGTTCTCAGTGTCCAAACTCTTCCCAGTCTCTGTATCTGCAAAGCCACCTGAGCCAGCCCTGATGGCCTAGTGGTTAAAGTTGGGCGTTCTCAACACTTTGGCAGCCCAGTTCATTTCCCAGTCGCAGAAGCACACTACCTGACTGTCAGTTGCCATGCTGTAGCTGTGTAGCTGTAGCGGTGGTTCACATAGAAGAACTAGAAGGACTTACAACTAGGATATACAACCATGCACTGGGGCTTTGGGGAGAAAAAAAAGCCACCCTTTGCAGCATAAAGGTCCCCGGGATCTCAGTGAATGCCACACAGATCAACATGTTAATGCATGAAAGCCTACATGTGCACACAGCCACACATGCACACACTCTAACAAGCCTGCATCCAGGCCTGAGCAGAGATGGGCAGGCTGCAGTGGGGCCTGCTGCTGTCTCCTGCCTCCCTTCTCCTTTATTCCCATTCCCATCCCCTCTGCTGCCTCTGAGAGGTTTGAGGAGTTCCAGGATTCCAGCTTCCTCTGGCCATTTCTAGCCAAGGATCATCCCCTGTGTCTCCATGGCCCAGAGCTCACAGAGGGTGTGAGTTTACTACTTGGGGGTATGCAGCCATGTGACCAAGCAGCCTGTGAGCTCTGGTCTGCAATTACTGATTCCAGCCTGGCACAGGGCACACAGTAGGTGCTCAGAGTGACTCAGGACCAGCCAGCACACACAGTAAGGGCTCAGAGAGGTTCATGACCAGGACAGTGCACACAGTAGGTGCTTAGAGCAGCCCGACTGGCACAAGGCACACGGTAGGTGCCCTGGAATTGCTAGCATAAGGGCTAAAGTCACATCATATGAAAAATTTTCCAAATGAGTCTCTGGACCTCCCCAAACTGGTGTGCCTCCTGAGGGGGGATCTGGACAAACGTGACCCCTTGGAGGCCAGCAAAAGGCAGAGCAGGAGGGCCCCCGGCAGCTCCAGCTGGCTGTCCCTCCCCCTGGGTTGGAGGAAGAAGCTATTTATAGCTCCCCCGTGGCCCTGCCCCCTTCCCCTGCAAGGCGACAGTGTTCCCCCTCCTCCATGCCAGTGACAGACTAATGCCCCCTTGGAGCACCCCTACACCTGGAGAGACCCCCAACACCCTTGCACCCCTTCCAGCGCCATCCCCACTGTACCCAGGTCTTTTCCCAACACCCACACCCTCTCCACACAGCCCTGTGCCTACCCTGCCTGCCGCTCCATGACCTGGGGTCCATCAGGGAGCTGCCTCCTTCCGTGTCTCTGTCCATCTTGCAATGAACTGTCCTGGGCCACCACCCCTGGCAGCTTTGAGTGGGGCAACCCCGCCCTCGGGGCTCTGGAGAGCAGCCGCATGCCCTGTGGCCCCGCCTCTTCAGCCCCGCCCTGAGCCCGCCCCCCAGGGCCACTTACAACTGAGATCCACGTCAGTGCCCCCAGACCAGCAGCTACGCTCGCATCAGTATGGCCTCTCACCAGCCAGAGGTGTCCATCGCACCCAGTGTCTGCCCTCATCTCCAGCTGGAGTTGTCTACACTACCCAGAGCACCTGCCCCCTCTGCAGGCAAGACCGTTCACACTGTCCAGAAGGTCAGTCCCAGCTCCAGCCCAGCACTGGCACTGGGAGAGTGAGATAAGGCAAAACCTACTCCTTCCACAACAAGGGACCAGGTCAGTGAAATGGAGAGCGGGGAGTGGGCCAAGGGGCAGCATAGCCAGCTATGACTCAGCCCTCATGTGTCACTGCCTGGGTGCACGCGACTGTGCGATCCTCATCCATCCCATCCTCCAGTCACTACATTTATTGAGCACTTTGTGCATGCCAGAACCTTCATGTACATCATGTTACTCAATGTTCACAAGAAGCTTGGTGGCATCACTGTCCTTTATGGATGACAAAACTGAGGATTGGAAAGATGAGCATCTTTGCTCAGGACCATTCCATGAGGGAGGGGCAGAGCTGGGCCGAAGCCCCGGCAGCCCAAACTCCCTCTCCCCTCAGTCATATGTGTCAGAGGGCCAAGGCTGCGTGTGCATGGGTGTGAGTAGGACAGTGCCTGGCTGTGTGTTGAGCAGGTTTTGGGGACAAGCACCTGTTTCTCCCGGCCCTCACATTGCTCACACACACTCACAGCTGTCAGATACATAGGGATGCAGTCACACATGCATGCACACTGCCCACAAGGCAAGGGTGCCACAGCCGCAGACGTCCCACATATGGCCATCCATGCCTAGAGATGCCCCCAATGGCCCCATCCATCTGGGATGGGTGCTGTCTCGTGGAGCACAAAACATGCATGTGACCCTCAGCCATCACCTCACTCTGTGGTGACCTGTGGCAGGCAGGGCAGACCTGCAGATCTGGTCTTAGGTGAACTGGTTTCAGATATAGTAATGGGCTCCTGTGTTGAGGTTCCTGAAAGTGGCATGACAGTGACCACATGTGGTGGTGTTCAGAGGCCCTGTGACTGGGGCATTCAGACATGGCAAGACTCCACAAGGTAGTGACCTTCCATAGCAGTGTCCAAGCTGTCCAGGCATATTGTAAGTCTGTGTGGCTCCCAGGTGTGGCAAGACTTCACTTGGCAGTGATCTGACATGGCAATGTCCAGGCTGTCCAAACACACTGTGACTCTGTGTGGCACTCAGATATGAATGACATCACATGCCAGTGACCCATACGGCGGTGTCCAGATGCACTCCCAGATGTGGTACCCTCCAGCTCTGCTGCTGCTCTCTGGGTCTCCTCATCCAGGGTGGCCCCATCAGTGTAACTCCCTCCCTCAGGCTCAGCGGCGGCCAACATGGGCCAGGATGCGAGCGTTGGCAGCAGCCTGCTCCCTCGTAGCCCTGGCCCGGACCTGCTCCAGTAAGATCTGCAGGAGGCCGACGGGGACATCCAGGGAGAGGGTGATGCGGGGACCAGGGTGGGGGTCAGGGTTGGGGTGGCCCCAAGCAGCAGAGGGGCCTGTGGCGCTGGCTGAGGGACTCTCCGAGGCCACAGGGCAGGGAGTGGCCTGGGGAAAGTTCTGAGGGATGAGCTGGAAGGCTGGGATAGGGGTCGCTGGGACAAGCAGGACCCTGCCCAATGTCAGGACCATCAGCACCAGCAGAGCCCACTTGGTCATCGTGTGGTCAGGCTGCGAGGAGAAAACAGGCTCAGGGCAGGGGCTCTGGTCAGCTATGACTCGTGGACAGAGGCAGATGGGGTAAACAGAGAGACAGAGAGGGAGACTGAGAGGTAGAGATTAGAGAGGCCAGGCCGGGGACAGAGAGAAGCAGACAGAAATGAAGGGACGAGAAGAGAACCAGAGTGAGACAGAGAAAATCAAGACAGAGAAGACAGAGAAGGAGTCAAAGAGACAGAAAGAGTGCGAAAGAGAATGAGAGAGACAGAGATAATGAGACAAAGAAACGAGAGACAGAGAGCCATAGATATATCTAGATATAGATATATAGGTATACTTTTATATATGGAGGGAGAGAAGAAGAAGAAGAACAAGAAGAACAAGAAGAAAAGGAGGAAAAAGAAGAGGAAGAGGAGGAGCAGGAAGGAAGGGGAGGAGGATGGAGGGGGTGGAGGAAGGAGGAGGAGGAGGAAGGAGGGGGAGGGAGTAGGAGGAGGAGAAAAGGAGGGAGGGGGAAAGCCAGAGGGAGAAAGAGATGCAGATGAATGCAATGGAGGCAGACAAAATAGAGGGAGCCTGGAAGACAAAGAGACAGAAACCACCCCAGAGTCAAACAGCATAATGGAAATAAGGATGCAAAGAGACAGAGAAACACAGAGGGACAAAAGGGGAGCCTGAGGTCTGAGCAAGAGAGTTTACATCAGATCGAGGAAAAAGAAGGGCAGGAATGGGGGTCCTTCACACGGAGAAGCAGGCAGAGACCCCAGGGCCCTCTCAAGTCCAGAGATCTCCACTAACCCAAAACCTGGATCCACTCAACCCCCAGGCCCTGCCCAACCCAGCTCAACCCCAGTCTCACCAGTAGCTGCTTCCTCTGGGGTAAGTCGGGGCTGCTGTGGCTGCCCGGGGCTGGGGCCAGGCAGTTCTGTGCTGTGGTCTGACCCTCTGCCTGCTTCAGGGCCCATTTATCTCCCTTAGCCCCTGGGGTGGGAGCTCGGGCATGTCTCCTGGCATGAGGCAGCCCCTCACCTATGACTCATCCTGTCCTGGGGGGCAGTGAGGACACATCCTCACCCCCTACCCTACCTACTCCTTTGTGGGGGCTGAAGGTCACAGGACAGTGACCAGGGCTGGACAGAGGGACTCTGTATCCATGGAGGATAGTACTGACCTCCCATGGAAAACCTGACACCCCCATCTCCCCAAACAGTCACAACAGGGGCCTTTTAAAACAGCAGCTTTAATGCCCCCCAGAATCAGCACCATGTCATCACAGGCTTGGGTCAAGGGGCAGGTCAGACACAGTCACATCTGCTCACTGCCCACAGCCACCCCCACACTGAGACATCTGCCAGGGAGGCAGGAGCCACAATGGGGGTTTGTTCACAGGGGGGAAGGCTGGACCCACAGGACCAAGTCACTGAAATAACAGACACGCTCATGCACGCTCACGTGCACACAGGCTTCTAGCACCAAGGGGAGGACAGCAGGGTCCTGCTGAGACACCAACTCCTCCAGGGGATGCTGAACATCAGCTCATTATCTGGGCCTCAGCTCTGGACAGCACCTGCATAGGGCAGGTTGGGAGCTGTCTTCAGCCATCTGACCTCACCCAACATGTAGGCCCCGGAGAAGCACTGAGCAAAGGGTCAGTTGGGGAGGCAGCTGGGGGCACAGGGGAGTGGGGGCTCTCACCTCAGAGGGGATCCTTACTCAGGTCTTTAAAGGAGGGAGGCTGGAGGGGGACTATACTGGGACCAGTTTTTTGGTCTGGGGGTCTCTCCCAGGTCCCCCAGTCTGAGGGAGCTTCTGACCTGGACTCTGACCCAGGACCTAGTCTGGGTAGGCTCAGTGCCCAGGCCCCTACTGGGATAGGGGATAGGCCAATACCTGTTCCCTGGCTCTGGACCACCCGGGGTGGGCAACGGCGCTCACAGGCCTCACGGGTCCCAAAACGGTTGGCATTCCCTCCGCAGCCACCGTAGACAAATGGGTGACAGGCTTCTGTGCTGCCTGCCACAGCCCGATGGTACCAGCGCAAGGTGTAGGCAGTACAAGAGCCCTCGTCCAGTGGAAGTGAGCAGGGGTCTGAGTCTGAAGTCAATGGAGGTCAGGAGGTCAGCAGAGGTAGTGGGAGTCAGAGAGGGACTAGGGGTCGGTGAGAGGTCAGCAGGGAGCAGCGCTGCCTCCCCCTACCAGAATCCCTCTGGGCCCAGCGTCCATTCTCACCATTGCCTTCCCAAGGAGCCTCGGGGTCCTGGTATTCCTCCACGGAATACTCAGAGTATTCGTACTCGTCGTCCTCAGGGGGCACCTGGCCTGCACACAGAAGGGGTGTGCTGTGAGCAGGGACACTGCTTGGCTAGGTTTGTGCTGCTTACTCCTGGCCCTCGGGGTGGGGTGGGCAGCACTGGTCTCCTGTGTGTGCATGAGTGTTCATGCATGTGCCCTACATGAGCACCCCTGCATGTGTCTGTGCTCCACCCACATATGCCCCGTGGGTTCAGCTGTCCTCACCTTCCTCCTCTGCGTGAGAGACCCGGAGCACAGGCACATGGTGGAGCCGGGGACCGGCGGTGTCTGCAGCATAACTCGGGAGGGGTCCTGGAGCAAGGAGCAGGGGCACAGGGCTCTGGGGTCATCATGGCAGCCACCCCAGCCAAGTCTCTGCTGAGAGGACCAGGCAATTGGCAGAGCAGGGCCTCGGGTGAGGAAAGTTCCAGGAGCAGAAAATACTCACGTGATCCAGATGCGATAAACTGGCCCTGGCAGGCTGGAAGGGGCAGAGAGAGGCAAAGAGAGAGACAATGACAGAGAGCAAGAGACAAAGATGGAAAGAGGCAGGGAGAGAGAGACGGAAGGGTAGAGATATACAGAGAGGAACGGCAGCAGAGAGTGAGAGAGAGAAAGACAGAAGGAAAGAAAGGAAGAGAGAGACAGCGGGAAGCAGAGAGAGAAACAGAGGGAGAGAGAAAGAGGAAGAAAGGCAGAGGAGAAACAAAGGACACGAGAGAAGTTAGGAACCGGTCAACAAAGGGCAAGAGAGAGAGCGCAAGACAGAGACCATCAAAAACAGGCAGGCGTGGAGACAGAGCAAAAGCAGTCACAGACACAGAGAGATGGAAGGAGACAGCTTTACTCTCTGATGCCCCCGGGGCCATCAGAGCCTCCCGCCCCCTGCCGGCACCCTGACCCCATGTCAGGCCCAGAGGGACCAGCTCTGTTCCCACCTCCACCCCCTCCACACAGGGCCATACTGGGTGTCCAGGAACACTACATATCCATCCACATCTGCCTATGTGTGTGTCTCCATTTGGAGATGTCCAGTCAGCATATCTGTTCTGAGATAAGTGTGTACCCAACCATCTCTGCTCATCTCCTTGACTGCCTGTCCCCCATAAGTTCTGGGGACCCTTTCTCTCCCTGACTAGGGGTGCTGGGGTAGAATGACGATGGGACCCAAGAGACTCTGGGCTGGGCCCTACTCACCACAATGTTGACTCATTTCCTGACGCACAAAGGCCCGAATGTCATCCTCCTGGGAGCACAAGACCACAAGGATCATGAAGAGCCCATGGATCACAGGAAGGACAAAGGTCACATGGTGCAGGGATGATGGAGGGGGAGCATCGAGTCAGGGGCCCAGGGCCCAGACGGGTCTGGGTGTTGGGTGCAAGAGGCAGGGCCCAGCCCACCCAGGCCCACACTCACTGTCAGTGCGGCTTCTCCCTTCTCACCACGGGGGCCAGCAGGTCCTGGCCGCCCCTATGTGCAACAGATGGGACCAGGCTTTGACCTCTGATATAAGGGACACCAGAGGTCACCCCAATCTCTGACCTCAAGCCCAGGAATCCCCACTTACCTGCTCCCCTCTCTCTCCAGGTGTTCCAGGGGCCCCAGGGGCACCCACCACACTCTCTCCAGGAGGACCTCGCTCACCCTGTCAGACACAAGGACCAAGTGAGCAAGGTCAGAGGCAGTGGGGGTCAGAAGTAGGGCAAGTTGGAGATAACAGGTTCAGAGGTTGGGGCAGGAATATTGGGGGATGGGTTTCAGGGTCAGAGGTCAAAAGTTTAGAAGGGTCAGGGGGGTTCAAGGGTTAGGAGTCAGAGCCAGGGCCCCTCACCTTCTGGCCCTGAAGTCCTTCAGGGCCTTTGGGACCAACACCGCCAGGTGGCCCCGGGGGACCACTAGAGCCGTCATTGCCCCTGGGACCTGGGAAGCCCCCAATTCCTGGGGGCCCCTGGAAAGAGACAGATCAGGGTCAATGATCAGAGTCCTCAAAGATGGACTCACTTTCAGAGAGCACAATCCCCTCAGTTCACCATGACCTTAGCCTGAACTTACCCGCTCCCCTTTCTCGCCCTGGTCACCCTTGGGTCCTGGCTGCCCATCAAAGCCTCGGTCACCCTGGGAACGGAAAGAAGCATGAGAGACCCTCTGCTCTAGTCTCCTTTAGCTTAACTGCCTTGAGCACCCTGGTCCAATGGCCACAACCTTCTATGACCTGTGCAACTGTGACCCTACCAGCCTGGGACTCTCAATCTACCCTAAGCTCCATGACCCCGACCTCACTGGAACACCCTTTGCTCTGACTCTACCTATTTCCTTTACAACGACACTCCAACCTCCCCCACTGACCTCCACTCACCATAAGCCCTTAGCCCTAATGCGCATGTCCCCTCTGCTCCACCTCCCGTCCCTTAATCCTAAATTCCCACTGTGACCCCACCCTGAAACCTCAAGACCAGCTCCCCTCCACCCCTCAATATTCCAACTTTCCACAACCTTCCTTGACACAAAACCCCCATGGCCCTACTGTGACCTTCCCTATCCCATCCTGACCCCTCAATGTCCACTGTCGAGAGACACCATACCTTCGGACCAATCAGGCCCTCCTTCCCAGGGGCCCCCGACAGGCCTGGCACACCTGGCTCCCCCTGGAGAAGAGAAGACATGAGCTGGGCCCTGGCCAACCGATCATCTCCTCATTTTGGCTGTGCCCCATACTCACTGTATCTCCCTTCCGTCCTGCCAGCCCAGGGCGGCCCAGAGGACCAGCTTCTCCCTGCAGGCATCAGGTGGAGGGGTCAGGCGTCAGCCTTAGGTCCAGGCCCCACAGCCGCCCACATCCCCCTTCACCTCTGTACCTTATCCCCCTTCTCTCCATCAAGGCCACAGGCTCCCTTAACTCCTCGTTCACCCTGAGAGAAAAAAGCAAGTGGAAAAATGACTTTCAGATACCTCACCCTATAACCCTTTGACCCTGAAACCATCTCCAAACTGGTCTCAGACACTCTAACCTCCGACCTTCCAACCTCCAACCTAACACCCCACATTCAACCATGGATACCCCAACATCTGACCCCAGATACCTCACCCTCCAACATCAGGCCTCTTGACCAGGAAAAAATATCCAGTCTCCTTCTCACCTTAAGGCCCCGGGGACCCATGAAGCCAACATCTCCTTTGTCTCCTCGGACACCAGGGGCTCCATCCTTTCCTGGGGATCCCTGTGGGGAGAGGCGTCAATATGAAGTCAGGGGAGTTCAGGGAGGGATCAAAGGGAATCAGTCTGGATGTAATGGACTGAGAAAACCATGGGGGTAAGAGTCACCATTGGAGCCCAGAGTCACTGGAAGGGCAGGGTTTTCCATGGGGACAAGGGTCACCATGGGCAGGGGGTCACCATGTGGGTGGAACCATCATAGGGGTTACTGTGAAAGTAGGCACCCCTGGGCAACATGAGGACACCATGAAAGTACTGGGTCACTATAAGGTCAAAGGTCACCAAATGGGAATGGGGGCCCTGTGGGAGCAGGGGCATCTTACCGGGTCACCAGGGATCCCTGCAGCACCAGGTTCACCCTGTGGGAAACACAGATGCCGGAGGGAGGCCCTTCAATGTGACTGTCCCCCATGCTGGCCTATCCGCTGCACATGAGGCTATTCGGTGACTCTGTGGCCAGAGCCCAGGCTGCACACAGACCCCATGTGAACACACACATGGTTGACAGTGAGGGAGGCTGGAAACTCCCCAGTGCTCAGAGGACACCCATGGGACAGGTGTGTGTGATGTGTGACTCTGGGTCTGTGCCTGAGGCAGGGCTTGCCTTGGGTCCCGTGAGTCCACGCACTCCCAGCAACCCGGCTGAGCCCTTGTCACCAGGCTCTCCCTTGGCGCCCTGTGGGAGTGACCAAAGAGGGACACAATCAGGAACAGACCAGCCTGGAGGATTGGAGTATGACTGGAAGTGCCAACAGGGGCAGAGCCCACCAGTGCTGCTCCCCGCCACCGCCCCCGGTGGCCCCATCCCTTCCAGCCCACACCATAGCAGCCCTATGGAGTGCCTCATTTCTCACCCCAATTCCCCCAGATTCCTGACCCTCCCTCTAACCACTAGGCCCCTAAACCTACCTGGAGTACCCCTAACACCCAAGGAGCCCCCTTCCTGGTCCCAGAGGACCTCTCATAGAGCTACAGTCCAGAGGTCTCCTCAAGACCTCACATCAAGGCCCTTGAGCCCCAGGAGAGTCCCCCATCCTCTCAGCCTCCCCATAGACTTGCTACAGCCTACGGAACGCTATCCTCTCTGACCTCCAGAAAGCCCCCTCCCCATCCTCCCCTTCTATCCTCATAGACCCTCCATAGAACCCCCACAGCCCACAGCACCCTGTCTCCACCCCATATAGAGTACCCCACCCTCTCCCCTGTACCTTCTCTCCAGGGTTCCCACTCTCTCCGCGAGGTCCTTTGTCACCATCTATGCCCCGAGGACCTCGTTCACCCTGGGTCAGGGGTCAGAAGTCAGGGTCAGGTGTTAGAGGTCCCTGAGTTTGAGCTCTCAGATAGGAGAGCCCAGCCCCCATAGGAGCCCCTGTATCACACAAGGGAGACCCAGTCTGCACATGGGCCAGACCCACTCACCATGACCCCCTTGGCACCCTGTGGCCCCGGAGGCCCCACAGCCACGGCTGAGTCACCCTGAGTAGACAAAGGGACAGTCAGAGGAGTCAGAGCACTCTTAGTCCCCTGCCCCTGCCTTCCCCCATGTCCACACTCACCTTATCACCCTTTAGCCCTGTGGTTCCAGCATCACCCTATTGAGTGGAACATTGTGAGTCTCACCCAAATGGAGTCGTCCCAGGTCCTAATTACAAGAGCCATCCCCACCCCCACTCACCCAAGGGGCCTTTTCCCCACATCCTTACCTTCTCCCCACGCTCCCCTCGGCTGCCTGGAGGGCCCTATATGAGAGAAGAAGACTGTGAGCTATGGAAATATGGGGGAACTAGTTGGGAGACAGCTCAGGAGGTAGGTGAGGACCAACGGGGGCTCAGGGGAATAGGAGAGACAAAGGACCAGAGAGTAGACAAGGAGAACCAGAAGGCTGCAGACAATGTCCCAAGGGCACAGAGGGCACAGGCAGAGGACTGAAGTCACACCACTGGCACTTTCCCCAAGGGAACCCACCATGAGTCCTCGGGGTCCCTCCTGGCCGGGATGGCCATCTTCACCCTGGAAGGTACCATTAAGTTCACTGACTCAGAAGTTGGAAATTAGAGGCAAGAGCCACAATAAAGGGAGCCCCGATGTGGCTCCCTGCAGTGGACCGTGGCCGCAGAGCAGGACGTACGTACCCGGACGCCTGGCTCCCCACGCTCGCCGCGGGCCCCGGGCAGCCCTACTCCAGGGTCTCCCTGGAGATCAACAGGACACCCAGGATAAGTGAGGGGAATCAGTGGGGCACACAGGGTTATGGGAGGTTAGTGGAAATTGGAGGGGGTGACAGGGATCAGTGGAGGTTGGAGGGGTGATGGGGTACATAAGACAGCCAGCAGCATCGTCCCATCTACCTTGTCTCCTTTGAGTCCAGAGGCCCCGGGTGCTCCCTGTGGGCAGAGTGAGGTGAGGGTTCCATGCCCCTCAAAGGCACACACACATACCCAGCCACAAAGTGTGGCATAGTCCCCAGCGTAAGTCCTCACGTGGACAGACTCCAACACGCAGGAATCAGACACACGGGGTGTTGGGGCACCTCTACTCACCACTGACCCTGGTGGTCCAGGTGGCCCCAAGGGGCCTGGGGCTCCCTCTCTCCCTGGGAGGCCTGCCAGACCCTAAAGGAAAAATGAGGCAAGAGAGGCAGAGGGTGACTTGGGAAGCTTCCTCCTGCTCTGCCCCCTCAAGATTGGGAGCCCCTGAGGCAGGGCCTGGGCCCCCTTCTCTTCCTCACCCACTACTGGATTCAGAGGTCCAAAAGTCCCCACGTCCCCACATGCTGCTCCCAGCGCACTTACCCGCTCTCCACTGGGGCCTGGCTGACCCATCTCTCCTCGAGGGCCTGTCTGACCAGGGAATCCAACAATACCAGGAGCACCGGGGGGTCCAGGGGGGCCCAAGTCTCCCTGTAACAGAGATAGCAAACGGAGGAGTGGTCCCAGCAGGACCCCTTCCCAGGACTAGACTCAGACTGCCCTCTTCCTCCCACCTCCAGGGGCCTCCCTGCCTGCTGCCCCCACCACTAGTGATGGGGCATTGACTTACCTTCAGACCTGGAGGACCAACTGGCCCAGAGGGGCCCTGGACCCCGACTCCTGGGTCACCCTTCAAGGGAACGAGGGGTCAGAGCAGGCTCAGGGAGTCTCAGGACCATGATCTTCAGAAGGAATGATTTAGGGCACACATACCTTGTTACCCTTTAGTCCTGGAGCCCCTTTCTGACCCTAAAAAAAACCAAAGTAAACAGCACTTGAGAGGGTGTGAACATGAGCCCAGAGCTTAGATACAGCCCAAAAATATTCTCAGGGGAGCTCAAATGTGACCAAGGATTGATTCACTGGAGCTCAGATGTGACCATGGACTCATGGGGGCACAGACAGGGAAGCTGAGATGTGATCACAGATACATGGGAGTTCAGGCATGACCACAGACACGTGGAGCTTACACATGAGCACAGACATATAGGACTGTGGATGCGAGTGCAGATCCATGGGAGCTCAGACAGGAGCAGGAACTCAGACACATGCATCCCAGGGAGCTTAAACATGACCACAGACATGAACTCAGATACATGGAGCACAGATGTGGCAGAGGAGAGGGGCAGCATAAACGCATGACAAAGGAGAGGCCCACAGGAACTTCAATGTGGCCTGAGACCTGGGAGATCAGAGAGGAGCTATGTGTGTGCTCAGACATGGTGACAAACAGAAGACCTAGGAGAGGCACATAGAAGCAAAGATGGGGCCCTGAGCTCTGGGAGTGTGGATGCCAAGAGGCATAACCCCTGTGTTCTCCCGGGAGCAGGATCCTGTAATGCTGGAACATATGGCCAGGCTCAGGTTCAGACACGTGCACAGGCCCAGGAATGGTCCCTGATGTCCATGACTGCACTCCTCCACCCAGGCTCATACTGGCCCAGACCCCAGACTCACATCTTCCCCAGGGTCTCCAGGCTCCCCTGCACGGCCAGCTTCACCCTGCACAGAGAGAGTGGTGAGGGGGTCTGGCCACCCAGCCTGACCCCTACTTGCCCAGTGCTCAGGCCCTGGGGCCAAGCTCATCTCACCTTCTCACCCCGTGGCCCTGGCAGTCCCCGGTCACCCTTGGCTCCCTGTAGAGATGGGCATCAGAAGGCAATATGGGCATCAGCGTTACAAACAGATGAGACTCAAGGAGGGAGGCATGAGGCCCAGGGTCAAATGGGGCATATTATGGAAGTTGAGGGACATGAGGGTGGGTGAATGTGCTGTTGGAGGCTCCACACTCACCGGCTCTCCCACCAGGTCTCCAGCAAGGCCTCCAGGTGCTCCCTGATGAGGGAGAGGGGTCAGTGGGATTCCTCAGCCCCCACCCACCACCCAGCCCCTCTTCCCAGGCCTCCCACACACTCACCTTCTCTCCCTTTGCTCCAGGGGGCCCCACCACAGCCTGTAGGGAATGCCTGGTAAGTTACCTAGCCTCCTGCCTTCTCCCCACGCCCACCCTGCCATCTAGGATGGGAAGTGCAGACTAGGCTTGGGCATGGGGCAGAGGAGGTGGTGCAGAGGATGGGGTCAAAGATCACCTGTCCAGGGGTCCCCATGGGTCCAGGCTCTCCTTTAGGTCCAACAGGGCCGGGCAGACCTGGTGACCCCTGTGGCAGAGCAGCATGAGGAACTCAGTGCCTCTCCACCACCCTGACCCTGCTGCCCCAGCCCTCCTCATCCTCCAGACACACAACTAGGCAGAGGGCCCCATCACAGGCCTGCAGCAAGCTCCCCCTGAAACACACACCGGCACGCCAGGGGCTCCTCTGTCTCCATCTTTTCCACTGGCACCATCACGACCTGGGGCTCCTGGCTTCCCTGTCTCCCCCTGAGAGGGAGGAGCTCTGTCAGAGGCCCACCCGCTGACTCTTGACCCCCGGAGCCCAGCCCTGACCCCAGGACTCACCACTTGTCCAGGCAAACCTGGCGCCCCTTGAGGACCCTGAGGGAGACAAATCAGACGTGAGTGGTACATGGGAGAACATGAGACTGACCCAGAAAGCAGGGACATAGTGTCCCTGCAGGGTACACAGGGGACTCACTCACCACAAGGCCTGAAGGGCCAGGGGGGCCGGGAAGTCCCACAGCTCCAGTAGGTCCAGGCAGGCCCTGGGGGATAAAGAAGTTCAGGGCAGTGCCAACCCTACCCAGCTCCCTGTGACTCTACCCCATGAGCTGGGCCACTCACCCGTCCTGGTGGTCCTGTCTCTCCAGGCTCTCCCTGCCAAAAATCCAGAGATTGCATGACCCCACAGATGGACAAGAGGCTCCTCAGCCCCAGCCCATAAGCAGAGCCCACGTGGACGGGGCACCTTAGTGCTCAGCTTCATTGTAGGGCAATGACATCCCAGGAGGTTGGCAGATGTTCTCCTAGTGTGGACAGGCTCCTCTGAGCCTCATCTACCTTGCAGCCACACACCAGCACACATCTATACTCACCTTCAGGCCAGAAGGTCCCTGGGGTCCTGAGGGGCCAGCAAGACCCTAGAGAAAAGTGTCAAGGGCAGGGGACAGGGGTCAGAGTTATCCACTCGGGCTCAGGGATTAATATGAACAAGGCTTGGCTTATCAGTGGGGACTGATGCTTGCTCCACCCCTACCAAGCGGTGCTCCACCCGTCACTCACAGGGGCACCAGGTGGTCCAGGGTCTCCACGGCCACCCTGTAGAAGAGAGAAAGAGTCTGACGAGGGAGCCAGCCTCAACACACTGGGGACACTGGGCAGTTCTGCCCATTTTTGGGGTTGGGCACAGATGGGGGTAGGAGGGGTGAGGATTCGGGAGTACTCACCTCTGGGCCAGGGGTCCCCCTCGGACCTTGCAGACCCTAGACAGAGAAAGGGGATCCTGAGCCTCAATCTGGGCCTCCCTTGGGTCTGTTCCTGCCCTCTGGAGGCCTTTTCCTGGGGGACCCACTTCTACACCCCACCCCCAGTGGGCATAGACCACCATATACCAATGAATTGCCCCTCATGGATAACACATATGGGCCTGTGTGCACACACACACAGCCTGCCTCTTGCAGACATAATGCATCTACACTCACACCCGGGCACACAGGCATAATACCCTCATCACTGGTCACTGGTGACATGTGCATATGGCAGCCAGCACACAACAGAGGGTGGCTGTCCCCCAGAACCCAGGCCAGGCTGTTCCTGCCACCACTCACCGGCTTCCCTTCAGGCCCAGCCACACCACGCTCTCCCAACAGACCCTGGAAAGAACCGGGTTAAGTCCACACTGTTCTTGTTCCCCCATCCCAACTTCCCCCTAGACAGTCCCAGGCAGTGCAGACTCCAGTCCAGACAACACAAGTAAGAGCCGTGTGCTTGCACACATGCGGCCCACAGGGCAAGGACTCACCGGGCTGCCATCAGGACCCCTCTGTCCAGGCTCTCCCCGGTCTCCCTTGATGCCTGGCACACCCTGCAAAAAGTGCCATGCCCTGAACCTCCAATCACTGCCATGTGCCTACACACATACCACCCCCATATGCTCCCACAGAGGAGGGGAAACATGGTAGGGTGGGAGGCCTCACCCTGTCTCCTTTGGGGCCTCGTTCACCATCACCGCCTGGCTCCCCCTGTAGGGAAAATATGTCAAGCCAGGCCCTGGTGCCATGGCAGGGGATAGCCCCCAGTTTGATTGCACACACTGACCTTAGCTCCCTTGAGTCCAGGGGGTCCTTGTTCTCCAGAGAGTCCAGGACCTGGTCTGTCCATGGCCACCTACAAGCACAAGGTCACAGGGGAGAGATGTGTCTTCACAGAGGCATGGAGGGTCATCCAAATCACAGGGTCCCAGAGGGTTATGGGGTCAGAGACAGCACATGGATTTTCTGGGGCCCAAGCTAACAGTGGCCTCCTGGTGACAGCAGTCACAGGCCTAGGGCAGGGCTGGGGTGATCACCTTGGGGCCAGGGGGGCCGGGGGGTCCAGGGATACCAGGAGGGCCGTCTCTGCCCTGCAGAAAAGAAGGAAAATGAGGTGGCTGCCCCAGCAAGGCCCCCAGGCAAGCCTGCCCCTTGCAGCCCCATCCCAGCTCACCTGTTCTCCACGTTCTCCTTTCTCTCCCCGTTCTCCCTGAAGTGCAAACAGCAGAGTGGGGAGTCCAGCTCCTCCTGACCCCACTTCCCTGGCCCTCCCAGCAAACCCCCAGGCTCACCCTCTCTCCTGGTCTTCCTGCTTCCCCCACACTCCCAGCCGGGCCTGGCAGCCCAGGAATACCAGGCTTTCCAGGCTCCCCGGCAAGGCCAGGAGGTCCAGGGGGACCCCTTTCTCCAAGGCCCAGGCCAGGTGGTCCCTGGGGTCCGGGATCGCCACGATCTCCCTTTGGTCCGCGATCTCCAGAAAAGCCGATGGGTCCCTGGAGGAGCAGAAGAATGAATGCTGGTAGCTGTACAGCCACATCCTCCACAGGGCACCTCCCACTCAGCAGCTACACACACCTCCTTGCCTGGGGGGCCCCGCTCGCCTGGGTCCCCCTTGGGGCCGCGGTGCCGTTCAGGCACAGGCCGAAAGCCGCTGGAGCTCTCATCCCAGGTCTCCACGATCTCCCGCAGCACAGATGTCTGAGTGAGAGCAAGGGGTCAGAGGAGCAGGGCCCATCACTGCAGCCACCGATGCCCTGGCCCAGCTCTGTGGATGCTATTTGCCCCATGGGGCCCCCACCAGCGCCCATGCCCAGCCCCCAAACAACCTACCTTGATGCCAATATTTTCCAGCAACCGCTCCACATTCTGGGGATACAAGCTGGGTAAGGGACTGCCCACAGAGGAGAAGGCCCTGCCTCTGCCCCACACTGCCCCCAGAAACAGCCTCCATACCCTCTTCTCCAGGCCTCATGCCCAGAGGACCCTTTAGCCCTTAGCTGAGGCAGCTCAAGGCCACTGGGAGCCCCTCCCTGGCATATCCCCATTGCCCAGATTCCTCTGAGTGTAGGCTACAGGAATCCCAATAGGGCAGGGGGCCGAGCACACAGTACCGAATCCGTGAGTCCTCATGGCAAGGGGAAGGGGATCGAGGGGTGACCCCCAAAGGCAGGCAAATAAAAGTCAAGGACCAGGTCCCAATCTCCACTCACTGCCATGCTCCCAGGTTCTCCTCTCAGGCCACGCTCTCCTGGGAGGCCCTGGAGACACCAAGAAAAAAGCTGCTGAACCCAGTTTGTTGGGTATGTGTGTGCATATATGGGTGCTATGGCTACCTGGGCATGGGAAAAAGGTGGGGGCCTCACCTGTTCCCCTTTGGATCCAGTCTCCCCACGGTCACCCTGCGAATAAAGAATGATCAGGTGGAGGAAATGCCCCAGTCATGGTCAGCCTCTTGTCACAGCCCCGCCCCAACACAAGCACACTCACCTTGGGGCCAACACTTCCTGGAACACCAGGAAAACCCTGAGAAATGACAGAACACAAAGGGGTCACACAGCATCATGGTGTCCCGGGAGGGTACCTGGTGAGAACATTTTGGCCTCTGTTGCTGTCAAGTCCTAGAACTACACTGGCCACTTACCTGGCCAGAAGGGCCGACCTGCCCTGGGAGGCCCGGAGGGCCCTGGGGTCCAGGGCTACCAGGAGCTCCACGCTCACCCTTAGGACCATCGTCACCCTGTGGAGGATGTAGCCAGCATCAGGACTCTGAGACCCCAGAAAGGAGTAGAGCCATATATCACAGGGTCAGGGTCAGGGGTCAGAGGTTGCAGAAGACTCCAGCACTCACATGTCTCCCAGGGGTACCCGAATCTCCCTTCTCTCCCTAAGGAAGACAAGGGTGCTTCAGACAGGGCCCCAATCTAAGGCCAGAGCAGACTCCCAGTGAGAGGCTTTACCTTCCTCCCGTCTTCTCCAGGGTCCCCACGCTCTCCCTGCAGACAGAGGACACACATCAGCCCAGACATTCACCAGTGTCTGGCTGCAGAGACTGTCTTGGCAGACCTCAGGGGACTGTATGTGCCTGTAGCTCCAAGCCTCTGTGTGTCCTGGAGTGTACCCTGTGACTGTCTGAGTGAACTGTTGCACGTCTGAGGGTGTGCCTGTGTGCATCCGCTCACCTCCACTTGTGACTGCACATGTCCTCCTGTCTCTGGCTTTCTAGATGTAACTCTACATTGAAGAATCTCTGGGTTTGTGTGTGTCCACATGTCCTGGGTATGTGTGTATTAGCACGTGTACCTGTGCATGGCTCACTGTGTCCTGGTAGGCGGCACTTGGTGGGTGTCTCCGTCCATCTGCACATCTTGACTCGTGTCTGCATGTGGGCATGGGCTTATACATATATACCCAGGATGCACATGTCTGCATGACCCTAGTGCCTTGAGAATTATCTGTGCATCTTGGTATCTGTCTGCAAATCTTTTGTGTATCTCAATATGTGTGGCCATTTGTATGTGAGTGACTGCGTCAGTGTGTCCCAGCATGTGTCACATGTCAGAACCTTGGATGTGTATCTCATCAGGGCTCAACACAGGTCCACATGTGACCCTGGGTCCATGTCTTAGCACATATCTGAGGCTGGGTGGAAGAGCTTGTGTGTCAACATGTCTCCAAGTGTCCCCGAATGTGGCTTCACACCAGCGTGTCTGCACCTCTCAATCTGTGTCCAGGGCTCTTCATCTGTGCCTGTGGCTGTGGGTTATTTTAGCAGGTGTCAGCCCATCTGGCATAAGTCAACATGTCCACCTAACTCACTGTCTGAGAGGCTGCCTGTGGGTGCATATGGACATGTGTTTCACGATGTATCTGCACGTCTGGGCTAGGTACGTGGGTGTTGGCAAGTCTCAGCACATGTCTGCATGGGTGCTGCATGTGTATCTGGACATCTGGGCTGTGGACATTTGCTGGTGTTTCTCGGCGGTTTGCCATGTCTGCCCTGGACACTCACATTTTTCCCATTCAGGCCAGGCTTGCCATCCTTGCCTGGCTTTCCCTGTGGGAACAGATCATCAGTCAGAAGTCAGGGCTGGGGTGAGGGCAGTAAGGGGCAAAAGGGTAACATGAAAGCCGAGACTCACCAGTGCTCCAGGGGGACCAGGGGGGCCAGGGGGGCCCTGTTCTCCTCGGAGGCCTGGAAGCCCCTGGAAAAAGTCTTTGTTAGGATTGAAAGGGCCACTGAGATATCCCCTGGGATGCATCCATCGACTGGGAGGATGCCACTAAAATCCTCCTCCAGTGTGAAGACCCCCAGAATTGAGAGGTGCCACTGAGATCCCTTTAGGCAGAGACCCCACGGGTTAGGAGCACCCCTGCTGAGACTCCCAAGGGAAGAACTCCCAGGACTTATTAAGGCCCCCAAGGCAGAGAAGGTCAGAAAGCAGGACTCTACTAAAACCTGCCTGTCATGGACTGGGACTCCTCCCAAGGACAGGACTGGGCCAGTTCCTTCTACTCCCACTGATGCTGTGACTATGACAACCTGGCTGCAGTTTACACTAGACCCCTGAGCCGCCCTCCACCCTAACATCTCCCCTTACTTACGTCTCTCCCTGGGTCCCCAGCTTTGCCTGTGGCACCCTGAAAAGAGACTTAAAGTCAGGGAGTCTGCAGTGGTCATCAGTCAGGGGCACTGCCCGCTGACAGGGTTACTAGTTCCTGTGAACCCAAGGCCTAAAGGCAGTAACATCCCCCACCCAGCAGGATTCTAGAAGAAGACACAGATAACCCCTCTGGCCCCAGAGCTCAAGACCAAGAAGACCCAGGTGAGGTTGGAGTCATGCGAAGGGGCAAGGGAAGGGACGCAACAAGGCAGTGATCACCATGACTCACATGCAGCCCAGGGGGGCCAGAAGTTCCTGGTTTCCCATCTAGCCCACTGCGGCCATCCAGGCCAGGGGGGCCCCGGTCACCCTGAGGAAACAGAGTGGCAAGAGGCCTCAAAGGATGAGACGGATCTGAGAGCCCAGGCTCATAGTCAAAAAACCTCTGTACCCTCTCACCTTTTCTCCTGCTGGGCCTCGGATGCCTGGGTCCCCCTGGAGGGAACAAGGTCAGTGAGAGATGAAGGCAAGAAGGGGGTTTGTGTGATCAGGCAAAGTGCATCGCTTACCTGTGGGCCTGGGGGCCCCCGAAGTCCAGCAATGCCCTGAGGAGAGAGGGAGGAAGAAATCAGAGCAGGCTTTCCCAGGCCCACACATCCCCATGGGACCAACCACACTCACCCTCTCCCCAGAGGCTCCAGGGGGACCGGGGTCACCCTTGGGTCCTCGAGGACCCTCCTGTCCACGGTCCCCAGGTTCTCCCTGTAGCAGAGACAAGCTTGTTGAGGGAACAGCACTAGGGCCACAGGCACACCCCAGGAAGAACCTGTGCTGGGGGCACAGGGATGCCTTCCTATGCTCACAGCTTCACTCCACCCACAGGCCCTGATACCTTCTCTCTGGCTCCAAGTCCCGTGTCCACCTGTGGGAGGGAATGACCAATGAGAAGAATGATCCAACGAGAGGAAATGGAGTTGGTGAGGGGAGATGGGGCCAATGGGAGCTATGGTATCAGTGGAAATATTAGGGGGCAGTGGGGGATGTGGGAGTCAGTGGAAGGGATGAGGGGACACAGTGTGGAGCCAACAGGAGTAGGTAAGGGAGAAGAGCACCAGACCCAACTCAACCCTTACCAGCTGTCCAGGGGGTCCTGGGGGACCCTGGGAAAGAAAAGAATTGTAGTCAACAGGAGCCCTTGGTCGCAGGGCATGGCACAGGTTTGCCCCAGGCTCAACTCTGCTCCCAGATTCCCTGCAGCACCCCAATGCCAACCCCTAGAAGGCAGGACAGGCCTGGAGGTGGCCATCAGTGCTCCCCACCTCGACGTCCAGGCCCCTCAGGTGGACATCAATCAGATCGAGCTGTGGAAATCTCCATCCCTCCCAAACCCGGAACACCAGCACTACTCACCGGCTCCCCACGGTCACCCTTGGATCCAGATGGTCCAGGGCTGCCCTGGAGAAAGTCAGAGAGTCAGGGTCACTGAGGATAGGGGGCAGTTTCAGGGAGCTTTAGAAGTACCTTAAGGACTCATGGGGACCCTGGTGGCCTTTGGGGGTTGTGATGAAGGGGTTAGAGGAAATGAGGATAGTGAGGGTTTGGTATTGCAATGTTGGGGTGGCAGGATTGGGGGTGGGAATTGGATGTTGGGGGTTGAGGTTAAGGGTCAGGGGTCAGAGGTTAGGACTCACATTTCGTCCATCTTCTCCAGGATCTCCCTGGTCTCCCTTCTCACCCACAGGCCCCCGAGCTCCAGGTGCCCCCTGGGAAGAGCAGGTGGTCTGAGATTTTGCAGGTTCCCCCAAGATGCCTCATACTGCCCCAGGTTCCCCATTACCCTTAAAACCAGGCCAGAGTTTCCCATCACTGCAAGCCTCCCTGCAGGATCTCCCATCACCTCCCTCCAGACTCTCCTATCACACTTTCTCCCCCCCCAGAATCTCCTATCACCTTCATGCCCACCTCCTATAGATTCTCCCATCACCCCTTACTTCTCCCAGCCAAGGCTCACCCGAAGGCCACGCTCTCCAGCTTTTCCAGGCAAACCTGGGTCACCCTTGTGATGGAGAGAAAGCCACACATTGAGCGGGTGAGTTAGGCTCAAAGTAACTGAGGGAGTGGGGGCAGAAAAGGGCCTGGGCACCAACTGGACAGGAAGTAGGGAGATGGACTGAAGGATCTGGTAGAGCCCCCAGCCCACCGGGATCATACTTCAAGGGTAAAGGATCGAAACCACAGTGGGAAGGAGACTCACCGGGGGGCCCTCGTCACCTTTCTCTCCAACTTCACCCTGTGAGACATGAGAATCAGCCCTGGTCCCAAGACGTCCAGTGATGCCAGCCACACCCTACTCCCCTAACCCCTGGGACTCCTGGAATCCAGCCCTCTTACGTCTCGTCCTCGGGGGCCAACAGGTCCTGGGGGGCCAGGCCGCCCAGGGTCTCCCTTTTCTCCAAGAGGCCCTGAGTCACCCTGTGGAGCAGGCAAGAGTAAGGCTGCACATAGCAGCCAGCTCTTGAGGGGAGGCAACCCCAGAAATCTTGACATTACCCAAGGTCACAGGTACTTACTGGGGGTCCTGCTCTGCCAGTGAGGCCAATGGGACCCTGCAGGGCATGGGAAAGGGGAACAGGACTTAGCTGGGGGTCCCAGGTACCACCTCATCTCCTTCTGTCACACTCCCCATCCCCATATTTATTTACCCTGTCTCCAGGGTCTCCTTTGGGGCCAGGGTCTCCAGGAAAAACCAAGCCAGGTTGGCCCTGTGGGTGGAAAGATCAGAAGTCAGAGGGGCACAACCTTTACCAGTATTCCCCCTAAACACTTTCCTTTCACTCACCCGCTCCCCTTTGACTCCAGGGGCTCCTCTGGGCCCAGTGGGCCCCACATCTCCCTGGAGGTGACAAAGACCATTAGCGCCAGCCCCAGGCTCCATGACCCCCAGCAATCATGCCACAACCCTCATGACTTCCAGAGGCCTCTAGGCATGCCCAGAGGCAAGCCCTATGGTCTTGACCTCAACCCTGTTCACCCTCTCTTCACTCTCGCAAGACTTACAGACTTACCTTCTCTCCTTTGGGTCCAGCACCAGCAGGTCCCTGAAAACAAACAGGACAGACATAGCTTGGCCTTGCCTGGGGATCATATAGCCTTGATTGGAGTTGAGATTATATAAAACTGGAAGTCACAGAGCTCAGTCTGTCCAGAGGTCACAGGGTCACCGCTGGAAGCAGGGCAGGGGTTACACAGAGCTCATGAGCTGTATGGTGGTCATGGGGTCACAGGATCACGCCAGGAGTCAGGAGGTGCATTATAGCATAAGGAGAGTCACAGAACTCTGAGGCTACCCAGGGTCCCAAGGTTATGGGGTCACAGCGTGGAACACCAGTTTACAGGTGGGTCACTGTTCAAGGAGCTGCACAGTGCTCAGAACCCCATTCTCCCTTTACTCACCACTACAGCAGGCACCCCAGGGAGACCAGGCTCCCCCTGTAGAGAAAGGACAGAGACAGGGATGGGTCAGAGACCCACCTAGAAACCCAAGGTTTCGGTCTCCCACCTGCCAGCATCCCTGGAAGCAGAGGGGACTGGCCCCCAGCCCATGACCCACCTTCTCTCCTCGGCGGCCAGCGGGTCCTGGTGGCCCCTGCATGTGGAGAAAGCATGAGCCCAGGACGGGGAAGAACACATGAAAGCCCCACTCCTGGTCCCACCACAGTCACAGACTTACTTCAGGACCCTCAGCTCCAGGACGTCCAGCAACTCCAGGCAGCCCCTGGAAAGAGGAGCAGAAATGTTGGTCCAGGTGGGTGGGGGCAGGGGGTTATGGCAAACAAGGGCTAGAGGTTGGGGGTAGGGGCTGGAGAGGGGTCACAGAAGACCAGGATTTAGGTCAGCAGGGGTCAAACTCGGCAGAATAGAGACCAGGTGTGGAAGTGAAGGTCAGTTCAGCAAGGTCAGAAAGCTAAAAGTGAGTCCCTGGGGTTGAGGGTTATAGCCCACATCAGCAGAGATCAGGAGTCATGTGAGGAGGGTTGGAGGGGCAGGGCAGTCGAGGTCAAAGGTGAGAAGACAGAACCAGGAGGGGTCACAGAGCCCAGGTCAGCTGGCACTAGCATTGGGGTCAGTGGGCTCACCTGGGGTCCAACCGGGCCAGGGGATCCACGTTCACCCTGATGGAACAGCATGGGTTGGTGCTGAGTCTGGCCCCAGATCCTCCAAGGCCCTGAGGGCACCCCGGGCTGCACTTACCTTCTCTCCAGTCTCACCCACACTCCCTGTTAGTCCTCGGTCACCCTGAGGGGAGAGAGATAGGAGAGGGGCCTTGACTGTCAAACCCCAGACAAGGTGCTTCAAACTCCAACCCTCCCACCTCCTCTGACCTGGAGAGAATCCTTATCTCCTGGTTCTCCCACCTCCCCTAATCCTATAAGGGTCACAATGTGTCACCCCTCATACCAGACCCCTTCCAAAATGGCACTTACTTTGGGGCCAACATTTCCAGGAGGTCCCTGTAGGCCCTGGAAGAGGTTCAGAGATTTCAGTTTGGGCATAAGAATGGAGTAGAGGGTTGACGGCTGAGGGTCAGGGCAGGAGCTATGCCCACTACATTCAGAACCCCTGACCCCTGCACTCACCCGCTCACCGGGGGTCCCAGGTTGTCCTGGGAGACCTGGGGCTCCATCCTCACAGTCACCCTGAAGGAGAAACAGACGGGTGGAAGAGCCAGGGGAGGCCGTGCCCCCCAGCACTCAGAGCCTTCTGCCCCAGAACTGGGACACCAAGAAGTCATGTCTCCTACCTTTTCTCCTTTCTCTCCAGAGGGGCCAACTGGGCCTTGGGGTCCAGGGCTTCCAGGAAGACCCTAGGAGGAAGTGAGTAAAAAATGTGAGCCCCAAACTGTGAGGTCTAGCATGCACCTACTGCCCCAGCAGAGCCTTCAGCCCCTCCATCTATACCCCTGAGCATGGCCCCCAGGGTCCCCAGCAAAGCCTCAAGTCCCCCTCACCGGCAGCCCGGGCTCCCCTGGAGCAGTGCCGCCATCACCTGGTCCAGGGGGACCCTGGGAGAGAACAGCAGGTCAGGGGATGGCTAGTGGGATCCAGATCCCAAGCCACCCCCAGCATACCTTGCTCCTCACTTACCCGTTCCCCACGATCACCTTTGTCACCCTAGAAGACAGATCATGACCCTATGACCCTGGACGACACTTCCACTCCCCAAGATACCAGGAGGAATGAGGGTCATGGGGTCAAATTGGATTACAAAGGTCATGGAGGAACTGAGGAATTATGGAGGGTCAAGGGGTCACATAGGCTCAGAGTGACCAATAGGGGTTATATGGGTTCAAATGGGGTCCCCAGGTCACTGGTTCACATGGAGATGATGAGACCATATGGTGGTCATGCCATTACCTTCACTGCTGTTCCAGGAAGTCCTGGGGGGCCACGGGGTCCTGGGTCCCCCAGTGGGCCACGAGATCCAGGGGTGCCCTGGTGGAGGAGACAAAGTATAAAGTACAACCTCATAGACCCTTACTCCCCCCACATTGGTTCCCCCATCACACATCACTTGCCCCCCACAGACCCCAGAACTTACCGGAGGTCCAGGGTCCCCTTTCTGCCCAGGAAGCCCTGGGCCATCGCCTCCTCTGACTTGCCCAGGCTCTCCCTGCAGGGACAGAGAGGAGTGGACAGGATGCAGGGTATGGGAGCCTTGAAGTGGGAGAAGCCCCTAGAGGTGCCCCAGCTAGTCCTTATCACGCCTTAGCCCCTACACAGTGTCTTGCCTGGGACAACCCTGTTCCTCCCTGGGACATCCTGGCTCCCTCCCTTCCCCCTTCACCTACCGGCTCCCCCTTCGGGCCTCGAGGCCCTCGTTCTCCCTGAGGACAAAACATAGCAAAGTGTGATGCTTGGTCTCAGGCGCATCTCAGGGTGGGCCCCCATGGGCCAACACTGCCCTACCATCCCAGGTCCCCATCCTGCAGAAAGAACTTTGGGAAAATGCTGAGAGAGTAAAGAAGGAAGAGCAACTTACCGGTTCTCCACGAGGGCCGGGCCACCCTGGGGAGCCCTGTAAATGGAAGCCAGAGTCAGACCACCCCAACCACTCAAGCAAAGTGCCCCACCACATGACCTGCAAGGGCAAAGCTTGCTCACCTTTGGGCCAGGGGTTCCAGGAATCCCAGGGCGGCCAGGGTTGCCTGGAGGCCCATCTGCCCCAGGGAAGCCCTAAGGAGGCAAAGAGGTCAGGGCAGGAAGGGACCTTCCCTCAGTGCCCCTGGTTTGCTGGAGTAGCCCAGACTATTCTTCATCTGGACTCCTCACCACCATAAGCCCCCGAGTGTTGTTGGGGGTGAAGCAGTGGGGCAGAGAAGTGGCCTCTTCAAGCTGAATGGAGCCTGACTCCAGGCACAAGGGCAGTGATGAGGCGGAGGGCCCTCCCTGACTCTAGGACTTAGAATTTCCATCCAGGCTCTCCAGGGGATCTCAAAACCCCACTGGCCCCTCTACTTCAGACCCTTCCCCAAAGCCTAGTGTGGTTTATAATGTCCACTTAGGCTTCTAGGAATATCCTGTGGTTCTAACTCTGCTTTTTCCTTCTCACTTCTAAAAACCCTGAGGAAACTTCGAGGAGTGTCTTAGGGGAACCTCAATGGTCTTCACACTCACCCGCTCGCCCTTTGCAATAGTACTTCCAGGGGGTCCCTGGGGGCCAGGAGCACCAATCCTGCCCTGAGAGGAGAGAGCAGGTGAGGAGGCTGTATGTCAGTCAGGGCGCAGAGGACAGGTGTGGGGAGGCACTCACCGGCAGGCCAGGGGGGCCAGGAGGCCCAGCTTGTCCTTTCAGGCCCTAGGAAAGGTGATCAGTGAGCCCTGTGTTGCCAACCTCCCCCTGCCCCACTGACTTCCAACCCATTCTTTACCCCCCACTAAGGCCGCTCACCATCTCTCCAGGCTCCCCTTTCTGGCCCTGGGGAAAGGCATGTCAAATGAGGGTCAGAGTGGCTAGCTCCAGGGGTGCCCTCGCCCACCCTCTCAACCCTGGACACTTACCTGTGGACAATGCACCGAGCAAGGCCCTGGCTGTGGCTGTGGACACAAGGTCTCCTTGAGGCCAGGCAGTTCTATCAAGAATCCCCAAATCCCCTTTTCTATACCACTTAGCCCCCCAGAGGCCCCTTTCAAACCTGGGTGGCCAAAGCTGTCTGACACAGGGCTGTTGCCAGACTACTGACTGCTCGGTCCAAGCTTGGACCATCATCCACTGCGAAGAAGTTCTGGACAGGGTCCGTGCTTGGCACCAAGCGATGCAGCTGTTCTGGATCAGCTCCCACCAAGCCCAGCATCATCACTTTGAGCCCTAAGGAGGGGTCCAGCAGCCTGCATGACCATCTTGCTGGGGCAAGCCCTATTCCCAGGCTCATCCTCATCAGCCCTGCTCCTCACCAGCAGCCTGGGCCTCGCGGACAGGGTTGAAGATGTCACCTCTCAAGGGCTCATCTACTAGCAGAACCATCACCCCTGGCACATGCTGGCGGCGTCCAGGAGCATCTGGTGCCATCAGGTGTCTGTGAGCTGTGACCACGGCTATGCCTGGGAGAAAGGACATGTCAGAATCCAGGGGCACCAAGCTCCCAATGGGGTCAGCCCCAAGAGTCCATGTTCCCTGCAGATCCTACCCAGGTTGTTCCCACTTGGGTCCATGTAGGGGATGCTGCGGATCTTCTGCAGGATGACACCAGGGTCATGGGAGCTGTTCAGCGGGAACAGTGGAGAGGGCCGGTGACTGTAGGACAGGAGGCCAATCTAGAGTAGGGGGGGACACAGAGCCTGTGGAGGATGACAGAGCAGGGATGGGGGACAGAGAGCCTGGGGGAAGACACAGAGCCTGGGGTGTATGACTAAACCTGAACTATTAGGTGGTCAGCAGTGATGGTAGGATAGGGAGCCAACCAGCAGGTGAGCAGATCTGGAGTCTGGGGAAGGGCTGGGAGAAAGCTGAGACCGATGGTGGGGCAGGGAAATGGTAGCTGGTGTGGAGCCTAGGGTGGGGAAGGGAAGGAACAGGTAAGGCTCTGGCTGCCTCTGGGGCCAAACCTGGACTGCCTGTGGCCCAAGAGGCCCAAGCGCAGACACCAGACGCTCCAGGGCTCGCTTCACAGCCTCTGCACGATGAGCATTGTCCCGAGTGGCATGGAGCAGGAACACCACGTCCATCAGGCCATGAGGACACACTGCAGGAAGGGGGCTGAGTTACTGAAGCGGTCAGCCCATCTAGCTACCCCCTTATGCCCCTCCCACTGTGCCCACCATACCTGGGCTCTGTGTGATAGAAGCCTCAGGACCCTGTATACCCTCCCGGACGGGTGTTAGTGAGAAAATATAGGAGATGCCGGGCTCTAGTCCTGTCACCCGCTGGGAGCTCGATATCCCTGGAAGTGTCTGTGAGGCCCCAAGCATTTCTGCAGAGGACAGAACTCAGTTAAACAAGAGGCCCTCCGTGGAGCCTCAACTGCCAGCCCACCCCAACCCTGGCCTCCCCTTCACCTTGGTCAGGGCCTCTGAGTGGCCGCCAGGACAGGCTGTAGCTGGACACCCCAGGCACTGGGGTCCAGGCCAGAGTCACTGAGTCAATTGAGGTGTCCACCACACGCAGTTCAGTGCTTGGGACACGAGGTGACTCTGAAGGAGGAACCAAAGACCAAGGATCAGAGTCTGTGTTCTGAGAACCCAGAGGGGAGAGATCTAAGGAGATCCTGGGGCAGATTCATCTTAGTGAAGAAAGTGTCATGGGAAGTCAAGTTGGGATCATCCCAAGGTCAGAAGTGGTAGGGGAGCTACAGGAGGAGTCATTCAGGGTCATGGGATGCAGGAAATCAGGGTAGGTCATCAGCGGGAAGAAGAGCATACCAGTGTATGCAGTCACTTCCACCGGGGGCCCTTCTCCAGCGGGCCCCAAGACACTCAGCCACACGCGGTACGGGGTCGCTGGCTCCAACCCGTCCAGTTCGTAGCTACCGAGCTCCGGTCCCAGGACCCGAGACTGTTCCTGGCCACCTGGGACAGCTGGGAGGGTGAGGGCAAGAGGCACATGGGAAGATGCCACAGACCAGCATTAATGGACCCACCCACCTTACTGACCCCCACCTACGTTACTGACGATGACCCCGCCAGCCTCACTGACTGACCCTGCTGACGGAGTCGACCCTTCTGATTGATCTTTCCCGTTCTCGCTGATCCTGCCCGTTTTACTGCCCGTGCCCGACTGACCCTCATTGATCCCACCCACCAGACCCGATTCATCTCCCCTACGGAGATCCTGCAGACCCCCACTGACAGACTCTACCCACTCCCACTAACCTCGCCCACCTCGCCGACCCCGCCCACAGCCCCGCCCCCATTGGTCCCTAACCCCCAACCGGGGCACCTCTCACCCTCGGGTCGCCAACGCAGATGGAAACCTTGTGCTCCGGGCACCGGCTGCCAGCGCAGGCTCAGCGAGTGCTCCCCTCTCTGCACTACACGAAGGGTCTCCAGGGCTGGCGGAGCCTCCGGCGCTTGAGAGAAAGCAGGGCAATCAGGGAGGCTCCGCCCCTACTGGGCCCTGCGCCAATTCCAGACCAATCCTGGAACATGCCCCGCCCCCAGTTGGTCCCTCTGACTACCCCAGGCTTCATCCCTCTTCCCCCCTCAGACCCCGCCCCTCCAGGCTCACCACCAATCCTGGTCCCTTTTCCAATACCGAGCACAAACCCCGCCCCCAAACCGTCCAGGCCACCAATCCAAGGCTCGCCCCAACCCAAGCCCCGCCTACGCGTGGTGACGACAATGGAGACAGGCGCGCCCTCACGGTCCCCTACAAGAGCAGTCACTCGCACCGAGTAGCTGACGCCTCCTTCGAGGCCCCGTATTTCTGCGGAGTCCGTGTTTCCTGGAAGTATCTGCTGTCTGGTGGGGCCACCTGGCCAGGCGAGCATAGGACAACGGTCAGGGGTGGGAGTGGCTGATCAGAGAGGGCAATCCCCGTCAGGAGGGACAAGGGCAATGTCAGGGAATCATACCCTCGCTCCGGCCCCAGGCCAGTCTGTAGGCTGTGGCTCCAGTGACCCCCACCCAGGTGACCCGTAGAACATCACTGGAAGCATTGAGGATCTGCAGCTTCGACACACTGCCCACGGGCTCAGGGTCTGGGGACAGAGGCAGGTTAAGGGTCAGGGGCCACTGACTGGCAGAGAACAGGGTGGCAGTTCAGGCATGGTCTATGGAGGGAAGTCTGAAGATTAGTGTGAGGTTAGTGTGGACAGGTCAATGTAGGCAACCCCTGAGAGGGAAGAGGTCAGTGCCTTGGAGTGGGCAGTGCACAGCAGACAGGAGGTCACTGTGGGTGGACACTTAGTCAATGTGGGGTAGGTCAGTGTGGGAAGAGAAGTCATTGAGCAGTGATGGAGTGGGCAGCTGGAGCAGTCACGAATACAGAGCAGGGTGGGATAGCCAATGGGATGTGGTTGGCAGCTGGCCAGGGTCTACTCACTGGTCCTCACAACCACAGAGGCGGGGGTCCCCTCCAGACCAGCCACATGGGGCCACACGTGCACTGTGTACTCAGTATCTGGCTCCAGCCCATCCAGCTCAGCCACCATGGCCTCCCCGGAAACCAACTGGGATTTCTCTGGGCCTGGGAGTGAGGATGGAGGCAGTTCTGGGACTAGCCAGATTCTGCCCTCCAATGCCCCACCTAGACCCCTAAGAAACTCCCAGCTTCCATTCCACACAGACCTACCCCCCACAACCCTCCAAAACCTCTGGTCCCTTCCAAAACCCCAGGTCCCCACCGTGGCCTGAGTGCCAGGAGATCCTGTATCCTGTGGCACCAGGAACTCTGTTCCAGGCAATGGTGACAGATGAGCTGCTGGTCTGAGTCACATGGACTGTCCTCACAGGGCCCAGTGGGTCTGGGGGGAGAGGCAGTGGAGAGTCTGGTGGGGGAGGCATTGGGGGGCCATCTAATAGGGGAAGGCTATGGGAATCTAACAGGAGGCAGAGATCTCACAGGGGAGGTAGTGAATGGAGCAGATGGGGGAAGGAGAGGAGATGGGGATCTGAGGTGGCAGGTGAGAGGAATCTGAGAGACAAGAGGGTCTGACAGAGAAGGTAGTGGGGTTCTGATAGAGGTGTTAGGAGGCATTGAGGGGGTTCTGATAAAGGAGAAAGTATAAGTTGAAGAGGAGAATCGGGTCCAGGAGAAAAGGCAGTGGGGGTCTGAGAGATGAGATGGTAGAAATCCGAGGGCAGAGACAGCGGGGTCTTAGGGGAGAGGCAGAGGAACCTGAAGAAGGCGGGCTTAAGAGGAGGCAAGGGAGACTGAAGTGGGAGCAGGGGTTCCAAGGCAGGAGGCAGTGGGAGTCTGAAGGGGGAGACTGGAGTTTTGGGGAGAAGCAAGGGTCCGAGATGGGAGGCATGGGGGTCAGAAGGGGCTCTGGAGGTAGACAGCCAAGGGGCTGCGTCAGGCCCTGACCAGTTCGAGCCACGATGACCACAGGGGGGCCCTCCTCTCTCCCTCGCAGTGCCGACACAGCCACCTGGTAGGAGGTTCCAGGCCGCAGCCCCATGATATCCGTGGCAGTAGATCCTGGGGGCAATGTCCGGCTGGACTCTGGACCTAGGGTTGGAGGGAAGTGTTGGCATGGCTCCTGCCTGTCCCCTTAGTCTCCCATATCTTGATGGTTCCCCTCAACAACCCTCCCACACACCCCACACTGACCATCCTCTGTCCTCCAGCTAATCCGAAATCCACTGGCTCCAGGAACAGGTCCCCAGGCCACCCTCACCCACGTTGCATCTGACGCCATGACCCGCAGCCCCTGGATAGCAAGTGGAGTTTCTGGCTCTGAGGGTTAAAGACAGAGGTCAGGGGTCAAGATCAGGATTGGGGTGAGTCAGGCAGCTGTCCCTCACAACCCTCCTTCAGTGCTCACCCCGGCGGACAGTGAGGATGCTGGCACTACCCTCATGGGTACCCACTCGAGCAGACACCCGCACAGTGTAGCTCAGCCCAGCCCGGACGTCATCCAAGTCAAAGGCTGTCTGACTCCCAGGAAGCACCAGGGTCCGCTCAACCCCTAAGGGAGAAGGCAGGGTAGGTGGGCAGGGGTCAGTGAGAGACAGGGATGTGGGAGATGGCAGTCAGTGACAGACAGGGATACGGATGAAAACAGTCAGTGAGGGATGGGACATGGGATGAAAAAGGTGAGAGATGAGGACATGGGAAAAAAGGAGTGAGTGATGGACAGTGACATGGGATAACAGAGGCCAGTAAGGAATGGGACACAGGATGATAGGGGTTAGTGGACAGGGACATGGGATATAGGATGACAGAAGTCAGTAGACAGTGATTTGAGTCGACAGGTCATTGATAGGCAGGGATGTGGGGTGACAGGGGTCAGTATTGGACGGGGACATTGGATGAGAGAGGTCAGTGGGGACAGTCGTCACAGCTAGGGTAACAGAAGGGCAGGTCATTGAGCTTGTGGTTGTGGAGAAGAGTGAAAGCCATGAACAGGGATGCAGGGCAGAGAGTGGAGAGAGACCCAGGTGAGGATATAGGCTGGGGCAGAGCAGGGGGCAGACAGGCCCTGCGATGGGTCTGGGCTCAGTGCCATCTTGGGAGATGGATGGACAAGGAGACAGGAGGAGGCTGTAGAGACCCAAGAGTGGAAGGAGATGGGATGAGGATGCAATCAGACCCCGAGGGCTGGAACTTTTGTGTGCGTCTAGGTGCTGGCTGTGTCCACCTCACCCTGGGTGCTGCGCACGGTGATGCGGTACTCAGTGGCACTGGGAACTGGGCTCCAGGACACTCGTACCCGCTGCCCAGGCAGCTCGGTTGCCTGTAGGTCCGTCACAGGGCCCACAGGCATTTCTGGACCTGTTGGAGAGCATAGCATGAGAGGCAGCCTAGGGCCCCTGTACCTTCTCCTTTACTTGGCCAGGGCCACAGAGCCCTCACCAGTGGGGACCACAGTGGCGGGCGTGGCCACCTCGCGGCCCTCCAGCAGAGTGTAGAGCGTGAGGCGATACTCAGTGCCTGGCTGCAGCCCATCCAACTGGTAGCGGGTCACATCAGAGGGTAGTACCACCTTCTCTGGCACCTCCAAGCCTGCAAGATGACAGGGTCAGGCCAGCTGAAGCCAAACCCCTACCCTGCCTGCTCACTCCTCCCCCCTGCACTGACCACTCTCACGTCGCCACTCCAGCCGGTAGCCACGGGCCTCAGGCACCAAGTTCCAGGAAAGGAGGATGGATGTGGGACCCAGGATGACTGGGCGCAGGGTCTGCTCAACAGAAGTATCTGCCCAGGGCACATGGGACATCAGCGGCCTCTGTGCCCTGCCTGCCTGCCCACCCAGCCCAAAAAAGCAGCCAGTCTTCTCACCAGTTCGGGCAGTCAGGGAGGTGGCAGATCCCACACTATGGCCAAGCAGAGCACTCACGGTCACCTCATAGTCTGTGCCAGGCTCCAAGTCATGCAGCAAAACCGACCCCTGCCCAGGGCCCAGCTCCTGCTGCTGCAAGGCCCCACCTACACAGGGGGCACAGAGGAGTGAATGGGCCTTGCAGATTCAGGACTCTGCAATCCTGTCTGAGGTGCAGGGACCCCCCCTCAGCCCACACCTCTCACTCACCACTGAGGACTCCCCACGTCACACGGTAACCAGTGGCACCTGGTACACTCTGCCAAGCCACCAGGAGGCTGCGGGCTGTGGTGTTCTGGATGGTCAGCTCTGGCCCCTCCAGGGCAGCTGGGGGAAGATCCCACCAGGGATTAGTGGAGTCAGGAGTGGAAGGGGTTACGGGGGTGGGTGGCTAGGTAAGTGGGTCAGAGGTTAGCAGAAGTGCTCACTGGTCCGAGCTGTCGCGCTCACGGCCTCCCCAATGCTGTTGGCGTAGAGAGCAACCACAGTCACTTGGTACTCGGTCAGTGGCCGGAGACCCTGCAGCTGTATGCTGGTTTCACCAGCTGGGATGCTCACCTGCCCAGGGTCAGAGGTCACTTCATCTTGCCCAGCCAAGTTCCCAGCCCTCCACCTACCACTCCTGACATCCTTACCTCCCGCCGCTCGCTTGGCAGGGGCTGTCCCAGCCCTGTCAGAGGAGTGTACTGGACCTTGTAGCCAGTCACAGGGCCACTGGCCGCCGTCCACTGTACTCTCAAGGATTGACTCCCTGGCTCAGACAGCACCAGGTCTCGTGGACCAGAGGTCGAACCATCAGCTGGGAAAGGGGAAAATCAGGCCATCAGGCAGGAGGATCAGGGGTCAGCACTTATGGAGCAGTGTTGGGGTCGAGGGTCAGGAGCACATGGGGTAGGGTCAGCACCTCCAGGGCAGGCTCAGAGGACATCACCCCCACCTTGGTGTCAGGAGCACATGGGATGGAATCAGCACTCCCAGGTTGGGGTCGGGGTCAGGGTCAGGGTCAGAGCTCCAGGTCAAGGCACACAGTGTGGGCAGGAACTCACGGGGCAGGATCACAGGCACACCACCAGCAGTCATGCACACTCTCCGGGAAACAAGAGGAAGAAGCGTCCTTAAGATGCTGAAGTCATTGACGAAGAAGAAGAAATCACTGGTTGGCTGTGAGGCCACTCGCTTCAGCTCCTCATGGTCAGCATTCTTGATCCCTGAGGTGATACCCAATCAGGGCTCAGCTGCCAACATGCCTTCTGACTGGTCCCTGCCCCAACTTAACTGTCACCGCAGCTTGGTACTCACCCACAGCAAACAGCTTGACTCCCTGCCCCTTCAGCCTCTGGGCAGCTGTGTCCACCAGGTCCTGGGACTTCCCATCTGTGATAAGGATGCAGACCTGGGGCAGGTGCAGGGGTCAAGTCAGGACTACCTCAGACACTTAGCTTGTGGTCACTTTGGGAGGCACGGTAGGGTGAGAGATCACCTTGGGGACACCAGGTCGGGCCAGCTGGGGCAGGAAGACATGGTCAGCCACATGGAGAATTGCAGCCCCTGTGCGTGTGTTGCCCCCCTTGTAGCTGAGCTCACGAATGGCACGGATCACATCACCCCCTGAGCCAAGCGCATCCAGGCCAAACTCCGTCCTATGGGGAAGGGGATTAGGAACAGGCTAGGGGCCAGGACCTTTTGTGGCCCTGGCCTCCAGGAGTTCACTGGGTGAGGGTTGTATCAGGCCCCCTTGATAGTCCTCTTGGTTCTGTGATTCCTGCCGTCCACCTCTGAAGCCCCCAAGTTAACAAACTTCTCAGGTACCCCTTTATGTCCTGCCTGTGGCTGGGCCTGGGCAGGCCTGGAGCCCTTGGGGCTCCCAGCCTCAGGGAGACTGGAGGTCTAGTTAATTAAATAATTGTAGGAGGAAGGGCTCAGTTGTAGGGAGGTGGACGTTAGCCAGACAGGGAGGCCCTCTGGTGAGTGGAGAGGCTGAAGGAGTCAGGAGGCTAGAACATGGAGAATCCAACAGGCACAGGGCATCTGAGCTCCCCAGGCCCCCCCCCCCCCCCCGGGGCTCTCCATCTCCAGATCAGAAAATACAGCCCCTGTCTTTGGCGGGGCACTGGTCTGGAGGTGTCTCAGGTGCAAGGGCTCTACCTAGGAGATCCCGGTTTCTGTCTCCAGAGGAGGTCGTGGCTGGGGGAGTCTCTGGGTTCCCCAAAGCCTGGTCTAGGAGTTTTCGGGCTCTCTGCTCCTGTCTGGGAGAGGGGTCCTGGTAGGAGCTCTGAGTCCCCAGCTCTGGGGGCCACCACTCACCGTGGGTCGTCACTGTACTGCACAGCAGCAAAGCGCACACCCTGCGCACTGGCTGCTCCAGAAAAGGGCAGCACCAGCCCCTCAAGGAAACCTCGCACTTCGCGGAAGTTGCTGCGGCCAATGGATGAGGAGCCGTCGAGCAGGAACACGATGTCAGCGGCGTAAAGGCGCGTGCAGGTCACTGAATCGGGAGGAGTGATCACAACCTCTTCTTGGAACGCACCCACCCCTCTCGGGGCACTGCGGTCCCTTGGAACTGGGGGCTGGGGACGGGGAGTAGGCCTTGTCTTGGGCCTGGAAACCTTGGAGTGAGCCGCGGTGGGGCCTGGAGCAGCCTCCTCCCCGGAGGATTGGTGAGGAGGTGGGGAGGGAGAGTCGCCTGCACAGATGCAGATCTGGGACTGAGGGGGCCAGTGCAGAGTGACATAGGGTAGGGGACCCAGCGCTCATCTAGGGAGCCAGAATTTGGATTCGAATAGGATAGGATGCAGTTTGGAGGACACAGCGCGGGTGGCGGAGGGTTTGGGGAGTCCGGGGAGAGTCAGGAGGAACGCGCGTGGGGTCGTGGGGAGCGGGATCCAGGATGAAGGCCCTGTGGAGCCGCGGGTGACAGGGTACAGCGCCCTGGACAGGGTCCTTCCCTGCCATGCCCACCTCTCTCCCTGTGCTGGGCCCGGACTCGGAGCGCTCCTGCCAGGATCCCGGCGCAGAGCGCGGCCACCAGGAGCCGCAGCCTCATCCTGGGTGGGGGAAACGGTCAGCCAGGACCACCGCCTCTGTCTCTCGGCCCCCGCGGCCTTGGCAGGTCCGACCGAGCCCAGCGCTCCCCTACCCCCGGTCCCAGTCTTGCCTGCCCGTCCGTCGGCTCCCGCCGCCAGCCGCCGCCGCAGTCCCGCAGCCACAGCAGAGAAAAGTCCCTGATTGGGGGCGGGGGGGGGGCGGGGGGGGCGGAGCGGCGGGCGGGGACCCAGGAGGCCCGCCCCCACCCACCGTCCCAGAGGTCGCCGCCCCCGCCTCCCCTCCCCTGAACGGATAATCTGTCTCCACTTAAGTGTAAAACCCCCCACCTCCTGTGGCTTCTAGGAATCCCCCAGAAGGTTCTCTACAGACAGATGCTGAGGAAGGTCCCCTCCAACCCCATCTAGGGTCAGAGGTCTTGGCTGCTTTAGGTCAAGCACAGAGTGATTAGTAAAGTGACTGCTGGAGGCTGGAATTCAGATAGGTTCCTGGGGGCCCGAAGAGGCAGGAGGATGGTGGGGGGTGGGGAAGCCTGCAGCTGGAGATGACTCACCCTGCACCCTATGGGGGTGCCCAGACAAGCCCTCAGGCCATGAGTCCCGACGGCCACTCCTGTGATTCAGCCATCCCTGTCTGTTGGGTCTCCTGTGCCCCACCCCAAACCCCTTGACAGGCAGAGCAGCCCCCAGCAAATGAGGGGTTCTGGGCTCATCCCAAGGAAAGCAAGGCACCACTGGGCTGCATCCAAGTAATGCCTGCCCCCGCTTTGGAGGGGGAAGCCAGAAGGAGAGAATCTGTGTCATGCTTATGTTTAAGTGTCCATCCCAGTGTCACGCACCCCCAACTATGCCCTGAACCATTCCCAGACAGATGCCAGCCAGCTGTGCCTGCAGGGGGGGTCTATCCATACATGGAGGGTGGGACCACCCACAGTGACAGCTCATCTCTCAGGAATCCACCCCCTCCTGCCTATTTCCCCACTGGTGAGCCTGTCTTCCCCAAGCCAGGTACCCCTAACCACACATCCTCATTCTGGCCTGCCAGAGTCCCCTCCTTCGATCTACTCTTCTTGAAGACCCTCTTCCACCCATCATCCCCACCAGGCCCAGAGGTCACCCTGGGCCCTTCCCTCCTTTCCTTACTGTCCTCATGGTCCACCTGTAGCTTCCACCTTCATAATTACCCTTGCCCCACTCCTCTCCCCTTAACCAGCTTGACTTCCCGGCCATCTCCCTGTCTCCCTCAACTGACTTGTGTGACTGTGGACGGTCCCAACATACCCCTAGGTCAGGGACACTGTCCTGAGGAGGTGAGTCTTTGTATATGCATATCTGTTCATGATAAGAGGGTGACACCAAAGCAGAGAGACACTCCCAAGAAGAACAGGCCCGTTTTTTTTTTTTCCCCTGCCAGTCCTGGATAACTGCAAAGCCCAGAAAGTACATTTATACTCATCACTGCCACTGGGCCCCTTCCAACATGCCCACAGCCTCCCCAGGGGATCCCCAGGCTAAGTGGGGAGAGATGGGGATGGCATTTCTGATAAACTTGTCTCTCCCAGACTCCTCCAGGGCCTGAGGTCTCTGGGATGGCCAGAGCTAGGGGCACTGAGGACCATTCATGCTGCCTGTTTTCCAATTGCCCAGAAGGCTGGAGCTACAGAACAACCCCTTTTATTGCTGAACCCTCCCCCTAATTATCATGGGATACAGTGCTGTGACCCATGGGGTCCAGATACTTTTTCCAAGATCAAGGTCTCCTCAGCCATGTCCCAGGACCTCCCATCCCCTGAAGCTGTCCTACAGGGAGGGCAGCAGAGAATCAGTCATGCTCTTGTTACAGAGGCAGCCCCTGCCTCCAAGACCCTCACCTCTCGTATAGCAAGGGTGGGTGAGAGCAGGGCAGAGCTGGCACATACAGTATGGACACACACACATGTGGGTCCAGCCTTTAGGGGAGACTGGAGGCCCAGCTGAGAGGGTGTTCAGGCAAACCTCATCAGAACCATGAGGGGTCCCCCCCAAAAAGGAAGGGCTGCCTGCTGTGAGGGGGTCACTCAAAGTTTTCTGGTAGAGGCTCTTGGGGAGGTAGAAGCAAGGTTGGGGATGAGTGCATGTCTGGAACTCCTAGGAGGTTCATGAGCAGGTGTGTGGCCCTCTGAGGCCCCTGGATCAAGCCTCCTGGCAGGCACACAGCCTACGGCACAGCCCCAGAGGCCAGCTCCTTCCATCAGGGCAGTGGGGCCTGAGTTCTGTCCTTCTCCCTCTCACACTCCCTCAGACATTTCCTTCTCTGGCTTCAGTCTCCATCTCTGCCAGGTGGTACCATATCTGTCTCCAACTAGGGCCTTTTTTGAGCATTCCAGCCCTACATATCCCATTGCCCTGGATACCTCCAAATTTCTCACCAGAACTGTGGCCAAAACTAGGCAGGTCATCCTCCTCCAACCGACCTCTCCCCTGTGGTACCCAAGCCCTGCTGGGGATGCTGCCCTGCTCGTGTCCCCACAGCTCGCTCCAGCTCTTTCTACGTCGGTGACCTCTGCTCTGCGTGTGGCTCACTAGCTCGCCACAGAAATCCAGCGAGAGTCCCCATGCTAAAGCTCAGGTTGACCAATCCACTTTTCTCCCAGTAACCTCCAATGCACCTCCCCTAACATGCCTCCAGAGTGAAGATCAAATTCCTGGCTTGGTCCGCAAAGTCCATTAGGTCCAGATCATTCCCAGGAGCTCGAACTCTCTCATGTGTCCAGCATCCCTTAAGCCTTTGAGGGTCAGGCCTGGGTTTAGAAGAGAAATAAAGCCCCATCCTCCAGGAGCTCAAACTTAGGGCAAGAGACTTGGCACTTGCTGTTCCCCCAGTCTGGTGTGCTGCATCTGTAAGCACCCAGGGGTGGGCCTGTCAGGGTTCTGCACCTGTCCAGCAGCTTCTCTCCAACCGGTCACAAAGTTGGAGGATGACCTGAGTCCCCCAGCCCTGGCTTCTAGAAGGCACTTAACAGTTATTTCCTAATTAACAACTTCTGACAACAAACAGGGGTGAAGGAAAAGCAATGGGTCAGGGCTTGAGCGATTCAAGGGTTCTTTTGGCTACTGCAAGGCTGGGATGCTGGAGGGGGTTTGAATAGTTCTCTTCTCAACAACCCTTGTCCAAGAACCCCGCTTATGATTGCAAGCAGCACCTTCCTCACAGGACACTCAAGCCCCTCACTTCTACTCCCCCTAGGTTCCCAGGGAACCTGACTGTGGAAGGGGTGGGGGTGGGGGGTGCAGGAAGAGAGGCCTACCTGCCTTGGGGACGAGAGCCCAAAGGTGGAAGGACTAGACAGCTGAGAGCTCCACCATGTCCTGGCTGCCTCAGGGAGATGGGGAGGGGATCACTGGGCCAGCAGCTCAGGACATGCCTGGGACAGACCTAGTCGAGGGAGGGGGCTCAGGCCCCACTGAGCTCAGGGATATTCTTGGAGCCTGAGTCAGCGGCAAATGGAGGCAAAGGATTCTTGCCCTGCCTGTCCAGGCAGCAGTTAGAAACCAAATGGGAACACTATGCCCCCAGGCTGTCCTCCTCCCAGAATCCAGAGTAAACATATGAAGGAAGCTTCTCAACGACAGTCCTTGGGCCCCCCAGTCCTTCCAAAGGACCAGGGACTGCCAGAGGGTGATTGCATAGGACCCACAGCGAGGGGCTTCCCACTTGAGCCCCGAGTTCCCAGACTGGGGCCTCTACCAGGGCAAAGGCTGGGTCTGCAGTTCTCATGGACTCCCACACCCAGCTCTTGGGACAGACTGGCTAGAAGCATCCCCCATGTGGCTAAGTGGAAACATCTGGCCTCAGCTCCCTGCAGGCATCAAAGACTTCCGGCCTCTGTGCTGCAGCCCCCACGTTTGCCCCTGGCTGAGGACACATCAGCCTGTGGGAAGGCGGAAGGATCCAGGGGATGCAGAACTGCGGGGTGAAGTCCCTGTTCCCCAACCCACTGCCCAGCGTACTTCATGCCAATGCCAAGAGAGGGACAACACAGTTCTCAACACAGGACTTTATTGGTGGTAATCTGCAGCACAGGTTTGAAGAACTGAGGTGATATGTTTGCAGTGGGGGACCAGGAACCCTGGCCCGGCCCTCTTGCTTGCATAGGCTTCCTGCCTAGAAGCGCAGCCAGAACATGCCACTACGGATCCGGTTGTAGTCTGGGAGCTGCTCAATGGGGCCTGGGGGGATAGATAGGGCGGGGCGTCAGGGTGGGGTACTTGGCCTGTACAGGGACACCTGGCTGTGCGCCACACCTGATTCAGAGCTGCCCAGAGCAGCACAAGACAGGCTTTGAGTGGAAAGAGGGGAGAGAACATTCCCTCAGGGGTGCTGAGCCTGTCCCTTCATGTTCTGGCCTTTGGAGCCCCACCCCACACGCGGAGGTGTCCGTTACCTGTCGGGTGTAGGGTATTGATGGAGGCACCTTGGCAGGGAGTCAGGGAGCTGCTAGGACAGGTTTTCTGAGCAACAACTCCCTGGCAGCCAGGCTATTGGGCAGAGCCTCTTGGGGGCCTCAACTTGCTGCTCCCAGTGTAGGGAGGGGGATAGGGGAGCAAAGGCAGAAGGGGAGGCCAACGGAATGGCCTAAGGGGGACAAAAAGCAGACCTTCTAGGCCACTCACCAAATCCAGCCACTGCTGGACACTGGTCATATAAGTACTTGGAGCAGACCTCACGTACCACACTGGCATCCACTTCCTGCAGGGTGAAGCAGAAGGCACATTGACTCACAGGCACCTGGGGACCACTTCAGCCAGTCAACATGATCCAGCCAACCAAAATCTTCCACATGTACCATGAAGCTGCCCCTTCCCCCAAAAGGGGAAAGGCAGCAGGGCTCTCCCTGCTACAGACTTCCATGGGCCCCACCCATCCCCACAGCCATGAGTCCCTGTGCCCTGCCCTCCAATTATGCCACCTCTGCTGGTGACGTTGCCTAGGACACCAGGGATGCCTCTAGGAGCTGTCTGCGCTCCATCAGGCCTCAACTCTCCATCCTCTAGGAGCCTGCCATATCAAGACTCCAGAACGTCTCCCAGGGCCCGTGTTACCGCAATCCGGCTTTCCCACTCAGCCAGGGGGATGCGGCGGCCATAGGTCAGAAGACTACGTCCAATGTCCTCACACACAGGAGTGGTGCCTGCAAGGGTAGGGGAAGCTTACAGATTCATCCAGTCTAGTCCTGGACCACAGGTACACACCAAACCTCCAACTTCCAGCTTCAGGCTGACACCTGGACCTTGGTCTGACCCCAGATCACAACCCTCACTTCTAAACCTATTGCTGTAGCAATGGGCTGTTGACCTGGCCCACCCATACCTGTATGTGAAACTCCAAACTCCAAGCCCCTGCAGGTGGGGTGGTGGGGTATGGCATGACCTTCAAAGTTTTCCTTTCCAATCTCAGTTAGGAACGGTGTCCACAATGGGACTGTCACTGCCAGGATGCACTCCACCCTTCCCCACAGGGCTGCAGGACTCACCATCCAGATGAGATACCAGGGCATTTCTGAGGATGTTTTTGCCCCGGACCACCTCACTCTCCGTAGCACTGGTGCACAGGCGCATCCTAAAGCAGGGGGTGGTATTCATTCTGAGAGAGAGTGCTGTCTCTTAGCCTCCCACTATCCTGCTCAAAGGCCCCCACGCCCCTGGTAGTACTGGGCTGGCACTCACCACTGGCCTTGCAGGAAGAACATCATGTCATCAATGCTCATGCGGTCGCAGACAAAGTGTGCACCCAGCAACCCAGTCTCTGCGTAACAGATGCTGAAGGTCTGGAAACTCTGGCACAGCTTGTTAGCCACTGCGACTGAAGCCAGTGGGCTAGACAGGTGCTGCCAGAGGCAAGGGTCGTCAGCACCCACCCTCCTGTCTATGGCCCACACTCTGAACACCACAGTACAGGAGACCACAGCCCCAGCACCCTCTCTTCCTTGAAGCCAAAGTTCCATGCCTGGCCCTGGTACTCACCGTGCCACCACCATAAGTGCAGTCATAGTGGCCAATGATGGCATTGGCCACTTGGAGGGCCACATTGTCCGGGTTGGCCCAGCCAGGCCCCTCCACCGCAATAGCCACATGAGCCAAAGGCAAGGCATCATCACGATGGCGGATCTGAAAAAGTACATGGTGAGGCTGAGGGACAGGTAGACTGCCCAGGTGACCAGAAAAGGTGCCAGGTGTGGGTGGAGTGTGTGCATGCACGTGTGCTTGTGAGGCCCCCTTCCCACCTCCTGAGGCATCTCTGGAGCCATGAGGATAACCACACATGCAAGGGTCCTCCCAGAGGCCCTGGCTGAGAGTAGTAGCCCTGCCCACCAGGTGGCCTACCTCGCTGCCAGTAAAGCGGCAAGGAGCGAGAGTGGGCACAGCGTCCTCTGTGTATGTCCCAGAGATGCTGCTGAAGTGCTTCTGGGCGAGGTCTAGCAATTGCCGGTGCTCCACCCCTGCCGAGACAGACAGCAGTGTCACTGGCCAGCCAGGGTCCCAGGCACAGGGTAGAGGGAATCACACACAGCCAGGGAACCCACGTCCTATCTCAGTGGGAGATGGCAGAAAGAAGACATGACATCAGGACAGGGTGAGGGAAGAGGATCCTCCAGACAAAGACTCTGCCTCATGGACAGGGCAGGCACCTCAGGGTGGAACAGCTCCCAGCGCCTCACCCACAGGAAAGCAGCAGCATGCTGAATCCAAAAATGGGTTCCCATGTGATGCAGTCTCACCTGCATCAAGGATGGGCACAAGGCCACCTGCCCTGCCTTGTCCCTCTAGCCCTTCCTCAAGCAGATCCTGGATGTTGCTCCTGTGGGGGTGGCAAGTGAGAGGGCATAAAGAGGTCCTACTGCAGAGCTGTGACTAGTTCTGGGATCCCCTGAAAGCTGGGGACATTTACAAGTAATATGAATTCATGCCCTCAGGACCCGTTAGACTTCACCTCCTGGCCTCTCCGAGAGGAAGCCTCTACTGCCTTAGCACCTAGACTGGTGGGTGCTGTGACAGTGGGCAGCCTTTCCCAGAGTGTCAGCCTGCCAGGTGCTTCAGTCTTTCATTCTTTCCTTCCATGAGCTCAGACTCTCTTGAACTCACCCAAGTCTAATGTGTCAGTAGCTCAAACTGCTCTTCTTCCCCAGGTTCAATGGCCTCAAAGCCACCTATCATGCTCTTCCTATCAGTCCAGTTAACTCACCCAGGTGCCAAGACCATAAGCCGGGGAAGCATCCTTGACCCTGCTCCCGTCCCCTACCCATCATGTCCAGACCTCCGTCAAGTTCCCATCTATAAAACCATGTTGAGTACATCCACTTCTCTCTCCTCCTCCTGCCATGTCCCACCAGGTACTTGCCACAGCCCTGCCCTGGTCTGCCTGCCTCTGTTCTGGTCCCCGCATGGCAGCAGAGCAAGCCTTAAAAGACACATCAGGCCATGACACTGCCCTTCCCCTCTACTCAGATCCCCCACTATCCCCCTAACTAATTCTCACAATTCTTTAGGCCTCTGTTCAAACAACATGTGCTTCAAAAGCATCCCCCTAACCTCCAACCGAGTCCCCCATTAAAATCCCCCTACCACAGTGTGGCTTCCTTTCAAGACACTGCCTAGTCTGTCATCAAATGTACATCGTCACACATCCAATGTCTGGTTTGCCCACTGGCAAAGCCACAAGGAACAAGCTTAGGGGCTTGCAGGTTCCACCAGCCTGCAAACTGGGTCTCCTAGGAACAGGTGGGGCTGAAAAAGCCCTGAGGCCTGGAGGGGCCAGCAGCCCAACTGAGGCCTATACTAAAGAGGAGGAGTAGCAGCCCGCGTGGCCAGTCACAGTGGTAGCAGCAGGGTAGAATCTACCCCACCTCAGAGAGGAGAGTGGTCACTCTCCTCAAGGACAGGGTGGGAACACGTCTCCAGAAGTGTAAGATCCCCTATGGTCAGACCCAGGAGATCTGGACCCTAATAACCAAGGCTGGTGCCCACCTACCCATTACCACAGGGCCTCAGTGAGCCCATCACTCACCTCCAGCTGCTGCCAGTACCATGCGAGGGGCCTTGTAATGCCGGCTGAGGTACTCAGTCAGGTCTGCACGAGACAGCTTCCTGTCAAGACACATGGCCAATGGGTCAATACCTCTCCCAAACCAGTAATTTGGGTCACACAAAACAGGGCTGAGGAGACAGACAGGAGAGACAGAAGAAACATGGATTCCCTGAAAAGCAAGCCCTAGCACACCACTCAATCTCTTCCCCATCTGTGCCACCCACTCCTCCGGGGCCCAGAAGGCAGTCCTCACCTGGCCCCACCTCACATCTGACCTCAGGACAGGCTCATAGTCCTCTCTGAGGAGAGTGCAAACTGACACTCTGGGGCTCTCCAGGGGCAGCATCAGAGCTGGTCCCACCAGAGGACAAGAAGCCACACTGATGGGATACCTAGACGCTTCCTCCCTTAGGGTATCATGACATGCATGGAAATGTAGCCTGAAATTTGAGTGAAGACCAGAGAGGCATTTAAAGACTCACAGGGACAACACAGCAACAGAGAAAACATCTCCAGTTCTGTGAATTAGGAAAATAGTACAGATATTCAGCCAACTATAAACAAATGTGTGTGGATGTGGCCCGGCCAGCCCAGAACGGGGGAACAAATTCTACCACAGGCCCAGCCAACTCTCACCTGACATTCTCACTGGGCCCCTCCACAGCCTGGGCTAGAGGTGTGCCCTGGAATGCCGTGGCATGCAGGTAGTCAAAGACCACGTCTCGCATGGACGCATCATTCTCCTGCAGCTCCTGCAGGATCACATCACGCTCCTTCTCAATCTGTGAGTCTTCCAGGCTGCAGTTCTGCACAATGTCGGCCAGGAGCTCCACAGCTGGATACAAGAAGGACAGGTCTGGGCACCAGGTGGGCCAGAGGAGACCAATAACAGCACAAAAGCCACAGGCCTGGCAGCCCTGGTTGCCCTGCTGCAAGGCCATATTCTAAGGGTAACCCCATTCTTTGGCCAGGCCAGGGGCTCGTGGGTGCCTGTTCTCTGCATCCCTGGAGTCCTATCCCCCTGCCCCTGCCCCTCCTCCAGGCATTACCCTTTGGCAGGTCCTTAGATAGCGCCTTGATGTAGTAAGCCGTGTGCTCCCGGGTGCTATAGGCATTAAGATGGGCCCCTATGCTCTCCACCTCCTTCTCCAAGGCATTACCAGGCCGATTCTTTGTTCCCTGAAACCAGACATCAACAGGACCAATCAGGAGCTACATGGGAGCCCAGGACCCCCATCCTCACAGGCTAAAGTCCCAGTAAGACTGGTTCATAAGTACCTCCCTCAGCAAAGACTCTGGGGATATAGGGCCCAGAGTCTATGCTCACCAAGAGCTAAGCAGACCATGAACTGATAGAGGCCACAGCATCATTAACCAATAGAATGGAGACAGCCAAGGGCCAGGAAAGAAGGGCATGGCCAAAGCAAGTATTACCTGAAATCCAGAGCTCCTACAACAGCCAGATCTTACCAGCATTCCCCCCTCACCGTATCTGAAGTCACGATCAGGTAAGCTCACACCTGTGTTCCGGTGATGCTACAACTACCCACTCTCCCCACACACCATTCACACGACTCTATGTGTGTCCTACTGACTTCTGCGGGACTCAGCCCTATTCCTGTGTGTGTGTGGGTGGCAGTGACGCTGTCCGCTGGCACATATACATGCATGTCAAGATCTATACACATGTGATGCTGCAGCTGGCTAGGCTGCCTGTTCCTGTTCCACACCCCAACCCATCCCATATCTCCTCCTCCATTTCTTTCATTCACTTAAAAAACTCAAGTCTCTACTCCATACCAATATGTGCTGGCTGACGGCCTACAGTGGTGATGACTGCCCCTACCCTCAAGAAATCTCAGTAGTCACTTCTACAAATAAGAGACGCCCAGGTATTCCACCAGAGCAGAGTGTTTCACAAGAACGTATGCCCACCCAAGTCTGTTGGTTTCTTACAATGCACGTGTATATCTATGTGTATTCCACAATTCCACATCGACACACACACACACAACACAGGCCTGCCCTCTCTAGTGAATACTGGAGCTCCTGTGGCTCCCCAGGTTTTTTGGCTCTGGGGGCCTTGTGCAGGGTCTCACCAGACAGGTACTCACTCAGGAGAGGCTAAGCCCACGTGGCTCCTTCCAGAAAAGTCAGCCACGATCATGCCCCAGCTGAAGCCTATAATTGAGGAGGCTGACTTTTCTGATCTGCATCTTTAGGAGGGACAACAGGCAGCTCTAAGCCCAGGGGAGATGCAGGACTTCAGGAGTCTCACCTTGAAAGCCAGATGCTCCACAAAGTAGCCTGCCCCGTTGTTCTTCTCAGTCTCGTAACGGCTGCCAACGTCAATCCACACCCCTACCTGGACAAGAAGCCACCGACAAAGGTAACAAACAAACCACCCCAGCCTCCACTCACACTCCACCCTGGGTGCCTCAGCACAAGCCTCACGCATGGGGGCTCGTGGTCCCAGGGTTGGGGAGAGCTGTCTTGGCAGGGCCCCTGTGCTTGGAAGTGCAGCCGGTGCCCCGGGCTGCATCACCTCTCCTTCCTGCTCTATTTCCTGACTGGTTATCAAGGACTCCCTGGGAAGTTTCTAACTGTACATGTTCACCTGGTCCCATCACCATAGGAAGTTCTTAAATTGAGTCTCGCTTTTCAGTTGATTTTTTGTTTTTTTCTAGGCAAGCAACAGATCATTTGCAAACAACTTAGGAAGAATTTCCTCCTTTGTAAAAATTATACCCTGCTTTTGTTCTGGTTATTTTAACCTCCCATCATGAAGGAAGCAGGCTATTGGTTTAGATACTGACCATTTTATCCTATTAAGGTAGTAGCCTTCATTCACACTTAAAAAAAAGGTTTTTTTTAATTTTCTTTTTTTTTTTGAGGAAGATTAGCCCTGAACTAACAACCACCACCAATCCTCCTCTTTTTGCTGAGGAAGACTGACCTGAACTAACATCCATGCCCAACTTCCCCTACTTTATATGTGGGATGCCTGCCACAGCATGGCTTGCCAAGCAGTACATAGGTCCACACCCGGGATCTGAATTGGTGGACCCCAGGCTGCTGAAGCAGAAGGTGGGAACTTAACTGCTGAGCCACCAGGCCAGTCCCCCCAAAAAAGTTTTTAATCAGACCTGGACACCCAACACTGCCAAGTGTCTCCCTGGCACACAATGAGAAAATCTTGTAATATTCTTAATACCCTTCCGGTGTGCCGTGAAACACACAGCACACCACTCACTTGACATAGTCACATGGATCTAGTCTTTTAATTCACTATTTGTTCACAGCTGACTTAAAATTTTCACATCTACTTTCCTAAGAGATGTTGATATACATACCATATGTCATAAATTCTTACATAAACATCTATTTGACATCTAACATCTTGGAAAGCCATATGCATTTTATAATCCATGGTATCCTTTTTTTTCTTTCTCTCCAAAGCCCCCCAGTACACAGTTGTATATTTTAGTTGTGGGTCCTTCTAGTTGTGGCATGTGGGACGCCGCCTCAGTGTGGCTTGATCAGCGGTGTCATGTCTGCGCCCAGGATCCAAACCGGCGAAACCCTGGGCTGCTCAAGTGGAGCCCATGAACTTAACCACTCGGCCATGGGGCCGGCCCCTCCATGGTATCCTTTGATTCTAACTGACAGCATTCTTTCTCTGGCACTGGCCCACAGTGATGCTCCTTACAATCTAGAGCATCTTAAGTGTCCATGAAATACAGCAATCTCTACCAAGCCTTCTTAATAGGCTCTGGGTCAGTTTATACAGGTGCTGTGTAAAAACAAAGTTGCCCATCACCTCACAGGATGTTATTCGTTCCTGGAAAACTGAAAGCCTTTACCAATAAAACCACTTAGCCATGGAGTTTGGGATGCGAAGAAGGGGGAGAATTACTTCTTGAGAATCTTCTCACCTATTCATATATCTAGCCAAGATTTCCAACCTTGAGGCAATTTCTAGGATTTTTTTTTTATTTTTGCAAGCTCATCTATTTCACTGGAATCTTCAAGTCTATTTCTTGCCCAATGCATTCCTGGTCTAACTAGCAGATTATAACTTTGAGCTGTGAGGCCAGCAGTCACCTAATGTCTCTGAACCCCATTTTCCTCATTGTAAAACGAAGACAGGATCACTTCTCTCATATGGGCCGCTTAAGAAAAAGCTGGCAAAGAACTTGGCCTCCTGCCTCAGAGGCATCATATGCTAAACTAGTGTTGGCTACGGTAAGGACTGCCCCCAAGAAATCAGGGCGTAGCCAGGGTCGGAACTGGGGTAGGACGGTCAATCCAGCGGTGAGTGAGCAGGAGTCTGACTTAAACCAGAGGACTCGAGCCCAAGGTCACACCTCGACCTGAGAAAAGACGCCTGGCCCAATATGGAGGCGCCCTCCCCACAGCGGCCCCCACTCACCGTACAGGTAGGCTGGGAGGACTGCTCCGAAGCCACTCGCAGTCCGTTGTCCAGCAGGCTGACCTGCGTCTCTGGCACGCTCTGGAGGGCCTGGGCGAAGGTGGCGGTGCCCCGCAAGGCAGGCGACCTCAGCAGGGCGGGCTGCTAGAAAGCGGCAGCCGGAACTGAGGACTGGGTTGGGGGATCGTCCCTCAACTCCAAAGCCCGCAGCAGGACCCCCGTTCCCGACCCCCGGCCAGCCGCGAGACTCCCATGCCCGCCCTGAGCCATGACCTTCCCACGGCCCTGACCCCCCCGACCTCTTCAATCTCGACCAGCTGCGGCTAACAGCTCGCTCCCTGTCCGCGTCCCGAAGCCCCGCGCTCCGTAGCCCTGCCCTCTCGCTGCCATCTCACCGAGCGGCAGGTGTGCAGCAGCACTCGCGTCCCGCAGCAGGCCGCCCGGCAAACCGCGGAAGCCGCCATCTTCAAGCTCCAGTCGGCGCTGGGCAGCGCTACGCATGCGTAGAGTAGACGCGGTGGCGCCCGAGGCGCAGGCGCAGTACCGCAGACTTGGCTCTCGCCCGCCCCCTGGCGGGGATCGAGGATATTCACTCGCGGCTGCTTACTGGTTCTGTCAGCGCGTCCGCCCTTACCTACGCTCATCTGTCCACCTGGCTGTTCATCGTCCTACGCGAGTCCGTCCGTGGTCCGTCTTCCCGTTTCACCCTTGGGAGGCAGAGTTCGCCATGTTTCTCACGAACTGCAGGCGCCCCTAATCCACCGCGTGCTCGAGGTGGCCTCGTGCCCGCGGATCACAGCCCTGGGGCAAAAGCACCTGCGTGGAATCCTGAGCCTGCGAGGCAGCTGCTGAAAGTCACAATTTTCTCTTAAAAAAAGAAGTAAATTCAGACGGTTGACATGGAAGGAATTTAACAATATATTGCTGAGAAAAATGGAATTGCTTAGAGACCAATTTGTGAAAAGGATTCCTTGTTGGGAAAACAAAACACACACACAAAACAAAACGACGTACCTCTTCCAATATACTACATATAAAAAAATCCGGAGGAACTCACTCTAAACTTTCAGCCAGGTGACTTCCGGAAAATGGATTCAAGGGAAGGGAGAGGAAGCTACCATTTTTATATTCCTGTACTATTTTAATACAGCATTTTAAATTTTTACAAAAAATGAGTGTGACTTTTGAAATAGCGTGCCTCTGAACTCTACTTCCTTTTACTGGTATACGTGATTTATTGTGCTTCTATTTTTGTGATCTTGCAAAAAGTCACTCAGTTAAAATTTCCTTTTGTATAAATCAGACAAAAGGTGCTTAAGTGTGTGTTAATATTTTGCCAGCTAAAATTATGTTATGATTTAGAAATGAAATAAGAATCTTCTAGGGCCAGCCTGGTGGCGCAGCAGTTAAGTGCACACATTCCGCTTTGGTGGCCCAGGGTTCGCGGGTTTGGATCCCGGGTGCGGACTGGCACTGCTTGGCAAGCCATGCTGTGGCAGGCATCCCACATATAAAGTAGAGGAAGATGGGCACGGATGTTAGCTCAGGGCCAGTCTTCCTCAGCAAAAATAGGAGGATTGGCAGCAGATGTTAGTTCAGGGCTAATCTTCCTCACAAAAAAAAAAAAAAGAAAGAAAAGAAAGAAACATGGTGTCTTTAAAAACAAAACAAACAAACAAAACAAGAATCTAATTACTTTGTCTTTCACCTTTTTTAAACTTCAGTTTTTAGAACAGTTTTATATTTACAAAATAGTTGAGCAGTAATACAGAGTTTCCCTTATATACTCCCCCATACACACATGCACAGCTTCCCCTATTATTATCTTACATTATTATGGTACATTTGTTACAATTAATGAACCAATATTGGTACACTATTTTTAATTAAAGTCCATAGTTTGTTGAGATCCCCTTAGTTTTTACCTAATGTCCTTTTTCTGTTCTAGGATCCCATCCAGGATACCACATTGCATTTCATTGTCATGTCTCCCTAGGCTCCTCTGGCCTGTGACAGAACCTCTTACAGTGACCACTGCATTCTGTACCTTTCTTCAAGCAGAGCTCCCCCAAAGATCTCACTGCCTGCAATTCCTCTCCTCCCATTCTCTCCCAAACCCACTCCATTCCAGCCCCACTTCACTCCTCCAAAACAACACCTGACAAGGTAATCATTGAGCTCCATGTTGCTAAATCCAATGGCCATTGCTCAGTCTCGTTTAAGATGATTGGCCACATCTTCCTTCCTAGAGCCTCATCCTTTCTCTGCCTCCAGGTTCCCATGCTCTTCCATTCTTTGTTCTGGACACTCCTTCTGAGCAATTCTGCTGGTTCCTCCTCACCTTCTGACTTTTGCATAGCCAGGGCTCAGTCCTGACACCTCTTCCTTTCCTTACTGCCTGGTCATCTCATCTAGACTTAAGGCTTCATTGCTGTCTATACATACAATGACGCCTATATTCCCATCATTTGCTCATCATCTCCCCTGGAGGACCAACAGACATCTGAGTTAAACATTCAGGCTGAACTCTTCACTTTCCGTCCCAAACTTGTTCCTCCCATAATTATCTTCATGTCAGTAAATGACACCTCCATTAACCCAGTTGCTCAGGCTAAATGTCTAAGAGCCATGCTTGACTCTTCACTTTCAAAATCCACACCCAATCCTTTAGCAAATTCTGTTCCAAATAATTTCTCAGTCCAGTGACCTATCCCCCTTCTTCACCCCCACTACTACCCTGGGATGAGAAGGGAAGGACAGTGAGATGACAAGGAAGAGTGATGCTGTAGATGCCCAGGGAAGGATGTGTTTCAAGACATTGGTCAAAAAAGGAAATCTTACTAAAAGGTCAAGTACAAGCAGTGGCCATTGCAATGATTTGGCAAGAGTCTTCGGTGACTCATTGATCTTCTGGAATTTACTTGGCATATAGAGTCAGGTGGGATCAAAATATCCTTTCCCCCCCTAAATTGCAAACTGAATTTTGGGACAGCATCTCTTGACCAGGCCTCCTTTCTCTATCCATCTCTGAGACTCCCTTTCTTACCCCCTGAGATTTGCAAACCTGTAACTCTTACTAACTATACAATTCAGTGGCATTAATTAGATTCAAAATGTTGTGCAGCCATTGCCACTATTTCCAAAACTTTTTCATCACCCCAAACAGAAACTCTGTGTGGTTAAGCAATGACTCATCATTTTTCCCCCTTCCTCCTTCCCCTGGTAACCTGGCTTCTACTTTCTGTCTTTATGAACTTGCCTATTCTAGATACTTCATATAAGTGAGATCATACAATATTTGTTGTTAAAAAGACAACAGGCCCAAAATAGTGTTGCTATGCTAAGCCCCAGGTTATCAGACCAAGACTTAATTAAGAAATGGAATCTTAAACCAGTTAATCAGGAATCACCTGATCAGCACTAGTTAGGCCATCTGCCTCATAGACCCATGCTGTCCCCTCCAGGAAAGTAATTTTGCAATAACCAAACCACTTTTTAAGCTAGTATAACTTCTTTGTTCCTGCTCCCTTCTGCCTATAAGTCTTTCATTTCGTTCAGTTCCTTGGAGCTCCCTTCTATCTGCTAGATTGGATGCTGCCCAATTTGAATCAATTTTTGCTCAAGTAAACTCAAAAATTTTAATATGCCTTAGTTTATCTTTTAACACTGTCCTTTTATGTTTGGATTATTTCACTTAGCATAATGTCATTTGTTCATTCATCTGTTGATGAACACTTGGGTTGTTTCCACATTTTGTCTATTGTAAATAATGCTGCAATGAACACTGGCATACATGCATCTGTTTGAGGCCACTGAAGTGGAATGCGCTGAACTTAACCACTAGGCCACTGGGGCTGAACTGGATCTCTCTTAATATGCTGCTAAATTTGATTTTCTGGTATTTTGTTGAAGATATTTGCATAGATATTAATAAGAGATATTGATCTGTAGTTTTCTTTTCTTGTAATGTCTTTTTCTGGCTTTGGTATCAGAACAATGCTGGCCTCATAGAATAAATTAGGAAATGTTCCCTCCTCTTTAATTTTTTGGAAGAGTTTGAGAAGAATTGGTGTTAATTCTTCTTTAAATATTAACATTGATTTATAATTATTGTTTTATGCTTTTCCTTTTAAATCATGTTGGAAAAAGAGAGAAGTTAAAAACTAAACTTAAAGTGAACTAATACTGGTTTTTATAGTTACCTGTGAAGCTACCTTTACTAGTCTTCTTGGTTTTTAATATGGCTTTGAGTTATTGTCTAGTGTCCTTTTATTTCAGTCTGAAGGATTCCCTTGGGCATTTCTTGTAGGATAGGTCTACCAATAATGAACTCTCTGAGCTTTTATTTACCTGGAACTGTCTTAATTTCTCCTTCATTCTTGAAGGATAGTTTTGCTGGATATAGAATTCTTGTTTGACAGGGTTTTTTTAAATTCAGGACTTTAAATATGTCATCCCACTGCCTTCTGGCTTCCATGGCTTCTGAGTAGAAATCATATGTTAATCTTATTTATGATCCCTTTATATGAGGGGTCACTTCTCTTTTAGTTTTGACAATTTGATGATAATGTGTTTCTGTGTGGATCTCTGAGTTTATCCTGCTTGGAGTTCATTGAGATTCTTAGATGTGTATATTCACATCTTTCATCAGATTTGGGGAGATTTTGGTCATTATTTATTTGAATATTTTTTTCTGCTCCTTTCTCTTTCTTCTCTTTTTGGAACTCCCATAATGCCTATATTGTTCTGTTTTATAGTATTCCATACATTCCTCAGGATTTTCTTCATTCTTTTTCTTTCTGCTCCTCAGACTGGATAATTTCAATTGTCTTACCTTCAATTCACTGATCCTTTCTTCTTCCTGCTCCAATCTGCTTTTGAACCCTTCTACTGAGTTTTTCATTTCAGGTATTAGACTCTTCAGCTCCAGAATTTATTTTTGGATCCATTTAAAATTTTCTATCTCTTTATTAATATTCTAATTTTAGGGGCCAGCCCCACAGCCGAGTGGTTAAGTTCTTATGCTCCACTTTGGTGGCCCAGGGTTTTGCTAGTTTGGATCCTGGGTGCAGACCTAGCACTGCCTATCAAGCCATGCTGAGATGGTGTCCCACATAACAGAACTAGAAGGATCTACAACTAGAATATATAGCTATGTACTGGGGGGTCTTTGGGGAGAAGAAAAAGATTAGCAACAGATGTTAGCTCAGGGCCCATCTTTAAAAAAATTCCAAATTTTATTCAGACATTGTTTTCCTGATTTACTTGAGTTCTTTGTCTATGGTTTCCTTTGACTAATAATTCCAATGCTTGGGCTTACTCATGGACAATTTCTGTCAAATTCTTTTTTTTTTCCTTCTGTGAATGGGCCATAGTTTCCTATTTCTTTGTGTTTTATAATTTTTTGTTGAGAATTGGACATTCTGAGTATCACATGTAGTAATTCTGGAAACCTAATTCTCCCACTCTTCAGGGATTGCTGATTTCTGCTTGTTGAGGGGTGGGGCCATTTATTTATGACTTTTCCATTCTATCTTTGCAAAGTGTGTATTCCTTGTTGTGTGTGGTCACTGGAGTTTCTGTTCAATTGTCTCTATGGTCAGCTAGTGGCCTGGCAAAGATTTCTCCCCCAAAAAAGGAGGTGGGGGTAGGCGTGGGGGAGTATCGTCTGTTTAAATCCTCTGCAGCTGGGAAGCTGCTTCAGTCTGTGGGGGTTGAAATAGCAGAAATTTACTTAAATTCACCAGATTCTTCATCAAGCTCCCCCCTGGATGCTGCAAGTGTTCAACTCGACTTCAGAGTTCCAAAAAAGTTGCTATAGACGGTTTCTGCTGGCTCAATAGTTGTTTTGGTGGAGTGATGGGATCCTAGAGCTTCTGATCCTGCGATTTTCTGTTATGTCACACTCTTTTTTACATTATTTATGAAATAATATTTTGTCAATCTAAAAGAAAAACCTAATTTGATTAGAATTGTATCAATTCTGATAATTTTGGAGGAAAGTTTTTCTGGACAGTTGGCTGAGAATTTCTGATATCAAGTCCTGGTTCTATTTTGTTTAATAGTTTTTCTCTCAATCTATCTCCCTCCTCTTGCATTTTGCCATAAGTAGCAACAATAAACCAGGCTGCACTTTCAACACTTTGCTTAGAAACCTCTTCTGCTAAATATCCAAGTTCATCATTTACTAAGTTCTTCTTTCCACCCAACTGTGGGATGCAATTCCACTAATCTTCCTGCAACTATTTAACAAGGATTCTTTTTCCTCCTAGTTTCCAATAACATGTTCCATATTTTCTTCTGAGCCCTCACTGGCAGCATTCTTAAAGTCCAGTTTTCTGCTAACAGTTGAAGGCAATCTTGGCTTTCTCTATTATGCTCTGTTTTATTTATTATTTTTTATTATTCCAGCCTTTGCTCACTGCCCAATTCCAAAGCCATTTCTACACTTTTAGAATTTGTTACAGCAGTACCTCACTCTTGGTACCAACATTTGTATTAGTTTTCCATTGCTGCTATCATAAATCACCACAAACTTAACATTTTAGAACAACATAAATTTATTCTCTCACAGTTCTTTGGGCCCGAGGTTCAACATAGATCTCACTGAGCTAAAATCAAGACATCAGTAGGGCTGTATTCCTTTCTGGAGGCTCTCAGGGAGAATTTATGTCCTTGGTCATTCCAGCTGTTGACAGAATGTAGATCCTAGTGGCCGCAGGAGTGAGTTTCCTGTTTTCTCACTGGCTATCACCTGAGGGTCATTCCTAGCTTCTAGAGGCAAACAAAATGCCTTGGATCCTTGGATGGTGGAAGATCCCTTCCACCATCTTCAAAGCCAGCAGCAGAGAATCAAGTGACTTTCACACTTTGAATCTGACCAACTCTTCTGCCCTCCTCATCCACTTTTAAGAGTTCATGTGATTACATTGGGCCCACCAAAATAATCCATAATAATCTTAAATTCTTTAACCTTAATCCTATCTGCAAAGTTATTTTTGCCATGTACTGTACCATATTCACAGATTCCACGGACATCTTGAGAGGCCATTATTCTCCCCACCACACCCTCCCTAGGAGGCACCAACTCCTGCCCCTACCAGCCTGCTCCCTCTTGCTCTCCAGAGTGCCTTCTTTCCCCTGGAATCCTGACCACATTATAGTTCCTAGAACAGGTAAAGGTCTGTCCTCCCACCAGACCCATGTATGCACCCTTGTCCTTCTGACTGGAGCACTCTCCCCCTTCTGTAGTCACCCCACTCATCCTTCAGGTCCCAGCAGTCAGCCCACCTCTCTGCAGAGCAATGGCCTTTTTGAGTCTATTTCACCACCACCACCCTCTCCTATTTGTGAGTGGGTGAGGGAGGAGCCAGTTCTGTTCTGTATATCAGCTGATCCTGGCATCAACAATAGGTTAGCAAACAGTAGGTGTTCACTGAAACTTGTAGATTGTAGAAGTAGGCCTAACAAGGGGCTGATGAAGCTCAAACTTCAACACCCTTCATTTCTAGGCCTTGGGAGGAGCCCCAGTAGTGTATTCATAGGATCAAGTATTTTTGGAAAACTTGCAAAACTAAGATACTCTAACTGTATTCAGTGAGTACCTCTGTCCTTTCCCACTCAGACTCCCCTCCATCCCACCTCCCCTCAGGCAGGGGACATCAGAGAAGCTGTGACATTTTTGAGGTCCAGCCAAGAGGAAGGTAGGTTGGGGACTGTCCCAGGTTGGTTTCTCTGGGAAGCAGAATCCAAGACGGAGATCAGGATCTTTACCAGGGAATCTTTTAAGCTCAGCATCTGAGGTAGGGAGGGAAAGGGTTGGGCTGAGGGAGAAAACTAGCTGTGACAGGGCTCTTTACTGCTGAGGTAGACCCATCTGCTGGCTGCCTTCTTGGTGGCTGGCAGCAGCAGGCCTTCCTTGAAGGGGAACCCAGGCAGCATATCTCCAAGTGTACCCCAGGGACACACTTGGTTTGGGTGTAGAGGGCCTTATTTATGTGGCTTGCTCCACTCCTCTGTATGGTTAGCTTATCGTTTCTGTCCTGGTGTAGGAATGGCTTCCAGAAACCTCCGGTCAGGATAGAAGTGCAAGGTCCTCTTGCCCAGTGCTGGAAAAATTGTGGGCCATGGAGAGAAAACAAGATTTGAAATGTGTGGAGCCAGAAGCTTAGCTGTGGAAAATTCTTCCAAATCATATGCGTACTATATGAAAGAAAGTTGATGAGTTTCCTAAATTTGAAAACAATCCAGACCACTTATGTGACACCATCAATAACAGGTTACGAGAGAAATAAATTTTCTAAACTATCACTAATTAAAACACAAATTTCAATCAACCATGTTAGAAGGGAGACTGAATTGCCTTCCTATTCTCTGTATGGAAAATATTTCCCCCCAAATTACAAAATCCTTGTCCTATGCAAAGGTGATCAGAGTGAGCAGCCTGAAAATACAGGGGAAAACATATTACAGAAATGTGTCAGGAAGTCACCACAAATGTTATTGTTCTGGATTTTGCATTGTATCGTCAGCTTTTTAGCATTTGTGATTTGTCATGATTTCTTTTCTCATTATTTTAATTTACTTCTATTTCTGTTTTTGAATTCATAACATTATATTCTTTTTCAAAAACAGAGACCTTAAAAATGCAGAGGCCTCAGTACCCACTCAAACTGACGTGCCTATGGTAGAACGAAGGGAGGAGGTGGGTAAGGGCCTCCCCTTTGGGGAGGTTCAGCCCTCACTTTACTTCCAGGGCCTGAGAACAAGGGCCACTCAGGTGCCAGGGAGTGTTCGAGACTGCCACAAAGATGAAGGCAGCCAGGGCTCCCCCTCCAGCCCCTACTCCCAGCTCAGGCTGCAGCCCCAACCAGAAGCCCTAGTGGTTCAGCCAAGTTATCACCCCTGGGCAGCCCTCCCCAGATCATCTAAGTCTGCCCTGATAGTCAAGTCTTCTCCCACCACAGTGGAGACTCCTGAGGAGCAATTGTATTTGTGGGTGGGATACTTAGGGAGGAGTCAGTTGGTGGGGGCAATGGAGCAGTGTGAGCCAGCCTGGGCAAAACCTGCCCATCCATCTGGGGCACTGAGGCCTCAACAAGTCTGCTGGCTGTAAAAACAGAAAGGGGAAACAGGGTCCAGGCAGGCCTGGAGAGAAAAGACACACACAGTCCCAAGCCTGGCCCAGAGCCTCAGGCCACCCCTACCCTGACTGGCTATGAGGCAAAGAGAGGCATATGTTAGGTCACCCACTCTGGGTGGGAGTCCCCTTTATTTGGGTTCGCTGCTGGGTGGCTAGAGACTGCAGGTGGCCCTCGATGTGAACCAGGAGGGCATCCAGCACGTGCAGGACACCGAGGAGTAGGGTGCGGTCTGAGATCGGGGTCCGCTGTTTCCAGAGTCCAGGGGGGTCAGTGGTCACCTGTGGATGCTGAGGATAGGACCAAGAGGCAGGTGTGAGAGCAGAGGGATGGGACGGAGGTGTGGTAAGGGGCAGTAATGGAGCCAGGGGGATGGGGGATGGGGGACTTAGGGTGATAGAAGATCCCTGAGGGTCTGTTGTGGGCCAGGGTGGTCATGAGGACCAGGTAAGCTGGGTGAGGAATAGGGATATTAAAGAGGGACAGATGGGAGCAGGGTACTGGCTGTGGGGAATGGCTAGGGGCTGACAGGTGTGGACAGATGAATGGACCATGGGGTGTGAGCAGTGAGGAAAGGGGCAGCAGGAGGCCCACAAGGCATGGGTAGGCTGATTGGGGAAGGTTGGGTGGAGGATAGGAGCTCATTGGGTCTGAGTGGAGGTAGGACACTGGGGGGGACAGAGCGGTGCTGTGCTCACCTCAAACTTAGTGGCCCGTAAACGCCATCGCCGCTGCACCACATGGGCAATCATCAGCATCATGGTAGTGGTGGCTGTGACCCCAGCCACAGGGTAGACGTAGTTCTCCCCCAGGCCCATCAAATGGCCAGGACAGCCCAGGCTTTCTCTGCAACTCTCCATGCTGTCTGGTTGGCATCCCCAGGGCTGTAAGTCCAGCCCCACCTGGTACCACAGGGGCCGTGACCAGGTGTGGGTTGGGGCAGGCATGGCCAGCAGGAGTAGCACTAGCAGGAAGGACCGTGCGAGCAGCATGGCTGTGGCAAGTGCCAGCGGAACCTGGGCACCTGGCAACAGACAAACGCCCCTCCCCCACAGGCAGGCCAGACTAGAGGCAGGAGGTTCCAGCTGGCCCCATGGCCTTTCATGGGGGAAGCCTGAGCAGAAAACATGGGGCATGGGGTTCCAGGGCTGAGGAGGATGGCAGGCTTGGGGCCCAGGACTAAAGGAGTGCCTCCTTTACCCCCTCCCTCCTCCTCACCTAACATCCAATCCCTACAATTCTAACATCCCACAGCCTCTAACACTGCTCTCCAGCTCAGAGCTGCTCGCTGGTCCCCTACGCCCAGCCTACCCGACAGTCCACATCACCGCAGTGAGTGCTCAGAAACGGGGGGCCCCTCACGCTCTGAATAAAGTCCAAAGGCTCAGCATGCTTTGGTCTCCCCTCCTGCCTCACGCAGGCCTCGCTAGTGTTGCTGAACACACCTGCTGTTCCCCACACCAGGAGCGCTGTCCTCCACTCATAGAGACACTTCTCATGGCTGGAGCTTCAGTAGAAGTGTCACCTGCTCCCTGAGCCTCCCTCCCAGGACCATCTGGGGCGACACAGTCCTTTCTCTCCCATGTGACTCTGTTTTATTTTCTTCAAAGCATTTCTAAGTATCTGCAATCTCTTGTTGGAGGTCGGCCTTCCATTCCAGCACATACGCTTCACTCAACCAATATTTACCAAGCACCGCCACGTGCCAGGCACCTCCTGGTGCCAGGACACGGCATGACAGAATAGACAAAGAGCCATGACTTCCTGGGCTGAGGTTCTGGGGGTAGAGGGTGGACAAAGATTTGTAAACACAGTGCAGGGCCACAATAAAGACAGCTGAGCAAGGGGTGCCTCAGTGACTTGGAGGGTAGGGCAGCCTCTGTCCACTCACCCAGCAGAGCCTAGCACCTGGTCAGCTGGTAGACGGCAAAGCTCACCCGTTTTGAGCAAGTGACACGGGCCCAGCACTGATGCAAGCATTTCATGGCATTTACTCATGGCACGGAACAACCCACGAGGTGGATCCTATTACCATTCATGCTCTGCTGATGAGACCTTGAGGCCCAGGAAGATTCTAGTGCCCCCACCCTCACCCCAAGCACTCAGAGTATCAGCTGGCTCGAAGACCCACTGCTGCCCACTGGGCCACAGGCCCAGATGTTGGCATTTTATGGTAGAAATCAACACATGCTTCTTGGCCCACAGTGACCTGCAAAGCCCAGTGATCTAATTATACGAACAGGCATTTTCCCAAGTAAATCAATCATGCACACTCTTATTTCTAAATGCAGACCAGCAGCACCTGTGAACACCTGCCCCTCCTCAACTGGTTACTCGGGTGTTCACATTACACCCTCCAGGGCTACCTGGTGGCACCCAGTGCCTTGCTTGTTATCAAGTGCCCCTGAGAACAGATGATTCCTGAGAAGCAGCTCTGATTCCAACTGTTTTACAGCTGAGGACACAGGTGCCGAGGGCTGTGTGTGGCCGGGGAGAAACTTCAACCTGTATGCCCCGATTCTGGGCCTGGCCCCACAGCTCGCCCTCCTGTTCTATACTCTCCCTCCTGACCCTGCCCTCCCCAAACCTCTCCTACAACTTCTGATTCCAGTCCCCAATGTGGGCCATAAGAAGAGTCAGGAGCCAGGACTGTGGACCCACCTCCTACCCCCACCAAGCCTCCACCAAGCCACAGCAGAGCCTGGTGTTGGGCAAACAAATCTTTATTCCTGAGGCTGCAAACACACATGCTCCCCTGCCCTGGCCAGTGCTGGCCGACTCCAGTGCCCCATCACACTGAACGCGGAGTCCCAGGACCTCCATCCCTGAGTTATGTATGTGTATACGGAGGGTACTCCTGGGTGACAGCTGGAGGCAGCCTAGGGGTCAGGGGGTTCTCATGGGTGCCACGTCACAATCTCCAGAGGTAGGCAGTCTCAGGTAGGGTGGCAGCACGGTCAGAGTTGGGTAACCTGAGCAGGCCAAGGAGGAGAAGCGCCAGTCAGTTTGCAAAGGACGCATACCACCCCCTCCCCCAGGAGAGCAACCTCTGCCCCCAGGAGCAGCTTTATCTAAAGGCAGGAGGGGAAGGCAGTGGGTCCACTGGAGGCAGAGCCATCTAGGAAGTGTGGACTTCCTGGAGTTGGGGTCAGGGGTGGGGACAAGCAGTAGATAAAGAGTTTAGCGGTCCAGAGGTCAGCTCACCGAAACAGGGCTGACGGGACCAGACCTTGGGTGTTGGAGGGCAAAGACGACAGCATCGTGGACAGAGGCAAAGAGATGCTGCTTAGTGATAGATGCATCGAAGAAGTGCCCAGCCTCAAGCTGTGTGACCACAGGGGCTGTAGGCAAGAAGCAGGTCTCCCCTGACTCAGAGAACCACCAAGAACCCCAACCCCCAATCACCAGCAGAATGCCCTGACCCATGTCACCTGTGACCTCCACCCCTGAGGTTACAGCTAAACCCCTAGTCACCCTTGACCCTTCACCTTGCCTCCCAGGATACCTCTGACTTCCAGTTTCAGAGACTTTTACCTTGTGCTGCCTGGCAGACTCCTTGACTGGAAGAGCCCCACCCCCTTCCCGGACCATTCCTGCCATCCCCACCCCACGCACTGTGGCAGGCGGCCATGTACACCTCCACCTCGATCTCCCGGAAGTCACGGAAAATCTGCAGCAGAAAAAGGGGGCCAGATTCAGAGGGAGGCTCAGGCTCCAAGGGAGGATTCAGGAAGGCTGCAGGGAGGGAGTTTAGAGGGGGAGCTCAGAGAGTCTGGGGGTTGGAAGGCTCAGAGGGCTCTTGGAGCTAGTTATGGGGGCAGAGTGCAGGCTTGAGGGGCCTCGTCCTCCCCCAGGGCTCTTCCTAGGTATACCCCAGCCTCTTACATTCTTCAGGCTCTTGAGGCACACAGTGTCCACGAAGGAGAGGGCACCCAGGTCCAGGACAAGGCTGTGGAAATCCGGCTGAGGCAGGCCCAGGGCCTTCAGTGTGGACCCATCTGGGGCCTTGGCATCTTCTTGACCGCTGGCTGCTGTATCCTCTAGTTCCTTCCCTGCGCTCACCTGCTATGGAGCCAGACACACTGCAAGGGCCGCCCACAAGAAGATGAAGGCAGGGAACACGCACAGACAGGCAGGGTCACATAAGGTCAGATGTGGGAGCATGCATATAAACACCCAGATATATGGGGCTTGCAAGGGACACATGAGGACTTGGACATGGGGATTTCCTCTATGCAAAGACAGGAGGAACTCATGGGGACACACAGGAGAGGACGCCTAGACTCAAGTAGCACACACAGACCAAGCATATACTGCTCTATTACCTCCTGGGCCCAGGCTTAATAGGGACACTTAAGAAGGGAGGCCACTGGGAGTGTACCTCATCCTCAGTCAGCCAGGATGGAGTGGATAGGGGGCCCAAGGATGGACCAGAAGAGACACATGCACACATGTGTACACTCAGACACCTCGGCCCCCTGCCTAGGTCTCTAACTGAGTGTGGCGTTCCCTTTTTGGACCCCACATTTTTTCCCCACGCCCTCAATCCCTTCCCTCTATCCATGAGCACAGACGGTAGGGTCTTGCAGACTCTGTAAATTCAAGGTCTTCATGTGGGCCTCAGATTACAGACAAGAGAGCCACAAGCAGAATTCCATGGCATACTCTAAAGATCTCCCCAGAGTATCTTATCCATCACCCATTCCTCCTGCTATTGGCACAACCACCTTGAATGCACAACTCGAAGGTCCACAGCTTTCCTCATGGGACATATGTGAGCACCCCCATCTCTGCAGCTCATGGCTGACCCCTCTCCCACCTCCAGCCTCACCTTGGCCTTGGAGCCCTCCATGTTGTTGCTCTCGATGTCTCTGATGCTGGTGTTGGCATTGATGGAAACGGAAGTGCCCTTGGAGGCAGCAGCCTAGGCCAGGGAAGAGAGGAGACAGGGATCGTGATGGGTTCACACCGTCGCTGCCTTGGCGGGATGGGAGAAAAATAAAATTCCACCCAGAGCCCTGACCAGCCAGGGGAGTAAAGCAGGGTCCTAGGGGGCATCAGGGAGAAAGGAGGAGGAATGAAGAATGCGGGTGAGAAGTCAGGAGCCCAGGAGGTTGGGAGAAAGGCTGCGTCGGGTGAGCAGCAGGACAGACGCAGGAGTCACCGGCTCAAGGGGCCCTGCCTGTCTCTGGAGCTTCTCCTCCTTCAGCAGTCGCTTCAGCTTTAGCTCCTTCTTCTTGAGCAGCTTCTTCTTCCGGGAGATGAGGCGGTCGACGTCTACACCACACTAGAGGTGAATATCAGGGAAGGGGATGTGGACACTCTGTGGAAGTGAGGGACCCTCTGACACTCACCCTGGGGACCCCAAGCCTCACCTTCTGCTTCAACGTGTCACTGTAGAGTTCAGCGTTGGCAAAGTACACAGTGGCTGAGGAGCGGAAGACCTTCACGCCTGGGACCTCCCTGGCCTGGGGGTGGGTCAGGGTTGGGGTGGCTGAGCCCTCCTCTCTCCTGGCTGCCTTTCCTCCCCCATGTGCCCCAGCACCCACTGCCCCCCACCCCTCTGCTCCCCAGCCAGCATGGGCCCAGCCTGTGGCCCGTGCCCTCCCAGAAGCTTGGGCCACAGGCCTGGTGGTGTCATCCTGAGTCCTCATCCTGCTCCTTCCCTCTGCCCAGGCCCTTGGCCAGGACTGTCAGGGCTTCCTCCAGGGCATCCTGCACCTCTCCCTCCCCATCTCCCCTGCCCTTCTGCCAATATCCAGGCCAGGGTTCAGTGGCTCTCAGGCCTCCTCTTGGGTCTCCTATTCCTGCCCTGTGGTCTATTTTCTGCATGCAGATAGAGAGACCCTCCTTAGCTGCCATCCCAACCAAGCCTTCCCCAGCTCCCACCCCATTCAGAGCACTGCCCAGGTCTCTGCTCAGCATTTGGGCCTGCACGATGTGTTCCCTCCTCCCTTTCCATCCAGCTGAGCTGCTCCCCCTCATGTCCTCCCCTTACTCTGCCTAATCATACTGTGCTCAGCCTTCAAGTTTCCATGTCAGGGGGAATGGGCTTGTTTTATTCCAGAGCCCCACCTATTTTTACCAGCACTTGGCATGAGACTTCTCAGGAGGTAAATGACAGAGATCCAGTAATTCCACTGATAAATCTGGAAACAGCCTCCCCTACAGGAATCCCTCTGGGATTCCTGACCCAGGGCTTGTCTGCAGGATGGGACTTGTACTGCTGGCTCCAAGACAGACCTGTACCCAGGCCCCCAGGCCTATCTCTGTCCACTCTTTCTCGGGCCCCTCCTAGTCCCTTATACTCTAACTGGGGGTCATAGATCCAAATTCTTCCCTTGAAATTACAAGGACCAAAGTGCCCTCAGCCCCCAGTGTCCTTGCCAGGTGTGGAAGGGACTGATAAAAGTCCATTCTGGCTCTGTTCCACCCCACCCAGGCCTTCCTCCTGCTTAGCACCCCCACACACCTCTGAGTACTCTGCCACATCTCTGTAAATGTCCGTGTCTGGCACCTGCCCCAGGATAGAATAGTGAGGCCTGTGAAGAACAGTGAGTGTGAGGAGAGAGGGCAGAGAAAAGGACAATGAGGGGGTACTAAGGAGCCTGGGGCTGTCCTTGAGACATGGGAAACCTGGGGGAGCCAGTGTGGAATGTCACTCCCTCACCAGCTGGAACTGGGGGGACCAAAAGGGTTGACTCACAGCTGCGTACGGAACACCACAAGCAGCAGGGAGAAGGCCACCGCAGCTGCTAGGCCAAGGTCCAGGTTCAGCAGGATGGTGGCCACAAAGGTCACCAGCCAGATGAGCTAAAAACAGAAGGGCAGTGGTCAGCAGGGTCTAGAGGGGCTGTTGGAGCTGAAGGCCCCAATCCCACCCCTGGGATCCCAGGCCTCTCACCAGATCCATTCGATTTGCCTTCCAGAGGGAGCATATGTCTGTGAACTGCATCAACATGCCCTTCAAGTTCACGATAATGGCGGCTGCCAGGACTGCCTGCCATGGGGACAGTGTCACCAGGGGCTGCTGAGAGCTGCCCAGATACTGACAACCCCAGCCACCTGGGCATGAACAAGACTGACCCCAAGCACCTGGGCATAACCCTAAATGACGCTAACCACCACCCGGCCCGTGAACCTAACAACTTGGATCTGACTCTGAAAGGTCCTAACCCCTGACTCTCAACTCCAAATCTCACCCCAAAGGTCTCAACCTTGAAAAATGGCATGACCTTGTATCCCTGCCCCTCACCTGGGATGTGACTGACTGATCTGAGCCCCTGGCCTGGCCAAGGCCCTCAAACCCAGCTGGGTAGGGGTGGAGGTGGGGGCTCACCTTAGGCAGGTCTTGGAAGAGTTCCCCAAGTTTGACAATGATAATGAGGATGAAGAGGGAGGAGACAGCTCCAGCTACCTGCGGGGTGGGAGTGAGCAGGAGGCAGGAGTGAGCAGGAGGGTAGCAGAGTAGGAGTAGGGGAAGAGAGTGGGGGAGCAGGGGAAGGGAGTGGGGGGGTGGGGCCAGAGTAGGGGTTGGGGGTAAAGTGGAGGGAGAGTGGGAGTGGAGAGTAGGGGTGGGGGTGGAGAGTAGGGGTTGGGGGAGAGTAGAGGTGGGGGAAGAGAGGAGAGGAGGGGGAGGGGAGAGTAAGGGTTGGGAGGAAAGTAGGGGAGAGTAGGGGGAGTGTGGGGAGAGTAGAGGCGAAGAGTAGGGTTGGGGCAAGAGAGTAGGGGGTGGGGGGAGAGCAGGGGGGTGGGGGGAGAGTAGGGAGGGAGCAGGGGGAGAGCAAGGGGAGGAGGGTGGGACAACCCAGGCAAAGCAGCATATGCACACACAGAAGCACACCCGCGCCCACACCTGAGCCCACCTGTGTGTTGCCCCCTGTGCTCTCTTGTACCAGGCTCCGAGACATAGAGCAACTCACAGGGAAGCACTGGAAGACGCCCCCAATAAGGTTACTGAGGCCAAGGGCCACCAGCTCCTGGTGGAGGGGAGAGCAGGTGTGAGGAGACTTCAGTGGCAGAGCCTGGTCACTCGCCAAGCAACTGTGTCTAGGCCTAGGCATCCCCAACCTTCACCCCCACTGCATAGCCCTCAAGGACTTGGCTGTTGTCCTGTGTCCTGCTCCCCCATCCTCAGTCCCCCACATGGCCCACCACATCTGTTTGCTGCTTCCTTGTGTCCCACCTGATACTCCATCCCCCTCAGACCTTCTCCACTGCCTGCTAACTGTCCCGCATCCCGTCCTCCAGACCTGGTTGCTGTCCACCCTGTAGCCATGCCTCAGTGCGAAGATCTTCCCCAGCGAGATGGCAATGGCGAACCCAACCACAGCGATGGCGAAGGCATTTCCCACAAGTTTTGCGAACAGCTGGGAGTTGGGGGCCACTGGGGGTATCAGCCTGTGAGGGGCATCTGTGAGGCCAAAGGAAGGTGCTGACCCTGGCCACCCAAGCTCCCTGACCTGGCAGGGGCCAGAGCTCACCCTGCAGGGATGTCACCCACGACATCCACTCCAAATCTGTGCTTCAGGCCCACGCCGTAGGAGATGCCTGTGGCCCCGATGAGCTGGGAGGAGAGGACAGAGTCAGAGGAGGGAGGTGCTGGCACCACTGTCAAGGGGGATGGAGAAACCACTTTGGGGGTGAAGGGGGAGGCTTAAAGCAAAACCTTCAGAGGGACAAGCTAGCAACAGGATGAGACAGACGCCACCATTTTGGGAAAAGAGAGATGCTGTCTCTCAGGGGCAGGAAGATATTAACTCAGGAGCTTTCCGCTGTGGTCCGCCCAGTCCCCAGGAACTCTCACCAGTGCTCATGCCAGCTAGTCTTTAAATGCCTGGGGGATGCCCGTATGGCAGGAATATATCCCCACTTGCCCTTCTCCCCTGTCCCCTGCCCCCCCAGAATCCGAACCGTGAGCAGTTCCCTGGGGATCGGCAGGGGCAGATGTCGCTGCAGCTTGTCATTCAGTAGCTTCATCACCACAAGCACTACCCCTGCCACAAGTGCGGTGACCATGGTGCCAACCACGCTCTGGGGCAGCTTCCAGCAGACTTCTAGCAGTGTCTGAGGGGAGGCAGGGTCACAGCCAGCACTCAAGCTCATGGGCACACCCACCTGTCCCTCCTCCCACCTTCACTCACATAGATGATGGACAGTGGCCCAGAGCGGCTGCTCAATTGGAGGCCAAACACATACTTGAGCTGCGAGATGAAAACCTGCACAGATGCAGCTGTGGTATAGCCACGGACCAGAGGTTCTGACAGGTAGGTGACCACGAAGCCGAAGTGGACCAGGCCAAGCCCCACCTGTGGGGTGGCCAGGGGCAATCAGGGGAGGTGGGGGTCCTAGGGGTGGCTGGGGCATAGCCCAGGGCAGGTAAGATCAGAGAGGGATGAGTCAACAGCCAGAGTGATGAGGAGGAGGATGGTGATGGTCAGACACTCAGAGGAACTGGCAGACGGGGGTTGGGGGGATGGGTTCAGCAGTGGGGCAGGTAGTAGGGGGACAGTACTCCTGACTGCTCTGTACCTGGAAAAGGCCAACTAGGACACTGAGTGCGGAGGCCAGCTGCACCCGGGCAGCATCTCTGGCCGTCTCATTGACTGTGGAGTTCAAGTCCTGAAGGAAGTCCTCATCTGGGGCCAGGGATTCTGTCACACTGCCCACCATCACAGACATGACAGCAAAAGTGCCTACAGGGACAGGTCAGGGCAGGTCTGAACGGGAGAGGACACTGTCCTGCCCTGGAGCCCTGGTCTTAAGGGAGAAGACAGACATCCAGTTCTAGACAAATATCCTCAGACTATGCTGTGCAAATAGTGGCAGTGCTGGCAGTCACGTATGAACCCTGAGCTCAAGGGCTCTTGAGGGTGACTAGAAATGTGGGCCCCGCACATCTACCCTGCCCACCTATGCCCACTGGCTCAGAACTGCTCCCCTTGTGAAAGGTGGAATGAGGAGGGGGCACAGCCCGCCAAAGGTTATCAGGCCTGTGCCAAGTTCTGAGCCCCCAACATCCGCCCGGAGCCAGGGCCTCTAGGTCACCTGACTGCGTGGTCCCATGGTCAAAGGCCTACTCCTGCATGGGAATGACCCTTGGGCCAGTCTTCCAGCAGCCCAGCACCAATGCTGCTCTCTTCCCTAAGTTCCCTTGTTCTGCTCAGCCCGCCCTCAATCTGTCCTCCATGAGGGAGGTGGGCATCCTCCAGCAAGGCTGGGCCTGGCTCCACTCACCCACAGAGATGTGCCGGGAAGTGCCAAACAGGAAGTAGATAAAGACAGGGTAGAAGGAGCTGTAGAGGCCAAACACGGGGGGCAGTCCAGCCAGGAGGGCATAGGCTAGGCCTGGAGGTAGAATGGTGGCAATGTAGGCTAAGGGGCCAGGGCCTTGAAAGGATGAGGGAATCCCAGCCCTAGGTCATAGGCCACAGTTGCAGAGGCAGGGGTCATGACTTCAGGTTTGGGGGCAGCCACAGATCACAGGGCTTCTAGGCCAGGGCCTTAAAGGGTCGAGGTCACCAGGCAATGGTTGAGGGTACAGCCTCCAGATGACAGGTGGCTTACCCTGTGGTAGCTGCATAATGGCCACACTTAGGCCAGACAACAGGTCACCCAGGAGCCAGTCACGCACAGGATACCGGGGTAGCCAAGCCAAAACAGGGAGGTATTGGAGCAGAAGTGCTCGGGCCCGAGCATGGGAGCACCTGAGGACACAAGGGTAGGTATCAGGGATAGAGGCTACCTAGGTCCTGCCAGTGCCCCTAGGCCCCAACCCTCAGCCTTACTGCAACCAGGTTCGCCACTGGTGGGTCCCAGTCACTGAGCTCCAGCGCCCCAGCTCCTCCAGCTGTTTCTGGTTCAGCAGTGGCCGCTCCACCTGGTAGTCTCGCCTCCTCAGCTCCATTTCTTGTGTTGTGGACAGCAGTGCTTGTGTATCCCTCTGTCTGGGGTGGCAAGACCAGAGACACCGTCAGGGCACCCCTGGCCCAACCTCCCCCACACATCCACCTGAGACTAGAGAGTCACCACCTGACTGATATCTAGTCCCCGAGATCTAGGTAGGTCCAGCCCCCAGCTGGCTCCATGCCCACACCCAGGGCAGTGCCTGAACTTTGGCTAGTGGAAAGCGCTTGCTGGGACAAAGTCCCCCACGAAGAGGCAGCATGATGAGCACAGTCCACACTACCCAGCCCTGAGGGTTCTACCAATCCAGGTCCCAGGCTGACTGCCCCTCCCAGCCCCTTGCTCTCCCCCAGCCAATCCCCGTCCAGTCTCTGAGTCCTTATCCAGCTGCCCCATGAGCCCACTGCTGGCTGGCTGAGAGCACACGCAAGGAAGGGATCCAGCAAACTAGGGGTCCAGTTCTTCAGGCAAGGCACTCTTCAGATGAGACCCTCCCCTCTAAGAAGGAGAGAGGTGGGGCTAATATTGCCCCTGGGCCTCCAGCCCCAGGGTCCAAGTTGTAGACGATCTCAGGCCTAATCTGGGAAAGCCAGGGGATGGCTCTCACCTGGAGAGAAAGGGGACTCACCTGGAAGGAGAGGCTTCCACCTGGAAAGGGAAGCTCCCACCTGAAATGGGGGAAGATCTCAGCTGGGAATAGATCTCAGCTAGGGGGAAGCTCTCACCTGATTCAAAATTTTTCACCAGCCAGGTAAGTTCTGTCCTGGGGAGAATCTCTGATCTGCCCAGAGGCTCCCACCTGAAGAGGGGGAAAGCTCTCACTAGGGAATAGGAGACCTGGGAGTAAGCTGTCCTGGAAATAGATCTCACCTGGGAATGGGAGCTCTTAGAGAGGGAGCTCTTACCTGGGGGCAAGCTTTCACCCACCAGGAAAGTTCTGATCTGGAGGGTACTCTCACCTACGGGAAGCTCTGACCTGGGGAGGCTCTCACCTGGGAATAGATCTCAGAGGGAGGATCTTACCTGAAGGGAAGCTCTCCCCTGCCGGGAAAGCTTTCGCCTGTCAGGAAAGTTCTGATCTGTGAGAAGCTCTGACCTAGGGGAAGGATCCCACCCGAGGGCCAGGGCCGAGGGCCGGGAACTCACCAGGGAAGGGCCTGGGTGTCCCGGTTGGAGGAGGGAGTGGAATGGGTGCAAAGAAGAACCTTAAAGACTTTGACGTGTCCCACAGAGATCTTTGAGCCCCCTCGCCCCTCCTCCGTGAGTCACTCAGGTGTTCTTAAAAGGCTCCCTCCACCGCCCCCCCAACCCCCCACCAGCAGGACGCGTGCTTGGAGGGCGGGGCTTGGGTCCTTGGCCCCTCCCGCTGGGAGGGCACAGCTGCCAGAAGGGCCGAAGCGCTCATTCCCGTAGGAGTGGTACAGCGGCCGGCCTCAGGCCCCGGCTATGGACTATCTTGCAGCGACCTCCCGGCCCCAACGCGCCCCACAGGCGCACCTCCTGGGCCGCGGCTCCTCCGCACGGAGCCGCCTCCCTACGGCCCCCGGCTAGCTTTCCAGCGAGGCTCGACCGGCCTTTGGCACAGCCGGCTCCCGCCCCCATCCCTCGCTGCAGTTGGGCAGCCGCCCGCAGAAAAGCGGCAAAGCGGTAAACTGAGGCGTTGTAGGCAGCCTACGCCGGCTCCAGACTTGGCGGTACCCCTTCCGAGCCAACCCAAGCCGGGCGCCTGCGCGGGGGCCAGGAGGCTGCCGGCGCCTCGCAGACACGCACGTGGACGCGGACACGGGAAACCCAGGCCGCGCCCCGCACTCACCCCGAAGCTTCCGACGGCTCCATGGCTTGAGGGCTGCCAGGTGGCGGCTGCTACCACAGCTCCAGCAAGAGGCTGCTACGGGCCGAAAGGCCGAGCTGGGAAAGGGGCAAGGCCTCCGGCGCGCTCCCACAGGCCAATCCCCGGCAGGACGGGGAAGGTTTGGGCCAATCAGCGTGCTTGGTCGGGGCCTAAGAGGCGCTCTATGGGCGGGGAGAGCCTGGAGGAGGAAGATTTAACCCCTTCCTCCCCTGCGGCCTGGCTCCTGCTCCCCCTCGTGGCTCGCCTAGCCCTCCTCCCTGAGCCGGGTGGAACTGCAGAACTGGGACTAAAGACCCGCGCTGGGCTGGCCATAGCCGCGGCCCCAGGGCCCTGAGTGGGACAGGGCTGATAGCGTGTCCTGGCTTCTTGTGGAGGGTCCCCGCGGGATGGAGAGGGGAAAACCCCAAGCGGGCAGGATGCTTGGGGGCGCCGCTAGCGACCAGAGCCTTGGTTCTCCGTCGGGTATCCATGGCCTCTCATGCCTCCCACTGAGGGCGCCACCCTAAGCCTTTTTCCCTGAGACCAGGCATGTCTCTGAGACCAAAGGTGCCCCAGCTTCCCTTCAACTCTGAACACCCAGATCTGAAGTAAGGCTGGGAGTTTCCTCTCCCCTGCGTATAGCACAGCCCGGACATCATGCCTGAAGTTTTCCGCCTGAGCCACAGAGGAATACAGCGTCCCTACCAGCTCCAGGTCCTAGAGGTCGCAGGGGTCAGTGCTGTCAATGAGCTGAGGAGTTTAGCAAGGGCAGTTCCTAGAGATGGTTTGACCCCTGGTGGCAGCAAATGCCAGGTTGGGCTGCAGGCCCTGAAGACTTAGGAAATCATCATGCTGCTGCCTTGACAGGGAGGGGGGTTTCCCTTGAGACCTGACTCTCAGCACCTCTGCTCATACTTCAGGCCTCAATCACAAGGTGACTGGCCAGAATTCAAGATGAAAGAGATGGGAACCTGGTCCAAATCTCCAATGAAATGGGCTAAAAATAGCTGAATATTCTTGTGGGGGCAGTGCTCAGATTTCCCCCAAAGGTCAGCCTGGCCTGAATCATTCATAGCCACCCTCCTACTCCACCCTTCTACCCGCAAACAGAAAGAGGCACTAACCATTTTCTATAGAAGTTTATTCCCAAAACAGCGCGGCTTCACGGAACAATTTACACAGACAGGAAAAGGGGCCACTGGGCTGGAGGTGGGGACCCCCAGAGAGGGGCATCTACAGAACCTAGGACATAGCAAGGACAACCCTTTCTCCCCGCAGTGGGCCCCTCAACCCTTCAAGGGTGGGGGTCATTCCGGGTAAGGAGAGCTGGGATCCTGGCTGGCGGGATTTGGCACCAGTCAGTAAAGTAGAACTTTCAATCTCCTTGGAAACTGCCTCCCAAGAGTATGTGGGGGGGAGGGGTGTGTCTGTACAGATCCCCCCCACAACCCTGCACAGCCACTGTTCCCAGTGGTAAGAGCTTGCCTACTCTCAAGGCCTTCTGGGTCTGCTGTTCAAGAGGGGACTCGGGGCTGACCTTTGACCTGGGATAACAAGGGGTTAGAAACCCCTCAAGATGGCCAGGCCCAGGGTCCTCACAGGTGGGTCCTCCAAGCCCCTCTCCCACTTTCTCTACTTTTTGCTTGTAAACAAAGAAAAAAAAACATTCTCAACTGTAAACAAAGTGTAAAAGTTCAAAGTTTTAAGTTGTAAACAAAGTTTAAAAATGTTTTAAATCTTGATCTGTAAACAAAGTAACAAAATTTACAAGTCCCCAGTTCTGGACATAAGACAAAGTAATAAAAGTGAGAGTTTTGTGAACAAGGTCCTAACAGTCATCTTTCCCTGTAGAAAGGAATAAAGGAGGGTGGTACTGAGTCACTTCCTGCAGCCCGGGTGCCAAGGGCCAGGGAGTTCCTGTAAACATGGGAGGCAGTGGCACCTACATTCTGAGTCTTCAGTTCCTGTTTCTGCTCCCTTTGCTCCTCCTCCCACTCCACCCTTCAGAATAAATTCTAAAGGGGGCAGCAACAGGAAATCAAATGGCACCACAGACAACTTTTGCTCACAGCAGGGGCAGGGGCTGGCAAATGACCCCTCGGTCTACCCTCCGCAGGAATGTCTGAATAGAGGCCTGAAACCCTCCCCATGGGAGAAAGGGAAGCCTTGCTCTGTAAACATGACATCTGCTGCTCCACCAGCGCCCCACAGCATCAATCCTAGGTCATAAGGCAGTAAGTGGCAGGGACTCCACATAATAAACACACACATCCACGAGGAGGTCGGCATGAGCAAGGCCCTGTGAAGGGGTCAGAGGACCCCTGTTTCCAAGACCAACCCCCAGTCCCAGAAGTTTGGCCCTTGGGGCATCCAAGAAAAAGCAAAGATCAATTCTGCACTTTGGGCCCTGACAATACTCAGATCAACCTGGTTGGGGAGCATTTGCCCCTCCTGTCTGAATCCACTCCAGTAAGATGAGAAGAAAGAGTATATGGTTTGCCAGGGACCCAAATGGGGTCAAACTCTGCACCTCTTTCCCCCTACCCCCCTCCCCCTCCCAGCCCAGCCGCAGAACCCTGGGAGACAGAAAAGCTGAAAAATAACATAAGCATATCTCTCTGGTTACAAAGGTACAAAACGTATAAAAGTCCTCCCTTCAGTTCCCTTGCTCTGTGCATGTGTCACACACATGCTCACAGGTAAGTGTGGAGCCTCAGCACTGCAGCAACAGGGAGAGCTGGGGGCAAGGGGTGGGTAGGAGGCTGCCTCAGGATCAGCTCCTGACTCCTGGAGTCTCTTCCATTGGCCCAAGTCCTCCATCGCCCTCGCTGTTCCTCCTCGGCCCCTCAGGAGCGACCCTCACTTCTGGGAACTCTGCAGAGTTGAATGTGGAGATGAAAGGTGGTTGCTGAGAGGACTCTGAGTCAGGTGGCTCTGGACTCCCCCGTGGGACGGGACCTGGCCTGGCCCACCTCCCCACCGCTCCCCTCCCTGCCCCCATCCCCTTTGCCTCAGTCTCCAGCCCCCTTATGCCTATTCTGGGATTCTCAGAGCCCTTCACCCATTCTGGACCCCCAGATTCATGAGCAAGGCCCCTTGGCCAGCCACCTATGTCTTTTCTCTAAGCACTTAGCAAGCACCTACTATAGACACTATGTTAAAGCACTTGACAAATTTTGTCTCAAAAGCTGCACATCTCAAAAAATTTGTTACTACAGACACATTTTGCAGACAAAGAAACTGAGGCTCAGAGAGGTCAAGTGTATCTCCAGAGCCTAAACCCCTTTTCTGTCCCCCAGCCCTCTCAACAACCAGACCCCAAGGCCAGGCTGCAGGAGGACCCAGGTGATGCACACAGCTCCCTCTCTTCTCCACCCCCAGCATCCTTCCAGAGTCCTGGGCACCAGGCCCCAAAATCTCTGGTCCCTATCTCCTCTCCTGACTCTGCTCAGGTTCTGTTGATCTCCTGCCCCACTCCTGGAGTCCTCTTCCCCCTAAAGCCTTTTCTCACCCTACAGACCTCCACAGAGCCTGACCTAGCTGTTCCTCCCTCTTAAAACTCAACTCTCCTTCTGGCTTCCAAAGCCTGGCAGCTCCTGGTTCCTCCTCACTCTCTCTGACACCTGTGTACCCAGCTGCCATCCCCTACCCTGCAGATGCCCCAGAGGCACCTGAGATGTCCCAGGTCCCAACTCCATTCTTGTATGCCCCACCCCACAGTGCCCGCAGGCAGGAGGAACTTAATATTGACTGAATAAATCAACAAATGAATGATTTACCCTCAAAGTTAACTCTTCAGCCCAGCATATAAAGTGCCCATATCTTGGCACTGTTTCTGGCCCCTCATTATCCCATACTACTCCCTAAGCAAAGCCCCCAAGTAAAGACTCCTCCTTTCTCCCCTGTCCCTTCTACGTATCAGGATACCTCCCACTTCTAGGCCTTGGCTCCTGTCCTGCCCCCCTCCACTAACTCAAACCCTTTGGAAGTCATCTATCTCTCCTCCTTAGCCCCAGAGGTGCAAGGGAGGGTGGCTGGCCTCAATCCTATAGCTCCCAAGTCCCTGTTAATCATGTCCCCATTCCGTGCTGGATTTCTGCCCTCAGCCTGTGGCCCCTTGGCTGTGCTGAGCCTGGGGTAACCCACACTGTCTGCCAACCCCCAGCCCATTCTGTGGCAGAACACAGGAGGTTGCCCTAAGCTGACGAGGGTGTGAGCTGGTGGGTGGACTCTGCTTACTCTGAGTCTGGTGACAGCTCCGAGATGCTGTGGGATGTGGCAGAGCGTGGCGTGGAGGGCCCAAGTGCCGAGGCAGTGGCAGAAGGCGTGGCAGTGGTGTGAGGGCCCGAGGGTGTGCTTGAGGACTGCACAGAGGAGGAGAGAGCCGAGGAGTTGAAAGAGGCGAGGATAGAGGAGAGAATGTCCAACTGCTCTGTGGAGGGGCCATGGCTAGGGCCACTGGCTGGGTCCTCCCTAACTCTGAGCAGCTGCGGGGGTGGCCCAAGGCCTTCTCGTGAGGGGTGCCGGCTAGGCCCGTGGTCTAGCCGCTCCCCTGAGTTCGATCTCCTGGATAGAGAGTCCAGGGGCCGGGATGGCAAGAGGGGGTCCCTTGAGAGTTGCCGCTGGGGAGACAGGGGCAGAGGTGGGGGCTGTGGGTCAAGGTCCTGGGCACTGTGGGGCAGGGGCAATGTGCTCAACCACTCGCAGGGTGCCCCTAAGTCCAGTGCATCCCGTGATCTGAAGCGGCCAGCCATGGAGCTAGGGTAGTCCCTAGGTGGCTGCCTCCGTGGCAGGGTGCTGCCCCGATCTCTGGGCTCCAGGCGGCCTGGCACAGCATCCAGGCATTCCTGGGAACCTGGCCGACTCAGGGGATGCAGAGTGGGGGCAGGGGCTTCCTCCAGTCGCTCACGGCTCATCTGCCGCCGGAGGAGCAGGTCCAGCTGTTCTCGAGAGGAGTAGCGGCTTGCTGGTTGTGAAAGGCTACCTGTGCCCCCTCCGGCATAGATGCGACCATAGGAGGCAGCCGGCACAGCGCAATGGCCCAAGGTGGCTGCACGGCACCAGGACAATTCAGGGGGACCTCGGGTCTGTGGCATCAGTGGGTACTGCAATCGGTTTTTCAGGATGCCTGTGAGACAGACAAATAGGGGACAGGGTGTGTATGGGGGGGGCAGGAACTCCCTGAGTCTAGGGATATACAGCCTCTGGGATCCCTGACACAGGATTGGGGGCAGAAATCCCTTGGGGAGGGGCAGAGGCAGCTCCTAGGAATTCCAAAGAGGCAGCAGGACAGGGGTCAGAGTGAGGAGGCAGTAATCCCCTGGGTCAGGACAGGGGCAGTCTCCAGGGATCATGAAGCAGGGTCGAGGAGCAGAAACTCCCCAGATTAGAGCAAGAGGAGCTCTCAGGATGCCTGTGAAGCAGTTTGGGATTAGGAGACTGAAATGGATAGTCCCCAGGGTCCCTCAAGTGCAGACCAAGGTCAGGGATCATACCTTTCCTCTGGTGCTGGGCCCGGCCCAGGGAAGTTTCATCTCCACTGGTCAGGGCCAGGTCAGGCTGATTGTTATTGGCTGCATCCTTGCTGGTGTCCAGCCCCAGGCGCCTTTCAGAGCCCCAGGTCTGCAGAGCACAGGGAGCAGCCTCACATTCCCCCAGGGCTGGCCAGTAGGACAAGAGGTCATTGCCATCCACATCTGTGGAGCCAGGGCAAGTTACAGGAGCGTCTGGGTTGACCCCAGTGACTCATGACCCCTGTTATCCAGACTCAGTGACCCTTGACCCTAATGACTCCTGAAACCCTGGCTATTCTCATTGAGCAGAAGTAGGAATCGGAGGGTGTCTCTCAGAGATCAATGGAACCATCCAGGGAGGGGATTACTGATAAGCCCCCTACTTCTGACTGGCGGTGGACAGAGACTGGGGGTAGGGCAACCTGATGGTCAAGGGGTCAGGAAGACCAGGCTGAACCCCAACCCAGACAAGGGGCTGGAGGGATGACACATCACCCTATAACAACCCTGACCTTGTTCTTCTGTTGCCCAGGCTGTTCCTGGGTCTCTAACCAGCAGAACACTGCTGGGAGGCTGGATGGGGAGAGGTGCTCGGGGGCCCAATGCTGACCCCAGGTTCCCCATAAGTCAGTCGTGGGAATCCTCAGGGACTAGCAGGGTTCCTGGGTCACATCTAAGTGGAATATGGGGCATGTGTTGGTCACCCATAAAGTCAGAGGGCCCCATCACCTTTGGGATGGGTGAGGAGCCTCTCACTCTGGGCTGCCCGGCGGAGTGGACGCTGGAAACGCCCTCGTGTCCGACCGTTGTCCTCACTTTCTGAGGATGGGATGGACAGACTTCTCTCCTCCTCCAAGGACAGGTCGCTGTCAGAGTCGGAGTCTGCGCCTGGAGGTGGGAAGGTCAGGAGGAAGGTACAGCAGTGGCTTCGGGAGGTGAGGAACTTAGGGAGTCTTAAGGGTGACTACAGCAAGGAGACAGGGGTTGGGAGCTTGGCGGGAACTTGGGAGTAGGGTAGGAACTTATCAGGAGATCAAGGGTGGGTAGGGGCCTCCTGGGGCAGTGACCTGGGGAGAGCTTGCCCTACTGCAGTCAGCTGCTGCTTTCAATTTTGGCAGAAGAATGAGGAATCAGGGAGAGATCCTCTGCCTCCCTCCTCCCTGGCCCAGGCCCCCACCTCCACCAGCATCTCGATGGAACATGGCCACATCCAGGTCCGTGGGGCCAGCATGAGCCTGGAGGCTGTGGTCAGTGTGGTCAGCAGCCGAGCCATGTCGAACCAGGACATTGTCCCTGGAAATGTAGGAGCCCCCCATCAAAGAGGGATGTGATGAGGTGCTGGGAGTCTGGGTGTCTGTGAGTGCACAGCCAGCTGCATGTGGAATGGCTCTGAAGGCATCCCTGGGTGTGTGGCAGGAGGCATCTGGGGCAGAGGCAGCAACAGAGGCCCAGATGGCTGAGATGAGTGGAGCCACTGCCTTAGGACCCGGTAATGCCAAGCCCTGGCAAAGTGGAGCTGCTGTGAGCTGTGTGTGCCCCTCACAAGGAGGCCCCTCCACTCACCTGAGGTAGCTGCGGCCCGGTTGGCTGTCTTGGTCCTGGGTCCGGCCAGAGCGGGCACTGCTCACTGAGGAGACGGTGGAGGCACCAAGAGTGATGCGGATGAGGCCACTCTCCTCAAAGAGGGCCGTGTTGTTGTAAGCCCCAGGCCCCTGGAGGAGGGGGTGGGAAAAGGAGTGTGAGCCAGCCCTGGAGAAGCCTCAAACCCTGGCCTCTCAGGCCCCCACCCTGACTCCCAGCCATGGGAGCCCCTCACCGTCCCAGGTGCTGGTCTTGCCTCCTCAGGCACTGCCTTCCTGCCCAGACAGGCTGGTGTCCAGGCAGCGCGAGCATCTGCATTCAGGACGCAGAAAAGCAGCAGCACCACCAGGCCCTGTGGGTCAGTGAGAGGTCAGTGAGGGGTTGGTGAAGGTCAGCGAGAGATCAGAATTGAGTCAGAGAAGATCAGAGTAGGGCCACCAGGGGGTGAGTCAGGGCTGGCATAAGTCACTGTAGGTCAGCAAGGGAGGTCAGTCACCACAGGTTAGTGTGACTCAGTGAGGAGCCCAAGGGGGGACTCAGTAAGGGAGTCAAAGAAAGTCAGCAGAGGCAATGAGGGGCCAGAGTGGCATGAGTGACTGGAGTCAGCAAAGGTCAATTAGACCAGCAAGCAGCCAGGAGCCTCAGTGTGAGTGAAGGTCAATCCAGGATCAGCACCCAATCTGGCGTCAGTCATCCAGTAGGAATCAGCTCCAGGCCTGGGGTCAATGTCCTGCCCAGGGTTGGACCCACCCTGCTGAAGCCCCATCTGGTTCTGGGTGAGAGAGGGGCACCAGAGTTACCTGGAGCCCACAGAGGCCAGCGTGGAGGTAGTAGAAGGCCAAGATGCTGTGGTTGATCGCCAGGAGACCAAACAGCCAGGAGGCACTGATCAGTAGAAGGAGCAGAAAGGAGCTGCGAAGGGTCCTGCCGCAGGAACATGGAAGGACACAGGAGAGGACGTGCAAGGGTCACGCAGGGCTCACGCAGGGGACACAGGAGGATGCATGGGGTCACACAGGGGACACATAGGGGACATGAAAGGAAAGAAACTCACATAGGAACATGGAGGACTCAGGAGGACACTAGGGGAGATGAGGGGTCACAGAAAGAACCAGGAGAATACTCAGGGAGCCATGAGGGGACATGTGGAAAACACACAGGAAGTGGGCCATGAGAGAAGACATGGAAGACAGTGGGGAGATACGGGGCAGGGGGCAAAGTGAGCCAGGCCATGGGAGACTCAGGAGACAGCAGGGCAAAAGCATATTTGGGGCCAGAGTATGGCAAGGGCACCAGAGAGGAACCGCAGGGAATGGAGCCCAGTGAGCACCAGGGATGCTCTGGGCCCCCAGAACCCCCCCAGGAGGGGGTCAGCACGCTGAGAATCCCCCACTTCTCCCAGCCAGCCAACTCACAGCACAGAGCTCTTCTTGGCCTCCCTCTGCCCAGTGGAACAGGATGTGCGGGCAGCGAGGAGAAACATGGTCCCATTCATCTGAACCCACGGCCAGACATGTGGAGCAAGGGCCGGGCAGAGAGAGACAGAGATAGTGAGAGCCAGACAGAGAGAGATGGGCACAGAGACCAAGACTCACAGAGAGAGGCAGAACTAGTGAGAAGCACGTGCACACTCACATACACACACAAAATACAGAGATCAGCAACAGGGAGACAGAGCAGCTTAGAATCATAGAAAAAGTCAGAGACAGGGAACCAGAGAGGGACCGAGAGATTGAGATGGAGAGAGAGATACAGAGAGACAGAGGCAGGGAGAGCAGCCGAGTCTCCGAGGCCATGCCTCCCATCTCCACGCCAGTGGAGTGGGGAACAGAAATGGAGGACGGGCCCCGGAAGCCTGAGGACTGCCACCTGGCACCCCTCAGCTGACACCACCACACCTGTTGAAGGGCCCCCTTCCCCTCACAAAGGGGAACACACAGGTGCCACTGAGTGCAGGGCACTCACCACAACGACGAGGACGACAGGGCCTGCGAAGCTCCAGATGAGAGGCTCGTAGACCGAGATCCAGCAGAAGTCAGGGTTCCCATAGCCCTCAGGATCCAGGCCAACGGTAAGACCTGTGGGGGAGAAGGGAGAGGAGGGAGGGGACATGTTCTAGAGCTGCTGACCTCCTCATGTAGGGGGAGGAGCCGAGGGTGAGGGCAGAGCGGGTTCCTCCCTGAGTAGACAGCATGGGGGTTTGAGGTTGGGGCAGGATCAGGACTGGGGGCAGGGTGAGGACCTCAGGCCATGTGATAGCCGGAGGTCAGGGGTCATAGTGGGGAGGGCCCTCACCCAGCAGCACAGCAGGGACGCCCCAGCCCAGGGCGTGGTAGAAGCGCATGGCGCCGCGGTCCACATTGCGGGGCTCAACCTGCATGCGGTAGAGGTGCAACCCCTGCACAAGGAGCCACGCGAAGGTGCTGAGGAAGAAGTAGTGCAGGAGGATGGCGACCGCAGTGCACACCAGCTGAAGGCAGGGTAGGGGGACGTCACAACCTCTCCTTCCTTCCCCGACTTCTGACCCCTACCCCAAGCATCTGCTTCCCACCTCTGACCCCTAAACCACAGCATCTTACCCCAGTATCCTTGCCCCAAACCCTGGCCCCAACCTAAGCATCCCTGACCTCTGACCCTGAACTTTAGCCCCAGGCCTTCCTGGGCCAGGTAAGGTCATCAGGTCACAGGTCCCGTGGTCCTGACCCTGCACCTGGTTTTGGGTCCTATGGATCCCCAGCAGGAAGAGGAGCTCTGCCACCCCCAGGGCAGCTGCCACATTGGCATGGATCCCACGCATGTTGGACTTGAGGCTGCGGAGGCTCAGCAGGATGGCCGCAGTCAGAAGCAGTGCAGCCACAGACACTGCCACAACCACATGGGTGAACACAGCCAGCAGCTCCAGGTCACCCTCCAGCCGCTGTGGGGACAAGCATGGTTGGTGGGGTGTTGGGCATCCCTGCCCTTTCACCCTCCCACTTCTTTGGGACGCTGAACACAGCCCCACCTCACGGGGGGAGGCATCCATGAGGACCCCAAAGGTGCCTGTCCGGCTGCAGCGGCACCGTGCGTGGGACCCGTTCCTGTGCACCAGCTCGCAGTCCCGTGCTGTCCACATGCCATGCTGGTCCGCCCTGTGGCCACAGGGCAGTTAGACCTTCCATCTGCTCTGGGGAGTGCCCCATTGCCAGGTGGGGGTTTGTGAGACATGGTGGGACGGGCGGAGGGTGCCTGGAGTTGGGGAGCAGCATTCCTCACAGGCCTGGGTGTGCAGGGGCATTAGTGGGGCCCCCAGGGGCAGGCTGGGCCTCCCAGGGGCTAACGGGGGACCAAGGGTTTCAGAGTGGAGGTCCTCACGGGCCAGGTGGGTCCCACTGCACGCAGATCGCCTTGCTCCGATTTGCTGTCTGTAGCAGGCGGAACTCGAGGCTGATTGGGGATTCCAGGACACCCCTTAGGAAGTTGCGTCCATGGAACACAGCCACGCTGACCACCGGAGAGTTCATAACAGGGTTCTGGGGAAGCCTGAGGAGACACCCCACCTGGGCTTGGACACTGCTGACCTCCCCAATCTCTGACTGCCTACCTCACTGTATTCATGCCACTTGCTATGGCCAACCCAGCATCTGGGATGCCCTAGAGTGGATGCTGTTTTTGAGAATCCCTTCAGCCTCTGCTAGGCTGCTTCAAGAACAAAGGTCCATGGCCTACCGGGGTGTCATGGTTCTGCAGAAATGGCAGGTTCTCTGCAGCCAAAGGGCTTCCAGACCCACTGCCCACACTGGGGTCTGGGGCCCAGGTAGCTCCAGACTGTTTGCCTCAAGATGCCCTCCCTGCCACCCCCATCTGACCTCCATCAGTCAGCCCGTCTTGCCTGACTCTATCAGCCAGCTTGCCTGCCTGTACCTGGCTCCTGCACCTTTCCCTATGTGACTGTTCTCACCTGTGGTTCTGTGTCTGTCTGCTACTCTGCGCGACTCGACAGAACACAGTTCACATAGAACCCAGCATGGACAAGACTCCCTGGAGCTATACACAGGAGCATCTCCATATGACTGTGAACCTGGTCATTTTCCCACCAAAAAACGGGGTGCTAGGCTGGGTAGAAGCTTGCAGGAAGCTCAAGCGGCTGGGGAGGGGGGGGCCTGGAATAACTCCATCCATGGTACCTGGCGCCCCGGCGCTCGGCCTGGAACTGGGCAGGGAGCAGCCCCCCTAAGGTGCGGTAAACGAGGAGGATGACAATGGAGATCCCAGGCTCCGGCTCAGTCTCTGGGGGCGCTGGTGGGGGGGCCACACTTGAGGTGGTGGAGTTTTCTATGCTGCTGCTGCTTGTGGACAGAACTGCCAGGGGAGGGGGAGGAGCCACTATCAGTGACCTCTGACCCTGAGCACCCAAAAATCCAGCTCTGAACCCAACCCAGCATCAAGCATGGGAATCTCTTCCCTGGGAGGACGGGGGGCAGGAGCCCAAAAAGTGGACATGGGCTACCCAGGGCTGGATCCTGAATATCAAGGCCTGTAAGAGGTCATCGCTGGGGAGGGAGAGGCTCTGGGGAGGTGAGAGTATCGTGTGGCAAGGTGTGGGGTGGAAGGTTGACGTAGGAAGGTGTCACACAGGGGGTCTGACACAGGGGAGGCCTGCCAAGAGGAGAATTGGCAGGAGGGTGACATGGTATCTGGCTTAGTGGAGAGCAAGGAATCAGGACCTGACCCAGTGGTCACTCAAGGGCTCTCACCTTCGGATGGGGACGGCCGTGGGGCCTGGGAAGGCAGTAGCACGTGGGTGTGAGGATCCCAGGCATCCTGGCCCCGGAAAAGGTTGCTGTGGTAACGAGGGTAGCGCCGGGTTCCCCGGGTCGGACTAGGATGCTCCATGCGGTCGATGCTGAGCACTGCCCCGGAGGAAGAGGGATGAGACCCATCAAGGATCTCCTCCCCATGCTGCAGGTCCCACTATCTTGATAGGCTTACCCCCATCCTGTACCCAAGTCTCACAACCCATAGCTTCCTTGCTACCAGCGCAGAGCCTGTCCCTGAAAAGCACTGAGGGTGGTGGCACAGCCCCTTGCCACTAATGGTAACATCAATAGCCCCAAGCCCCTCGGACCTCCAGGTCCTTGCCCTTTCACAGCCCCCTGCCAACCCCACTCCACCCCACCCGCCACATACTGATGTTGGGTGTCACTAGCCCCACAGGATTCAGGTATGTGAGTTCCATATTCCTTGCAAGTGTGGCCGCATATTCTTCCAGATGCTGCACCAGCCCTGCACTGCCTGGGGAGCCCCCAGGGGCCCGCTGCCCCAGTGCTGCCCACAAGTCCCCAGTCTCTGGAGCAAGCAGTGCGGAGCCAGCCCACAGCAGATTCTGGGAGGAGGGAGATAAAAGTGGACTCAGCCAGGTGAGGATGTGTGAAGGGACAGGGCAGGCCTAAGGGGTCTGGTCAGGCGCTCAGAGGGGACCTAGCAGGCAAGGAGGTGGGTCTAGAGAGGACAAGGGAAGAAGGAGAGCCCAGGGCCTTCCCTTCCCCGGGGTTAGGAGGGGCCTGAGTGGGGGATTCAGGGCTGGGGGTCCAGGGCCAGGGGATTGGGAGCACTGGGCACAGCCCCACCTCGTTGAAGTGGGCGTCCTGTGTGGCTGTTAGCCCAAAACCCTGCTGGTGGCTCTCAAAGGCCAACAGGTGGGCCAGCAGGCGGGCAGTGACTCGGATATCTTGGCTAAAGTAGTGGTCAGTGTGGCTCGTCACCTCCCGCAGCCTCTGAGCCAGCTTCTTGGCCTCCACAGTATCTAGTGCTGTCTTATTCAGCTCTAGGCCATCCAGCTGCCAGGACAAAGATGGGGTGGTTGCTCTGTGGTCCCTTAGGCCTTTCTCAAAAGCCTCACAGGAAGAAGGGTTTGGCCAGAGTAAAGGGCAACCAGGAAAAGCCCAGGAGGTCAAGGGCTAGAGCATGATGTCTGGAGCCCACTACAGGCCTGGGTAAGCTGAGGCCAGGGTCAGGGCAGGTCTTGAGTGCAGGGCAAGGTCTAGGCAGTCTCACCAGCAGACTGAGTTCTCGAAAGGCAGGGGAGGTACAGTTGAAAAGGTCAGGCTCCAGCCAACCCTGGTCCTCGTCACATAGCCGCACGGCAGCACCTGGGGACAGGTGATCCCTGGTCAGGTCTGGGACCTGGACACCTTTGCTGAGGAGGTGACCACAGCACCCTCTCCTATCCCAGAGGGAACTCTGAGGCAGAGACCAGAGTAGTAGGCACCTGTGGCTAGAGCTGTGGATGGAGCAGCCCCAGCCCCCAGCCCAGGCAGGCCCTAGCTTCTTGTCAATTCTTGAGGGGCCTATGGACCATTCTGAACCACCAACTACAAGCACAAGAGTAGGGCTGCCCCCACACACACGTGCACACTCACACCCCAATGCTCACATCTGCACACTCATAGATGCGTGGACCAGGACAAACACAGATGCACAATGCTCTCTCATACACATACACAGACATGCCAACACAGACCAGATTTTCCAGCAATATTTTGTGACCAAAGGAGGTGAGGGTGGAAGTTCTCACACAAGTTTTAACTGCCCCAGTGGTGACTTTGCTGCCATCTCTCCTTGTCTGTGGGTTTGGGATGGGGGTTAAATATTGAATGAGAATTAACCTGGGCCTTAAGGGAGTTTGTATCCACTAGCAAGTAGGACCCTAACTTAAACACAGAACCTCCTCTCCCCAAGGCAGACTCACAGACGCGTGCACAGGCACAGAAAAACACACACATGAGCATGCATACACAGTCTCTGTCCAGCCACTGCGGAGACCTCAAGCAGCAGAGAGGGTTCTGCAGGGGCCTTAGGCAGGGGGAGGGGCCCTCAGGTAGCAGGGAGGAGTCTGTAGGGTCCTCGAACAGAGGGGAGGGCTCTTTCATAACTTCAGGCACTAGGGAGAGGCCTGCAGGGATCTCAGGAACTGAACAGGGGTCTGCAAGGACCTTAGGAAGTGGGGAGGGATCTTCAGGATCCTCAGGCAGTGGGGAGGGATCTCTGAGGACCTTAGGCATCAGAGAAGGGGCTCTGGGGCCCTCAGAAAGCCAAAAGGGGCCTCCAGGGACTTCAAGCAGTTGGGAATAGCTTTTAGAAACCTCAGGCAGTGGGGAGAGGTCTGTAGGGACTTCAAGCAGTGGGAGGGATCTGCAAAAGCTCTGGCAGCGGAGCAGAAAGCGCACCTGAGCAAACATGTACCCCTTACCTGCACCCCGCAATCCTGCCCAGAAGCCAAGAGAAACAGATGGAGGCTCAATGAGGGGGTGGGAAGGGACCCAGAGCCCCTAGGAGGTAGTGAGGGGCCCACATGGACCCCTACCCTACTCCCACCTCTTTGCAGGAACAACTCAGAAAAAGAAGTGGCTCCAGCAGTCAGAGGACAGGCCCACCCCCACCTAAGTGATGTGCCTGTCCCCCAGTACTCACCCAGGGCCCCCCGAGGACAGGGCACTGAGGCCAAGACACCAAATTTGGTCTGGGGCCACCACACGCCAGATCTCAGGGACTTGGGGCAGGCATCATAGAGCACTAGGGAGAGAAGAGGCACTGAGCCAGACGGCTAGAGGCTGGGACAAGTGACAGCCATGCTCACTGCCCTTCTACCACTCACCTCAGGCTAACCACCCACCACTCCCCTGCTGGTCTCACAGGAGCTGGCCTGTCAGATTGTGATAGGTCATCAGAATACTTGGGGAAAATGTGGAGGTCCCTGGGCGTAAGAGGTCTCCCTTAAAGAAGCCCCCTAGAGTCCCCACCTAAGGAGCCAAGCATGCCATGATACTTGGTAGCATGCCAGAGCCAGCCCTCTGTATGCAGAGCTGGGTGGAGTCTGCTCACCCCGGCAGCCACTGGCTGTCACCTCTGCGAAAGGACTGTCACAGCTGTTGCACTGGCGGCCAAGGGCTCCTGGGCGACAGGGGCACTGCCCGCTGTGGGGTGCACATGAACGTGAGGTGGAGCCCACAGGGTAGCAGTCACAGGGGAGGCATGAGTCGCTGTCCCGAGGTCGGTAGTGGAACTCCTGTTTAAGAATGGGTCAGGGGCCTGAGGTCAGAGGTCAGAATTTAAGGTAGGGGTCTCAGGTCAGGGCTTGGGGAATGAGTGGAATCAAGGGCAAAGGGTCAGGAGAATAGTGTTCACAGGCCAGAAGGAAGACTGGGCCTCAAAGGAAATGTAAGGGAGGGACACATAAAAGTCAAGGACAAGAGACAGCCGTTAGATCACAGGACAGGGGTAAGAGGTCAGAGTCAGGTGACAGAGGTCAGCAAGATGAATAAGCACCACAAATTACATCTAGAGAAGAGTTAAAAGGTCAGGGATCGGGGGCCAGACACACCTTGCAGTGACACTGCCCGTTTGTCTTGTTGCAGTTGGGGTCAAAGCCCTTGTGAACATCACAGTTACAGGGGCCACAGGTTGGGCTCCCCCACCAGCCCCGTGGGCACTGCTGGTCCATTCTGGAGGTGGACAGCCAGGTGAGATGCTTTCATAATATCTTAGTGAGCCTCCCTTCCCCCAACCACGTCTTTCCCAGCCCCTTACCTGTGCTCACAGTGGTGCCCAAAATAGCCACCTACACAGTCACAGATATAGCCATGGGGGGCTCCTGGGAGGTGCCGGCAAGACCCCTGGTTCTGACAGGGGTTCAAGAGGCAGGCGTCCACACAGCCTGGACCATAGTAACCTGCAGGTTGGGTCAGGGGGCTCAGGATACTGACCACAGAGCATGAGAATAACACCTGTTCTTCTCAGTTCCCACTTCCTCCAGGCTCTCCAGGTCCCCCAGTCTTCACCATGAGCCCCTGGTTCCTGCCCATGTCATCCTGTCCCCCCTCAGGCCCCACCTGGCCAGCAGGTGCAGGAAAAGGTCTGCCAGAGGTCTCGGCAGTCAGCGTGGGGTGGGCAGGGCCCAGATGCACAGGCATTGGTCACGACACAGCCAGGTTCCACATTCACTCGGTGGCTGGGAGCAAGCAGGGCCGGGGACCCCAAAGGTGTGGAACCAAGCCATACCCCCTGTGGACACAGCCAGCAAGGGGTGAGACCCATGTCAAAACACCTCAGCCCCAAGTCCTGCAGAGCCAGCCATCTGTCTGATGACCTCTGACATGCAGTCTCCCTCAGATCCCCCAACAAAGCCCATACCCTCACCCCAATATCCTGAATTCAATCTCCCCCATGGGTCCGCTAATTGTTCTGTCCTTGACACAGACCTCTAATGACGCTTGATAATTTAAGCTAGACTCTGACAGAAAGGCTTGACCTGTCTCTGATGGCTCTGGATCACCCGTACCCCATGCCAACCCCCATGTGAATGCAACTTTACAGGTCCCAAGGTGCCCCTGATCTCTGACCACTCACCCTAATGCCCCATATCATGTTCCCATGCTGACCCCCACCTGGATACAGCCAACCAGACCCTGAGGACTCTCCTCTTCACTGCTGGGGGGCAGGCCTCCCACATGGAGTCGCTTTACTTTCAGGCCCTGAAGCTCACTCCCCACCGCCATCGTGTCCTGGGGGAGGAGGACAGTCAGCATTGTGGGGGGCGGGTACTGATGGATCCCTGCCCTGTCCCAGAGTCAATCTTGGCCTTGTCCTAGCCTTGTATGACTATGCGTTGTCCCTCTTCCCTGTCGTCCTGGACTAGGTGAATGGTCTGGGAAAGATCTGCTCCCGAGAGTGGAGGATGCGCTGGAGCACGAGGGATGGTTGATAGGACAGTTTCAGTCAAGAGCAGGGCTCAGACAGGTGCCTTTCTCCTGGACCAAGAACAGACCCTGAAACTCCATGATTTTGAGCTGGAGAGAATAGCAGAGACCAGAAGGGGTTTCCAGGAGTTAGGCAAAGTGCTAGCTGCAGAGGTACCCTAAGACCAGGCCAGGAATCTGGGTAGCCTCCCTGATATGAGAGCCTGGTAGTGGACCAGCCTGGCTGGCAGGGTAGGCTCTGAGCAGGGATATGAGGAGGGGCCTAGAGGGAGAAGATCAGACTATGTGCAGTGGAGGGAATTGAGAGGAGCTGGACTAGAGGTGGGGTCAAATGAGGTGAGTCTGGCTGGAAGACTGAGAATGGACTACCCCAGGGTCAGGTGTCAGACCTGGAAGAGGCTAAAATCCAATGAGACCATGAGGACATGGTGGCCCCGCCGGCCACCTGGCTCCTCCTGCAACTCCAGCCGCAGATCGTGCCACCGGCCGTCACTGACAGCCACCTGGTCCAGGAGGAGGTGGGCAGCACGGCCTGAGCCCCTGGTCATGGTCACAGATAGCAATCCCCGATCAAGCTGCAGATAGAGAGACACGGCCCTAGGGTCAGAGCCCCAAGTTGGGTTGGAGCTGGAAGTGTCAGAAAGTGAGATCAGGGGGCTCAAAGGTCAGAACAGCAGTGGCAAGGCTATATGTAGAACATCGGGTGCTGTGCCCCAGGACATTATGTTGCTGAGAGTGAGGTTAGGGGGCAGACGTTAGGACCAGGGGTCGTGGATTGGTGCAGCTAGCACGAGAGAGTTATGCTGGTACCCTGCCTCTGCAGAAGATATCATGGTGGGGAAGATGGTCAAGGGCCCAGGTCCAGAGCAGGGTAAAGAATGGTCAGTACACCTAGCAGAGAAGTATGCTGTGTGACCAGGCCCAAACCCATAAGAATGTTGCAGGAGGCATTAGAGATTGAGAACTGAGGGTCTAGGGAGGGGTTGGGAGGACAGACACACCTGACAGAGAAGCGCGCTGTGTGGCCCAGCCTGTACTTGCATCAGGACCCCCTTTGTCGCCCGTGTCCGAAATGCCAGCCCCAGGTACCATGGCACAGACACAGCCATGTCATTTCCAAAGTCCCAGCTCAGTGTGCCGTTGCCATGGAAACGGTGGGGATAGGCCATGGCTGAGGGAATAAAGGAGCAGGGTCACAAGCCCCACCTCAGGAACAGAACTTACCCTGCAGGCCCCTCCTGCCCCACGCTACCCACTCACTGAGCCGACAGTCTCTGCCACCGAAGCCCACAGGGCAGTCGCAGCTGAAGCCGCCCCAGCGCTCTGAGCAGAAGCCGCTATTCTTACAGGGGCCTGAGTCACAAAAGTGCAGCTTGGCCTGGCAGCCTGGGAGAGGAAGGCACATGAAGGATGTGAGAACAGGAGTGGGGACACAAGTGCTGGACAGGACATAAGGGTCAGGGGCCAAAGGGGCCATAATCTCAGCCCCGCGTTCTCTCAGAGGGTAGAGATGGTAAAAGGCAGGCCCTAAAGACTAGGCTGTGACATGGTGCCTACAACCAAAGGAGACAGGGGTGAGGTAAGATTTGAGGCAGTCCTTGTAGTCCTCCACCCCCTCCCTGTGATAGGGACATGGCCTACCTGCCGTGGTGCCATTGTTTGCAACAAAGGCCGCCATGTCCACCCGGCGGCCATCAATGTGCAGGTCCCGCATGCAGCCGACGAAGTCCTTGTGGGACACGGGGAAGTTCTCGGGGAGGTTGGGGACACCTCCCAAGAGTAGAGGGCCCGTCAGGTCCAGGGACCTGGGGGTCAGGGGTCCAGGTCATTGGTGGGACTGGGGCCAAGGTAGGGTTGCTCCTGGGGGCCATAGGAAGTATGGGGGGGCTAGGATTCAGAGGGTAAAGTGACTGAGGGAGGAGGGTAAGGCCAGGCTGGGGAAGGAGCTGTGGCCTCACTTCAGTCGTAGGGGTGCAAAGGAGAGCTCACAATGAGCAGATGGTCTGGGGAAAGGTGGAAGAGCTGGGGTTGAGGGCTAGGAGGAAAGACTGAGACTGAGGCAGGGTGGGGATGTGGGGCATTAGAGAAACCAGGAGGAGTAGAGACTTTGGGGGACTGGGAGCCTGGGGATCGTGTGGGAAAAGGGAGTCTGGGGTGCAATACAAGGATGGGGCTAGGGTGAGGTGAGGTTTCAATGTCCTAGTGGGGAGAGGGAAATCTGCTGGTTTGGGGAAAGACGGGGAGTTTGGCAAGCTGGAGTGAGGAGAGGGTTATGTGAAGGGTTGGTGCGGGCTTTGGCAGGCAGAGGGCATGGCGATCTGGGGCTGGGGACCTCACTTCTTGGAGCTTGTTTGCATGCCAGCAGCTGCGCATGAGTAGTTGCCAATCTCAGCACCAAACTGCAGAGCCACCGCCACGTTGCAATCATCCACGCTCAGCACAGCCACCTTGTCCTTGGAAGGGCCCTGAGCACCCCCCAGGGCATCTGTCCGGGGCTAGAGACCCAAGCATACCACTTAACAGGACCCCCAGGGTGACCCCTGAGGGGCAGAACCTGGCATCCAAGCTCCCCCTATACTCCCATGCCAAAGGTGGCACCCACCTTGTTGTAGTATCTCAGATGCACTGTGTGCCACTGCCCGTCACTCAGGCCCCCTGGAACTGTGGGGCTGACGACCGTGTTGGATTCACCTGTTGAGGGGAATGCATATGGGGGGTTGTCAGGAGCTGCTAAGTATCCCCCCCAAGTCATGTAGGCAGTTACTCCCAGAGTGACCCTGGATGCATCAGATCACTCCCACAACTAGTGATCACAGTGTCTGATCCAGAGTGCCTTTGACAGATAGGCGAAGCAATAACATTTGGAGATGGACTTTCCCACAAGGAATGGCCATGGAGGTCAGGTCTTCATTGATGTCTGTTTGGCATGGAGGTGTGTGTTCAGGTGTGCAGTGAGGCAAATCCGAGGGGACTTGGGGCTCAGCCATCTCACCCACACACGCACCCACTCGCCCACACACATCCATGGGGGCACCCACCAGTGGAATACGTGAGCCGCACTTGTCCAGCCACGAGCTCCAGGGCCAAGAAGTCGTGTTTCTCATTCAGGCGCCCATTGTAGAAGAGTAGCCCACTTGGCTGCACCGTTGCAAATCTGGGTGAGATAGGCAGAGCATGCGTCAGGAGCAGGACACCTCCTCACACACACCATCCCTGTGACAAGAAGGTTCGCGGGAAGCCCGCCCAGGCTGGAGTGAGAAAGGAAGCGACCAGAGAGGGTGGGACGGGCGGGTGAGGCCAGTGCAGTGAGGTCAGGAGCAGTGATGCTCTGAGACACCCAGGTCGGGCGTCAGGGGAGGGGACGGTGTCCTGAGGGACGTCAGGATGTGGCAGTCAGAAATCTGAGTCAGGGTCATGTAGTTAGGGATGGCTTGGAGACTCGCAGAGATATGGGGCGGGCACCTACGAGATGGACAGTGTGAGGTGGAAGCGCTGCCGCAGGCCTCGGAACATGACGAACGAACTGGGCGGGAAGGAGCGCGCCGCCACCTCGCAGCGTGGGCCCTCGAAGGCGCCACCCGCCGGGCACTGGCAGTGGAAGCCGCCGTCCGGCCCATCTGTACAGGTGCCCCCGTTACGGCAGACGCCGGGCACGCAGCGTCCGGCCTCGGTGTCCAGCTCACAGTCTTCTCCTAGGGGTCAAGTCGCAGTCAGAAGCAGAAACCACTGCGCCGGCCACTGCTGCAGCGGGCCCCGCCCCTCTAACGGCCGCATGCTTCGAGCAGGTTCCAAGACCTCTGAAAGGTCGAGCTCCCTGTGGGCACGCCCCAATGTGGTCTGGCCCCGCCTCACTCTCGAGCCCTGGCTCCGGCCACGCCCCTCCCAGGGTCCCGCCCGCTCCACGACCACGGCCCCTCATAGCCGCGCCCCCATCCACGGCCACGCCTCCTTCACAACCTCAGCCGGGCCTAAGGCCTCTATTCCCTCATGGCCCTAGGCTCTCTCTAGGTCAAGCTCTAGGTTCCCGGTCTAACCGCGACCCCAGCTGGCTCAAGAATGATGTGCGGTCCTCACGTGCATTGTAGTTCCGCCCCAACGCTCTGCCTGAGGTTCACCCAGCTCTGGCTGGGCCCTCAGCCCTGCACCCTGCTCACCGGTGAAGCGCGGCCGGCAGACGCAGGTGTAGCCTCCCTCGCGCCGGGCGCAGGCGCCGCCATTGCGGCAAGGGTTGGAGTAGCAGAGGTCGAGCTCGGTCTCACAGAAGTCTCCCGTAAAGCCGGGCGGGCAGCGGCAGCGCAGGCCTGCAATCGGCTGGATGGGTCTGAAGAGCGTGGAGGCCGAGGCCAGGAAGGGCGCAGACGAGTCAAAGCGCAGCACCGACACGCACTTCATGTAGTTCTCGCAGGGCTCGCGCAGGCACACGTTGTCGTCGAAGGGCAGCACGTCCAGAAGTGAGCGGGCGGCAAGTGCTGCGCGCCGCACGTACAGCTGCTCCTGCAGCTCCTCGGAGCTGAACCAAGGACCTGCAGCGCCAGTGCCAGCCCCGCGGGGCGCCAGCGCCGAGAAGCTCACGTTGAGCACAGTGCCCCCCACGTCCGTGTCGTTCTGGATGTTGAAGATGAAGACGTCCTCGGCAGGTGTGGCAAGTACCGCGGCCACGCCTTCCAGAAAGTGGCCCAACAGCGGCGACAGGAAGCGTTCCTGCCACATGTTCTCGAGGCGCACGGTCAGGCTGTTAGCCAGCAACTCCTCCGTGATGATGACCACGCGCAGCACGCACTGAGCAGTGACGCTGTGCAGCCCATCTGCGGGCGGGGGTAGGGGCAGTGGTCAGTCTGAGGCCAGTGGCTGCCCCTCCCTGCAACACAAGAGGGCTGGGGACAGTGACTGCCCAGTCCCCCAGCACCTCTGAGTCAGCAGGCTGACCCTGCCAGGACACAGGGGTTCCAGGGCTTGTGACTACTAGCTCCCCTAGCATCAAGGTGTCAACAAGTTGCTGCTTCCTCTCCCCTCCCTCCAACACAAGGAGGGGCCTGAGCCAGGGATCACCCAACCCCCCACAGTGCCCATGGGTGGTAAGCCATTCCTCCAACAGCACACAAGGAGGTCCCTAACTGGTCAGTAACCCACCTTTCCCCAAGTTATCATGGTCAGCAGGCCACCCCAACTCAGGACAAAAAGAGGAACCAGGGCCATGGACCACCCATTCACACACACACCCACACCCTGCCCCGCCCACCCCCCACCCCCGTCACTCTCCAGCATTGCAGAAACAGCAAACATCCTCTCCAAGAAACAAAGAGGGTTCTAGGTCAGGGATGAGCCATCCCCTATCTCTGGTCAGCAAACTGCTTCCCCATGACACTAGAAGGGGCCCTGGCTCTGTGACCACTCAACCCCATCCCCTAGAACCCTGGGTGAGCAAGTTCCCTCTCTCCAGGAGGGTCTTGGACCCCTCCCTCTCCCCCTCAGCATTCCTGGGTCAGCAAGCTGCCCCCAGACCCAGGTGCTGTGATCTCAGTGGCCACTCCCAGAAAGGAGGATGAGGCCTTGTTCCCAGACCCTAGCACACATTGAGTGGTCAATAGAGTTAGTTTTTGCCAGAATTGAGGGATAAATGAAGACTATGCCTTCTCTGGCAGTGCTAGGAGTCCATGCTCCAGAATTGGGGAATGAACACCAGTAAAGTCTGTCTGCCAACTTCTGCAGCCTCCAGCAGGCAGGACTACAAGGGCCTCTCCAGCCTGCACCTTACTGAAAGCCTGGGGCAGCAGAGGCAGGAAAGAGGCAGGTTGACCTTAGGACATTTTCTCAAAGGGCAGGGCTTTGGTCAGCTCCTTGGACGGCAGGCAGACCAACGTGGGCCCACTCTCTACCTGAAGTAGTAAGTACTCTGCCAGAGGAGTAAGCTGCTTTTCCTGACTACTAAACTATTGGCCTCCCTCTCCTGCACAGATGGGGCAAAGGTGACACTGGACCCAAAGTAACCCTTCATCTGAACAGGGGTGTGGTGTGGGCTGACAGGCATATGCTAGCTTTTCCTGCAACCTCCAGGGTATTAACCAAGGACCTCCAGCCTTTCAGAGGGAGGGGGGCTATCCCGAGAGTAACAGACAGTTCATGCAATCTTTATGGAGGCTGCTAGATGCCCTAGAATCTTTTGGGTTCTGTGGAAACTGCTCAATAACCTAAGGAGAGACTATGTAAACCTAACTTGCGAGGTCTATGGCAGATCCTATGGGGTGCAGGAACCCAGCACATTAGGGATTCTTGGAAGGCCTGGGAATCCCTCTTTGGTTTGAGGTGCCCTGTGGAGCCCCTGAGGCCCTGACGGGTTGAGCTCACTGGGTCACTTGCCTGTCCCCTGCCCCTCACCTGTGACAGTCACCAACATGGAGGCCACCAGTGGGCGGTTGTTGTCTAACTTGCGGCTGAGTCGAAGCTCCCCACTGGTCTGGTTGACCACCAGCAGCTGCAGCTCATTGCCCCGCTCAAAGGAATAGAAGAGGTGGTCGGAGACATCTGGATCATAAGCTGGGATGCGTCCAATGATGCCTGAGGGGAAGGTATCTGAACGGTTGGATACATAGTTGTTGAAGAGGATCTGGAAGTTGTTGAGCACGGGGCTGTTGTCATTCTGGTCAACTAGGCAGACGTGCACAGTGGCCCGACTGACCAGAGGGGCAGATGTGGCCTGCACCACAATCACATATTCCTGGCGAGCCTCGTAGTCCAGGTCAATGAGTGCCGTCAACTCTCCAGAGAAGATATCCATTTGGAACAGCTCAGGGATGTTCCCTTCCACGATCTGGTACATTATATGGGCATTGGGGCCTTCGTCAGGGTCCACTGCAGTGATCTGGGCCACCACTGAGCCCACGATGCTATTCTCCTTCACTCGCACCTCAAACTCCTCAGCTGGGAAGACAGGTGCATTGTCATTCACATCCTGCACTGTCACCTGGATGCTGACTGGAGTCCGCAGTGGGGGCACACCTCGGTCCACGGCATAGGCAGTCAGTTCATACACTGGCACTGCCTCCCGATCCAGCCGCCTTACTGTGCGGACAATGCCAGAGGTGGGCTCAATGGTAAAGTCTCCATCCCCATCTTCCCCATTCTGGAAAGTGTACTGGACCCGGCCATTGGCATGAGCATCCCTGTCAGTGGCTGAGATCTGCAGGACACTGGTGAAAGGTGGGGCATCCTCAGAGACCAACCCCGTGTAGTGGGAGGCCACAAACTGTGGAGCATTATCATTCACATCATTGACCATCACTTCCACGTAAGTTGTATCTGCCTTCTGTGGGATGCCATTGTCCCGAGCTGTAATAGCTAGTGTGTAGGTCACCTGATCCTCATAGTCCAGTGGGGCCTGTAGTGTAATGGCCCCTGAGTCTGCATCAATGCGGAACTGGGGCAGGTTGTCCTCCAGGAGATAGGTGATACGAGCATTTTCACCTACATCATCATCAGAGGCACTGATGACCACCACGGTGCTACCCACTGGCCAATCCTCATTCACACTCACTGAGTAGTGGGCACTTTGAAAGACAGGCCGGTGAGTGTTGGCATCTGTGATGTTGATATGCACATAGCAGTGATCATGAAGGGCACGGTCAGATGCAGTTAGCACCAGCTTGAAGTAGCGTTCCTGCTTATAGTCCAGTGGCAGAGCCAGTGTCACCAGACCTACACCCCCCTGGGTGCTTATGGCAAAGCGATTCCGAGTGTTGCCACCTGTTATCTGGTAGCTGATGGCACTGTTGGCATCACGGTCTACAGCAGTCACGCTGACCACACTGGTGCCCACAGCTGCATCCTCATTCAGCCGTAGGTGGTATTCCTTCATTGTAAACTCGGGCCGATTGTCGTTAACATCCAGCACAGTCACTGTGACGCTGGCTGAGGCCGAGAGTGGGGGTGAGCCATGGTCTCGGGCCTCCACACCAAAGAAGTAATGCTCCACAGATTCACGGTCCAGGGGACCACTCACAGAGACCCAACCAGTGGCACTGTTTATCACAAAGGGTGTATCAGGAGCCACACCAGTTAGGGAGTACTCTAATCTGGCATTCTCCCCGTGGTCTGCATCCACTGCCTGAATGTGGATGACCGAGTGGCCCAGGGGCGCATTTTCCAGGACAGAGACCTGGAAGGGTGTGCTGACAAAGATAGGAGTATGGTCATTGATGTCCACCACCTGGATGCTGGCCAGGCCTGTGTTGTTGGACAATGGTGGCCGGCCTGCATCCTGTGCCCGGATGCGCAAGGCATACTCTCGCTCCGCCTCAAAGTCCAAAGGTGCCACCACCTGGATCTCGCCTGTGAGGCTATCGATGGCGAAGTGGCCTCGGCTGTTGCCGCTGATGATGTTGTAGTGCACCAGTCCGTTGGCGTCCTTGTCCCGGTCGGTGGCAGTGACTCGCAGCACCACTGTGTGCGGGCGTACATCCTCGCGCACCTGTGCCACGTAGCGCTTCTCGCTGAACTGGGGTGCGTTGTCGTTCTCGTCCAGCACGGTTATGTGCACACGCACGGTGGCAGAGCGCGGCCCAGGCTCTTGGCCCTGATCGCTGGCCTCCACTACCAGCTCGTAGCTTTCCATGTGCTCGCGGTCCACACGACCGCTGGTGCTGATGAGGCCGGAACGCGGATCAATCTCGAAGGCGGCGGCGGCCGCAGCGCGCGCAGCTGGGGACCCCACAAAGCGGTAACGCAGGTTGGCGTTGGGGGGCGCGTCGCCATCTGTGGCACGCAACTGCAGGATGGGGTAGCCCTCCTCCACGTTCTCACGAAGTGTCTCCCGGTATTGCGCCTGCTCAAACACCGGCGCGTGGTCGTTGCGGTCGGCTACTGTAACGGCCACCATGGTGGTGGCCGAGAGGCGCGGCGAGCCGTGATCCTGCGCCGTCACGCGCAGGTAGTGGCGCTCCATGCTCTCGCGGTCCAGAGCGGCCTCCGTGCGGATGAGGCCGCTCTGCGGATCGATGCTGAAAAGCTCCAGGGAGCGGCTGTTCATGAGCGCAGCCAACGAGTAGACTAGGCGCCCAGCCTCGCCCGTGTCGGGATCCTGCGCCACTACGCGTAGCACCACAGTGCCCGCCGCCTCGTTCTCGGGCACTAGCGCCTGATAGTTGTACTGCGGAAACTGCGGGTGGCGGTTCGCGGCGCGGCGGGGGCGGACTCGGCTCGCTGGAAGTGTTTTCCAGGCTCCAGGCTCGGCCGGGACCCCCGGGGGGCGCGGCCCGGGGCGCTGCGGGAGGAAGCGGCGGCGGAAGAGACCGCGGGAGCGCATGCGCTCGGGTGCTGGCTCGGGAGCTGTCCGAGACTTGCGCGGTGCTGAACTAGATGCGGGAGCTGTCCTCGCCGTGCGCGGTGCTGAAACAAGCTCGGGGTCAGATCCTGCAGCCCCGGGAGGACAGTCCGTCCGGGGGACTATCCTCTCCTCTCGGGATGTAGCGCGCTTCTCGCCCTGACTCCTGCGTCCTGATGCCCACAATTCCCCACAGCAGCGTATGGTTCCCACTTTTTGGAGGGCGCTTCTCCCAAGATTCCTCTGGGAGGACACTGATTTGGAACCACGGGGCGGAACCAGAAGGTCCGAAGGGAAGGGCGAGCTGTCCTCCGGGCCCGGGACCCCTGGGGATAGAGCCTCCAGCGACAGACTATCTCTTCGCAAGGGTCCTGTCTTCCCGCAAGAGGAAATCTCTGGGCGCCAGCATAACAGAGACCCTGGTCCCTGTCCTGTCTCTCTCCCATGGCTGCCTAATGCCTGGACCCCATATTCCGCCCTCAGCCCCGGGTCCGGCTGCTCAGGGGGCCCTCGACCACTCTGGGTGCTTTGCCTTCCCCCTCGGAGCCCCACGAAGACAGGCTCCCTGATTCCCAGGCCAGGCTCTCCGTCCTCCTGGATCTCGGGCGTCTCGGGACAAAGAGCTAAGGCTCCGCCGCCGATCTGTGCCCCTCGCCCCGTAGCGGCAGCTATCCCCGGGTCCCAGCCTTGGCCCCCGCCGTCCTCCAGCTCCTCCCGGCTGAGAGGAAACAAAGAGAGGAGGAGAAGCAGGAGTAGCGGGGTCGTCGGCCCCCTGAGACTCCACCACAGCGGCTGCCTCGCCATCACCCACCGCCTCTGCACACGGCCTCCACCACCCCCCGTCCCGGTCCGGGCCTTGGGTCCGCCCCGCTGCTCGGGCCCCCTCCCAGGCCCCTGCCGCCGCCCCGGTCCCCCGCCTCTCGGTCTGTCGCTCCGCACCGCCGCCGCCCTCTGGGCACCATCTACTCCGTGGCCAGAGCCCCTTTGGCGTGCGGCCCCAGCTTTTGCCGCCCCCACCACAGCATCCCCGACGCTGCAGCCGCCTCCCGCCGCTCCAACATGGCTCCCGGACGCCGCGATGGTTCATTCCACCTCCGCCCCGAAGCTCCAAATCCGGTGGTACAGCCCGTCGCGCATGGCAACTCTGACTGTAGAGGCTGTTGTAGCCATCTTTATTAAGGGTAATCGTTAAGTACTGCCCACGGTGCTGAACAGGGCGCGGAGGTTCGTCCGCCGGATCCACCCTCCTCGCTTGCGGCCACCGCCTTCATCGGCTTCCCTACTCCTAGGGCTCTAACCCAGCTCCATCTCCTAGGCTTTCTTCTGCTTGCATGTCTCTTGTCCCTCTTCCTGAGCACTAGTTTAGAACCCTGTCCCGGATTTTGGTCTGAAAATTTGCTGCCCATGACGTGCAGAAAGAGCGTTTTCAAAACTCTTGGGCAAGGGTACCATGGGGAATCCTGGGGGCAGAGGGGACGATGGCTAGACGGGGACCTGGAACGCCAGCAGCCCGAACAATAGCTTTAACTGTTCGATCAGTGAGTTTTAACTCATGAAACATGTCGCGACCATCTGCTTGTTTGGAGCGCCCCTGCAGAGCAGGGACGGGAGGCGACCCGCCAGAGGCAGGAGCATAGGCCAAAATCTTCTCTGCCTTGCCGACCCCCAGCACTCTCCCAGGCTGAGGGCTCCCCCACTGAAGGCTACACTCCCATCTCCAGGCCGCTGGTCTCGAGGGTTCTGGGATGCCACGGAGAGCCTGGAGTTGCCGCAAGGCTGCAGGTCTGGCATCCTCGGATCCCCGCCCCTCGCCCGTCACTACCACGTCCTTTAACCCCTTGAAGGGACTAACGGAAGCTCCATCCTCCTCTCGGAATTTAATGCAGTCTCCCAGCGTTGGGCAACTCCTGGCGCAAGTCGACCCCAGCTGGCCAATGGGCACAGGCGGCGGAATAGACGACACAGAAGACGTGCGGGGGCGGTGGATGAACGCAGAGCGTCCCAATAAAAAATCACTGTTTCTATTGGCACAATTGGAGGCCCCGCCCTTCACGGCGGACTCATTGTCTGCGGGGGAGAGGACTCCGCGGGTTCCAGGGTAGCCTGAGAGATAATCCAGGAGTTTCTCCAAGGACCGGCCTGCAAAGGCAGCAGCGACAACACCCTGTAGCACCACGTGCAAAGGGCGCAGGCGTCCTAGGACCGAGGAGGGAGTCAGGGCCCTGGTCTAGCGCGCTCCAACGGGCCCCACTCCTGCTTCGAACCAGCGGAGAACTCCTGGCTAAGGTCTCTGGCCCGCCCCAAAGGGTACCTATGACATCATCATCAACCAATCAGATAGCGCATTCTTTGGCCTCTTGACTTCTTCCCTTTCGGGAGGCGGGATTCCGGCGGGCTCCACCTCCCGATCGTCCCACGTGGCTACAAGAGAGAAGGTCAGTGTGCTCCAGTGATCCCCACCCGCGTCTCCGAATCTGAGGACCCCATGAGGTCGGAGCTTCGCGACTGGTATACGGTCTGAGTTCCTATGGGCGTGAGAGTGGAGCATCAGCAGAGGCGCTGAAGGCGGAACTCCTTTGGATGCGGGCCGAGTCAGTGAAGGGGCTGCAGGAGTGAGACCGGGGACATGGTTCTGACGGCACACCCGCCCTCCGGGTCCACAGTCTATCGAGTGAAGGGCAAAAAACTTTACACCAACAAAGGAGAGAGACAGAGGGGGCACTAGGGGGAGGGATGCTGGGGTCCCAGAGGAGGCGCCTGAGCTAACTTAGCGATCCGTGAAGGCTTCCTGCAGAAGATGCCTGAGCAGAGCCTTGAATAACCAAGAGGAGGTCGCAGCTGCAAGGGAAGGAGGAGCCATTCTAGGTCTTGGAGGCTATGTGGGCAAATGTGCAGAGGCATAAAAGCACCATGGCCGAGGGAAATCAAGCTCTGCTGTCTACACTAGGTTAGCACTGGCCTCAGCTGATGCGGCTTGTGGAGAGCAAGTCCTGGACCTCTCCTTGACACCCTTGACTCGCGGTGTTGCTCCCTGATGTTCCTGCCTCACTGTTGTCCTCCCTTTGAGACTGCTGTTCCATGGAGGCTGCCCCCTCCCCTTCTGGACTCACCTCTATGCCTCACCACCAGTAGCAACTTCTAATGCCGCCTGTAAAGACAAAAACGAAGTTGATGATAATTCCCCCCTCCAAGTCTAGCTTTGCCCCTACCTCCTAGGAACATAGCAAGACCCCTACATGATTCATCCTCCATCTCTTCTCATCAGTTCCAAGCTAGAAGGTCCACCCAGGGCCCAGAGACATGGATTTGAGGCTGCTGTGGGGCAGATGAAGAGCAGTCCAGGAGACCAGAGGCAAGGTCTTGGCAGAAACTGTCCTCTAAGACAGCTCAGCCTCTCGCCTCCTGCCTTTTCCTCTCTACCCTGTGTTTGCCCCCTCCTTCTCAGGGGTACCTTGCTGGGAGAGCAGGCCAGAAGATCTGGCCAACTCGCCCAGCTCAATTATCCAACGGTTCTTTGATTTCACTGAGATCTCCAATCCATCATTCATCACCTCCTCAGTTCCTTACCTTTACTATTAGCCTTATAGAATCGGTGCTATAACGACTCTCCTGCCCTGCTCTTCTTAGACTGACTGGCTGGGGTAAAATCTAACCTCAGTTAAAATAGACTATTTGTATATTCCTCATTTCTGGACCAGCAGAGCATTGTTAGAGAAAAACATTTTACATTCATGACCACAAGCCTAATATTATATTGGAGGGCCTAGCCAGTGCAGTAAAGCAAGAAAAATAATAAAAAGTTATGAGAATTGGAAAGGAAAAAATAAAACTCATTCACAGGCAACAAGATTGTGTATGTAAAAGATCCAAAAGAACCTATAGATAAGTTGTTGGAGTGAGTTTAGCAAAGTCATTGGACACAAGGTCAATATATAAAAATCAGTTGTAATTTCTATATATCAGCAACAGTTAGAAAATTAAAAAATTTAAAAATAATGCCATTTACGGGGCTGGCCTGGTGGTGCAGCAGTTGAGTTCTCACATTCCACTTCAGCAGCCCAGGATTCACTGGTTCAGATCCTGGGTGCAAACCTACACACCGCTTGTCAAGCCATGCTGTGGCAGGCATCCCATATATAAAGTAGAGGGAGATGGGCGTGGATGTTAGCTCAGGGCCAGTCTTCCTCAGCAAAAGAAAAGAGGAGGATTGGCAGCAGATGATAGTTCAGGGCTAATCTTCCTCAAAAAATAAATAAATAATGCCATTTACAATAGCATTAGGTAAAATCAAATGCCAGGAATAAATCTAATGAAAGGTGTACAACGACTTTTCACACACACACACACACACACTATAAAAACACTATTGAAAGAAATAAAGACATAAATGGAGTGAAAAACTATGTACAAGCATTGCAAGATTCAATATTTTAAAGATGCCAATTCTTCCCAAATTGATATACGGATTCAATGCAACTCCGATAAAAATACCAGTAGATGTTATTATGTATGTGTGTGTAAACTGACAAACTATATCCTAAAATGTATGAGGATGAGGAATACCCAAGACAGTTTTAAAGAAAACCAAAGTACAAGGACAACTTCCTCTACTGGATATCAAGAAAGCAACAAAAATCAAGACTGTGTGGTGCTGGTGCAGAAATAGACAGACCAATGGAACAAAATCCAGAGAGAGGCCTAAAGCTGAGGGAGACTTCAATTTTGAGAAGGGTGGCTCTTAAGAGCCAACATGAAGAAGGATGGGCTTTTCAATAAATGGTGCTGGATCAGTTGGATATCCATGTGGAGAAAGTTAAATGAGACCCCTACTTTATACTATCCATATAATCAGTACCAGATAGATTTGACATCTGAACATGAAAGGAAAGACAACACAGCTTTTAGAAGAGGACACAGAAGCTCTTCATGACTTTAAGCAAAGATTTTTTTAACAGGACACAAAATGCACTAACCATAAAGGAAAATCTTGAAAAATTGGATTATATTAAAGAACTTCCTTTCATCAAAAGACAACATTAACAGTGGGAGAAGGTATTGTAAGATATGGAATCCAAGGACTTATATCTTGAGGACATACTACAAATCAATAAAAGATAGACAACCCAGTAGATGGAAGGGCAAGAGATTTGAACAGGTGCTTCACAAAAGGCAAGATCTAAGTAGCCAGTAAACTAATGAAAAGGCACTCAACCTCTTTAGTCATCCAGTGCAATGCAAATTTAAAAATAAATACTACTATACTCAACCAGAATGACTAAAATAAAAATAACTGACAACACTAAGTTTTGGGAAAGATATGGAAGAGCTGGAACTCTCAGCACTACTCGAGGAGCGTACATTGGTACAACTACTTTGGAAAACTATTTGGCAGTATCTGCCTGTGACCCTGCAATTCTACTCTTGAGATATACCCCCAGTACAATGCAAATGTTTAAGAAGACACGTACAATGCTCCTGAGAACACTATTTGTAATAGAAAAAAATTGGAAACAACTGGAAAGTCATCAACAGTGGATAAATGAGGGTATAACCCACAACATTGGGAATGAACAAACTGCAACCACATACTATGACTTGAACGAATCTCAAAAACTTAATGGTGAGTGAAGCAGCCAGACACACGAGTTTATACTCTATGATTCCATTTACATTAAGTTCAAAAACAGGCAAAACTTATCTGCAACTACCTCTAGGAAGGAAGAGGGAGTCGGTGATTAGAGGGCGTGCACAAGTGGGCTTTGGGGACTGGTGATACTCTATTTCTTGACTGGGGTGGGGGTTATCTTGGCATTCTCTGTCATAATCCATTAAGCTGTATTCTTTGCATACTGTACTTTTTTTTTTTTTAAAGATTGGCACCTGAGCTAACATCTGTTGCCAATCTTTTTTTTTCTTCTTCTTCCCCTAAAGCCCCCCAGTACATAGTTGTATATTCTGGTTGTGAGTGCCTCTGGTTGTACCATGTGGGATGCTGCCTCAGCGTGGCTTGACGAGTGGTGCCATGTCTGCGCCCAGGATCCAAACTGGCGAAACCCTGGGCCACCAAACAGGAGCACGTGAACTTAACCACTTGGCCACGGGGCCAGTCCCTACATACTATACTTTTCATAGTATGTTACTCTCCCATAAAAAGAAGAGAAAAAGAAGATTGTCCTCACCTACTTGGAGCTTCAGTCTGTATCTTTTTTTTTTTTTTTTTTAAGATTGGCCCTGAGCTAACATCTGTTGCCAATCTTTTTCTTTCCTTCTTCTCCCTAAAGCCCCCCACTACATAGTTGTATATCCTAGTTGTAGGTCCTTCTAGTTCTGTTGTGTGTGATGCTGCCTCAGCATGGCTTGATGAGCAGTGCTACGTCCATGCCCAGGATCTGAACCTGCAAATCCGTGGGCTGCTGAAGCAGAGCACGTGAACTTAACCACTTGGCCATGGAGCCCACCCCCTCAGTCTGTATCTTTTGAGGACTGAGCAGGCGGGTGATCTTCAGTCAACTCCTTACCGTGGAGTTGCCTTATGCATGTGCAGCCTGTGGTCCAGCGGGCATGTCCCACAGACATGGTGCCAGCACCTTTAGGCAACTTTTCGAGCCCAGAGGTCAGCCCAAACCCTTTTCCCTCATTGCCCCTCAAAATTTCTTGAATTTTTTCCCTTCAACCCCACCCACTCTCCTTTCTTTGCCCTTTTCCTGCCTAGCTACATCCTATGTCTACCATCCTTCCAAGCAGCCAAAAAGGTGTTTTCTCAAACAGTCCCCTCCCTGAGGAATTCTCTGGCTAATCATCATTTTCATTTGTGGTTATAATTCCGTGTTGTGAGACCATCAGCAAAGGATTTGCTAAGGGGGTCCCAGACTCCTGGACCCTCACAGAGCATCTGTTTGCTGCCAGGGGCCAGCATTTATTTGACTTCATCAGCTGGGCCTCCTGTATCCCTTACAAACATGTGCAAGGGCCCCCTTGGAAAACTGTGCAGAAGCAGCAGGGGCTTCTGATCCTCCTGCTATGGGGCCACGCTTTCTCATAGGTGCTGGGACTGGGACAGATGGCACAGCACAGCCCTGCTCTTCCCACAAGGTCAGTGTGTGCATCATAACAGGGAACAGAGCAAGACACAGAGGCCGTCAAATGTTCTGCCTCAGCTTCCTGAGGACTTGTGCTTTTCACCGAATTACCCTGTCTCAGGAGGAGACTCATGGTTGTCTGCCTTCAGCACTCCAATGAGAAAGGAGTCACGACTGAAGTTAATGTCATTGATTCTGAATGTGAAAGAGGAGGCAGAATGCCTCCAGGATGAAGAGGAGTGACAGGTTGTGCCACACAGAGCTTTACTGGGAGCCATTTTGTCATCCTCTCCTCAGGTCCAGGTGAGCCTGTGTGCTTAACCTTCTCAAAGAGTCAATAGTTAAGAAAGGACATCTCTCCATCAGCCTCCTGTGCTTCACTCCCACGGGCTCCATCAAGTGTTCCTGCCTCAGCTTCCTGAGGACCTGTTTCCTGGGGACCCCACCGCAGCCCTGGCCTTTCCATAGTCTTGCTGGGAGAATAACAGCCCTCTGCCTTCAGCAGCCCAATGAGAAAGGAAAAGTCATGACTGGAAGTCAGAGTATCAATGATTCTGGATGTGTGGAATCATCTGATGAGATCGTCTTAGGCAAAAAATGAAGGGAACTGATGAAAACTACTTCAGACTTGTGTCTGCCTGTAGGTTCCTGACTCTTCTCTCCCACTTATGGCAAGAGTCTTTGTTGTCTTTGAAGCCCACAAGGAAAATGAAGTTTTTGCCAAATGTTGGCCCCTAATTCCCCTCAAACAGTAGTGCAAATCTAACCCCACACTTGTTGAGATACTCTCTTTGCTCTACAGTAATTACCACATCTCTGCTGAGGCTGCAAAATGAGGGTATCTTATTGGGCCCAATGACAAATGAGGAAGGGAAACAGAGCTGGGAAGGGCCTAGGCAGTTAGGGAGCCTAGGGCTAGGGCAGGGCCTGATTCATTTGAGAACACTGAGGGAGGGTCTTAGGGTTTCAACAGCGGGGAGATGGCATTCAAGGCAAAGAAAGATGTAAATGAAGCCTGGACATAAGTCACTTGCAGATGGACCACGGCACTCAGGTGTGGCCCAGGAGAAGTGGGAACTCAGGGAAGAGAGGCTGGAACAGGGCTCAAGGGACCTTGATGGACAGGCCTGTCAGGGACTATCACCTCCTCACACAGGAGAGGTCAGGGCAAGCTAGTGAGGAGGTCTTGAGGCCCCGGCGCCCCAACGTCTCCCACCACCACACAGAACCATATAGGGAAGCCTGTTTCCAGATGCCTGTGATTTATTTCCAAAGGTGAGCTGCAGCATGTAGAACAATATACATGGCTTTTCAGTCTACATTTTTACAGAGAAAATAGATTCTGTCATTGGCTTTCTCAGTGCCATCACCCTATTCTGTGAGGCTCCAGGATGGATGGTTTGTTTCCAAGATTCTGCCTTCAAAGCAGCAGCTTGGCCAAGACTCCTGGGGGTGGGAGTGAGGGGCAGCGACCCCCACAGGGAGCAGGGGTGGGGAGAGCACATGAGCAGCACTCACTACAAAGCTAAGGCAAAGAACAGAGCTGGCGGAAGATGCCCCCCCCTCATCCCAAGGACATGGCTTGCTGAGGCCCAAGACACAGACCAGGCAGGGTGGGGATGGGGGCTCTGGCCCAGCCTGGAGCAGCAGCAGCAGGACTCTGTGCATGTGTGTGTTGGGAGGGGGGCATGCTGAAGAGGCAGCCTACCGGGAGATGGAGGGGCTTTGGCTCAAACATTCCCCTCGCCCCAGCATAGCTCCCAGAGTGTGGTCCCCAGTCCTGCACTTGGCCCCTTGCATTAGCTCTACTTCAGGTGGGGGCCCTGCTCAGCTCCCGTCCACCATCACCTCCGCTCACACTGTCAGTGCAAAACATTCTTAGGGCCAAGCCTCCAAGTCCCCTGCACTCTGCCCAGGGCTGCAGGGAAGGGAGGAGAGGAAGGTGCTAGCTGGGGGTCTCGCCCAACACTGGGAATTCCTTGCACATCTCTCGGACAATCATGCGGTCCATCTGGCACTGGGGCGAGGCTTCCTCCTCGGTCAGGATGCGTCGTAATGTGGCCTGCAGGTCGGGCAGCCGGTGGCGGTGCTGCAGGTAGGTCGTGGAGCGGACCACAGCATGCATCAGGGAGAGGTACTCCATGCGCAGCTGTGGGAAGAGCAGGCAAGCTCAGGGACCCCAGGGAGGGACTGTGACTGCCACCAGCCAGGGACAGGCCACTATTCCCTCACGGCAGCCACATGGACCCCAGGGCTGGGGACCACCTCACACCACTGAAGATCAGGGTTGCACCCCCAGCACCCAGAATGTACCTGGCACATGTACCTGGTCTTCAATAGTTGTTGAATAAGTAAGTGAATGAATGAATCATCCCAGACACAGATCCAGGATGTGGCTGGCCCAGGGAAGTCCTAGCTCAGAGAGGTGGCAAGGGGAAGCAGCGAGTCCCTGCCCATCCTTTAATGCTTGGCCCCGCGGTGCCACTGTCTATAGTCAGAGGCCCTCTGCTTCTCACTTTATCGTTTCACCCTGGAAGATCTCATTCACACCCATAGCTTCAAATGGTGACCCACACTCATACCTCTTGCCTAGACCTCTCTGGTGAGTTCCAGATGAGAATATCCAACTGCCCACTTATCATCTCCTGCATATCTCACAGAGCCCTCAAACCTATATATCCACCATCAAACTCATGATCTTCTCCATCTTCCCAAAGCTGAAGGCTTTCTCATGTTCTTCATCTTAATAAAGAGCACTGCTGTCCATTCAAATACACAAGCCAGAAACAGAGGTGTCTTCTTTGACAGCTCTCTCTCTGCACACCCAACATCCAATCCATTCCTAAGACCTGGCCATCTTACCTTGTATAGATGCCCTGAATCCATCTCCAACACTGCCTCCCCACTGCCAACCCCTCTGGCTTGGACAGCTCCAACAGCCCCTCCAATCTGACACCCAAGCTGCTCCCGTTCCTCACCGGGAGGCCCAATCCACTGACCCGACCCCGGCATTTCTCTGTTTGCCCCCTCACCATCACTCATTGCTCTCTTTACCTATGATTACAGGAGTCAATACCAAAACCTTCCTTAGGTAGCATCACTCTACTAACTCCCAACCCTGATCAGACCAAAGCGCGTGCAAATCAAACCCCAGTGTCTAAGTAGAGCCATGCGCAGGCCTGAACTTCATTCCCTGCCACAAACCACAAATGGGCGCGAAGCACTGCCTGGGACTCTACCACTTTTCTCTGCTGTGTTCACTCTCCCTTAAAGGACCATTACCCACGTTCTCTCCATTTTCCAAACTTAAACTTCTGGGTCAGCTGGCCTTCTGCTTCATGGAGAAAACAAGCAATCTTTAAGAAACCCTGTCTTCCCCTCTCAGCACCCACATCTTACCTGTCTCCACCACAATGAACTGCTCTGGCTCCTGTCAGGGACCATCACTCCACATGGTGCTGGACCCTTCCCCGCTGCCTGATCTACTTGACTCCTGCAGTGGCCCACTCTCCCTAACACGTTGGCCATTCCTCTATGCTTACTGGATCATTCCCTCTGGCTCAGAGACGTGCACCAGCATCTCCCACCTTTAAAACAGTCTCCCTGACCCCACATCTCCCTCCAGTGACCCACACCTCCCTTTTTCTGTTCTCCTCCACAAAAAAACTCCAAGTGTTATCTCCATTTACTGCTTCCACTTCCCCCTCATTGCCACTCCCCTCCAACTTCAAATTCTCTTAAACTTTCCAACTGGACTGTCTTCCTTCCACTCCATTGACATTGCTTTTCAGTCACCACAGCTTCTGTGTGGCAAATCCAGTGGCCAATGCTCAGCCCTCATCTTACTCAGGCTCCTACCTGTGGAGATGACTCATCTTCCTCCTTCTCCAAACACATAGCTTCGGACTCCTGCTTTCTTGGGTTTTCTCCTGGGTTTCTCCTTACTTGTTCCTACTTTGCCTGGGCTGAGGCCTGAGCTTCCTTCTAACCCATCCGTCTTGTTTCCTTTCCAGTCCTGATTCACATCCCACTGCTTCCCTGACACCCTCTGTACCTGGATGTCTAGCAGGCATCTTCTCAATCTTGACACATCAAAACACAGTTCTATTTTCCCGCCAAAAGTTCTTCCCTGCCTCAGCAATCAGCACTTCATCCACCTGGGTGCTCAAGACAAAGCTAGCCACAAGCCCTGCCAGACCTGCTTCCAACACACTCAAACCCGACCTCTTCTCCCACTGCCACAGCCTCTCCCGACCCCACCCAGGCCCCCTGGACAGCTGCAGCTGCTTCCTCACCAGCCTCCTGCTTCCACTGTGCTCTCATACAGTCTACACTACATTCAGGATGTTAATCAGATCACTTCCCCTTCCTCTGAGAAGAGATCACAACTTCCCAAGGCTTTGTGTAAACTCCACTTCCTCTCTCCTCCCCTCCTACCACTCCCTCCACTTCAGCTTTCTGCAGACAGCCCAGCCCCAGATCACCTCATGCCTGGCTCCTTTGACTCTTGGCACACCTGTCATGGTTTCTGAGCAGCCTCCCACACTTACCTGGCTCCAGCAGTGCCCCTGTCCCTCGTCTCCATTCAGTGTCATATCCCCCCATTTTGTTTCAGTTTCTACACAGCTACCATCACCATTGCAGCCACCTCCAGGCACCTTGTCTCCAGGTGACAGGTCCGCAATGTGCCGTACAGTGATGTCGATGAGCGCCATCATGTCTGTGTGGTAGAAGATGGCAGCCGTGGCAGGGCTAGCGAACACATCCTGCAGGAACTTAAGGATGGAGTGCGGTGGCTGCGGCTCATGTTTGAAGATGCGCACAGGGTCATCTAAGGGGTGGGGGAAGAGGGGTCATGTGGTACTCATGGGGGGCCCAGAGTCATCCCAGGGAGTTTTGGGGGTCATGGAGTCACATGATATCAAAGTGGCACTGCGCAGATTCCTGGCCCTCACCCCCTCTGTTCAGGAGCAACAGCAGCTTCTCGGAGAAGACCTTGACATTGGCATGTTTGCTCAGGGCAGCCATGATGACATTCTGGTCAGGGGCTGAGGAAGAACACGGGTGTAGACAAGAGCACAGGTGCTAAGCCTGGAGAGCCCCCCTAGCTGGTCAGCCACCTCCCGCCGGGCCCCATCCCCACCTGCCAGGTGCAAGTTGAGAGCCAGAAGCAGGTTCATGCAGAGATCTGGAAGCTGCTCTGTAGTATCCAAGGGCAGCCCATCCTCAACAATGCTCAGCAGGAACTGGGCGAAGGGTGTGCCCAGGTGCTCTGGGAGAGGGACATATGGAAGTCTGCAGCCCTGACACCCCCCCCACCCCAACCACCCAGCCTCCCTGGGTTTCTGTGAGCCCTGGGGACACCATATCCCTGTCAGGCTATGATCAGTGGGTCCCCAGGCCTTGAGTCCATGGGTGCCAACTCCAGCTGGCTGTGGGCTCTCTGCAGTCAGCTGGCAACCTGCCTTCTTACCATAGTGTGCGTAGGGCACTGCCTCCCCCATGGAGAAGACCATGGCCAGGATGAGGGCGGAGTAACAGAGTTTCTGGTGATCTGAAGAGGCAGGGCAGGCAATCAGAGCCGCTACAGATGGTGGGAACCCCCCCCAGATGGCAGGAAGCTCCCCTTTGCCTCACCCTGCGTGTCTGTCTGCATGTCCCGCGCCAGCTCCACAGGCAGCACAGATGACAAAAGTGTGGAGATGATGGCAGCGTCCAGGCTGCACATGGCACCGAAGCACTTGAGGAGCAGCAGCCGCAGTGACACCCGGTGCTCCTGGCAGGGGACTCTGTGTGCTCAGCGCCCAGAACCCCCACCTCTACCCAGGTCCCTCCATGCCCCCTCTCCTCCGTCTTGCACACACCATTTGGTAGTAGGCCACCAAAGCCAGGACAGATTCGAATTCATTTCTCTTGCACATTTTCTTGCAAACTTCAGGGTCTGCGTCAGTCTGTGGGGAGGAGGAAATGGGACAGTTACTCCTTGTGAGCTGTGCAGCCACTTGTGAGCATGCTGAGAACATGGATGGGAGACTCCTGAGCACATTAAAGAGGGATAGGGCAGGGTGGGGGCTGATGCTCCACATACTGGGGGACACCTCTGTGCCCCCACTCCGCACCAGAATGTGCAGCAGCTCCTCCAGGTAGCAGCGGATAACACCCTCGTCCTCATACAGGGCCCAGCTGCGCTGCTGGGCATCGTCCTTCCGCCGAGCCAAGTCTGCAAAGATCACCTCTAGCCGCTGCTGGTCATGGCAGACCTGTCCTGAGGGCAGGGCAGTGCTCAGGTCCTGGGGGAGAGGACGAGGCATGACTCAGCACTCTCTCCAGGAAGTCCCCAAGGCCTGGAGTTCAAGCCAGACCCTGAGGTCAGGGGTATGAGCTCCAGGCCAGAGTCAGGCAAGGGCTCCTGGCCTCACCTACGAGAACTGCCCCTAGTCAGCATCCTCCCAGGACCTGTGAGAGGACCAGCCCCCAGTTCTTTTCCCTCCTCCCTAGTGCACCCCCTCAAGCTCCTACAAAAGACCTGCTCCCATGGCCCATCCTTCTACATCAAGGCTCCTAAGGGCACCAGCCCAATTCTACATCCCTCTCCAACTAACTCCACTGCCCTCTAGTCTTGATAACCTCCTGGGACAGGATTCTGTGTGAGACCCTTCTGTGGGCTGTTTTCCAACTTGCCTCTCATCCCAGAACTGGATAAACATCCTCCATGAGGAAGGCCATGGACTCTCTCACTGCCTGAATGTGACTCTGAGACTCTAACCTCCGATTCTACACAAAGAGGCACCAGACTTGTCATCTACCCACCTCCCATGTTCCCCTTGAACCCTGCTGGCCAGGCAGTGCCTGCTGTGCCCAGCACAGGCAAGTCCATTGACCCCACTGCTCTCTAACCCCAAATCAGAGCTGCAGGAGCGATGGAGCCCTAAGGAGGGACCTCTGGCCCATCTGGCCCCCTTTGTGTAGACTGGGCTCATTGCCCTCCAATCCTGCTCCCTGACCAGTACTCCAACCTCAGCAAAGGATCTCACCCCCACACACCTCATGCACACCTGTGTCAGCACTTAGGCCTCCATCACAGCTCTCGAAGCACCCATTTCTATCCATTGCCAAGGCCAGCAAAGCACTGCCCTCTCTCATGCTCTGTGTCCATTCCTTCCCTGTAGCCAGAGAGAACTCTTGGCTACCCACATCTGGTCTCATCTGTCACCTGCCCTAGGTCTCACCTCCTCCCATACCACCTACTCCCTCACTCCTTGTGTTCCAGCCATGCTGGTCTGGTTCCACATCCTCCTGTGAGCCAAGCTCAGTCTTGCCTCATGGCCCTGGTCCAGGCTAAGCCTCTGCCTGGAATGTTCTTCCTCCCTTTCTCCTTCAGGGATAGGCTCAAATGTCCCCAGCACCCAGCACAATGAAGGCCCAGAGCTAGAGCTCAAGAGATACCTGTCAAGTGAAGGCTGGATGCAGTGTGAGGGTGGGAAGGGGGTTGGGGCGGCAGGGCGGCCAAGGATGGGGAGGCCCCTGGCCCTGCTGCCCACCCTCACCTTGCCCTCTACCAGCGAGAGGAGGACCTGCTCCATGACATGTGAGATGGCCGGCACGGAGGCCTGGATGTGACCCACCACGACGCCAATGGCCACGCGGCATAGCTCGTGGCTCAGGCCGGTGTTTCTCCGCACAAGCTCCATCAGCTCTGCCCCGATGGTCCTGGGCACAGCAGTCTCAGCCACTGCCTTCTCCTCTGTGGTCCCCAGGCTCAGCGCACTCAGGGCCTCCAGCTTGTCAGGGGCCGAGGTTGTATCAACTGCTACCTCCTCTGTAGGAGGCTTGGGGGCTGGCACTTTGGACGGAGGGGGCTGAGCTTGGGACACAGTGGTATGGGTGCCTCGGCGGGGCACAGGTGGGGGCGTGGGTGAACAACTGGGGCCTGGCTCAGATGAGCTGGAGCCAGTACAGAGCATATCAAGAGAGGTGCTGCTGACTGAGGAGCCGCTGGACACAGAACTGCCCCCAGAGGGCGTGGTGTTGCGGCCGCCTGTGGGCAGAGAGTGGATGCTATGCTGGGGAAGCTCCCTGGGGGCCCCTACCCCTCCAAGCCCAGAGCCCCTGTTTCCCAGGACAGGGCCTACTTCCTCTGCTGGATCCTCCCCACCAAGCCCAGAGCCCCCAACTGCCCCAATACATGCCCTATCTTCCCCCAAGCCTAGGGTCCCCAACTCCCTGACACAGGTAGGACAACCATTCCAAGTACAGGGTGCACCCCTCGATTCCCCCAAACCCTGCCTTCTCACCGCTCCCTGAGGCCACGAGGGTGTCACGGTCTCGGCGCTTCACGGGTGGGGGTGGCGTGGCAGGTGCTGCTCTGCGAGGCTGTGGTGGGATCTAGGAAGGCAGAAGTGGGATCTGGGAGGATAGGCTGCCATCTGGGGTACCAGCCTGGCTAGGTCCCTGAGCTTTTAGCATGGGCAGGCTATGGCTGCCTCACTGACTCGAGTGTACCCTTTGAGCCTGTGGACAAAGCCTTAAGTCTCACCCACCTCCCTTCTCCAGGATGTTCTCACCATGTACCTGGTAGAGGCCTCCATCTACACCAAGATACTCAGAACTGGGCAGGCTGTGCTGCCGCTCAAACCCTGCTCGGCACACCCCATTGGGCTGCCTGGCAGCAGCAGCATCCAGATGGTGGTCACTGGTGGATGGGGTCATAGCTGAAGGGCTGGAGGCTGAGGGGCCTCTGCGGGACAGGGTCTCTTTCCGGTGGTGGATCAGCTTCCTGATGGAGGGACAAAGAGATTACTGAGGAAATTACCTTACAACATGCTCGACGACAGCTCAGGCCCCTTCCACCTCCCACCTCCTTCACGCTCCACTTCACTCTGCACAACCCCCAATCCTGCCCTCCACATATCTCCAGTACTCACTGAAGGACCATTCCCTCTCCCACACTCACTGGAGGACTCCACGCTGCTCTAGGCTGTACTTGCCACCATTCCGCATGGCTGCATTGTGCACAGCCTCGATGGCCCGGTCAATGGCTTGGAGGACATCCTGCTCCAGGCCCTGGGGGAGCAGGGATGGACAGTTAGACTTAGGGGCCAAGTGAGGGTTCTGAGCCCAGACCCAGCTCCGGATGGAGCCCAGGGCAGACAGAAGACCACTACAGCTAAAGCCTGGAATACTAGATGTAAACATGGAATGTGACCTAGAATATGAAATGGGGTTCTCAAACTGCACCACTCAGGGAGCTGAGGCACAGGGTGGCCCCCATGTGGCCACTTTACATACCGGGGACATGCTCAGGATTTTACCCCACAGTGAGGTTCTCAGCTACAACGTCTCAGAAAACCAGGAGTCTAGAGGAAAAACACAGCCCAAAGACCCTCAGCTTGAGGCCAAGAGTACACACCTAGTCTATCCCCAGACTTGGCTCAGAGCCTAGACTGAGATGCCAAGTAGGGAGCCTCTACTGTCTGGAGCCCTTAACAAATCACTCTGGATCTTGCTGATCCTTCACAAAACCAAGGTCACACTCCAGAACAGCCCTGTCCTCGTAGAGCCTTCTGCATTCCCTGGTAGCTGAGGATAGACCAAAGGGAACTCCTCTATCCACCCCTGCTGCCAGCCCTCATCCCCTCAAGTTGTTCTAGGAATCTTCCAGATCTACCCTAGGAAGTAGCAGTTCTGTGTGTGTGGCAAAGCACAGATATGAAAGAAGGGCCTGGTCCCTGTCCCAGATTCTGTATTGCCATGCCCAGTAACTCAAGGGTCCAATCTACCCAGCCTGCCTGGCATGGAGTAGGGAGTAAGGGGTAGCAGCTGTGGGACCAGCCACTTCCACTCCTCCCCTGTCCCTGGCACACATGGTCCATTAGGCTACACAGGAGCCCCAGAACTGATGTGATGTCACTCCAGAGCAAGTTTGAGAAGCTTCCCTGATGGGGGCAGACAGAGGGACACAGAGGTCAGCAAAGCTCTCCAGGTAGCATGGGGTGTGCCAGAGTGCAGGGAGACAGCAGACAGAAAGGGGGAGAGAAAGAGAAAGACACACATACACAGAAAGTAAGAAGGGGCGGGGGAGGGACACATAGAGGGAGACAACGCAGAAAGAAATTGAGTGCCGGAGACAGAGGAGAGAGTCAGAAGAAGGAAGAGACATACACAGGTGGAGAGTCAGAATGACATAGACATACAGAGAGAGTTAGGGAGACTGAGACAGAGGCAGATATGCAGAAAGCAAACAAGAGATAGAGAAGATGGTAGCCTCTCTGCCCTCCCCAAACACCCAGCCACAAGGGCCCTGGCTGGGGGAGGGGCCTTATGGGCCCTTGGGGAAGAGGTAAGACTTTCCTCAGAGGCCTCCCAAAGCCCCCATCCCCAGAGAGGCTAGGTCTGACACGCTCATTCCAGAACCAGCAGCCCTGGTGTCCAGGGCTCCTCACTCTCACCCCAGGCACTCCTAGATGAGATCAGGCTGAGGGTCCAGGGCCCAGGGCCCATCCCCTCTGGTAAGACCAGAGGACATCTCCAAATTTATCCTGTTATTTTTGTCCTGAACCAGGCTGGAAAAGGATGTTTCCTAAAGGGTAGGGACTAGGATGGGGCCAGGGTGTCTGGCACAGGCCAGGCCTGGAGGCTCCCGGGCCTCCTTCCCAGTGATCAGAATAGACCAGCTGGAGACACTGCACCCCAGCCCCCATAGCAGGACTATTCTTGGGGAACAGGAACGGGGGCTGCAGCCTCCATTGGAAGGAAATGGGGCCAGAGTCAGACCAGGGGAAGCCACAGGGAGGACTTGCTTCCTCATAATGGGAGCAGCCCCCACTCCAGGCTGGGGACAAAGAGGAATGGAGCTCCTTCACTTTCAGAGAAAGGAAGACTGAAAAATCAGGGCCTGAGGCTTGTGAGGGATGGTGGGCAGGGTAGTGCCAGAGAGTGTCAGCAGGGGCTGGGATCCTCGGTTCAGAGACGGTTGGGGGTGGGGGAGTGTCTTAGGAAGAGCTTAGGGGGTGGCTGAGTACATAAGCAGTGAAAATGACACTGAGGTCTCAGAGCTTTGGGGGTCATCTAGGGGATGGGGGTGTCTACAGGTTCAGGGTCCAAGTCGGGGAGTGAGGACATGGAGCATGGTTGGGGAAACAGTGGTGTCCCAGGTGGCCTGGGTCTCAGTGGTGGAAGCAGTGGCTCCAACCGGGGATCTGAGAGTGGGAGGCAAGAGTATGGGATCCCGGGGATCCGAGAAAGGGGCCGATTAAGGATCTGAGGTCTCAGAGATCTGGGGAACTGGTCAGTATCCGGTGGTGCTGGAATCTAAGGGCTGACTCTTGAATTCTGTTGAGATGGGGCGTTCAGATATTGGGTCCCGATGGGTCTGGAATCCCAAGGAGTCTCAGTCCCAGAGTTAGAATTCTGATAGGTCTAGAGTCCTCAGAATTGGTTGTCAAGGGCCTGGTCTTCTGAGGCAGTGCGGGCTCTTGGGGTCCCAGTCCTCGTGGGTCTGGGGTCTCAGGGTCAGGTTCTCAAAATCCCTATCTGCTGGAGGTCCTATTGGGTCTGGGGTTCCGGGGTCGGTCCTGAGAGCCCGTGATGGCCCAGTCTAGGGCCGCGGAGGCCGGCAGGGGAGGGGCACACTCACCTGCAGGCGGCGCAGGTAGGCGGGCGGCACGTAGCCCGTCTCGCCACTGCGCGCCCGCGCCGCCAGCCACCAGTGCGCGCTGCTGCGTTCCAGCACCAGAAAGGTTTCGCCCGCGGCGAACGCCAGAGCATTGGGCTCCGCTGAGCGGAACGCGTACAGCGCGCGGTACATGGGGCCGGGCCGGGGTGCGCCGGGGCAAGGTAGGCGGCGAAGGCTGCGGAAACAGGACACCAGGCCGGGAGCGCCTGGCCGCGCTCGCCCCGCCCCGTGACACACGACGCGTGCGCGCGCGTGCACGGCCGCCGCAGCCCCGCCCCGGGAGTGTGTCGGCTCCCGCACGGAAGCGCGGAGCTCCCTGGCGGCCCCAAGCGGTGAGGCCCGGCGCGGCTCGAGAGTCCGCCGCCCCTTCTGCCCGACCCCTACCCCGGCACCCTCCCAGAGCACCAGCCCCAGCTTCTCCTGTCTGGCCCTCCATTCCCTTTCCCCGCTCAAGCTCGAGTGCTGCGGCCCGTCCTGCCACCCGAAGGAGCCCTTGGCCCGCTGCTCAGCGGCAGAGCCTGTGTCCGGCGCTCGTAGTCCCGTGCGTCCCCGTTACCCCCGGGGAGTGAGTCCTGACCTACTAACAGTAAGGAGGGCGACCCCGTTTGGGTAGTCCCATCGTTGCATCTCGCTGATCCGATACTTGGAAGCGCCCGCAGGTGCCAGATCTCCACGGCCTTATGACCCCTCTTCACCACATACCGCGCCAGTGGTGGGCAATGGAGAGCAAGGGTGAGCAGGAGACCGTAAAAACAGAAACCAAGTTGTGCCATACCCGGCCCAAAGTCCCTCCCATCCTCGTTCCCCACCCACCTCCTCTCCTCAGCCACCAGCCTCTCGCGTCCTCTCTAACGTGGGTCTTTGCATTTGCTTCCTCTGCCTAGGACACATTTCCGTCCCTCACAGCATAAGGTTGTCAGGCTCCCACCCCTATCCATCGCTATCACATAGCTCTATTGCCTTTATAGAACTTACAACTCCACATTATCTTGTGATGCTCCCTTCTGTGAGTAGACAGGAAGGCTGGAGGAGGGGTGGCAAGTGGGATGCTATGTAGCCTTAAGAGTTTGTTTGACCTGCCCACCTTTCCAGTCAGCCCTAATCTGTCTTTTAAGTCCTACAAGGGTTAGGGGGGAACACAGGGGAGAGGCCCTAAGGGTCCTAGGGAGAGGATCCTACGGAGAGGGTACCTGGGGGCCTCCCTTTCCTGTCCAAGGGCTAGTCCAGCCACATTCCCCACTGGAAGCCTGGGCCCAGGAAGCAGGGAATGTGGGCACAACCAGGCCAGTGTATGCAGTTGGCCTGTTTTTGGACAGACTGGACATAGGCATAATGGTCCTTGGTGAGGAGATGCTGGGAGATTCACGAAATGGGTGGGACTGCTAGAACTGAACATCCAGACCCTTCCTTCTTGGCACTGGGTCTGTGCCCTTCTCCCTGGTGCTTCTGCAGTTCAAGACTCCTGCCACACCTCCTCCTCCCAGAAACCCTCCTAGCACAAAAGTAGCTTAGGGGCTGCCCTGGCCGGAGCTGTGTGAAAGATGAGACTGGTGTAGTTGTGCTGGGGCCCAGGGCTGGGTAGGAGCGATGACAGGTGGTATGGCTAAAAGGACCACCCCACATAGAAGACTCTCTCTCCTGGGACCCGCTCCCCTGACCCCACGGCCCCGGGACCCTTCACCAGAGCCCATGGCTGCCAACAGATTGGAACCTGGCAGCTACTTGAGGCCTCAGTATTGGCTTCAGGACTTCTGACATCACAATGTCCAGTCAATCAGCTGCTGCCAGTGGCGCAGGAGCTGGACTCAAGTTTTGGCACACCTATTGCCCAACTTTGGCTTAACCTGCATGAGGGCAGGGAAAGACCTGTGTCAAGATTCAAGTGTAGTTCTTTGCATAGGGAGTGCTGGGACACTAGGCCAGCATAGACCCCAGAGGGACCTAAGGTTGTATGTGTAGGAGTCTTTTTTGTTTTTTGGGTGACCTCAGGGTGCTAGGTTAGGGGACTGAGGATAAAGCCAAGAGGCTGTCATGACTTTAGGGTCCATGGGGTGGGGGCAGTGGCAAGGAGAACACTGGTCACAGCATGTGTGAAGCTTCTGAGGGTCAGGAGGGGGGCTGGCTGCCTGCCCCTAGCAAGAATGACAGCAGTACTGTATACAATTAACAAAAAGATCTATATTAGAACATTTACACTCAGGGAAGAAAGAGGTATCTGCATCATCAAACGTGGAATGTTGAAGAAATAGTTAAAATAAATAGACTCCGAGCACAGTTAGGGCTGGCTCAGGCTGGGACTCAGAGAGGCCTCTGCACATCAGCTCCAGGCTGCAGGGGCCACCACCTGACCATACTGGCCTCCTCCCTGACGCAGCACAGCTGTGCCTGGGACACAGAGAGTCTCTCAGGTGCTAGGGCAGCTAGCAAGCTCACTCCCCACCTTCCTCACTTATCTCTGTAACAATGTCTATCAGGCTCTGGAGCCCAAAGATATAGCCAGCATCCTGGCCCTCATGTACCACGCTGTCCTCGCCATACAGCCTGCACGTGGTATGTGCAAAGTCAATCATGCGCACGTCCACTGAGCTGGCACCAATGGGCTTGTAGGCATAGGCACCAGCAGACTCATCGGCTGACTCCTCTGACAGGTCCTCCAAGTCCTCAGCATCTGAGTCCAGGGCCACCTCAGGCCGTTCCTTGCCATCGTAGATGACCAGCAGGGAGCTTGAATAGAAGCGGTAGGACTCCTGTCGCTCCAAAACAGCCTTGAGCTCAGCCAGCTTCTTAAGCACAGGGCCCAGGAGCTCACGGCGCAGGTACCGCCCATTGTGGAAGAACTGAAAAAGGGCCTCCTTGAAGCCTTGCACCGACAGCTTCCGTCCATGATATTTGTTCATGAACATGAGCTGTCCGCTGCCTGCCTGGTACACCTGTGGAAGGAAGACGAGCAGGTCAGGTGCTGATAACCACCTCAGAGCATGGACCCTGGGGAGTAGCAGCAATATGATAGTCCTGGATCAAATCCTTTAACTTGTTAAGTACACCAGTCACACCAGACACTGTCCTTTGATCAACACCCACTTGGATGCAGCCCTCTGACTTGGGTTCTGTCCTCAGCCCTCTGCTCAATGTACAGGCTAGTGGAGAAGGCCTAACCCTCTTGCCTTCCCTTTCCTCTCCTGTCCACACTCTGGACTCAGCCAGCCCGGCCAGTCCCAGAGGGGATCACCCAGGCATGTATGCCTTCTTTTCTAACCTGGAAAGCAACACACTCACACAGTCAAATCTGGCATTTGAGAAAAAAAAACTATGCTGGGGGCGGGGGGGGGGGGGGGAGCAGCTACTGGATGCCCTAGCAAGCCCATGCCATGCACCAGCACTCTCCTCACCTGCATGCCACACACACGGACACCAATGACCGCAGATGTGCTCTGCTGGCATTTGCGGATCTGGTTGGCTGCCTTCTCCTCTGAAGCATCGTCACCATGCTGGCGCGTACCCATCTTGAGATCCAGGACACATGGCACCTCATAGCGGGAAGTCAGGTTCTCCAGTAAGATAAATTCTGAGTAGTTAAGGACAATTCCCCCTCTAAAGAGAAGGTGCTGCTGCATGAGGCTTTGGCACTCCCAGGGCACAATTCTGGCACACAGAGGACCTCAGAGAAGCCTAGGTCCACACAGGGTCCCATCAGTCCTGCTCTCTCTCATGCACGGAGCCCAAGGCTGAATAGGGGGCTAAAAGGCATCTTCAATTCTTGTCAAGAAACTGGTCTAAGAACAGCCTGGGAGATACACACATCATTTCCTGAATTCAGCAAGGTGTAGGACCATGTCCAACAACATATAGTCCTAAATTATAAACAGAACATCAAATAAGTTCAGTAAATCCTGTAGCTTTAAATATGAACTGGAAATGTAAGTATGAACTCATGAAAAGTTCTGTCTTTAAAATATGTATTTCTGGGGCCGGCCCGGTGGTGTAGTGGTTAAGTTTGCACATTCGGCTTCTCAGCGGCCCGGGGTTCGCCGGTTCGGATCCTGGGTGCAGACATGCACCACTTGGCACATCATGCTGTGGCAGACGTCCCACATATAAAGTAGAGGAAGATGGGCACGGATGTTAGCTCAGGGCTGGGCTTCCTCAGCAAAAAAGAGGAGGACTGGCAGTAGTTAGCTCAAGGCTAATCTTCCTCAAAAAAAAAAAAAGTTATTTCCTAGCTGTGTGCACTGAAAAGGTCTTGAAACGATGACCAGATGTATGAGCACCCCTAGTGCCCAGACCAGTGCTCCTAGAGCAGAGATTAGTGAACTACGGCCCCCTGCTCACTGCTGTACAGGCTGTAAGCTAGAAATGGTTCTAACATTTTTAAGATGTGTGTATGTATATGTATAAAATACTTCATGACACATGAAAATTAAATGAAATTCAAATCTCAGTGACCATAGAGTTTTACTGGAATACAGGCACGCTCATTCATTTACATTATTGTCTAAGGCTACTTTCATGCTACAATGGCAGAGTTGTGACAGAGTGTATGGCCTGCAAAACCTAAAAACATCCACTATTTGGCTCTCTACTGGAAATGTTTGCAAACTTGCCTTAGAGGAATGACTGAATTCACATGTGGAGTAGGAAACATACATGACCCTGGACCATCTTTTCAGACCAGAAAACAAGATAGCCATATCACAGACTACTGTGATTGTGTCAAAATGACCCAGAGACCTATTTTGAAAAGCTCTCACTGGCCAAACATGAGATAATGTGAACATCAGTTAAGATAACTTCAATAGACTAAAACATGTCAAAACGTTTAAATTCATGGATTTATAATGATGCTGAAAAACTCATTATTCCAAATATCTGGTAAATAAAGGAAGACATTTACCTGCCTTTCCTATATAAACTATACCTCAGGATAAGCACATAATTGATAAGGAAAAGTTTCTCTTTACAGAAGGATTCCAGCTAACAAATGAAGGACAAAATTAGAAAATCACCTAATGAAAAAATGGGTCGAAGGCAACGGCAATACAAAAGAGAAAGACAACTAAGCACTGTGCTTTCTGGTGGACATATACAATACCATCTCTGAGGGATTCCCGCCACCCCCCCACCCCCCGCCAAAATCAAACCTGAATTTGATCAAGCCTGCAGATCAAATTATCAACTTAATGGAAGGAGAGGGAAAAGAGTAACATGTAAAGATACCACAGGGACATAATCAGTACAATCCAGATAGTGGCAAACTCTAGAAGATCCAGTTTCTTTGACAAGAAATTTCCAAGAAAAAAAAAGAAAGCATATTTAAAGACTTAAATGTTTCAGCCAAATGCAACATATGAACCTCATTTAGATCCCCAATCAAATAAACTATCAGTAAAAACATATTATGAGACAATTAGGAAAATGTGGACACAAACTAGGTATCTGATAGTAAGAAATTATTGTCTACTTTTTAAGGAGTAATAATGGTATTAATGTTTAAAATATCCTTATCTTTTAGATACATGCTGAGGTGCAGACAGATGAAATGATATATCTGAGACTTGCTTCAGAAAGAGTTCAGTTGGGGGTTGTTGGGTGTATAGAGCGTGTCACGACATGAGACTGACATGAGTGGGTTAACTGCTGAACTTGGGTGACTGGTACTTAGAAGTTCAATGTATTATTTTATTTTTAACATGTTTAAAATTTTCCCTGATAAAAAGTTAAAAATAAATAAAATATGCTCAATGCTGAGGAATTTTCCCCCATAACATTAAAGAAAAAAAAATCAATGAAGTTTATCTTAATGAGTAAGAAGGGGAAAAAAAGAAAAGGACGCTGTGCTTTCACATGTGCCTGTCTGGTGAACCAGACTGAAAGGTCAGTCCTCCCCCTCACCCCAGCCCTTCGCAGGTAAGCACAATCTGGGAACTTCTGCAGGAGACTGAAAACATGAAGCAGCCCCTTGCACTCTAGGCTAAAGCCCCTTGATGTAGGTTGGTTCCTCAGTAAGTTGTCCCTCTGTCCCTCCTCCCCAGGGACCCATCATAGCCCCCCCCCCCCACGCACCCCCAGACCAGCCCTCACCTGCAAGGGAAGTGATATTTTCCCATGGTTATCACATAGGGTGTGCTGGCACAACAACGATTAAAAAATCCAAATTCTCTCTCCAAGCTCCAAAGGTCTCCTCACTTACCCTCCCCTCTCCCCAAGGTAGAGATGCCCTATGAACAAAGGATACTGTACTGGTTCCGATGTTTTGCATTCTCCTTCATTCTCTGTAACTGCTGCTGGTGACACTTCATGCTCCAAGGATTATAGTGTTTAAGTTGGGAACTTACATTCCCCTTTTTCTCTAAACTGTAGTACAAGACTTCAGATTTCTTTAGCCACTCAAATTCTTCTTCTAACTTATGGCTATAAAGAGACAAGGAGCCAATAAATCAGTGTCTTATCAAAATTCAGGGCATGAAGGAACTTTCTGGAGTGAGGTAAAGTTTGATATCTTGATGTAGTGGTGGTTTCAGTATATACATTAAAGATTTCAGGGGCTGGCCCTGTGACTGAAAACTAAGTTCACACCCTCTGCTTCAGGAGCCCAGGATTTTGCTGGTTCGGATCCCGGGCGCAGACATGGCACCACTCATTAGGCGATGCTGAGGCGGCGTCCCACATGCCACAAGTAGAAGGACTCACAACTAAAAAATATACAACTATGTACTTGGGGTATTTGGGGAGAGAAAACAAAAAAAACACTTCAAGTGGGTACATTTTACTGTATATACATTATATTTCCAGAAAGTTAATTTAAAAAAAGATTAAGGGGCTAGCTCACTGTTCTTCTACAGTAAAGACAACCTAAGATGTAAGAGCAGCCTCTGCCTCCACTGCCCTCTTCTTCTAGACAGTACTACTCCCTGATTTCTGGTACATTCAGGTTCCCTGACTCTGAATGCTGGAGACTGGAAAAATGTGAATTGAAATTTCATGGGAATAAGTCAACCTACTTAGCTACGTTATACATACTTCAATTTATATACATTATTTATATTTTTAAAAGTTCTGCCAAGGTGTGGCACTTGAAAGGCTCTGCCTAGGTGGGTCCCTAAGATTCAGAGATGCCCAACTGACCATTTTGTTTCCCACTCTCAGTGAGCAAGGCTTGTCTTGGTCATTGCTACATCCACAGGATGCAGCACAGGGCCTGGCACAGGGCAGCTGCAGAAAGAATGAGTGACTGAAACTCTTTTACATCTGCCACTGCAGCTGTTTACCCAAAATGGCATGATCTAACCCAGAGTCAATTAAAGAAAAGCTGGGTATGCCATGCAGGAACTGAGCACCAAATGAAAAGGTACCTACTAAGTCTCCATCGTGCAAGTTCTTAGCTCCGGGGACTGGGTTCTAACAAAGATCCCTCCCCTTTCACAGAATCAAGGGTTCCCTTCTCAGTCTATACACACCTCTTCATCTTCTCCTCTTTCCAGTGCTGCCGCACCCAGTCCTTGGGGGTCTTTTCCATTTCTAGGACGTGATGTTTTTTGTTTGTCCACCTTACGAGCTTACTTTTTGGTTCACAGTCTGAATTGTCTACACTGTCTGCAGTTCCATGGTCCCCTTTTAACGGATATGCTATTAAACACAAGTTCCTGTCTTCATCTTCTTCAAAGCGCACAGATACCACACCTGGAAGGGGGATGAGGAGCAGAGAGCACTCTTAAATCCACAGGAAGATGCTTTATAAATAACATGATTGTAACATTTGTTTTTTTCTTACCCTCTTCCTTAGTCTCTATGTTGCCAGAGGCCCCAAACTCATCTGCCATCCTAACAAATATCAAAACAGCTAGAAAAGATGACACCATACAAGACAAGCGATTAGGGAGCAAACATGGCCGAGAGTCTTCCTCTTTGATGCACTCAACAAGGCAGGAGCCAAAGAATTACAAGACACATTTTTCTGTCATCGAAAATGTTTATTAATTTTTATGTAATTCTTCTAATCCTAAGAGACATGTAAAAACATTCGCTCTTTATATCTTGTGAGAATTTTTAATGCCCTGAACAGAAACTCTGATGGCCTCGAGGCTTGCTTTAAAGCAGAGCCCAAACACAAGGGGAACAGGTGTGCCTGAGTGGTAAGAGGGATCCAAGGGTAAGGGAGGACTGGGCAAGCAAAACAAAATAAAGGAGCAAACAAAACAAACCACACAGCACAACAGACACCCTAGCAAAGGCTTCGCCACACTCCGACACGGGTGGGCGCCCCAAGCCTTTTGTCCTTCTCAAATATGTTACTTTATTGGTCTTTGCAGTCTCATGTCACAAAAGAACAATATGAACACAAGGCAAATAGGGCTGGGCCGGGAGCACAGGTGCGTGGTGGCCTTGAAAGCAGCTCTCCCCTTCGAGTCTCTAGAACCTGCCATGTGTAATTACAGTCTTTGAGGAGGGGGCTGTCAGGTGGGAGCGTTTCAGCAGGTGCCGACGAGCGCCTTACAACCGACTGGCTGAACACTTTTCCTCCCAGGCCTCTCTGGCCCAGGAACACTCAATTTGCTCAGTCCTTGCTGCCCGCCCGCTCGCTTGCTGCAGGGGAATGCGTGCTCAGAGAGAGACGACACTTCTGAGGTGGTCCCCGGCTCTGGGCGCAGAGAAGCCAGGGTGGGAAATTCAAGGGACCACACTTCCCTGTGGCCATGGTGGGGAGGGGAAGAACCAGGGGAAAAAAGGGGGCAGGGGTGGTCAGCTAACAAGGGGCCTTTGGCTTTGTCCTGAAAAAAAACAACAGAGAAGGACCAAGTGAGGGCCCCCAATTCCTCCACCCCCACAGCAAAATACATGCATATTCAGAATACAGAGAAGAGCCCCATACATTGTCTTCAAAGAGAGTGTTTCAACAGTCCCAGAAGAACTTACACTGTTCAAGAGTCTTTTGCATAACCAGGCAATGCTAATTTAAAATTAACTTCCTTAATGGATTCATCTTTGATTTACAAAGGACTCCCCCCTCCCCAGGAAAGACCACACCACGCTGGCGGCTGCTGATGATCCCCCCCAAATGCATTATAAAAAGGAAGAAAAAGTCACCACATGTGAATCAAAGGGTTGTCTTAACATAGCAATTTTGGGGACATTCCGTAATAGCAAAGGGCTTCAGCTAATCAGCACAGGCCTCCCACTCCTGCATTCCATCTGACTCAACCCCGCTCCCAGCCTACCTAATCACCCGGCTTCTGGCTTCCTGGAGGACAAAAAGCAGGCAGCAAGTATCCTGGGTAAAATTCTCCCAAAGTCTTCCCCCTTGTCCCCCATGAGGGACTATGGGTTACTGTGATCGAGACACACATGAACATAAAACACAACTATACTTCCACCAAAAATAAATTCAAAACAAATCCACAAAACAAAACAACTGAGCAATCTTACCAGGGCTTGAAAACTGAGTGTGAGGTGCCAGGTTGAGGGCCAAGAGGAGGAGGAGGGAAAACAAAGAATGAGTGGGAAGGGGTGGGGCTCCTGAGACAGATGCCTGGGCAATGCCAGGCGTTGGCTATCCCTACATCAGCTGGGGGCTCACCTTTGTACTGGGGAGTGAATCTGCGCATCTCGGCTGGGAGAGTCTCGTAGAACTGGTGCTCCCTCGGGACCAGGGGCTTGCACAGGGTCGTCTCGTTGAAGCGCAGCACACACGAGTGCCCCCCGACCTGGTGGACAAAGGGTTCCAATAGGATGCCCTTGGCGCGGGGCTCTACGTCCATGGCCCTGAAGGCTGGGCTCATCCTCCAGGCGCAGGCGGCAGGGAAAAGGGGGAGGAGACGGGGTCTGGCGGCCAGCGCGCCCTTCGTTTGTCGTCTGTGAGTCTGTCTGTCCAGCCTCAGCTTCTCAGTTGCGCGGGCCAGGACGTCCTGTTAGAAGCAAACAGTGACACCGGAGTTGGAAGCAGCCTGGGAACCGCCTAGAGCCGCTAGCCCTCCCCCTCCAGAGGAAAGACAAACAGCCTGGGCTCACGCCGGGCCCCGCCTCCTCCCGCAGAAACAAACAGCCTGAGTTCTCGCCGGGCGGAGCCGGATGCTGACAGGCAGAGACTGGCTCCAGGGCCCCTAAACAGCCCCCGTCCCCCACTTCTCACGGCATTAGAAAGCCACCATGGGGAGCAAAACGCGAAGCTATGACGCCACACGTGCATAGTCTCCCTCATTATCACTATCCCCTACCAGAGTAGTACATTTGTTACAAGTGATTATGAACCTACACTGACACATCATCCTGGTTTCATTAGGGTTCACTCTTGGTCGTTATGCTTTTATAAAATAAAATTTTAAAGGAAAAACCTCCTTACACATCATCTATTAAGATTTACTCCAGTTCCCCAGTCCACACACAACTCCCTGCCCAAGGCCAAAGACAAGCCCCATTAACCTTATTAGCAGTGCAGATTGGGCCTAGCTTTAATGATTAACGTCTGTATCTAAAAACAAGTGATCAAGGCTAGCTAACTCCTTAAAAAGACACACAGTGTTCTAGGTCACTGACTATTTTAATCAGTTCTATGCTGATCTCCCAAAGCTGTGCTCCTGAGGTCCAGGGCTTTAGCGCTGACTTCCCATCCCCAAACACACTGGATCTCAGCAAAGCATATAACCGTTTCAGGGCATGTCAAGCTAGTTCTTTGTTTTCTGTCTATAACTTACAGACTACACCATATCTAACAGCACTACATAGAGAGCTTGGGCAACACGTCAGTATCCATACAGGATTCTTACTGGGAACTCCTGGTTTCCATGACTCCAACTGAGATGGTGGTGGTGAGAATGGATCTACCAGAGATGTGCCCACTGTCCTCTAATGTGGGTAAAGCACCTATTATGTGCTAGGCTCATTACAGGAACTTATCTCATTTGGTCCTCATGATACTTTCTCTACATGATACCACATGTAGACATTGCTTTCCCTGTTGCAAACAATGAGGCTGATTCAGCGAGGTGAGGAAACTCATCCAGAGCCAGGAACAATAATCCACAGCTCCCAAGTGAACTTCAATCTGTTGGATGCTCCCACACGGCTGCCTCTAGGGCCCAGGGTCTCTGGCAAATCTGCCTTGGTACAGCTCTCCTACATACATGGGACATTTAGCCTGTCCCATGAGAGTGCTTTCACCATGGATTTATATTTTCTATTTATAAAGTAGCGTATTTTAAAGAGTCTAAGCTGGTTTTAATCTCTTTCTGTCAGAGAAAACCGACTGTGAGCCCCAACTTGACTCAAAGATTAGGAATCAATAAGCTTTTCTATATGCAAAGAGCAGAAAACCAAAAGTCTCGATTTCTCCCCAGTACTACCTTTTCATCATCACAGAAGCCTTCAGGAGGGAATGTGCTGAGAAGAGTCCCAGGACACAATACATGCAATCAGCTCTAAGGACAAGTACATTCCAGCCATTCCAGACTCTGTCCAGAAGGTGGAGCTCTAAGATGCCTGGCCACACACAAGCCCTTTCTCTAGGTCTATACTGACCAATCCATACTAGTCTACCGTAAAATACTTCCTGAGTAAGAGCAATACCAAAGGAAAACTACTGACTTATGGCTGGCCTGCCAGCACCCAAGCACGAAGCAGGCACCATAATTATTAAATTGTGAAAACACAAGACACTCCTCATGGACCAGGTTTTAGGAACACAATCCAAACCTTTCATAAAAATGTACAACTTCTTTTGTTATTGGAGCAATGCTAACAACGATACAAATCCCTTTCCAACTCTGTTCGAGATTCCTTAAATGTATTCAAGTAAAAAAATATCTTTCTCCAGGCATCTGTCTTACCCATCCCCCCCTCCAATGAAAAATCTAAAACAAAAACCAGTCCATCATGGCAGCTGTTTAGAGTATGGTTCAGGAGTGTGGCTGGAGGCCACAAAGCCAGGTAAGGATCTCTAACTCATCCTCCTCCCAGGTCCCCAGTGTGTTCCTTAGTGGCTGAGTATGATGTGACACCCTGCTACCCTCCCATCAGCACCCAACTCTAGCAGGCCACAGGACATTGTTTCCCAAAGAAGAACCATCACCCTCGGTAGAAAGGCAAGAATACCGCTCATTCTCATCTGCGCCAAGTCTGATGGACAGAGGAAACTCCCAAAGGTGAGGGGGGATTAGAGAGACAATTTATTATCCTCTAGTGAGGTGGAGCCAGATTCTAGTCCCTGTTCTGCCACTCAATTGCTTGGACAAAGACTCTAAGCCCCTGACTCCCTTTGGGTTCCAGTTTTCTGGTCTGTAAAATGGAGAAGACAGGCCTGGAATAGATCTCTACTCTGCGGGCTGTGGAATCAAATTAGTGAATGGTAATCAGAAGTTTCTTTCTTTCTTTCCATCAACTAGGAAAAAACAGTAAATATCATTGCATTGCACATAATAAAGTAAGTCTCATTTAGTGGTTATTTTAATTATTATGTTCAGCCTCTCAATGTGAACGTAAGTATGGCTTCACCGTACAACATATTTCTCATATTTGGAATTGCAGACAATAAACAGCAAAAAGCAGATAAGCAGTTGCCAGAGGGCAGAGGTAGGGGAATAGGATTGACGCAAAGCTCTTACTGTAATGACAACTAACCTCTTGGAAAATTCTCTCTTGTAGAAAATCAGGCAAGAAAACAATGTTCACTGAAGAATAAACTTTAAAAATGTGGGTACAAGAAGATTAAAATCCTATTACTGTTTAAAAAAATATACTAACTAGCATTCAGAAATTCTGGGTTGGTATTGAGTCACATCCCAAAGACCCAAGGTTTTCAGGTTGCTAAATTATCACCGAAAGATAATTATCCCCATCCTTTGCAGACAAAGTAAAGAAAGGCCATGGGTTGGTGCTGTATATGCTGAAGGTCTCTTCAGCAATGCTGGTGGGTCTGCCATCAGCTTTAAACGAGGTGTCTCAGCAAGACGATGCAGAAGGAACATCATTCCCTCCATGACCTGGACTTCCAGGGAAGCTGTATAACAAACGAGGCACAAGCCCTGGTGACAAAATGAATACACAAAAAGGAGTTCTAGCAAAATAAAGCCAGGAAGGAAGAGAAAAGCTTTCTTCAATGTTTGCCTCGTGGGATGCATCAAGGACAGTGACTAACCAGACTGGCCCATCTGGCTACATGGTGTCAAACGACCATCAACCTCAGGAAAACTCCCACCACTGCTCCATAAAAATCAAGTCCCTCCACTCTTTTTTGTTTAAGATTTTATTTTTCCTTTTTCTCTCCAAAGCCCCCCAGTAAATAGTTATATATTTTTAGTTGCAGGCCCTCCTAGTTGTGGCACGTGGGACGCCGCCTCAGCGTGGCTTGATGAGTGATGCCATGTCTGCTCCCAGGATCCGAACTGGCAAAACCCTGGGCTGCTGAAGCAAAGTGCGCGAACTTAACCACTGGGCCACGGGGCCGGCCCCACCTCCACTCTTAAAACAGCCCTCTGGAGTAGATACTATGATTATCTCCCTTACAGATGGGTGCACAGAGGCACCATGAGGTCACCATATTACCCAGGCCTCATCACAGAAAACAACAGGTACCTGACATGATGGAGTCGCTGCCAAGAATGCTGGAATCATAGTCTTAACCTCAAAGGAGTTGCAGCCTGGCTGGCTGGGAGGGTATCATCTCCATGCCAAAGCAGGTGCTGGCTCCGCCAAAGAAGCAGGACCAGAGAGACAAGAAAGAGAAGCCCTGCAGTGACTTGACACAGATGCCTGCAGTCCAACACTAGGTGTTCCTTTTCTCCCTCATTAGCATTTTTTCCTAGTTTTAATAAAGGAAAAAATACAACTTGTAGGGGCTAACCCCAGAGGCCTAGTGGTTAAGTTCAGCACGCTCCACTTCAGAGGCCCGAGTTTGGTTCTAGGGCACAGACCTACACTGCTCTATTAGTGGCCATGCTGTGCTGGCCGCCCATACCAAAAAATAGAGGAAGACTGGCACGGAGGTTAGCTCAGGGCAAATCTTCCTCAGCAAAATCTAAACAATACAAGTTCTAAGTGAACTATTTCATGAAGTCACAATAATGCAGATCCTTCCCCCAAATTAACAGCAGATTCTGTTCCAAAAATCTGGATGAGCTTTTCCATAAGGGAAATAGCAGCCTCTCAGATGCTTTTCCTCTCTACAACTACCAGTAAGACAACACTGCCCCACCTCTTTGCCTTGTTAGACTGGATTTCTGCAATGACAGACTAGAGGCCCTAAAGATGGAGGGGGATGGAGAGAAGGAGCTTTTAGCCTACCTGAAAATATGTTCATCAGAGTTTTACTGCTGGAATTAGAGTTTTAGCAATTTAAGAAGCTTTTTCAGGCCAGCCTGGTGGCACAGCGCTAAGTTTGCACATTCCACTTTGGCAGCCCAGGGTTCACCAGTCCAGCTCCCAGGTGCAGACCTACACACTGCTTATCAAGTCATGCTGTGGCAGGTGTCCCACGTATAAAATAGAGGAAGATGGGCATGGATGTTACCTCAGGGCCAGTCTTCCTCAGCAAACCGAGGAGGATGGGCGGCAGATGTTAGCTCAGGGATAATCCTCCTCAAAAATAAATAAATTAATTAAAAAAAAAAAAAAGCTGGGGCCGGCCCCATGGGGGAATGGTTAAGTTCATGCACTATGCTTTGGCGGCCCAGGGTTTCACCAGTTCGAATCCTGGGCATGGACATGGCACTGCTCATCAGACCATGCTGAGGTGGCATCCCACATGCCCCAAGTGGAAGGGCCCACAACTAAAAATACACAACTGTGTACTGGGGGGCTTTGGAGAGAAAAAGGAAAAATAAAATCTTTAAAAATAAATAAAAAATAAAAAGCTTTTTCTAGCTAAAACTGTAGTACCACTAATCTAAATTATTCTTTTTTTTTTTTTTAAGGATTGGCACCTGGGCTAACAACTGTTGCCAATCTTTTTTTTTTTTTTTCCTGCTTTATCTCCCCAAACTCCCCCTGTACACAGTTGTGTATCTTAGTTGCAGGTCCTTCTAGTTGTGGGATATGGGACGCCGCCTCAACGTGGCCTGACAAGCGGTGCCATGTCTGCGCCCAGGATCCGAACCCTGGGCTGCCGTAGCGGAGCGCGCGAACTTAACCACTCAGCCACGGAGCCGGCCCCTAAACTATTAATTCTAAGGTGTCACATATCCTCTTCATCAGAATATCAAATTTTCTCATCAACAGCTCAAGTATTCCATAAGCACACCAAGAATTTGCTATCCTTCTTAAAAAGCCCGTTACCTCTCTTTCAAGGGCAATTCTCCATCTCCAGTCTCCTCCTCCTTGGTGCAGACTATGACTCCAACCACCTTGTAAGAAACATACACAACAGAAAACGACTCTCTCAGACTATGGCCAAAATTGCTCTGAGGTCTTGATCCATTGGGGACTTTCCTACCTTGAGCCATAGTCCTCTCATGTGCCAATAAGATTACACGCTCCCTGCCTGTGGTCAATATTTACCCCTGCTCATCTCTCAGACTATTTCCAAACTAGATGACACATGAACTCATCCTCTGAAACAAAGAATACCAGAAATGATTCAGTCCTCATGGGCAACCACAAAACCCAGGCAGCCCCGACTTGGCCACGCCATCACCTGCTAGTAGAGGGACCAAGGTGTGCCCTGCACTGTAGCAGGTCCTATGCACAGGAAGCACAATTTCCTCTGGGTCCTCATGACACCTCGATCAGGTGAACACTCCCCTCGAGGGTCTGCAAAGCATCTCAGGCTCACAGCACTAATCTGGTGGCTTTTCTTATCCAACCGCTCTGAGTACAGTGTTCTTTCACGACGAGCCAGAAAAGAATGAGATACGGGAGTGAGAAAATTCTTGACTGTACAGGTCACAGCACTACGTCCTAACACAGAGATATGCGCCAGTCATCCTCCATAAGTCCTGAGATTTCTTTCCAAAATAAGGCACAGCAAGATAATAAAAAATTTCTTTGAGGAAAATCAAGTTCAACCACACCACAGTTCTGAAGCAAATCACACAATGACCCTTTCAGAATCACTTGGCTTGTGAGAAGGGCAGTGAATTCAGTCAATCAAGAGCTCATTTGAGGATTGGGAGGGAAGGCCAAGGGGGTACTTCCACTTTTTACATCTTACCACTCTGTTACCCCTCTGGCTCTAAGGTTATTTTCAAAGTAAAAACACTCTTTGAGAGTGAGATAAATCATTCCTGGGAGAGGGGTAGCCTGTCCCTTCCTTTCTCAGCCTTCACCTGCCCCAGATCTGCTGGCCACATCCATCAGTTTTTTGGGGCCCAGAGTCTGTCAGTTGCCATCTGGCACTGCTGCAAGGTCCACCCCTCCAAATGTCCCAGGACCTAGCAGCCTGTGCTTACACAAAAATGCACATCCAATGTTAGTTTTATACTTGTAAAACAAAAATAACCTATTACTCTTATCAAACAAGCATTGAAAGGGGATGCAAGATTTTGGCATTCCCCAAGAGAGTAAAATGAGCTCACATAGCCCATGGGCACATTTCTCAGTGTGCAGCTGTGGAAAGGAAAGTCCGTTGGCCCTGGAGCAGCCCAAAGGAAAAGATGAAAAAGGCTCAAGGCAAGGACCCGTGGTAGGCTCTCTGACAGGTGGAGTTAAGGTAGAGCAATGTGGCTCAAGGGACTTGAGACAAAGCAGCAGCTGCCCACAAACACAGCTTTGTGGGATCCAGTCCAGGTACCAATAGGGCACATTCTCAAAAACTAAGTGCAGAAAGAGCAACACTACAGCCAAGTGTTCTGCTTCCCAGTCTTTAAGATACCTTATTTCATTAAAAGAAAAGTTTTACTCTTCCTTAGACTTAGGATTGGACATCCAATTTCTAAAACATGTATGAGCGTCTCTATGAGGAATTTTAAAATGTAGACAAAGAGAACAGATTAATGGCTACCAGGGGAAAGGTGGGTGGGGGGTGGGCACAAAGGGTGAAGGGGTGCACCTACAACACGACTGACAAACAATAATGTACAACTGAAATTTCACAAGATTGTAACCTATCATTAACTCAATAAATATTAAATTAAAAAAACAAAAACACGTACGAGTGTCTCGAACAAGATAAATGGATGCATACATAGAGATAACAATAACACTAAATGATCTCCCATTTTGATCAACTATGAGTTTCAGTTAAATACACTCACAAGAGTTAAACAAAACAAAACCAGGCAGTGCAAAGAAAGCTTTGTGAATTCTCCACGACAGAAAGCAAGCAGAAGAGGCCCAAGCTGACTCCAGCTGCCTAGAGGGGCTTGTGATAGCAGACACTGAAGCTTCATCTTCAAATCACAAGGGTTTCAAGAAAACCCAAAGCCTGAAATCCTTCAGTCCAGAGAGGAATGAGACTTCTCATCATCTCAAAGTGGCCAGGAACAAAAAGAACACAGGTAAAAGACCTAGCACAGTGAGAGTCTCAGGAACAGCAGCTGTAGGTGTTATCATTTTTACTTTTTGTGGATAGGATTCTGTAGGTGTTGACCAAATCACTTCAGCAACAGCTATATTTCACGAACATTTAAAATCAAATCAAAGCACGACTTTTCTGTTGTAACCATGTGCTTGTTTTGCTACCTGTTCTAACCTGGATACCACATCTAGAAACTACCATCCTCCCAACCATTTCAGTCTTAACTAAGTGGCATCTTGGTGGCATAAGGAACAAAAATGCTTTCTTGTTATCCGAATGTTAACTTTTGGCCACCGTATACTAATAATGCTGATGTATACTAATAATGCTGATGCGTCAATGGGAAAGATGTTATCTACTTGTTTTCCATAGCTTAACCCTTACTTGTAAGACTGAATTAGTATAACTTCAACTAGAAGAGAACACTATTAATGAAAACTTACATTAAAAACAAACATAAAACCTTGAAAAACACTGGAGAAAATATCTATAAACAGAAAAATGAATCAAGGGTGCACCTGAGCAGGATTGTAAGGGCCAACAAAGTCTTACAGAGCAAGTCAAAGTCCTCATCTTCCCTCTAACTGCCCATGTGGAAAATGGCAAAATGGTAACGTGCTGCCCATGTGGAAAATGGCAAAATGGTAACATGCTACAGCTACGTGCTCCCTAGTCACAAGGCAACCACCTTCAGTTTACAAGGCATACCATCACAACTGACAGCAGGGCAAGCTAGGCAGCACTGACTTGCTTCCTCCCTCCACCCCTGAGGCTTAACACGGCGCAGGGTCCTTTAAACAAGCCAGGGTTGAGAGGACATTCGGGAAGACTGATGGGCCGGTGGGGAGGGGGATTATACGAGGGATGAAGGATCCAGGATTTCTTTGGGGGTGCATAATATGGTATGTGAACTATATCTTAGCTGTTAGTAAAAAAGAAAGCAACACAGTAAAAAGGTCACACCACAGAGATCACAATCAGCTCGAGGTAAAGGTTCCAGTGTCAAATCTCCATTACTGAGAGGTGAGGACGAAGTGCTCAGGAGGAAAGCACCTCCAAATGTGGCTATGGGAATGTCAAAGATGCAACCAGACAAATTGGAGCAGAACTAATTCATGAAATATGTGGGAAAAAGTGTAACTTCTAAAGGAATACATTATTTTAGATAACTAAATATGTACGTGCAATTAAAGACAATAAATATTACAATAAATGAAACTTTCAAGTACATCTCTATAAGTTAAAACTCTTGAGTTGAACCAAAAAATTCTTCTTAAATCCTTTCCCTGAGAAATTGGGGCCTGCCTTATATTTAGGTATAAATGGTGCTTTACCTACCCTCAGTGCCTGTCTTCATGTGTAAACCAGGCATGGTACAGTTTTATAGAGGTGCTGTGATGTGGGAACAAGATTAAACATCTAGCCTACTGCCTGCCTTGCATGCAGTGCACTCCTCAAACATGAACTGTCCTCTGTCCACTGTCCCACAGTTCCTCCAAAGAGTCCAATGGGAGATGAAGGTCAGAGGGTGCACTTAACAGTACAAGAGGATAAGGGTACATTAAGCTTACACTTGCAGAAGGAGGATGAAGGCTTCAAGACCAGGCAGATAAATGGAGAGTGCCAAGAGACATCCTGTTTAGCCCTTAAACAGATTTTTTAACTGGTTATAAGTGTGATAAAATGACCACCAATAATAGTTTGGTATCTCTTCATCCCATAATTTTCTTCTATGCATAAACAGGGTAGGGCTAAATGTGTTGTTTTGCCTTTTTCCCCCAGTAAAATCAGCTTTATTTCCCCCTTACTTTTTAAAATTGTGATAAAAAACATACATAATATACAATTTATCATTTTAACTATTTTGGGGTATACAGTTCAGAGGCATTAAGTACATTTACAATGTTGTGCAACCATCACCAAAGTCCATCTCCCGAACTTTTCATCTTCCCAAACTGAAACTCTGTCTATTAAACAATAACTCCCTGCTCTCCCTATCCTCCAGTCCCTGGCAACCACCATTCAACTTTGTCTCTATGAATCTGACTACTCTAGTTTCTCACATAAGTAGAATCATTCAATATTTGTGCTTTGTTTTGCCATTTTTTCCCCACTAAACTATATGCCTTAAACATCTTTCCACATCTTTGTCTATATAGATTCCTTCTAAAGGCTGCACAATATTCACACATAATCATAAAGTATTTATCAACTGCCCTGATGGTATGTCCAATTTTTTATTACAATAATAATGCAGTGAGCATCCATGTATGTCTTTGCACACTTGTGGAAGTATTTCTCTAAGAAAAATTCCTCGAAGTAGAACTGCTGGGACAGAGCATAGATTAAAAAGGTTCCATCCAAATGCAAACTAGTGCAGCCACTATGGAAAACAGTATGGAGATTTCTCAAAAAATTAAAAACAGAAATACCTTATGACCCAGCCATCCCACTACTGGGTATCTATCCAAAGAACTTGAAATCAGCAATTCCAAAAGTCCCATGCACCCCTATGTTCATAGCAGCATTATTTACAATAGCTAAGACGTGGAAGCAACCTAAGTGCCCATCAACTGATAACTGGATAAAGACATGGTATATATATACACAATGGAATACTATTCAGCCATAAAAAGGATAAAATCGTCCCACTCACAACGACATGGATGGACCTTAAGGGTATTATGTTAAGTGAAATAAGCCAGATAGAGAAAGATGAACTCTGTATGACTCCACTCATAGGTGGAAGTTAAACACAGAGACAAAGAGAACTGATTGGTGGTGACCAGAGGAAAGGGGGGTGTGGGGGGAGGGCACAAAGGGTGAAGTGGTGCACCTACAACATGACTAACAATAATGTACAACTGAAATTTCACAAGGTTGTAAACTATCATAATCTTAATAAAAAGTTAAAAAAAAAAAAGGTTCCATCCACTGTTTCACCCTGACACAATATATGTGAGCCAGTGCAGATTTTAAAGCAGGGTGGTGACATTTTATGTTAGGAAAATTAACAAGGCAGAAGGACAAGGGAAAACTTGGCTTCAGAGAGGCACTGCAGATGACTACTGCAGTAACATCAGTGGAGGGATGCTGGCAGCAGGAACTAGCATTTATTAGGAACTTTCTCTGTCTGCATTCTATTTTTTTTGGTGAGGAAGACTGTTGCTAAGCTAACATCTGTGCCAATCTTCCTCTAATTTTCTGTATGTAGGATGCCGCCACAGCATGGCTTGATGCGTGGTGTGTAGGTCCACACCCAGGATCCAAACCCGCAGAACTGTGGGCCGTGGAACCCTGGCCGCTGAAGTGGAGTATGCAAACTTCACCACTACTCCGCTAGGCCAGCCCCTCTGTCTGCATTCTGAAGAAGCAAACGAAGAGATACAACTCCTACACATATTAGAAGTACACGTGAAAAAGGGGGTTTGAAGAAAAATTTTAAAACTTTATAAGGTAAATTTGTAGGCTCGTGAATTTAATATTTGGTTATTTAAAGATGTCAAAGCCAAAGGTGAAAGAAGAGGAGCTACACTCCCTTCACAGTCCTGAGCCTGAGAGTTTTCTGGAGGAAGGAGAACACAGCAGGAACACCCCTAAGAGAGCTGCAACCCCTAGGAGGCATCAGGACCAAGACCAAGCTGACCTCTCCATAATTTCCCAGACTGGGCTTCCTTCTCTGATGGGTCTCTCCTCCTTCAACCCACGGTGGGGGATGAGGAAGAGTCCCTGACAGCCCTCAGGTTCTGGGGCCTCCAAGGCACCAGGGCTGTTCTCTCCAGTATCTGTTTCATCTGGAATGACCTTTTTTTTTTCTCAAAGATTTAAAAAAATTTTTCCTTTTTCTCCCCAAAGCCCCCCAGTACATAGTTGTATACTTTTAGTTGTGGGTCCTTCTAGCTGTGGCATGTGTGGTGTCATCTCAGCACGGCCCAACGAGCAGTACCATGTCCACGCCCAGGATCGTAACCGGCGAAACCCTGGGCCGCTGAAGCAGAGTGTGCGAACGTAACCACTCGGCCATGGCGCTGGCCCCTGAAACGACCTCTTTAATGTCACCTCCCCCCACCACTGGCACACCTGGCAGGGCGCAGGGTCTCCTGCCTTCTCCACTGTACCCACAAAGCCTGGTGCCTTGCCTAGCCCACACAGGGGAATTAAGGAAGGAAAGGAAAGGAGAGTAGAGAAACAGGACTTGGTAGATGGCTAGGTATAACACACTGTTCCTAACACTTGAGGGGGGTGACTGACCCCCTAGAGAATCTGAGACATCTGTGGGCCTCTCTCCTGAAAAATGCCCACCCTCACTGAACTCTTGCATAGTCTGGGGAGTGGACAACCATAAATCCCATCTTCAGAACTCCTGATACAGGAAAACAAACTAAGGGATGAGTCAGATACTGAGCCTTCACGAAACAGAACAAGGATGTTTTGTTCACCAAGTCAGGAACAGCCGAGAAGATACTGAGTTGAGCTTCAGATATTTAAATACAAGAGGATGGTCAAGCACTCCAGAAGAAATGTTTAGCAGATAGTTGGGAGCAGTGGGATCCAAGCTTGAGTGAGTCTAACTTGAAAGATCTGGGAATTACCGACAAAGACAGAAGGTCCCCCAAGAGTAATGCATAAAGAAAGAAGAACATGGGGTCAAGGTCTCCATAACTGTGAACAGCCCACAGAGGGTACAACGTCAGTGTGAGAGGAGGAGGTCTGTAAAGAGATAAGGAAGCAGAACACCTACACCCACCTTGGAGACCAATGGTAAAACTCTCCTCCCAGTTCCACGTGCAAAATCTAGGGCTCAGGCCCTTTGGACCACATGACAAAGAAGGAAGAGGAGGGTCTTGCTCTGTGTGGCCCTTCAGGTCCCTGACAACCCTCAGAGTTCAGTTTGGGGCTCATTTGTGAATGAGCCCTAGCAGTTCCTTCTCAACTTCTTCACTGAAAAGATATACAAGAGTGACTCCTGGGGCTGGCCCTGTGGCCGAGTGGTTAAGTTTGCGTGCTCCGCTTCAGTGGCCCATTCACAGTTTCGCCCATTCAGATCCTGGACACGGATGTGGCACTGCTCATCAGGCCATGCTGGGGCGGCATCCCACATGCCACAGCTGGAAGGACCCATGACTAAGAATATACAGCTATGTACCAGGGGGATTTTGGGGAGAAAAAGGAAAAGTAAAATCTTTAATAAATAAATAAATAAATAAGTAAGAGTGACTCCTTCAAACCCAGCCACAAGAGTCAAACGGTCTCAAGCACAGGGAGAGATTAGCAAAAGCCAGCTTATAGGAAACCCTGCAAGACAAATGACAGTTGCTTCAAAAGATAAATTACAAGAAAAATACAATAAGCATACATAAATTTAAGAGACAGACACTTCAATCAAATGCAATGTGCAGACCTTCTCTGGATCCCAATGTGAGCAAACTGTAAAAAAAAATGAGACAATCAGGGACATTTGAACATGACTGGAAAACTAAGGAATTTTCACTGTTTTTTAGGAAGAATAAAGGTACTGTAGATACCATGGGGACCTCCTTGTCTCTTAGACATACACAATGAAACACTTATGGATAAAACACATTTTTGGGATATACTTCCTAAAAAAGTCGGGGTTTTTTTTTTAAGGTGAGGGGAGGAAGGCAGAGTGTAGATGAAACAAGACTGGTAAGGAGTTGATAACTGGAAGCTGGTGATGGATGACAGCCCCACACCAACTGTGCATCACCTTAGGAGATGCTTTTCCTTCAAACTGTGAGGTGGACTCCAAATTCAATTTTTGGGGTAAAGGACCTTTCCTTGCCACCAGAATGTATTGCAAAACACCAGTACTACTTGTTAGTTGTATTACTCAGTATGCAAATAGGCAAAAATATAATTTACTTAAAAAACAAAAACAAAAACCTGCTTTAAAATGTAATCACAGAAGAGTAATCAACTGCTTACTTTCTACTATACAAAAATGTGTTCAATTTGTTTAAGGTGATAATGCTACAGGTAAAATAACTTCACTTAAAAGGAAAATTCTTCCCCGGTGCATCCTCTTTATGAGACAAACAATGGAAAATTTTCACCTCAGCAAGCTGGCCTCAGGGAGGCTCAGGCTCATCCCTGTTGCCTAGATACCAGTGACATATGCCCCCGCCCCCCCAAGGGAGACTGGCTAAGGTTCATCAGTCTGTAGTTGCTCCTTCCCCCCACATTCCACTGCTCAGATACAGGACTGGTATACAGTGTACTTGTCTGTCACCTGTGAAGCCTAGAAGCACAAAAGAAATCCACTCCACCTGCTAACCTGTTTTTTACAATTATTATCAACTCAAGTGCTAGTTCTCATCCACTTGATTTCTAACAATTCCTGTGAATTCTACTCTAAAGTCACAAAGCAGGTAAACCAAATGGAGTAACAGTTAAACTGCCTTTTTCTCCAAAGAAAAAGTTCCTAAGTGATCAACTGGCCTATTATGACAAACATGATAAAGTATTCACTTTGCCCAGTTTCTAATTCTGATACTGCCTAAAGTTAAAACAATAATAACACCACTCTGAAACTTTAAATACTTAACACCAGGTTACAGGATGCAATTATACAAACTCTGCAACAGCAACACATATAACTAAGTGTTCTAGTTCACCCAAAATGTTACCCTGCTAAAAACCCATATATAGCAAATATCTTAAATACTAGAACTTATCAAAATTACTGTAATCATGGTGCTTTATAAAAAATATCAAAACTGGTGACCTGTAACATTTTTGTTACCACTTTTCAAAAGTTTCAGTACTTCTTCCAGATGATTTTATTTTATTCTTGTTCTACTTACATTTTGCTACCAAAATGTTTCATTCCAAGCAGTGGTTAGTTCTATTCACCTTGGTACTTAAAAGCAGTAGATTTTACTGGTTTCTACATTTCATTTTCACAACATTTGGACTCAGTTTTCGGCTAGTGCAACTTTCTTAATATATGAAACCGAATAAAACCCTAAAATGAAATTAGAATGCAAAAGACAAAAGCAGTCTGTAATCAAATGTGAAAGAAAGGGAAGCTTCACCCACGGTGAAGCCAATCACTATAAAGAAAGCGTTTTCTGACGCATTTTAGGACTTTCTGGGTTAAGGTCGTGTGCAGATTTCCCCACCAGACACCAGCTGACAGGCCCAACTGGCACTCAACATTCAAAATGGCTGCACATCTGCCGGCCCCAGGTAACAGCACCTGAGGCGTTAGCCTGACTACTCCAACGAAAGCCTCAAGGATAACCCCCTCAATCAATGACCCGGGAGATGGTGGACGCCAAGGTCCTGGGGAGACCCCTCAGGGACCCGGGAGATCTTGACCCTCCCCCCCAACAAAGACCCGAGACGACCTCCTCAATGACCGAGGGAGAGCCCCCCACCTCCAATGACCAGGGAAGATTCTGCCCCTCAAAACCAGGGGACATATTCTTTCCCCAATAAGCTGAAAATACAATGCCTCTCTCAAATGACCCGGGGAAATCCGGCCTCACAAAGACCCTGGGAGATCTCCCTTCCCCCATGTTCGCGGGAAAGCCCCTCCTCAAATAACCCGGGGACACCCCTAACGACTAGAGACCTCGTCCCCCAAAGGCCCGGAGAAACCCTCCCGTAAGGTTCCCCGGACAGCAGAGCCGTAAGCCGGGCGAAGCGGGCGTTACCTGCAGCCACAGCCCGATCCCACTGCGCTTCCGACCTATTGTTTCTCTCCCATCAAGATGGCGGCGGCCGCGTCGAGCCCCGCCCCCCGCGCCTCGCACCCAGCGTCCCTTGTTATTGGTTCGCACTAGGAGCCCCGTTCTTGGACTGGGCGGCCCGAAAAGCGCTGTTGCTAGGGCACCGGGATTCGCTGCGGCAGCTTCCGGAAGGGGCGGGGCACGGGGCGGGGCCAGAGAGGGACGGGTCCTGTCTGCCTCCACCAGAGAGGGTGGCCAAGGAGATCAGATGGGTGGTCGGGTGGCCCGGTGGGCTTTGAGCGGATGAGTTCAGTACGGGATGCCTGGGGGACGAATGGATCAGCCAACTGTCCCATTTTTCCCCGGTCTGAGGGGTTTCCCGTGATGCAAGACTTTCAATGCTAACTTTGAGACAGTCTGATGCAAACTGGGAAGTTAGTCACCCTAGCAGATGGAGGGACAGAGGACCGGATGTGGATGGACGGAAAGATGGACAGAGTGGCTGTAGACTGTGGATAAGAGTGGTTAAATGCACAGGTGGACAGATGACTGGAGATAAATGACTAGATATAGAGAGGTGGACAGAGGAATGGGTGTAGAGTACTCTGTGGACTGGTGGATGACCCAGTGCCCAGCCTAGGTCTTACCAAGTTCCACACTGCAGGGCTTGTCTGAGGCTCATTTATCCTGAGCCCTATATTGGCCAGAAGGGCTCCTACCTGAGTGCATGTCAGTGTAGCTGGGAAAGCCAAGGGAGGAGGGGGGTGCTACCGAGAGGAGGCAGAGCCCCCTGCTTGATCTTTCCTTTTCTGTAAAGGAGGCCAGTGTTGCAGCCCTGTGTGCTGGGGGTTTGCAGAGGTGTGGATTCATGCATATACTCATTCATTTAACAAGTACGTATTGAGCACCTACGCTCTGTGCTGGAAATACAGCAGTGAACCAAAACAGTAAAAACAAAAACAAAAAAACCCCACCTATCCTTATGGGGATGGGCAGGAAAGATTTCCTGTGACCAGCTGATCTCTCCTCTCTTGGAAGCACCTTCCTTGTGTGGCTTCCAGGGCTCCATGCCCTCCTGGTTTCCTCTGACCTCACTGATTCCTCCTCTTCACCTCTTCTCTCTCTGTCTATACTATCTCCCTCATAATCTCATCCAGGTTCATGGCTTCAAATTCCACCTACATAGATCACATGTTGATGATTCCCAAAGGTGTATGTCCAGTACAGACCCTTCCTGATGCCAGACTTGATGTCCAACTGTCGACTAAGCGTCTGCACTCTGACTTCTACTTGGCATCTCAAACTCAACTTGTGCTACCCTAGCTCTGGCTCATCCCCTAAACCCACTCCACCCCACCTCCACCAGCTCAAGTGATGGCAGGTCAGTCCCTCCTATTGCTCAGGCCAAACACCCCAGAGTACTTCTTGACTGCTTTCTTTCCCACTTACATCAATGCACCAGGAAGTCCTGTTGCTTCCATTGCATCATCTACCCAGAATGAAAACACTTCTTGCCAGGTCCACGGCTTCCACCCAGTCCAAGTCACCACCACCTCTCCTCAGGGCAATGTCATAGCCACCTCGCAGTCTGCTTCCCTTGTCACCTTCACTCTGTTCTCCACACATCAACCTGTGAATACACAAGTCAGAACTCCTCATGCCCTTCTTGGAATCCTGCAGTAGCACCTCCCCAAAGAAAAGCCAGGTCTGGCAGGGGCCCCATGATTCCCTATTACCTTTCTGATTGCATCTCTTCTGTTTGCTTCTAGCCCCACTGCTCAGCCTCCTAAAGTTTCTCATATATCACACCCCATGCACTCTCCTAGTCAGGGACTGGGCTCCAGTTGTTCCTCGTACCTGGAATGCACTTTCCACAGATTTCCACAGGACTGCACCCCAACATGTTCAGAGCCCCTTATTTCAGACTGCAACCTGCACCTTTCTGCCCCAAGCACTTGTGATCACCTTTATCCCCTTACCCTGCTCTACTTTTTTTCATAGCAGTTACCACCTTCTCACACACTTTTTTATGTAGGCATTTATTATCCTTATAGGCCATGCCTGGCTTCCTTCACTAGAATAAGAGCTCTGTGAGGTGGGAATCCTCTGTTTTGTTCATGGATGTATACTGAGCACTGCAAACACTAAGTAAGCTCCAGAAACTCCTGTTGACTGACTAAATAGAAAGAATGCCATGTAGTGTTAAGTGATAAGTGCCACGGAAAAAAAAGAAAGTAGAACAGTGAGAGGATAGGGCAGCGTGAGAGGGCCCCAGATCAAGGCTAGAGCTGGGTCAGGCCCAGAACCCACAACACCCAGTGGGATTGCACCCGGCCCAGCTCCTGCTCCTATTCCATGCTTGTGGCTTCAGGACCTGCAGTGGCTGCTGTAGCTACAGAATAAAAGCGCAACAGGCACAGTCATTCAGGCCCTCGCAGACAGACACTGTCTTATCTTCTTCTCGCCACCCAATCTCCCAAACCAGTGTTCCTGTGTATGGGGTGGAGGCTGGAGAAAGCAGGGTCTTTCTGGGGTAGCCTCAGCATTAATTCACTCTACCGTTCCTTCCATAAGTGCTTACCAAGGGCTGACCTGGGCTGGACACGGGGTACGTGGTAAGAGTGGACACAGCAAGAATTCAAATGATTCACAGACTCCCTTCCCTCCAGTGGGGAGTTGTTGGGAGTGCTGAAGATGTATACAACAGATAGTAAAAGAACAAATAACTTAATTACGGCCAGTGTGAATACAATAGAGATAAAGAGCCAAGCTCATATGCAGAGTATGGTGTTTATGTCCAAGGCAGCAGGAAAGGTGATTCTGAGAAGGGGACATCTGAGCTAAGATCAACCCAAAGGCATTAGCTGAGCAGGAAAAGATCTAAGAGAAGCCATTCTTGGTAGAAAGCATAGCAAGTGCAAAGGCCCTGAGGAAAGAACAAGTTTGGCATGTTGGAGGAATATGAAAAAGGCACTTGGGTCTAATGGAAGAAATAGCTCACAGCTCAATGGAAAGATGCACAGAGCTCAAAGGCATGAGAGAACAGACTGGAGATCTGGAGGCCAAATCCAGGAATTCTGATGAACAAACAACAGGAGTTCCAGAAGGAGAAAAAGAGATTGGTGAAATAGAGGCACCAACGAAACAAATTACAAAAGAAAACTTTCCTGACATAAAGAAAAAGCTGTGTCTGCATATGGGAAGTATTGACCACATTCCCAGGCAGTATGGAAGGGAAAGACTATAGTAAAATTCTTAAACTCCAAGGAGAAAGAGAACATTGTACAAGCTCCCAGACAGATAGAATAAGTTACCCTACCAAGGAAGAAGAGCCAGCAGCTTTAAACTCTCCCCCATAACACAGGCACATTATCTGCCACCTGTGCCCAGCCAAGGGATAGTCTTCATGCCTAGAGAGGAAAGGTAGTCACTAGTGGAATGGAAAAAAGTAATAGAATTTCCAAATTACCAAAGGGAAAAATTAAATCGATGACATCTTAAAAGAGAGAGAGAAAAAAAACAAAGTAGTAGGTTGGATGTATAAAATGCATTCCTAACATTCGACTGTTCTGACCTACAAAAATGGTAGTTTCATAAAGTTCAATTGAATAAAAAGATAAAACCACTAAGTAAAATAAACTTAAAATAAACATAAAACTTAGAATAAACTTAGAATAAACATAAAATAATTATGGAATGAGCAAAGTCAAACATTTTATCATACTAAATAAGGACACCTTGAACCTCCATTAAAGACCTAGAGACGGGGTTAGAAAAACAAAACCCAGACACATACTATTTACAAGAAAAACACTTGAGGGGCTGGCCCCGTGGCCGAGTGGCTAAGTTCGTGCGCTCTGCTTTGGTAGCCCAGGGTTTCACTGGTTCGAATCCTGGCAGCAGACCTATCACCACTCATGAGGTATCATCCCATGTGCCACAACTAGAAGGACCCACAACTAATATATACAACTATGTACTGGGAGGCTTTGGGGAGAAGAAGGAAAAATTTTTTAAAAAAATCTAAAAAAAGAAAAGCACAAGAAAAAAAGGCTGAGAGTAAAGGAGTTAGCAAAGAGAGAGATCAGGCCAGCACAAACTAGAACACAACAGGAGTATCCAAGTGACATCAGAGAAGGTAGGATTTAAGGCAATAGGCATTGAGCAAAATAAAGAGGACCGTTATCTAACAAAGGCACAATTTATGAAAAAGATATAAAATATAAAATAATCATGTCAACATACACCAGATATTAAAACTATATATTTTTTTAGAAATCAGGAACTAGACAGGTGTGGCATCAACACTATTATCATTACAAATTGCCTTAGAGTTCTAGCAAATGTAATAAGATAAGACAATGAAATGTAAATATTGGAAAGAAAGGGATTACACTATCTCTTTAGTTAATGGCATGACTGTAAATCTAGAAAATCCAAAGGACTTTCTTGAAAACTACTACAACTAGTAAGAGAAAATGTTAAGGTGAAAAATACAAGACAAATATATTAAAAATAATAGTATTTACTACAAACAAGCCCCTATAAATAAATAAAAATGAGAAAAATATTCAATTAATAATAAAATTATAAAATATTTAGGAATAAATGCATTAAGAAAATATAGGAAGTGTACTAGGTGGGGAACCTACAAAATCTTATTAAAGGACATGAAACCTGTAGAATATTATTAAAGAATAAAATATGAACAAATGCAAAGACATACAAAATTCATGTTGTGGTGTGTGGTCCAGATCTTAACCCTCAGCTGAGTCTGTCTCAGGAATGGTGTTCAGCAGAAGACAACCACCACACCCAAGGTTAATCACCCTTGCCCTGAAGGCAACCTTGTGCCCTCCCTGTTACTACCTCTCCTGCAGAGGCTGTGTGTTGGAGGGCAGGGGGTATATGGGAACACTCTGTACTTTTCACTCAATTTTTGCTGTGAACCTAACGTTGCTCTAAAAAAGAAACTTTATTAATTTTTTTAAAGAGTAACAATGAAATAAGTCACTTTATATTTAGTAGACTATCAAAAGTTAAAAAGGGCTGCACCAACACTTGCTTTCAGGCATGTAAAGAAAAGCGTTCATCTAAACATTGTGGACAAAGGTAAGATCGGTTACAGCCTTTTTGGAAAGCAATTTGGCAAACAAGTGAAATAAAAATGCATATACTTTTGGACAAGTAAAATAAAAATGCAATCTTGGGATTCTTACTTATAAAAAGAAAAGCACTGAGATATGAGCTATATGGTCAGGGATATTTATTACTACATCATGTGTAGTGGAAAAAAGTTGCACAAGGGCATGGTTGGAGACGTTTTGGTACCTCGGTACTGTTCTGGTTACTATGCTGTGTAACAAATTACCCAAATTTAGTAGCTTAAAACAGTAACATTTATTTTGCTCATGAATCTGCCATTTGGGCAGGATTCAGTGGAGATTGCTCTTCCCTGCTGCATCAGTCTGGGAAGCTTGAAAGCTGGGGCTGAAATCATCTGGAGGCTTCTTTCCTGAAGTATGGCATTTGATACTAGCTGTTAGTTGAAGACTTTAGCTGGGGCTAGAACACCCGTGTGTGCCCTCTCCTTATGCCCTAGACTTCCTCACAATATGATGGCTAGGTTCCAAGGATGAAGGTTCCAAGAGAGAGGAAGCCAGGTGGAAGCTTTATCACCTTTCTAATCTAGACTCAGATGTCACAGTGTCATTTCTGCCTCATTCTATTCATTAGAAGCAAAGTCACTAAGGCTGGGCTATATCCAAGGATAAGGAAATTAGCTCCACATTTTGGGGAGGAGTATCAAAAAGTGTGTGGACAGATTTTAAGTCACAATCAAAAAGAAAGAATTGGAATAATATCACTTGATTTGAAGGGCCTGCCACAAAGTGGGGATGAGTAAGAAAAGTAAGATGCAGGGGCTGGCCTCGTGGTGCAGCAGTTAAGCGCGCACATTCCGCTTCAGCAGCCCAGGGTTCACTGGTTGGGATTTGGCACTGCATGGCACACCATGCTGTGGCAGGCGTCCCATGTATAAAGTAGAGGAAGATGGGCACGGATATTAGCTCAGGGCCAGTCTTCCTCAGAAAAAAGAGGAGGATTGGCAGATGTTAGCTCAGGGCTGATCTTCCTCAAAAAAAAAAAAAGAAAAAGAAAAGTAAGATGCAGAAAAGTGTGTACAAAATGATCTAAATGTATACAGCAAAGACAAACTAGTGGTGTAAATGTATATATATTTTTATGATAGAAGCAAGAGAAATATAGGTAACATATATCTTGTACCCATGGTTCCACAGATGATGGTGATAGAAGGGAGAGGCAAGAGTAAGCAAAAGAGGAAAAGATAAAAGATTGTGCTAAAAACCAGCAGTTAGGATGGGTTCTCCCTTATGCATTTAATTATAGGTGTATATTTCACTGTATGAACAAAGTAACTTTTTAGAGAGGCATGTTTAGGTGATAAAACAATCAAAAAAATCAAGGAAACACCTTACTTTAAAACTCAGGATAGAGCAGAGGGAATGACTAGTAGGCCACAAGCAGGGCTGCAGGGCGATGATAGTGTTCTTGATCTGGGTTGTGTTTTGTGAGTCTTTGACCCGTGAGAAATCATTGAACAGAATGCCTTTGTTTTATGCACCTTTCTGTACTTGTTATATTCCATGCTTTTAAAAAATTTAAATTAAAAAAAAGGTAGGAGCCCGCCTGGTGGTGTAGTGGTTAAGTTTGTGTGCTCCAGTTTGGCAGCATTTGGTTTGCAGGTTCCATCCCAGGTATAGACCTACACACCACTCATCAAGCCATGCTGTGATGGCATCCCACATACAAAATAGAGGAAGATTGGTACAGATGTTAGCTCAGTAACAATCTTCCTGAAGCAAAAAGAGGAAGTGTGACAAAAGATGTTAGCTCAGGGCCAATTTTCCTCATCAAAAAAAAAAAAAAACAAAAAGAGGCAAAGCAAACTTTGCAGAAGGTTCCCAGTGGGTGGAGTGAGGAGGACGCGGGAGAGATCTTGGCTGTACCACTGGACACTCAGCTCAGCAAAGTCTCCCAGAGGGAGGAATAAATCTGGAATGAGCAGCATGGAGCTAACACTCAAAGCCACACTGTTCCTGACAAAATCTCCCAGGCAGGAATAGAGGGAAACCTAGAGTTGCGCCCTGAGACACTCCAACATTTAACTGTAGTCTGGGTTAAAACTGGCAACAGAAATTGGAAGAAAACCAGAAGAACTGGATGTTCCTGAGAAGGTGGTTCTTGAAGCAGGAGGGAGGAGTCCATCATGGTGAACTTGGCTCTGCAGGTGGAATTCACTGGGGACTGCAGGGATGAGCTGTGGTGAGAATGGGAAGTGAGGAGGCAACTGCAGACAAGTCTCAAGTCTTTTGCCATGAAGGGAGAACAATGGGGCAGGAGCTGGAGGAGGACATGGGGAGCAGAGAAGGAGCCCTGAGCTTTTGACCAGCCACTTCTGTTTTCTCCCTAAAAACAAGGCAAGGCCATTGCTGAGGGGGACAGGGGTGCAAGAGGTTAGAGGACAGGGCCAGAAGCCAGGCAGTAAGCACAGCAAGGGACCTGGAGATGTGGGATGGCAGGCCAGTGCTGAGCAGAGACCTGCCTCAGGGGTGTAAGTAACCAGGCCCCAGGCAGGGCAAAAGAGGTTGTTCAAGGGTGGAGGGAGCGAGAGTAGACAAGGAGGTCGAAGCAGCCCTTCTGTGCTGGAGATCACAGTTGGGGAGCTCCCCCCATCCTGGGAGGGGGAGGGGTGTGTGTGTAGCTGCTGCTCCTCTGCCGCACTTTGTCCCTCCTATGCAGCCCTGTCCTGGTATTGAGGAAGCGTTCCTCTCTGCTTGGGCCCGGGGCCAGAGGAGGGATAGGGATGGAGTGCAGGGGTAGCGTTGTCCTTGGATTGGACGTCTATCCAAATCCCCTTCCCTGCCTGTTCCTTAAACTGAGCTGGCTATTCTCGCTTAACCCCACCCCATTGGGCCTCGTGTCCTCCCAGGGACCCCAGTGCCTAAGGGTTGGATATACAGCTCAAGTCTGGAACACAATGTTCCCAGTGGGAGAAGGTGTGGGACTCAGGTCCCCAACGACCCTCCCTCCTCCCCCGCACCCATAGCCCTTGGACTTGGGCCATGTGGGGAGGGCTGGTTGCAAATCATTGCTAAGATTTTTTTTTCCTCCAGAGCAAAGGGCAGGAAAATTACCAAGAAAAGGATCCCGCAGGGCCAGAGTGGAGGCAGGTCCCAGCATGTCCTTGACGTGTACACCCTGTCCCCTGCACGTCCAGGCAGCAAAGAGCCCAGAGGGGCACTCTGAGAAATCCCCATTGTGCTGGAAGCTGGCCGTCTCAGCGGGCCCCACTCCAGCATTTTTAATGTACTTTTGCATGCATGTTTTGTAAACCTAGCCCTTGAACCAGTTACGAGGTGCGAGGCTAGCTTTTCTGGGATATAAAACTAGCTTTACCCATTTATCAGGTATGAGGATAACCCACTTTGGTTTTCAGTTGTGAGGTCAGCTCTCTGTCAGGGAGTGGGGGTTGCTTTTGCTGTGAGCTGAAGATGCCCAGCTTAAAGTGAGAACAGGGGGAAAGACCACACCAGCCACTGAACCGACTGTAGTTGGGCCTTGGCCCAGCTCAGGCATGTGAGGGGCCAGGCTGGAATCTCACTGGGCTAATAATGCCTGTGGGAAAGCCAAGGGCAGCAGGGGTGGATGCCCTCCCATAAGCCTGTCTCCTTCTTTACAGAAAGGAGCAAGCCGAGATCCTACACAAGCTCTCCAAATCATCCTCGTCTGGCCAACCTCAGCCAGGAGCTGCCATCCCAGTGGAACCATCCAGAGTTACTGAGGTAGGGGCAAGTGCCCCGAGTTGGGGGTCTGGGGGTCATGTGCTGTCTGTCCCCCCACTCTCTCCTAGTTGGGAAAGTGCTCTGGCTCCCAGAGCTGGAAGGGGAGACCACCCCTTGTCTGGGGTCCAGGGCGATTCTCCAGGCCTTTTGAGACCTTTGATTTTCCAGGCTCTTTTGAGCCTATGTGTGGCCTCATTTTTCACCCCAGGCATGGGGCTAGCCGCACAGCTCTGAGACAGGACGCCAGGGATCCAATGTGGCTTGTGTGCTATTCTGACTTGCCTGGGACTGACACACATCTGCCCCAAAGGCCTCTCTTCCCTGCCTGCCCGCCCTGCAGGCCCCAGACTTAGCTGCAGGTCCCCTGTTCATCCAGCTGCCCAGGCTGGGCAGGCACGGCATTGTGTACTAGAGGTGTCCCTTCATGCCCAGACCTTCCATTTTCAGAATGAAAATGTCTAGTTTGACTATGCTTAGATGTTATGCTGGAAAGTGCTGGTTTGCTTATCTGGTGGGTCTGGACTTGACCTCTTCCTTTTTTACCCATTTTCTAGAAAAAAAAACTGTATACCCCTGCCTCTCATTCTGGGGGTTGGAGGACCTGGCCAGAAAGGAGATTGCTGGATCCTGGCTTCCAGCCGAATACACAGTACCTTTTGACCATGGCTCAGTGCAATTCTGCAGAGGAAGGAAGGGGTGGGGCCCATGGCCAAGCAGACCATGGAGATTTGGCTGGTACTATCTGTTTCGACTGCCTTCCCCAAGAGCTGACTGGCAAATGCCCATTCTTCTGCCTGTCAGGATGGACTGATTGGTGAAGAGCTGCAAGGGGTCGTGCTGGCTTTCCTAGTGTCTAGGGTAGCTCCTAGTCTCCTGTTGGTTTCACCCTGCAGCCTGGCCAGCCTCCTGCCCTGTAATCCACAAATGGGCTGGGCAATGCTTTACTTTGTGTACTTAAAGACAAGCCGGATAACTGTTTTTGTAGAACAGAAAGAATTGCCCACAGGATCAAGGATTCTGGTTGGGAAGAAGTCCAAGAGGAAGGGGTAGAAATGTCACACAAAAGAGACACTTTTAGAAAAATCTGACTCTTAGCACGTCATCACAGAAGGCAACCCAGGCCAGAAAGGCATCTCTGGCCAAACTTCATGATGGTACTTAGGATGACTAGCATGAAAATGACAATTTCTGAGGAATCCCTACCTGTAGGGAATCTTCCTTCAAATCTTAAATCTAGTCTTTCTCCTTTCACAGCTCTCTTAATGCTTCCTTAACCAGAATTGTGTGATGTAAGCTAGAGCAGTAAGGGACACTGCATGCTTGTGTGTCCAAACTACTCACTTTACGAAGACGTAACAGCAGACCAGACAGAGAAGAGCAGCATGACCAAGGGCAACGACAGGCATTGGGAACATGATCATTCTTGAAATAGGAGACCAGGGCTGTTGTCTGTGAGTCCGGAAACATGAAGATAAGCTCCATCAGCACTGGAGGAAAGATCCAGGAATGCCCTGCTGGACCTCAGTATCATTACTCTTGCTAACTCCTGGGGTTTAAACAGTGTCAGGAATATCTACAGCAGGTCATCAAGATTTGTTCAATGAACAAATGAGCTGAGTCAGAACTAATTTCTGACATTCGAATTCAGAACTTGGATAATACTCATCTGAATTCGCAAGTGATCATTCACTACGTTCCTGGTTGACACTCTGCATTTTATCTGCATGATCTAAAACAATCAGGTAACAGTATGCATCACTGGCCATATTCTGTGATGGAACATTTGTCTGTAGAGAGAATGAGTAAAGGAAGCAAAATTTATACTTAACATGATGTCTTGTGAAATGACCCCAATTTCCTTAACCACATTATAAGTAATACTGTTTTAATTCTGTTGTTATAAAATTGAAGCACTAAGATTGCTGAGGATATATTCAGGTAACTTTGAAGGGACACATTTCTAGCTTCCTGTTAGAATATACACAGAGGGCCAGCCCCATGGCCGAGTGGTTAAGTTTGCGCGCTCCACTTCGGTGGCCCAGTGTTTCACTGGTTTGTATTCTGGGCGTGGACGTGGCACTGCTTGTCAGGCCACCCTCAGGCGGCATCCCACATGCCACAACTAGGAGGACCCACAACTAAAAAATATACAACTATGTACTGGGGGGATTTAGGGAGAAAAAGGAAAAAAAAAAGATTGGCAACAGTTGTTAGCTCAGGTGCCAATCTTAAAAAAAAAACATACACAGAAAACAAAGTCTTTCTGTGCTGTTCACTCTTCAAGGCTGAGACTGTGGACAATACGATCTTGATGATGCACTGGCACTTCTTAACTGTTTATAATAATACTATCACCAAAACCACAAAGGCCAAACTATATTTAAGTTTTAAAGCCTTGGAACACGGCCAATTTTGTTTTGAGTGGGTTCAACTACCAGTTTCTTGGGCCCCACACGGGTATTTTGTAAGTTCACCTAGTACTTGGCCTTTTTGTACTGCCAGGTAAAGGCAAGATCAAACTGGAACATGAATTTTTTTTTTTTTGCTGAGGAAGATTGTTGCTGAGCTAACATTTGTGCCAGTCTTTCTCTATTTTGTATATGGGAGGCTGCCACAGCATGGCTTGATGAGTGGTGTGTAGGTCCACATCCAGCATCCAAACCCACAAGCTCTGGGCCGCCAAAGCAGAGCATGCAAACTTAACCACTATGCCACCAGCCCAGCTCCTGGAACATGATTTTGTTGTAGAATAAGCTTCCTTTGGCCACTTGGAAAAGAAAGAAACTGTAGGTTCAGTGGGCCATCACAGAGTCATTGTTAGTTCTGGTGATAGCCATGTTACAGAGAAGGAAATGATATAAGTAATATTGTCAGACAGGAGTTGTTTTCTGCTGGGCTTCAATGGTGAGCATATTCTCTCCGGCAAGGCATATATTGCATGCCCTTGCACACCATCCCCAACAACTCAAATACCATGTTGTGATGGTTAATTTCATGTATCACCTTGACTGGGCTGTGGGGTACCCAGATATTTGGTCAAAAATTGTTCTGGGAGTTTCTGTAAGGGTGATTTTGGATGAGATTAACATTTAAATCAGCAGACTTGAGTAAAGCAGGTTGCCCTCCCTAATGTGGGTGGGCCTCATCCAATCAGTTGAAGGCCCAAATAGAACAAAAAGACTGACTATTCTCCAAGTAAGACAGAATTTTCCCGCCTGACTGCCTTATAACTGGGACATCAGTTCTTCCTAGGCCTCGAGCCTGCCAGCCTTCGGATGGGCACCACGCTATCAGCTCTCCTGGTTCTTGGGCCATCAGTGTTGGACTGGAATGAAACATTAGCTCTCTTGAGTCTATAGCTTGCCAGCTCACCCTGCATATCTTGGGACTTAGCCCCCTCCATAATCATGTGAGCCAATTCCTAATAATAAATCTCTTTATATACACAGACACAGACACAGACACACACACACACACACACCCTATTGCTTCTGTTTCTATGGAGAACCCTAACACACATGCCCAGGCCTCCTCTCTAATTTTCAAGATCTCACACCCCAATCCCAACAATGTATCTGCCAGATGAGTGCTATAATGGCTTGGAGCGCTAAAATGAGAGACGAACACACAACACAAGGCTGCACTGGAAAGTCAGACATGATTTGTCAGCCTTTATTAACCAAGAGCAAAGCCAAGCCCTAGAGTTTCCTTTTAAAAAACCAATCTTGTTTATGGCAAACAATGATTTAGTTATATATTCAATATTACAGAACAAGAATTGATCACTTTCCAATCACTTATTCTTCTGAGATTAAAATACAAGTGTAAACGGGTTAAAATAAGATTCTCCCCAATGATTTAAAAATAATTCCAATTGAAAGACACTTCAAACACTATATGTAGAATTCAGGACCAAAAAAAGACCTTAAAACATTTTACCTTTGAGGTAGCACAATAATGCTGAATTAGATTTATTTTATTACAATGAGCTTAAGAAAACAATGAGGAATCTACCTTTTAAGGTGGGCTAAATGGTTTTCTGCAAATCCCCCAGGAGGCTAGTGACAATTTTCTTTTTTTTTCTTTTTTTTTTCTGTACAAAGATAGCCCTGCAGTGTGTAAAAGGAAACCCATGGGAAGGCTGCTTCCCATAAAATAGACATTAGAATCATTGAGGAACGTCAGCAGTCAAGACAGGATAACAAGAGGTAATTGTAGTGAAAAACCAAAACAACTTGTATCTTGGCAAGATTGGTTTACAAGTGCATGTCAAGAACAAAAATTCCAATGTCAGCCAACTGAAAACAAAAGATAAAAGATGACATTCATGGGTCTTTTTCCTTTTTCTCTGTGCAAAAATGCTCTTTCAATTTTTCTAAATGAGAGAGGATTGTTTGTACACTGTGACAGGACATGGAAATGCTGCATGCCCAGGGTGCTGCTGGGTGCCAGTGGCACCTCTGACTACTCTACCATTGTGAGTAGAGAATCTGGGCAAGAGGATGAACATGACCTCCACTGGCTGGAGGGCCATTTCTTGCCACTTTGCTGATGAATTAACCATTAAGCTCCACTTTGATTTCTGAGAATCTATAGCAATTATACATAACACAATTATATATAAGAACTGTCAACTAAGAGGACAGAGCAGAACCCTTTCTTCAGAGAATATAACCAAAAGATAGTGGGTGTGATAAACTGGGGGCAGAAGGAAGGATAATACTGCAGGTTGGACCTCAAGGCTCTCAGGAACATTCTCTACCATCAAAATCAATAGCAAAGCCAGAAAAGAGGGTGTGAAGCTCTACCCATAGAAGAGAACAATATAAACAATTAACAAAGGGATCTCTTCCCAACACATACTCCTCCCCATGAGGCTCAACCATCAGTGTAGGGCTTGCCCAGCATAATGGGGGCACCAGAGCCCTGAGTGGGACCTGGTCTGCCACCTTTGATCCCCCATGCAGTAAAGAGAATTGAAACACAGTCAGACTCCTGGCACCTTGGTAATGGCTGTGTCCTATTTCATTTACACTGGTCCTTTTAAAGTCTCCCTTCCTCAAGCCAGGCCCCCAAGGGGCTCTGCATGCAGTGAGGGTCTGGACTGATGATCCATATACCAATCTGTACTTAGAGTAGGAGGACTTAAACCTGAGGAATTCTACTCTGTAAAACAGCAACCATCAGTGAGTCGGGGTGTCAGAGAGGCCTCTGTGAAGGGGAAGACTGAGTTGTGATATACAACAGAACAGGATGAGAAGGTTCATCCCTAGTAGCCTGCAGGAGTGACTCTGGCATGGAGTTCATAGACAGTCCTAACTAATGCTGGCACAGGAGGTGTAAGGGGGGCATCTTCTCAGTGTTTAAACAGAGTCCTCACATAGTCTGAGGCTAGACCTCTTTGTCACTCCTGAAGCCCAATATACCTCTTACCTCTGCAAGAAAAAGGTGTGGTTTTTGTCTGCTAAAGTCCAAGATCTGCTTTCTTAATTTATTTGATAATAAAACAACACCATAAAAAGAAGAACCTTGGAAAATTTTGGGAAAAACCACATGGGCTTTCCCAGTGCTAGCTGCCTGATTTGGAGTATTAGTTACAAGCTTTCACAATTTTGAGAGCTGCAAAGCAGGCTACCTAGGGTAGTCTGAAAAGAGTCTTTCTGTTTTCACTTTACAGAGCACAAGAAAAAGGGAGAAGTGACCAAGGCTGTGGTGGGTCAACACTCTGGAAATCTCTTGACCACACTGTCCATGCAAAAGCAGAGAGCCTGGTTTATGTGGACAATGTAAGGTGGCCATGTGGGTTCCATCATTATCCACAATAGGAATGACTCAAGCCCCAGCATATAATCTCTGAGGGATTTATTGAGTTATACAAATTAAAAAAAAAAATCATGTTGGAAAGGGCCTCTTGATTTAATATAAACTTGGCCAGGACATTCAAATTTATCTTTATGCAAATTTCACACTGCTCTTGGAATCTCTTATAGCATCTAATTCTAACTCATTCTAAAGAAAAAAAATTTCATTCTGAAGTATATCTAGTTAATTTGGATAACTCAGAATTCTACCTGATATAATTAAAAGCTAAAAAAAGTTTTAAAATATAAGCTAAATTAGTTTTCTCTGGGATTAACCTCTGGAACCCCAAACATCCCAACATCTTAATTAAAAAGGTCTTCACAGTAACTCTATCAAACTGTAAATTATGCCAATTTTTGAAAACTAACAAAAAGAGCTGATCTTTAGAATGAATGCCTGAGTGAGCTGACAAACTGACATACATGAATATGTCCAAAAGGAATTTACTAATTAGAGAAATAATTTTTTTTTAATTTCAAAAAAATAGCTTCTTCTTTAACAAGTTTAAAAATTGATAGTTAAATAGCAAAGCTATGCAACAACGCTGGAGTAGGAGGAAAGGGCTCTCTCTGTAGTACAACCCCTTGCTCGCACACTGCCATTAGCCAGTAGGGGCAACTGGAAACAAGAGATGGCAGGAGTTGCCCAGGAAAGTATTTGGGTCAGATAAAGTGATGGCACCTCCAGACCCTGGCTCCTTATAATTAGACAGCAATTCATTCATGCAAATTGCACAGAGATTAAATAAAACAAAACAGAATCTACTAAAACAAAACAAAACAAACCCCGCCACAACCCAGAAAACCTTCCCTGGCTCTTTGCTACCTGAAGAATGTGCGAGCCCAAATTTTCTGCTCTAACGTGGGTCCCAATGACCAATCAGTGTGCTTTGGGGTGCTGACCTGCTGGGCCCTGGGCAGGGCCTCTCCCTAAGCATTACTGTGAGTTTGAAGACAGCTGTAATGTGTGCAGCTGTCAGCAGACAGTACAATGTCACAGGACCACAGACCTTTACCACCATCTGCCACTGTTTGCCACTGTAAAACCAAAGTTTACAATTGTGAACAAATGTGGACTTTCTCAAAGGACACATGAGGAGACTGAAGGCTACATTTCCTTCCTTGAGAAAGGCTGGGGGAGGGTGTCTACAGTTATACACCAGGTTTGTGCATACCTGTGGTAACATCCAAAAGCAAGAGCAGCAGCAAGACAGGAAAGGAAGATGTTTACACTTTGGACTTTGTATCAGGCACTTAAATTGTTGGAGAGACATGCCATTTTGAACCAAAGATGTGAAAATTGGGTTGGAGAAATCATTACAAATGGTCTAATAATGGGGCTTTCAGAAGCAAAGTGGAGGTGTAGGTTGAACCTCTACCCATCCCTTAGTGCTGACTTTCAAGTTTTCAAAATGCCCACGGCCATAGCAATGGCAGTGGCAGTGGCAACAGCAGGAACAGTTCTGTCATGTCTGTTTTACTTGTGTGTGTTCTGTGGCTGACCGGAAGGTTTTGGTGTCACACTGAGAAGGCTCTGGGGTGTGGCACACCTACTGCCCAGGATCGATCAGATCCAGACTGGAGCCAAACATCTTCACCAGCTGTTCCTCATAGTGTGAGATGTTTCTCTTCATGATGTCCATGCAAGGTCCCAGAAGCCTCTCAAATGCTTGTACATCCATAACTGCATTGTTAAAAAGAGGTGAGGGAGAGAATGAATTCTCTACATCAACAATTCAAAGTCATTTCCCTTGTGCAAAACTTTTCTTAAATATACCCATTCATGTTATAAGAGATTGGGACACTGGGCACTTGGAAAGGGGAGGGATGTTTCTATGTGAATACAGCAGGACTGTGTCCTCTAAGTTTGTGACTTTGCCGAGTCCAGCAGCACCTGTACTCTCTGTCCCCACTCAGCCCTGGACACTTGCCTCCATTACTGCTCTTTTCACACAGCCAGGGGGCCTAGAAGCCTGACTTGCTCACAGGCTATTGTGAGTGCTCAGGAAAGGTTTGCTGAAAGAATACCTTCTCCTATTTCTGGTTGGTCACACAAACTGTCCAAGCCTAGATGTGAGTGAGAGCTAGTGGAATAAGTCAAGACTTGCTGATGGGAAAAAAAATACTACATGTTAGAAAATAACTATCAATGCACAAAGAATTTTTCTTACCTAAGCATTTGACATCGCCCACTGCATAAGCTGAAGCAGCTCTGGGTTTGTTGGTGACCAGTGCAAGCTCTCCAAAGTACTGACCCTTATGGCAGCGGGCAATCTCGACCTCCTGGTTCCCACCATCCTTGTTTGCTTTAGTCTAGAACAGGTAGAGAACATATCCTGGGCTGATTCAAGAATCACAGCTGGGCATGTCCAGTTACACACACTTGCATCCCCTTCTCAGTACACTTAACACAATTACTGAGACATTCACTTTGTAGAGACTCTGACTGTACCACATAAACTATATGGGCTAATCTCAGTGGTCTGCTTTAATCAGAAGAATTGACTTTTACCTGGAGCTTCATCTGAGTCCTAACACCTTTCAGATAATGGCTAAATATCAAGAGGTAAAGGTACAGACCATTTTTTGGGGAAGATTTATATATATATAATATAATATATTAATATATTTTATATATCATATCACATTATTATATCATATTAGCATAATACATATACTCTTAAATATTATGTATTTGTATACTATACACACACACACACACACACACACACACACGAATGTTTTCCTTTTGGTAGATGCTGACTTCTGAGGCACAGGAGGAAAAGACAAGGTCTTTTGTTAATTCTGTCCTTCTTTCTTTCTTTCTTTCTTTTTGTGAGGAAGATTGGCCCTGAGCGAACATCTGTTGCCAATCTTTCTCTTTTTGCTTGAGGAAGATTGTCGCTGAGCTAAGAATTGTGGCAATCTTCCTCTATTTTATATGGGATGCCACCATAACGTGGCTTGACAAGCAGTGCTAGGGTTCCACTGCGAACCCCAGGCTGCCGAAGTGGAGCACACGAACTTTACCACTATACCACCGGGCCAGCCCTTGCTAATTCTTTCTAAGTAATGTCAACACTTCTCTAAGGCAATGAGTCACAATCCTGGGCTTTTTAAAAAATTCTTCCTCTCCCAAAAGCCCCAGTACACAGTTGTATATCCTAGGTTGCAGGTCATTCTAGTTCCTCTATGTTGGATGCCACTACAGCATGGCTTGATGAGCGATGTGTAGATCCGTGCCTAGGATCCAAACCTAGGAACCCCGGGCCACTGAAGCAGAGTGCGAGAACTTAACCACTCGGCCACAGGCCAGCCCACAAGGGCTCCTTCTTTTTGATTTGAGACTGTGCCTTTCTCAGACAATACTTTACAGTGACAAATTTTCTTTCTAGGTACTGTCTGCATCTTAAGTTAGTTGTCCCACACACACATTTTTTTTAATAAGAATTAAGTAACTAAATATTTTAAAAATAATATTCAACCTTGAAATTTGGTGGTTTAACTCTGTATTAAGAAATCAAGCAGGCTGTAATTTGTGCTTATCGAATTACTGAAAATAATGTACTAGATTGTATTTACTATCTAGAGTTTCCTATTTTTTTAAGTGAATCCATTTGCTAAGCTACACAATAATTTAAGTAAAAAAATTATTTAGAATTTATTAGTAAGAATTAATCTCTAAGCACCACTTTATGTTATGGGTACATAGATAACTTTTTGAAGGTTAATTTAGAAAAATAAACAAAAGTGCCACACTAGCTTACATGGTTTGACCTTGCCTCCTTCCAAACTTCTGCCCTGACCTGTTTGCTCTGAAGTCTGTTGATCTGCCCACTCCCAGCTAATGCTCTCTTTCCAATTTCTGTAGCATTCTCTGGGACTGCAGACATGTTCGTGCCCGTGTAGTCCCTTCTCTAGAGTAGCACTTACATGACAATTCACACGAACACCAGCCCCCTGGGGGTTTTGTTACAATGCAGTTTCTGATTCGGTAGGTCTTGGGCAGAGCCCAAGACTCTGCATTTCTGACAAGCTCCCCCAAACCCCTGTACCACAATGCTGCTGGTCCTATACACACAACACTATGCTGTGATCAGTAGGTGTCAATGAACATTTGAGAAGTGTACAAACATATTATTAGTAGACCAAAAATTGTAAGTAAAAGAACACGGAAGTTTCAAACTATTGTTTCATGTGAAAAAATATAGTTTCAATGAGGAATCAAGCCATCCTACAGGCAGTAATCATCATATTTTTCTCTCCTTCTCAATACTTTTACTAAAGATATTCTGTAAACAGTTTCATACTTGGTTGATTTAGTATTATATATAACTTGCTATTTTATCAAATTCTGTATTCTTAAAAACATTGAAACAGGGAAATCTAGTGTTGATGGATTTATGGTTAAGAATCACTCATCTCAATTATAGGTCACCAGTTTTCTACGTATCCCTATCCATCAAATGGCCATAATAATAATTGTCCTAGAGACCTCCCCTCCCAGTGCTCTAAAAAGGAAGCTATTTTCATATTCAACACCCACATGTATTTTTTTTATTACATAATTCCTCCATTTTCTGTTAGGGTGTTTACCTTTTTCTTACTGATTTGTAGGCCAATATTTCTGCTATCATTAATTACATAATAGAGGCAAAGGCAATAGGAACAAGAAGAAATATACTAAATCCCTATCAATGGATGGGTTTAAACATGGATCTTTGCCAGTCACATGGCAATGATGATTTTGGTACACTAACACACTTCACATTATTTAAAGCAAACTGGTACTTTCTGTGCATACACCTAGCATCTGGATCTTCTTTAGCGTAACACGCACCATCACACAAAAACTCACCTTGCTTTTAATCAAGATGCTCACTTCGCCGGACTCTATAATATAAAAGCTATCAGCCTTTTCACCCTGAAAAGGGAGAGGAGGTCAGGTCAGAGCCACGCAGATATATTGATAGAGGGACACAGAAACAGGTCATTTTCTCATTGCCTGAACCCAAATTTATATTTATTTTCCAACTCTACAAATCAATCAACGGCTAACAAATTCAGAACAAAACAAGAGGATCTTGATCACCAGGGATGTTGGTCCAACTATGACTGACACACATCTCTCACTTCCTAACATGGAATACTCACATTACTCTCCATGAATATGCCCAGGCTGCCAACTGCATAGAGGACCGCTATTCCTACTGCTCATGTTGGTCTGCTATTGAAACCTACGACAGGGGACCAGTAGCCAAGACTACTACAGATAGTTATCAAGGTGACTCTTGGCTACCCCTAGGTCATGGGGCTCAAGGATAATCTGATGCATAAAATGAAGACCACCAGAGGATAGTGTGGATCTGGAGAAAGCCCTGCCTTGGTGAGGGAGGTGCCTTGATGTGGACTGATGTCACCCTTATGAGCTTCAGGCTTTTCATTGGTTTGTTGTGATTCTAAACCACCTGGCTGAACCAGTCATTCAAGTAATTCAATGAATAAGTGTTTACTATGTGCCAGGTACTGTTCTAGGCATGTAAGATATATCAGTGGACAAAAAAAAAATCCCTACCCTTGTGGAACTTATAGTTTGGTAGGGTAAATAAACTGTAAACTATCAGTGTAATGAAGCAGTAAATTATACTGTTGGAAGGCAGTTAGTGCTATAGGAAAAAAGTAGAGCAAGGAACGTGGTGTGGAAATTAATAAATAGAAACCTCATTAAAATGGAGTTGGGAGGCCAAAAGGGGAGTTCTCATGCCCTACTTTGATAGCAGAGCCCAAAAGGAAGAAGATGACTTCTTCCTGACCAGCAAAAAGCTCAGCCAATGAGAGACTGTCACAACTCAGCCAATGAAAAGCCACTACACTTCGAACTCCCAGTATCCTCCAATGGACTCTTGGTTTAAATAGCCCTTCCAACTTCCTCTTCTACTTTTCTAAAGTAGAAAAGTACTGCTCTCCTTACTGCTGGGGACTTGCATGTGGCTCGCCATGGTTACAGACCCTGAATTGCAATTCTTTGATGATCCTGAACATAGTCGTGCACCCCATAATGATGTTTTGGTCAATGATGGACTGCAGAAACAACACTGGTCCGACAAGATTAGTACCACATAGCCTAGGTGTGTAGTAGCTATACCATCTGGGTTTGTGTAAGTACTGTAGTAGGGGAAGAAATTTTCCTTTACCCTTCTATGTTCTTCTGGCTGATCTAAGCATTAAATTGATATGAGACAGATTAACAGGAGAAAAAAGTTTAATAACATGCATACACAGGAAAAACCAAGAAAAACTGAGTAACTCGCCAAAATGGCTCAAGTCTTCACCTTAAATATGATCTTCAGCTAAAGACAAAAGATGTTGGGGTGGGACGAGTAAGGGACTTGAAAGAGAAGGCAGGTAGTTCACAGGTAGGTGAAAGGAGCAAACATTTGGAAAACAAGCATTTGTTTGGCCACATAGAAACAGAAGAACACAGAGGAGAGCCCAACAAACAGGCTTTTCTAGGTTCCTCCCTACCTACCACATAGTTCATGTTATGCTAAGGTGATAGATCCCTTGCCGAGACAGGTTTTTCATCTGAATTCTTTCAGGCAGTTAAGGGGGAGGTAACAAGAAAAACTTTCTGAGTCTTTTGCTTCTTAAAAATAATCAGCCTAAAATAATCCTCATGTTAAAGAGACACATTTTTGGGTGGCAAATGTTGTTCCCCTTCAGTACACTTGATGATGTTTGCACGACAATGAAATTGCCTAACAATGCATTTCTCAGAACATAGCCCCATTGTCAAGCGACACATGACTATAATCTATTTTTAAAAAACTTTTTTAATTGAGGTTATGATAGTTTACAACATTGTGAAATTTCAGTTGTAGATTATTAATTGTCAGTCATCTTATAGGTACACTCCTTCACCCTTTGTGCTGAACCCCTACACCCCTTCCCCTTGGTAACCACTAATCTGTTCTCTTCGTCCATGTGTTTGTTTATCCTACACATATGAGTGGAATCATACAGAGTTTGTCTTCCTCTGTCTGGCTTATTTTGCTTAACATAATACCCTCAAGGTCCATCCATGTTGTGAATGGGACGATTTTGTCATTTTTTTATGGCTTTAATACATAGTAGTATTCCATTGTATATATATACCATACATATTATACATAGTACATACTATACATACATACATATACACACATACATACTAAACAAAGTAGTAATCTATTGTGTATATACATCTTCTTCATCAAGTCATCAATTGCTGGTCACTTAGATTGCTTCCACGTCTTGGCTACTGTGAATAATGCTGCAATGAACATAGGGGTGCATAAGTCTCTTTGAATTGCTGATTTCAAGTTCTTTGGATAGATACCCAGTAGTGGGATGGCTGGCTCATACGGTATTTCTATTTTCAATTTTTTGAGAAATCACCATACTGTTTTCCATAGTGGCTACACCACTTTGCATTCCTACCAGCAGTGTATGAGGGTTCCTTTTTCTCCACAACCTCCACAAAATTTGCTATTTTTTGTTTTGGTTATTATAGCCATTCTAATGGGGGTAAGGTGATATCTTAGTGTAGTGTTGATTTGCATTTCCCTGATGATCAGTGATGAGCATCTTTTCATGTGGCTACTGGCCATCCGTATATCTTCTTTGGAAAAATGTCTGTTCACATCCCCTGCCCATTTTCTGATCAAGAGGATTTTTTACTGTCGAGTTGTGTGAGTTCTTTATATATTTTAGAGAGTAACCCTTTGTCAGATATATGATTTGCAACTATTTTTTCCCAGGTGGTGGATTGTCTTTTCTTTTTTTGTTTGTTTTTGAGGAAGATTAGCCCTGAGCTACCTGCTGCCAATCCTCCTCTTTTTGCTGAGGAAGACTGGCCCTGAGCTAACATCCGTGCGCACCTTCCTCTACTTTATATGTGGGATGCCTATCACAGCATGGCGTGCCAAGCGGTGCCACGTCTGCACCCAGGATCCGAACCGGTGAATCCCGGGCCACCGAAGTGGAACGTGCACACTTAGCTGCTGCGCCACTGGGCTGGCCCCTGGTGGGTTGTCTTTTTGTTTCAATCCTGTTTTCCCTTGCCTTGTAGAAGCTCTTTAGTCTGATGAAGTCCCATTTGTTTATTCTTTCTATTGTTTCCCTTGTCCAGTGTCTGAAAAGATCCTTTTAAGACCGATGTCAAAGAGTGTACTGCCTATATTTTCTTCCAGAAGTCTTATGGTTTCAGGTCTTACCTTTAAGTTTTTGATCCATTTTGAGTTTATTTTTGTGAATAGCATAAGAAAATGGTCTAGTTTCATTCTTTTACACGTGGCTGTCCAGTTTTCCCAACACCATTTGTTGAAGAGACTTTCCTTTCTCCATTCTATGTTCTTAGCTCCTTTGTCAAAGATTAGTTGTCCGGAGATGTGTGGGTTTTTTGTTTCTTTTTAAAGATTGGCACCTGAGCTAACAACTGTTGCCAATCTTTTTGTTTGTTTCTGCTTTTTTTCCTCCCCAATTCCCCCAGCACATAGTTGTGTATTTTTTTTTTTCAGTTGTGGGTCCTCCTAGTTGTGACATGTGGGACGCTGCCTCGACATGGCCTGACAAGTGGTGCCATGTCCACGCACAGGATCCAAACCCTGGGCCATGGAACCTGAGCGTGCGAAGGTAACTACTCGGCCATGGGGCTGGCCCCTGTAGATGTGTGGTTTTATTTCTGGGTTTTCAATTCTGTTCCATTAATCTGTGTGCCTCTTTCTTTTCGTACCAGTACCATGCAGTTTTGATTATGATATCTTTGTAGTATATTTTGAAGTCAGGGATTGTGATGCCTCCAGCTTTGTTTTTTTCTAGGGATTGCTTTAGCAATTCAGGGTCTTTTGTTGCCCCATATGAATTTTAGGATTCTTTGTTCTATTTCTGTAAAGAATGTCATTGGGATTCTGATTGGGATTACATTGAACCTGTAGATTGCTTTAGGTAGTATGGACATTTTAACTATGTTTATTTTTCCAATCCATGTGCATGGAATGTCTTTCCATCTCTTTACGTCAGCATCAATTTCTTTCAGGAAAGTCTTGTAGTTCTCATTGTATAGGTCTTTCACTTCCTTGGTTAAATTTATTCCAAGGTATTTTATTCTTTTTGTTGCGATTTGTAATCTATTTTTGCTGGAGAAATAACTGGCCAACAGTGAGATCTGGAGTGCTAGAGGAGGAGATGGCTACAGTATACAATAGAGCTTCACTGAGAAGGTGAGATTTGAGAAAAGTCTGAAAGGAGGTGAGAGTTAAGCAAGCAGAGAAGGGAGAAGACGCTTTCAGGCACACTTCAGTCTCTGACTCCTGACTCTTGACTTCTGGAGCAATGACCATCTACATTGGATAATTCAGTACTAATCATGTGCTCTAATTCCATGTAGATCTTAAGTCTTCAGTGAGAATCTATACTTCTGAGCATTCCTAAGACTTCATGTCGTTCACCACCACAAAGAGCTCGAAGTGGGCACCATACACAGCTGATGTTCCTGAGTTAATCCAGTGCCAGGTCACCAGATAATAACCACTTACTCCAAGTGAGTGAAAGCCACAGATTTATTAAAGGGGTGTCTGTGGGTTTCTGGGCTGCCATGTTGGGTAGGTACCCTACACCCAGCAAAGCCAAATCACCATGAAGTTTTAGCATTACACAAATAGCTGCATGATAGGAATTGACAAAGGATGGGGAGCCGTGAAGGAAACTAAGGAGGAGCCAGAAGCAGGGTCATCAAGAGGGAGAGTTGTTTCTAAGATCAAGAAGGGAGTTTCATAAAGGAAGATGTGACTACCAGTGTTCAGTGCTGCTGGGAGGTCAAGGGTAATAAAGACTCAAATGTGTGGAAAAATCCTGGTGACCAAGAGGAGGGTGGTGAGTGGTAAAGAAGAGAGCAAAAGAGACAGGTGGTGAAGGATGGTGCCTGAGTCCTATTTGTTTAGATAGACGTGTAACCACCATAATTTGAAGTGCTCATATTTCAAGGATACAGCTTGATGAATTTTTACATATGTATACCTGTGTGTAACCCCTCCTAGATCAAAATAGAAAATACTTCCAGCCTCCAAAAGTGTCTCTCTGGATTCTTTCTCAGTCAAAACCACTACCACCCCATCCATTTGTTAAGTATATCTGACTTCTATCCTCATAGAATAGTTTTCCTTCACTTCTGTTAAGAAAAGTTAAGGCTGTTCCTTAACTTCATATAAATGAAATCATACTCGCTTTTGTGTCTGGCTTCCTCTAGTTCACAATGTTAGACCACACTTTGAAAATGCCTGGCTGTGAGAGGAATTAGAGAGGCTAGTAACTGGAGCAGAAACAAAGTGAAGGGAGGAACGTGAGTGTGTTGTGAGGACATGAGAGACTCGGGTAGGGCATGTCTACAGGATGAGAAGAATGAACAGGGAAGCTCAAATAGAACAGAATCTGCTAACGTTGCTGTGTGCTCTCTCCCAGTAGGCACTCCGGTGAGCACTCTACATGCATTCACTTGCCAAAGAAGTCTCATAAAGTAGGTACTATTACTACTCTGTTTTACAGATGAGTTTCCTCAGAAGCTCACAGGATAAATAACTTTGCCTTAGGAGGAAGGGGGAATAGCTGGTGGATTCAAGGTTGAGAGAAGATGGGAAGGAATGTTATCTAGACCACACGAGGAACAATGAGGCCTGCCTGGGTAAAAGTTCTCTTCTTCTGGACCAGAGGGAGGACTGTCTTTAATGCTTTTAATTTTAATGATTTGCTAATACCTCACCAGAAAGGATTAGAGTAGTTCACAAATAATGCAAGAAGATAAAATTTAACATAAAACCATGAATGATATCATCCATTGAAAATACTGTATTTGTGTGGCATCTGAGGGGATATACTCTGCTGCATTTCCAGCCTCATGAAGCAGCTGGTTAGGCTGGGACAGAGATGCACCAGAACACACATTTCCTGTTTCCCTTGGGGTCCAGTGATAGATACTGCATGTAAGCTGGTTGTTCAGGCTTTGTAGGATGCCTGTCAGTTTGCAGGGTAGACAGAGCAGAATAAGACGATTACTCAGTAGGAAAAAGCAGGAGCTTACTTGAAGAGTGTCTGACTTTCCAAGTTTTTAAGTCTACTCAGAGGGTCTGAGCACACATCTCACAGAAAGAACATTCCATTCTGCAAACAGGAGTAAAGAAATCAGACTGTACTGCATTTTACATTTTTGTGAACCTATTATCAAGTGTTTCAATAAATAGCTTCTGAATGTCTAATATGTGGCAGGCAATGATTAGGTTATCATCCATACGTTGAAATTCACTGGGCTTTATTAAATAAATGTCCCTTTTTCACAAATGATGGTATAAGTAAGATCCACATTCCACCATTAGAATGACTGAAACCCTAATTCAGAACATGGCACCTTTTTTTTTAAGATTGGCACCTGAAGTAACATCTGTGCCAATCCTTTTTTTTTCTCCAAAGCCCCCCAGTGCATAGTTGTATATTCTAGTTGTAGGTACTTCTAGTTGTGCTATGTGGGATGCCACCTCAGCATGGCTTGATGAGTGGTGCTAGGTCTGTACCCAGGATCCAAACCGGTGAAACCCTGGGCCGCCGAAGCGGAGAGCATGAACTTAACCACTCAGGCATGGGGCCAGCCCCGCATAGCACCTTTTTGATTTAAGGAAATGGTACTTTAATACTGAATATATGAAAACATACTTTTTATGAAATACAAACCAACTTCTGTCCACATCATTCTGAGAATAAGCAAAATATTACATCTATTGGGATAATTGGCAAACTATGAAAACTATTACAAAATACACAAATAAAAACATTAAAAAATCAACACAAACAAGAAAATTTGTGTTGATGAACTTGAAAGGATGTGATAAAAGAAATTCTAAGGGGACAGCTGGCCAGGGGCTCCCCTGACAGCATAAGTGTGGTCTGGAGAACATCCAGAGACTGGTGGAGATGCACTCTAGGATCCCACCATCCCCTGCAATAGGCAGTGTCTTCCGTCCTTTCTGCTGTGTCTAGGCCCCAGCTGGACATTTGTGTTAAGCAAGGTATCCACCCTCAGGCACACCCCACATGTAAAGAGCAACCAGGCTGCAGGAAGAAGTTAAGTGGCATCTTGGTGCAAAAGAGTCACAGCAGTCAAAGCACAACTGTTCAAGGGGACTTAACGTAGAAACCTCTAAATGCTGAAGATCATCATTGATCTTCTGATGTAGAAAAATTTCTATTTTTTTAAATCTTTTTTTTTTTTTGAGGAAGATTAGTTCTGAGCTAACATCTGCTGCCAATCCACCTCTTTTTGCTGAGGAAGACTGGCCCTGAGCTAACATCCATGCCCATCTTCCTCCACTTTACATGCAGGATGCCTACCACAGCATGGCTTGCCAAGTGGTGCCATGTCTGCACCCGGGATCTGAACCAGTGAATCCTGGGCCACGAAAGCAGAACACGCAAACTTAACTGCTGTGCCACCAGGCTAGCCCTGAAAAATTTCGTTTAATTAATTAATTAATTATTTTAAAGATTGGCACCTGAGCTAACATCTGTTGGCAATCTTTTTTTTTTTTAAGATTGGCACCTGAGCTAACACCTTGCCAATCTCTCTTTTTTTTTTTTTTGCTTTTTCTCCCCAAATTCCCCTTAGTAGATAGTTGTATACTTTTAGTTGGGGGTCCTTCTAGTTGTGGCATGTGGGACGCCACCTCAACATGGCCTGATGAGCAGTGCCATGTCCGCGCCCAGGATCCGAACCAGCAAAACCCCTGGACCGACGAAGCAGAGTGTGAGAACTTAACCACTTGGCCACGAGGCCAGCCCCAAATTTCTAGTTTTAAAGATTTTATTTTTCCTTTTTCTCCCCAAAGCCCTCTGGTACATACTTGTACATTTTTAGTTGTGGGTCCTTCTAAAGTTGTGGCATGTAGGGTGCCGCCTCAGCACGGCTTGATGAACAGTGCCATGTCCACGCCCAGGATCCGAACTGGCAAAACCCTGGGCCAGTGAAGTTGAGAGTGCAAACTTAACCACTCGGCCACAGGGCCAGCCCCCTAAAAACTTCTAGTTTTAAAATGTTTATATTAGAAAAGAAGAAAGGCTGAAAAGTGAAGAGCTAAGCATCCAACTCAAGAGAATAGGAAAAAATCCAAAAAGAAAGTAGAAGGAAGGAAATAAGATAGAGACAAAAAAGTAATGAAATAGAAAACAAACATTCAATAGGATTAATAAAAGGCAAAAGTTGGTTCTTCAAAAAGACTGAAACAATTGACAAACCCCTGGCAAGACTGAGCAAGAAAAAAAGAGAAGGCACAAAACAACAATATCAAGAATGAAAAAGGTGGGGCCGGCCCCGTGGCTGAGTGGTTAAGTTCGCGAGCTCTGCTTTGGTGGCCCAGGGTTTCGCTGGTTCGGATCCTGGGGGAGGACATGGCACCGTTTATCAAGCCATGCTGAGGTGGCATCCCACATGCCACACCTAGAAGGACCCACAACTAAAAATACACAACTATGTACTGGGGGGCTTTGGGGAGAAAAAGGAAAAAATAAAATAAGATCTTTAAAAAAAAAAAGAAAAAGAATGAAAATGGGAACATCATTCTAGATCCTATAGATATTTAAAAGACATTAACAGGAACATTATGACCAACTATTTATGCCAATAACACTGAATCTTAGATGAAATGGATAAATCTCTGGAAAAATTGATCTTACCAAAACACACCAAAGATGAAATAGAAAAGCTAAATAGTTTAACAATGAAAATAATTTAATTTGTAGTCAAAAATCTTCCCACAAAGAAAACACTGGTAAGTTCCATAAAGTAGCCAAGGAATTCTAGTCTTACACAAACTCTTCAGATATCAAATCAATGTAATCACTGAAGTCTTGTTTGTAATAGCTAAAAACTAGAAAGACCCCCAAATGTCCATCAGCAGTGGAAAGGCAAACCATTTATATTCATATATACTGGAATACTATATAACTTTTTATGGAAAACCAACAAACTACACAGCAATGTGGATGAAAGTTGAGCAAAAGAAGCAAGATGCAAATAAAATAATACATACTTTCTAATCCCAATTACAGAAATTTAAAAAAAAGCAAGACTTGGCCATATTGTTTAGGAAGTATACATAAGTGGTAAAAACTATTATAAAAAGCAAATACATGACTACCGTAAAAGTCAGGGCAGGGAGGTAGGAGGATCTGTGACTGGGAAAGAACTCATGAGGGTAAGGTGGCTTTTGAGGTAGGATATTTTCTCTGAAAATATCAAGGAAAGAAGTTTGTGGATTATAGAAAAAATTCAACTTTACAGGATAAGGTTAAATTTCTCTCCAAAGGAGTTCAGCTACGTTATTGGCCTATTAACAGTGAATAGAAGTTCCTGCTATATATCACTTGGAATTGTCAGATTCTTATTTTTTGCCAAGCTAACAGGTATGAAAATGGTTCCTCATTGTGGTTTTAAATTTACATTTCCTTGATTACTCAATGAAGGTGAAGTCAATTCATTTTTCACTGATGCCAGAACTATGCTTTGAAAATACAATTCTCATCGTGTCATTCTTCTCAAAAACCTTTGAAAGTGCTTCCACTAAGTACTTTTCCACTAAGTAGTCTTAATGCAAGGGCATTATCAAGCCTTGGAATAGTCTAGAGCAGTGATTCTCAAACTTTAGCAAACATCACAATCACCTGGAGCTCTTGTTGATACCAAAACCAGACAAAGACCATCACAAGGAGAGAAAACTACAGACTAATATCCCTCATGAATAGACACAAAAATCCTTAACAAAATTTTAGCAAATTAAATCCAGTAATAAATAAAAAGGATAATGTATCATGAGCAAGTGGGGTTCATCCCAGGATGCAGGCTTGGTTTAATATTCAAAATTCAATCAATGTAACTCACTATTATTTGTTAACTAAAAAAGAAAACTCCTATGAACACCTCAATAAATACAGCAAAAGCATTTAACAAAATTCAACACCTTCTCAAGATTAAAAACTCAGAAAACTAGGAGCAGAAGGGACCTTCTCCAACCTGATTAAGGGCATTTATAAAAAAACTATAGCTAACGTTATACTTAATGGTGAACAACTGAACGCTTTCCTCCCAAGATCGTGAATAAGACAAAGATCTCTGCTCTCACCACTTCTATTCAATATTGTACTGGATGTCCTAGCCAGTGCAATAAGGCAAAGAAAATAAACTAAAAAAATAAAAGGGATACCGATTAGAAAATAAGTAAAATTATCCTTCTTCATAGACAAAATAATCACCTATGTAGAAAATCCCAATGAAACTACAAAACAACTACTAGAACTAGTGAGTTTGGCAAGGTTCTAGAATATCACAGGATCAATATACAAAATTCAAGTATATTTCTATACACTAGCAATAAATAACTGGAAATTGCAAAAAGAAAAACCATTTACAATAGTGTAAAAAATATGAACTATCCAGGGATAAATTTAACAAAGATGTGCAAGACCTGAACACTACATTTGAAAACTACAAAATATTACAGAGAAAAATTAAAGATGACCTAGATAAATGGAGGTATACCATGCTCATGAACCAACTCACTGTAGTCTAAGTGCCTGACAATAAGCTTTTGATTGCTGAGGAATCCATTTTAAAGACTCTTGGGGGCAAGGCCTGGGGCCTAGTGGTTAAGTTTGGTGTGCTCCATTTCGACGGCCCAGGTTCAGATCCCAGACGCAGACCTACACCACTCATCAGGGGCCATGCTTGTGACAGTGATCCACATACAAAACAGAGGAAGACTGGCATGGATGTGAGCTCAGGACAAATCTTCCTCAAGCAAAAAGAGGAAGATTGGCAATAGATTTTAGCTCAGGGCAAATCTTCCTCAGCAAAACAACAAAAACAAAAACCAAAAAAAGGACACTTGAATAAACATATTGCCAGATACATAATTAGATAAAGAGTCAGGCCACCCCCACCCATGAAGCTCCTCTTTTATTTCTTATTTATTTATTTGTTTTGTGAGGAAGATTGGCCCTGCGCTAACATCTGTTGCCAATCCTCGTCTTTTTGCTTGAGGAAGATTGTCGCTGAGCTAACATCTATGCCAATATTCCTCTATTTTATGTGGATGCCACCAGAGTGTGGCTTGACAAGCAGTGCTAGGTTCGCACCCAGGATCCAAACCTACAAACCCCAGGCCACCAGCCCAAAGTTCCCCTTTTAAAAAGCCTTGGGGATCCTAGAAAACTGACCACTTGAGTGGCCCTACCTTTTCCCTCCTGCACCCTAATTCCTGCTCTTATGTTTTCAATTTGCCAATAAAGAGTGAAACCACAAAACCTTAGGCACCTCAGCCTTGACCTCAATAAAGGCAGAACCCTAGGTCTGCGCTCTCTACGTGCAACCTCTCTGTGTCCCTGAGGTACCATGTACCCTCCAGGACCTGTGAGTAATAAACCTTGTTTTTCCAAAGTTCCCTGATGATTGTTGCTGAGGTGTGTCTTGCAATCCTAATAAGAACAACAAGGGCTGATCCAGCCACAACACTGGCTCCGACAGGGGAAATGTCTATGGGGGCTTGCCACAAGTAGTACGGGCCCAGGGGAGTGCTCCAGGCATTCCTAGCTGACAGTATCACTATCGATAGGCTGAGACTAACGCAAAACACTATTGTTAAGATGTCTACTTCTCCCCAAATTGATCTATAGATTTAGCATAATACCAAGAAAAAATCTCAGCAGGCTTTTTTGGTAGAAATAAGTTGGTTCTAAAATTTATACAGAAATGCAAAAAGCATAGAATAGCCAAAATAATTATGAAAAAGAACAAAAAACTTGGAGGGTTTAAACTGTCTGATTTTAAGGATTACTATATAAAGCTCTTATAATCAAGACAGTGCAATATTGGCAGAGAGATAGATACACAGATCAATGGAACAAAAAAGAGACCAGGAAAAGATCCAAATACTTATGGCCAACTGATTTTCAATAAAAGTGTCAAAGCAATGGTATAGGATAACCTCTTAAACAAATGGTGCTGGAACAACTGGACATCCATATGCAAAACCCTACACTTATACCATATATCCAAAAATTAACTCAAAATGGATCATAAATCTAAATGTAACAGCTAAAACTATGAAACATCTAGAACTACACTGCTCGATACAGTAGCAACTAGTCACATGTGGCTATTGGGCACTTGAAGTCTGGCTTGTATAGATTGAGATGTGCTGTAAGTACAAAATACACAACAGACTTTGAAAACTGAGTACTAAAACCAAAAAAGTAAAATATCTCTTACTAAACTTTTATATCATTTAGATGTTAAAATGGTAATATTTTAGATATATTAGGTTAAATAAATTTGTTATTAAAATTAAGTTCACCTGTTTTATTATTTTTTTATTTGCTTACTAAAAAATTTTAAATTACATATGTGGCTTACATGATCTTTCTATTAAACAGTGCTGGCCTAGAAGTAAACACAGAAGAACATCTTACAGACATCACAAAGATTTTTTAAATAGGGCACAAAAAGAATATTGCAAGAGAAAAAAATGACAAACTGGACTTGCCAAAATTAAAACCTTAGGTTTTTTAAAAGCTACCGTTAAGAAAACGAAGAGACAAGCCACAGCCACAGATTGGGAGAAATATTTGCAAATCACTTGTCTGATAAAGGATTTGTACTTAGAATACATAAAGAACTCTAACAACTCAATAATAACAAGCCAAATGACCTAATTTTAAACAGGGCAAAAGATTTGCACAGATACTTCACCAAAGAAAACATATGGATGGCAAGCAATCAGAAGAAAAGACGCTTAACATCATTAAACATTAGGTAAATGCAAACTAAAATCAAAATGAGATACCACTTCATACCCACTAGAATGGCTAAAATTAAAGATTGTGAATATTAAGTGTTGACGAGGAAGCATGCAACTAGAACTCTCATGCATTGCTAGGGGGACACAAAATGGCATAGCCATTTTTTTTTTTTTTGAGGAAGATTAGCCCTGAGCTAACTGCCGCCAATCCTCTTCTTTTTTGTTGAGGAAGTCTGGCCCTGAGCTAACATCTGTGCCCATCTTCCTCTACTTTATATGTGGGACGCTTACCATAGCACGGCTTGCCACGTGGTGCCATGTGCGCACCCGGGATACGAACCGGTGAACCCCAGGCCGCCAAAGCAGAACGTGCGCACTTAACCACTGCGCCACCAGGCCAGGCCCGGTACAGTCATTTTTAAAAACAGTTTGGCAGTGTGTTAAACACACATTTACTATATGGCTCAGCAATTCCATAAAAACACACATTCACACAAAGACTTGTATGTGAATGTTCACCACAGTTTTATTCATAGTTGCCAAAAACTGGAAAGACCACAAATGTCCCCCAATTAGTGAATGGAAAGACAAATTACTGTACATCCACACAATGAAATACTACTTAGCAATAAAAAGGAATGACCTGCTGACACATATAACAACATGGATAAATATCAAAAGCATTATGCTAACAGAAAGAAGCTAGACACAAAAGACTACACATTATATGATTTCATTATATGAAATTCTAGAAAAGGGATTTCTATAGTGATAGAAAGTAGATCAGTGATTTCCAGGAGTAAGGAGATGGGGGAGGGGATTGACTGAAAATACAAAAAGGAAACTTCTTGGGGTGATGGAAATGCCATATACTATGCTTGTAGGGGTAGTTATAAAATTCTTGAATTATATACTTAAACTTGGTAACTTTATTGTATGTAAAATATACCATAACAAAGCTGAGCAAAACAAACAAACAAAGAAAATAACATAAAGCACAGTTTCTGATTCAGTAGGTCTGGGGTAGCATCCAAGAACTTGCATTTCTAACAACTCTTAACAATTTCTAACATTCCCAGGTGATGTTGATACTCCAGGTCCTGGGACCCTGCTTAGAGAACCCTTGGTCTACAGACACTGCCAAAAGGGGTCTATAATAAGCTGGGAATCATCTTAATTCATTTCCATTCTGTATAACAACTAGCACTCCTATCTTTAAGAGCACAGACACTCCAGAAAACACTGTGGCTTCTCATACCTCTTGACATACCTACTGAAGGCCTGGGGCTTTCTGAATGAAGTAGAGGTCCTTTGGGGATAAATTAAAGCACCTCAGATTTAGAAGCAAATGTGGACAGTCAACATGTCCCATTCCTGCACCTCAGCCCTCCATTCTTACCATACCAGGTTATCTGCTGTGGAACACAGCTCACACCCACAGGCCCTTGCTCATATTGGTCTTTTGCCCTGAAAGACTTTTCCCTGACCTCATCTGCTGAAAATACACTTGTTCTTTAAGCTCAGCTCAAATGGTATTTCCTCCATGAAACCATATGGAATATTTCCTTTTCCATATTTTCACTGTCATTCATATGCTCCTTCATTATAGCACTTATATCTGGTCCTACATGTCTATCTTAACAAATGTTTACAGAATCAAATCAATTTCTTTTTTTTAAGAGATTTTATTTTTTTTCTTTTTCTCCCCAAAGTCCCCCTGTACATAGTTGTATATTTTTAGTTGTGGGTCCTTCTAGTTGTGGCATGTGGAATGCTGCCTCAGCATGGCTTGATGAGCGGTGCCATGTCCATGCCCAGGATCTGAACCGGTGAAACCCTGGGCTGCCAAAGCGGAGGGCGCAAACAACCACTCGGCTACGGGGCCGGCCCCTCAAATCAATTTCTAATTAAAAGAATTATTAACCATAGGAGTACCTAGAAAACAAAGGCATTTAGTGATGCGACTTAGAGTAGACAGAGTTTTTTTCTTAGTCCTTTTTCTCTGGGAGCTTCTCTCTCTCCTTCCATGATAAGCCTGATTAGTTCCCGTGGTGCTGGTTGTGCCAACTCCACCCACAGGCACCAGGGGTGGGCTCAGGACTCAGGCTTGACCCATCTGAGTCTTTCCTCCTCCTAGCCCCAGCTCTAGATTCAAGGATGGGCACATCACCCAACCGAGACCAACCAGATTATCTTCCCAGTGCTCTTGCCAGAAGCCCAGGCAGAGAAGTTTAAAAAACACAAACATGGTATACAAGAAAAATTATTACAAAGTACACATCACAATGATCCAGTCCACTGCGTGTGGTGATACTTGCAGTACCCAAAAGTAACATGAGAAAATGGCACAAAGGAAACACTAAGACATCTTACAAATCTGATCAGTCACTGAAGACTGAGGTTTCTGATTTGTGTTGGATTAGCTAAGAGGCCACATTTGTGTCAGAGAAGGTAAAGGGCACAACCTTTTGACCTTCTCCAGGTTTTAACTGCAACGGGTGCAGCTTATTCAGAGTAAAAAGAAAATGACATCTAAAAGAACAAAGACCAGAAACCTAGGAAAGGTGAATGGAGACAAGAGATCTGCACATGTGAATGAGATAAACATCAATGGGCTTCAGAGGACTCTGCAGGAAGAATGCTCCTAGTACCGTGCAACATAAGTTTTCAAAAGTGAAAGGACAAATGAAACACTAGTCCTTCAGGAGGTGACTTCTAGGAACAGAGCTGCACAAGGCCTCCACCCACCTGAGTGATTATGCGCTCTCCATCCTTATAGCTCTTTTCTCCTATTACATCCACAATCTTCATTCGTTCTGACACCTGAAACAATGGATATGCTCACAAATTATAAGGAAGAGACCTCAATTCAGTCACAAATAATATCGATACAACATAAAAATGAGTTAGAATAGTATGATCTGAAAAGCTAACAATAGAAGAGTTTTAACAGCTTTTCCTAAATCCCCATAAATCAACTCTTATTCATATAGACTTTACCTCTAGTGATTTAAGAAGGGGCACAGATTCAATAAATGATTCAAACATCTTCCTCTTTTTTGCATTGTTTTTCACAATGATTCTTCTAAAAGTCACACGGTCCTACAAGAAAGAATATAAAAATTCTGGTAAATGCCTGTGTAAGAGAACATCTATGGTTTAACTAACTGGGCCACAGCAAATACTGGAGGACTATGGAAGGGACTGGGTCAACTGAGTGCCTAATGATATTTCAATCTGAGTCATCAGTAGAAGAAAAAGACCTGTAGCCTGAGCCAGACAGATGTCCCACATGTTGCCACTTGCTATCTGTACTCAAGGGGTGCCACCTGTGGGTCATAAAGAGAATACCAAATTTAAAAACTCCCAATCAAACATTTGTGAGCTCACAGTCACACTGTTCAACGTGAAAAGATGCACCAGCCAGCCCTTATGGTCTAGTGGTTAAGATCTGGTGCTCTCATCGCCTCGGCCCAGGTGTGTTTCCCGGTCAGGGAACCACAAAACCCATCTCACAGTTGTCAGATTGTGGTGACTGCTTGTTGTTGTGATATCGAAAGGTATGCCATCAGTATTTCAAATACCAGCAGGGCCACTCATGGTGGAAAGGTTTTAGTGGAGCTTTCATGCTAAGACGGACTAGAAAGAAGGACCTGGCCACCCACTTTTGAAAAAATTGGCCAAGAAAACCCTGTGAATAGCAGCAGAACATTGTCTAACATAGTGCCAGAAGATAAGAGGATGGCAGGGGGTTCTGCTCTGCTGTAACAGGATCATTAGGAGTCAGAGTCAACCTGACAGCACTAACAAACAAACAGAATGGGTAAACAGTTATTTGTACCTAAGAAAACTGTACATTTCTTCCACCTGAGGCTGTCAGGAATTGAAAGATTTTTTTTTTTTTGGAAAGTACAGTAATGATATCCTAAAGAATGGGAGAATCAAAAACAGCAAGGGGGTAAGGGTATGTTTAGCTGTATGTTTGCTATTTTACTATTTTTTTTTTAAGGAAGATTAGCCCTGAGCTAACATCTGCTGCCAATCCTCCTCTTTTTGCTGAGGAAGACTGGCCCTGAGCTAACATTCGTGCCCATCTTCCTCTACTTTATATGTGGGATGCCCGCCACAGCATAGCTTGCCAAGCGCTGCCATGTCCACACCCGTGATCCGAACTGGCGAACCCTGGGCTGTTGAAGCGGAATGTGCGAACTTAACCACCGCGCCACCAGGCCCGCCCCTGCTATTTTACTATTTTTGATGATGGAGTAGGAGTAAGGTGGAGAAAACACATAGAGGACAACTCAGTTGAGATGTCTAAATGGGTTTCACGGGCTTCCATTAGGTACAGAATCTCCAGGCCCTCTGCCATGCCATGTTTCATCTGCCTTACCAGAGAAGTCACCTACTGCAGCCTACACTCCTAGTGTGAGCGATGGCAGAATCCTACCCTCCCTCCCTAAACTGCTGTACAAATATCTGCTCTCTGGGATTTAGCCAGATTCTGCTCCATTTTCTTTTCCATATCTGTATGAAAAGAGCCATTCAATCTCTGATTGCTCTAATGGGCTGCATCACTTGCCACTACTTTTTTGAAGTCCGAGGTTAGGGATGTATCATTTTAAATGTTACTGTTATACTTTGGAATATTACTCCATTATCTTTAGAATTCAGTTGTTTTCTGGGCCAATTTGGGCCAAGAGTGCTGTGTTGTGGAAAGAGGACAATTAAGAACGAGAAAATGGGAATTGTGAAGTTCCCTTTCTTATGTTTGAGTAGGCATTGTCAAAAAAATAATATTTTTTAAATCCATCTGTAATATTATAAAGATTACAGTTTGAATAGCAAACTGTCTTTCTAGCTGAAGAGAAAACAACTGATATCTCTTAAAGTGACTTATTTGTGTTCCAACCCTTTCTATGTATGCTTTCACACTTCCCAGGACACTCATGCTGTGCAAGACCAGTTCCTGTGACAGTGGAGGGTATAAATAAGAAGCAAACACCAATGCAGCTTTCAGGGACCTTCCAATGGAGCAGTGAAGAGGAAACTCAAATGGTGAAATGGTAGCTCCCTCAGGCAGCAAGTGTTCAGAGCCAAGCAAATAGACCGAAAGTTCAAAAGAGAGAGGAATGCTACTCTTTCCTGTGACTGCAGCAGTTCCCTAAGAAAGCTTCTACTGACTTTCATTTAGGTAAGAGAGAGTGGGAGCAGAGACTAAATGTAGTGGTCATGATGGCAACTGCCCAGTAAGAGAAGGAATATAGAATCATTTTGAAATCCTGGTTGAAAAACACTACCAGGTTCTCCCTGCTTTGGCCTCAGAAGGCATTTCCAAGGCCTTGGAAGGCGCAAGTAAGAACTCAGGCTATAGAGGACCCCCTGGGAGTCACTTTTATGGAGGTGGTACTGAAGGTCTGGGCAGGTTCAGACTGTAAAGTAAGTGAACAAAGCAGGAGAAAAGCAGAGGCCAAAAGGACATCTTGATAGGTCACTTAAGACACCAAGGAGATGGATGTCACTTAAGACAGCATGGAGAGGAAGAAAAGACTGCAAAAGATAAGGCTAGGAAGAAGAAAGGCAGAGCAGGGATCTCGAGAGGGAATCTCAGGAAGAGAAGGGTGGTGAGCAGCATCACAAAAACGGGGAGCAGGTGCCACCATTCTGTAGCACCTACCTTGTGCCAGGTACCGAGGAAGCTGCTTTTCGTATGCCCATCTATTAAATTCTCATATTCCTAACCACAAGGAAGGTGGTTTTACAGTTCAATGTTTTTTTGTGTGTTTTTGGTTTTTTAATTTCTATTGAGACTTTCTCTTTGACTTAAGAGATTATTTAGGAATGTGTTATTTAATTTGCGAATGTTTGGAGATTTTCCGGGTATTGTTCTGTTACTGATTTTCTAGTTTCATTCTGTTGTGGTTAGAGAAGACACTGTCTGACTTCAAATCTTTTAAATTTGTTAAGTTTTACTTTTTATCCCAGGATATGGTCTACCTTGGTGAATATCCTGTGGGTTTGAAAAGGATGTGTATTCTACTGTTGTTGTGTGGAGTGTTCTATAAATTTCAATTAGATCCTTTTGGTTGATGGTGTTAAGTTCTATATCCTTCCTGATTTTCTATCTAGTTGTTCTATCAATAGTTGAGAGAGGGGCACTGAAGTCTGCAACTATAATTGTGGATTCATGTATTTCTTCTTTCAGATCTAATGGTTTTTGCTTTACATATTTTGAAGCTCCGTTGTTTGGTGTATACACATGTAGAGTTGCTATGCCTTCTTGGTAGATTAACCCTTTCATTATTATGTAACGTTCCTCTCTGTTTTTGGTAATTTTCTTTGAAGTCTATTTTGTCTGATATTAATATACTCCTGTTTTCTTCTGGTTAATGTTTGCCTGGTATATCTATTTCTATCCTTTTACTTTCAACCTACCTATATCATTATTTGAGTGAATTTCTTATAGATAGCATATAGTTGGGTCATTTAAAAAAATCCATTCTACTAGTCTCTGTCATTTAATTGGTATATCTAGATCATCTATATTTATAGTAATTATTCATTTATTAGGGCTTAAGTCTACCATTTTATGGTATGCTTTCTGTTGTTCCCTCTGTTTTTTTGTTCCTCTTTTTCACTTCTCCTGCCTTGCTATGGGTTACTGGAACAGTGTTTAGAATTCCATTTTGATTTATAAAGTTTTTGAGTCCATCTCTTGTACAGATTATCTCAGTGGTTGTTCCAGGTATTATACTATACGTATGTAACTTATCACAGTCTACTGGTGTCAACATTTTAGTAGCTTGAGTAAAGTACAGAAGCTTTAGTTCCATTTAGACATTTACCCCCTCTCCCCTTAGAGTGTAATTGTCTTAAAGATTTTATTTTTTTTTTCCTTTTTCTCCCCAAAGCCCCCCGGTACATAGTTGTATTTTCTTCGTTGTGGGTCCTTCTAGTTGTGGCATGTGGGACGCTGCCTCAGCGTGGTTTGATGAGTGGTGCCGTGTCTGCGCGCAGGATTCGAACCAACGAAACACTGGGCCGCCTGCAGTGGAGCGTGCAAACTTAACCACTCGGCCATAGGGCCAGCCCCTGTAATTGTCTTAAATATTTCCTCTACATCCATTGAAAACCACATCAGACGATGTTACAATTTTGCTTCAACCACCTAACATAATTTAGAAAACTCAAGAGGATAATCTTCTATATCTCCCCATGTTTATTCTTTCTTTTGTTCTTCCTTCATTCTTGATGTTCCAAATTCCCTTTTACCACTTCCTTTCTGTTTGAAGAACTTCCATGAGCCATTCTTTTAAGGTAGGCCTGCTGGTGATAAAGTCTCTTAGTTTTCTTTTGTCTGAGAATATCTTCATTACTGAGGGATATTCTCACTAGGTGTAGAATTCCAAGTTGACAGTTCTTTTCTTTCAGCACTGGAAAAATGCCGTGCTGCTTCCTTCTGACCTCTGTGGATGGGAAATCCAGTGTCTTTCAAATTGTTGTTCCCCTATAGGTAATGCATTGCTTCTCTCTAGCCATTTCCAAATTTTTTTCTCTCTTTAGTTTTCTTAAGTTTGAATATGATGTGTCTTGGCATGGATTTCTTTGGGTTTATTCAATATGTGAGTTCACTCAGCTTCCTAAATCTGTAGGTTTATCCTGCACCAAATTTGGGAAGTTTTCAACTACTATTTCTTTGAATAATTTTTTAGCTCTAAACTCTCCTCTCTTTCTGGGACTCTGATGATACAAGTACCAGGTCTTTTGTTATCATCCTATAAGCTCTGTTCATTACATTTCAGTCTATTTTCTTTCTGTTGTTCAGATTGGGTTATTTCTATCATTCTATCTTAAAATTCACTAATTTGTTCCTCTCTCATATTCATTCTGCTATTGAGCCCATCCAGTGAGTTTTTGTTTTGGTTACTGTGTTTTCTAGTTGTAAAATTTCCATTTAGATCTTCTTTCTGTCTTCTATTTTTCTCTACTGAGACCTTGTATTTTTTCCCTTGTGTTTCAAGTGTGTTCATAATTGCTTGTTGATGCATTTTTATGATGGTTACTTTAAAATCCTTGTCAGCTAATTCCACTATCTGTGTCATCTTGCTGTTGGCATCTGCTGATTATCCTTTCTCATTCAGGTTGAGAATTTCCTTGTTCTTGCTATAACAAGTGATTTTCTATCGTATCCAGGACATTTTGTGTATTATATTATGAAACTCTTCATCTGATTTAATCCTGTCTTTTTGCAGGCAGTCACCCTGTTTAGGTATAGTGTGCATGGACACGTGGGAGTGCATGTTCAGCTCCCCTCTGGACCCCATTGACACCACCTTGGCCGGAAAAGTGGAGTGCCAACTAGTAATATCACACATCACCTCATTTTGCCTCTTTGCTGCCAGCAACATGGAAGACCAGCTTCCTACTAGTCCCAGTGACATTGTAGGGAGGTAGAAGTAGTTTTTCCTTTGGTATTTGGCTGGAGTAGAATGGTATTATCAAAAAAGGTTTTTCTGTTGTGGTAGACTGTCCTTTTCCTGTTCCTTTGGCTAAAGGGAGCAGGCTTTTCTTGGGGTTGATTTTTGTATGCACCTGTTGGTGAATCTGGGTTGTAGGCTCTTCCAGCAACCCATCTGGGATATATGGGAAGCAAAAAGGAAACCAAGGTAACCCACTGGCATGTCCTTCCTAAGTCCCAAGATCCCTAGCCAGTCAGCCTTCTCCTTTCCATCTTTCAGGATCTTCTTATATTTGTTTGTTGTAATATATCCAGAGTTTTTTAGTTTTAAGAGGGAAGACTAGTCAGGAGTGGGGCTATTCCATCTTGGCCTGGACCAGTAGTTGGCATCAATGCATTTTAAAACTGAGTTTATCTTCCTCCATTATTTATTGATCTATTCCTAGTTTTTCAATCACTGGGTCCACAAGTGTGTGATCTATTCTTAAGCCATTGTATATCTCATCTCTCAGAAACATTTTATTTTTTTGAGGAAGATTAACCCTGAGCTAAGATCTGCTACCAATCTTCCTCTTTTTGCTGAGGAAGACTGGCCCTGAGCTAACATCCGTGCCCATCTTCCTCTATTTTATATGTGGGACGCCTGCCACAGACTGGCTTGACAAGTGGTGTGCAGGTCCACACCCAGGATCCAAACCAGCGAACACCCAGCTGCAGAAGCAGAACATGCAAACTTAACCACTGTGCCACCAGGTCGGCCCCTCAGAAGCATTCTTAATTCTACATCAGTATGTCATAGTAAAGTGCTCTATTATGTCTTTAAAGTGTTATTTCATTTGATGAAATATGTTGATAATTCTATGGTATACATTTAATTCTGCTTGTAAGGTAAATGGAAACAAATTACTATAGATGTCAACATTGTAAAAGTGAAAGTTGGAATTTGAACAAGAGTGTGACTATTTTGTTTAAGAAGGAAGAGAGTTATATATTTTGAAGGCTTTATGCTGAATAAAGCAAGATGGGTTATGTATAATAGAGGATAGGGATCACAGCAGTGCTACACCTAAGACATTCTAGGAAAGTTTACTTTCTTAGAATACGGGCATCAACTTTTCTAGTCATCTAAATCTACTGAATATTGGCATAGACCAATGACCAAATGGATAGCTGAACACAGAGAAAAGTTGGTCCTGGGACAGCTAGAGATGGAAAACACTGTAGGCAGAGGTTTAATTTGACACTTATTTTTCTAGGCTATCTCTTGCATAGAAAGTAATACCCTTTCTCTGTAGTTGTCTGTTAAAAACATAAACAGAAAATGTAATAAGAGCTGACATGACTGCAAAGTCATAAGGTCCAGTCCTTTCCCTGTAATTTGAAGGAAATGGTTTGTTGACAAAGCAATTTAAAGAAATGGAAAAACACATTGGTACAAGACGTTTCACAATGTCTTTCAGATAACTGGCTATAAAATACAGTGTGAACCAATAGCCCAAGGACAGAGACCCAGAAGTAAACGAATTAATACCATGCCATGAAAGGGGAACCATTTCTCTAACTCACCAGTCCCCAAAGGGAGCCTTCTGAAGTGGCGACAATGGTAGCAGCTCTTGGGGTGTTGTACATCAGAGCCAGTTCTCCAAAACTGCCATGGTTGTCATATTGACCAACAGAGCGGGTTTGATTATCTTTTGTTACTAAAATATCATAGGTTCCCCTGTAGGTATAACAAGAAACAATTTATTACTTCAAATAATAAATTTAAGAACTGGCAGGTGGTACATGAATAGAAGGTACATGTGATATAAAATGTTGTTATAGGGGAGTTCCAAGAGATTTTTGCTAGTATACAGAAATACAATAGATTTTTTCTTCTTTTTTTAATTAAGATTATTACAGTTAACAACCTTGTGAAACTGCAGTTGTACATTATTATTAGTCATGTTGTAGGCACACCACTTCACCCTTAGTGCCCTCTCCCACCCCACCTTTTCCCTGGTAACCACCGATCACTTCTCTTTGTCTATATGTTAACTACCACCTATGAGTGGAGTCATACAGAGTTCGTCTTTCTCTGTCTGGCTTAGACATACAATAGATTTTTACATTTTGACTTTGTATTCTGTGACCTTGCTAAACTCATTTATTAGTTCTAGTAGATTTTTTGTAGTACTCCTGGGAATTTCTAGAAGAACATCCGCAAACAAAGATCATTTTACTTCTTCCTTTCCAATCTATATGTTCGCCTGCCCTGCCTCACTCACTCTTTTTCTTTGCCTTATTGCATTGGCTAGGACCTACAGTATAGTATTGAATAGAAGTGGTGCGAGCAGACATCCGTGTGTTGTTCTTGATCTTAAGAGGAAACCGTCCAATCTTTCACCGTTAAGTATGATATTAGTTGTAGGTTTATTATAAATGCCTTTAATCAGGTTGGAGAAAAGTTCCTTCTACTCCTAGTTTGCTGAGAGTTTTTAAACACAAAAGGTGTTAAATTTTGTCAAATGCTTTTCCTGCAGGTATTGAAATGATTGTATGGGTTTTCTTTTGTAGTCTGTTGAAAATTCGGATGTAGAACTGATTAAAATAAAGAAATCAAAAGATACAATCTTCTTTTTTTTTTTTTTTAAGATTTTATTTTTCCTTTTTCTCCCCAAAGCCCCCCGGTACATAGTTGTGTATTTTTAGCTGTGGGTCCTTCTAGTTGTGGCATGTGGGATGCCGCCTCAGCATGGCCTCATGAGTGGTGCCATGTCAGCGCCCAGGCTTTGAACCGGCGAAACCCTGGGCCGCTGAAGTGGAGGGCGTGAACTTAACCACTCGGCCATGGGGCCGGCCCCAAAAGATACAATCTTCTATGTAATGACTTCTAGTAATGACTGCTAAAGAATATTCAAGACTGACAAGCATTTGGAGAAATAGGAGCTCTTGATAAATCACTGAGGCAAACAAACTGTTTCAAAGTTTCTGCAAGATAATTAACAACATAGCAAATTACTTAGAGAGCCTTTGATACAGCAATTCCTTTTCTAGGCATTCTAATGGAGATAATAAAGAATATTAAAGAAGATTTAACTGCAGGGATGCTCACCAAGTAATATTTATAACAGCATAAATTACTATTTAATTTGCTAACAATAAGGGATGGGTCAAATATATGTCTATATTCATACAATGCAGTCAATATAAATGATGACATACAGTAATATTGCATCCCATAGCAAACTGCTAAAACAGATTTAAAAATCAGGTCACACAACAATGTATGACCCACCATAAAAAGTATATATATGTAAGTGTAATAAAGAGCCAACTCTATTTTTTTCCTTATTTAAAAGACGAGTTTAATAAATCCAAACATTCTTTTGTCTAGGTGTTATGGACCTGTACAAAGTTAACTTTGAAGAATGGTACTTTTATTTTTTTTTACCACCAATAATTTATTTTTTGTCCAGCACCAAACATATGTGCCCCTTTACCCCTTTTGCCCACTCCCCAACCCTCTTCCACTCTGGTAACCACAAATATGTTCTCTTTATCCATGTGTTTGTTTATCTTCCACGTAAGAGTGAAATCATACAGTGTTTGTCTTTCTCTGTCTAGCTTATTTCACTTAACATAATACCCTCAAGGTCTATACATGTTGTTGCAAATGGGATGTTTTGGGTTTTTTTTTATGGCTGAGTAGTATTCCATGGCACTTGAGCTGCTTCCATGTCTTGCCTTTATGAATAATGCTGCAATGAACATGGGGGTGCACAGATATCTTTGTATTGTTGATTTCATGTTCTTTGGATAAATACCCAGTAGTGGGATAGCTGGATCATATGGTATTTCTATTTTTAACTTCTTGAGAAATCTCCATACTGTTTTCCATAGTGGATGCACCACTTTGCATTCCCACCACCAGAGTATGAAGGTTCCCTTTTCTCCACGTCCTCTCCAACACTTCCTATTTCACGTCTTGTTAATTATAGCCATTCTGAGGGGTGTGAGGTGATATCTCATTGTAGTTTTGATTTGCATTTCCCTAATAATTAGTGATGGTTAGCATCTTTTCATGTGCCTGGTGGCCACCTCTGTATCTTCTTTGTAAAAATGTCTGTTCACATCCTCTGCTCCTTTTTTCATTAGGTTGTTTGTCTTTTTGTTGTTGGGTTATGAGAGTTCCTTATATATTTTGGAAATTAACCCCTTGTTGGATATATGATTTGTAAATATTTTCTCCCAGTTGGTGAGTTGTCTTTTCATTTTGTTCATGATTTCCTTTGACTTGCAGAAGCTTTTTAGTCTGATGTAGTCCCATTTGTTTATTTTTTTCTTTTGTTTCTCTTGCTTGAGTAGACATGCTTTTCAAAAAGACGCTGCTAAGACTAATGTCAGAGTGTACTGCCTATGTCATCTTCTCGGAGTTTTATGGTTTCAGGTCTTACATTCAAATCTTTAATCCACTTTGAGTTAATTTTTGTGTGTGGTGTAAGATAATGGTCTACTTTCATTCTTTTACATGTGGCTGTCCAGTTTCACAAAACCATTTGTTGAAGAGACTTTCCTTTCTCCATTCTATGTTCTCAGCTCCTTTGTCAAAGATTAGTTGTCTGTAGATGTGTGGTTTTATTTCTGGGCGTTCAATTCTGCTCCATTATCTGTGTGTCTGTTTTTGTGCCAATACCATGCTGTTTTGATTATGATAGCTTTGTAGTAAATTTTGAAGTCAGAGATTGTGATGCCTCCGGCATTGTTCTTTTTTCTCAGGATCCCTTTGGCTACTCGGGTTCTTTTGTTGTTCCATGTAAATTTTAGGATTCTTTGTTCTATTTCTGTGAAGAATGTCATTGGGATTCTGATTGGGATTGTACTGAATCTGTAGATTGCTTTAGCTAATATGGACATTTTAACTATGTTTATTCTTTCAATCCTTGAGCATGGAATATCTTTCCATTTTGTTATGTCTTCTTCAATTTCTTTCAATAATGTCGTAATTTCAGTGTATATGTCTTTCACCTCCTTGATTAAATTTATTCCTACACATTTTATTCTTTTTGTTGCAGTTGTAAATGAGATTATATTCTTGACTTCTCTTTCTGCTAGTTAGTGTATAAAAATGTAACTGATTTTTGTAAGATGATTTTGTACTCTGTAACTTTTCTGTAGTTGTTAATTATTTCTAATAGCTTTCTGGTGGATTCTTTAGGGATTTATACATATAAAATGACATCATTCACAAACAGCAAGAGTTTTACTTCTTCCTTTCCAGTTTGCATACCTTTTATTTCTTTTTATTGCCTAATTGCTCTAGCCAAAACTTCTAATACTAGGTTGAATAGGAGATGTAAGAGTGGGCACCCTTATCTTGTTCCTAATCTCAGACGGATAGCTTTCAATTTTTCATGACTAAGTTTGATGTTGGTTGTGGGTTTGTCACATATAGCCTTTATTATGTTGAGGTACTTTCCTTCTATACCCATTTTATTCAGGGTTTTTATCATAAATGGATGTTGGATCTTATCAAATGCTTTCTCTGCATCTATTGAGATGATCATGGGATTTTTATTAATCATTTTGTTAACATGGTATATATCACATTGATTGTTTAGCGGATGTTGAATCATCCCTGCATCCCTGGTATAAATCCCACTTGATCATGGTGTATGAGCCTTTTAATATTTTGCTGTATTCAATTTGACAATATTTTGTTGAGGATTTTTGCACCTATGTTTATCAGTGATATTAGCCTATAATTTTCCTTCTTTGTGCCATCCTTCTCTGGTTTTGGTATCAGGGTAATGTTGGCCTTATAGAATGAGTTAGGATGTGTCCCGTCTTCTTCAATTTTTTGGAATAGTTTGAGAAGGATAGGTATTAAATCTTCTTTGACTGTTTGGTAGAATTCTCCAAAGAAGCCACCTGGTCCTGGACTTTTGTTTTTTGGGAGGTTTTTGATTACTGTTTCGATCTCTTTACTTGTGATTGGTCTATTCAGATTCTCCATTTCTTCTTGATTCAGTTTTGGGAGGTTGTATGAGTCTAAGAATTTACCCATTTCTTCCAGGTTGTCCAATTTGTTGACATATAGTTTTTCATAGTATTCTTCTATAATCCTTTGTATCTGTGTGGTATTCATTGTAATTTCTCCTCTTTCATTTCTAATTTTATTTATTTGAGCCTTCTCTCTTTTTTTCTCAGTGAGTCTGGTTAAGGATCTGTCAATTTTATTTATCTTCTGAAAGAGCCAGCTCTTAGTTTCACTGGTCTTTTCTTTTCTCTTTTTTTTTTTTTAGTCTCTATTTCATTTATTTCTGCTCTAATTTTTATTATATCCCTCCTGCTGACTTTGGGCTTTGTCTGTTCTTCTTCTAGTTCTGTTAGATGTAGTTTAAGATTACTTATTTGAGATTTTTCTTCTTTGTTGAGGTGGACCTGTTATGATATCAATTTCCCTCTTAATGCCACTTTTGCTGCATCCCATAAGAGTTGGTATGGTGTGTTTTCATCTTCATTTGTCTCCAGGTATCTTTTTATTTCTCCTTTAACTTCATCATTGATTCAGTGGTTGTTCAGTAGCATGTTGTTTAGTCTCCACATATTTGTGGCATTCCTAGCCTTCTTCTTATAGTTAATTTCTAGTTTCTTTATAATCTTTTTTTTAATTTAACTTTTAAATTTTTGCTTTTTCTCCCCAAAGCCCCCCAGTACATAATTGTGTATCCTAGTTGTGGGTCCTTCTAGTTGTGGCATGTGGGATGCCACCTCAGCATGGCCTGATGAGCGGTGCAAAGTCTGCACCCAGGATCCAAACTGGCAAAACCCTGGGCTGCAAAAGTGGAGCACGTGAACTTAACCACTCGGCAACGGGGCCAGCCTCCTCTCATTTCTGGTTTCATCGCATTGTGGTCAGAAAAGATGCTTGATATGATTTCAATCTTCTTAAATTTATTGAGGCTTGCCTTGTTTCACAACATATGGTCTATCTTTGAGAATATTCCATGTGCACTTGAGAAGAATGTGTATTCTGCTGTTTTGGGATGAGATGTTCTATATATTGTCTATTAAGTCCATCTGGTTTAGTGTTTCATTTAAGGCCACTGTTTTCTTGTTGACTTTCTGTCTAGAGGATCTATCCATTGATGTACATGGGGTGTTGTGGCCCCATACTATTATTTTGTTGCTGTCAATTTCTCCCTTTAGGTCTGTTACTAGTTGCTTTATATACTTTGGTACTCCTGTGTTAGGTGCATATATACTCACAAGTGTTATGTCCTCTTGGTGCAATGTGCCTTTTATCCTTATATACTGCCCCTCTTTGTCTCTCACTGCCTTTTTTATCCTGAAGTCTGCTTTGCCTGATATAAGTATGGCAACACCTGCTTTCTTTTGCTTGCCATTGCTTGAAGTATCGTCTTCCATCCTTTTACTCTAAGTCTTCAGAGCTGAGATGTGTTTCCTGGAGACAGCATATTGTTGGGTCTTGTTTTTTAATCCATCCAGACACACTGTGTCTTTTGATTGGAGAATTCAATCCATTTACATTTAGAGTGATTACTGATATATGAGGGCTTAATACTATCATTTTATTTCTTTTTTTCTGCTTGTTCTATATTTCCATTGTTTCTTTTCCCTTGTATTTCTGATTGCCATTTCAGCTCAGTGGTTTTCTGTGATGGTTTTCTGTTTTCTCTTCATTTGTAATTTGTCACTCTGCTCTGATTTTTTGTTTAGTGATACCATGACATTTGTATTAAAGACCTCATAGATGAGATAGTCCATTTCTGATAGCCTCTTACCTTCATTAGCCTAAGCAAGTTCCATCCCTTTCCTATTCCCCTTCTGAGTTATTGTTGTCACAAATTGCTCTTTTCTGTGTTGTGAGTCTGTGACTAAATTGAAGTGTTTATAGTTATTTTTGATGCTTTCCTTCCCTTTGTGTTTTATACTATAATTCAGGGTTTACTGACCTATTCTGGTATAGAGTTGCAATTTTCTGATTCTACCTGTCTATTTATCTCCTTGGTCAAGGTTTTGTAAACCTTTGCCTTTTTGTTACAGGTAGGAGGGGTTCCTTCATAATTTCTTGTAAGGCACATCTAGTGGCAATGAATTCCCTCAGCTTTTGCTTATCTGCTTTTATTTCTTCATTGTATCTGAAGGATAGTTTCATTGGATAGAGTATTCTTGGCTGAAAAATTTGTTTTTCAGTATTTTGAATACATCATTCCATTCTCTCCTAGCCTGTAAGGTTTCTGCTGAGGAATATGCTGAAAGCCTGATAGGGGTTCCTTTGTAGGTTATTTTCTTCTGCCTTGCTTCCCTTAATACTTTTTCTTTGTCATTTACTTCTGCCAGTTTAATAGTACATGCCTTAGAGAAGGTTTTTTTTGCATTGAGGTAATTAGGAGTTCTATTGCCTTCATGTACTTCTAAGTGCAGTTTCTTCCCCAGGTTTGGGAAGTTCTCAGCTGTTATTTCTTTGAAAAAGCTCTCTGCTCTTTCTCTTTCACTTCTTCCCCTGGAATACCTATAATCTTTATGTTGCTTTTCCTAATTGAGTCAGATATTTCTCAAAGAATTTCTTCATTTTTTTTAAAACCTAAGTTCTCCTTCTCCACCTGAAGCATTTCCATATTTCTATCCTCTAAATCGCTAATTCTGTCCTGCATAACGTGAGCTCTATGTTTTATGGATTCTAGATTATTTTTTATCTCATTAGTTGCATTCTTCATATGCAGAATTTCTGTGCAGTTTTTTTTTTTTTTTTAAGATTTTATTTTTCCTTTTTCTCCCCAAAGCCCCGGTACATACTTGCATATTTTTAGTTGTGGGTCCTTCCAGTTGTGGCATGTGGGATGACACCTCAGCAAGGCTTGATGAGCAGTGCCATGTCCGTGCCCAGGATCCGAACCAGTGAAACCCTGGGCCACCGAAGCAGAGTGCGTGAACTTAACTACTTGGCCATGGGGCTGGCCCCTCTGTTCGTTTTTCTTTTTTAGAGTTTCTATCTCTTTGGTGAAGTACTCCTTCTGCTCATTAATTTTATTCCTGAGGCCACTGAACTGTTTTTCTGAGTTTTCTTGTAACTTGTTGAGTTTCTTTACAACAACTATTTTGAATTTTCTGTCATTTAGATTGTAAAGTTCTGTGAGTTCAGGATTAGTTTCTGGAGACTTGTCATTTTCCTTGTGCTCTGAAGTGTTAAGAGAGTTCTTCACAGTGTTTGATGAAGTGATCCTGTGCCAGCACATGTGTGGTATTATCAGGCCACAGATTCCATTTGCCATTGCAGTGGGCAGGCAGAAGCTGTGTTTTCTGATATTCTCCCGTCTGCTGGAAGTTGTGCGGATGAGGCTACTCTGCAATCTTCCGGGCTAGCCACAGCCACTCTGCAGGTCATGCTCACATGGGCAGGGTCTCTGTGCTGGGCAGGTGGGTCAGGCGCCATAGGTGGGGCCTCTATGTTTGGCAGAGGACCAGCTGAACTCCTGCACACTAGGCGGGAGGAGTGCCTATGTGCAGGCCAAGATGCCACTTGGTGGGTCCCATGGGCTGCTGTGCTCTGTAGGCAGGGCACCTTCTGAGGAGGTGGGGTGCCTACTTCCCTGTTCTGTGCTAGGGTGGAGGAGTGTCCACACAGTGGCTGAGCCATCACCACTCAGTGTAGAGATTCCCACAGGAGGGGCCACCCTGGCATACTGGGCGTTTCTGCAGGCTGGGCTGCAACTTTGAAAATGTTCCTGGAGGCCAGGCTGTCCCTGCCTCCTCTTACAGTCACATGTGGCTGCTGTGTGAGGATCTGCAAAGTGGCTCGCTGCTGCCAAGGAGGGGGAGGGAGTGGGGTGCACTTACTTAGTTCCACTGCCTCCTGGGGATCCAGTCCACACACCTTCAGATGTACAGCTGTGTGGCTCTCTCAGACGTCCTGCTGTGCTGTGCAGGGAGTCCTCTGCTGGTTTATGAATGTCCTTTTAGTTGTAACTTAAAGGGGAGAGACTGAGGAACAACTTGCTCCACCATGATGCTGACATCACTCTCCTTAGCTCCATTTTTGATATTTCATTGTTAACAGTTTCCAAGCCCTACAACTCCAGTCCTCCTTCCTCTTCTGTCTCACATCGGGGAAAGCTGATGTGAAAGTGTGAGTGCTCTTTCTTTTGGTGCTGATGGGAAATTCAAACAACACAAGTGCCAGCCCACACACAAGAATACCCCAGCTCCATCTTCCAACTACCATGAAACGCTAAGTTGGTCACCCCTGTTTGCTGTCTCAAGTCACTTTTGGACTCCCTTGAGAGCCTGCCCTGCTCTCCCTAAAAAGCCTCATCTGTGAGTAATAAACCTTTTCATACTCTCTTAGTGTGTGTGTGGTATCATGAGTCCTGACATCTGAACCAAATTTGGGGTGATGGATCTGACCTCAACAGTAAAGCATAGAAAAAAATGGAAGGATACACTCTGGTAATAAAATTATGGCTAAATTATTTTCTAAATTTTCTACAAAAAGCCTCCACTTGTCTGATAAAAATCACTAAGTATCATAGGTTACACAAGAAGCACAGAATAAAAATAATCACTCAAGTATCAATTACATGGCACTAACCCTGCTCTCAAGTTATATCACCACCTCCAAAAGCCACATTTTCCCCTTGCTCTGCCATGTGCCCCCCACCAAGACAGGAATCCTAATAGACACCTACAGCCTGTAAAATAAGCATCTACCTGTGCATATTTATAGCTTAAAGGTTGAAATGCCTGTCTACAAAGGGAATGATTTGTTCATTCAAGGGAGCTCACTGCTCAATGAGGAAGCTGACTTGTACTAGGCCTGGTGGAGAAGGCAAAATTAATGAGGCCATAAATGGGGAACATGGAATTCAGAGTCAATTCACATACATGTTTTTAGTCTCTCCCCTAGGAGACAGTAGCTACTTAATTTTGGGAACTACACAAACCATTTCCAGCAGCTGCAAAGAGGTTTTCCTAACCTCTCCCACTCAGGTCCTCTTCCAAATAATGGGACATATTTTTTATCATTGTTGTTATCACCATACTATGTAACAATTATCTATTTAAGGGTCTATCTCTCCAACTAGATAATGAGATTTCTGAAGTCAGGAATCATATCTTTTTACTTGAATGACAGTCTTTCTAACTTGTTAATAATCACTTTCCCTGCACATAAAAGATAATCCCTCTCATTTACATGTATAACAAATCATTTCCTCTGTAGACAGGCATTTCAACCTTTAAGCTATGGGTATGCACAGGTACATGCTTATTTTCCAGACTGTAGGTGCCTATTAGGATTCCTGTCCTGGTGGGGAGCACATGGCAGAGCAAGGGGAAAATGTGGCTTCTGAAGGTAGTGATATAACTTAAAAAATTATTCTGTCACTACTTATAGAATTCTATGTAGGAAGCATAAGCATAACAGATAAAAGTAAAACAGTCTTTAAGAAGATATTGTTTGCATCATCTTTCTCTTTAAATAAAACATTTCTTCTAATTATAATAATTTGGCACAGTTATCAAGGGTCCAAAGGTTACCCAAGGAGTGAAAAAGTTTTTTGTTCAAGAACCTGAAAGAGCAAAGGCTCAACAAGAAACGGGACCAACTGAATCTAGTACAGCTACTTGACAGAGATTAAAAGAACCTCAACAATTAGGGAAACAATTGGAAAAATGTGAACAAGGTCTGTACAGTAGAGGACAGAACTGTATAAATGTTAATTTCTCATTTTTATAATTATTCTGTGCTTATGTAATAGAATGTCCTATTTTTAGGGAATATCCTCTGAAGTATTCAGAGATAAAAGAGCATTATACCTGCAACTTACTCTCAAATAATAAAGTGAATGTGGTAAAACATTAACCTGGAGAACCCAGATTTACGAGAATTTTTTATACTATTTGTATAACGTTTCTGTAACTCCAAAATTATTTCAAAAGAAAAAATTTAAAAATAATTAATGGAAGATATCGGGTAAAGCAACATCTCGTTGATCTTAAACTCTGGTGAGGATGTTCCTTTCAGGACTGAGAGGGGGTCAGAAGGAGCCCCCCAGGGGACACTAACAGCTCAAGAAGTTGGGCCACACTATGGCGAGCAGGTCAAATCTACAGATTTCATGTCTCCAAAAATGGCTTATACCTGGAACAGAGCCAGAAGGGGCAAGGGACATGGAGGTCAAGGCAGTATATTCATGTATAAAATTACTGGAATTGAAAGATCCAAATGACAATATAGTAGCATGGCTATTCTTCAGGGAATTGCTTCACTTGAACACTGTCAAATAACACGTTTATAAAGCACACCTTGCATATCTCGCCTAATTGTAAAGAAGACTTTCTACTGTGGATAGTGGCAGCACAAGTATGGGTTTTACTGAGGACTCAGGACAGCAGTAGACAGAAGGGGGCAAGCTTTAGGAAGCTTGTTCACCTGGCCCTACATCTTCTCTGGGATGAACAAAGTGTAGGGTGAAGCACTTTCAATAAATCATGAATCTTATTAAGTGTAGTCAGACAATTACAAAGCTCCATCTCCTACCGCTCTATGACATAAAAGTTGTCTCCGTCATCTCCTTGGTCAATGACATGCTCGTCGACTTTGACTGTCCTTTCAAACATAGCATCAAGGACCTGAGAAAGCTGTTCCTGCAGGGTACACACAGGAGAAAAGATGGTTTTTACATCTGCTGGAAAAAAATGACTATGCTTATCTCAGTCTGTGACTACACAGTGGAAGTCCTCACATCAGACTGTTTCGCCATATAAGCAGAAATCTAAAGGCTATTTGAAACAAATGCTTTCCTGTGACCATTAAGCTTTTTATCTTTATATATACAACATACAGCACAGCTGCCAAGTTTTTTGAGGCAGTGTTGTTTTGAAAAAACACTCCATAATTTACACAAAGTTACGTTATCAAAATCATGGTGCCCATTTTCCCAGCCATGCCCATGTGACTGTCCACTATGTCATGTGTAAAGCCATGTGATGCCACCTTCCTACAGGTGTTGATCTTAACAAGATCATCAGATCTAAAGGGTTGGGGGCTGACCCTGTGGCCTAGTGGTTAAGTTCAGTGTGCTCTGCTTTGGCAGCCTGGGATCGGTTCCCAGGTGCAGACCTATACGACTCATCAGCAGCCATACTGTGGCAGCAACCTACATATAAAATAGAGGAAGACTGGCACAGATGCTAGCTCAGGGCAAGTTTTCCTCAGCAAAACAAAAACAAAAACAAAACTAAAGGGTTGGGATGGCCTCAGAGGTTATCTCATGGTGCAGCACAACAATTGCTTCTGACTAGCCAAGCACATCACTTAACCTCTCTAAGCCTCAGTTCGTTCATATGTAGAAAAGGGTTTAATAAATAGTTCCTAACTCATCAATTTTTATGAATAAAGGAGAAAAATCTAAGGAAAGTATCACACAACAGGTACTCAATAAATGAGATGTTATCAGACAGCTAATATTGCTTCAATCATTTATATGTAAAACGTACGATTACTTACTTATCAGTACTATCTGCCATAACCAGAAGGTAACTGTATTGATAAGTATAATGAAAACAAAACAACGTTATTAAATTAAAACAGTGGTTTCAAGTCTAGGGCCAGTGTCCCTCTGTCAAGCAGGGAGATCAGTGACTGTTACCGGGCACTAAGGAATACCAGCTTCCACTCAAAGACAGACTTTCTCTTTGGAGGAATGAGGAATGAAGACCTGGCAAGGAAATAATTTTATTCCTGCATAATTCCACGTGATTTAGTGTTCTGTTGATGTGACTGTGCTACTTAAAATAATCAAGAATCACCAAAAGCATCTCTTTAGTTCCTTAGTTCCATGTGTGTTGAATACTGTACAACTGACAAATACTAAAAGGGAAGGCTTCTATTCATGTGCTATCCATGCTCATGTGGAATGTGAGCCCAGTGTTGCCAAAAATCTGTTTAAATATAGACAATAAATTCAAATTTTCATGTACAATACAGACTAAATACATATATTTCTACCTGGCTGTACCTGGCCTATGGGCTGTCCATTGGCAGCCTCTTGTTCTAAGAAACTCTTCTTATGGCCTAGACTCTTCAAAAACATCAGTGTCGTGAGATATAGAACAAGGTGCCAGGGGGAGCATTCTAGATTAGGGGGAACTAAAATAACACCATGACAACCAAAAGTAACGTTGGTTCAAGATTAAAAAACAAAATAAAAGGCTATAGAGAACTTTACTGGGAAAATCTGAATATGGACTGTATGTTAGGTAATATTACACTTATGTTAAATTTCTTGGGTTTAATAATGGTATTATGTTAATGTAAGAGAATATCCTTGTTCTTGGAAAACACATCTTAAGATATCTAGAGGTTAAGAGTCATGATGTCTTAAGCATACTCATAAATGGCTCAGAACAAAAGAAAACACTAGTTTACACGTACTTATATGTGTGTGTAAACACACGAGGGAAAGAATAAATGTGGCAAAATGTTAACGATTGGTCAGTCTAGGTTAAGGGTATATGAGTATTTGTGATACTATTCTTTTGATTTTTCTGTGAATTTGAAAATTTTAAAACAGAAATTTGGAAAATAAATTTTTAAAAATTGAAACAAACACCCTCACCAGAATGGCTAAAATTTGAAAAGACAGACAATATCAAATGCTGGTAAGGATATGGAGCAACTGGGAATCTCTTACATTATTGGAAGGAATGCAAAATGGTACAACTGCTTTTATAAAGATCTGGCAGACTTTTACAAAATCAAACATATACCTACCCTATGACTCAGCAATTTTGACCTCAGGTATTTTACTGAAGAGGAATGGAAAAAAAAAAGCTCACAAAAAGACTTGTACAAAATGTGCACAGCATTATTCATGAGAGCTAAAGACAAGAAAGAGATCAAGTATCCATCAACAGACAAATGGATAAGCAAAATGGTATGTTCATATAATGGAATCCTACTCAGCAATAAAAAGGTATGAACTAACATCACCAGCAACAAAACACATTGACATCATGGACCCCTTGATATGATGCTCTGAGAAGGACAACATAATTTCTGTGGTAGTCTGGCCAAAAATGTATACCCATATTCCAATCATGAGGAAACATCAGACAAATTCAAATTGAGATACAGTTCTCCTCAAAGTGTCAAGATCATGAAAGACTAGGAAGGACTGAAAATTGTCACAGACTTAAGGACACTAAGGAGAAATAACAACTAAATGCAATGTGGGGTTCTGGCTTGGATCCTTAACCAGGAAAAAAAACATTAGTGAGAAAACCAGTGGAATTTGAATAAGGTCTGTAGTTTAATAGTATCGTAACAACATTAATTTCCTGGTTTTAATAACTGTACTATGGTTACATAAGATGTTAATATCGGGGGAAGCTGGATGAGGGGTATATAGGAACTCTGTGCTATTTTTACAACTTTCTTGTGAGTCTAAAACTAGCTCAAAATAACAAGTGAAAAAAGAAAAAAGAAAGAACTACTGATATATGCAACAACATGGATGAACCTCAAAAACATTATGCTGAGTGAAAGGAATCTTGCACAAAAAAGACTCCTACTATATGAGACTGTATGATTCCATTTGTATGAAATCTAAGAACAGGTAAAATTAATATATTGTAGAATAAACATAAATAGTAGTTGCCTCTGGAGGTGGGGCAAGAATTGATCATGAAGGGGCATGAGGTCACATTTCGGGCTGGGGGCAATGTTCTATATCTTGATAGAGGTTTGGATTACCTAAGTGAGTACACTTGTCAAACCTCAACGAATGCAAACTTAAAAGTTGCGCATGTCGCTGTACGAAAGTTTTACATTAAAAAAAACTATGAACAAATACTGAACTCTAGTTCATGATATACATGCCAAAGTATTTAAGGGAAAGTACACTGATATCTGCAATTTACCATGAAAGGCACGCAAAAAAATAAAATGGGCTAATGCATGGGCCAGCAAACAGATGCTTGTTTTTATAAATAATGTTTTATTGGAACATAGCTACACACCCTTTCATTTACATATCATCTGTGGCTGCTTTCCTGCTACAATAACAGAGTTGAGCAGTTGTGACAGAAATATTTATTATCTGGTTCTTAAAGAAAAAGTTTGACAAACCCCTTTGCTGAGGGATGGGTAGCTGGTACATAAGCGACAAGCATAGTAAAATGTTAATGTTAGAGTTAAGGCAGTGGATAAATGCATATTCCGTATAATTCTTTCAACTGTTTCGTTTGGTAAAATATTAAAAAATATAATTAAATCTGAAAATTCAGTTATCATTTTTTAACACTCAAATGGTATTCTCCAAAACTAAGAAAACTCTGAATAGCAGATTGACATAGCACCTTCCCTTAGAATATATAATGGTATAAAATTTACAAGGGGTTTTATTCACAGTAGAGAAAGAAACAAATCCCCTTTCCATTGATACAGATGGGTCTTCCAGGGAAAACAGCTGACACAGACCAGTATTTCTCACAATGAGCCTTTCCTTGAGCCCAAGGTCCTTGTTTTATTCAGCCTCAGACTAAAAAAATCCTAATTAAAGTTCTGGCTATTCCTATAACCACACAGCTACCAAACAGACTGGCTTATAGACACCAAGGATGGTTAATTCTCTTGACTGATATACCATGAATTCATGTTTGATCGACTAGATTCCCAGGAAGGGCTGTGGGGATATCTTCAGAAGACTTATTTGCAGGAGCTGGGTAGTAGGGGAATTCTAATCCCATCCTTCCTGTTTCTGCACATTCTAGGATTCCCCAGTAGGCCCAGCACCTCAGCCATTCATGTGGCTTCAGTGTGTGGCCCTCAAAGCAGAGAACAAACAGGAAATTTGAAGATTTTTCTGTCCTCATCAGGTAGCCCCTACTCTCTATCTCCACCAAGGGAGGGAAGACAGGCCCAGGCATAGATCCTTGCTGGGACCCTGCAGATACACAATGCTCTGTGTATACCCCATGCCTGAGATCTTTGCCAAGAAGTAATCACAAGAGGTGCCCCATACCTAGGGTCTAAGAAGCAATCACACACTTCCAGTGGGTTAAGTGCTACTGGTAAAAGAGAACTCCACACTGGCATCTTTGGAGAAAGGACTCTGCAGTATAAATTCAGATGCTCCAAACTAAGCCAGGGTCATGTAAACCTGAGCATTTCCTTTCAACATGAAATTGCATGGTCATCAAGTGGTATTGTCTTGGAGGAATTACCAAAGCAGTTCAGAGAAATACTAAAAGTCATTTGAAAAGCTCATTATGGGTTACACTGGTCAACACAATGCAAACATTTGTTAAGCAAGATGAATCTAAAGTTTTATGCCTCACATGGTTGTGGCTAAGACGCTAAAAACTATTTAAATGACAAATAGGAAAAAAGCTAAACGACAAAAATATTTGAAAAATCAATGTTACCTCATCAAGATTTTTGAAAAGGAGAATATCTTTGCAAGCTTCCTGAAGTCTGCATCTCTGTTGATCAGTTTTAGGATGAATCACCTGCCAATCCAAATAAAACCAGGCAATTTTTTTTATTCCATTTTAAAATCTTACTTCACTTACAAATTGTTATATTTCTTTCTCCTAAAAACTGGGAAAAATTAAAAGCATGTTTACTTATAATTTTAATTCTATACAAATACCAAGCAGTGCCCTGATCGTGGAGGTGCAATGTGACAGAGGGTGAAGAGCACTCAGCCTGGAGCTACCCCACTGGCTGTGTGGCTGGCAGCAAGTCAGCTACTCCTGGGAGACTCAGAGTCCTCATCTGTAAAGCAGAGGGTTATAGATTTGCTCATTCAATAAATATTAAGCACCTACTAGATACCAGGCACTGTCCTACCCCAGGGAACACAGTGGCGGACACAGACATAACACCTGCTCTCACATTCAATAAACACATAAAATATGTCAAAGAGTGACAAGGTTAAGGAAAAAAATAAGGTAGGGAAGGGTGATAAAAAGAGTGTGTGAGAGAGAGTGTATGTGTGTGTGTACACGGCCAGATGAGGTCTCACTGAGGTGACATTTGTGTAAAACTCTCAAAGAAGTCAGGAAAACCTGAGGGAGTGAGTCATAAGGATATCTCTGTGGGAAGAGCATCTCGAGCAGAAGGAACAGCAAGTGAAAACAAGGCCTTATCGTAGGTGAATAGCATGTCAGAAATAAACAGCAAACAGGTGTGACTGACGCAGAGCAAGGGGAAAGATTAGAAGGAGAACAGGTTGGGGGTTTGGGTGGGGTGATGCCCAAATCACAGAGGTGCTGTAGGTTACAGAACTAGAATTTTTTCTCTGGGGACACGGGGCAATTTGAGGGTTCTGACTGAGGAAGGAAGGAGATCTGACTAATGTTTTTAAAGGTTCACACTGGCTGCTGAGTGAAGAACAGCTTAAGGGAAGCAAGAGTGGAAGCCAGGAAGCCACTGCAATTATCCCAGTGCCAGATGGTGGTGGTTAGGACCAGAATGGTAGTCATGGAGGTGTTGAGAAGTAGTGGAATTTTGGATGTGTTTTGAAGACTGAGTCCATCAGATTTGCCGAAAAGTTGAATGTGGGTATGCAAAAATGAGAGGAGCTGAGGGTGACCCTAAAGTTTTGGGCTTGAGCAACTAGAAGGGTGGAGCTGTCACAAATTGAGTTGGGAAGACTAGGGTGGAGAAGAATATTTAAAGAAAAATAATCAGAAGCTCATGTTAAGTTTAAGTTGTCTATGCAAATCTAAGTGGAGATGGCAAGTAAACAATTGCTATACAAGTTAGAATTCAAACGTCAACAATTTATTAGTAGCCATAGGAGTAGCGATATCTACAAAATTAGAGTTATCAAAAGGGTTAAATGAGTTAATACATGCAGTGTTTAAAACACTACCTGGCATTTAATAGGCACTCCAAAACTATTACAATTATTATAGATAGTCAATAAATATTTATTGAACTAAATTGAATAAATGTTCATCGAACTAAAAAGAATAATTATTGCTTGGTATTGCCGCTATAATTGAGAGACCTATCAAGCTCCTTCCTAAGTATTGTCCTCACCCTAAAAAAAAAGGGTACATCATTTAATCTGGTCAGAAATAACAGATGTCAAAAGTGTTAAATATTTTAAATATGTGATATTAAAAAGTTAGTAAAAAACTGTTTTAACTTTCAAAAGTCATCAAGAATTTTACAATATCCAGAAAAACTTTTTTTAAAACTACATGTCTATTATATTCACACAATGGTAGCATTTTATTACTAGAATAGTTCAGAAATGTTTCATAGGCTACTCATTTTAAGGTATGTTTGAAAGATCATTCAAATTTCTTTTATAACATCAATCTTTTAAAAATAACTGTTCATATTTGCTTTCATAAAATTAAGTTGTTATGTGTACAGAAGTTTAAAAACCTCAGTTTTCTAAAAAGCACCCAAATCAACCATAGTCTTGCTACAACCACTGTTAACATCTGGGATCTATCCTTCCAGAAATAACTCTTTGTATAGATAGACAGACAGATTTTTAAAATTATGTCTTATTTTATAAAATGCGCTATAAAACATACCTCATATAAGCATCATTCCATGTCATTAAACCCTATCATTTCAATGGCTGCAGATTCTCTCGATTCGAATGTACCATAATTTGGCCCCGGTAATCACCTATTTGGGGTCATTTAGGTTGTTTCCATTTTTTGCTATTACAACACTACAATGATCTCTGTTTGTACATTTTGTTAGAGATGAATTCTCCAGTAACTGCTGTGTCAGTTGGCTTGACTATGTTTAAGGCTCTGACAGCTCCAACCATAACCTTCTTATCTCCTCAACCTTCTTACCATAACCTCAACTTTCTTACCATAACTTCAACCAATGCTGCTTTCATTCTTCTTAATGTCTGTCAACATGTTAGATAAAAAATGGCAACTGGCTGAGATTTTAATTTGCATTTATTCTAATTATCAGCATGATTAGATCTGATGTGTTGAGGAAGAAGGGAGTGAGTGGGGAATAAAACAATTCTACCTAACACCTCTGCTGCAGTTCTTACCCTTGGATCAGTATCTTCCTCCTCCTCATCAGGATTATAGGTCTCAGCACAGACTAAATTTGGAGAGAAAAAATAAAGAGAAAAATGAATAAAATAGATGTGTGCTTTTACTAGAAAAATAGGAAGTAAACAATTTTCTTTTAGTCACTGTTTTCTAAGGCTGTGATGATTTTTCTAATCCCTTCTTTCAACTAACAAATATATTAAGTACCTACTAATGCCAGGCATACTTTTAGGTGCTGAAAAGCTAGCTCTCTAGGGATTTGTAGTCCCAGATAGGAGAAAGATGATAAATATATCATCTACTAAATCCTTTTGTAGTGGCAAGGACAAGCAAGGAGGTAGTGTGTCTACTGAATTACAAAGCAGGTGTGGAAAACTAGAAGGTACAATGTATGCAATATAAACATATGCAGTAATTACGAAAAGAACTAAAATAGCTTAACATCATTATGTACATGAATGACTTAAAAATAAGAAGGAATTTTAAACAAAATAAATACCCTACGTCAAGCTCTTTTCTTCATACAATATTATATAAATCTAAAACCAACCTGATTTTCTTTGTAGGTAACCTCTGTACTAGTTGTCTGCAGGACTTGTCTTTGTCGTAATTCAAAGACTTAAAAAATATTCAGTGCACAACTGTTTATAATAGCAAAATATCAGAAATGACATAAGTACCCATTTGAATAACATAGCTGTAACAAAGAATAAGGAAAGTCTCCATGGGCTGATAGATAGTGAGTTCTAGGGGGAAAACAGCAAAAAAAAAAAGCGAGGTGAAGAAGAGTATACCTAGTATGCCATCCCTTCCATAAGAAAGGACTTTCATGAGAAAGAAGGAGAGCTAAGAATGGGGGTGGGGGGGTAAATATACAAATATGAATATATACATAAAAAAACCTTTTTACCCTTTTATTTTTCCAAAAGGAAACAAGATAAACCAGAAAGTAATTAATCACCCATAAGTTGATAACATAACCACAGAGAAGGAAACGAGAGTTATTTTAAGTAGTTTCTGAACACAGTACTCTGACCGTCCACCCTGAGTGGGATATATTCCAACAACAAAAAAAGAACTGCTGTTGGTAGTGGTAGAGCAATTCTGAAACTCTTCTGTGTGTATTACAGTAGTAAGTAAATAAGTAAACACACAGGTGTTTTTTACTGGGAAGAAGAGAGATACAAATATGGAAGAAAAGAAGGATTAGAATTGGAGATGCCAGTACAAGTCGTGATTTAAAAATCTTACCCTTAGGTGTTAGTGGCAAAGAGACAACGAATTATTTGGGGAATAAAAAAGTTAGTGTACTCACTAACAAAACTGTTTTGCCAAGAATGATCTAGATGTGATCACTGGTGGTGCCCAGAATGTAGCAAACCTGTTTCTTCTTCATACTACAGCCACTACAGCTGGGGAAATTTTTATTCTAATAAATCCTTAATTATCTGCAATGGCCATGTGACCCAGGGTGATTTACTGCAAATCTCCATCTTCTCTTCTACATAACGGAGCTAACAGTAGTGATTCTCCCTCTGAGGACTGTCATAAAGATTTAAATAGACAAGTGCCTGGGACACAGAAAGGATGAAGTAAATGCCAACTCTTTGAACCATTAGTATTATCACTTCTGTTCCATTTGCTCTGGTTTTCAGGAATATTATTATTACCTTGGTTCTACTCTCTAACTCAGTTCTTTCAAGAACTGTCCTTTCTTCAAGGCTGCCCTCCATCACAGATTTTGCCCATAACAATTTTACTTCGCTTTTTTTGCCTTCTCTGTGTATTAATTCCTGCTTATTGAGTTTAGTTCCCTTATAGTCTTTCCTTGTTGTCAGCATTAGTGCAGGGAAAAATAGAAGGCAGCAGGAAAAGAGGAAGACCAAATATGAGATGGACTGTTTCCATAAAGGAAGCCACAGGCATGAGTCTACAGAAGCTGAGTAGGGCTGTTGAGGACAGGACATTGTGGGTATCACTCATTCATAAGGTCACCAGGAGTCAGAGCTGACTTGACCGCATGCAACCACAAATACTCTTTCCTTACCATACCCATTTCCCTTTTCATCTCAGTCTATTCTTTCCTTGGCTTTTTACTCAGAATTCATAAAGGCAATGACTTTCTGCACTTTATGATCATTTTGTAGTGAACTTTTCTAATCTTCATACCTCATTTATCCTTAATTGGCTAAATTCATTCATAGGCCCTATATTGTTTGTTAGGGTTTATTTCTTGTTTGTTAGTAGGCAAGGAATATAAATGGTTCTTGATCCTACACTCAATTCATTTGTGTGATGGCTAAAAAAACTCTATATATCTAAAACTAGAGGATAAGCCGATACATATTGCTTTCAATTTAATTCCTGGTTTCTTGGAGACACTTACCCAGTGGAGCCCTGGTCTAGCTGCATCCCAGTTTCTCCTTCCTCATTGATTCTCTGAACTAATGGAATACCTGAGAAATAGTGACTGCCAACATGTCCTATAGATAGGACTCCCTTCCCTGCCCTGCCTACAGTATTCTACTTGTGTGGACGACGTCTCCTGTGCTGTAATGCCATCAATACTCTGCCTGTCCAATAGGAACCCAGTATCCTTAAATAGATAGAGAAAAATTACGGAGAAGGGAATAAGATGACAGATACCATTCTAGTCCCTAGAACAGTATCAGGTAATATTCTGCAGAAAGGGCTACCCAGTCCCTGGCTAGTGAAGGCTTTGGGTAGCTAAACCAGGGAACTGACAAGCGGGATGTAGATAATGACTATCTTTCTCCAAGCCATTCCTGTTTCCATAAGATGAGGTCAGGATGTGTTTATCTCAGATCTGTCCTACAGATTAAGGCAGACTCCTTCCTGAGTTCCTAGACATTACTGCTGCCACTTTTTGAATCTTCATAGGTATTTTAGTAGGAGACTGAAGACCCTCAAGCATTGAGGGCAGCTAACCAGACATGATGTTTAAATTGTGAGCCTCTTGGTTCTCTGTGCTCTCGATTCATTTTGTTACTATTAGCCCAGTTTTCTAAACTAGAAATTTGGAATTCACCATGACTTCCTTCTTTCACCTCTCATCCAATGAATACATCAAATTCTACTTCAGAAATATTCTCATATTCGACCTTTTTTCAGTCTACTCCAATTGCTACTCCTTGGTCTAGGACTTCAAAATGTCTTCTTAGGGGTCGGTCTGGTGGCACAGAGGTTAAGTTTGCACACTCTGCTTCGGCAGCTGGGGGTTTGCAGGTTCAGATGCCGGGCGCAGACCTAGCACCACTCATCAAGCCATGCTGTGGCGGCATCCCAAATAAAATAGAGGAAGATCTGCACAGAGTTAGCTCAGGACCAATCTTCCTCACACACACACACCCCCCCACCAAAGTCTTCTTAGAAAAATACATTTAAAAAGCCCTCACTTTGGAGATAGATGGGTACATTGGTATTATTATACTAACTTCCTGTACTTTTGCATATGTATGAAAATTTTCAATTAGAAAGTTCAAAATAATAAGTCTTCAATGATGAGACTGACAAGATTTTACCGATAATGACACTTAGTTTTGGGCTAGCTTATTTCCAGGCTTGCTTTTCCTCTGATTTTAGAGGAAAGTATTTTAGCAATTTAGCTCATTTTTATATTTTTAGACATTAATGTAACTGAGGCAGCAAATGTCATAGTCTTCAATTCTTAAAGTACAGCACTATGATTTAAACAAAAGTAGTTATTTTAATTAAAATTATACTTCTATTTGTAGAAAAAACATTGTCTTTATTTTTCAAACTGGTTTTGAATTTTTTCCCTTTTCTTTTCAACTCTGGACTCATCTTTCTTTGCCCTCTTCTTCTATTTACATCCAACCTCTCTCTTTGTTCCTGGTTCTGATCCCAAATTACTTTTTCTCATTTTCTATATAAAAATCCATTTTTACATGCTATGTGATTGCTGCCCCTTATGGTTCTAAACATCAGGGAGCTTAGTCAGTGTACAAGTTGCCTGGGGGAGGCCCAGAGTCTGTGTGATTCCTATGTAGCCTCAAGAACTACACTGAGTGTCATGAGATGCTCAAGACCTACTGAAAACGAAAACCTAAAAGTCCAGCACAGTCCCTTGAGGGAATTGATTTTGCCCCAGTTCTCCAGCAGATGTCACTAGTCAGTAAAATGAAACCGTATAAAGTAACAATAGATTATCCAGCACAATTTCTTTTCCCAAACTTTAACAGCGCTTCCTTCATCCAGAAAGTGAATCATTAAAATGCGCTTGTGAGAGACAACCCTTTCATTTCTACAAAGAAATGAGCACAGATTCCAGTCACAGGCCTGAAGTCCTGTGCTACCCTGCCAGCTCCCACGTAGAGTTGATATAGCCTAGGTGTATTTGTCAGCTTGGGCTGCCATAACAAAGTGCCACAGACTGGGTGGCTTAAACAACAGAAATTTATTTCCTCACAGTTCTGGAGGTTGGAAGAAAGATCACGGTATTGGCAGGTTTTGTTTCTCCTGAGGCTCTTTCCTTGGCTTGCAGATAGCTGCATTCTCACTGTGTCCTCACAAGGCCTTTTCTCTGTGAGTGCACTCTTGGTGTCTCTTCTTCTTATAAGGACACCAATCCTATTAGATTAGGGTCCCACCCTCATGACCTCATCTAATTTTAATTACCTCTTTAAAAGCCCTATCTCTAAATATCATCACATTGGGGTTTGGCCTCAAAATATCAATTTGAGGGGGACACAATTTAGTCTATAACAATGGGTTTCTAAGTTATTGTAAGCAATGCTTAGTAATATTTCAGCTGAAGATAGCTACAGATGGAAAAAATACTGAATACTGTGAAAGGATATAGACAAAATAAGTATTTAAGTACATTGCAAGCATGTAAGCCCTAAAAGGCATGGATATCTGGTGAAGAGAACCTGTCATGCAGAAATGTGTGACTGACGTGGCATCAGATTCTCGTAGACTGCACTGTTGACTGTATCACACTCATCACTAGAGTCAGATACTCCCTGCCTAAATGTGGCATGATGCCAACACACAAATTTCTGATTAATGTACTTTGAAGCTTCAACACATATTTAATAAATGAAAGGGGTTTTTTTCAGATGAAGTTCTTTAATTAACAGAATCAGACTAACATTTCTAACTCAAAGACAGTTAACACTAATTTAGGACTATTTCAAGAAAGCTTGCCTTTAAAGAATTTATGAACTCTCTTCATTTGATGTATTTATCACTTGATGTAGAGGGACTGTTCTGCTAGAACCTGGAACTTGGAAGGCACAGCTTTTCAATTCCAATTCTAGTGCTTTGCAAGGGAGAGGCAGCATCAAGAAGGGGAAGAGCCCATCTTTGAAGATACACACACTGGGGTCTAAGCTTGGATCCAGCTAGCCCTCACCTGCTATTTCTCAATGTCTCCAATCCTTGGTCTCTTCAGGGGTAAGAGGTGATAACAATACAAGAACCATGTAAAGGGTTAATAACAGAAGGTGATATTTAAAACACAGGGCCGGGCTCACAGGAGACACTCAACAACTGCTGGCTCTCCTATGCTGCTTTACATTCCAGATTATTATTCAGTCAGATACCCTGAGTTGTTGAGTCTCTTCTGCAGTCTTTGACACAGCACATATCCTCACACAACTGGTTTTTGTTGAAGTCTTTGGATCACATCAGGAGCCCCAATCCTCACCTCTCTTTCCAATATTATCTTATCTCCTCCCCTACAGCCAGAGTAGCCAGGCCCAGTTCATTCTCCTTCGAGTCTTAAGGCATTCTACCACCTAAAATGCATCTTTCTTGGTACTAGCCAAATAGTAACCATGTTTTTCAACTTCCAGTGCAATTTCTGCCTCCCTCCAAGAAGTGTTTCTTGATTTTTTTTAGCCTAATTTCTCCTCCTGATTCCTGATCCCTTCTGTTGTTCCTTCCTTCCATTCATCTATCCATATTTATTGACACTGTTCTAAGTGTTAACTATACATCAATAAACAAAACAGACAAAATTCCCTGCCCAATTGGAACTTATACTCTAATATAGGGAACTAGATAATAAATAGGATAAAAAGCTAAAAGAGATAAACAGATAGATAGATAGATAGATAGGTAGATGATAGATAGAGCAGGCACTAAGGAGAAAATAAAGTAAGGGAGCTAGGTAGTGTGAGTGTGTGTGTTGGGAAGGGAGAGGATTTTACATAGGCCTTACTGAAGGTCTAAGTGAGAAGGTGTCTCTCAAAAGGTCTGAAGAATTTGAGTAAGCAATCCACAAAGATAATTTTGGTGAGATATGGAAGCAAAAGTCTGATTAGAATGGGCTCGAGAGAGAACAGAAGAAGAGAAACTAGAAACAACAAATATGGACTACTCTTTCAAGGGGTTTTCCTGTAAAGATATGGACAGAAAAAGGGTGGTGGCTGGAAAAGGAAGAGTGGTTAAAAAAAGTTTTATTTTTTAAGAAGGGAGAGCCAACAATGTTTCTTTGCTGAGAAGAATAATCCAATTGAAGGATAAAGACTATGCAAGATAAAGCAGAGGTAACTGTTGGAAGGATGAAGGGATGAGATCTAGTGTATAGGTAGACACTGGTCTCATACGCAGGTGAGGAAGGATAGATGTGGTGGTGGGAGTCTACAGAAATTCTCTTCTGTTGCTTCTATTTCCTTAGTTAAATAGAGAATAAGAACATCTCCTAGGAATGAGAATGGGAAGGAGGTATAAGTTTTGGGGGAGAGAAGGTATGAAAGACTTATCTAGGAGAAAAGGAGAGTGAGAGAAGCATGGACACACAGTATGATTGCTGGCATCAAGAGCCTACTAGAAGTTAATGATTATAAACAGAAAGTAAGATCAGTCAACAGGGCTGTGTATTTTCCTTAAATCAAGTACAGCTGTGATGTAGACATATCCTAAGCAGAGAGGTGGGCTTAACCAGAGTATGGTTTAGCCAAGCAAGCAAAAAAGGAAAAGCAAGTTGAGGGGTATGTGCCAAGATGTGATGCTAATCACTGATCGAAGATTTTAAGGTGAGTAAAGAAGCGAAGAATAGTAAAAAAGGAGGCAGGATCAATCAGTTGTCAGGGTTGGAGTAGGACAGCAAAGGAGCACAGAACACACCAGGTAGTGGTAGGAGACAGGGATCATTGATTTAGAGCATGAAGAGTTGTCATGCTTGTCATATGAGAGTACAACCATGGGAGTAAGTGGCTGAAGTGGGGTGGAAGACAAGATCCTTGGAGGAGAGGAGGTCAAGGAAGTGATGGGCTAGACATTGGAAGGACTATGTGGAAATAAGAAGGAACAACCCGAGGATTATTAGATGACTGAAACAAGGTTGGGCAGTGGCTGGTAGAATATAATAATGTGAGGTCTGAGGAAGGAGAGAGAATGGTCTGGAAGCGGCAGTGAGGAGCAATAGAGACATTGACTCATCTCCTATCAGTGTTACAAAGAAGATGGAAGAGCCATCATTTGAGAAGCCTGCAGGCAAGCCAAGCTTCAGCTAGAGCAGCAAGATGAAAGCTGCACTCAGAGAAGAGGCGAAGAATTTAGGGGATTTAGCTGAAGACTGACCAAGAGTTCCAGACGGTATAAGAAAGGGTCCTTAGAGATAGGAAGGGTAGTACTTAGGACCCATGTTGCCTTTGGGCACATTATCACCTCGACTGTTTCAAGTTACTTAACCTCTGCTTTGCTTCCAGTTTGCCATCTTGGCATGTACTTCATAGTTTTAATGTGAGGGTTATATTCAACAATACAAGGCAGGCATTGAGAAAGACCTTAAAACTGTGTACCTAGCACATATCTGCACTCAAAAAATATTGGCTATTGCTACAGGCTTTTTCCTCTCATGCATAACCATTTTGGATTCTTTTAAAAATCTTTTATTTTCACTTAACATTTGAATCAAATAGTTTTAAATCTTCAATAAGATTGCAAAATCTCAATGGAGAATGACGATACCATGCACTTGTCTGAGTCTTCCAAAGAGTTCAAGGACTGAATTACACTGACAGAAAGCTCAAGAGGCAATTTGTGAACTGTTAACACCATCTGTGATCTCTGGAGGAGATGTTACTGTACTCTCCATCTCCCAGATCTGTCCTATAGATGTCAAGGGATATTACTAATCTTTTGGGAAAAAAGGTGTGCAGGGCAGGGATGAATAGACATGAGAGACAATACCTCTTGAGTCTGGCACAACCTTAATCCCTACTCTATTTCCTCTCTGTAAATGACTCTCTATACATAAGGACATATTCTTCAATCTCCTTTCAACAGACTTTGGTTCTGAAAACATAATTGAACAGATCTTCTCAAAGAAAAGGACAGAGGGACAGAAAAGGAATTCCGAGCCTTATCAGCTCTTAAATCATTAGACAATTTTTTTTTTTTTTAGGAAGATTAGCCCTGAGCTAACATCCACTGCCAATCCTCCTCTTTTTGCTGAGGAAGACTGGACCTGAGCTAATATCCGTGCCCATATTCCTCTACTTTATATGCCTGCCACAGCATGGCTTGCCAAGCGGTGCCATGTCTGCACCTGGGAGTTGAACCAGCGAACCCCGGGCTGCCAAAGCAGAACATGTGCACTTAACTGCTGCACCACTGGGCCGGCCCCTATAAGACAAGTTAAAAGCAAGAAACCTTCCTAAAACAAGGGCATGTGAAAGAAGAAGTGATACACACAGCTCGCACAGCAATTATGAAATACATTAACATCCCAATTGTACAACCAAATAAATTCTAGATGTATCAAAAGTCAAACATTTTAATTATAAGAAAAACTTTCAGAAAACATATTTATCAGCTGTATGAAAAGAGAGGGACCTTCTCAGCCTAGGAGCAATCATGAAAAAAAAGTAGAGGATGTATATATTCAATAAGTACTTACTAACTGCCTGCTATGTGCCAGGCAGTGTCCAAGGTACCAGTCACATATTAAAATTTTTGAGTCAGGGGCAGGCCCGGTGGCTGAGTGGTTAAGTTTGCATGCTCTGCTTCAGTGGCCTGGGGTTTGCCAGTTCAGATCCTGGGAGCACACTTACTTACCACTCATCAAGCCATGCTGTGGCAGCATCCCACATAGAAGAACTAGAATGACCTAGAACTAGGATATACAACTATGTACTGGGATTTTGGGGAGAAAGAAAAAAAAAGAGGAAGATTGGCAACAAATTTTAGCTCAGGGCCAATCTTCCTCACCAAAACAAACAAACAAACAAAAAAGCATACTTTAAAATTTTGAGTCAATAAAAAATAGTAAAATTAAAATAAGTAGCATAACCAACCTGGAAAATTTTGCATTAAAAATTTCAAAAGATTAAAAGTCATGAGAGAAATTTACTCAAACTTATAAAAAAGAATCTAGACCATACTAGATAAAAGGTAAAAATATTACCAAACTAGTCTCATACAAGAAAATAAAAATAGACTTCTCATATTTGAAAAATGCTCATTTTTGTTAATAATCAAAGGAATGCCAAAATAAAACAATCTGAGGTACTATTTTACATCTAAATAAAAGGAGTAGGCACCGTCCACATTAGTGAAATCGTGGTGGAAAACAGGCCTTTGCAAGGTGTCTTTCTCCCTGCAACCTCTTTTGTAGACCATCTCTAGAAAATAACACACAGAGAAAGCCATGGCAATGTTTAGTTTCTGACCAGAGAATGCCATTCCTCGTACTATAACTGAGGAAATAATTTAAGTGGCTCAAAACATATGCAAGAAGTTAATGGCAGCATAATCTAGAACACCAGAAATAGTAATAGGAAAAGCAGCCATAATTATGAACACATGGAAAAATATTAATGACATAAATGAGACAAACTACAGCAATATAAAAATACTCAGAACTTAAAATGAAACAGAATGAAGGAATCACAGGTAATTTTTATAATGTTCTTTAGTGCTGGTAATTTATCTTTTAATTAAAAAGGTCAGTTTATTTTTATTTAAGATAATCCTATCTTAAAATAGTATTTTAGCAGTATGTTATGAAAAAGAACACATACCTGATACTCGTCGATCAAATCTGCTAGGAACTGGAACTGCAATACAAAGAAGAAGCAACATTTAGTCGTCATGTCTCATGAACCCATTTTTATTCTCCCTTTTTGGAAAGATGTTTGACAAAGCACCTCAATACCAAGTGGTGGGTCAATTCATAATCTTCTATAATCAACCACAGAGTAGATCAAGATGATCATATAAAGACAACATAGAGAACAATACACCTCTTTGAAAACAAGCTCTTTATAACTCAAGGTGGCAATTTTATTTCTGCTTACATCCATGTTCCATCTAATTTGCATCATACCAAATGAAGAAGTCTACCAAATTTATTGCTAATGTTAGGATATAGCTAAATTTTCTTCTTTAACAGTCTTTAAGAATAATCTGAAGACCTGTTAGAAAATATCATTTAAATTTCATTTTAAAATAATTTAATGAGTATTGCACTAAAATGAAAAATAAATTAACCATTCAGTTATACTCTCCCTCAATACGACTGGGTTTTCTCCTGCCCACGGTCAGTGTATTAATCAGAAAAATGTACCAGATGTCTTTAGGTTGAAAAAAATACAAAATTTTTCTCTTGGCTAATTTCCATTTATCATTTATCATTCCTTATATTTAATGGTTATCTAAATTCTCACTACTAAACCGTATCATTGGAATAAGGCTTTATTTCTTTACCTTCAAAGCTTAATCTGATTATTTTTATTAAAAAATAAAATAAAATACACCTTCTCATCCTCCAAAAAAAAGAGAAATTTGAAGATTAATGAAAAACAAATTGAAGATGGCTCAGAGAGCCAAATTCAACTAATGTGAGGCCTCTGAAACAAGAAGAGGCCCAGGATGGAGGCAAATGACCATTCATCATGATAAGACTAGAATTATCTTTTCACATAGCATGGGATCAAGGTCATGTTACTGGAACAAACTTGCAAAAATTCCAAAGAAAACCCCAGGCATTACTGATAGAAAGTACCTACAATAGTGCCTCACTACTTCCTCAAAGAAAGAGTGGATTAGTCAAAATTAATCCACCCACCAGAAAAGAAAGATGATAAATTCAGTTCAAAAAGTACAGGTAGGGTACCTAGTATGTGCCATGCCCGATACTAGACAATTGGGGAGATAAGAGTAAACAAAACAAAGACCCCTGATTTCATAGAGCTTGCACTATAGCTGGAGGAGTGTGATAGAGTTTGCTTTGATCATTTAAAACACACATGCCTGTCACTCAGGTTGACAGATGAAATGTATACCAGCTTAAACCCTCAATCCAGGCCTCATGGGATTTCCATAAAGCTCCACTAAACATTAGTGTATAACCTAAAATTATAAAACACACAATAAAACAATTTAGCATCAGTGCTATGAAGGGAAACCTCAAACAAAGGGTCAGATATCAAGATTACAGAATTGTTATAAAATAAGAACAGCATGTTTAAAATAATTAAGAACATAGAAGAAGGAAAGAAAAGCATAAAGAAAAGGATAAGATACAACCAAAAACAACCATGGAGAATTGAAAATAAGCTTGAGATATGAGGAAAAAACCAAACCTTAGTCACTGAAATTAAAAACTGTAATGCAAGGCATCCTCTCTCAGTACATAACATCTAAAAATGCTGGAAAAATCATTTAAAAATGTCACTATCAACAACCTACCACAACAATATTGATTTAAATGTATAGATAGACGTAGGGCCAGCCCCAGTGGCCTAGTGGCTAAGTTTGGCATGCTCCACTTCAGTGGCCTGGGTTCAGTTCCCAGATGCAGATCTACACCACTGGTCTGTCAGTGGCCATGCTGTGGTAGTGGCTCACATACAAAAAGAGGAAGATTGGCTACAGATGTTAGCTCAGGGTGAATCTTCCTCAGCAAAAAGAGGAAAACTGGCAATAGACATTAGCTCAGGATGAATCTTCCTCAGCAAAAAAAAAAAGAGAGAAATGTATAGATGTAAATCACAAGGGAAATTAGAAAATACTTTGAGACAAGTGAAAACAAAAATACGATATACCAAAACTTATGGGATACACTGAAAGCAGTGCTAAGAGGAAATTTTATAGCTGTAAATGCCTACATTTAAAGAGAAGAAAGATCTCAAATTAATAATCTAACTGCATATCTTAAGTAGAAAAGAAAAGAGCAAACTAAACACAAAGCTAGCAGAAAGAAGAAAATTCAGAGTGGAGATAAACTATAAAATAGAGCATAGAAAAATAATACAAAACTCAATGAAACGGGGAGCAAAATGTCAGGGTGAGCTGACCCGGGATTCTCTCCCCTCCGAAATACAACAAAAGATTGGAAGAACTGAATTTCAGAGAATAAACATAATGCCAGCTCGTTAGAGACCTACAATACCAAGAAGGCGGAGATCATAAACCTTGCTTTACACCTTCGGAGGCGCTGGAACGGTAGGAGAGAACATCGCTCCGTCCCCTAGAGTCTGCGATTGCTGCGGCGTGGGTGGGGAAGGAGCGGGGGAGGGGCCGCGTGACTGGGGATCATCCAGGACTCCTGCCGCTGATTCAGTGGAGACTCGCTGACAGGGGGAAAGCTTCCGTCGGCAGGGACCCTATAAATCAAGGCCCTTGGGAGACCAGAGAACAGAACTGATCTGAACCCAGACCAGCGCGTGTGAGTAACAGCCCCTCCCCCCCAGCAAAGCCACTGGGCGCAGCGATCTTGACCCAAGGCGGAGAGCTAACACGCTGCTCTCGACCCCCATCTAGTGGCGACAGGCTGTAACTGCAACTGAATTCTACCACCAAGAGAAAAAACCGCTCCTCTACCATCCAGCAATTTATAAAAGCCCCAGACCAGAAGGAAAACAATAAAAACACAGAATTAAGTCCTGAGGACTTGGAATTAGGTAAACTAAGTGATAATGAATTCAGAGCAGCTATAATCAAAAAACTCAATGAGGTAGAGAGAAAGATAGAGAAACAAGCCGAGTTCTGGAGTTAATTCACAAAAGAGATTGAAATCATAAAGAAGAATCAAACAGAATTACTTGAGATGAAAAACACAATGGACCAAATAAAACAGAATACGGATTCCCTGAATGCCCGTGTAGACAACATAGAGGAGAAAATTAGCATAATCGAGGACAGACAGGCTGAATGGCGCCAGACAGAGGAAGAAAGAGAACTAAGAATTAAAAAAAATGAAGAAAATCTCCAAGAGATAATGGATTCAATGAGGAGTAAGAACATAAGGATCATAGGAATTCCCGAGAATATGGAAAAGGAAAATGGACCAGAAAGTGTGCTCAATGAAATTATTGAAGAGAACTTCCCAAATCTAGGGATCAACAGAGAAATGTGTGTAGAGGAGGGTTTTAGATCTCCTAGATTTGTCAATGTAAAAAGACCTACTGCAAGGCACATAATAGTAAAGTTGGCAAATAGGAATGATAAGGAGAGAATACTCAGGGAAGTAAGGAAAAAAAAGAGAATAACCTATAAAGGAGCCCCTATCACACTGTCAGTGGATTTCTCTACAGAAACCCTACAAGCTAGGAGAGAATGGAGTGATATATTCAAAGCTTTAAAGGATAAAAACCTTCAGCCAAGAATACTCTATCCAGCAAGAATTTCCTTCAGATACGAGGGAGAAATTAAATCTTTTCCAGACAAACAAAAGTTAAGGGAATTTGTAACTAAAAGCCCTCCATTACAAGAAATCCTCAAGAAGGCTCTCATACTTGAAAAAAGAAAAAAGGGAGAAAGGGGACACAATCCACAGACTAGGGAGACCGATGGATAGAACCAGAACAGGATAGCAAATATTCAATTATAGCATTAGGGTAAAAGTAAGGAAACTACAAAAACAAGGACGATCTTAGCACTCTAACTACAAATTACTAAGACGAGTTGGAATAAAAAATGAAAATAATTATTTAGGAGGGGAAGAGCAAAGGGTCTAAATCAGTATTGGTCAAGTAGGTAAGAGACCACCAGAGAATAGATTATATTATACACGAGATTCTAAATACAAACTTCAAGGTAGACACTAAAATAAAGTACAGAACAGAGTCACAAATCATAGATAAGGAAAAATCTAAGAAACCCAGCATAAGAAATTGCAGTATTAAATGGGTAGTCTAAAGCACACAGGAAAACAAGATAATGAGCGACAGATTGACAGCATTAAGTCCACATGCATCAATAATCACTCTCAATGTGAACGGATTGAACTCTCCAATAAAAAGACACAGAGTGGCAAAATGGATTAAAGAACACGATCCAACAATTTGTTGCCTACAGGAAACACACCTCAGCCCCAAGGACAAACACAGACTCAGGGTGAAGGGGTGGAGGACAATACTTCAAGCAAATAGCAAGGAAAAAAAGGCAGGTGTTGCAATTCTCATATCAGACCAAGTGGATTTCAAAATAAGAGAGGTAAAGAGAGACACAGAGGGACAATATATAATGATCAAAGGGACACTTCATCAAGAAGAAATAACGCTTATAAATATCTATGCACCCAACACAGGAGCACCAAGATTCATAAAGCAACTATTAACAGACCTAAAGGAAGATGTCAAAAACAACACAATAATAGTAGGGGACCTCAACACCCCACTCACATCAATGGACAGATCATCCAGACAGAAAATCAACAAGGAAATAGTGGAGCTGAATGAAAAACTAAAACAATTGGACTTAATAGACATATATAGATCACTCCACCCTGAAAGAGCTGAATACACATTCTTCTCAAGTGCACATGGAACATTCTCTAGGATAGACCATATGTTGGGAAACAAGGCAAGCCTCTACAAATTTAAAAAAATTGAAACAATAACAAGCATCTTCTCAGATCATAGTGCTATAAGGCTAGAAATTAATTATAAGAAAAAAGCCGAGAAAGGCACAAAGATGTGGAGACTAAAGAACACACTACTGAACAAGCAATGGATCATTGAAGAAATTAAAGAAGAAATAAAAAAATACCTGGAAACAAATGAAAATGATAGCATGCCATACCAACTCATATGGGATACAGCAAAAGCTGTATTAAGAGGAAAATTCATCGCAATACAGGCACATCTTAACAAACAAGAAAAATCCCAAATAAGCAACCTTAAAGCACACCTAACTGAACTAGAGAAAAAAGAACAAATGAAGCCCAAAGTCAGCAGAAGGAGAGAAATAATAAAAATCAGAGCAGAAATAAATACTATTGAAACGAAAAAGGCAGTAGAAAGGATCAATGAGACAAAGAGCAGGTTTTTTGAGAAGATAAATAAAATTGACAAACCACTAGCCAGACTTACAAAGAAAAAAAGGGAGAAAGCTCAAATAAACAAAATCAGAAATGAGCGAGGAGAAATAACAACAGACTCCACAGAAATACAACAGATTATAAGAGAATACTACAAAAAACTATATGCCAACAGAATGGATAACCTAGAGGAAAAGGATAAATTCTTGGACTCCTACAATCTCAAAAAGCTCACTCAAGAAGAGGCAGACAATTTGAACAGACCAATCACAAGGAAAGAGATTGAAACAGCAATCAAAAACATCCCAAAGAATAAAACCCCAGGACCAGATGGCTTTCCTGGGGAATTCTACCAAACTTTCAGAGAGGATTTAATACCTATCCTTTTCAAGCTATTCCAAAAAATTAGGGAAGATGGAACACTTCCTAACACATTCTATGAGGCCAACATCATGCTGATACCAAAACCTGACAAGGACACCTCGAAAAAAGAGAACTACAGGCCAATATCACTGATGAACATAGATGCAAAAATTCTAAACAAAATTTTGGCAACCAGAATTCAGCAATTCATCAAAAGAATCATACATCAGGATCAGGTGGGATTCATACCAGGGACACAGGGATGGTTCAACCTCCGCAAATCAATCAACGTGATACACCACATCAACAAACTGAGGAATAAAAACCACATGATCATCTCAATAGATGCAGAGAAGGCATTTGACAAGATCCAACAGCCATTTATGATAAAAACTCTGAACAAAATGGGCATAGAAGGAAACTACCTCAACATAATAAAGGCCATATACGACAAACCCATAGCCAACATCATACTCAACGGGCAAAAACTGAACCCCATCCCCCTGAAAACAGGAACGAGACAAGGATGCCCTCTATCACCACTCTTATTTAACATAGTACTGGAGGTCCTGGCCAGAGCAATCAGGCAAGAAAAAGGAATGAAAGGAATCCAAATAGGGAGGGAAGAAATGAAACTCTCGTTGTTTGCAGACGACATGATCTTATATATAGAAAACCCCAAAGAATCCATTGGAAATCTGTTAGAAGTAATCAACAACTACAGCAAAGTTGCAGGGTATAAAATCAATTTGCATAAATCAGTAGCATTTCTATACTCCAGTAATGAACCAACAGAAAAAGAACTCAAGAATACAATACCATTCACAATCGCAACAAAAAGAATAAAATACCTTGGGGTAAATTTAACTAAGGAAGTGAAGAACCTATATAACGAAAATTACAAGGCCTTTCTGAGAGAATTGGATGACGACATAAGGAGATGGAAAGACATTCCATGTACATGGATTGGAAGAATAAACATAGTTAAAATGTCCATTCTACCTAAAGCAATCTACAGATTCAACGCCATCCCAATCAGAATCCCAATGACATTCTTTACAGAATTAGAACAAAGAATCCTAAAATTCATATGGGGCAACAAAAGACCCCGAATTTCTAAAGCAATCCTGAGAAAAAAGAACAAAACGGGAGGCATCACAATCCCTGACTTCAAAACATACTACAAAGTTACAGTAATCAAAACAGCATCAGACTGGTACAAACACAGGTGCACAGATCAATGGAACAGAATTGAAAGCCCAGAAATAAAACCACACATCTATGGACAGCTTATCTTTGACAAAGGAGCTGAGGGCATACAATGGAGAAAAGAAAGTCTTTTCAACAAATGGTGCTGGGAAAACTGGAAAGCCACATGTAAAAGAATGAAAATTGACCATTCTTTTTCACCATTCACCAAAATAAACTCAAAATGGATTAAAGACCTAAAGGTGAGACCTGAAACCATAAGGCTTCTGGAAGAAAACGTAGGCAGTACACTCTTTGACATCAGTATTAAAAGGATCTTTTCGGACACCATGCCTTCTCAGAGAAGGGAAACAATAGAAAGAATAAACAAATGGGACTTCATCAGACTAAAGAGCTTCTTCAAGGCAAATGAAAACAGGATTGAAACAAAAACCAACCCACTAACTGGGAAAAAATATTTGCAAGTCATATATCTGACAAAGGCTTAATATCCATAATATATAAAGAACTCTTGCAACTCAACCACAAAACATCAAACAACCCAATCAAAAAATGGCCTGGAGACATGAACAGACATTTCTCCAAAGAAGATATACTGATGGCCAATAGGCACATGAAAAGATGCTCATCATCGCTGATCATCAGGGAAATGCAAATCAAAACTACACTAAGATATCACCTTACACCCGTTAGAATGACAAAAATATCTAAAACTAATAGCAACAAATGTTGGAGAGGTTGCGGAGAAAAAGGAACCCTCATACACTGCTGGTGGGAATGCAAACTGGTGCAGCCACTATGGAAAACAGTATGGAGATTCCTCAAAAAATTAAAAATAGAACTACCATACGATCCAGCCATCCCACTACTGGGTATTTACCGAAAGAGCTTGAAGTCAGCAATCCCAAAAGTCCTATGCACCCCAATGTTTATTGCAGCACTGTTTACAATAGCCAAGACGTGGAAGCAACCTAAGTGTCCAGCAACAGACGAATGGATAAAGAAGATGTGGTACATATATACAATGGAATACTACTCAGCTGCAAAACAGAACAAAATCATTCCATTTGCAATAACATGGATGGACCTTGAGAGAATTATGTTAAGTGAAATAAGCCAGTGAGAGAAAGATAATCTGTGTATGACTCCACTCATATGAGGAATTTAAAATTATGGACTAAGAACAGTTTAGTGGATACCAGGGGAGAGGTGGGGTGGGGGGTGGGCACAAAGGGTGAAGTGGTGCACCTACAACATGACTGACAAACATTAATGTACAATTGAAATTTCACAAGATTGTAACCTATCAATAACTCAATAAAAAAAACTCAATGAAACTAAAAGTTGGTTCTTCAACTAAGAAAAAAGAAGAGAAGATTCAAATTACTAAAATCAGAAGTAAAAGTGGGAACATTACTGTCGAATATACAGTAAAAAAAAAAAAAGGATTATAAGAGAATGTTATAACAAATAGTAATCCAACAAATTGGATAACCAAGATGAAATGGACAAATTCCTAGAAATACACAAACTTCCCAAGTGACTCAAGAAGAAAGAGAAAAATCTCAACAAACCTGTAACAAGTAAGGAGATGGAATTGGTAATCAAAAACCTCCTAACAAAGAAAAGCCCAGGACCAGTCTTCACTGGTAAACTCTACTAAATATTTAAAGAATTAACACCAGCCCTTCTCACACACTTCCAAAAAATTGAAGAGGAGGGAAAACTTCCTAACTCATTTTATAAGGCCAGCATTACTCTGATACCAAAGCTAGACAAAGATACAAGTAAAAGAAATATCCATTACAAATACAGACACGAAAATCCTCAAAAGAAATACCAGCACACCAAATCCAGCAAAATGTTAAAGGGATTACACACCATGACCAAGTGGGATTTATCCCAGGAAGGGGAGGGTGGTTCAGCATAATAATATCAAGCAATATACACCACGTTAATAAAATGAAGGGAAAAAAATGATCATCTTGATGCAGAAAAAGCATTTAACAAAACTCAACACTCTTTCATGATTTAAAAAAAATTGAGGGGCCAGCCTGGTGGCTCAGCAGTTAAGTGCGCACATTCTGCTTCAGTGGCCCAGGGTTCACCCGTTCAGATCCCAGGTGCAGACATGGCACCACTTGGCAAGCCATGCTGTGGTAGGTGTCCCACATATAAAGTAGAGGAAGATAGGCACGGATGTTAGCTCAGGGCCAGTCTTCCTCAGCAAAAAGAGGAGGATTGGCAGCAGACATTAGCTCAGAGCTAATCTTCCTCAAAATAAATAAATAAATAAATAAATAAATAAACTGAGAATACAAGGGAACTTCCTCAACATGATAAAGCCATATATGAAAAACCCACAGCTAACACCATACTCAATGGTAAAAGATTGAAAGCTTTTTCCCTAAGATCAGGAATGAGATAGAATGTCTGCCTTTGCCACTTCTATTTAATATATTACTAGAAGTTCCAGCCAAAGCAATTAGGAAAGAAAAGGAAATAAAAGGCATCCAAATTGGAAAGGAAAAAGTACTATTATCTCTGTTCGCAGAATGACACAATCTTATATATAGAAAACCCTGAAAAATCGACAAAAACATTGTTAGACCTAATAAATGAATACAGCAAAGCTGCAGGATATAAAATCAACACTCAAAATTCTATTTCTATACAATTGCAACGAACCATCCAAAAAGGAAAATTTTCTAAAAATCCATTCACAACAGCAACCAAAAGGATAAAATATTTAGGAATAAAGTTAACCAAGGAGGTGAAAGATTTGTACATTAAAAACTACAAAACATTGCTGAGAGAATTAAATTAAAGAAGACATAAATAATCTTCTCACAATGTGTATGTATATCAAATCATCATGTTGTACACTTTAAATATCCTACAATCATACTTGTCAATTATACTTATATAAAGCTGGAAAATAAAAGACATAATAAATGAAAAAGACATCTCATGTTAATGGACTGGAAGACAATATTGCTAAGACAACAATATTTACCCAAAGAAATAAACAGATTCAATGCAATCCCTATCAAAATTCCAACAGTGTTTTTTACAGAATTAGAAAAACCTACCCTAAAATTCATATGGAATCTCACGGGATCTTAACTAGCTAAAATCATCTTGGGGAAAAAAAACAAAGTTGGAGGACTCACACTTCCTGATTTCAAAACTTAGTACAAAGCCTGTTTGAATAATCAAAATAGTGTGGTACTGGCATAGGGGTAGACATATAGATCCATGGAATCGAGAGCACAGAAATAAACCCTCACATATATGAACTGATTTTCAATAAAAGTGCCAAGACCATTCAATGGGGAAAGGACAGTCTTTTCAACAAATGGGGCTGGGAAAACTAGATCTCCACATGCAAAAAATAAAGTTGGGCCCTTATCTTTTACCATATATAAAAATTAACTCATGAGCCAGCCCTAATGGCCTAGAGGTTAAAGTTCGGCGTGCTCTGCTTCAGCGGCCCAGGTTTGGTTCCTGGGTACAGAACCACACCACTTGCCTGTTAGTAGCCATGCTATGGCGGCAGCTCACATAGAAGAACTAGAAGGACTTACAACTAGAATACACACCGATGTACTAGGGCTTTGGGGAGGAAAAAAATAAAAGGGGACTATTGGCAACAGATGTTAGCTTAGGGCAAATCTTTCCCAGCAAAAAAAATAACTCAAAATGGACTAAAGACGTAAAATTAAGAGCTAAAACTAAAAAACTCTTAAAAGAAAACATAGGAGAAAATTTATGACACTGCATTTAGTAATGGTTTCTTGGATATGACACCAAGAAGGATATGGAAAAAGGGAAAAATAGATAAATTGGACTACATCAAAATTTAAAACTGTGCATCAAAAGACAAAATCAACAGAGTGAAAAGGCAACCCACGGAATGGCAGAAAATATCTGTAAATAATATATCTATTACATCCAGAATAAAGAACTCCTACAACTCAACCACAAAAAAAAAAGACTGCTTTTAAGATGGGCAAAGGACTAGAATAGACTTTTCTCCAAAGAAAATATACAAATGGCCAATAAGCACATGAAAAGATTCTCAATGTCACTAATCATTAGGGAAATGCAAATCAAAAACACAATAAGATACCACTTCACACCCATTAGGATGGTTACTATTAAAAAAAAAAAAGAAAACAAATGTTGGCAAGGATGTGGAGAAATTGGAACTATTGCGCACTATTTGGGGGAATATAAAATGGTGCAGCTGTTGTGGAAAACAGCAGGATGGTTCCTCAAAAAATTAAAAATAGGGGGCCAGCCCGTGGCCGAGTGGTTAAGTTCTTGCGTTCCACTGCGGCGGCCCAGGGTTTTGCTGGTTCAGATCCTGGGCAAGAACATGGCACTGCTCGTCAGGCCACATTGAGGCGGCGTCCCACATGCCACAACTGGAAGAATCTGCAACTAAGATATACAACTATGTACCGGGGGGGTTTAAAAAAAAATTAAAAATAGAATTACCATATGGTCCAGTAATTCCACTTATGGGTATATATCCAAAAGAACTGAAAGCAGGGTCTCAAAGGGATAGTAGTATTATTCAGGAAAGCCAAAGGGTGGAAGCAACTCAAGTGTCCACTGATGGATGAGTAGATTAAACAGAATGTGGTATACACATATAATGGGATATTATTCAGCCTTTATTTTATTTTTTTGAGGAAGATTAGTCCTGAGCTAACACCCTCTGCCAATCCGCCTCTTTTTGCTGAGGAAGACTGGCCCTGAGCTAACATCTGTGCCCATCTTCCTCTACTTTATATGTGGGAGCCTAGGTCTACACCAGGGATCCGAACCAGCAAACCCCAGGCCACTGAAGCGGAACATGCGAACTTAACTGCTGCACCACTGGCAGGCCCCTATTCAGCCTTTAAAAGGAAGGAAATTCTGACACTTGCTACAACATGGATGAATCTTGAAAATATTATGCTAAGTTAAGTGAGTCAGTCACAAAAATACAAATACTGTATCATTTCACTTATATGAGGTACCTAGAGTAGTCAAATTCATAGAGATAGAAAGTAGAATAGTGGTTGCCAGGAGTTGGTGGGAGGGCAGAGAGGGGAGTTATTTAATGGGTACAGAGTTTCACTTTGCAATACGTAAAGAGTTCTAGAGATAGTGATGATGGTCACATAACATTGTGAATATACTTAATGGCAATGAATTGTAACTTAAAAATGGTAAATTTTATTTGTGTATTTGACCACAATTTAAAATTTTTAAAAATATATGTACAACAAAGATTGACATTACAAAGTATGTGAGTGTACACATGTGCATGTGTGAATAAAGAGGAAGTGAGAGATAAAGGAAGCATGGTAAAGTGTTACCAAGTGGTCACTCTAGGAGTTCACCGTTCTTCCAACTGTTCAGTAGGGCTGACATTTTTTCTCACAAATATTTAAAAGATCAATCTAAATGTAGGTCTTCAAATCAAACGATAAAATTTCATTTTTTTTTCTGTTGTCAAATCATGTTTTTATATAACTAATTCAAAGTAAATTAAATGCATGAATAGTCTTTAAAAGTAAATTAAACAATTTGTTGAAAATCACTAAATTTATTTCATAATACACTGATCTAAAAATTTTAAAATGCAAATTTAAAATTACTATTTTCATATACCATACAAAAAAGACAAAATGATTTTTTAAATTCTTAAAGCATTCTCTGTTACTGTGAAAGAGTTCAAAAGTGAAAAAAAAAAGGTTGATTTGCAGTGGAAAACGTAGTTAAAAACAAGAGATTTAAAACATTTAGGTTGAATGAAGGACTGAGTGGACGAAAAGGTAAACAAAATGAGTAATAACATGCAGCCTGGTAAACCTATGTGTTATTTAGGTTTTAAGTAGTACATGTCTTGTAAACTTTTATAAAGTCAGAAGAAAAGCTGCAGCTGGAGCAAGATACAAGCAAAGGCACACAGAGAATACAATCAATGACTACAACAGTCAAAGAGACCATCTTATTCTAATTTCACCAGTGCTTAGAGAGCTCAAAACAGAGCACATTAGACTTTACGTGGATAAGACAAAATATTTAACCAGCATATAACAAAAATGAGAAAATCTTCCAGCAGAAAACAATGCCTAAAATGTTCTTCTTTTTCTATCATAAACAAATACTCATAGGGAATAGAAAGACTTAAAATTTAGGTTACCCGATCTGAAAACATATGCCTCAAAAACACTAACATATGCAATCTCAGTGGAAAATAAAATTCATCATTCCTGACAAAAACAACTGCTAAATGCTGACATGCCCTGAAAATTAAAACATGGTTCTTGGAGCAGGTAGAATACTATATGTGGTGAATAACATTAAGAACATGCTAGAGAATTTGAAAACATTTCCAAAAGTCTCTCCTAATTTAAATTCAAACGTGATGTACAAGATAACAGAATCTTCGCTATGAATGTAGCAGAAATGGCATAAAAACATGGAGAACATAATCCAAACACAACAAGGGCAGGGCAAAGCTCAGGAGGACACAAGATTCCATGACTGTTGAAAAGGCAAATAGCAGTAACATTCAGCTTAAAGTTGGGTTGGTAGGATGTTAGCAGCACGGACTGTGTGCAGAGGCAGATGATGGGAGCAGGGCATTAATGAGGGCCTTCTGTTTGGGGGACTAGTGTAACATAGCATAGCACAGTAAATCTCAACAGTAGAATACAAGGCAGCTGTTAAGGCACATCCATTGCCAGGAAGGGCTGCCACCAGTGGGTGGCAGATGTGCTAGGCCCCCATAGGTCAGGGGATGAAAGTGTACCTTGGGCAGATAGCCTGAGAAAAGCCCCAAAGACAAGAAAGTTTTTAGGAGAGTGTAAATGTCCCAGGGTGCCTAGAAACACAGATGAGGGAGAAGCAGGGTGTCAGGAGAGGACCACTCAATGAGGCAAGAGAAGTGCTGGGCAACCCATTTAGGGTTCTAAGACCCAATCAGTCAACTAGAGGGCTCACTGTGGGCTCAAATTAAAAAAAGAAAAGAAATCCACCATGACATATAAATTCATTCTGCTTTCTCTGTGAATCAGAAGAGGGAAAGATGTTATTCTTTCTTCATTTTTTTTTTCTTTCTGTAGAATCTTTCTGCTGCTTAAACTAGGTACACGATCATCAAAGTTTAAACAAAAGCTCCAATGGTGTGTTTGCCTTGGTATGGTAGTTTCTGCTAGTATATGTCAACCTGTGCTAATAATGAGGCCTACCTCATTGAGCCTTGTCTCTTGTCCATCCAACATTTGATATCCATCTTCCCACTATCTACCCACGGAAAGACTCTTATCTGACCCTGCTAGGGCCTCTAATTATATAATTCACACAGCCACTTCCCGCAAACACCAAGCTCCTCAAATGAGGTGTTCTGTGGGCTGATCATTCTTTTTTTCTTTTTTATTGAAGTATAATTGACATACAATATTATATTAGTTCCAGGTGTACAACATAGTCATTCAATATTTATATGTATTACGAAATGCTCACCACAATAAGTCTATTTAACTTCTGTCATCATGTAAAGTTATTACAATATTATTGACTATACTCTCTATGCTGTACCATGACCATTCTTTTTTTGAGGCTTTTGCAACCTGGCTTTCAACTATTATTAAAATAGCTTTCTCTAAAATCACAATTTTCCTCTATATTGTTCTTCCATATTCACTAATTCCTCTATCCTTGAACTAAATAAAAATCACTCAATATTGGTTGGTACCAAACACATATTCATTCATTCAACAAATAATTACTGAGCCCTTCAATGACAGGCACTGTGCTATCCAGCAGGGAAATAAAAGTGATTGAGATATGGTATCTCCCCACAAAGATCTTAGAAGCTAGCTGAGGAGTGACCACAAATAATCATATCATAATCATAACCGTGTGATACATACTACAACACAGGTGAGTAGAGTGCTCTGTGAGCATACAGGAGGAGGGTCTAGAGAGAGGGAAGGAAGGTCCCAGGTCTACAGAAAGGTCTAGGTCTAAGTACGGTAGGGTTGGAAAATAAGCAAGCTTGTGGTTTCCAGAAAGGAAAGGAATATACGGCATGAATATAACCCATGTGGGAAAAGAGCACAGACATGAAGGTGAAGAGACGAGCAAGGGCCACTTTGGAAGCCATCCTGCAGCAAAGCAGTATCTAGAAGTAGCAAACTGGTTATTTCTATGTATTTTCTGTATCCTCCAGCTGGGGGAGGAGAGCAGGAACAAAGATTAAAATACCTCATAAAGATTCCCTTGGATGTGACTGCAAAACCAAAGGAGGAAGTATGGAGAACAGTATCCAAGGCTTAATGGGAGAAGAAGTATAAATTGGGAGAAAAGGAAACAAAGAACTCTCCATCCAAGAACTAGGGAGTGGCAAGAAAGTGCTACAGTATAGAATATCTATCCCTTTTGCTCCACCGATTCTCCACTTGCAGGCCTTCTGCTTCCTCGATAAGCGGACAAGACCACTGGGAAGAGGGTGGGGATTTGGACACCCCAAACAGGGTGTAATTGAACATAATCACTTGGAAATGTTCCCCGTGAGTGGATCAGCTGTGGACACAGCACTTCTGCTAAAATATAAAGGAAATGAAGCAAAGGGAGTCATCACACTTTGGATTTTATAAAGATGACTTTGACTCTATAACTGGTGGAGGAAGGTAGTGGCTTAGGGTAAATGAGAAGAAAACAGATTCCAGAGATGTACAGAAGATAACCTCTACACAGTTTAGTGACGGACTCAACATTTACTCCACAAATGTCAATCAGATAAAATATAAAAGGCGAGATATTCAATATGGGTATCATTCAGTCTATAAATGAGGGTGCTGTCATGGATTTCAAAATCACAAAATGTCAAAGTTGCAAAGTATCTATGAAGTCATCTGGTCTGGCCATGGCAAGTAGGTTTCATCTCACGTGGCAACGCTACTTGACGTCATTGGTCCACCTGACTCATCCTTGATTCCTTTCCTTCTATCATTATTCATGTCTACTTCATTAATAACTCCATCTCCCTCTCACTTTATTTCTTGAATCAGTCTACCTTTCTCCATCTCCACTGTTATCCCCATCTGAAGTGCATCATTTCTTGCCTGGATGACTGCAATAGCCTCCCACTGCCGCCCCGCTGCCAAACTTGCTCCACATCAATCTATCTTCCACACAGTTACCAGAGTGATCTTAAAATTTTGGAAGACAATTTGGCAGTTTCTGTCAAAGTTTTAAATGTGAACTGCCTTTTACCTAGCAACACTTCTACTTCTAGGAATAAATTCTAAACAAAATTCATATATGTACCCGTGCACACACACACATTACATACACACTCGTATACATCTGTGTGTATATATACACACATATAATCACTATAGCATTGTATGTAACAGCAAAAAAAAAAAGGAAATAAAAACTTTCTAGAAAAAGAAATTAAAGAAATATTAGTATAGCTAGAGTATGAACCTCTATACAGCCATTAAAATGGATGCAATAGATCTATATGAACTGATAGGGAGACCTTCAAGATATATTAGGTGAAAAAAGCATGAGCACAGAATTATATAATCCTAGTTTTCTAAAAATTTTGTCTTCAATGAAACTATTACATGTCATAAATATAAAAGCCAAATAGTACTTACGGCCATAACTAAGAGAACAACATCATCAACAAAATACAGCAGTCCTCCAATTCATCTCTCCTTACCCTCAATTCCTGTTCCCTGGAGGCAACCACATCAACCCTTTTGGTTATTTCTCCTGAGATCTACTTTATATTTCCAAATAACACAGTTACGCTGCTATTTCTATTTTAATTTCAATTATCTTTTGACTTTCAACTCTAAAAAAGAGTAGAAATAGGGTTGCAGAGTAGCAGGATAGGATGACTTAGATCCCTGGCAACTTCATGAAGCTGCCTGTCCTACTGTCTCTGGACTACTATACTTCAGGCCTCCTTTAAGTGCTATTAGATTTTCTGCCACTCACAGACAAACCCAATCCTAATCAATACTAAATCCTAATCAATACAGAAGCAAAAGCAAATTCTGCCTATCAAGAGGAAGTAGAATCCTGGAAACTGTGGGGATGGAATAACAACATCTAACATTTATGTGCCAGGATCTGGCCTAAACACTTTATAGGTATTAAGTCACTTAATTCTCACAAAAACCTTATAAGGTACTACTTAATAGATAAAGAATCTAAGGCAAGAAAGGTTAAATAACTCACTCTACTAACAAAGGTGGAACCAGACTGGGTGGGAGGCAGTCTTAGCTTCATAGCCCATGCTCTCTCAGCCACACAGGTAGCTGTGGAAAGATAACATCCAGAATCACCCCAGGGATTCTAGCAGGGTAACTGGGTAACACTCACATCCATGCAACTTTGTGAAAGCATCCTCTTTCTTTTTGTAAGGAAGATTAGCCCTGAGCTAACTACTACCAATCCTCCTCTTTTTGCTGAGGAAGACTGGCCCTGAGCTAACATCCATGCCCATCTTCCTCTACTTTATACGTGGGACGCCTACCTACAGCATGGCTTTTGCCAAGCAGTGCCATGTCCGCACCCAGGATCCAAGCCGGCAAGCCCCGGGCTGCCGAGAAGCGGAACGTGCGAACTTAACCACTGCGCCACCAGGCTGGCCCAGCATCTTCTTTCTTGAAATGCCTAAAACATCTCTTTAAATGAAGTTAAAAGCCACAATTAGAAATTTGTATCTGGAATCCTGATTGAATAATTCTGAGACTAGCTCAGTTTACCAAATATTAGTAGTTTCAAACTAATCAGAATTTACTGATGAACCAAGCCAAAACTGAGTACTTTTCTAAGATACGCATTAGCAATTTTTTAAAAAACTGGGTTCTTTTTTCATTTAAAATAAATTTAAGGGGCCAGTCCAATGGCCAAGTGGTTGAGTTTGTGCTCTCTGCTTCTGCAGCCCGGGGTTTTGCCGGTTCGGATCCCAGGTGCGGACATGGCACCACTTATCAGGCCATGCTGAGGTAGCGTCCCACGTACCACAACCAGAGGCACTCACAACTAGGATATACAACTATGTACTGGGGGGCTTTGGGGAGAAGAAGAAGAAAAAAAATTGGCAACGGTTGTTAGCTCAGGTGCCAGACTTGATCTGCACAAGCTTCTTTCAGTCCTTCTGGATCTGGCCCAGCAGCAAGGCGGTATCAGGGTTCTCCAAAGCCACCTCCAAAGGAAGCAGAATCCAAAGCAGGAAAAATTGGGACATGTTTATTTTCTTCATTTGTATGGTTTATGAAACTGTATATTTTTCAGGAATTTCTAAATCAAAACAACACACTGAATTCAGATAAATTCTTTAATCCGAAATCGACTTGCCCTTTCTATCCTGTGGGGCAAGGAGAGAGGTCTAAAAAGTATCAATGCTGACCACCTATAGAAACTAAGTAACATGAAAAAGACGGTAACTCTTGAGACTCTTAACTTTATAAAAGATAAGAAATAAGCAGATGTTTCTAAGCTTTAGAGGTTAGCAAATCCAGAAATAATTTTTCTCAGTTTCCCAGGCAGTTTGTTTGGTAAAGCATATGGAGCCATCCACTGGACAATAAAGTTTTCTCCTGAGTAGAACTAGACACTGGATGCAGCTGGGCCTTGCTGCAACCTCACTCCCTGGGAGGGTGCCAGCTGACCATCACATTCTGTCCCTTCTTCATTCTATTTGACCTCCCTGTCATCTGACACTGCTGAGCAGCCCTACTTTTTTGAAATTCTCCTTTCTACTGGCTTGGCCAATACTTTGTCCATTTCTCCTCCTACCTTTCTGTGTTTTCTTATTTTCTTTCACTGGTACTCTCTCTCACTGCTGCCCTCCATGGTGAAAAGCCCCAGGCTTCCTTCTTGAGCCATCTTCTCTGTACAACCTCTGTAGCAATCTTATTCTGCTACTACACACACACACACACACACACACACCCTCCCTCAAATCCATTTCTTTTTTTTTTTTTTAAAGATTGGCACATGAGCTAACAACTGTTGCCAATCTTTTTTCTTCTTCTTCTTCCTCCCAAAGCCCCCCAGAAAATAGTTGTATATTCTAGTTGCGAGTGCCTCTGGTTGTCCTATGTGGGATGACGTCTCAGTATGGCTTGATGAGCAGCGTCCACACCCAGGATCAGAACTGGTGAAACCCTGGGCCGCCAAAGCAGAGCACAGGAACTTAACCATTCGGCCACAGGGCTGGCCCCCAAATCCATTTCTATATTCCCACCTTGTTCCTGAGTTCCAGACTTCTATTTCTGGTTGCCTCTGGAGGTTTGCACTTGAATGGCTGAGACCAAATCTGTTTTAGGTCTCCCTGTCACCATCACCATTGAAGCCTATTTGTACCTCCTCCCTCTGCTTAACCACATCACTGTACACACACACACAGGCACACACACATTTTCAACTGGTATCAAACTTGTTGAGTCTACTCCTGAAATCTCTGTGCACTCTCTATGCCTCCTCTAGCCACAACTTTAAAAGAACACCCCCGGCAAGCACCCCAGGTACCTTCCATGCAGCTCCAGACAATCTTCCAAATACAGACTAGTGTATTCATTCCCCCAATGAATAAAATCTCTGGTAGCTTGCCATTGCCTCTGTCTGGATAAGGTCCAAAGTATTTCTTTCAAGGATTTTTCACAATCTGACTTTTATTTCACTTTCCTAATCTTAATGCCTGTCACTTCCTGCCTCACCAAGCTACAGCTCTTGTATTCTGAGGTTTCTCTGCCTTTGCTTTTCCTTTAACCTGGTCTACAAAATATTCCTGGTCTTTTTCTGTCTGGCAAACAGCACTTCCTTTGTTGGTCTTTGTCTCCAGGCAGAATGGGAGCTTCTCAAAAGCAGGAGCCATGTCCGCCTCATGTTGGAATCTCTAACAACTAACACAGTGGCATGACACACAGCAGGCACATAAGTGTTTGAGCTGATAAATGTTTGTTGCTGATGTCCTAGACCAATAATCTCAAATTTGTTTTTGGAGCGTAAAAAACACATTTAATGTATAGAAACAGAAAGTAGAATGGTGGTTACCAGAAGCTGGGAGGAGGACCCACTCAGTGGCCTAGTGGTTCAGCACACTCTGCTTCGGTGGCTCCAGTTCAGTTCCTGACCTACACCATTCATCTGTCAGTGGCTATGCTGTGGCAGCGGCTCACATGCAAAAAGAGGAAGACCAGCAGCACATGTTAGCTCAGGGCAAATTTTCCTCAGCAAGGAAAAAAAAAGCAGCAGCAGCAGCTGGGAGGATGGGGAAAAGGGAAGTTGTTCAATGGGTATAAAGTTTCAGATTTGCAAGATAAAGTTTGGAGATCTGTTTCCTTAACACTACTGTGATGTATACTTAAAAATGGTTAAGATGATAACGTTACGTATTTTTTACCACAATTTAAAAAACATATTTAATATTGCAACCCAGTATACATATATACATATAATTATAACTGAAAATATGTATCCTTATTACATGTAATGAATTCTGATATTTTCTATTCTATTTGATTTTTTAAAAACAATGCTGGTCATTGCACTCTAAATTGATTTCAAAACTCAGTAATGAATCACAACCTGCAGGCTGAATATCACTGTTATGGAATGCACTGCAACCTTTCTCACACTGACAAAGAAGGGTAAATAACTCATTGCCTCTGCTATTTTATAAGCCTTCTCAAGATGTCCTTTTCTTCTGTCTTACTGCACTGAAGATGACAAGAACTCTCCAATGCTGCAACATTATACAATGGTATTTGAACAAATTAATTCAAGGTTTTGCCTATTATGTGCCAGACACTGTATTAGGAGGTGGATAAATAAACAAATTCCCTAGTCAATGGAATTTACATTCTAATAGGAAAAAAAACAAAAACAGACCTGTGGCATCTGGTTAACATAAGTGACGGAAAGGAAAGCAAAGCAGAGTAAGGGAGCTGAGTGAAGGGGGCATATCAGAGATTGCTCTGAGCTCAACAAATCCTGTTTTCTTTTCCTCCTGGACACACAGCAAGAGTGCATTTCCTGACCTCTCTTGCAGTTAGGAACAACATAACTGAGTTCTGGCCAATGGAACATACGTGCAAGTGATGTTGCCAATTCCAGGCTTACCCCTAAAAATCTTCCTATGGAATCCTCTACATTCTCTTCCCTCCTCTTCAATCATTTGCAGAGGATTCAGCAGAAGACTGAGGTTCCAGAGCAGCCTTTGCCAACTAGGGTTTTCTGAGAGAATTAAGCCCTTGAAAAAATTATTTGAGTTGTTAATTCCTCAGTTCTCCCAAGGATAGTATATAATCAGTACCATTCCAGAATCATAGAGAAATTAACTCATTACATACAATAGATATCTTAGGGCATTAGGGCTTAATAATTTCCCCAGAATTCCAGATGAAAGGGGCTACTCTAAGATATTAAGGAAGCTAGGTTCCTGAATGTTTGTGGAGCAGAGACCTAGCCCAGCTTGAAACACATTAGACTGTGACCTGAGCAAGAAAAAAACAAAAACAAACAAACAAAATTCAACAGGATAAAAAATGATAGCAATGGATTATAACTCATAGAATAAAGTAAGAATCCATGAGTCCATACTGATGTAATACAATAAATAAATACATGGGAAAGAAGGGAAAATTCTTTCTTATAGTAAAATCCTGACCAATAATGAGAAAAGAGTGATGGAAAATTTTTTTAATTACCATTTGGCAAGCATCACAGTAAATAACCGTTTGAGGCAAGAATCATCAATGGATTTTACTAAAACTAGTGGGTAAAAGTATGAGAAGAAGTAGGATCTTTACAGTCTCAATGTATTTCCTCACAAGCTATTTACTAAGTACAAATTAACAGTAATTCTAGAAGAGCAACCTGGCAGATACATCCTTAACCAAGTGATTAAAGCTGACATCACCAGTAATGGGACAAATGAGACATCTTGTAATGTCTCCTGATGTAATTAATGCACAGAGAAGGACATAGCACCACTTCTGTGGTATTCTTACCAAAAACGCATAACGTGAATTTAATCATGAAGAAACAACAAACAAACCCAAACTGGGACATTCTATAAAATAACTGGCCAGCAATCTTCAGAAGCATCAAAGTCATGAAAGATAAAGACTGTTTAGTTTATAGGAGACTAAGGAGACATAACAACTAATGCAACATGCGATCCTGGATTGAATCCTGAGTCAGAAAACAAAAGTTCTTCTGCTATAAAGAACACTATCGGGACAGCTGATAAAATTTGAATGTTGCAGATTAGAAATTAGATACATGGTATAACATCATAGTATTACATATTAGATACATAGTATTACATCAAAGTTATTTTCTAGATTTTGATCACTGTATTGTGGTTATATAAGAGAATATACTCCTCCTTTTTTAAAGGAAATATACACTGAAATATTTAGAAACAAAGGGGCATCATGTCTGCAACTAATGACACTGTCTTTATGTAAAATGTTTATATTTTGTTAATCATAAATTATTTTACATTAACTTTTTATTTAAATATTGCATTAAAATATCCCTCCTGATTACTGAGTTTTTTGGCACCGACTTAAATTTTGCGCCTCTTCACACTAGTCCCAGGCCTGTTATTACAGTTCAGGAAAAAATAATAAGTGTGTGTATAAAACAGAAAAAATATGACAAAGCAAACATGGTAAAATGTTAACATTTGGGGAATCTGGATATGGGAATTCTCTGTTCTATTTGCAACTTTTCTATAAGTTTGAAATTATTTCAAAATAAGAAGCTAAAAAATGAGTTACAAATAAAGACATGGACGTCTAAAATAATAGAAAACATGTTTATTGACAAGAGCCACGAGTTAAGTAGAGCCACGAGTGATGACATAGCCTTCAGAAATCATGGTTTGGGAGACCATTTAATGATAAGGGAAAATGTTTATTATAGGTTAAACAGAAAGAGCAAAAACCATCTGAATATGTCATACAATGCCAGTTTCTACAGACATGTTTTCCACCTTTGCATAAATAAAAAGAAAACCACCAAAATGTTAATAATGGTTTTGCTTTGGGTGGTAGAATCAGAGATAATTCACACTTTATTTATGCTTTTGTATATTTTCTAAGTTTACTAAAATAAACCATATTACTGTTGGAAGAAACACATTCTTTTAAGTTTTTTTTTAAAGATTGGCATCTGAGCTCACATCTGTTGCTAATCCCCCTCCCCTCCCCCTCCCCCTTAGCCATAATTCACATTAGTATTAAGTATAAGGAAAATGAGGAGGAAAGGAAACAGAGTAAAGAGAAGAAAAAAATAGAACTTATCATTCAATAAATATTTATCGAGCACCTACTATGTGCTAGGCACTGGGATTAGAGTGGAAAGCAAAACAAACCATCTGTCCTCATGAAGTTTATAATCTAATTGTGGTGACAAACAATAAAAAAAGACATCCTACAATGTAATAAGGCAAAGACTCAGTAGGTTCTGAGGTATATTAAGAGAAAGAAAACAATTCACCATACTCTTTATTAATTGAGAGTTACAGGTGACTGTGAGCAGAAAAAGCTTTTACTGCTTTATTTGAAGCCTTATGTTCTATTTAAACTTTTAAAAAGTTGGCTCTGAAATATGCTCAAATTTTTTAAACTGTGAGAACTTGTAAACACAACTCTCTTCTACAGACATAAAAAGGTGTCTAATCTTGTGTTAGTCATAGTAACCAAACTAGACGTAACACTCTATACATATTAAAGCACAGAGAACTAAAGGTGAGAGACAACAACTGAGGTATAATACTGATTAGAAAAGAATAGGAGGTATCTTTTCCAGCTTCTAGATATAGAAGAAAAAAGTCCATTTGAGTAGAGATTTGGGCAAGAGAGCCTCAATTCTTCCTTGGGATTGACAAAACTGTCTGCAATCCTTTCCAGGAAGTTTCATATGATTTAAGTAGCTGCTATGACTCATGTTAAAGGTTCTAAGTAAAGCCAGATAAGACAGAGGGAAGTTATCAAGAATGTTAACAGTGTAGGGTCACTAAGTGGGATATGCAACTGACTTAACAATCCTTTCTATCCACCCAAAAAGTGAACAGGTTTTTGGTTCCCAGTTTCTTTTAAGAAAGATAAATTTTGAATCTTGAATTAGGTTTGGCCTTTTTGCTGATTTTAAACATCCTGCAACACCTTGTTCTGCTTGTATTTCCATGAGATACGTCTGACGTACACCAGAGTAGAGTATCATTGCTATAAATTGATAACATATCACAGAATCAGAGTACTTCAGAGCTTATTCAGCCTTTAGAGCACAGCACTGTGTACACTAGCAAACACCTGGTCCATTTCTATTTTTTAATTTCAAGCTTTGTGTGTTTTGTAAATATTTAATCATGAATTTCAGCAGATCTGAAAGATACCTTTTGGTATTCAGAACTGCTGGCATGTTTTTGTGAGAGGCTGAGGTTAGCTTTAAGACATATATATGTATGTGTGTGTGTGTATATACATATATATATTCCATTTAAGATATATATTTTTAAAGATTGGCTCCCGAGCCAACATCTGTTGCCAATCTTCCTTTTTTTTCCTTCCTTCTTCCTCTCCCCAAAGGCCCCCATACATAGCTGCATATTCTAGCTGTGAGTACCTCCATCTGCACCATGCAGCACACCATCCCAGGATGGCCCAATGAGCAGTGCCATGTCCACGCCAAGGATCCAAACCAGCAAAAACCTGGGCTGCTGAAGCAGAGCATGTGAACCCAACCACTTGGCCACGGGGCTGGCCCCCTATTTCAGATTTTTGTTTCTTTTGAAAGCACCAGCATTTAGAGATGCTACGCTACTCAGAAACTGGAAGATTTTTAATCCTCTAAGTACATAAATGTTATAATTTAGAAGAGGGGCAAGTCATTTTCCATCCCCAAATGTGCTAATTATTCCATAAATATTAACATACAGCACCCAAGAGGTACCACCTAGCACAGACTCTGATATCTCAGCTGCCCCCTGCCCTGACGTGTGAAGAGGCAGGTCAGGCTTCTTCTTTCTTCATATGCCAGTCACACAAGCAGGCACTTTCACCTTTACCCATACCCAAGACATCCTTTCCAACAGAAATCAGCCTCTTAAGAAAACTGAAAGCCAAAGATCTAGGCCTATCAAATTCTTGCACAAGGAACATCTGCCAGATTTTCAAATGATAAAAGCTATACTATCATCAACCTTCAGTCTAATTGTCATTTTTACAAGTGATTCATAATATCTGACAAGACTTTGGAGAACAAGGCAAGTGTAAGAGTCATAAGATTTGAAGTCAAAAGACAGGTTTGCATTCTACAGTCAGAACTTAGCCTCGCTGAGCCTCGGTAGCCTCACAAATTCAATGAGGGTAGTACCATTTACCACAAATGACCTGAGGAAGTACTCTATGTATGAAGGTGTTGTGACTATAAAATGTTAGAGATGTCACAGTTTTGGTTTGTATTTTTTCAAATTACATTATCTTTAAAAGACTGGAGCTCAGTTTTACATTATTTCACAGCTGCTACTTTCACCCTGTGTACCCTGCTCAAACATTTTTCATTACAATTTTTTGAGTCTCACTATGTGCAAGTACAATACTAAGCATTTTAAATATATCATCGAATGTAATAGTCATAACAACTCTATTACCATCCCATCTTGTAGCTGACAAGACTAAGATGCAGAGAATTGCCCTTAAATACAAGGTCACATGGTTAGGAAGTGGTCAAGCCAGGATTTGACTCATCTAACTTTGACAATTCAGGAAAAGGAAAGCTGTGATTAAATATGTATGTCTTATATATTTGGAAAAAAATCTCACCATTATTTAACCACAGAACCACAGCAATATACTTTTTATTAGACTTCCATAGCTTTCTCCTGTGGAGGGATCACCACATCATGATGCCTGCTCACTTGTTGCTGCCCCCACCATGTGTAAACTCCTGCAGGCAGGAACACTCTTATCATCCTTTGTATCCCAGAGCCCAGAGGAGTGAAAATCTGCCCAACTAAAACAGGAATGCAGAGGGGAGGCTGAAGGCCTCAACACTGTTTAGCCACAAGTAAATCCATTCCCCTTTCCATGGCGCCACTCAGTACCCCTTCCACCTTCTAGCTAGATAATTGGAGTTATCCTTTGGAATGGCCTCTCCCAAACTTAAAGTCCTTGCGGGGCTTTATTTCGAATTCTGGCTACTCACTTCCAACTTGGCCATTGGATAGGGCACATGATCCGAGCTGGGCAAATCACAGTGTTCCCACTGCCCCAGCACAATAACTTGTTCCAGAATGGGAACCTGACCCAAGATAAGCCAAGCAAGGTCCTTCCCTGAAGTATTCCAAACTGAGGACAGAAGAATAGCTTGTTTTTCGATTGGATTAGGAACTGCTATGGCACTGGAGAGCCAATGGAGGATCTTCTGCAGGGGAGTAACACGGTCATATATATATATATATCTCTTAGAAAGATGATTCCAGTAATAGAATTACTAAGGGAATAAGACACACAGTGGGAAGACCAGTATTGGGCTTACTATAATGGTCCTGACAAGAGATTGAGGAGAGGGGCTGGCCCCGTGGCTGAGTGGTTAAGTTCGCGCGCTCCGCTGCAGGCGGCCCAGTGTTTCGTTGGTTCGAATCCTGGGCGCGGACATGGCATTGCTCGTCAGACCACGCCGAGGCAGCGTCCCACATACCACAACTAGAAGAACCCACAACGAGAAATATACAACTATGTACTGGGGGGCTTTGGGGAGAAAAAGGAAAAAAATAAAATCTTTAAAAAAAAAAAAAGAGATTGAGGAGGGCTTGAACCAAGATAAAGGCAACAGGAACAAAGAAAAGAGGATATTTGGGGATTGCTTTAGTCTCACTGGAAATACTGTCCTAAAAGGAAAAATCCATCTCTTTGAATGCCTTGTATAGAGATGACCACTGCGAACACTTTATTCATATAATAAATACCTAGTGAGTGCTTAGAAAGCAATAAGAGTGAAGTGGTTATAAGCATGGAATCTGAGCCATGCTGCCTGGGTTGAAATCCCAGTGTTACCTCAGTTACTAGTGGTGTGACCTTGCATAAGTTATTTAACCTCTGGTCTCAATTTCCTCATCTATAAAACCTGGATAATAATAGTACCTACCTTATAGGGTTGCTGCTGTGTAGAAAAGGAAAGCCTTGAACTGGCTGATAAAAGACAAGTAGTAGTTCAGGAGACAAACAAGAGGGAGAGGACAGCATTACAGGCAGAAGGGAAGGCATAAGCAAAGGAGAAGAAACACGAAAAATGAGCTTCACTCATGACCTTTGCTCTCTCTAAATCCACACTCCCACTACTGGCTAAATGGCAGCTAGAATTTCAGCCCCATGGGCTAGACCTGAACCTCAACTGGTTCAGAGTAGAACTAATCACCTTCTGCATAGCTCCTGCTCCTCCAGGCTCCCTATCTCAAGGGCACTGCCACTATCCTCTCCCACCAGACAGTTTTAATTACTCCCCTGATCTCCTAAACACAGGGACTGTAACAGTGGGTCAAGGGTGGATTGGTTAGTCGGATATAATCCATGCCTCACAGGAAGAGACAGAACACCTCCCAGGGCCTCATGTATAGGACCTGAAGGTGGTAAAGTCAGAAGCAGGGGGCACTGGGGGTTGGGGGTCAACTCAGAGGTGGCACAGAGTACTGCCTATCCAGGGGCAGAAACTCCAACTCTTGGAACACAAGCCTTCCAGACCATGAAGAATCATTCTCTGCTGTAGGGTAATGACCAACTTTGCATCAGGCTTTCCCAGACGTAGGGCAAGAATTTCTATCTACTCCAACCTCCTCCAGTCACTGCTATTTTGCTGGTTCTAATTCTGTCCTTTCCAATCAAAGTTCTTGGGGCCAGCCCTGTAGCTAAGTGGTTAAGTTTGCATGCTCCACTTTGGCAGCCCAGGGTTTCGCCGGTTCGGATCCTGGGCGCAGACATGGCACTGCTCATCGGGCCACACTGAGGCAGCGTCCCACAAGCCACAACCAGAAGGACCCACAACTAAAATATATCACTATGTACTGAGGGGATTTGGAGAAAAAAAGCAAGAAAAAAAATTGGCAACAGTTGTTAGCTCAGGTGCCAATCTTAAAGAAAAAAAAGTTCTTATTGATAATCCAACTTCCTAAAGATTTTAATATAAGCAGGTTTCCTGGTTTTAGGGGATATGAGTTCTAGGATGAACAGAAAAGACTGTCCAACCAATTATAGTTATCACACCAGATACAATGGTAGGTATATAGCACACATTATCGTTAATTTTCACCACACTTGAAAAGTAGTCAAGCAGTTTCCCTTTTAAGAATGAAAATACTGGGGAGTGACGTCAGCAACATAGCAGCTCACCTGGGACTCTCTCCCCTCGAAATTACAACCAAAAAGAGCAACTGCTTTCCAACCAAAAAAAAAATCCTAATAACAGAAATTCTCCGAGGCCCACAGCAGCCAAACGATGGAGGGCAGAGAGGCTGGAGCCGCCCTTGAAGGAGCTGAAACGGGGTAAGAGAGAACTTTGCTCCCTCCCCTAGAGACTGGGCTCGGCTGCCGCTGGTGAGGGAAGGAGGGGGGAGGGGCAGCACGTCCAGGGATCATCCAGGACTCCCACCACCCATGCAGTGGAAACCCTCTAATGGGGAAAAGCTTTCGTGTGGGGGAACCCCAGCAAGCCAGGGCCCTGGGAGACCAGAGAGGAGACATGACCCAAATCCAGGTTGGGAAGCAAGAGAAAGTGCCCCTCCTCCCTAACCGGCGCTGCGCTCCGCAATCGCAGCTGAAGGCAGAGGACTCAGAACATGGGGCTCTCGACCCCCATCTAGTCGTGAAAGGCTGTAAGTGCAACCGAATAATAGCATCATGCGCAAAAACTGCTCCTCTACCATCCAGCAATTTATAAAACCTCCAGTCCAAAAGGAAAACAGTAAACATACAGAAGCATGTTCTGAGGACTAGGAAATAGGTAAACTAAGTGAAGATGAGTTCAAAACAGCCATCATCAAGATATTCAGTGAGGAAAAGGGAAATATGGAGAAACAACGAGTGCTGGAGTTACTTCACAGAAGAGATTGAAACTATAAAGAAGAATCAATCAGAAATACTAGAGATGAAAAATACAATGGATCAGATAAAACAGAATACGGATTCTCTGAATGCCCCTGTAGACACCATAACAGAGCAAATTAGCATAATCGAAGATAGACAGGCTGAATGGCTCCAGACAGAGGAAGAAAGAGAACTAAGAATTTAAAAAAACTGAAGAAAATCTCCGAGAAATAGCTGACTCAATGAGAAAATGCAACTTAAGAATAATTGGAATTCCTCAGGGCGTGGAAAAGGAAAATGGAGCAGAAAGTGTGCTCAATGAAATAATAGAAGAGAACTTCCCAAATCTAGGGATTGAGAGAGGAATGTGTGTGGAGGAAGTTTTCAGATCTCCTACATTTGTCAATGTAGAAAGACCTACTGCAAGGCATATAGTAGTAAAACTGGCAAAAATGAATGACAAAGAAAGAATAGTCAGGGCAGCAAGGCAAAAGAAAATAACCTACAAAGGAACCCCTATCAGACTTCCAGCAGATTTCTCTACAGAAACCTTACAAGCTAGGACAGATTGGAGTGAGATATTCAAAATTTTAAAGGATAAAAATCTTCAGCCAAGAACACTCTATCCAGCAAAAATATCCTTCAGATATGAGAGAGAAATTAAATCTTTTCCAGACAAACAAAAGCTAAGGGACTTCATAGTAACAAGACCTCCACTACAAGAAATCCTCAAGAAGGCTCTCATACCTGAAATAAGAAAAAAAGGGAGAAAGGCGTCAAAAAACACAGAGTAGGGAGACAAACATAGAATCGGAATAGAATAGCAAATACCCAACTATAGCATTAGGATAAAGGGAATTAAATCATCAAAGCAAAGACAATCTTATCACTCTAACCACAAACTCACAACACAAGTTGGAATAAGAGATGAAAATAATAATTTAGGAGGGGAGGAGGAAAGGGACTGAAACAGTCTAGGCTAAGGAAGTAAGAGACCACCAAAAAATGGACTATGTTATACACAAAATTCTGAATACAAACTTCAGGGTAGCCACTAAACTAAAAAACAGAACAGACATACAAAACATAAATAAGGACAAATCTAAGAAACCCAGCATAAGAAACTGCAGAAGTCAATAGGTAGGCTAAAACACACAGGACAAGAAACAAAGGAAACACAGGAAAACCGGAAAACGAGCAACAGAATGACAGCATTAAGGCCTCATGCATCAATACTCACCCTCAATGTAAACAGATTGAACCCTCCAATAAAAAGACACAAAGTGGCAAAATGTATTAAAGAACAAGATCCAACAATTTGTTGCCTCCAAGAAACACACCTCAGCTCCAAGGACAAACACAGGCTCAGAGTGAAGGAGTGGAAGACAATACTCCAAGCTAATAGCACATAAAAGAAAGAAGGTGTCGCAATACTTAGATCAGACAAAACAGACTTCAAGATAAGGCAGGTAAAGAGAGACATAGAGGGGCAATATATAATGATCAAAGGGACACTTCATCAGGAAGAAATAAAGCTTATAAATATCTATGCACCCAACACAGGAGCACCAAAGTTCATAAAGCAACTATTAACAAATCTAAAAGAAGATATCAAAAAATAACACTAATAGTACGGGACCTCAACACCCCACTCACATCAATGGACAGATCATCCAGACAAAAAATCAACAAAGAAAGAGTGGAGCTAAACGAAAAGCTAAAACAGTTAGACTTAATAGATATATATAGAACACTCCATCCAAAAACAGCAGAATACACATTCTTCTCAAGCGTGCATGGAACATTCTCAAGGATAGACTATATGTTGGGAAACAAGGCAAGCCCCGACAAATATAAAAAAATTGAAATAATAACAAGCATCTGCTCCAATCATAATGCTATAAAGCTAGAAATTAATTACAAGAAAAAAGCTGAGAAAGGCACAAGGATGTGGAGACTAAACAATATGCTATTGAATAAGCAATGCATGATTGAAGAAATTAAAGAAGAAATCAAAAAATACCAGGAGACTGGGCTGGCCCCGTGGCCAGTGGTTAAGTTCGCGCGCTCCGCAGCAGGCGGCCCAGTGTTTCGTTGGTTCGAATCCTGGGCGCGGACATGGCACTGCTTGTCAGACCACGCTAAGGCAGCGTCCCACATGCCACAACTGGAAGGACCCACAACGAAGAATATACAACTATGTACCGGGGGGCTTTGGGGAGAAAAAGGAAAAAAATAAAAAATTAAAAAAAAAAATACCAGGAGACAAATGAAAATGATAACATGCCATACCAACTCACATGGGATACAGCAAAAGCTGTATTAAGAGGAAAATTCATCGCAATACAGGCACATCTTAACAAACAAGAAAAATCCCAAATAAGCAATCCTAAACTACACCTAACTGAATTAGAGAAAAAACAAACAAAGCCCAAAGTCAGCAGAAGGAGAGAAATAATAAAAATCAGAGCAGAAATAAATGCTATTGAAACAAAAAAAGGCAGTAGAAAGGACCAATGAAACAAAGAGCTGGTTCTTTGAGAAGATAAATAAAATTGACAAACCCCTAGCCAGACTTACAAAGGAAAAAAAGAGAGAAAGCTCAAATAAACAAAATCAGAAATGAGCGAGGAGAAATAACAACAGACTCCACAGAAATACAACAGATTATAAGAGAATACTACAAAAAACTATATGCCAGCAAAACAGATAACCTAGAGGAAATGGATAAATTCTTGGACTCCTACAATCTCCCAAAGCTTGGTCAAGAAGCAGACAATTTGAACAGACCAATCACAAGGAAAGAGATTGAAACAGTAATCAAAGCATCCCAAAGAATAAAACCCCAGGACCAGATGGCTTTCCTGGGGAATTCTACCAAACTTTCAAAGAGGATTTAATACCTACCCTTTTCAAGCTATTCCAAAAAATTAGGGAGGATGGAACACATCGTAACACATTCTACAAGGCCAACATCACGATACCAAAGCCTGACAAGGACACCACGAAAAGGAGACCTACAGGCCAATATTGCTGATGAACATAGATGCAAAAATTTTCAACGAAATTTTGGCAACCAGAATTCAGCAATTCATCAAAAGGATCAAACATCATGATCAAGTGGGATTCATACCAGGGACACAGGGATGGTTCAACATCCGCAAATCAATCAATGTGATACACCACATCAACAAACTGAGGAATAAAAACCACATGATCATCTCAATAGATCCAGAGAAAGCATTTGACAAGATCCAACAGCCATTTATGATAAAAACTCTGAACAAAATGGGCATAGAAGGGAACTACCTCGACATCATAAAGGCCATATATGACAAACCCACAGCCAACATCATACTCAATGGGCAAAAACTGAACCCCATCCCCCTGAAAACAGGAACGAGACAAGGATGCCCTCTTTCACCACTCTTATTTAACATAGCACTGGAGGTCCTGGCCAGAGCAATTAGGCAAGAAAAAGGAACAAAAGGAATCCAAACAGGGAGGGAAGAAGTGAAACTCTCACTGTTTACAGACGACATGATCTTACATATAGAAAACCCCAAAGAATCCATTGGAAAACTGTTAGAAGAAATCAACAACTACAGCAAAGTTGCAGGGTATAAAATCAATTTACATAAATCAGCATTTCTATGCTCTAATAATGAACTAACAGAAAAAGAACTCAAGAACACAATACCATTCACAATCACAACAAAAAGAATAAAATACCTCAGGGTGAGTTTAGCTAAGGAAGTGAAAGACTTATACAACAAAAATTACAAGGCTTTTCTGAAAGAAATGGATGACAACATAAAGAGATGGAAAGACATTCCATGTGCATGGATTGGAAGAATAAACATAGTTAAAATGTCCATTCTACCTAAAGCAATCTACAGATTCAATGCCATCCCAATCAGAATCCCAATGACATTCTTTACAAAAATAGAACAAAGAATCCTAAAATTCATATGGGGCAACAAAAGACCCCCAAATTGCTAAAGTAATCCTGAGAAAAAAGAACAAAACGGGAGGCATCACAATCCCTGACTTCAAAACATACTACAAAGCTACAGTAATCAAAACAGCAAGGTACTGCTACAAAAACAGGTGCACAGATCAATGGAACAGAATTGAAAGCCCAGAAATAAAACTATACATCTGTGGACAGCTAATCTTTGAGAAACGAGCTCAGGGCATACAACGGAGAAAAGACAGTCTTTTCAACAGATGGTGCTGGGAAAACTGGAAAGCCACATGTAAAAGAATGAAAATTGACCATTCTTTTTCACCATTCACCAAAATAAACTCAAAATGGATCAAAGACCTAAAGCTGTGTCCTGAAACCATAAGGCTTCTAGAAGAAAATGTAGGCAGTACAGTGTTTGACATCAGTATTAAAAGGATCTTTTTGGACACCATGTCTTCTCAGAGAAGGGAAACAATAGAAAGAATAAACAAATGGGACTTCATCAGACTAAAGAGCTTCTTCAAGGCAAAGGAAAACAGGATTGAAACAAAAAAACAAACCACTAACTGGGAAAAAATATTTGCAAGTAATACATCTGACAAAGGCTTAATATCCATAATATATAAAGAACTCACACAACTCAACAACAAAAAATCAAACAACTCGATCAAAAAATGGGCAGGAGACATGAACAGACATTTCTCCAAAGAAGATATACTGATGGCCAATAGGCACATGAAAAGATGTTCATCATCGCTATGCATCAGGGAAATGCAAACCAAAACTACACTAAGATATCACCTTACACCCATTAGAATGACAAAAATAACTAAAACAAATAGTAACAAATGTTGGAGAGGTTGTGGAGAAAAAGGAATCCTCATACACTGCTGGTGGGAATGCAAACGGGTGCAGCCACTATGGAAAACAGTACGGAGATTCCTCAAAAAATTAAAAATAGAACTACCATACGATCCAGCTATCCCACTACTGGGTATCTATCCAAAGAACCTGAAATCCACAATTCTAAAAGTCCTATGAACCTCTATGTTCATTGCAGCATTATTTACAATAGCCAAGACATGAAAGCAACCTAAGTGCCCATCAACAGATGATTGGATAAAGAAGATGTGGTATATATATACAATGGAATACTACTCAGCCGTAAAACAGAACAAAATCATCCCATTTGCAACAACATGGATGGACCTTGAGGGAATTATGGTAAGTGAAATAAGCCACATAGAGAAGGACAATCTCTGTATGACTCCACTCATGAGGAATTTAAACATGTGGACAAAGAGAACAGATTAGTGGCTACCAGGGGAAAGGTGGGGGGCAGGGTGGGCACAAAGTGTGAAGGGGTGCACCCACAACACGACTGACAGACAATAATGTACAACCGAAATTTCACAAGATTGTAACCTATCATTAACTCAATAAAAATAATAACTAAAAAAAAAAAAGGAATGAAAATACTGGGGGCTGGCCCGGTGGTGCAGTGGTTAAGCGTATGTTCCACTTTGCCAGCCTGGGGTTCGCTGGTTCGGATCCTTGGTGTGGACATGGCACCGCTTGGAAAGCCATGCTGTGGTAGGTGTCCCACATATAAAAAAAAAATGTAGAGGAAGATAGGCACGGATGTTAGCTCAGGGCCTGCCTTCCTCAGCAAAAAGAGGAGGATTGGCAGCAGTTAGCTCAGGGCTAATCTTCCTCACAAAGAAAAAAAGAAAGAAAGAAAATACTGAAGGTTGGTTCTGTGATAGAGCGAGGATATAAACCTAGGTCTAACTGATTCCTGTATAAGTCAGTTTCCAGGGATTTAATTAACATGGGTCAGTCATTAAGGTACTGATTATACAGAGGTGTATTCAAAGAATCTACTTTCTGGACCTGGAAAACAGAAAAACAAACCTTAGAAGTGGTAACTCAACTCAAGGAAAACATTCCTTTTTTAATAATAATCCTGCTAGCCTCTTTCACTTGGCTCAATTCAGGCCTTAATCACCATTCACTTGTATTGTTATAATGGATTACAATGGGGTCTCCCGGCATCTACTATGGCCCTGCTTCAGACCAGTTCTCCACACTGCTTGCCCAGGGTACACACATGGTGATGTCCCTCTCCTTTAGAAAGCTTTTTAATGGGTCCCCAATCCATTAATGATATGTAGTTCCATTACAATATATCTATACACACACACAAATAGGATACATCTATTTTGATTCCTTCCTCTCTTTCTTAAACACAGGGCAGTGCACTACTGCACTCTTCATTGAACATGACTTGGAGAGCAGCTGTGACACACTGTGTGTTTAACAAACTGCCCAGATTATCTCGCCATCTGCTGAAGCTGGAGAACGCCAGCAGCATTTCACAAACTTGTGTGATGACAGAACCATTTTAAATGGACAGAATACCAGTCGGCACTCACAATATCCACTGAGTGCTTAGATTAGAGCAGAAAGAAAAAAGTCGCCTCAGTAACTGACGTCAAAAAAAAAAATTAAACTTTATAATCAAATTAAAAAGATTAGAAAAAATAAGCCATTTTCATTTTCTTACAAACAAAATTTCACATTATAATTAGAACACAAGACACATGTCATAGACGAGTAATGAAATGAATGTCTCACATCATGCTCATTAGTAAATCTGAATCATGCAATACGATGCTGATCCTAGGTCACGAGTGTTCATAATACCCTAGGATTCTTAACTTTTAGAATTATATAAATGTGTTTAGAATTTCTTACTTTTATACTTTTAAAATATTATTTTAAAACAAAAATTACTCAATTGTTGCTTTCCTTTTTTAAGTCCTATAATATCTATCACATTGGCATTCTCCAGCTTCAGCAGATGGCAAGATAACCTGGGCAGCTTGTTAAACACGCAGTATGTCACAGAGGCTCTCCAAGTCATGTTGTTCAAGGAAGAGTGAAGTAATACACTTCCCTGTGTTTAACAAAGAGAGGAAGGAATCAAAATAGATGTATCCTATTTGCATATGTGTGTGTATATGTATTTTAATAGAACCACATATCATTAAAGAAAAGTTAAATGTCAGTAGTTCTTAACTTTGGCTATCCATGAGAATCATCTGGAAACTTATAAAAAATACAGATGCTTGGATCTCACTCTCCTCCAATTTCCCTCCCAAATTATGAAGTAATTTCTTAGATGTGGAGACTGAGCATCAGTATTTTTTAAAAGCTCCCAAGGCTGAAAACCATTGCTACAGAGGAGGGAGGGAATCAAATGGAGGCTACAAGGGTAAAAGCCAGATTTCTCAGGATATATCTTGTTTTGTAGATTTTACTTTGGAACCATGTAAGTATTTCACATAATTATAAATTAAATATGAGAAAGAAATCCCCAAAACATAAAGCAAACTAACTATATACTGAATTGGGAGGAGAAGCACAGAAAGAGTGGCATACATCCTAAAGACAACAAGAATTCAAGAAAATTTTAAATAGTTTTCAGAAATCATACTGGTAGTCTTATGATTCTGAGACTGTTATGTGTGTATTATGGGATAAAGACATTGAGTAACTATGTACTGCTACTGAATACTGGAATTTTCTGGCATCAGAGAAAGGATATACATTAGGTTAAGTAAAAGCATTATAGTCCTGAATTTGAACTGGAAATATGATTAACTCGAGAAGCAATGAGCACCCCTATCATCCAGATTATGATCTCTACCATTTTTGCCTAAATGGAAGCAGGGCTCTTTAAAGAAATTGTTGATTCCCAGTCTGGAGCATGTAACAAGACTAGAAAACCTTTACCAGAAATCGAGGATGCTATAAAAGGCTACTAAGATCACATCAAAAGGAATTAAGAAATTTTAAGAGGTTCCCACTACACAAAGATGGGAGAATATGAGCATCAAATAAGAACAAAATAGCAATAGACTAAAACATCAAATACAGTTAAATACTTGAGTTTATACTGACTTTTTTTTTTTTAAGACTTCATTGGTCATCTTTGGAGGATGCTAAAGAACCAACTTATTCTGAAAACAGGTAAATAAAAGGAAAGACTCAAGCATTTATCCTGCCTTTCCTGAATAAACTATTCTACAGGGTAACCTCTGAGTTAATGAGGGTTAAGTGTTTCTTATTTATTTATTTTTTCTTCCCGAAGCCCCCCAGTACATGGACGTATATCCTAGTTGTGAGTGCCTCTGGTTGTGCTATGTGGGATGCCGCCTCAGCATGGCCTGACAGCAGTACCATGTCCACACCCAGGATCCGAACTGGTGAAACCCTGGGCTGCCAAAGCAGAGCACAGGAACCCAACCATTCACCCACAGGGCCAGCCCCTAAGTGTTTCTTTACAGAAGTATTCCAGCTAATGCATAAAGAAGAAACGATAAAATTAGAACAATACTATTTGCAACTCCTGTGAATTAACTGATGCAGTCTAGGCAATAATTAACATGATCATCAGCATCACAAAAGAGAGGAGTCAGCCTTATGTGCCTTCTAACAGAAAACACATCAACAGCTGTGAAACAGTTAGTTTGGGTGGAGGGACAAATCTGAATCTGACCAAACCTATTCAGCAATGGTTCTCAAACTTCAGGGTGCATCAGAATCATCTGAAAGACTACTTAAAACACAGATTGTAGGGCCCCAACCTCAGAGTTTCTGATTCAATAGGACTAGAGTGAGGCCAAGAATCTGTATCTCTACCAAGTTTCTCAGGTGACACTGATGTTGCTGATCCTGGAATCTCACTTTGACTACTACCGGTTTAGCCCTAATTATGAATTAAGAGGAAAAACAGAAGACGGAGGAAGTTTGATGCAAACATCCAGATCGTGAAAAAATCTACAATACAAACTTTCTCCTACAAATAAGCTTCAAAGGAAAAAAAGAGAGAGATGGAGAGAGAGCCCATAGATTAAAAGAGATAAAGGGGGCTGGCACCATGGCTGAATGGTTAAAGTTGCCCATGCTCTGCTTCAGTGGCATGGGTTCAGATGCCAGGTGTGGACCTACTTCACTCATCAGCCATGCTGTGGAGGCATCCCACATACAAAAAAACAGAGGAAGATTGGCAGAGGCGTTAGCTCAGGGCTAATCTTCCTCAAGCGGAAAAAAGAGGAGGATTGGCAACAGATGTTAGCTGTGGGCAAATCTTCCTCATACACACACAGAAAAGAGATAAAGCAGCCAAATGTAACCTATGGACCTTATCTGGAGATGTGTGGAGAAGTTTGAACACAGACTGAATATTTGATATTAAGGAATTATTTTTAATTTTTTAGATGTAATTAAAGTTTTGTGGGTATATTTCTAAAACTAGTCCTTAGAGACATAAACTTAAATATTTATGGATAAAATTATTTCTGGAATTTTTTTAATAATCTGGGAAGAGGGTGGTTTGAGTGGGAACAACTCATGAGCTAGGGCAAGTTCTCACCAGGTCAGGAGAACTGATTCTGAGAATCTTCCTCCAACTCCTTTTTCAGTGAAATTGTGTTAGTAGCTTGAAATTGGCATGGTAAACACATGGGTAAATAATCCCTAAGGGAAACTGGCAAACACTATAAAGCAGAGCTGGTTGCTATTGTATCAGTGGCCATGAGTTAATGAAGTTGGGTGATGAGCAGATGGGGGTTTATTACACTATTCTTATTTTTGTCAATAATTGACATTTTCTATCATAAAAAAGTAGAAAAGAAAATTAGCACTTCTGATAGGGGAAGGGGGAGCCAGTGGACAGAGTGATTCTGATGCACATGGTTCATTTACCCACTGTTTGCAAAGCACTGCCCTAACACAAACATTCAGCCAAGAAACACAATCACTTATTCTGAAACAACCATTGCTACCCACAACCCCGACCCCATACACACTAGTAGGTTTGACGTCCGCTCCTAAAGTATCCATTGCCTACAAGATCCATCTCCAACCCAGGCCTAATGTCCAAGACTCAGAGAAGACAGTTCCATTCCAAGAGCTGAGCACTCCTCTAACATAGCACACAAAAATTTGATGTGCCTACTACATCACATTAAAAGCTCCTAAGGTGTAGGGGATGGGGACTTTCCTGCCATCTTTGGTCTAGAACACACCTTGACAACATAGACACTAAATAGAAATGGACTGAATTAATGATTTCCTATTACCCAGGCTGGAAAGAACTAAAAGCCATGTTCCCTTTCTGGCGTATATCCTCTCATCGACTCACATCTGGCCACCAATTTAAGTAGAATTATAATAGGAACATAAAACTATTTTGACACCAACTGCTGTACTTCAATACAATTCTGATGCTAACCATCCAGAGTAGCATCAGAATCCACAGTTCAAGGATACAGTGCCCAACAAAACCACCCTTACTTCAGATGCCAGCTGTACTTTGGGGGTCCCTAGACCATCCACATTTCTGAGGTTACTGCCTACAAATTCAGAGGTTCCCACAACTCCTCAGATTTGATTCACTAGAACAACTCAAAGAACTCCAGAAAGTACTATATTTACAATTACAATTTTACTATAAAGGATATAAATCAGGACCAGCCAAAGGAAGAAACACATACGGTGAGGTCTGGGTAGATCTGAATACAGAGTTTCCATGCCCTCTCCACATGGAATCAGGATGCATCACCCTCCCAGCACATAAATGTGTTCACCAACCAGGAAGCTCCAACAAGCTTTGGTGTTCAGAGTTTTTATTGCAGTTTCATCCCATAGGCATGAGTGATTGAATCAGGGGCCACATCAATAACTCAATCTCCAGTCCCCCTTCTTTGCCCAGAGGTCAGACTGGTTCAAAGTTACAATCCCCTAATTACATGGTTAGTCTTTCTGGTGACCAGGCCCCATCCTGAATCATCTTAATAACATAAACTCAGGCGGATTCCAAGGGGCTCATGAATTATAAAATGATCTTACCACTTGGGAAATTCTAAGAGTTTTAGAAGCTCTATGCCAAGAATCAGGGACAAAGGCCAGACACATTCTTTATTATGCAACAAAAACAAACTGTTAAAACTCCATAGCCAACTTATAAGAATAAAGACAACATAAAAAAAGATATCCAAGACCACAGATGCCTATTCATTTTAGGGGCACTAAATCTCATTCTCATTTATTAGCATTTCAGATACTACTCATCTACTAGACTACACATCATTTCTTAAATTTAGTATGCATTAAATTTAACTATACTCTGAGAATTATCTAGTGATTGTTGGGAAAAAACCCTGGAGCATCACCAACCAGATGGGGCTTCTCTTTTTTGAGTTGAAAAACCAACTCAATTAGTTGAGGATTCGACACTTGGTCTGGTAATGACAAGACAACTCACATGCCCTGTTAATAATCATGGAGTCATCAAAAAAGCCTCAATAGTATTTCCCAAAAGAGCCATCAAGAACATGACAAAAGGTGATAAATGTCTATTTACAGTATGAAGTAAATCCTCCTCTCATCTTAATTTTACTTTTCTTATATATATTGGATGCCTCAAAACTCAAAAGTGCTTAATTATAACATTATATGTACATATTGTATACAAGGACAATATATATAGTATAGATAATGTATTATATATAATATACAACATATAATAATATGCTATATATAATATACAATATATAATTATAACAGCAAACTGAACGATAATTCTCCAGCCAACAGTTTATCCAAAAAACCTGCATCCAAATTTCTACACCATTAGTTGCTATCTTCACACACACTATCTTGTGAGTATCACATCTTAAAACTGTTGCTGACAAATTCCCAGGTAGATATTAGGGCTTGGACTGAGAAAAACTCAAGCCATCTATGTTTAGATCTTAAATTCATTTAAATGGAACCTCAAATGCAAAAGAAATACACAAGCTGAAAGTTTTAGTTACCAGTCTCTGAACGCTCTTACCTTTTTTTTTAATTCCAAAGAGTCATACACTAAATAGGAAAAATTATACGAGAAAAACTTACAGTGAAGATACAATATACAAGAACAGTTCTAGTTGACCACATGTTTTTAGAGACAAAAATGCTGTGCTAACACCTATTTTCATTCCTGGAGCCACATCATCTAAAATTATTACATAAGGACTCTCATTGAGCAAACTATTTCCCCTATTATTTTCCTACAAGTTGCTTTTTATTGAATGCCTTGATCCACTTTTACTGAGTAAACATTTAATCTTGAAATA